>NC_138567.1:1467262-2934525 GCF_947561715.1 Ascidia mentula
CAACTTGTGCTTTTCAACTGTAATGAATTTCGCCAAATTATGGACATCATTGGTATCTCTAAATGTAATTTCAACCAACACACCCTACTAGATTATTATCTATGATAACATGTTATTTATAATATATTCATGATTCAACACATGACCCACTTGCAGGTTTCAGCTTGGCAGTGCTGAGGCTGGACTAATAGCAAGTTGCTATGACATCCTGCAATGCATTTTCCTGCTCTTTGTAACCTATGTTGGAGGAAGGGGACACAAACCACAATGGCTGGGTTGGGGTTATATTGTTATGGGTATTGGGACTATTGTGTTCTCCCTTCCCAAGTTCATGGCCCCTCCTTATCAACTTGCAAGTGTGTTGGAAGGGACGTGTACTAACCAAACCGTCACTCCAAGTTGTGCAGACAACACATTGAGAAGTTATAGGTACGTGAAATGGTGGGTTCTCCTTTCATGAGAGATCCCACCACTTTCATTTTATGAGATAATATTTCTAATCTATTAACCTATGTTTTTGTTTAGGTTAAATTGTACATAAAATTGATTATTTTTCTCGCTGGTGTTGTATTAATAGGTTGGCAGAATATTCAATTGTTATATCTGTCATGAAAATGTATGTACTTCATGTCAAAACGTTTAATTTCTTAAAACAACAACAATAAATGTGAACAATGTTATTGTGTGCAGATATGCATTTTATGTTGCCATGTTATTAATTGGATTGGGAGCAACACCAATTTACACTCTTGGAGTTACTTATCTTGATGAAAATGTTAAGCAGGTCCAATCATCCATGTATCATGGTAGGGATTTGCTTGTTGTTGTAAGCAATAAAAGTATAACAAAATCCTTAAAATGCCCATAAAGTTTGGTACACACTTGAGTAATGTTATGTATCAATAAGCAATTTAATATTTCAGTTTGATTTCATGTCTCAAAAAATGTGTTATTTTGTTGGCATGATTGTAATATTTCTGATATTATATTATACATGAATATATAAGAAAAAAAAATGATTACAACAACAATTGACTCATAGTTTTTTCTTACAAAATGTCAGAAAAACAGGTAACAATCGTTGTTGCCAATAAGACAGTTGGGTAATCAAATAGTTCCATCTGTTTGTTAACATAAATATTTTTGGTTACCTTAATTTCATAATTTTATCCTGGTAAGAAAATAATTCTTAAATTTTTTTTTCATGTTTTTAGGAATATATTATGCCATCTCCTTAGTTGGACCAGGAATCGGTTTCTTGCTCGCTGGAACTTTTCTTGGTTTTTACACCGATTTGGGAGTTGAGTAAGTGTTTTATTTTTAATGTGTAAATATCTATACATGATGTTAAAGCGGTTGATGCTTTATTGCGAGAGTCAGAAAGGGGCGAGCAACATAAAAAACACGTGTATATAAGGCGGCAATCGCGACACGGGAAAAAGGCAATAGCACGCTTCAATGCACAGGCGAACACTACAGTTCGGTCGCCACAGGACCCCCCTCCAGAAGCGGGCAAGTGTCACGCTAAATAGCGTTGCGGTGGCCGTACATTACGCCGTGGTCTGCCTCTCGCTGGGGGTACGGCAACTGGAACTGGTACCGTAATGTCGACGTGAGCCGGCTTAAGGCGGTCGATCGAAATCGTTTGTGAGTGACCTCCAATGTCCAAAGTGAAAGTTTTGTCCGACGCTAGCAACACCTTGTACGGGCCATCGTATGGTCTGGTCAGCGGAGGTCTATGAACGTCGCGACGAACGAACACATATGGGCTGGTCCTCAACGAGGAAGGGACGGACGGCCGAAGGTTGGCGTGACGTGACATCGGCTGCGGCAAAATTCGTTGCAAGGTGTCCCGCAATGACGGTAAAAACTTGACGGTGGAGTCGCCTGCAGGGGCAATAAAATCACTAGGAACGGTCAAAGTAGTACCGTAAACAAGCTCCGCGGAGGAGGCCTGCAGGTCATCTTTGGGTGCGGTACGAACACCAAGTAACACCCACGGTAACTCGTCCAACCAATTGGAGTCAGTTAGACGCGCCATCAACGCGCTCTTTAAATGGCGATGAAAGCGCTCCACCAAGCCGTTCGCTTGTGGGTGAAAAGCTGTCGTGCGGCGAAGACAGATACCGAGCAGTTGACCAATGGTTGTCCACAGTTCGGACGTGAACTGAGGACCACGATCTGACGATACGTGACTGGGAATGCCGAACCTCGCAACCCAATGAAAAACAAAAGCACGTGCACAAGTGATGGTGGTGGCGTCATCGATTGGTATCGCTTCCGGCCACCGGGTGAAGCGGTCGACCACAGTTAATAAATACCTTTGACCTCGACAAGGTGGAAGAGGACCAACGATGTCGATGTTTATGTGTTGAAAACGAGCTGTCGGAGGACTGTACTCGGCAAGTGGAGCCCGAACGTGCTGCTGAACCTTGGCGCGCTGGCAAGCGACACATTGCTTGGCCCACAACGCTACTTGCTTCTTTAACCCATGCCAAACAAATTTGGAGGCAACAAGGTTCTTCGTGGTGCGAATGGACGGGTGGGACAATCCGTGAACGGCATCGAACACCTTCTTTTGCCAGGACGAGGGAACGACGGGCCGAGGTCTTCCAAGGGAGGTGTCACACAGCAGCGTGGTTCCTGAATTGCCAACCGGGACATCTTGCAGACGCAACCCGGTAGTTGCTGTGCGATAAGACTGCACTTCATCGGTTTGTTGCGCGCGTGCCAGAGCCTCGCAATCAAGTTCGAATAGAGGCACACGTAGGGCACTCAAGAGAGACCTGGAAAGTGCGTCCGCGACAGCATTCGACTTGCCGCTAATGTGCCGGACATCGGTAGTGAACTCTGAAATAGAAGAAAGTTGACGCTGCTGGCGAGCAGACCAAGGGTCGGCAGCCTTCTTGAATGCGAAAGTAAGGGGTTTGTGATCGGTGTACGCGGTAAACTTGCGCCCTTCCAGAAAATAGCGGAAGTGCCTGATAGCCAGATGCAGCGCAAGAAGCTCGCGGTCAAAGGCGCTGTATTTCGTTTCCGGCTTTCTCAACTGACGGCTGAAGAAAGCAAGTGGGGCCCAATGACCGTCGGAAAAGTGTTCAAGGACTGCACCCACAGCGGTCGCAGAGGCGTCTGACGTGAGCGCGATGCAGGCTTGCCACTGTGGATGATGCAAAAGCGTAGCATTGGCGAGAGCGTCTTTAGCCTTATCGAAAGCCCGCTGCAGGTCGACCGACCACACCAGTTGTTTAGGTTTGCCGGCTAAAGTACCATAGAGCGGTTTCATAATATTGGCAATATTGGGCACGAACCTGTGGTAGAAATTCACCATCCCGGAAAACTCCTGTAAACCTTTGATGGTGGTCGGCACAGGGAAGTTCTTCACCGCGTCAACTTTGCAGGACAAGGGTTTGATGCCGCATTGGTCGACGAAATGCCCAAGAAACTCGATGCTGCTTTTGCCAAACTCGCACTTTTGTAAGTTGACGACGAGATCGTGGTCCGAAAGCCGTTGGAAAAGCCGTTTGAGATGTTCCATGTGGGCTGCATGTGTTGGACTTGCGACAAGAATGTCGTCCAGATAGACATAAATAAAATCCAAACCTTGACAAATGGCGTCCATGAGCCGTTGAAAAGTTTGAGCCGCATTCTTCAATCCAAACGGGGTTCGAAGAAACTCAAACAGGCCAAATGGCGTGATTACAGCTGTCTTCGGAATGTCAGCTTCAGCCACGGGAACCTGGTGATAACCACGTACCAAGTCTACCTTTGAAAAAACGGAACAACCCGCGAGACGCGCGGTGAAATCATGGAGATGCGGTATGGAATAACGATCGGCCTGTGTGGCGTCGTTAAGGCGACGATAATCGCCGCAAGGGCGCCAGCCACCGGAAGGCTTTTCCACCATGTGGAGAGGGGATGCCCAAGGACTGGCTGATCGGCGCACTATGCCTAAATCCAGCATTTTTTGAAACTCGGCTTTAGCCAACACTAACTTTTCAGGCGAGAGGCGCCTGACTCGGCAATGCACAGGGCGCCCATCAGTTACAAAGTGGTGCTGAACACCGTGCTTAGGCAAGAAATCACAAAATCGAGGTGTTTTTACCTTTGGAAACTGCTCCAGCAACTTCTCGTAGGGGCAAAGCACGGAATTGAGAGTTCGAAGTTGTGGCGGTTGTTGTAGAGACGTTTTCAAGGGGTAGCTCGCGAACACCTCTGAGTGAACAAGACGTTTCCTGACAACGTCGACAAGCAGGCGATTAGCGCGGAGAAAGTCAGCACCGAGCAGTGGACGTGAGACATCGGCCAACACGAACTTCCATTTGTAAACACCAGAGGGAATGTGCAGTTGGACAACTTTGTAGCCGTAAGTGGCTATGGAGCTTCCATTAGCGGCCTTGAGAACGGAACCCTTGGGTGTGGTGCGACGTTCGAAGCCAGTGGGGGGAAGTGCGCTGACTTCAGCACCAGTGTCAACCAAAAAGTTGCGGCCGGAAACCTTGTCCCAAAGAAAGAACAGGCTGAAAGAGACGCCGGTTGCCCCAGCCATTACCGGCAACCGGCGTTGTCGTTTCCCTGATAAGCGCACGGAGGGCAGCATTGGCGCGCGTCTGCTCCAAAGCGCCTGTGATAAAAGCACATGCTGGAGGGCTTCGCTGTGCGGCGTGGAGCTGACCGAGTGATATGCTCCTTGCTGACAGCAAATTCCGCGCTGTTATTGCGAGAAAGCAACAATAAATCCGCCCGTTGGGCAAGCTGCCGCGGATCTGCAGTATCCTCACGGGCCAAAACCACCCTAATATCTTCCGGCATGTGCTGCAGGAACAAATGATGGAAAAGAAAGCAAGCGTGGTGGTCACCTAGCAAGGCAAGCATTTCGTCTATTAAAACCGACGGTTTCTGATCACCTAACGGTGGCATGTTCAGGAGACGGGCTGCACGTTCTTGTGGGGAAAGAGCAAATGATTGCAGCAAGCGCCTTCGAATGGCTTCAAACTTGTTTTCGGCAGGCGGTCGTTCAAGCAAGTCAATAAGTCGCGCTGCTGTGGCCTGGTCCAAGGCCGAAACCACGTGAAAGTACCTCGTTTCATCTGCTGTGATCTTCTTTAGCGCAAACTGCGCCTCAGCTTGTTGCAACCAAACACGTGGCTGGGTTGGCCAGAACGTGGGCAGCTTAAGCGCGACAGCGTTTTCAGTCTCCATGACCTCCAAATAACGGTTTTGGAGCCTCGGGGTCACCAGTAAAGCGGTTGATGCTTTATTGCGAGAGTCAGAAAGGGGCGAGCAACACAAAAAACACGTGTATATAAGGCGGCAATCGCGACACGGGAAAAAGGCAATAGCACGCTTCAATGCACAGGCGAACACTACAGTTCGGTCGCCACAATGTAATTTTAAACATACCAATTTTGTGTAGTAATTGGTTAAATGAATTAATTAAACTGGAAAATATTCATTCACTTCACACCAGGTGTCACATTAAATTGCCCTGTAAAGTTAATAATGTTTTTGTGCCTTGTATATTTCCTCTTGCAACACTTTAGTCATCCTCAATTTTAATAATTGTGATTAATTAATTTCTTTACTTTCCTGTGTTTATTTTTAAGTTTGCAATTTAAAAACTAGAAGATGTCAGAAAATAGATCATTGACTTTATTTAAAAACTTTTGGGTTGTGTTGCTCAAGGCTGAAGTAAGGTTGTCTACACTTGTTGGTCTGGTTTTGTTTTTATGACTTGAAGTTGTGCCGGATTGTATACAAGTTATTCAAAACTGTCTTTAAATCTGTACGAATGAGGGGACTGGCCTGTACAGTAAAAGCATTGACATGTTTTAAATATTTAGAGATGTTACGGCAAAGAATAATGCCATAATGAGTTAAAAAATAGGTCTTTGAGTAATGTTATGAATCTATTAGCAATGTAATTTTTCAGTTTGATTCATATCACAAAAATGTGTTATTTTGTTGGCATGATTGTAATTTTTCTGATATTTTATTATGTATATATAATGAGAAAAAAAATGATCGCAACAACAATTGACTCATTGTTTTTTTTTACATAGAATGTCAGAAAAAACAGATAACAAGTATGAAGAATATAAAGGACTCTCATTCTTTATCCTTAGATTCCATTACTAATGTACTTTAAATCCCAGCATGTAATTTATTATAGCCCAGGAATTCCCGAAGACAGTCCTCAATTCATTGGTGCCTGGTGGTTAGGATTTCTCATATTTGGGATCATTTTCATGGTTGTCGGAATTCCGATGCTAATGTTTCCTATTCAACTTCCCGGAACTGATGAGGTTCGCAAAGACAGGGAAAAGGAAATGTATAACGACAGAATTGCAAATGAACTTCATGAGAATCAGGATATTGGAAAAGGGTAAACACTAACTGAATTTGTTTTTGTAGCACTTTCAAAACTAGGAATTTAATAACACATAAAAGGTTTGGATTTGGCTGAATAGTTTTTCGCTATAGCAACACATTTTATTCTGAGTTCATTATTTGTGCTTCAATTTGTCGGTTTCATCCCATTTTTGTGTATAAATCCCAATGACAATGTGCGATTCTTAGTTTTGTTGCTTAAATTTGCTCAACACACAATAAACGTCGAATAGGAAGTCAATATTCAGATTTTGTGTTTGTATTCGGATTTGGCCGAATACTGAAACTCACCTAACAAATCTGAATATTGGTATTTGGTAGGAAACATCCCTATCCAAACCTTATGTATGTACAGTTTTATTAAATTGTTTAAAATAATTAATTTCCAGAAATATGCCATTTGGTAACTTCTGTGGTTTTGTCAAGTTATGAATCCTGCTTACCAGTGCATTTTCAAAGCTTTACTGTGATACTTTTGCAATGCAGCCCAGTTTTGCAAAATGCACTGTTAACTATGACTCATAATTTGTACCCCGGCTTTAACACAGACAACGAAAGACTAATTTGTCACATGCTTCCATTTAGGTTCAGGGATTTTCCAAAATGTCTTGCGTCAGTTCTTCGAAATCCATCTTTCATCTTCATTTCCCTCGCTGCAGCCACAGAAAGTTGTTTGGTTACGGGGCTTTCCACATTCGGGGCAAAGGTGATGGAATCTTTGTTTAAACTCACTGCGTCCAATGCAGCATTCTCAGTTGGTAAGTATTTGTCTTTTTTTTGTTATTCCTCTTTCATTGTTGTTTTTTAATTAGTGTTACTTTTAATGTGTTTGGTTTGATAGTTTGCATTCAAACATTAATTCTTCAAATTGTGTAAGTTTTGACCTATCTGGTCTCATCAGTCGGCAAAGTTGTCTGATTATCACACCAGTTGCACTGATGAGACCTTATAGGTTGAAAGCGCACATTTGCCACAGGATCTATCTGTAGCCTTACTGAACTTTTTCCACTAGGTATTGTTGCCATAGTGAGTGGTGCCCTTGGTCAGCTCATTGGTGGTTTTGTGGTGATGAAATGCAAGTTAAGTGTGAGGAAGATGCTGATGTACTGTATTGGAATGGCCGTCATCTCCTTCTTCTGCCTCCTTATATTCCTTCACTCCTGCCCCAATGGAGGTTTGTTTATTGTGAAACTTATTGTGACCCCAAGCTGTTGTTTGAATCTGTGTTTCACTTCTGCTGATCTGCGGCCCAGTGTCAGCCCACATGAATGTTTGGCCCTCAACATATATTTTTGTATAAAATGGAATTCTTCTTGTGAAAAATCCCCTCCAAAATTATATTTGGTAATGTAGTTTTCTCACATATTTTAACTTGAGTTTTACTAAATCGCTGGGCTGTAAAAGAGTTTTGAAACTTCACCAGTGTAAAAAGAGTGGGAACGACTGGTTAAAAGGTTCATGTAAATTATGCACATTGCTTCCTTGTGTTATTAGTCAACGTTTGTTTTGCACTTTGTTGTTTTAAGTTTAAGTAAAACCAACAATGAAGAAATTACTCCTAGCTTATGAACTGATTTCCACCCTGTCACCTTCTCAAGAGTGCAGTCATTTATGATACAGTCCATTACCATTTGTTAAAATTTATATTTGAAGTAATTGTTTGGGGGTTTTTAAATGTTTTTAGTCGTAATTTTTCTTTCTTAATGTATAGTAGACTAAATAGTCTTGAAATTTAAGGGAACTACGACAGGATTTATTATTGCAGCATTTGCTGGGGCAACAGTACAATATGTGGGTGAAACTGTCGCTGAAGGAATTAATGCTTCTTGCAACAACAACTGTGGATGTGATTTGGAAATATTTGATCCTGTGTGTGGATCTGATGGAGTGTCTTATTACTCTGCTTGCTTGGCAGGATGCACTAATTATGCCAACTCAACAGTAAGAAGTTTTTAGTTTAAGGAGCTGGTAGAAATTGAACATGCACTACTTTTGTTGGAGAATATACCTTTGGAATGTGCTGTTAGTGTGTATCAGATAAATCGTCTTTAATTCATTTCCTCTAGAGCCATGCATTGTAGATGCAACCTATCACTATTTTTACTGACCCAAACATATCACTTTCACAGTTTGGCAACTGCCAGTGTGTTGGGGCATCCATAGCCAACATGACGAACATGACAGCAGTGAGAGGTTACTGTGTTGGTGAAACTTGTCCTAATGGTGGGGAAATCCTCTTCCTTGCATTTGTCTTCATGGCCCTCCTCTTTACATTTCTTCTTGCAATCCCTGGCCTTCAGGCAACAATAAGAATTGTTCCTTTCTCCCAACGATCGCTTGCTGTCGGAGTCCAGGTTGTTTTTATGTTAAGTGTTTTAATATATTTTTTTGAAGAAACTGGACGCTTGCATTTAAAAAATTTTTGAATGGAAATTATTGAAAAATATTTAACACTCAGTATTAAAATTATATTTTCAATGAAATTATTTTTCACTATTTACATGGTTGTAATCTACAAACATCACATTCAAATGTAAATTGTATTTTATATTGTTAGTGGATTCTTGCCCGAGTGCTCGGGTCTATACCTGGACCACTACTCTACGGTTTTGTTCTTGACAAAGCTTGTTTCATCTGGGGAGTGTCATGCGGGGTACAGGGTTCATGCAGTGTCTATGACAATAACCTCATTGCACGAAATATCCTTATTCTATCACTAGTTGTCAAGGTTGGTTAAAGTGTTTTGTATAAAATTTTGGAGTTGCATACGGATGGCCACTGTTTTTCACCCATATGGTTTTATCTGTACGGCGTGGAGTGACAGATGAAATAGGCGTTCTTGTTGGCTTATATTAATGTTTTGTATAAACCTTTTCCCTCTGAATAAGTAGATTTGACAAATCTGCTTTCAAAACCCAAACTTCCAAATTTCAGTTCCTGGTGTTTATTTCTATGTGATGAAATAATTGTTCTTTAATTTAGTGTTATATTTGTTCTAATTCTTGGTTTTAAGCAAATTTGCCACAAATTCCCAAATGCATGAATCAACTGTTTGCTCTGTGCAGTTTTGCAGTTTGACCTTCTTGACGATTGCCCTTGTAACTTACAAGCCAAGACCTGAATCTCCAAAAGCCACACAAGACATCGCACTGGACAATGCTAATGTTGAAACCTGCCCAAATAGTGTTGAAAATAAAGTGGAATCTGTTAATGTTGAAGAAAAAACTGATGGAAATGATGATGGTCATGACAACCCTGCATTTAATTAGTTTGAAAACAGGGATTTTCTAATAATTTATCTAATTCTGATAAATTACCTGGAGACTAAAATTGTGGCATGTAATTGGATTTAAGGATAATTTTTTTAATTATGTCGTGTCCAGCGTATTTTAATATTCCACACTGAAGTAAATACTATATCATCATCTGTATTTAGACTGAATTCTTTTAACAATCACCGAATATGCACTCCCTAATTGTTATTGTTGTCATGGATGTCGTAGCTCATATACCAGGTTTGTTCGTGAATTCATCTGATCACTTACACTATTTTATGCAATTTCAACACACCATACTTCTGCAAATATGAGCGGTTTCATTTTTGTTTGCTTAATATTCCTTATTGTCATAACTTTTACCTCAACCCGCTTGTGTTAGATCAGGGTTGAATGACAGGATCAGTTCGTGTAGATGACTATGTGATGTTTTTATTACTTTTTATGCTAACTGCTTAGTTTCAAAATTCTATAATGAAACTCGATTCAATAACCCCCACAACCAAATACGTATATTAACATTGCACTATTATGTCAGAGGGTTCATCTAAAATGTATTTTTTTTTCAGCTCTTTTCAGGTACATTTTTCTTCATTTAACACACTAACAATTCATGACACTTTGCATTTTCAGTGGGACTAAACAATAATGGTAGTTATTTTGCTTCGTTTAAACACAATCACGCTGGTTGAACCAAAACTAAATCCAGTAATGCTTCATATTATTATCGAAAAGCAGTATTGACCATTCCTCTATCCATTGTAAAAGCGATTAGGACTTCATTTTTATAGCTAGTTATTGTGAAAATATGATGTTTTATTGTGTATGCAGTTTTGTTGCAAGTGCCTCATAATGTCCATATATTGCATTCTAATACTATAGCACATTTACCCCGCGTACAATCAATTTTTATGATATGCACCTATTCATATTGTGTATTGCGTCAATTTTACCTGCTTTTCCTTTGCCAAAAATTAAAATTTATGCAGTGTTTGTGGTGAATTATTTCATCAATATTTTCCATGTAGTTTTTTTTTCTTACAATATTTCATTTTGTTTTTTGACACCCACAAAGTTTTGTTCGTTTTCGCTGCCAATTGCTTCAGCCAAAGTGGGGGTCATACATTTTATAAGTTTAAAAAAGCAAAATCTGACAAAGAATAATTTTGCTAAACTGAAAATTGTTTCATGAAAATTGATCTCTTTTGGCCCCTGGCTACACTTTTTCATATGTGGCAACCGATTTTTTTACAACGTTTAGGTTTTTTTCTTTTTGTGGATGGAGGCTTGCATCCAGAAGCGTTTTAAAACATTTGTAAAACGATTTTTCGGCAACTATAACGTGGTAGATAATAGTTTTATAAATACGAAGCAGAATATAAATGAATTTATTTTTCTGGACATTCTACTGTAGGCCTATGTTCTTGTATATTCGCAACTGTTCGTACAAGTGAATACGATATTAAGAAACGGCTTCTGATAAATCAAACACATTTTTCGAAAACATTGTATTTGTTTTTCCGCTATCTCCAGGTGAACAATTTAAATTATTGAAAAATATGTAAACTTCGTTTATATTCAAATTGAATATTTGGATTTTTCTGTATCTGTATAAAAGCTGTTTTTTCGCCAAACTTCTGTCTTCAAATTATTAACCGATATTACACAGGGCGTTTATTTGTATGTTCTATTGCTACTAACATGTGTGAATGGGCATTCACTTGTTAATTATGACGACAACAATCGTTTTTCTGACAAATAAACGAAACTATAGCATGTGTGCTTGTGTTTGTCTCTACTATAGTTATGTAATATTTGGAAAGGCAGTGTATGTAGTACAGTATTCGTCTACTTTGGTAATTCCGGCTCTTTATGATAAGTTGCCACAAACATCATCATCCCCGTCCCTATGTTAATTAGGACGTAAACAATGAGAAAGAGTCGATCTAGAACGGTGCTGACAAACCGCCATTCCGCCCGAATACGACATTCCACTTCTTGTCGCTGTATTTTTTCACAAGCGTACCTGAAAATACAATAAGTTAACTACATTCAGGGCATAGGAGATGGACAGTTAACACAGCTTCGAGCTGTGACGTGTCCACCGCTCTATGGACGTACGAATGTTAACAAATTATAATCAAGTTATTTTATGAAGGAAACTCTGTAGTTTTCACAGGAAGAATGCACCAATAAGAAGCTGATCGTGAATCACTCCTTGTGCGTAATCTGGACACCTGACTATAAGACAGTGCCCCCTCGCAAAACAGGATTATTTCTGCTGTTAAAATGACATTTTTCTGCTACAGTGACATTTTTCTGCTACATTTAGCAAATCTTCTTTGCACCCATTGAGAATTCGCGCAACTGCCGACAAGGTATCCAAAATACCTCACAAAGACGATTACTGGTGTATGCAAGCTGTCGACAAGGTTTTCCATTTGCTGTGTGGGTCACATGCCTTCAACTGCCAAGGGCCTTTGCCCAAAACTATGTACCACACCGGTTCTTGAACCCAGGATATCCTGACCACAAATCCTCATCAGGTTTACAGCTTTAGGTATATGGGTGAGGCTTAATATCGTTCTTAATGTTCTCAATAGCGCGCTCTAGTGATTAGATTTTCTCTGTACGTCAGCTAACGAGAATTATCTTTGCATTCGTGCCTGACCAATAAAACGATTTAGCATATTAAATGTCCAACAGAGGGTGTAATAGCTGGTTACACAAAATACACAAACTTACATCAATCCTTCTATCGCTTCTCTGTACAAAACTTGATCGTTTCTTTCATAAAGTTTACAAGTTTTTCGTTTCGAACCCCCGTGTTTCCCAGAGTAATATTCAGAAAACCTGATTCCACCCTAAAAAATACGAAAATAAAAAATACACTAGCCAGAAAAAACAATACAATTATAAGTTAAATTGTCATAGAAAACTGTTGGAATCTAATCTTTGTGTGCTATTTGCTGTTGGTCGTCTAATGGGTTTTTAACGTATACCAAACAACAGATGCCTTAACAAAAGTAAAATATAAGGGTCGTCCCCAGGTCAAATAAGGCTTAGACCGGGTTTGTTTGGGAGGATTAAGGGATAAATACTGACCACAATGTCCTCCTTGCATTTCCCGTTTGTTCTTAACCTGGTTAATGTGCGAGCAAGGATGTTTCCGAAGCAGGAAGATCCACTGCATTGCTTGAATGAAGGAAAACTCTTTAATCTGACGCAAGAAGAAATGCAAGTTGGTTATCCACCGACATTCCAAGGCGCCGGGATTACGTTATACGCACGCACTGATGATGCAGCAAGAGTTATTTTGAATGCATGTTTAAAACACAATTTAGTGACCGTTTGTCCTTGAACTCAACTAAACAGTATTATTAAAAATTCTTTACGGGGGTTTATACACCAATCACTTGTACTATATGAAAAAATAAAACACCATGCACAGATTCTCTAAATTTTTAAATTTCGTGCCTTTAGTATAACATACCAACAAGATGGCGAGGGATAATTTTGGTTTAACCGTTAACTTGCTGCTTTTCTTTGATTGTTTAAACGCTTTAAATTTGGCACACAAGTTTTTACCTTTTTCCCGCCATCAAATTTGAATGAATGTTCGATTCCCGCCTTTTTGTCCAAGCCTCGCCGGCAGTCGTTGGGATTTTTATACGAAGCAACCTGCGGGGGATCATAGAGCTTTAACAGTGAGTCAATGTTTCATTTAAAAATACGACACGCCACATATCGTCGCAGAATTTGGTGATCCAATCAATTAAAAGTCCTTTTTAATCCAATCAACATGTCGGTATTACAGAAAAAAGATCGTAATATGTGTTTTTCATTTTTTCGAAACGCAAAAGAAGCAAAATCTGACCTTGGCATGACCTCTATAAACACGATTCGAATCCAGCGTGGTATTCGACAACCTCTCACATTCTTGTAATGAATGGCGACGGTAATAATGTTGATTATGATGGCGAGAGTCAACACCACTGTGGTCGAAAGAAGGTATTTTCCTGCCAAGTAATATCGTCGTTATTAACTAAAAGACCTTTGTATCAATTGAGAGCTGCAGACAAGGTACACACGCACTGTTTCGACCTGTGAGGTCTCATCAGTGCAACTGTTGACTGTGGCACTGTGCCCGCTAATTTAAAAAAAAATCCCAATTCAACTTTCTTTCTCACCGAGCAGAGGGATAACCAGTGACGTAGGAGGTACGATATCTATGATTCTGATGAGGAAAACGGTCAAGGCGACGAGGACGGAGATGCTCAGAATGGTTTTCTCGAAACTTCCAACAGGCAGCAGAAAGGTCTGCGAATAAGTGCGTTTAAATGTCCGGGAAACACTTTAACCTTAAAGTTTCACGTTAAAAATTCGAAGGAAACATTGTAACCTTAAAATCTTAAAAGAAACACTTTAATTTTAAATACTTTTATCCACCAGATATTACGACTTCAACGTGAAGCATTTTGGTTTAAATAATTAAATTCACAACTTAACACGGTGTCGACGGTATTAAGACAATACACAATCGTTTGTAAATTATGCTGCATTAGAGGAACTCCTATGATCCTTTTTGAACTTTCGTATCTTGCTCGAAATTGTCGATGTAACAATTGGCATTGATTGAGTTTGACTGCACTCCCACCGTTCGTATTTGCAACATAATAATTTACAAACGAACTCACCATAACTGTTATTATGGATATTTCAAAACATGGTACAATGACGTTGACTGCGAAGAACAACGGAAGTCGTCGTAATATTAGGAAATACGTCACATCCGCATATACGTTGTCGGCCGTGCTTTCGTAATGGCGACTACTTTTAATGCCTGTTGTGCAACATCGTATAGTGATTTGTTGAATAATCGGTTGCTGTTGTTACCGTAGGCAAGTTCTAATTCCCACTCCGCGCTTTTCCAATATCGCTTCATGTCGACCAGACCAAGGTGGGGATGCCCCGTAAGGTGATGTTTGATCACCTGTTGTTTGGAAGGGAGGAAAAAGTTTTGGGCGAAAAGAAACTCTGATATTAAGAGGCAACCACGACTGTAGCTTGTACGTGATGATGTCATCACAAAAGTTAAGTTTGGGTTTGGTGGTGTACATTAGAAATCTGGGCTGAAAGTTTAAAACATAAATCATGCGAAGTTTATGATAATATTTGTAATTTATATATAGTTAATAATTTAATAAAACGTTCTATCTACAAAAGTGGCCGATCCAGTTTCAGTGCGTAGCCAGTGAACCCACTGATCAAAATACGGTAGCTGTGATCGCCAGGTAGTGGCTTGCGCTGATGGCGATCCTGACTTGTTATGTGACCGCATCTTCCATTATTTGGGTGTCATTGGTAATATGAGTAACCGAGTGGGCAAAAACGACACCGGTGGATGCAAAAACGCCACAAGTGCACACACGTGTATTCACCATGTCTACGTTGCTGGTGGACCAGGACCACGGTCCGATTTTCAATGAACAATTCTGACGGTCGAACGGAAAGTTGGACATGTCGATGAAACACGAACTACGGAAAAATACGGGACCTGCCCACGTCACAGAGCCATTGTGACGAATCGTTGCAAGATTTTCGAGAGGAATTTTGAAGGAGCTTTCAGCTCTGAAAGTAAAATATGTAAAAGTACAGGCTAGAGTGGTCAGGGCACACGCTGACTTTGACTAATTTTTGTACCCAACGATTTTGAGAATCTTGTCATTTTGTGTTGTGTGAATAAATTTATCAATCCGGGCAATAATAAAAACTTTTGGCAATAATATTTGTAACAATCAACGTATCGGTTGCTAAGCAACGACTTTCATCGGTATGCGTTCTGCGACTGATTGCAAGGTTTTAAAAAATAAAAAGTTTCGAGGCATCTTTTACTCACGTGTTATAGAGGGCTATGTCGGGAGCCCACAGATCATCTGCGTGTAACCTGATGCTTGTCAGATTCCCGTATTGTGTTGGAACCCACGTAAGATCATGGTCAATCCAGTCCATAGTTAACCACATCTTCGTGACCAGTATTTCCTGCAACGTTAAAGGGTAAATGGGTAAAGTTTATAGTCAGGTAACTGTGTTACCAGGGTTTTCTACTCCCTGATAGGAGCTTACACAGCCGAAATAACGTGCCCTGTTAACAGCTCATACATCAGCAAGGGCTTTTTTTCTGCTATATTTAACATGAAGAAATCGTCTCAAACATTGCAGTAACAAAACGTTTGGAGGCTCGGAAATTACAACACCAACAATAAAAGAATAATCACCAATTTCTCGTTCAAATCGACAATTTGCATCAAACCGGCTCCAAACTCGATTCGAATTGTATCGTCGTACACCGACACCGGTCGCGCCATTCTCCTGACAAATATGATAATCAGCATAGAATTCGGATAATCCGGATTCGATTTGTATGACCTATCCGGATAAGGCAAAAATCCGAATCGCCCAAAGCATTTGTTTCGAGCCTAACGTTACGTAGTTAGTAAAATATCGGTAAAAATCGTTTTGATTGAACACAGTTACCTAAAGATCCAAAAGCAACACATGTTTCTGACATAACGCGCTGATTACCTACAAAGCATTGGGCATTGACTGTTACGTCACAAGTTATTTGATAAGAAACAGATTGCAAATCATTTGTATCTCCAACTTCGTACCAATTAGGAGAATTTCCGAATAAACCGAGTTATAGAGTGTACATGATATTACATGTAGTTTCAAGATTTCTGAAAACCACAGTCTTTGCGAAACGATTTTTGAACGACAATTGAACGTACACTGACCTGTATATTCGATCAGGACCTCCCACCAGTTTGTCGGATAAATGTTGTTCGTGTAAATATATTGGAATTTCCTTGTCTAATTCCTCCTCTGGGTCTGAAACATATTGGGAAATAGGCTCAACTTTGCAACGGATGCAGGTATGTATGTTATAGAGCTAACTTTTATGGTTTTATCAGTGTTTTTAGGTCTTTTTTATTGCGTTTCTCGTGGTTTTGTTCATTCGGGTATCGCGCAAAATACAAATGATACCAGTTTTTGAATTGTAAGCGAAATAAAGTCACGAAGATTTGGCTGGGCAGATTGCATGACCTGACGGGCCAAATTTGTCCCGCGAACTGCAAGTTAGGCTAATCTGCTTTGGGTGATTGTCACGTGATTTTGCTGAAACGTGAGTCTTAGTAAAAGTGATTTCCATCCGGTTACTCACAGACAAAAGAATCGCATATGACTCTGGCATATGTTCACGATATTGATCGCGAAAAGGCAATCAACGCATTCAAGTTGCTTTCAGCAATTATCTCACCTTCATCGTGGTGATTGGACCTGCTATGACCCCATGTGACCTCTTGGAGGCTTGATATTGTGATTAAGACAAAAACGATCGATAACATGGGTTGAGTGAGGGATGCGCTTTTTATTAAAAAAGTTTTTCACAAAAACACAGCAAGTTGTACGTAGCTGATCTTCCTGCCTAAGTTTTTTTTACATCAAAACATAAAGTACAGAATAGCAATTGTAATACACCAAGTTGTACGTGAACTTAATATTCGTGGACAGACAGAAATATTAGTTCAAAAACTTCCATTTGTAATCATCCTGCATATTTAAGTAGGCTATAATGCTTACAACTTATCAGCTCTTTTGCAAGAAGGCAAAATCAAACTGATAATATTTAAAAAGTAACTCAATATTGTTGAAAATAACGCAAGAAAACATTGTTATTCCTTCCGACAATCCTACGGTTTTTTCAACTTTTGGTTACTCGATTCCTCTATATTAATTGAAATTTCTACCTTATAGCCTACCCCTATTTAAAAGGAAAAATGCTATGCAACTACTCAATGCAAAACAGAATTACTCCTACAAAATTTAATCGCGACCCTAACATCATATACGGCGACCCCAAAATGGTGCAATGACACGTAATTTGAGAATCTCTGTTCTGACAAGCCCACATCACAACGCACAACTCACTCACAATACGCAAACTCTTCTGTTACTTTGAATCTCTTGTGAAGATAACACTTGACGCTAGGTTTAACGTCTGATCGACAACTTGTGTCTGATCAAAAAAATTTTCTTGCGCAGAAATATAATTCCTCGGATTTTTACTCCCTTTTTAGTTTTTTAGATTTCAACAAATAGCTAAAAAGAAATTATAATTACACAAAAAGCAGTAAAATCTGGAAAGGCCAATAAAAATATACGCACAATTTTGAGTAAAATTTCTATGTTGTTCGTCAAGGCAACCACAGTAAATTGCTTCCGTCACACAGAAAGATATTTTGAAGGTATTTGTTTTTTAACCAAAACAAGTAACATGTTCTGTATAGTCACATTTTAGTTGTTTCAAAACACGTGCTCATCATATATGTGTAACTTATAAAGACAACGGCAAATGTTGCAAACCGCGCTACAATATTTCTGTAATAGGCCTATAGGTTTAGTATTTTTGTATTGAGAATTTGTTTAACGGCAGATAAAAAGTAAAGTTTAAAACCATGGCCAAGAAAAAGTCCGGAAAAAAGAAGGGAGGAGGCAAATTAGCCAAAATGTCTGAAGAAGAGCGGATTCTTTATCTTGAACAAAAAGCTCTTGCTGAAGAAGAAATGAGGAAGAAGAAAGAAGACATGTTACTTCAGTTTTTAAAAGTGTGTAACATTAGGCTACCAGATTGGAAAAATAGTGAAAAACTTTACGATTTTTTTTGGTAATTTGCACAGAAAAAATACATTATCATATAAAAGACATTGGGTAGTCTTCCATCAATGATTGGTGATTCGCTTTTAAATTAAATGCGTTTTTGTGTTTATCGAACATTAATATGTTATGTGTCTGTATTGAAACACGAAAACATATGTTGTCTCAATGCAGGACAAACTGGCCAAGGAGGAGAAAAGCACGAAAGTTAACATGAACAAACTTAACCAACAATGGCGACAAATTATGAGGGAGGCTAAGTCAAAAGAACTTCGAAAGGTTTGAAATTAGTCTGAATACCTTAAAATATATCCACAACAATTGATACTTTTAAGAAGTGGATATTACACCAGCTATGTTGTTACACAGGACATTGAAATTCTCAGTCAGACGTTTGAACGAGTTGTTGATCGAAAAGATAGCGTCATCAAAGCTCTCGCAAAGGACACTGAGGAAGCTGAAGAGCAATACAACATGGCACTAAGAAGCCACCTTTGTAACGTTGATGACCTCATCGGTATGTATATTGTTTGATGACTTTTCTAACTTATGGTCAGCTATCTCTATATGTCTGAGCCAAGTCTCTTTATCAAATACATGGCAAAAGTGGTCAAATATTCTTTTCAAATAAGACAACAAAATGCCTTATAGGGAAATATGTTTGCCTCATATGAAAGACAACAGATTTTAACCTCAGAAATACATGTTTACAGATTTGTGGTAAAAGACAAAATAACCACCTAGAAAGTTGTTGTCAAGTGCCAAACATATTTCCTGTGACCTGAGCTTTCAACTGTTATAAATATAACTATCCATTAACATTTGTATCCCAGATCATCATCGCCTTCGACTCGACACACTTCGTGGGGAATATCATGAAGAACTGACGACAGTGAAAACAGAATTTGAGGACGAACGGCAGTTAATCAACCAATGTCACAAACGTGAGATGCAGCATCTCCAAGACGTGATGTTTGCGATGGAACAGAACCACCAAGAGAAGGAGTCAGACGGAAGGCAGGAGTTCCAGAGCATGAATGATGAAATTAAGAACAAGGTGAGAGATGGGATAGTTACATGCAATACTTATGTCACTGTGGGTTGTTCTTTTTTGAAAACTGTTCCCTGTATTTGTGGTAACACAACATTAGATTAGAATATATATAAAAAGAGACTGAAAAAGAAACACAAACTTCTTTCATGTTGTTCTTGGAGGTGTAAATATTTTGTATATACGGCAGAATTAAAATTATATTGATCCAAATAGAACAAAAACAATCTTTACCTCATCTAAATGATTGTTGATAATTAATGTTTCTACCGTAAAGGAAATTATCCCTTGTTGTTGGAAATGTTTTACACTAGTTTTTATCAAACTTGACAGTTGGAAAGTGTATTTAGGTGGGTTTGTAAAATGGTTTTGGTACAATGTTTGTTATATTTTAACACTTTAAACTGGAAAGAACTCATCTTTACATACATTTTCATGATTGTGTCTTCATGCAGAACCTAGAAGAAAAACATGCCCTCCGTATTCAACTGGAAGGTACAGTGGAATCGCTGTGGAAACAGTTTCAGTCTGCTTTGAGAAATTATAATGAAACCACAGAAGAACGCAAAATTGCATTCGAGAATCTTAAATCGAAAGATGAAAAGAGCGCCAAAGAAATTGAAACCCAGATGAGAAAGTTGCAGAGAATTCAGGTACAAAGGGTTTCACATTTTTTCAAACATTTTAACAAATAGTCTCCTTGTAACCTGCCAAACCTGGTATGAAACACATTTATGAGAATGCTTTCTAATACAAATGCACAAATGTTTTTTTCTAATTTTGGCCTATATTTCCCAGGCCCTAAAGAAACCCAAATTCTTCAAAAAGAAAACATTCTCAATAAGATTTGTTTCAAACAAAGTGTTTCTGATTAGATCAGTTTGTTTACTTAAGACAGTGACACATCAGGGCCTAGATTCTGTCCACATTGGAGATCAAGCTTTCTTAATAAGTGTTGAAATTTGAAAACTGTAAACAACATGGTGGCAGTAGGATTTAACCACCTGACCACACAGGACACGATCGGTCAACTCCGGGCCAAGATGCAGCAGAATACACGCGAGTGTGAAGAAAGAAATAAACGACTGAGAGAGGAACGCGAGCACGTCCAGAAACATTTCCAACAACTGAAAAGTGAAATGAATTGCACCAGAGAGCGAGAACGTTCCCAACTCACCGCCCTCACCTTGCAGAGCAACGCCGCAATAAAGAAGCTCAAACAGTAAGTAATTACGGTTTAAATCCAATCACAACATTATTTTTCAATTGTGTTGAGCACTTGCCTGACTTATTACCTTATATATGTTGCTCATTTGCAACATGCGAAAAATTGACTTACCATCTTTTAAATTGATGTACCAGAGCTAATTTTTGTATAATATCTTGAATTAAGTTCCACTGAATTCCTAATGTTGTTTTTTTCCTCCAGGGTTCAAGGTAAAGGAGAACTGATCCTTCGTCTGGCAGAAATGTGTCGCAAATTGGAGACAGAGGAGGAAAAAGTCCTTCCATTTTATGCATCGTCCTTATCCCAAGAAGAACAGGAAGATGTGGAGGTCAGAAAATGTTTTGGCATCAAAAACATGTTAGATACAGAAGTGTTTTATGCTACCACATGGCAAGGCACAATCGCTCCACTGTAAAGGCCCTTACTTAGCGATCAAGGTTAACTGCCATCATAGCCATGTTAGATTCACGAAAACTTATATATTCATACCTGTCACCTTTTAAACAATCTAATATAAGAAAACATTTTCACTCAATTCGGCAAGTATGCCTTGACAAAACAACTTTTATGTTTTGTGTATTTCTTATATTTTAATTCTTAAATGCAGGCGGCAGTGTTGGAGACTCCCAGTGAGCCATTGGCTGGAATCATGCATGAATACACTTCACTCGAAACTTTCTGGAAACGACATAACAAAGTGCTTCTGGACAAGTTGGCTCTTGACAAAGAGAAACAGATTCTTGGCCAGGTCAGCTACAAAATTTGTTGTTCCCTTCAAGCAATAGTGAAATACTTAAAGGATAGTAGTTTTGCTTCAATTTTTGTCCATTATTAGCCTAAAATAAAATTTGTCAGAATTAAATACTCACGCTGCACTATAGTCACTATTTCTTTATTGAGGATTTGTAGCTGTTGAGTTAATTTTGCATTGGAATGTAATTGTTATTGCATGGTTGCTTTGTTACCCTTACCTTGACCTTACATAAGGGTGGTTTGTGTCAGGAATTTGTAATTTGGCTTGTGTATGTGGCACAACATTTTCTACACTGTTTGCCACACAATACTACAGTAACCTTATAATCATCGCCCCAAATGTTTATAACCCTGTTTAACACCAGGACAACCCACTGTGTTGTACTTATTGTGGTTTTAAATTGCGTTGTTTACTGCAGGAAAATCAGCAACTCCGTCATGTGCTCAAACAATATCTGGATGGAATATCTGTGAATGATGAAATCTTATCTCAGCATAACCCCTTGTTTGTTGTCAACCACAAGACCAACGTCAAGTAAGGCCTAGTTTTTATTTATCCAATATATGGCCAAGCTCATTGAACGCCAAAGTATTAGGACAAGAAAATAGTCTGCGAACCTTAACATACAGTAAGTTTCTCTTTGACATAACCGAAGAATCATCAATTACCTCAATTAAAAAGTGTTGTAAACATTGATATACGTTGTGAGCAAACGGAAGACTTTCATTTGTATAGATATATACATTTGCCTACTTATAGGCCTCAATTCATCAATATCACTCAAAAAACAACTCAGAAATCTTGTATTAAGGCTTTGTTGTTCGTTACGCTGTCAAGAGCTTTACCTATTTTTAAAAATACACTGATAAATATGGATTTTTCTTCTTAAAAATACACACCCTAATGCTTCTGGAGATAATAATATGCACAATATTCCTCAATCCAATTTCCCGCTTGCTAAAATGTAAAAACATCAGGTTTGCGGTGCCTTTGATGGACTCGAGAGTCCATCAAGTGACTAAACTACACTTACTCCAAGATGGCACCAAGTCAGATGGCGATGGTAAACCTCAGTGGTGTGCAGTTGCTGTTTGGCTTGTCTGGTTAATTTGTTACTGTTTGAACCGAGTGGGGATTGTGATAGGTTTTGTTATGGCCAGCACGGCCGAGTGGCCACCGTATGCGGCTTGCCGCTACCCATCAATAGCTCTTGTGGTTTATTGGTGCCCATGCCATCGCTTGGTGTTTGTTTGAGATCTTACAGTTGTAGCTGCTCAATTTGTGTGTTTTATGAATTTTTGTGTTAGAAAACCTGTTATGAGTGTCGTGATGCCAACACAAATGTGTTGCCTAATTTTGGCCAAAGCAAGGATTAAATGTAAATGCCTCAAGCCTTAATGGAAGTAACCTGTGATTGGTCACATTAATAATCTTGTTTAATATTTTTAAAAACAAACCGTGTGACCCATGTTGCAGAAAGCATTGACATGTTCAGTGATGTTTAACTTATGCCACCAACAGAACTTCCAACAGCCTTTTGTTCTCAGAATTATAAGCAAAAGGATAAACAGATTATAGGGAAATCTGTTAATAGTGTTTCAGAGTTGTTTGTTATTTATTTTAAAACCCGTCCCAAGTTAAAAGCAATGTAATAATTCTCAATGTTTGTATATTTTTAGTCTTGCAGTCCCAGTATTGGATCCACGGGTGAGAAGGCAAGCGCAAACAGTCGTGGAAGCAGCTCACGTCGTCAAACACACCGTTTGAAACATCGAAAAACCTTTTCATTTGTGCAGATTTTATTGTGTGTAGTTTTTATGGATAATAAACATTGGTTGTTGTAAATAATGCTGGTATAATTTTACTATTTCCATATTTAAATGTTTTACAAATGTGAGATTACCGCGAGTGCACATGAACAACTGAAACTGTAGCTTGGTGATTTGAACCAATCATCAAACAAATATGCTGATGGCACCATTGGCTGGGCTTTTGCTTGGCCATAGTGTTTCCACCTTGTTTTCTCCAGAAGTTTGGTGCCCAACGGATGACAGTGGTTGTAGTCACCACATTGCCTGGCCATTAGGTGGACAAGATTGTTACAATAATCACTCAAAGCGGCACTGATGAGACCTAGTAGTTAAAAACAGTGGTCATCTTCATGCAGCTCTCATAATACATAATATTGGCTTCACTTCGCCTATATAAACAACTACTAGTTGGGTTAACATGAGTATTTACATCCCACTGTTAACCTCAACATCTCAAATAACCTTCTCAACACCAGAGCGTGACAACATGTATTTGAGTTATAACGATAATCACCAGTAGTGACAGTATTACAGAGTAAACATTTTGTGAAGCAAGCCAACAGCACATGCCGGATGATTTCTCCTGTGTTGTTAAAGTGGAAATTACTGATCTTTGTCCAATCATTAATTTAAACTTGTGTTCTTGTGCTTGGAGTGAAATTACAATGAGACACATTTCAGAACATTGGTTAGTTGCTATAGTAACGGAAGCACATGCAGCACGATAACACTAGAAAATAATGTTTGTCGAAAGTGCCACAGGCCTTTCCATGGTGATAGAGTACACAAGTTTCACGTTTTTTTGCGCACTCAAATACGTGGTAGCCGTGGTGATGGAACTGGACAGTTTTGTGACAAAAGTATTCACCACAAATTTTGCGACAAGAAAAAATAAATGAAAATACATCAAAGCGTTTCAATAGTGTTCCAACAAGTTAATTTATATTTACATAAATAAACACCACAAAAATCATGCCACACACACTGAAGTATGGTCAAGGAAACTTGAAATACTATAAATTCTATTCAGGTGACCTACAGTATGGTAGTTGCAAACAAACTTGAAAAAGCAACACCATTTTGGTGGACGTAAGACTTTTCCTTAAATCTATGTCAAAATTTGATTATTCAACTGTGGGAAGTAGTGTTTGTGATGTCTTTCTATAGCAAAACATTTTGAAAAACACATTTTTTCATGTTGTTCAAAGATAAATCACTGTATTCAAACATCAATTAGCTTTGGTTTGTTATTGGAAAGAGTATGTAGCCTTGTTCGCAAACAACACACACAAGTACCTGCAACATGTGACAATTGCCTAGCAACCAAACACCAATTCACTGGACAGAGCAGCAAATTTGGCAGCTGAGAAAACGACAACTATTTTAGCCAGACAAGAGTCAGCGCTTCTTCTTTACACTTTTCAGGTGAAAAGATTTTTAAATATATTGCAGAAATACTTAACGTGCTTTGAGCTACTTTTACACCATGGGGAAGGCCACAGAACTGATAGAGATATATCCGCTATTTCACAAAAGTTTTTTGGCTGCAGAAACTTTGAATCAACAAAGCATAACTTTATACATTTGGAGACCTACTTAGAAGACATACATATAGTGCAAAAACGTTTCCCATTTCCAAACTCAAGAAACTGCAAAACCAGGAGAAAGATCTTAAACATTCTTTCATTGCATGTTTTTACAATCGCAAAGTCGGTGACTAGCAGTTAAATATATTTGAATTAGTATCGGGACAAAGTGAAATATCACTGATCTGCATTGTGATGTGTGAATGCCTCCTTGTGTGATCAAACCCACTCTCCTGACTTGAAACACTTGTCAGCGACATTCCCACACTTTTACAAGTAGATCTACGCTCCCAGTGATGATGTAAGGCTTGCTTTTGTGAACATCTGAAAAATAGATTGAATCAAAACTATTCAGTTTCTTAGTCCTTACATCACTTATAGTCTCTGGTTTATTGGCACCATTGAAAAAGATTGAAAGTGATAACGCATATGTACGAAAAAGAAGCAATTCTATATTTTCAAAATATGAAATAGTTTTAATCCAGCTTGGCCAATGTACATAATCAATCAATTTACATTTATATAACGAGAGTTTCCGTTACCGATATCTCTTCATACACTTGAAACCTTACATGGTTAAGGAACCTTTTGCCTGATTTTTGCAATTCATAATTAAGTTGTTCGTCGCACATTAGCGTCACAACAAAGCATGATGCAACAATTCAATCAATATTGAAATGTTTTTTATACACCTTGGAAATCCCCAGTGCTCTTTATGTCCTAAACTTTTTAGGTTTGAAATCTTGAGGTTTAGAATCAAGTAAATGAACATAACCTAATCTTTACAATTCATGTATTATACAGAATTCTTAAGCACAGTTTTAATCCAAGCTCCAGTCTTCAAATTCAGACAATTTTAAGGGGGGTTATGCGTAATTTTTTTTCTGTCTGTGGTATTGTCGCACTAATTTACTACAGCAAATAGTTTTACAAATTTAATGCAGCTAACTATGACAGAATACAAACATGTAGTCTAACATAATGTAAAATGTACTGCTACATAATAGAGATAGTTACCAGTACACATACTGTGCACGAAGAAACAACATTGAGTACTGATGATGAACCCTGTATGAGCTTATCGTTTACCAGCATTATGATGAACAGCATTTTAGCTTTGGCTTTTTTATTTAGACTATTTAACTCCAGATACTTTGCACCCAAGAAACAACATGTTCTCCTAAAAAAAACCTCGTGCCCCAAATAAACTAGGTTTAAATCATAAAAACCAAACAAAACGTCACTAACCGAGAGCGGAGACAAAATGCTCATGAGCCGCGAGAGTTTTGTGACATCGTCTGTTCTTAATATCCCAAACTCTCAGCGTCTTGTCATCGGATGCTGAAAGCAGAAACTTTCCTCGAGGATGGAACACTGCTCCTCGCACCCAGTTGTCGTGCCCAATCAGTGTGAACATACACTGGCTCGTGGAAACGTCCCAGATTCGAAGAGTTTTGTCGCGAGAACCAGAGACGAGAAATGGACCAACTTTCTCACCCTTCCTCACCTGAGAATACAAAAATTATTCAATGCAAATTTTCACTTTGACTTCATTGTCGAAAACACACAAAATGCTAAAAATGTTTACTTAAAAATATAATGACAGTGCCTCTTTCAATAATTACTTCAACATTATGGCATTTTTATGCTCTCTTTGTTATAGTTCTGTTTTTTGATGAAACACAGGATTACCAACCTCAACTCCAGCAGCAGCACAGATGTTAGCATGTGCAGACTCCGGTGCCCACGAAATACATTCAACAACATGGTCATGATCTCGAAGTTCGAACTTACATTCCGAAGATGCCGTCACCCAAATTCTGACCTGTTGCAAAAAATTTATCAGAACTAAGAAAGGAATGTAGTTTATATTTTAGGGTGTTTCCCCCTTATATTTTGGTCTTAGGAGTTTTAACATTGTACGTAAGATCAGTGTGACTACATTTAACATAAGTAGAAATAAAACATGATATTACCGTTTGATCATTGGAGCATGAAGCAAGCAGAGATCCATCCCTGTTCGGTCGAACCATTCGCACCCATTCTTTATGACCCACAAAAGTTCGAATGCAATAACTGTAAAAAAATGATTTTCATACAAAGACCAACTTGTGCTGTAGTCAAAGTATTTTTTGTCTATATTTTTACTACAGGGCAGTTTACATCCACAGATCCAACTCATAATAAAAGCAGCAAGCAAGCTACCTACCCAGTAGCAAGTTCCCATAGTTTGATTGTTTTGTCTCTGCTTGCCGACACAATATGATCGTTGTCTGGCATGAAACACACTGACGATACGTTGTGATCGTGACCTGCAAAATATGAAACATACCTGATGAGGTATTGGAAAAAATTGCACATTTTTTCAAACTTTTTCAGTTAAATTTAGATTAAATTCAAATTTATTCAGAAGTCAACTATTTAATAATAAGTATAACAGATAAACACTGTTACATAGCAACTTTGTTCAAAAGAAAAACGATGTTGAGTACAGTACTTAACATATGACACCAATTGTCATGCTATTATATGAGGTAATGAGCCTTGTAATATGTGGGATATATTTTATACCTGTCAGTGTCTTTGTGCATTCATAACCGTCAAAGTCCCAAATTTTTATGCTCAAGTCAGCAGAACACGAAGCTAAAAACACAAAACAAAAGATTTGAATTTTTACCAAATGAATGAAAGGATTTTGGACAGACAAGCTGACACCCAACTCAATGCAGGAAATGTAAAGACTGTTTTGTTTCTATGCAGAAATATTACCATGCATTCGCATAGCAAGACAAGATCGTCCCACTATGCAGGGCCTTTATATTTGACGATCTCAACTCTTGTATTTTGATAATAATGTTCACAGGCTTCTGTGAATCTTGTTTTGTTTCTAGTTGGAAAAGTTATTAAGTTTACCGAGTATCTTTCCTGACGAATCAAATGAAATATCCTGTACAGAATCTGTGTGGCCTTTGAGGGTTCTTTCAAAGTCTCCTGTTTCATAATCCCAAACCTAAAAACAAAAAAAAACACAAAACTGATCACACAAATTTGCCTTCAATCTCGAATAATGAAATTTATACACAATCTATAAATAACATGTTGCCAATACTTCTTTTACAAAAATTGGAGCATTTTTATTTTTGCGTGTTTTAAACACACTTCTGTATGTTATTGAGGACAAAAAAATACAATTAGTATCAATGGAACAAATCAAACAAATGATTTTTTTCACGCCCTTCTTTTGTGATAGCAACCATTGTGCGACAGGTATTCCATATATCTCATACAACAAGTGGGAGGGAGAGACAACCTGTGCTCCCTCACTTAAAACCCTAAAATACTCATGAATTTTTTATTGGTGGGAGGAACGACCATCGACAAAATGCTGTCACATGTTCAGCCTCTCATAGCAAAACACTACAGGCAAGAGTATTCCACACACTTCAAATGGAAAATATGAATAAACTGACAAATGCTGATTGGTGTACGATCCCTACCACTGTATCTTGATTGTGGATGGATTGATCAACATTAATCCTACTGACAGAATTGATTCAATGTAATAAAATACTTAAGTAGGCTAAATATGACAGGTCCTTTCAGTAATCTATCAAACAGAGGTGGGTTCCGACTGTTTTTAAAAGCATATCAGAATGGTTCATCAATTTCCTGTTATGTTACACATATTTTCTTTGTTAAACACCAACACTAAGCGTTTATGATAAAATCAGCACTATAATTATATTGCACTTAAGTGTGTAGAGTAAAACTGCATTAAGTATTGCAGCATTTCCGTGAAGCTAATGTGGATAAACCATTACAAAAACATTAGTATGTGATATTTAATTTTTTGATGTGCAACAATGTGCGAGACTTGGGTGCAAGGTACATAGCCAGTCAAACTTATAAAAATCATACATGACATTTTCTTCACTTTTACCTTAATGGTGGAATCTTCAGCAGCAGATATGACAATACTGTACACTGGGTGGAATAATACTCTTGTAATAGGACTTCTGTGGCCACTCAGTGAACATCGTTCCGGAGGGCGTGGGATCCAATCTGCCGGGTCTTTCCGAGAGTTAGTTACCCCATCTCTCGTCTCCTTCTGCAGCTCATTCAGTTTCGTTTCCAAATCCATGACCTTTGCATCGAAGTAAAATTAGCAATTGCAGTTCGTTCTACAACTCAGTGGTTTCTAAGTTTTACCAATAAACTATAAAATAGTTTTGGTTTGATCTTAACAACATTTGTCCAGATGTATCTAAATTTCTAACAATTCTCTGAGATTTAGCATACATCTTACCTCTAACACTTTTCTGTATATACATTTTTATGCTTATTTGGATTTTTGAAAGGTTTTGCAATTAAATTTAAGAATCAATTATGACATATACCTTCCGTTGTAGTCTGACAACAGATGTCCATTTCTTCTCCATAAGTCCTTCATATTTTTTGTCCGTTTGCTCAGTCTGCAAAACAATGCAATCAGTTTTGAAGTTCCAACTATACGATCAATAATTACTTGCAAATTTTAATGCCCAGTAGGTTATTAAAACAAACTTACAACGTCTGCTTCTTCTCTAAAAGCTTCTAATGATTTAGTGTAGCCATTTGACTTCAAGTACTCCAGTATGGCAGAGTTTCTGAACAAAAAATATGTGTAAATGAACAATACAGACACATGCTACAAAAAACTTACAATTCATCTCTTTGCCTTGACGAGAGGACCATATTTCCTTCCCCTCTTCAAACCATTACACAGGAAAACTTCCTAAAAGCAGAATCTCAGCAAGGTACCTTTGCCCAATTCTTTGCAAACAAAAAAATATATTTAACATACATTATTTCATTGCGGTAGTTCAAAGAAACATGAGTTAAACTTTAAATAAATGAAAAGAATACTTGACAAAAGGTTTTGCATCATCTTAATTTAGATTATTACCGAAAATAAATAAAAGCTTTTGTTTTTTAATGACTGCACAAAAGCAAAATCCATAGGATAATCACAAAGACAACATTAATTTGCATACGCGCTTTTTAATTGAAAAAATAACAAAACACATAATCGTTTAGTAACAATTACTTTTGAAATGCGCACATTGAAGAAATAGACAAATTTCGCCAACACATCAAACTCAAAGTTTTCTTTGGTGGGTCTTTACATCAACTCTGCCACATGATGGCGAAAAAGAGTCTAAGCAAATAAAAGAATTAACGGTTCTTTTGTAAAATTTTTATGTCAATCCAAATCTTATGATAAGGTAATAATCAAACAGTAGATAAAAATAAAACAATAGCAGTTCAATAGTGCAAAATTATCTTTTTAAACAGTATTATATGCTTGTGCAAAGTTATTATTTTTATTTTTAGGTTTGCCGAAGACGTCCGGGTTTTCCTTATATGTCTGAAGTTTTGTTGTTAAAGTTTGCGACCAGGGGAAACGGTAAAAAGTGTCTGAATGTCCGGAACTTTTTATATGGGACCTCTAATAGCCATTCTGTGGTTGCGACCCCTACAAAAACGACATTAGAGACTGCCACGTCTAAAAAAAGGTCATTGTTAAGGATATCCTGGGCTCGAATCCTGATCAGGTTTACTTCTTGGTATATGGGTCGGACGCTTGACCAATGCTGCCAATCACCCGACCAAAAATGGTAACCCTAACGCCTAAAGACACGACTACGCTGGTAGGTTATTCGCATAATATTTTGACGCATGGTGGCGATACAGAGCCTTTACGTTTCAAATGAAGCAATTTGATCCAAACAGAATGGATTGTTATATTCACGCTAAAATACGCTTGATAAGCGTGCAAACACAAACGAAAATCAAGACTTATAGTAGACAATATTACGCACATATCTGAACAAATTATTATATATGCGCAAGCTTAGTTTAAAATAACAGAATACGTTTTTTTAAGGACCCGTTTCACAAAATGTTTCACAAAAACGGCGCTAATATGTTAAAACGTGTTTGAGGCCCGGTTAAGAGCTATTATTGTTATTAAAAGTTTCTTACACCAATAATTAATGTGTCGTACAAAACGGCACTTTGTAAGAACAAAAAAATGTGCAAGCAAATCAATAATAACATGTGTCAAGGTGATTGGACATAACAGTCGGACAAGACCTAATTATCTGGGAACGCAAGAAAGGCTGACGACGTACTTGCCGTCTGCTCATTCCAAGGTATTCAATGTATCAGATTGGTCACAATGGCGGACGGTTGCTTTCAAGTCGTTCGTATTCTGATGTTTATATTCAACTTCCTGTTTTCGGTGAGTAGGAACCAGGTGTTATAAACAGAGCTGAAAGTAAACCGGAAAGTTAAAGGAATTCTTGCCCGTACGCTGTTCCGGTAACAATTAATCGGCTGGTGTGATATTTAATCTTTGATAATCTTTGATATTTAATAATTGTAATCGTAATGAAGCTTTGCCGAATTCGCAGTCACAACATATTTTTTACGCAAAACGTTTTTTCTCTTAACATTGCTACATGATATTAATTTGTTACGTATACTTACCATTTTATGAATAAAGATGATTTTAGGATGTAGGAAAGAATCTTACTAGTAATTGACAAAGATAGGCCACAAAAGATCAGTGCAAGTTTCTTTAAAGGACAATAGACTGCAAGCTTCTTAACAGCTAAGGACAATAGACTGTCAGCGAATTCAATGTTAGACGGCTCAGTTCAAGGCTGGGAACAGACATATAACTATAAAATACCTATGAAAGAAATATTAAATCGCCCACAAAACTTGTTGTCGAGTGAGATGCTGGTTCGGCGGCATTTTGAAAGTAGGCTACTTGAATCTTTTAAATTGTTGAGTGGAGAAAAGCTGAGTTGTATTGCCTTATATGGTCTTTCCACCGAAAACAATGAAAATTAGTGCAAATGTTTTCTGTTTTTTTGTGTTTTGCGGAATAAACTGAGCTAAAACTTAAACTACCCGGTTAAAATGCTTGTTCTGTTGACATTCTTCACGTGTTCAGATCAGTGGCGGAACCTTACTCGGAGTCGGGATATGGATTATGGTGGACGGATCAAGTTTCCAACAAATTCTCGCCGTTTCAAATTCAGCAATATTCTCTGGGGTTTGGATTCTTCTTTTCGTTGGCGGACTCCTTTTCTTCGTGGGAGTTTTAGGGTGCTGCGGGGCATTGAATGATAGCAAATGTCTCATATTAACGGTAAGTAAAGGATATTTACTAGATTGCCATAAAATTACAGACCTGCACATATGGTCTATATGATTGACTATGAGCAGTTAATAATCTAATTAGTAAAAATTGGATTACACAACGGTTGTTGTATTGGTTTAAATTTTGTCTCCTGAAGTTTTTTTTTACTTGTTTTAACTTATTATAGCAGGTAAAACACGTATACTTATTTTTTTCAGTTCTTTTTTGTTGTTTTTGGAGTCCTACTTGTTGAAATAACATCTGGAATTTTAGCTCTGCTATACTTTCCGAAGGTATCGTAACAGTTCCTAAACGATATCGCATTATGGATGGACATTACCTACTATTGCGCAATGAGCATGAAACCCGCCAAATTTATTCAATTTCTCCATTAATTAAGACTAATTGTTCCCAAAACAGCATAGATAGCAATAAACGTTGGATTTTGTAGCGATAGTGTTGTAACTGCATATATTACACGGTGAATTGCTGCTCCATAACCCAGAAAAAGTCTCACCGGATGGTAGACGAAACGTACGTTTAAAATCGTTCTTTTAAAATTAGACCTCATGATTGCCGTCACTGTATAGGAAAAAGGCCCTGGCCAGCACATTGTTTGGTCATTCCTCTTGTTGTTACGTATATTGATTTATCAGCAATCTTCCAGATAGAAGAATTCATGAAAGAATCGATGATGAAGAGATATGGAAACTTAAACGAAAATCGAATGACGACAGATAATTGGGACACCCTGCAATCAGTAGTAAGCACATAGATAACACTATAAGTTTGTTGTAACTTAATGCAAAGCAACAAACCAATTTCTATTCGTCAATTGACTACCTATGTGTTTCCTTGTGAAGAACAAAGCAATTAATTGGCGAAATTTTTTTATAGTTTCATTATCTAAAGAAAACGCAAGTACATTAATACATTATGAGCTGTTATAATGAAATTAAAATGGTTCCATTTTATTTTGAGCGCCAAACGCAAACAAGCACACTTAAAATACGAGGAAAAAGCGAAAACAGGAACACTGCACGCTTCGGTGCACACTGTTAGTGGCCAAATTAATTAGCCTAATAAAAAAAAACACCAAATAAACAAGGATTTCGTCATCTCTTGCTTGGGAAGTATACAACCTTGTTGAATTTGACTAGATTTAATCAGACAATGTTCTTTAAAACCATTGAACAATTTGTTATCCTTGCAGTGGGAATGCTGTGGCATTAACGGACCAGAAGATTGGAGAAAAACGTATTGGATTAACCAACGTAACTTTAACTACACCGGTTGGGATTTAGCGCCACCTTACGTCAATACAAGCTACTCAAATGTGTCGTCAGAGAGCAATAGAGATTACGAAATACCTGCACCTCAAATTGGATTGCTTCCTGAAAATCCAAAATGGATTCCCGTGCTGGATGGACAGAAAATACCGACGTCTTGTTGCAAGCGGAAGTCGGTAAAACATCTACAATTATAAATTTTTTTATTTATGATACAGTAATTTGTGATTTGATCACATACTAACGACTCTGACATTATCAGTTGCACAGGAGAAATGGTTGAGTTCTTTGTTGCGAATCGGTAAAATTACTCTGTACGCGGTTTAGTGAAAATACTTTAATCCTTTGGTTTTTCATGTTGTCGTTGATTTTTTCTGACATTTCTCCGTTTCCCCTGACCCTTAGGGTGGCTGGAGGTAAATTAAGGATTTCTTGTCCTGTAACCAGGTTCACCCGCTGTATCACAAAAAATACAAAACTATATCGATTTAGCAATCTGATTTATAGAAAATAAACTGACAAACTTTCTAATTTTGGCGTCTTGTTGACGACAGAATTTCTTTGTGAATCTAACTTTGTCGTCTTGTTGTTGATTTTCAGTTGATCGAGGCAACAGACAACTTATTGAACGTCACTTATTGTTTGATGTGGAATCCCAAATCACCTGGAATGTACAAAGAATATCTGCATACAAACGTAAGCGTTGGTCAAAAAATGTCGTTTGTGAGCAAAGTAAATCAACATGAAGTGTTAGATTAGGATTTGGATTGCCGAAAGCCAGTGTAAATTTTTTGTTTAGAAATAAATCAGAAATGTTTTTCGTTGTTGGGAAACACTTTTGCTGTGTGTTAAGTGACTACGACGCAGTTATGTGAAATATTTAATCAGACAAGCTGACGGTTCCTTCCTCCCTCAAAATAATTTTGCATCGTTTATGTTTGTTTTTAAATAAATTAGTTTCCAAATTTAGGTGTTTTGTTAAAGCAACAAGTTTCTGATTGATTACAGCATACATTTGCTGCTTCATTAATTTACGCAACACTCACATAAATTTGATGACGCAGAGAAGCAGTCAATACTTTACAGAAGGCCAGATTCTCTTAAATTGCAATTCAAAAGCAAATATTTAAAACCCAACCCCCAAAAATAATAATAATAATAATAATAATAATATTATTACATTCAAAATGCAATGCAACAATAGCTTTCAGTATATTTTTTGATTTGAATACAAAAAAAGTAATTTAACAATGAATTTTTTGTCACGTCTTAATTAGGGCTGCAAAAGAAAAGTTGGAATTTACTTCTGGTTGGTCGGAATCATAATCGTGTGTGTCTTCATCGTCGAGGTGAGAAAGAAAAGTTTGTGATGCAAACGTTTGAAAGTAAACATTTCATACCTGAAGTAAAAACTTAATTCGAAATTATTTGGAAAGTAAATATTTCATCTAAAGGCATCTTATTTGTCCAGATGTTCGGATTGGTGCTGTCTTGTTGTCTGTACAAAGGCATTGGAGACGGCCAGTGACGTAACAAGAATAAATTCTCATTCTTGTGTTTGGAATTCTTATTGATTTTAATATTTTTTTGTATTCGTTGTACGGCGCTATAGGTCCTTTGCTTTTATTTCTGTTTTGCTCTAAAAAAAAACATCTTCCTATCAATGGAAATCAAACATCAACTTTAAGTAATTCGGTCGAGGACGCTATGCAAAATTCAAAAATTACTATGAAAACTAACCTTGATATATGTTCATATTTTAATTTTTTTTGTAGTTGTGGTTGATAATAAATTTTATTACAATATTTTTTCCGATATCATAAATTTGGGTGGTCATTTTCGGTCAGCCGAAACTGCTTCCAGTCACACCACGAGGAGGTACACAGATGACTTGTTTGAGCCAAATAGGCCAGAGACCAACCTGAAAAATACCTAAAACATATGTTAAACATTAGTTACATTAATAAGCCTATACTTAGCCTATACTTAAATGTAGCAGATCTGGCCGTTGATTGTGCATTGTTTTAATACAAGCGACATCAATTTATGAAGTGAGAAATATATTTCTTTAAGCTGTAGACAGATGGCCACTGTTTCGATCTAAAAGGTCTCATCAGTGCAGCTGGTGTGACTATCAGACGACTTTGCTGACCAAACGGCCAAGCAAAGACTTCCACTTTGTGTAGGAATATATTTGTTTGAAACAAAATGCTGTGGATAAATGCCAGCTAGATTATTCAAAAATATCGGAAAAAACAACTTCGCCTGCATATTCATCATCGGTTTCTGCAAATTAAACGAATACATTTGTGTTTTGTACAAAAATAGATCAGTTACAGAAGCCACGATCTACCTTTGCCAGGAAGCTACAGACATTTAGCATTAGATTGTCGTATGTGTTGAAAATATTCTTATGGTTTCGATGTGAGAAGAGACGCAAAGAACGCTTTAATACATGAATAGTTTTCCTTCAAAAATTTGCAAAAAAATGCCGTTTCACAAAAACATCAACAATACATGACATTATATTAAGGCGCTACGTGGCGCTATTGTATCATTTCATTTTTTTAACCTCACGGTATGTATGCTACATTTAGTCGACAATATAACAACCTTTTTTCGTTTGTTGCGTGACTTCCTATATATGCTCGTTGCAGTAAGCGTATTGTCATACGTTAAGCCTGATATAGAGTTTGTCCTATCGAGTGGCAGATGTTGTTTAGTTGTTTCAAAGGTTATTGGAGGTATTTGATACAACAGTATGAATTAAATAGTGTTGAGGAATAAAAAAATAGCTTTGTTTTAGTTTATTGTTATTGCTCAATTGTGGAACCGGTTTATTACAGCAGACGTGCATTTCCTTATGTGTTTGGTAGCCGACCTGTCTGCTACATTTGTATTTATTGCGTGAAAATGTATTTGTAAATAAAACTCGAAATTAAAAGCAAGCTTGTTGGGGAAAAAATAAGATACAATTCTGTTGCGAAAGCAGAATTTTCACAAAGATGAAGTTTCCAGTTGTTGTCCTGCCGTTTGACCGGTTCCGTGACGTCACCAATGCACGTCACATTGCAGTGATGTCATTTCTGCTTGTGTTGTTCACGTGTACTTATCAATTAGACCCCTCTGACTATTGTGGTTGTTGGTGAATGCACAACATTTGTGAATTGATATGGTGGCTTTATTTCCAACACTCTACGATGAGATAAAATGTCGTCGAGAGTGATGGTTCCGTCGAAAACGCGATTTTAAAATAAAAAAATGCGAGGTAATAGAAGGAGGGTTGAGTGGAGAAATGACGAAAACACGTGAGATGTTCCTTTCACGTCATCAACATTCCAGTTATATTTTCAACGCAACGAGACAGAAGCCACACGATTTAGTACAATTACTGAATGAATACACAGTGAATTGCGACAAAGGATTCAGTTTGAAGCCTGAGGTTGGTTTGGGACAAGAGGTGTGATATGCAAGGAGCGGTACAGTGTTTGTGTTTGTCACCTACTGCAGTTGCTTATTGTTAAGAACAGTGGTTTTATGCTTTCTTGAACTGGTGACTCATTCATAATCCGCGTAATACGATAATTCGTTGTTTATCACTGCAACAGCAAGAAGGTTACGCAGTTTATTATAGAAAGAAAATAACTCCAAAGCCCACAAGTAAGCGTGCGGCGCCCCAGAAATACATAAACGCGCACCATTTGGGCTTCTGGTTAAAAAAATCTAATAATTTATGAAATGATTTAAGGTGATTTGCACCATGGAAATGTAATGTATTAAATGAAGAAAGATTTGTTTAGTTAAGCCGACACTCCTAATATTATAATTCCACATTGGTGTTGTACAGCTTGCAATTATGTTCCCCCACTTGAGAATGAAGATGGTAAATTGTTGTGTTCTGTGTCACAAAATGCGTGACGTAGTGCTGGTTCGTTACGTCACTGCTTTGGTTTTGATCTGTTCATTATTTGGTGGAGTTTTAACCCTCGATCCGTCGGATTACTGCGGTAAGTTCGTTTAAAAATGAAGTCGGTTTAAATTTGTGTCGAAGTTTTCTTGAAACTGAAACTAAATCCATCTTCGCATTTTGTATCAAGTATTTTCCATTACCTTGAGGAAGCCTTGTTGAATAACAGGCGAAACGTCGGTGAATAAAGTTACGTTTTATCTTTGCCAGAAGAACAGATTATTAAGTTACAATATGCCTGGCAGCAACAAAAACATTATATTTTCAAACAAGGTGACATTATATATATATTTATTGCGTTAAAATAGAATGTTGTTGTGTTTCAGGTCGTGGACCGAGAGATTGCGTCGTCCTCCTGTGCAACTACAGCAGTGGTGGGAACATATTTCCCTGTGGTAAATATTTATTATTTTAATCCATTTTTATGAACTATTGACATAAAGCGAAAAAATGAGTTTACGAACAATATATGATAAGCAAAGTGGAGCCAATAATATGATTTGTGTAAGCTGCAGACAGCAGCAGTAAATATTTACTATATTATTGTATCACGGGAAAAAAATGTGTCAGGTGACTCCGTAATATTTGACGCTGAGAAACAAAATAATCCGACAATGTTGTACATGCTGCTCACCTTTTGATGATAATACAACCAATATGAAGCTAGGAAAGCTATAGTTTGTTTGATCAAATATTTCCAGATTGAAATGAAAAGTTCCTTTTAACATCTTTAGTTTTCGCTCCTCGAAACGAATCTCACAAAGTTTACAATGGATCTGGTGGGAGATGTAAGTAAACTCTTGTTACGTTGTTGACGTTTAGTTTGGATATTAAGCTTGAACCACTTGGTTGTTGGTTAAGGCAGTTTATCATTGATGGCGGTGTGAACAAATTTGTGTGAAAATTATCGGATGAGTCAAACCAACCGAGATTAATAAATCGGGGATGACATAACCTTGTCATGCTCAAATATTTAACTTACCTTTAGTTTCCACCTTTGCGCGACAAAGAACAGGAGTATCGTTTTTTTGTTTCGATAACAAACCAAATTAGTGATAATAAGCGGTACGCGAAAATCGTATCTAGTTAGAAGGACCGAGATCTAAAACTACACCCAAAAACAAAGTATTCCATTGACCTTAATGAGAAAATAGTATCTACAGTGCGTTACGTACATTTCAAGTTATTCCATTTTGGTCCGTAATATTTGCGCGTGCAATAACACAATAACATGGCAGTACTGCTTCGGTTTTAATGTGGATAAGCTGAGTTTTCATAAACTATAATCGTTGCCGTTTCATTGCAGGGGATATTGGCGCCAACATAAACCGCCTAAATATAACAGGTAAATTATTTATTGAAACTTTGGTCAGAATTTTCCCGATAAAATTCAACTCTCTCAATGTAGAACATACGTGCACTGGTAGTGGATGTTGTATGACTTCCATCAATGGCCAACCTCCCTCTCTACCACACCCTCCTATCAACTTATTGATGCAGTTCTTGACAGGAGGTAAGAACAATTAGAGGTAAAATATATCATGTCTCTGTTCCTTAAAACACCCACAGACTTATAATGCAAATCATATGAAGTGTGCAAAGCACGAATTAGTGGAAACAAATTTGATAATTATGTTCGTCGCGTTTAAGTTGAGGCAAAGTTTAAAATGGAAAGTTTACCAGACATAATCCGCAATATGGAAAATTTATCCTCTCACAGTTTCTCACCAAAGCTGTTTCAAAAATATGTCACTAATGGTTCTACATTTCTTGCACTTAACATAGTTATTTGCAGTACTTGGTTATGCTGAATCACAGCTATGAATTTTTGTGGGAGGTTTTTCGGGCGACATCTGGCGCATAAACAAAGGATTTTATCTTATGTGTTTCATAACGCCTGGCATATCTTAGCACGGTTGTTTCGAATGGATTGTTTTGGTTGATTGTTACGTCATGGATAACCTTGGACTAATCTGCGAACCTGATGCCGTCATAAAAAAAAACACATCTTGCTCGGGAGCCATATACGTTCCCGACCTCTGGTTTAGCCCGAAAGTTGTATTGACGTGGAATGGGAAGTTTTTTGTAACTTATACAAAATTAATTTCACAGGTTGAACACTGAACAAATCGGAACGTTTGAGTCGAACCTAGAAGGAAAATTTCGCACATGGGCCATTTTTCAAATAACAATTTGTCACACATATTCATTGTTAGTGCGTTCATGTACACATCAAAATAATGTAAACTTCACCTTATGAGAGGCAGCAGGTTTGTCAAAACTACTTCAAATAAAACCAATTGCCGAACACTCTGTTTTAGCGTGAATAGGCCAGATGACAATTTATATTTTCTATGTCAACAGCATTATTTTGATTAAATGAAACTACCTAAACTATGTAAAAGCTGGATGACATAACCTTGTCATGCTCAAATATTTAACTTACCTTTAGTTTCCACCTATATATATAACACTAAATATCTTATAATATGTCTTTCATAGACACAGATCTTGCCTGTTAAGCTGTGATAGTAACTAGAAAATGTCAATACTACTTCATAAAACAACCTCCATTAAAATGATTTCACCGGCGTATACACTCAGCGGCAAGTCACGCGTGTTACCCCGAGCCCTCGCAAGCCCGTGACCTTGAGACCAAACGTTCACGTTTCCCAGCTTTCTCGCGAGCGTACGATCGCGTCAATGAAACAAACAAAGCGTGTTTGTGGACCCGGGCCTAAAAATAAGCCTTTGTTTACGTCGGGAAAGTTTGTGGTATGATTTTAGAAAAGAGACGGTAACATAAAATTGTAAGTAACATACAAACCCTTTGATGACCTAAATATTCAAATGCTTTCTTCCCTTTCAACAAAATTTATGTTTTGTTTGAACAAAATTGCACTAACCGAACAAAAAAATGCGCATACATGGTGATTTCCCGCCCAAGCAACTTTCTACCATAGAAATATACTTGTGCATATGGTTGTCATTTAAGTCTATATGAGCACATTACAACCTTTTTTGTATATATGAGCAAATTTTTCACACACCTTTTTTATTGTAAAGTCTGTTATAGTTGCAATAAAATATACCTAATGAGAAACAATGCTAACCCTTTATAATTGCAGGATCCATCCCCAGTGTTCCAGGTTCGGGATATACGATTTCCATACAAGGATATGAAAAGTGTAAGATACATTGGTTCATTAACATTGACTGTCGAATATATGCTCGATTATAGTGAAAGTAAAAATGCTTAAACTTGTTGCAATGCAGTTTTGAAAACACAGTAGGGCGTACAATCAAAGCTTGGCATGTCACATTATCCGGTTTAAACAATATTTAAAACAACTTTTTGTTTTGCAACTAACAACTCATCGTAAAATTTATATAGGGATTTGGGAATCTTAATCAAAATATCTTTACTTTATTCGCAATTCCTGCTATTTAAAAAAATATGCTTTTATTTGTTGGTTTCTTACATCAAATTTAATTGTGTTCGTCATTACAGGTTTTCCCAATGTTGATCCTCTACAATTATCAGCTTGGTTATCAACAGAACCAACCACTTGCCTCAATCTATCACTTTACTGCAGTAAGTGAACTCTCAAAATACAAAAAATATACGGTCAAATTTTATTAAAGCAATTTTTGTTATGGGTCTCCCATTAAAAAATATTACAGATTTTTCACTAAATTCGCACACAACCAAAATCCCACTGACAACTCTACAATCAACGACAATTAACCAACCAACCACCATCCCAATAACAAACCAACTATCGACCAGAACAAACACCAACTGGAATGAAATTATTCGTAGTGAGTACATATTTTTTTAAACTTGAACATCCTCAAAAAAATGTTTAAATATATTTATGGCTTGGTAAACCGTGGCACCTACAAAAAACACCAAACAGCAGTTGAAACTGCAAACTAAGAAACTCAACATAACATTTTCTCAGGTTTGGAAAGTAATCTGATTTCTATACAACCGGCTAACCCGGATGATTTAACAAACATCGACCAACTTGTGGAGAATATCACCCGATTCTATCAAACTTCAAATATAATTACTTTCCACAATGGTAATGCCCAACTTTACTTCAATCATACGACATTGAATGGTCCTCAGACCCAACTCACTGCCAATATCTTGCTTGGTTCAACTCGCATCGACTTAACGTTGGAAACAAACGGAGCAAACCAAGTCGCATTTTCAATTCTCCAGTTTAAGATTCCAGAGGATTTGGAGGTTGAAGGTCCGAATAACCAAGTTGGTTACCTCGCCTCAACTCGTTACATAGCCATCAAAAATACGAGCTACATTGTTATTGTCGGTTTGAACGTGGACGAAATTTTCCCACCTCTTGGAAAAGCAAAACTCAACAATCATCTGCAAGGCAACGTGAGATTCGTCCTTCCTACCACGTCACCACAATCAGCGTGCGAAGAAATTGAAAACATGAAGAAAAACGGAAGCAACCAGAAAATCTCCCAACTTTCTCCCAGATGCACATTCTTCGACGGAGCAGTGTCTTTATATTCGGATGAGGGCTGTACAACCGAAGCAAGCCCTGATCACGTGACGTGCAGTTGCAACCACCTCACTGTTTTCTCCGTCCTCCTGGCGGTAAAATCCATCGTCGTTCCACACGGTGTTAAGGTAAGTGGACGTATATTGCTTCGTCCATATGTTTATATCTTGTGCTTGAATTATTCAGTTCCATTATATTGACAGATGATAAATTGGTTTAAGGTCGTGTTTTGGAAATGTTTCAAACATTTATGACTTCTTGATGTATTAATTGTTCCAGATTACAACATACGTCACAGAATCAACATCCGTCTTCTTCCTCCTGCTCACCGCAATCATCCTGCTCTGTTTCAATGAGGGAGGGGACAGAATTTACATCCAGATAAGTTTGACGTCATCACTTCTGCTTCTTCACGGTGTCAATTTATTGCACGATATTATCGTCACGCACGATAAGCCATGCATGGCGTTTACAGTGCTAAACCATTTTTTCTTGATGTGTTCAGGTAAAGATGTTTAAATAACAACAAATCAAACAGTTTACAGAGCCTTTTCTTACCATAGGAATGTGGTTTCTGATCGAGGGAATACGACTCTTCATGGCTACCTCCAATCCAATCGACTTCCAAGCCCAGGATTCAAAAAAACGACTGAAGTACTTTATGACCTTCGGGTGGCTTCTTCCCGCCTTGATTGTGGGAATATCCGCACCAACAGGATTCCACTTCGGCGTCTACATGAAACCACAGCCTTATTACGAGGCGTGCCACCAATATCAAAACAACACTTCACTAATTCCAAAGTACGACAGATGCTGGTTGACTCCCAACACTCCAGTTTTCTACACTTCCGTCATCACTCCTCTTGCTGTCGTTCTTCTCATCAACCTCTTCATTATCGGGAAAACATCTTATGTAGCATTAACCTCCCGAAGAATGCGGAACAGAGGAGATAACCCTGATCAGGAGGATGCAAAGAGAGCTGCAAAGACGTTCATTTTCCTCTTCCTGATGCTCGGTGGAACCTGGAGCTTGGCATTGTTCACTGGTGAGTTTCGATATTGTCAGCATTTCTTCGTGTGAATCTATTCCCCAAAATTATGTAAGTTATAAAAAACGTAATCTTTTTCAGGAATTGGAAACGAAATCTCGAACGAGGTTTTTATGTACATTCACAGCTTGGTAAACGGGATGCAGGGATTCGTCCTGTTTGTTATCTACTGCATAATGGATGACGCCATCAGAAAGCGCTTCCTTCCCGACAATAAGAAACCGAAACGTGATGATAGAAGTGGAGGAAACGTTGCTATGGAAGATATGCATGTACGTGAGGAGGTGATGCAACGTATTAACAATGAGTAGAGTGGATTTGAGTGGGAAATATCGTCTTTGCTCAACACTGAATGTTTGTGTCTTTTCAACTTGTACCAATATATTTGTGCTACAAGTTTTCCAAGTTCTGTTGTAAATTTGCTACAGTACGGATTGTAACAAACGTTTGTTCAAGCTTAAATTCTGAAACGTTTTTATCGTTGACTTGTGGGTTCGTTTAAATTTCATAACCTGTGTTCAGTGTTCTCAGAGATTATGTGTATGTTTTGTATGATTGTCTTTTTTGTAGATATAAGTTGTTGTCTTGAAAGGTGATGCAACGTATTAACAATGAGTAGAGTTGATATGAGTGGTGTTTCATCGTTGTCATGAATGTTAGTTTGTTTGCATAAAACTTTTTATAAATTTGTTGGAAATCAGATATTTTCGGAATTTTGTGCACCTTGGAAACCTGCAATATTAAGTTCTCCAGAAATGACACACTTGGAACCCAAAAAAATTTGGATAGAGACAGAATTAAAGATTGTCTCCTTGTATCTACATTTAATTCGATGCATTCGTATATTGTACATTGGTTGTACCATTTGTTGTTTCATATCACTGGTAAACAGCAGTCGCACGCAAATGAACGCTGATGCTCCCTCCACAAATTTGTGATAATTTTTCCGGATTTCTTCCATGGAACGCGAGTAAAGCGAGTTTACAATTCTCCTCTTCTTGTTATTAACGCGCACGACGAACGCTTGTCGCGTTTTGTCGCAACAATTTCTCCAATCACAGTTGATGACAACATGATGACGTAAACGAAATGAACCCGATTGCCGAAGTGGAGAATTTGATAGTTTTGGTGGTAATATGGTCGCAGTTGCTTTGTTATATTATTTTGTGTTGTTGGTCATTTTATTGTGATTCCTCGTAAATATCGGCACGAGTTTGCGGGAAAATCGCCATCCAATCCCCGTCAGAAAAATTTCGTTTAAAAATGCATGGCAGAATTAATTTGTGTTAATTGTGTTTGGATTTTGATTTCCCTTTTCCACATTTTAGCACTTACCGCAACAAAATGTGGAACTTCGGTTTAAAAACATGCATTTACGTTTATAGAAATACACTCTTGTAAGTGTTATCGTCAAATTATCCTAACCATTATTAGGGACAAAAGTCTATACTACAGATGTTAAATTAATTTGAAATTTTTGTTGATTTCACACTTTACGCAACATTCACATAAATTTGATGACGCAGAGAAACAGACAATGCCTTACAGAGGGCCAGATTCTCTTAAATTGCAATTCAAAAGCTTATTTTTAAACATAGTTCATATTTTAATTATTTCTTTTTTTGAAATCTACCTTTTCCCAACCCCAAAAAATAACAATAATAATATTACATTCAAAATGCAATGCAACAATAGCTTTCAGTATATTTTACAATGAATTTTTCTCACGTCTTTATTAGGGCTGCAAAAGAAAAGTTGGAATTTACTTCTGGTTGCTCGGAATCATAATCGTGTGTGTCTTCATCGTCGAGGTGAGAAAAAAAAGTTTGTGATGCAAACGTTTGAAAGTAAACATTTCATACCTGAAGTAAAAACTTAATTCGATCGTTTGGAAAGTGAACATTTAATCTAAAGGCATCTTATTTGTCCAGATGTTCGGATTGGTGCTGTGTTGTTGTCTGTGCAAAGGCATTGGAGACGGCCAGTGACGTAACAAGAACAAATTCTCATTCTTGTGTTTGGAATTCTTATTGATTATAATATTTTTTTGTATTCGTTGTACGGCGCTGTAGGTCCTTTGATTTCATTTCTGTTTTGCTGTAAAAAAAAAACATCTTTCTATCAATGGAAATCAAACATCAAACTTCAACTAATTCGGTCAAGGATGCTATGCAAAATTCAAAAATTACTATGAAAACTTACCTTGATATATGTTCATATTATAAATTTTTTTGTAGTTGTAGTTGATACAAAATTTTATTAAAATATACATCATAAAGTTGGGTTAGTTTTCAAAGTAATTTTTATATATCATAAAGTTGGGTGATCATTCAAAGTTTAGGCGCCTTTGTGTTTGGTCAGCCGAAACTGCTTCCAGTAGCACCCCGAGGAGGTACACAGATGACTTGGTGTTTGAGCGAAATAGGCTAGCGACCAACCTGAAAAATACCTAAAACATATGTTAAACATTAGTTACATTAATAAGCCTATACTTAGCCTATACTTAAATGTAGCAGATCTGGCCATTGATTGTGCATTGTTTTAATACAAGCGACACCAATTTATGTAGAGAGGAATATATTTCTTTAAGCTGTAGACAGCTGGCCAGAGTTTCGAACTATAAGGTCTCATCAGTGCAGCTGATGTGACTATCAGACGACTTTGCTGTCCAAACGGCCAAGCAAAGACTTCCACTTTGTGTAGGAATATATTTGTTTGAAACAAAATGCTATGGATAAATGCCAGCTAGATTATTTACAAATATCGGAAAAAACAACTTCGCCTGCATATTCATCATCGGTTTCTGCAAATTAAACGAATACATTTGTGTTTTGTATAAAAATAGATCAGTTACTGAAGCCATGATCTACTTTTGCCTGGAAGCTACAGACATTTAGCATTAGATTGTCCTATGTGTTGAAAATATTCTTATGGTTTCAGTGTGAGAAGAGACGCAAAGAACCCACCATGTATTCTGTGCATTCATAAAAAGTGTTGTTTCTAAGTCAGGTTTGATAAAAAAGAGACGTCCACGTTCATAGCCATTGAATGCGAACTACATCAGGATTCGATGCAACGCAGGATAGCAAATTACTCATCGATGCCTTGCAAGTAGAAGTGGAGAGGGAATGTTTCCCAAAGCATTTCACTTTTCGTTTGAAATTTATCATTAGCTTTTGTGCTGTTGTGGATCGCTCACGACAAAACTGTTGTTGTAGTCTGATTATGAGCATTTAACAATTACCCGCAAACATATTGTCACATTTCATCTCAGCAACGTTTACACATTTCTTCTCAGCTTGACTTAACACCAAGCACACAGATCGGTTGCAATTAAACTGAATGACATAGAAACTAAAATCTCAAAATGAGAAACAAATACACTTGCTTCAATACATGAATAGTTTTTCTTCAAAAATTTGCACAAAAATGCCGTTTCACAAAAACATTAACAATACATGACATTATGTTAAGGCGCTACGTGGCGCTATTGTATCATTTCATTTTTTTAACCATGGTATGTATGCTACATTTAGTCGACAGTATAACAACCGTTTTTCGTTTGTTGCGTGACTTCCTATGTAAGCGTGTTGAAGTAAGCGTATTGTCGTATGTGGAGCCTGCTGACGAGTTTGTCCTGTCGAGTGACAGATGTTGTTTAGTTTATTCAAAGGTTATTGAAAGTATTTGATACAACAGTATTAATTAAATAGTTTAGAGGATTTCAAAACAGCAGCTTTTTTAGGTTGTTGTTTTTGCTCAATTGTGGAACCGGTTTATTACACCAGACGTGCATTTCCTTCTGTGCTTGGTAGCCGACCTGTCTGCTACCTTAGTATTTATTGCGTGAAAATTTATTTGTAAATAAAACTCGAAATTAAAAGCAAGCTTGTTGGGGAAAAAAATACGACACAATTTTGTTGTGAAAGCAGAATTCTTACAAACATAAGGTTTCCAGTTGTTGTCTTGCCGTTTAACCGGTGTCGTGACGTCACCAATGCACGTCACATTGCAGTGATATCATTTCTGCTTGTGTTGTTCACGGGAGCATATCAATTAGACCCCTCTGACTATTGTGGTTAGTTTGTCACTTTTGTTGCTAGATGCACAACATTTGTGAATTGATATGGTGGCTTTATATCCAACACTCTACGATGAGATAAAATGTCGTCGAGAGTGCTTCCGTCGAAAACGCGATTCTAAAATAAAAAAATGCGAGGTAATAGAAGGGGCGTTGATTGGAGAAATGACGAAAACACGCGCGATGTTCCTTTCGCGTCATCAACATTCCAGTTAAATTTCCAACGCAACGAGACTGAAGCCACACGATTTAGTACTATTACTGAATGAATACACAGTGAATAGCGACAAAGGATTCAGTTTGAAGCCTGAGGTTGGTTTGACAGAAGAAGTGTGATATGCAAGGAGCGGCAGTGCTGGTGTTTGTTCCCTACTGCAGTTACTTTTTCTTAAGAACAGCGGTTTCATGCTTTCTTGAACTGGTGACTCATTCATGAACTAAGTAATACGATAATTCGTTATTTATCACTGCAACATCAAGAAGGTTACGCAGCTTATTATGGAAAGAAAATAACTCCAAAGCCTCCAAGTTAGCCTGCGACGCCCCAGAAACACGAAAACAGCGCACCATTGGTAGCTTCTGGTCAAACAAATCTAATAATTTATGAAATGATTGAAGGTGATTTGTACCATGGAAATGCAATGAATTAAATGGAGAAAGATTTGTTTAGTTAAGCCAACACTCCTAATATTGTAATTCCACATTGGTTTTGTACAGCTTGCAATTATGTTCCCCCACTTGAGAGTGAACATGGTAAATCGTTGTGTTCTGCGTCGCAAAATTCGTGACGTAGTTCTGGTTCGTTACGTCACTGCTTTGGTTTTAATCTGTTCATTATTTGGTGGAGTTTTAACCCTTGACCCGTCGGATTACTGCGGTAAGTTCGTTTAAAAATTAATTCGGTTTAAGTTGGTGCCGAAGTTTTCTTGAAACTGAAACTAAATCCATCTTCGCATTTTTTATCAAGTATTTTGAAAAAAAGGTGGCATTATTTATATTTATTGGGTTAAAATAGAATGCTGTTGTGTTTCAGGTCGTGGACCGAGAGATTGCGTCGTCCTCCTGTGCAACTACACCGGTGGAACGACATTTAACTGTGGTAAATATTTACTATTTTTAGCCATTTTTAGGAACTATTGGCATAAAGCGAAGAAATGTGTTGACGAACAATATATGTATATGGTTTCAATATTTCGTGTATGCGCCACAAGTGTGTGACTTTTTATCGTTAAATTAAAAAATGTGTGAGGTGACTCCGTAATATTTGATGCTGAGAAACAAAATAATCCGACAACGTTGTACATGCTGCTCACCTTTTGAATATAACACAACCAATATGAAGCTAGGAAAGCTATAGTTTGTTTGATAAAATATTTCCAGATTGAAATGAAAAGTTCCTTTTAACATTTTTAGTTTTCGCTCCTCGAAACGAATCACACAAAGTTTACAATGGATCTGGTGGGCAGTGTAAGTAAACTCTTGTTACGTTAATTAATCGGTATTGCTCTTCTGGCACTATTGACCTAAATGAGAACATAGCATCTAGACTGCTAGGTACATTTCAAATTATTCCGTTTTGCTTCATAATATTTGCGTGTGTCCCATACAATAACATGGCAGTGCTGCCTCAGTTTTAACGTGGATGAGTTGAGTTTATATAAACTGTAAACGTTGTCGTTTCATTGCAGGGAATGCCCCCAACATACTAAGCCTAAGTATAGCAGGTAAATTACTTATTGGAACTTTGATCAGAATTTTCCCGATAAAATTCAACTCTCTCAATGTAGAACATACGTGCACTGGTAGTGGATGTTGTATGACTTCCATCAATGGCCAATCTCTCACACCACCAAATCCTCCACACCCTCCTGTCAACGTGTTGATGCAGTCCTTGACCGGGGGTAAGAACAATTAGAGTTAAAATATTTCATAACTCTGTTCCTCAAAACACCCACAGACTTGTAATGCAAATCATATGAAGTGTGCAAAGCACGAATTAATGTAAACAAATTTGATAATTATGTTCGGCGCGTTTAAGTTGTGGCAAAGTTTAAAATGGAAAGTTTACCAGACATAATGCGCAATATGGAAAATTTATCCTCTCACAGGGTTTCTCTCCAAATCTATTTCAAAAATATGTCACTAATGGTTCTACATTTCTTGCACTAAATATAGTTATTTGCAGTACTTGGTTATGCTGAATCACAGCTATGAATTTTTGTAAGAGGTATTTCGGGCGACATCTGGCGCATAAACAAAGGATTTTATCTTATGTGTTTCATAATGCCTGGCATATCTTAGCATGATTGTTTCGAATGGATTGTTTTGGTTGATTGTTACGTTATGGAGAACCTTAGATTTATCTGCGAGTCAGATCCTGTCATCAAACCAACCTCTGGTTTAGCCCGAAAGTTGAATTGACTTGGATTGGAAAGTTATTCGATGTTAGTGGGTCCATGTACATATCAAAATGATATAAACTTCACCTTATGAGAGGCAGCAGGTTTGTCAAAACTAATTCAAATAAAACCAATTGCCGAAAACTCTGTTTTAAGGTGATTAGGCCAGATGACAATTTATATTTTTTATGTCAACAGCATTATTCTGATTAAAAGAAACTACCTAAACTGTGTAAAAGCTGTAAGATATAATCTTGTCATGGTCAAATGTTTAACTTACCATCAGTTTCCTCCTATATATACCACTATATCTCTGGTAATATATCTTTCATAGACACAGATCTTGCCTGTAAAGCTGTGATAGTAACTAGAAATGTCACAAAAACTTCATACAACGACCAAAATTTAATTCAAAAAAACGATGATGTTATGAATTCCCCCAATAAAATTTCTGATACCCACATCAAACTTCAATTTACAACGCCTAAACCTTGGACGTTCAATCTATTTTCAAAGCTTGCGAGCGTGAGCTAAATCAAAATGATTTTGCCGGCGTATACGCTCAGCGACAATGCGGGCGTATTACGCCGAGCGCTTGCAAGCCCGCGAAATTTCGTGACCAAACGCTCACGCTTCTCAGCTTTCTCGCGAGCGTACGATCGCTGCAATGAAACAAACAAAGCGTGTTTGTGGACCCGGACCTAAAAATAAGCCTTTGTTTACGTCGGGAAAGTTTGTGGTATGATTTTAGAAAAGAAACGGTAACATAAAATTGTAAGTAACATACAAACCCTTTGATGACCTAAATATTCAAATGCTTTTTCCCTTTCGACAAAAATTTCTGTTTTGTTTGAACAAAATTACACTAACCGAACAAAAAAATGCGCATACATGGTGATTTCCCGCCCAAGCAACTTTCTACCATAAAAATATACGTGTGCATATAGTTGTCATTTAAGTCTATATGAGCACATTACAACCTTTTTTGTATATATGAGCAATTTTTACACACACCTTTTTTATTGTAAAGTCTGTTATAGTTGCAATAAAATATACCTAATGAGAAACAATGCTAACCCTTTATAATTGCAGGATCCATCCCCAGTGTTCCAGGTTCGGGATATACAATTTCCATACAAGGATATGAAAAGTGTAAGATGCATTGCTTCATTAACATTGACTGTGGAATATATGCTCGATTATAGTGAAAGTAAAAATGCTTAAACTTGTTGTAATGCAGTTTTGAAAACACAGTAGGGCGTACAATCAAAGCTTGGCATGTCACATTATCCGGTTTAAACAATATTTAAAACAACTTTTTGTTTTGTAACTAACCACTCATAATAAAATTTATATCGGGATTTGGGAATCTTAATCAAAATATCTTTACTTTATGCGCAATTCCTACTATTTAAAAAAATATGCTTTTATGTGTTGGTTTTCACATCAAGTTTAATTGTGTTCATTATTACAGGTTTTCCAGGGATTTCCCCCCCATTCTTATCAGCTTACTTATCACAAGAACCAACCACTTGCCTCAATCTATCACTTTACTGCAGTAAGTGAACTCTCAAAATACAAAAAATATACGGTCAAATTTTATTAAAGCAATTTTTGTTATGGGTCTCCCATTAAAAAATATTGCAGATTTTTCACTAAATTCGCAAACAACCAACATCCCACTGACAACTCTACAATCAACGACAATTACCCAACCAACCACCATCCCAATAACAAACCAACTATCGACCACAACAAACACCAACTGGAATGAAATTATTCGTAGTGAGTACATATTTTATAAAACTTGATCATCCTCAAAAAAATGTTTAAATATATTTATGGCTTGGTAAACCGTGGCAGCTACAAAAAACACCAAACAGCAGTTGAAACTGTAAACTAAGAAACTCAACATAACATTTGCTCAGGTTTGGAAAGTAATCTGATTTCTATGCAACCGACTAACCCGGATGATTTAACAAACATCGACCAACTTGTGGAGAATATCACCCGATTCTCTCAAACTTCAAACATATTCACTTTCAACAATGGTAATGCCCAACTTTACTTCAATCATACGACATTGAATGGTTCCCAGACCCAACTCACTGCCAATATCTTGCTTGGTTCAACTCGCATCGACTTAACGTTGGAAACAAACGGAGCAAACCAAGTCGCATTTTCAGTTCTCCAGTTTAAGATTCAAGAGGATTTGGAGGTTGAAAGTCCGAATGACCAAGTTGGTTCCCTCGCCTCAACTCGTTACATAGCCATCAAAAATACGAGCTACATTGTTATTGTCGGTTTGAACGTGGACGAAATTTTCCTTCCTCTTGGAAAAGCAAAACTCAACAATCATCTGCAAGGCAACGTGAGATTCGTCCTTCCTACCACGTCACCACAATCAGCGTGCGAAGAAATTGAAAACATGAAGAAAAACGGAAGCAACCAGAAAATCTCCCAACTTTCTCCCAGATGCACATTCTTCGATTGAGCAGTGTCTTTATATTCGGATGAGGGCTGTACCACCGAAGCAAGCCCTGATCACGTGACGTGCAGTTGCAACCACCTCACTGTTTTCTCCGTCCTCCTGGCGGTAAAATCCATCGTGGTTCCACACGGTGTTAAGGTAAGCGGACGTATATTGCTTCGTTCATATGTTTGTATCTTGTGCTTAAATCATTCAGTTCCATTATATTGACAGATGATGAATTGGTTTAAGGTCGTGTTTTGGAAATGTTTCAAACATTTATGACTTCTTGATGTATTAATTGTTCCAGATTACAACATACGTCACAGAATCAACATCCGTCTTCTTCCTCCTGCTCACCGCAATCATCCTGCTATGTTTCAATGAGGGAGGGGACAGAATTTACATCCAGATAAGTTTGACGTCATCACTTCTGCTTCTTCACGGTGTCAATTTATTGCACGATATTATCGTCACGCACGATAAGCCATGCATGGCGTTTACAGTGCTAAACCATTTTTTCTTGATTTGTTCAGGTAAAGATGTTTAAATAACAACAAATCAAACAGTTTACAGAGCCTTTTCTTACCATAGGAATGTGGTTTCTGATCGAGGGAATACGACTCTTCATGGCTACCTCCAATCCAATCGACTTCCAAGCCCAGGATTCAAAAAAACGACTGAAGTACTTTATGACCTTCGGGTGGCTTCTTCCAGCCTTGATTGTGGGAATATCCGCACCAACAGGATTCCACTTCGGCGTCTACATGAAACCACAGCCTTATTACGAGGCGTGCCACCAATACCAAAACAATACTTCACCAATTCCCAAGTACGACAGATGCTGGTTGGCTCCCAACACTCCGGTTTTCTACACTTCCGTCATCACTCCTCTTGCTCTCGTCCTTCTCATCAACCTCTTCATTATCGGGAAAACATCTTATGTAGCATTAACCTCCCGAAGAATGCGGAACAGAGGAGATGACCCTGATCAGGAGGATGCAAAGAGAGCTGCAAAGACGTTCATTTTCCTCTTCCTGATGCTCGGTGGAACCTGGAGCTTGGCATTGTTCACTGGTGAGTTTCGATATTATGAGAATTTCTTCGTGTGAATCTATTCTCCAAAATTATGTGAGTTATAAAAAAACGTAATCTTTTTCAGGAATTGGAAACGAAATCTCGAACGAGATTTTCATGTACATGCACAGCTTGGTGAACGGGATGCAGGGATTCGTCCTGTTTGTTATCTACTGCATAATGGATGACGCCATCAGAAAGCGCTTCCTTCCCGACAATAAGAAACCGAAACGTGATGGTAGAAGTGGAGGAAACGTTGCTATGGAAGATATGCGTGTACGTGAGGAGGTGATGCAACGTATTAACAATGAGTAGAGTGGATTTGAGTGGGAAATATCGTCTTTGCTCAACACTGAGTATTTGTGTCTTTCCAACTTGTACCAATATATTTGTGCTACAAGTTTTCCAAGTTCTGATGTAAATTTGCCATAGTGCGGATTTTCACAAACGTTTGTTCTTGAATTCTGAAACGTTTTTGTCATTGACTTGTGTGTTCGTTTAAACTTCATAACATGTGTGTTCTTCAGTGTTCTTAGAGATTCTGTGCATGTTTTTGAATGGTTGTCTTTTTTGTAGATATAAGTTAATGTCATGAAAGTTGATGCAACGTATTAACAATGAATAGAGTTGATATGAGCGGTGTTTCATCGTTGTCATGAATGTTAGTTTGTTTGCATAAAACATTTTATACATTTGTTCGCAATCAGATATTTTCGGAATTTTGTGCACCTTGGAAACCTGCAATATTAAGTTCTCCAGAAATGACACACTTGGAACCCAAAAATTTTGATAGAGACAGAATTGAAGATTGTCTCCTTTTATCTAAATTTAATTCAATGCCGCCGTATATTTCACATTGGTTGTACCATTTGTTGTTTCATCTCACTGGTAAACAGCAGTCGCACGCAAATGAACGCTGATGCTCCCTCCACAAATTTGTGGTAATTATTCCGGATTTCTTCCATGGAACGCGAGTAAAGCGAGTTTGCAATTCTCGTCTTCTTGTTATTAACGCGCATGACGAACGCTCGTCGCGTTTTGTCGCAACAATTTCTCCTATCACACTTTATGCCAACATGATGACGTAAACGAAATGAACCCGACTGCCGATGTGGAAAATTTGATAATGTTGGAGGTAACATGGTCGCAGTTGCTTTGTTATGTTGTGCTGGGTTGTTGGTCATTTTGTTCTGTTTTCCGCAAGAAAATTAATTAGACGGGCAATTTGTACATGTTGCTTGAAAATAATAACAGCTAATACCAACCAACTACCTATATGTGGTTTTTGGCAGCTGTTGACAATATGTGTGTTTGTTGTCTTCTGGCGAAACAATGTGCTGTCAGCATATTGGCCAAGGGTTGAACAACACTGGTGTTGTTGGCTAACGTTCAGAATTGGGCGTCACGTACATTGATGCGTCCGTTTAACGTTATCGAAGGCTCGCAACCTGACTTTTTTAGTTTCGCAAGATATACGATTTGTGAATCCTTTTTGCAAATCAAAGGGAATGTGACAATCTCGTGGTGTTAATGATTCGTATCAATCTTCGTTTAATAGTACGTCGAAACTAAACATTTGCTAAAAGCGGTTGTTTTCGCCTCCACTGAAATATATCAATTGGAAATCTTCCTCCGTAGGTAAGCGAGGTGTAGGAGGCGGTCGGTCGATCCTACGACAGTATTAAGCTCCGATATTCGTCTGATGATCCATCCAAGACACAAAGACTCACAAGCACTTACTCCATCACAGTAGCTTCGTAAATATCGGCACGAGTTGGCGGAAAATCAACATCCAATCCCCGTCAGAAAAATTTGTTAAAAATGCATGGCAGAATTGTTTTGTGTTGATTGTGTTTGGATTTTAATTTTTCTATTCTACATTTTTGCACTTACCGCAACGAAATGTTGAACTTCGGTTTAAAAACATAGATTTATTTTCATAGAAATACTCACTTGTCAGAGTTATTGTCAAAAAATCCTAACCCTTATTAGGGACAAAAGTCTATACAACTGATGTTAAATTAATTTGCGAATGTTTCGATTGTGAATCATTGTCAATACGAAATGCGAGCAACGCTTATTACCTGGAGACAAACCACAGTACAACATACATAGTCAAGCAATTTGTGTCTTGCTGAATACTGCTCCTCTGGCAAACTTCAGTTTATCGACGTTTATCGTCGTTTCGATTGTTATGCAGCAGCCTTCATCAGGAGGTATGAAATGTAAATTAACCAATGACAATGTTGTGGCAAATAAACAAAGAAAAAACGCTACAATAGTAAAGAAGAAGTGAACAAACGAAAGTAATCGAGCGTCTGCATTGTTTTGTGTGATATTACTCATTGTCACGTCATTGTATGAAATGACTGTGTTAAGAATGTGAACGCTTCGTTAGTTTCCGGCGAGTGCCATCGAATTCAACCTTATGTCGTCCAGCCTCTGCACAGACTCCTTTCCAGTTTGTGCAACATCTTTCACTTATGTGAAGAGCAGAATTTACTATCCTTCTGAAATTTATTTGCCCTCCAAACAAACAACTTCGTAACAGCACTTACACTGGTACCTAAGAGTTGTTTGCGCACGAAGCGAAGTGAAAATGTACTTTCTTTTACTTTTGTGCGCAACATTTTTGCTTCCCGCCATTTTTGTCAACTCTTTGTAAACTTCGTGCATTGTGGATGCCCGATCTGGAGATAATCTTGATATTACAAACAATAACATATCGGTTTATAATTACATAAAGTTAAGTTTGGATATTTCAGTTGTATCACTTTATCCGAATTCGGGGCTGTAAAAAATATCTCAAAGAATTCCGCAGTTCCTCATTTCTGTTTGACTCTCATTAATTAACTCAAAACTCCATGTACTTGTTTATGATGTTTGTGTATTAATAATTTTTTGATTATTTAACCAAATGCGGATTGATACGTTATCCTGTACAGCGTTCGAAGTTATTGTTCATTTTCATTTGATTCTGTCAACTTTATGGCGCATGTTATTTTTTTGCAGCTCTGTAAAGTGTTCATTGTTTACCGACGACTTTCCGTTGATTTCTGTACATTTGTGCAATACATTTACCTTTGTAATGTGTAGAGTGTGCAGAAAGGTAGTGACAAGTCATGGCGGGTTCATAGAGGTGTTTTTTCGTGTAATAGATTGAACGTTACTGCGACTTGCAATGAAATATGGTGGCTTTATTTCCAACACAAAACGGTGATTTGAAATGTCACCGAGAGTGCTTCCGTCGAAATCGCGATTCGAAAATATAACAATGCGAGGTAATAGGAGCGGGTTTGAGTGGAGAAATACCGAAAACACGCACGATGCTCCTTTCGCGTCATTAACATTCCAGTTAAATTTTCAACGCAACGAGACTGAAGCCACACGATTTAACAAAATTACTGAATGAACACTCAGTGAATTGCGACAAAGGATTCAGTTTGAAGCCTGATTTGGTTCGACACAGGAGGTGTGATATGTAAGGAGCGGCAGTGTTGGTGTTTGTCCCCTACTGCAGTTGCTTATTGTTGAGAACGGTGGTTTTAAGCTTCCTTAAAGTGGTGACTCATTCAGCAATAACTAAACGTTGTTTCAACACACCCCAAAAATTTAAAGTTTTTTTTTCAATATTTATAATGTTGACCCTTCTTTGTTTGAACGAAATAAACCACGTAATACGATAATTCGTTGTTTATCACTGCAACAGTAAGAAAGTTACGCAGTTTATTATAGAAACAAAATTATTCCAAAGCTTCCAAGTAAGCGTGCGACACCCTAGAAACATAAAACGGCGCACCATTGGGAGCCTCTGGTCAAACAAATCAAATAATTTATGAAATGATTTTAGGTGATTTGTACCATGGATATGCAATGAATTAAATGGAGAAAAATTTGTTTACTTAAGCAGACACTTATGTTATTATAATTCCACATTGGTTTTGTACAGCTTGCAATAATGTTCCCCACTTGAGAATGAAGATGGTAAATCGTTGTGTTGTACGTCACAAATATCGTGTCGTAATGCTGGTACGTTACGTCACTGCTTTGGTTTTAATCTGTTCATTATTTGGTGGAGTTTTGACCCTTGATCCGTCGGATTACTGCGGTAAGTTCGTTTAAAAATGAAGTCGGTTTAAATTTGTGTCGAAGTTTTCTTGAAATTGAAACTAAATCCATCTTCGCATTTTTATCAAGTATTTTGAAAAAAGGTGAGATTATTTATATTTACTGAGTTAAAATATAATGTTATTTTGTTTCAGGTCGTGGACCGAGAGATTGCGTCGTCCTCCTGTGTGACTACAGTGGTGGAATTCCATTTCCCTGTGGTAAATAAATAATATATATGGTTTCAATATTTCGCGTATGCGCCACAACTGTGTAACGTTTTTGTCGTTAAATTAAAAAATTAGTGAGGTGACTCCGTGATATTTGACGTTGAAACAAAATAATCTGACAACGTTGTACATGCTGCTCAACTTTTGATGATAATACAACCAATATGAAGCTAGGAAAGCTATAGTTTATTTTATAAAACATTTCCAGATTGAAATGAAAAGTTTCTTTTAACATTTTCAGTTTTCGCTCCTCGAAACGAATCACACAAAGTTTACAATGGATCTGGTGGGGGGTGTAAGTAAACTCTTGTCACGTTGTTGACGTTTGGTTTGGATATTAAGCTTGAACAACTTGGTTGTTGGTTAAGGCAGTTTATGATTGATCACAGTGTGAAAACCGTCGGATGAGTCGAACTAACCGAGATTAATAATTCGGGGACGAATGGGCGAAATAGAACAGGAGTACCGTTTTTATTTCAATAAAAAAGCCAAATAAGTGGTAATAAGCGGTACGCGAAAATCGGATCTAGCCAGAAGGACTTGTCCATGTATCGTTTCCAATACCGAAAACTAAAAATATACTCAAAACAAAGTATTCTATTGACCTCAATGAGAAAATAGTATCCAGACTGCGTTACGTACATTTCAAATTATTCCGTTTTGTTTCATGATATATGCGTGTTCCATACAATGACATGGCAGTGCTGCTTGGGTTTTAACGTGGATGAGTTGCGTTTATATAAACTATAAACGTTGTCGTTTCATTGCAGGGAGTGGCGCCAACATACACAGACTAAATATATCAGGTAAATTATTTATTGAAACTTGGACCAGAATTTTCCCGATAAAGTTCAACTGTCAATGTAGAATATACGTGCACTGGTAGTGAATGTTGTTTGACTTCCATCAATGACAACCTTCATTCACCTCCCTATCCTCCTGTCAACGTATTGATGCAGTTCTTGACCGGAGGTAAGAACAATTAGAGTGAAAATATTTCATATCTTTGTTCCTTAAAACACCCAGAGACTTATAATGCAAATCATATAAAGTGTGCAAAGCACGAATTAATGTAAACAAATTTGATAATTATGTTCGGCGCGTTTAAGTTAAGACAAAGTTTGAAATGGAAAGTTTCCCAGACAAATCCGCAGTAATCGAGCGTCTGCATTGTTTTGTGTGATATTACTCATTGTCACGTCATTGTATGAAATGACTGTGTTAAGAATGTGAACGCTTCGTTAGTTTCCGGCGAGTGCCATCGAATTCAACCTTATGTCGTCCAGCCTCTGCACAGACTCCTTTCCAGTTTGTGCAACATCTTTCACTTATGTGAAGAGCAGAATTTACTATCCTTCTGAAATTTATTTGCCCTCCAAACAAACAACTTCGTAACAGCACTTACACTGGTACCTAAGAGTTGTTTGCGCACGAAGCGAAGTGAAAATGTACTTTCTTTTACTTTTGTGCGCAACATTTTTGCTTCCCGCCATTTTTGTCAACTCTTTGTAAACTTCGTGCATTGTGGATGCCCGATCTGGAGATAATCTTGATATTACAAACAATAACATATCGGTTTATAATTACATAAAGTTAAGTTTGGATATTTCAGTTGTATCACTTTATCCGAATTCGGGGCTGTAAAAAATATCTCAAAGAATTCCGCAGTTCCTCATTTCTGTTTGACTCTCATTAATTAACTCAAAACTCCATGTACTTGTTTATGATGTTTGTGTATTAATAATTTTTTGATTATTTAACCAAATGCGGATTGATACGTTATCCTGTACAGCGTTCGAAGTTATTGTTCATTTTCATTTGATTCTGTCAACTTTATGGCGCATGTTATTTTTTTGCAGCTCTGTAAAGTGTTCATTGTTTACCGACGACTTTCCGTTGATTTCTGTACATTTGTGCAATACATTTACCTTTGTAATGTGTAGAGTGTGCAGAAAGGTAGTGACAAGTCATGGCGGGTTCATAGAGGTGTTTTTTCGTGTAATAGATTGAACGTTACTGCGACTTGCAATGAAATATGGTGGCTTTATTTCCAACACAAAACGGTGATTTGAAATGTCACCGAGAGTGCTTCCGTCGAAATCGCGATTCGAAAATATAACAATGCGAGGTAATAGGAGCGGGTTTGAGTGGAGAAATACCGAAAACACGCACGATGCTCCTTTCGCGTCATTAACATTCCAGTTAAATTTTCAACGCAACGAGACTGAAGCCACACGATTTAACAAAATTACTGAATGAACACTCAGTGAATTGCGACAAAGGATTCAGTTTGAAGCCTGATTTGGTTCGACACAGGAGGTGTGATATGTAAGGAGCGGCAGTGTTGGTGTTTGTCCCCTACTGCAGTTGCTTATTGTTGAGAACGGTGGTTTTAAGCTTCCTTAAAGTGGTGACTCATTCAGCAATAACTAAACGTTGTTTCAACACACCCCAAAAATTTAAAGTTTTTTTTTCAATATTTATAATGTTGACCCTTCTTTGTTTGAACGAAATAAACCACGTAATACGATAATTCGTTGTTTATCACTGCAACAGTAAGAAAGTTACGCAGTTTATTATAGAAACAAAATTATTCCAAAGCTTCCAAGTAAGCGTGCGACACCCTAGAAACATAAAACGGCGCACCATTGGGAGCCTCTGGTCAAACAAATCAAATAATTTATGAAATGATTTTAGGTGATTTGTACCATGGATATGCAATGAATTAAATGGAGAAAAATTTGTTTACTTAAGCAGACACTTATGTTATTATAATTCCACATTGGTTTTGTACAGCTTGCAATAATGTTCCCCACTTGAGAATGAAGATGGTAAATCGTTGTGTTGTACGTCACAAATATCGTGTCGTAATGCTGGTACGTTACGTCACTGCTTTGGTTTTAATCTGTTCATTATTTGGTGGAGTTTTGACCCTTGATCCGTCGGATTACTGCGGTAAGTTCGTTTAAAAATGAAGTCGGTTTAAATTTGTGTCGAAGTTTTCTTGAAATTGAAACTAAATCCATCTTCGCATTTTTATCAAGTATTTTGAAAAAAGGTGAGATTATTTATATTTACTGAGTTAAAATATAATGTTATTTTGTTTCAGGTCGTGGACCGAGAGATTGCGTCGTCCTCCTGTGTGACTACAGTGGTGGAATTCCATTTCCCTGTGGTAAATAAATAATATATATGGTTTCAATATTTCGCGTATGCGCCACAACTGTGTAACGTTTTTGTCGTTAAATTAAAAAATTAGTGAGGTGACTCCGTGATATTTGACGTTGAAACAAAATAATCTGACAACGTTGTACATGCTGCTCAACTTTTGATGATAATACAACCAATATGAAGCTAGGAAAGCTATAGTTTATTTTATAAAACATTTCCAGATTGAAATGAAAAGTTTCTTTTAACATTTTCAGTTTTCGCTCCTCGAAACGAATCACACAAAGTTTACAATGGATCTGGTGGGGGGTGTAAGTAAACTCTTGTCACGTTGTTGACGTTTGGTTTGGATATTAAGCTTGAACAACTTGGTTGTTGGTTAAGGCAGTTTATGATTGATCACAGTGTGAAAACCGTCGGATGAGTCGAACTAACCGAGATTAATAATTCGGGGACGAATGGGCGAAATAGAACAGGAGTACCGTTTTTATTTCAATAAAAAAGCCAAATAAGTGGTAATAAGCGGTACGCGAAAATCGGATCTAGCCAGAAGGACTTGTCCATGTATCGTTTCCAATACCGAAAACTAAAAATATACTCAAAACAAAGTATTCTATTGACCTCAATGAGAAAATAGTATCCAGACTGCGTTACGTACATTTCAAATTATTCCGTTTTGTTTCATGATATATGCGTGTTCCATACAATGACATGGCAGTGCTGCTTGGGTTTTAACGTGGATGAGTTGCGTTTATATAAACTATAAACGTTGTCGTTTCATTGCAGGGAGTGGCGCCAACATACACAGACTAAATATATCAGGTAAATTATTTATTGAAACTTGGACCAGAATTTTCCCGATAAAGTTCAACTGTCAATGTAGAATATACGTGCACTGGTAGTGAATGTTGTTTGACTTCCATCAATGACAACCTTCATTCACCTCCCTATCCTCCTGTCAACGTATTGATGCAGTTCTTGACCGGAGGTAAGAACAATTAGAGTGAAAATATTTCATATCTTTGTTCCTTAAAACACCCAGAGACTTATAATGCAAATCATATAAAGTGTGCAAAGCACGAATTAATGTAAACAAATTTGATAATTATGTTCGGCGCGTTTAAGTTAAGACAAAGTTTGAAATGGAAAGTTTCCCAGACATAATCCGCAATATGGAAAATTTATCCTCTCACAGAGTTTCTCACCAAATCTGTTTCAAAAATATGTCACTACTGGTTCTACATTTCTTGCACTAAATATAGTTATTTGCAGTACTTGGTTATGCTAAATCACAGCTATGTATTTTTGTGAGAGGTTATTCAAGCGACATCTTGCACATAAACGAAGTATTTTACCTTAGGTTTTTCATAACGACACCTCTGGTTTAGCCCGAAAGTTTCATTGACGTGGAATGGGAAGTTATTTGTAACTTACACAAAAGTAATTCCACAGGTTAAACACTATACAAATCGGAACGTTTGTTTCAAACCTGGAAAGAAAATTTCACATAAATGTTCTTTTTAATAATAATTGTGCAACAATCACACTTATTCATTGTTAGTGGGTTCACGTACATATTAAAATGATATTAAATTCAACTTATGAGAGGCAGCAGGTTTGCCAAAACTTATTCAAATAAAACCAAATGCCCACCACTCTGTTTTAAGGTGAATAGGCCAAAAGACAATTTATATTTCTTATGTCAACAGCATTATTCTGATTAAATGAAACTTCCTAAACTATGTAAAAGCTGTAAGATATAATCTTGGCATAGTCAAATGTTTAACTTACCATTAGTTTTCCCCATCCATATAACAATATATATTTTATAATATATCTTTCATAGACACAGATCTTGCCTGTTAAGCTGTGATAGTAACTAGAAATGTCACTAAAACTTCATAAAACGACCAAAATTTAACACATTCGTGTTTTAGTTTAACGATAAAAAATCTTGTTTTTTACGTTTGATAAAATAACTTCCCCAAAAAAGTATTCTGATCCTCATCAAACTTCCACTTACGGCACCCATACCTCCAAACTGCAACCTATTTCCAAAGCTTGCGGGCGTGAGCAAAATCAAAATGTTTTCGCCGGAGTATACGCTGAGCGAAAAGTCGGGCGTATAAATTTTCCGGTACTTTCTTGCCTTTCAACAAGAATTTCTGTTTTGTTTGAACAAAAATGCTCATACATGGAGATTTCTCGCACTAGAAAGTTTCTGATATGAAATATGCTTGTGCATATGGTGGTCATTTTAAGTGTTTGTGAACATACAGCAACCTATTTTGTATATATGACCAATTTTTACGCACACCTTTCTTTCATTGTAAAGCCAGTTATACTTTGTATTAAAATATACTTAATGTAGACAACAATGCGATTGCTCTACTGTTGCAGGATCCATCCCAAATGTTCCAGGTTCGGGATATACAATTTCCATACAAGGATATGAAAAGTGTAAGATACATTGCTTCATTAACATTGACTGTGGAATATATGCTAGATTACAATGAAAGTAAAAAAGCTTAATTCACCTGAAGAAATTCAATCAAAAGTTGGCATGTCACATTTTCTTGTTTAAATAATATTTCCAACCACTTGTTTTTTGTAACTAAAAACACATCTTAAAATTTATATGGGGATTTGGGAATTTTGATTAGAAAAACTTTATTTGTTGCACAATGCCTACTCTTTAAGAAAAACTCATGATTTTATTTGTTGTTTTTCTACTAGTTTTATTGTGTTCATTATTACAGGTTTCCCTGGGATTTCCCCCTCATTCTTATCAGTTTACTTATCACAAGAACCAACCACTTGCCTCAATCTATCACTTTACTGCAGTAAGTGGTTTTAAAAAAAATATAATAAATTAATATTAAAAGATATTGACATATTTTATTACCTTTCCCCATTAAAAGTATTACAGACTTTTCAATAAGTTTGCAAACAACAAAAATCCCACTGACAACTCTACAAGCAACGACAACATCAACATTCCCAACCACTCGACTCCTAACTGCACAAGTGTCGACAAACACCATCCTAACAACCAACCAACCAACCACCAACACAATAACCAACCAACCAACCACCAACCCAATAACCAACCAACCCACGACCAAACCCATTGCAAGCTGGAATGAAATTATTCCCAGTGAGTTGACGTAGAATGCCATGAGAAAAGTTGTTTAAATACATTTAGTGACTTGACATAAACCGTGGCAACCACAAGTGGTAACAAATCATTTAAAAAAAGTATTTACAGAGTTTTGAAACATGCATTGTTATGCAAGCGGCAAACGTTTGGTTGATATACAGTTAAGTTTAGAAAAAACTACACAGCAATTAAGCTCCAAACTAAGAAACTCAACATAATATTTGCTCAGGTTTGGAAAGTAATCTGACTTCTATACAACCGGATAACCCGGATGATTTAACAAACATCGACCAACTTGTGGAGAATATCACCCAATTCTATCAAACATCAAACATAATCACTTTCTTCAATGGTAATGCCCAACTTTACTTCAATCATACGACATTGAAGGGTTCCCAGATTCAACTCACTGCCAATATCTTACTTGGTTCAACTCGCATCGACTTGACGTTGGAAACAAACGGAGCAAACCAAGTCGCATTTTCAATTCTCCAGTTTAAGATTCCAGAGGATGTGGAGGTTGAAGGTCCGACTGACCAAGTTGGCTCCCTCGCCACAACACGTTACATAGCCATCAAAAATACGAGCTACATTGTTATTGTCGGTTTGAATGTGGATGAAATTCAACCACGTACACAGCCTGGAAAAGCAAAACTCAACAATCAACTTCAAGGCAACGTGAGATTCGTCCTCTCTACCACGTCACCACAATCAGCGTGCGACGAAATTGAAAACATGAAGAAAAACGGTAGCAACCAGAAAATATCCCAACTTTCGCCCAGATGCACATTCTTCGACGGAGCAGCGTCTTTATATTCGGATGAGGGCTGTACCACCGAAGTAAGCGCTGATCACGTGACGTGCACTTGCAACCACCTCACTGTTTTCTCCGTTCTCCTGGCGGTAAAATCCATCGTCGTTCCACACGGTGTTAAGGCAAGTACACATATAATGTTTCATTCATAATTGCACCTTGTGCTTTATAAAATCGGTCAGTTCCATTATATTCAAACTTGAAAAAACTTGGTCGAGGTCGTTTATGGAAATCCTGGAAACATTTATAACTTCTTATTGTATTTCTTTTTCCAGATTACAACATACGTCACAGAATCAACATCCGTCTTCTTCCTCCTGCTCACCGCAATTTTCCTGCTCTGTTTCAATGAGGGAGGGGACAGATTTTACATCCAGATAAGCTTGACGTCATCACTTCTGCTTCTTCACGGTGTCAACTTATTGCACGATATTATTGTCTCGCATGATCAGTCATGCATAGCGTTTACAGTGCTAAACCATTTCTTCTTGATGTGTTCAGGTAAAGATGTTTAAATAACAACAAATCAAACAATTTATAGAACCTTTTCTCACCATAGGAATGTGGTTTCTGATCGAGGGAATACGACTCTTCATGGCTACCTCCAATCCAATCGACTTTCAAGCACAGGATTCCAAACATCGACTCAAGTACTTTATGATGTTCGGGTGGCTTCTTCCCGTCTTCATTGTGGGAATATCCGCACCCGTGGGATTCCACTTCGGCGTCTACATGAAACCACAGCCTTATTACTAGGCGTGCCACGAATATGAAAACAACACTTCATCAATTGCCAAGTACGACAGATGCTGGTTGGCTCCCAACACTCCGGTTTTCTACACTTCCGTCATCATTCCTCTTGCTCTGGTCCTTCTCATCAACCTCCTCATCATCGGGATAACATCTAATGTAGCATTAACCTCCCGAAAGATGCAGAACAGAGGAGATGATCCTGATCAGGAAGATGCGAATAGAGCTGCAAAGACGTTCATTTTCCTCTTCCTGATGCTCGGTGGAACCTGGAGCTTGGGATTCTTCACTGGTGAATTTCGATATTCTCAGTATTTCTTCGTGTGAATCTATTCCCCAAGTTTATGTGTGTACGTAACATTTTTCAGGAATCGGAAACGAAATCTCGAACGAGATTTTCATGTACATTCACAGCTTGGTGAACGGGATGCAGGGATTCGTCCTGTTCGTTATCTACTGCGTCATGGATGACGTCATCAGAAAACGTTTCCTTCCCGACAAGAAGAATCCGAAACGTGATGATAGAAGTGGAGGAAACGTTGGTATGGAAGATATGCGTGTGCGTGAGGAGGTGATGCAACGTATTAACGATGAGTAGAGTGGATTTGAGTGGGAAATATCGTCTTTGCTAAACACTCAGTATTTGTGTCTTTTCAACTTGTACCAATATAATTGTGCTACAAGTTTTTCAAGTTCTGTTGTAAATTTGCGACAGTACGGATTGTTTCCAATGTTTGTTCAAGATTGAATTCTAAGACGATTTTATCGTTTACTTGTGTTCGTTTAAACTTCTTAACCTGTGTTTATTGTTCTTAGAGATTCTGTGTATGTTTTTGAATGAACGTTTTATACATTTGTTCAATCAGATATTTTCGGAATGTTGCGCACCTTGGAAACCTGTAATGCAAAATATTCCAAAAATGACGCTCTTGGAATCTAGCAAAATTTGGATAGAGACAGAAAAAGATTGTCTCCTTGTATCTAAATTTAATTCGATGCATTCGTATATTTCACATTGGTTGTACCATTTGTTGTTTCATCTCACTGGTAAACAGCAGTCGCACGTAAATGAACGCTGATGCTCCCTCCACAAATTTGTGGTAATTATTCCGGATTTCTTCCATGGAACGCGAGTAAAGCGAGTTTACAATTCTCGTCTTCTTGTTATTAACGCGCATGACGAGCGCCTGTCGCGTTTTGTCGCAACAATTTCTCCTACCACAGTTTATGACAACATGATGACGTAAACGAAATGAACGCAATTGCCGATGTGGAAGATTTGATAATGTCGCAGTTGCTTTGTTATATTATGTTGCGTTGTTGGTCCGTTTATTGTGTTTTCCGCGAGAAAATTTATTATATGGGCAAATCATACATGTTGCTTGAAAATAATAACAGCTAATACCAACCAACCAACTACCTACGTATGGTTTTTGGCAGCTATTGACAATATGTGTGTGTTTTTTGCCTTCTTGCGAAACAATGTTCTGTCAGCATATTGGCCAAGGGTTGAACAGCATTCTTTTGGTATTGTTGTCTAACGTTCCGGAATGGGGCGTCACGTGCATTGAAGAGTCCGTTTAACACTATCGAAAGCTCGTAAGTTAACTTCTTTTATTTTTGCAAGATATATCTTTTCCTAATCCGTATACGAATCAAAGGGAAGCTCACAATATTGTCATGTTAATGCATTCGTTTGATCGTACGACGAAACTTAACGTTGGCTAAAGACGGTTATTTTCGCCGCAACTAAAATAAATCCAGTGGGATTGTGATGACGAAATAGCAGCGCGCGTCATCTGTTTCGTTCACAAACTGAAGAGCAACGAACCGTGACCATCTGCAAGTGACAAAGATTGAAATGTTGAAAACATCGGAGCAGCCATGAAAGTGTTCCTCATGCTCTTCCTTGTTCTGGGGGTTCCCCTTATCTTTGCGTTCATTATTACAGGTTTCCCAGGGAACTTATTCTGCATCAACTTTCACAAAATAAACAACAACCAGGCACTTGTATCAATCTATAACTTTACCGCAGTAATTGATTTACAAAATAAATTGACATATCTAATCCAGAAATTATGAGATTTACGAAACGTTCTTGCCCTTTTTCATTTATTAAAGCACCAATATTCTGGTTGGTTTGTGAAAAACATTTAGAATTCAAGGAATCGGACATTCGAAAGTGTTGGTTGTATTTTTTCAATACCATTGGTGGCATAAAAAAGTAGTTTTCTTATTCTAGGGGAAGGCGAGTTTAAAACTTAACATGACGCAATAACAGAGGCTGCCAGACAAAGCACGCTGGTGATAAACGAAAATCAAGATTCAAAAAACCCTTTTTCTTCAAATACACCTTATGTTCGGTATTGTAACGTATTCTAGGAAGTGACGCAACTTTTTACAATCCGTAACACAATATTTTTATATCCACATTTTTTACGGTTACAACCCAAACAACCATTGCAGTCACAACAACACCGCTGAAAACACCATCCGTAACGACGTCACGCATGACGACTCCCTCACTTTCTTCTCCAACCACTTCTGCAGTGACGTCAAGCCCTAATGGAAACCGCACAGCGACTAAAATAACCCCAACAAGTCAACCAATAACAGAGAGTCAACCAACCGTGCCTCCAAACAACCAGATGACCACCATTAAACCAATCTCCGACCAGAAGTTGAAGGAAATTGTCAACTCGTCCAACGCAGTGGAAATCTCCTATCAAAACTTGAAAAAAGTTAAAAAGGAAACCGTCATCATCAAAAACGTCACAGGTCCAGCAAAAGCGACTCTTTCCAATATTTCTTTCAGTGGGTTGACACGAGTTGGAACAAGGGGATGAGGCGAAGCGATTTTAACAAGTTATTTTGCGTCTTGTCTTCGACACATTGGCTGGTCTAGTGGATGTATAACTGGAACAACGAAAATGCTTAAATTATCATGACTTCGTTTATGTAAGGATCGATCAGCGTGCTCTGTCTCGTCGTAACCATAGCAACGTTGACATCAGTGCGGAAGAAAGTTCGCAGTGGTCGAACCGTTGTGCAGATAAACCTCTCAATCTCGCTGTTGTGTTTTCACGTGCTCAACATCGTCAACGAGTGGGCGCTAGAGAGCAAGGAAGCTTGTGCGTTTGTGACGTTGGCGACACACTGCAACAATGTTTACATAAAATCCTACATATGTGCCAGAAAATGGAATTAAACGAGCCGCCGTAATGTCTTTAACGTATCAAAAAATACCAAACTTTTGACTGCACGTTAGTTTATAATGACTTGTTAAAAACATTTTTTACCTTCTTTTGTTCCCAGGAATTTGGATGTTGCTGGAAGGTCTGACTCTCTACATAAAATCCACCGACCGAATTCTTTCCATGAACATAAAAAGACCCAGAAAAATCGCACTTGGCAAGCTCCTCCTAGGTTGGGGAATTCCCCTGCTTATCGTGGGTCTCTCGGCGGTGATTGGATTTCCCACCGGACGTTACATGGACGAAAGTCAATCACAGCAGTACCGGGAATATCTTTGCTGCTGGGTGGGAAACGATTACAACCCTCTGTTCATTCCAATGGCCGTCAGAAAAAAAAATGCATGGCAGAATTGTTTTGTGTTGATTGTGTTTGGATTTTAATTTTTCATTTCCACATTTTAGCACTTACCGCAACGAAATGTTGAACTTCGGTTTAAAACATAGATTTATTTTCATAGAAATACGCACTTGTCTGTGTTGTCGTCAAATAATCCTAACCATTATTAGGGACGAAAGTCTATACAACTGATGTTCAATTAATTTGCAAATGTTTCGATTGTAAATCATTGTCAATGCGAAATGCGAGCAACGCTATATCGGTTTGCACATTTAAATTCGCACATAACATCAAACTTATCTTTAATACAAGTTCGTAAAGTTTTCGATAACTCATCACTTCGACGAATATTTGCGGCTGTTAAAAATCTCAAAAATTCCGCAGTTTCTTATTTCCTTTTAAATCTCATTGATTAAATCAAAATTCCATGTACGAGTTTATGATATATGTGTATTAATAAAGTCGTGATCATTTAACGCAATGCGGATTGATACGTTATCCTGTACAACGTTCGAAGATATCGTTCCTTTTAATTTGTTTCCGTCAACTTTTCTGTACATTTGTGGAATACATTTACCTTTGTAATGTGCAGAGTGTGCAGAAAGGTGATGACAAGTCATAGCGGTTTACAGAGGTGTTTTTTCGTGTAAAAGTTTGAACTTTGCTGCGACTTGCAATGAAATATGGTGGCCCTATTTCCAACACACTACGGTGATTCGAAATGTCACCGAGAGTGCTTCCGTCGGAATCGCGATTCGAAAATATAACAATGCGAGGTAATAGGAGCGGGTTTGAGTGGAGAATGACGAAAACACGCGCGCTGTTCCTTTCGCGTCATCAACATTCCAGTTAAATTTTCAACGCAACGGGACTGAAGCCACACGATTTAGCATAATTACTGAATGAATGCACAGTGAATTGCGACAAAGGATTCAGTTTGAAGCCTGAGGTTGGTTTTGCACAGGAGGTGTGATATGCAAGGAGCGGTAGTGTTGGTGTTTGTCCCTTGGGCAGTTTCTTTTTTTGTTTGGACGAAATAAACCACGTAATACAATAATTCGTTGTTTATCACTGCAACAGCAAGAAGGTTACGCAGTTTATTGTCGAAACAAAATTATTCCAAAGCCTCCAAGTAAGCGTGCGACAACCAGAAACTTAAAACGGCGCACCATTGGGAGCTTCTGGTCAAACAAATCAAATGATTTATGAAATGATTTGAGGTGATTTGTACCATGGATATGCAATGAATTGAATGGAGAAAAATTTGTTTAGTTAAGCCGACACTCCTAATATTATAATTGCACATTGGTTTTGTACAGCTTGCAATTATGTTCCCTCACTTGAGAATGAAGATGGTAAATCGTTGTGTTCTACGTCACAAAATTCGTGACGTAATGCTGGTTCGTTACATCACTGCTTTGGTTTTAATCTGTTCATTATTTGGTGGAGTTTTAACCCTCGATCCGTCGGATTACTGCGGTAAGTTCGTTCAAAAATTAAGTCGGTTTAAATTTCTGTCGAAGTTTTCTTGAAACTGAAACTAAATCCTTCTTCGCATTTTTTATCAATTATTTTGAAAAAAGGTGGCATTATTTATGTTTATTGGGTTAAAATAGAATGTTATTGTGTTTCAGGTCGTGGATCTAGAGATTGCGTCGTACTCCTGTGTGACTACAGCGGTGGTGGGACAACGTTTCCCTGTGGTAAGTATTAATTATTTTAAACCATTTTTATGAACTATTGACATAAAGCGAAAAAATGAGTTACGAACAATATGATAAGCATAGCGGAGTCAATAATATCATTTGTCTAAGCTGCAAACAGCAGCAGTAAATATTTACTACTTTATTGTATCACGGGGCCTGACGGCTCTATTGGTTAAGCATTGCTTGGCCATAGTGTTTCCACCTTGTTTTCTCCGTAAGGTTGCACCTAGTTTGGTGCCCAATGGATAATGAAACCTTTTAGGTCGAAACAGTGGCCATCTGTCTGCAGCTTACTCAAATATATATATGGTTTCAATATTTCGTGTATGCGCCACAAGTGTGTGACATTTTTATCGTTGGAAAAATGTGTGAGGTATCTCCGTAATATTTGACGCTGAGAAACAAAATAATCCGACAACGTTGTACATGCTGCTCACCTTTTGATGATAACACAACAAATATGAAGCTAGGAAAGCTATAGTTTGTCTGATAAAACATTTCCAGATTGTAATGAAATATTCCTTTTAACATTTTCAGTTTTCGCTCCTCGAAACGAATCACACAAAGTTTACAATGGATCTGGTGGGGTTTGTAAGTAAACTCTTGTTACGTTGTTGACGTTTGGTTTGGATATTAAGCTTGAACTACTTGGTTGTTGGTTGAGGCAGTTTGTGATTGATGGTGGTGTGAACAATTTTTTGTGAAAATCTTCGGATGAGTCGCGCTAACCGAGATTAATAATTCGGGGAAGATCGCGCGACAAAGAATAGGAGTATCGTTTTTTATTTCGATAAAAAAGCCAAATAAGTGGTGATAAGCGGTACGCGAAAATTGGATCTAGCCAGAAGGACTTGTCCATGTATAGTTTTAAATGCCGAGAACTAAAAACACACTCAAAACAAAGTATTCCATTGACCTCAATGATATCAAATTATTCCATTATGAAATATAATATTTGCGTGTGCCCCTTACAATAACATAGCAGTGCTGCCTCAGTTTTAACGTGGATGAGTTTTTATAAACTATAAACTTTGTCTTTGCATTGCAGGGAATGCCGTCAACATACAAAACCTAAATATAGCAGGTAAATTATTTATTGAAACTTTGATCAGAATTTTCCCGATAAAATTAAACTGTCAATGCAGAACATATGTGCACTGGTAGTGGATGTTGTATGACTTCCATCAATGACGCCCTTCATTCACTTGTCAACGTATTGATGCAGTTCTTGACCGGGGGTAAGAACAATCAGAGTTAAAATATTTCATATCTCTGTTCCTTAAAACACCCACAGACTTATAATGCAAATCATATTAAATGTGCAAAGCACGAATTAATGTAAACGAATTCGATAATTCTATGTTCGGGCCTATGTTCGGCGCTTGGAAGTTAAGGCAAAGTTGCAAAGTTTAAACTGCACAGTTTACCAGACATAATCCGCAATATGGAAAATTTATCCTCTCACAGAGTTTTTTTCCAAATCTGTTTCAAAAATATGTCACTAATGGTTCTACATTTCCTGCACTAAATATAATTATTTGGTGTACTTGGTTATGCTGAATCATAACTATGTGTTTTTGTGATCTGTTTTTCAAGCGACATCTTGCGCATAAACCAAGGTTGTTTCGAATGATTGGTTTTGGTTGATTGTTGCGTTATGGAAAACCTTAGACTTGTCTGCGAGCCAGATGCCGTCATCAAAAAAGTCACATCTGGCTCGCGAGCCATAGGTTCCCGACATCTGGTTTAGCCCGAAAGTTGCATTGACCTGGCATGGGAAGTTTTTTGTAACATACACAAAAGTAATTTCACAGGTTGAAAACTAAACAAATCGGAACGTTTGAGTCAAACCCTAGAAAGAAAGTTTCACAAATACAAGTCCTTTTTCAAATAATACTTTTGCAACATTTTGTCACATCCATTCAATGTTAGTAGGTGCATGTACATATCAAAATAATGTAAACTTCACCTTATAAGAGGTAGCAGGTTTGCCAAAACTAATTCAAATAAAACCAAATTCCTACCATTCTGTTTTTAGGTGAATAGGCCAGATGACAATTTATATTTTCCATGTGAACAGCATTATCAATAGTTAAATGAAACTACCTAAACCATGTTAAAGCCGGAAGACATAACCCTGTAATGGTCAAATGTTAAACTTACCATCAATTTTCCCCTTCATATAACACTATATCTCTGATAACATATCTTTCATACACACAGATCTTGCCTATTAACCCTTTAAGCGCCGCCATATGTTAAAAAAATTAACACTTTTTGATGGCTTAAGTTCAGGTAGCTATAACTTTATTTCTACAAACGCTAGACAAAAAATCAAAACACAAAAATCATAGGAAAATTCATACTCTACACAATCATCGCTTTTCCAGTTCAATAACTCCATGTTTTCGAGTAGTTAAAAAATACAACCAAAAAAAAAGTAATTTCGCCAAAAAAGTATTCTGACCCACTTTAAACAATTTACAACACTCAAACATTGGGCGTACAATCTATTTTCAAAGTTTGCGGGCGTGGGCTAAATCAAAAACATTTCGCCAAAAAAATGAAAAAATAAATGAATTTTCAGGTGCTTTCTTGCCTTTCAACAAGAATTGCTGTTTTGTTTGACAGAATTGCATTAACTTAACAAAAATGCTCTTACATGGGGATTTCCCGCACAAGAAAGTTTCTTATATGAAATATACTTCTGCATACGACGGTCATTTTAAGTGTTTGTGAACATACAGCAACCTATTTTGTATATATACGCAATTTTCATTGTAAAGCCAGTTATACTTTGTATTAAAATATACTTAATGTAGACAACAATGCGATTGCTGTACTGTTGTAGGATCCATCCCAATTGTTCCAGGTTCGGGATATACAATTTCCATACAAGGATATGCAAAGTGTAAGATACATTGCTTTATTAACATTGACTGTGGAATATATGCTAGATTACAATAAAAGTAATAAAGCTTACTTCACCTGTGAAAATTTAAGAGTTTGTTAATTTAAAACTTGTTGCAATGCAGTTTCAAAAACAGAGTCCGGCCTACGATCAAAAGTTCGCATGTCACATTTTCCTGTTTAAATGATATTTGCAACCACTACTTATTTTGTAACTAACCACGCATCATAAAATTTATATGGGGATTTAGAGATTTTGATTAAAAAACTTCATGTGAAAATTCATGCCTTTATTTGTTGGTTTCTTTCATTAAGTTTAATTGCGTTCATTATTACAGGTTTCCCAGGTGAATCAGTGGCCTCAGCTTTTTTACCACATGAACCAACCACTTGCCTCAATCTATCACTTTACTGCAGTAAGTGGTTGAAATTTACTTCTTAAAAATAAAGATATCAAATTTTAACATCAGATCAAAATTAATTGACGCAATTTTGTTACCGTTTTTCTATAAAAAAAATATTATAGATAGTTCACTAAATTCGCAAACAACCAAAATCCCACTGACAACTCTACAAGCAAATACAACATCAACATTCCCAACTACTGAATTCCTAACAAAACAAGTGTCGACAACCACCATCCCAACAACCAACCAGCCAACCACCATTCCAATAACCAACCAACTATCGACCAAACCCACTTCAAGCTGGAATAAAATTATTCCTAGTCAGTGCATTGTTGACGCAGAACCCAATGACAAAAATTGTTTAAGTTTATTTAGTGGCTTAAAATAAATCGTGGCAAATACAAGTGGTAACAAATCGTTCTTAAAAAAAAAGGAATTTCAGAGTTTTAAAATATCCATTGTTATGCAGGAGTTAAGAATAAAAACTAACCAGTTGTTGAAGTTCCAAACTAAGAAACTCAACAAAAAGTTTGCTCAGGTTTGGAAAGAAATCTGGCTTTTATACAACCGGCTAACCCGGATGATTTAACAAACATCGATCAACTTGTGGAGAATATCACCCGATTCTATCAAACTTCAAACATAATCACTTTCTACAATGGTAATGCCCAACTTTACTTCAATCATACGACATTCGATGCTCCGCAGACCCAACTCACTGCCAATATCTTGCTTGGTTCAACTCGCATCGACTTAACGTTGGAAACAAACGGAGCAAACCAAGTCGCATTTTCAGTTCTCCAGTTTAAGATTCCAGAGGATATGGAGGTTGAAGGTCCGACTAACCAAGTTGGCTCCCTCGCCACAACACGTTACATAGCCATCAAAAATACGAGCTACATTGTTATTGTCGGTTTGAACGTGGACGAAATTCCCCCACGTACACCTCTTGGGAAAGCAAAAGGCAACAATCAACTGCAAGGCAACGTGAGGTTCGTCCTTCCTACCACGTCACCACAATCAGCGTGCGACGAAATTGAAAACATGAAAAAAAAACGGAAGCAACCAGAAAATCTCCCAACTTTCTCCCAGATGCACATTCTTCGACAAGACAGCGTCTTTATATTCGGATGAGGGCTGTACCACCGAAGTAATCCCGGATCACGTGACGTGCAGTTGCAACCACCTCACTGTTTTTTCGGTCCTCCTGGCGGTAAAATCCATCGTCGTTCCACACTGTGTTAAGGCAAGTAGAAATACAATGTTTCACTCATAATTGCACCTTGTGCTTTATAAAATCAGTCAGACCCGTTATATTTAAAGTTGGTCATGGTCAATGAGGTTCACAGGCTTCGCAGCCAAGGCATTGCAGGGTCGTGAGTTCAACCGGGAGCTTGATTTTTCAGATCTCGCTGCGACTTGTCGGGAAAAGTAGCTTATCCAGCTTGGCTTCCATGCCTTGGCTTCGAAGCCTGTGAACCTGATGATCAAAATATTAAAGCTGTGATCGCCAAATATAAAGGGCCTGGGCAGTGGGGCGATCCTGCCTTGCTATGCGAAAGCATGGCATTACTTCTGTGTGGTCATGGTCAATTTCTGAAAAAACTTCGTCATTGTCAATTTCTGGAAATGCTTGAAAAAATCATGAATTTTTACTGTATTTCCTGTTCCAGATTACAACATACGTCACAGAATTAACATCCGTCTTCTTCCTCCTGCTCACCGCAATCATCCTGCTCTGTTTCAATGAGGGAGGGGACAGAATTTACATCCAGATAAGTTTGACGTCATCACTTCTGCTTCTTCACTGCGTCAACTTATTACACGATATTATTGTCTCGCATGATCAATCATGCATGGCGTTTATAGTGCTTAACCATTTCTTCTTGATTTGTTCAGGTGAAAATGTTACAGTAATAAAGTTCAAAAAATTTGCACAAACCTTTCTCACCATAGGAATGTGGTTTCTGATCGAGGGTATACGACTCTTCATGGCTACCTCCAATCCAATCGACTTCCAAGCCCAGGATTCAAAGGATCGACTCAAGTACTTCATGACCTTCGGATGGCTTCTTTCCGTCATCATTGTGGGAATATCCGCACCAACAGGATTCCACTTCGGCGTCTACATGAAACCACAGCCTTATTACGAGGCGTGCCACCAATATCAAAACAACACTTCACCAATTCCCAAGTACGACAGATGCTGGTTGGCTCCCAACACTCCGGTTTTCTACACTTCCGTCATCACTCCTCTTGCTGTCGTCCTTCTTATCAACCTCCTCATCATCGGGAAAACATCTTATATAGCATTAACCTCCCGAAGGATGCGGAACAGAAGAGATAACCCTGATCAGGAAGATGCAAAGAGAGCTGCAAAGACGTTCATTTTCCTCCTCTTGATGCTCGGTGGAACCTGGAGCTTGGCATTCTTCACTGGTGAGTTTCGATATTCTCAGCATTTCTTCGTGTGAATCTATTCCCCAAGTTTATGAGCGTGCTAAAAAAACGTAATCTTTTTCAGGAATTGGAAACGAAATCTCGAACGAGGTTTTCATGTACATTCACAGCTTGGTGAACGGGATGCAGGGATTCGTCTTATTCCTTATCTACTGCGTGTAACGTAATTTTACGTTACATAGCAACGTTTGCATTCTTGGAAATATGAACTATATGGTCACATAACAGCCAGTTTCGTCATCAACGTCCGGAATCTCTTTCCATGGGTTTTTTGTGTAAAGGCATTCTGTAGGTAGTCTTGTCCAGCATCTCATTTCAAAATGTATAGCAACGGTTGCTTTCTCACGTGATTTGATCTCGTTACTAGTTTCTACGCAACAGCTGTGTTTTTATGTGATTTCATTGGCCAGCTTAAATGTGTCGCCTTAGAGAAGTCCTTCATTGTTTTGTGTGAGAGTGCGTCTTTTGTTAACTGTTCGCTGACCGTTAGTTCTTGAATCGCCTTTCTTTCACGACACTTCGTTCGCTTTGTTTCTCTCCGGTTTTAAATAATGAAACTTTCCGTGTGCGTTTAGCTGAGGCGGAGCGGGGCAGTGCAGCGGTACTGTGCTCTCCTCAGTTCGTAAATTCACTTAGTTTGGCGTTGGTATAATTGCGCATGTTAATTTCGTATCCAAAATTGTTCGTGGTAAATAAATATTGGTGTAGTGTTTGCATCGAGAGTTAAGTAAAGTCAGGTTAGGAAAACACAACAATTAGAACTCACGTGCGATCTAATGTCAAATGCGCTAATCAAATAGGATTCCCATCGATCATAAATAATATTGTTAAGACCAAATTCGAGACTCATATTTGACATAATAGGTCGCAACACTGCGTCATGGATGACGTCATCAGAAACCGCTTCCTTCCCGACAAGAAGAAACCGAAACGTGATGATAGAAGTGGAGGAAACGGTGCAATGGAAGATATGTGTGTGCGTGAGGAGGTGATGCAACGTATTAACAATGAGTAGAGTGGATTTGAGTGGGAAATATCGTCTTTGCTCAACACTGAGTATTTGTGTCTTTCCAACTTGTACCAATATATTTGTGCTACAAGTTTTCCAAGTTCTGATGTAAGTTTGTTATAGTGAGGATTGTATCAAACGTTTGTTCAAGCTTGAATTCTGAGACGTTTTAGTCATTGACTTGTGTGTTCGTTTAAATTTCATATCCTGTGTTCAGGGTTCTCCGAGATTCTGTGTATGTTTTGTATGGTTGACTTTTTTGAAGATATAAGTTGTTGTCATGAAAGGTGATACAACGTATTAACAATGAGTAGAGTTGATATGAGTGGTATTTTGTCGGTTCCATGAATGTTAGTTTGTTTGCATAAAACTTTTATGCATTTGTTCGCAATCAGATATTTTCGGAATGTTGTGCACCTTGAAAACCTTTAATGCAAAGTGCTCTAAAAATGACACACTTGGAACCCAGCAAAATTTTGATAGAATCAGAAAAAAGATTGTCTCCTTGTATCTCAATTTAATTCAATGCATTCGCATATTTTACATTGGTTTTACCATTTGTTGCTCCATCTCACTGGTAGACAGAGTAGTCGCACGCAAATGAACGCTGATGCTCCCTCCACAAATTTGTGGTAATTATTCCGGATTTCTTCCATAGAACGCGAGTAAAGCGAGTTTACAATTCTCGTCTTCTTGTTATTAACGCGCATGACGAACGCTTGTCGCGTTTTGTCGGAACAATTTCTACTATCACAGTTTATGACAACATGATGACGTAAACGAAATGAACCCGATTGCCAATGTTTGAAAATTTGATAATGTTGGTGGTAACTTGGTCGCAGTTGCTTTGTTATATTATGCTGGGTTGTTGATCATTTTATTGTGTTTTCCGCATGAATATTTATAAAATGGGTAAATTATACATGTTGCTTGAAAATAATAACAGCTAATACCAACCAACTACCTACATATGGTTTTTGGCAGCTCTTGACAATATGTGTGTTTGTTGGCTAAAGACGGTTGTTTTCGCTGCAACTAAAATAAATCCAGTGGGTTTGTGATGACGAAATATCAGCGCGCGTCATCTCTTTCGATCACAAACTGAAGAGCAAAGAACTGAGACCATCTGGAAGTGATAAAGGTGGAAATGTTGAAAACATCGGAGCAGCCATGAAAGTTTTCCTCATGCTCTTCCTTGTTCTGGGGGTTCCCCACATCTTTGCGTTCATTATTACAGGTTTCCCATAAAACTTATTATGCATAAACTTTCTTAAATCAACAACCAGACACTTGTCTCAATCTATAACTTTACCACAGTAAGTGATTTACAAAAGAAATTTACATATCTAATCCAGAAATTATGAGATTAACAAAACGTTCTTGGCTTTTTTCATTTATCAAAGCTTTAATATTCTATAGCTGGTTTGTTAAAAACATTTAGAATTCTATGAACCAGACATTCGAAAGTGTTGGTTGTATTTTTTTTTTATACCATTGGTGGCATAAAAAAGTAGTTTTCTTATTCTAGGGGGAGGCGAGTTTAAAACTTAACATGACGCAATAACAGAGGGTGCCTGACAAAGCACGCTGGTGATAAACGAAAATCAAGATTCAAAAAAACCTTTTCTTCAAATACACCTTATGTTCGGTATTGTAACGTATTCTAGGAAGTGTCGCAACTTTCTACAATCCGTAACACAATATTTTTATATCCACATATTTTACTGTTACAACCCCAACAACCATTGCAGTCACAACAACACCGCCGAAAACACCATCCGTAAAGACGCCACGCATGACGGCTCCCTCACTTTCATCTCCAACCGCTTCTGCAGTGACGTCAAGCCCTAATGGAAACTGCACAGCGACTAAAATAACCCCAGCAAGTCAACCAATGACAGACAGTAAACCAACCGTGCAACCAAACAACCAGATGACCACCATTAAACCAATCTCCGACCAGAAGTTGAAGGAAATTGTCAACTCGTCCAACGCAGTGGAAATCTCCTTACTCAACTTGAAACAAGTGAAAACGAAACCATCATCATCAAAAACGCCACATGTAGAGAAAAAGCGACTCTTTCCAATACTTGTTTCAGTGGGTTGACACGAGTTGGAACAGGGGATGAGGCGAATCGATTTTAACAAGTTATTTTGCGTCTTGTCTTTGACACATTGGTCTCGTCGTAACCATAGCAACGTTGACGTCGATGCGGAAGAAAGTTCGCAGTGGTCGAACCGTTGTGCAGATAAACCTCACAACTCGCTGTTGTGTTTTTACGTGCTCAATATCGTCAACGAGTGGGCGCTAGAGAGCAAGGAAGCTTGTGTGTTTGTGACGTTGGCGACATACTGCATCAATGTTTACATAAAATCCTGCATATGTGCCGGAAAATGGAATTAAACGAGCCGCCGTAACGTTCTCAACGTATCAAAAGATACCAAACTTTTGACTGCACGTTAGTTTATAATGACTTGTTAAAAAAAATTTTTACCCTCTTTTTTCCAGGAATTTGGATGTTGCTGGAAGGTCTGACTCTCTACATAAAAACCACCGACCGAATTCTTTCCATGAACAAAAAAAGTCCCAGAAAAATCGCACTTGGCAAGCTCCTCCTAGGTTGGGGAAATCCCCTGCTTATCGTGGGTCTCTCGGCGGCGATTGGATTTCCCACCGGACGTTACATGGACGAAAGTCAATCACAGCAGTACCGGGAATATCTTTGCTGCTGGGTGGGAAACGATTACAACCCTCTGTTCGCGTCTGTGTTCATTCCAATCGCCATCAGAAAAAAATTGCATGGCAGAATTGTTTTGTGTTGATTGTGTTTGGATTTTATTTTTCATATCCACATTTTAGCACTTACCGCAACGAAATGTTGAACTTCGGTTTGAAACATAGATTTATTTTCATAGAAATACGCACTTCTCTGTGTTATCGACAAATATTCCTAACCATTATTAGGAACAAAAGTCTTTACAACGGATGTTAAATGAATTTGCGAATGTTTCGATTGTAAATCATTGTCAATGCGAAATGCGAGTAACGCTATATCGGTTTGCACATTTAAATACGCCCATCACATCAAACTTATATTTAATAAAAGTTCGTAAAGTTTTCGACAACTCATCACTTCGACGAATATTTGCGGCTGTTTCAAATCTTGAGAATTCCGCACTTTCTTATTTCTGTGATATATGTGTATTAATAAAGTTGTGATCATTTAACGCAATGCGGATTGATACGTTATCCTGCACAGCGTTCGAAGATATTGTTCCTTTTATCATGTTTCTGTCAACTTTTCTGTGCATTTTTGCAATACATTTACCTTTGTAATGTGCAGAGTGTGCAGAAAGGTAGTGACAAGTCATAGCGGTTCACAGAGGTGGTTTTTCGTGTAATAGATTGAACTTTACTGCGATTTGCAATGAAATATGGTGGCTTTATTTCCAAAACACTACGGTGATTCGAAATGTCACCGAGAGTGCTTCCGTCAAAAACGCGACTCGAAAATGTATCAATGCGAGGTAAAAGAAGCGGATTTGAGTGGAGAAATGACGAAAACACGCGCGATGTTCCTTTCGCGTCATCAACATTCCAGTTAAATTTTCAACGCAACGAGACAGAAGCCACACGATATAACACAATTACTGAATGAATACACAGTGAATTGCGACAAAGGATTCAGTTTGAAGCCTGAGGTTGGTTTTGCACAGGAGGTGTGATATGCAAGGAGCGGTAGTGTTGGTCCCCTTCTGCAGTTGCTTATTGTTAAGAACAGTGGTTTTAAGCTTTCTTGAACTGGTGACTCATTCATAATCTACGTAATACGATAATTCGTTATTTATCACTGCAAACAGCGAGAAGGTTACGCAGTTTATTATAGAAACAAAATTATTCCAAAGCCTCCAAGTAAGCGTGCGACAACCAGAAACTTAAAACGGCGCACCATTGGGAGCCTCTGGTCAAACAAATCAAATAATTTATGAAATGATTTTAGGTGATTTGTACCATGGATATGCAATGAATTAAATGGAGAAAAATTTGTTTACTTAAGCAGACACTCATGTTATTATAATTCCACATTGGTTTTTTACAGCTTGCAATTATGTTCCCTCACTTGAGAATGAAGATGGTAAATCGTTATGTTCTACGTCACAAAATTCGTGACGTACTGCTGGTTCGTTACGTCACTGCTTTGGTTTTAATCTGTTCATTATTTGGTGGAGTTTTCACCCTCGATCCGTCGGATTACTGCGGTAAGTTCGTTTAAAAATTAAGTCGGTTTAAATTTCTGACGAAGTTTTCTTGAAACTGAAACTAAATCCTTCTTCGCATTTTTTATCAATTATTTTGAAAAAAGGTGGCATTATTTATATTTATTGGGTTAAAATAGAATTTTATTGTGTTTCAGGTCGTGGACCTAGAGATTGCGTCGTACTCCTGTGTGACTACAGCGGTGGTGGGACAACGTTTCCCTGTGGTAAGTATTAATTATTTTAAACCATTTTTATGAACTATTGACATGGAGCGAAAAAATGGGTTTACGAACAATATATGATAAGCAAATTGGAACCAATAATATCATTTGTCTAAGCTGCAGACAGCAGCAGTAAATATTTACTATTTTGCTGTGACACGGGGCCCGACGGCACTATTGGTTGAGCTTTGCTTGGCCATAGTGTTTCCACCTTGTTTTCTCCGTAAGGTTGCAGCTAGTTTTGTTGCCCAACGGATGACGGTGATTGTATAGTCACCACAAAGTGGAAGTCTTTGCTTGGCCGTTTGGTCAGCAGAGTCGTCTGATAGTCACACCAGCTGCACTGATGAGACCTTATAGGTCGAAACAGTGGCCATCTGTCCGCAGCTTTCACAAATGTATATCTAAGGTTTCAATATTTCGTGTATGCGCCACAAATGTGTGATGTTTTTATCGTTACATTAAAAAACGTGTGAGGTGAATCCGTAATATTTGACGCTGAGTAACAAAATAATCCGACAACGCTGTACATGCTGCTCACGTTTTGTTGATAAAACAATCAATATGTAGCTAGGAAAGCTATAGTTTGTTTGATAAAACGTTTTCAGATTGAAATGAAAAGTTCCTTTTAACATTTTCAGTTTTCGCTCCTCGAAACGAATCTCACAAAGTTTACAATGGATCTGGTGGGGCGTGTAAGTAAACTCTTGTCACGTTGTTGACGTTTAGTTTGGGTATTATGCTTGAACTACTTGGTTGTTGGTTAAGGCAGTTGTTGATTGATGGCGGTATGAACAAATTTGTGTGAAAATCGTCGGATGAGTCGAACTAACCGAGATTAATAAATCGAGGACGATTGCGCGACAAAGAACAGGAGTATCGTTTTTTCGTTTCGATAAAAAAGCAAAATAAGTGGTAATAAATGGTACGCGAAAATCGGATTTAGTCAGAAGGACTTATCTATGCATTGTTATAAATGCCGAGAACTAAAAATATACTCAAAACAAAGTATTCCATTGACCTCAATGGGAAAATAGCATCTAGACAGGGTTACGTACATTTCAAATTATTGCATTTTAGTCCACAATATTTGCGTGTGCCCCGTACAATAACGTAGCAGTGCTGCTTCGGTTTTGACGTGGATGAGTTGAGTTTATATAAACTATAAACGTTGTCGTTTCATTGCAGGGAATGACGTCAAAATACACAGACTAAATATAACAGGTAAATTATTTATTGAAACTTTGATCAGAATTTTCCCGATAAAAAACTCTCCCAATGTAGAACATACATGCACTGGTAATGGATGTTGTATGACTGCCATTAACAACGTCCTTCATTCACCTCCATCTCCTGTCAACGTATTTATGCAGTTCTTGACCGGAGGTAAGAGCAATTAGAGTTAAAATATTTCATATCTCTGTTCCTTAAAACACCCACAGACTTATGATGCAAATCATATGAAGTGTGCAAAGCACGAATTAATGTAAACAAATTTGATAATTATGTTCGTCGCGTTTAAGTTGAGGCAAAGTTTAAAATGGAAAGTTTCCCAGACATAATCCGCAATATGGAAAATTTATCCTCTCACAGAGTTTCTCACCAAATCTATTTCAAAAATATGTCACTAATGGTTCTACATTTCTTGCACTTAACATTGCAGTACTTGGTTATGCTGAATCACAGCTATGAATTTTTGTGGGAGGTTTTTCGGGCGACATCTGGCGCATAAACAAAGGATTTTATCTTATGTGTTTCATAACGCCTGGCATATCTTAGCATGATTGTTTCGAATGGATGGTTTTGGATGATTGTTACGTTATGGAGAACCTTACATTTATCTGCGAGTCAGATCCTGTCATCAAACCAACCTCTGGTTTAGCCCGAAAGTTGAATTGACTTGGATTGGAAAGTTATTTGATGTTAGTGGGTGCATGTACATATCAAAATGATATGAACTTCACCTTATGAGAGGCAGCAGGTTTGTCAAAACTAATTCAAATAAAACCAATTGCCGAAAACTCTGTTTTAAGGTGATTAGGCCAGATGACAATTTATATTTTTTATGTCAACAGCATTATTCTGATTAAAAGAAACTACCTAAACTATGTAAAAGCTGTAAGATATAATCTTGTCATGGTCAAATGTTTAACTTACCATCAGTTTCCTCCTATATATACCACTATATCTCTGGTAATATATCTTTCATAGACACAGATCTTGCCTGTAAAGCTGTGATAGTAACTAGAAATGTCACAAAAACTTCAGACAACGACCAAAATTTAATTCAAAAAAACGATGATGTTATGAATTCCCCCAATAAAATTTCTGATACCCACATCAAACTTCAATTTACAACGCCTAAACCTTGGACGTACAACCTATTTTCAAAGCTTGCGAGCGTGAGCTACATCAAAATGATTTCGCCGGCGTATACGCTCAGCGACAATTACTGGCGTATTACGCCGAGCGCTTGCAAGCCCGCGACATTTCGTGACCAAACGCTTACGCTTCCCAGCTTTCTCGCGAGCGTACGATCGCTGCAATGAAACAAACAAAGCGTGTTTGTGGACCCGGAACAAAAAATAAGCCTTTGTTTACGTCGGGAAAGTTTGTGGTATGATTTTAGAAAATAAACGGTAACATAAAATTGTAAGAAACATACACACCCTTTGATGACCTAAATATTCAAATGCTTTCTTCCCTTTCAACAAAAATTTCTGTTTTGGTTGAACAAAATTGCACTAACCGAACAAAAAAATGCGCATACATGGTGATTTCCCGCCCAAGCAACTTTCTACCATAAAAATATACTTGTGCATATGGTTGTCATTTAAGTCTATATAAGCTCATTACAACCTTTTTTGTATATGCGAGCAATTTTTACACACACCTTTTTTATTGTAAAGTCTGTTATAGTTGCAATAAAATATACCTAATGAGAAACAATGCTAACCCTTTATAATTGCAGGATCCATCCCCAGTGTTCCAGGTTCGGGATATACAATTTCCATACAAGGATATGAAAAGTGTAAGATACATTGGTTCATTAACATTAACTCTGGAATATATGCTCGATTATAGTGAAAGTAAAAATACTTAAACTTGTTGCAATGCAGTTTTGAAAACACAGTAGGGCGTACAATCAAAGCTTGGCATGTCACATTATCCGGTTTAAACAATATTTAAAACAACTTTTTGTTTTGTAACTAACCGCTCATAATAAAATTTATGTCGGGATTTGGGAATCTTAATCAAAATATCTTTACTTTATTCCTACTATTTAAAAAGATATGTTTTTTTTGTTTGTTAGTTTTTACATCAAGTTTAATTACAGGTTTTCCCAATGTCGATCCTCTACACTTATCAGCTTGGTTATCACATGATCCAACCACTTGCCTCAATCTATCACTTTACTGCAGTAAGTGAACTCTCAAAATACAAAAAATATACGGTCAAATTTTATTGAAGCAATTTTTGTTTTGGGTCTCCCATTAAAAAATATTACAGATTTTTCACTAAATTTGCAAACAACCAAAATCCCACTGACAACTCTACAATCACCGACAATTAACCAACCAACCACCATCCCAATAACAAACCAACTATCGACCACAACAAACACCAACTGGAATGAAATTATTCGTAGTGAGTACATATTTTCTAAAACGTGAACATCCTCAAAAAAATGTTTAAATATATTTATGGCTTGGTAAACCGTGGCACATACAAAAAACACCAAACAGCAGTTGAAACTGCAAACTAAGAAACTCAACATAACATTTGCTCAGGTTTGGAAAGTAATCTGATTTCTATACAACCGGCTAACCCAGATGATTTAACAAACATCGACCAACTTGTGGAGAATATCACCCGATTCTATCAAACTTCAAATATAATCACTTTCCACAATGGTAATGCCCAACTTTACTTCAATCATTCGACATTGACTGTTCCCCAGACTCAACTCACTGCCAATATCTTGCTTGGTTCAACTCGCATCGACTTAACGTTAGAAACAAACGGAGCAAACCAAGTCGCATTTTCAGTTCTTCAGTTTAAGATTCCAGAGGATGTGGAGGTTGAAGGTCCGAGTGACCAAGTTGGCTCCCTCGCCACAACACGATACATAGCCATCAAAAATACGAGCTACATTGTTATTGTCGGTTTGAATGTGGACGAAATTTTCCCACCTCTTGGCAAAGCAAAACTCAACAATCATCTGCAAGGCAACGTGAGATTCGTCCTTCCTACCACGTCACCACAATCAGCGTGCGAAGAAATTGAAAACATGAAGAAAAACGGAAGCAACCAGAAAATCTCCCAACTTTCGCCCAGATGCACATTCTTCGACGGAGCAGTGTCTTTATATTCGGATGAGGGCTGTACCACCGAAGCAAGCCCTGATCACGTGACGTGCAGTTGCAACCACCTCACTGTTTTCTCCGTCCTCCTGGCGGTAAAATCCATCGTCGTTCCACACGGTGTTAAGGTAAGTGGACGTATATTGCTTCGTTCATATGTTTGTATCTTGTGCTTGAATTATTCAGTTCCATTATATTGACAGATGATGAATTGGTTTGAGGTCGTGTTTTGGAAATGTTTAAAACATTTATGACTTCTTGATGTATTAATTGTTCCAGATTACAACATACGTCACAGAATCAACATCCGTCTTCTTCCTCCTGCTCACCGCAATCATCCTGCTCTGTTTCAATGAGGGAGGGGACAGAATTTACATCCAGATAAGTTTGACGTCATCACTTCTGCTTCTTCACGGCGTCAACTTGTTGCACGATATTATCGTCACGCACGATAAGCCATGCATGGCGTTTACAGTGCTAAACCATTTTTTCTTGATGTGTTCAGGTAAAGATGTTTAAATAACAACAAATCAAACAGTTTACAGAGCCTTTTCTTACCATAGGAATGTGGTTTCTGATCGAGGGAATACGACTCTTCATGGCTACCTCCAATCCAATCGACTTCCAAGCCCAGGATTCAAAAAAACGACTGAAGTACTTTATGACCTTCGGGTGGCTTCTTCCCGCCTTGATTGTGGGAATATCCGCACCCGTGGGATTCCACTTCGGCGTCTACATGAAACCACAGCCTTATTACGAGGCGTGCCACCAATACCAAAACAATACTTCACCAATTCCCAAGTACGACAGATGCTGGTTGGCTCCCAACACTCCGGTTTTCTACACTTCCGTCATCACTCCTCTTGCTCTCGTCCTTCTCATCAACCTCTTCATTATCGGGAAAACATCTTATGTAGCATTAACCTCCCGAAGAATGCGGAACAGAGGAGATGACCCTGATCAGGAGGATGCAAAGAGAGCTGCAAAGACGTTCATTTTCCTCTTCCTGATGCTCGGTGGAACCTGGAGCTTGGCATTGTTCACTGGTGAGTTTCGATACTCTCAGCATTTCTTCGTGTGAATCTATTCCCCAAAATTATGTGAGTTATAAAAAAACGTAATCTTTTTCAGGAATTGGAAACGAAATCTCGAACGAGATTTTCATGTACATTCACAGCTTGGTGAACGGGATGCAGGGATTCGTCCTGTTTGTTATCTACTGCATTATGGATGACGGCATCAGAAAGCGCTTCCTTCCCGACAATAAGAAACCGAAACGTGATGGTAGTAGTGGAGGAAACGTTGCTATGGAAGATATGCGTGTATGTGAGGAGGTGATGCAACGTATTAACAATGAGTAGAGTGGATTTGAGTGGGAAATATCGTCTTTGCTCAACACTAAGTATTTGTGTCTTTCCACCTTGTATCAATATATTTGTGCTGCAAGTTTTCCAAGTTCTGATGTAAATTTTCTATAGTGCGGATTGTAACAAACATTTGTTCTTGAATTCTGAAACGTTTTTGTCATTGACTTGTGTGTTCGTTTAAACTTCATAACCTGTGTGTTCTTCAGTGTTCTTAGAGATTCTGTGTATGTTTTTGAATGGTTGTCTTTTTTGTAGATATAAGTTGTTGTCTTGAAAGGTGATGCAACGTATTAACAATGAGTAGAGTTGATATGAGTGGTGTTTCATTGTTGTCATGAATGTTAGTTTGTTTGCATAAAACGTTTTGTACATTTGTTCGCAATCAGATATTTTCGGAATTTTGTGCACCTTGGAAATCTGCAATATTAAGTTCTCCAGAAATGACAGACTTGGCACCCAAAAAAATTTTGATAGAGACAGAATTAAAGATTGTCTCCTTGTATCTACATTTAATTCAATGCATTCGTATATTTTACATTGGTTTTACCATTTGTTGTTTCATCTCACTGGTAAACAGCAGTCGCACGCAAATGAACGCCGATGCTCCCTCCACAAATTTGTGGTAATTATTCCGGATTTCTTCCATGGAGAGCGAGTAAAGCGAGTTTACAATTCTCGTCTTCTTGTTATTAACGCGCATGACGAACGCTTGTCGCGTTTTGTCGCAACAATTTCTCCTATTAAGTTTATGACAACATGGTGACTTGAAATCAACCCGATTGCCGATGTGGAAAGTTTGATAATGTTGGTGGTAACATGGTCGCAGTTGCTTTGTTATGTTATGTTGGGTTGTTGGTCATTTTATTGTGTTTTCCGCGAGAAAATTTATTAAATGGGCAAATCATACATGTTGCTTGAAAATAATAACTGCTAATACCAACCAACGTGCATTGATGCGTTCGTATACGGATTTAGAAATCGTCAGCAACAAACGACTGCAACATAAACTTGCTGCTTCATCAATTAACGCAACACTCACACAAATTTGATGACGCAGAGAAACAGACAATACCTTACAGAGGGCCAGATTCTCTTAAATTGCAATTCAAAAGCAAATATTTAAAACTAGTTCATATTTTAATTATTTCTTTTTCTGAAAACTACCTTTTCCCAACCCCAAATATTATGCATGACGGAGGTGGAAAAATTACATTCAAAATGCAATGTGACAACACCTTTCAGTATATTTTTTGATTCAAATACAAAAAAAGTAATTTAACAATGAATTTTTTGTCCCGTCTTTATTAGGGCTGCAAAAGAAAAGTTGGAATTTACTTCTGGTTGCTCGGAATCATTATCGTCTGTGTCTTCATTGTCGAGGTGAGAAAGAAAAGTTTGTGATGCAAACGTTTGAAAGTAAACATTTTATACCTGAAGTAAAAACTTAATTCGAAATTGTTTGGAAAGTGAACATTTCATCTAAAGGCATCTTATTTGTCTAGATGTTCGGATTGGTGCTGTCTTGTTGTCTGTACAAAGGGATTGGAGACGTCCAGTGACGTAACAAGAATAAATTCTCATTATTGTGTTTCGAATTCGTATTGATTATAATATTTTTTTATATTCGTTGTACGGCGCTGTAGGTCCTTTGATTTCATTTCTGTTTTACTCTAAAAAAAAACATCTTCCTATCAATGGAATCAAACATCAAACTTTAGCTAATTCGGTCGAGGACGCTATGCAAAATTCAAAAATTACTATGAAAACTAAACTAAAATTTTTTTGTAGTTGTAGTTGATAAAAAATTGTATTACAATATTTTTCCGATATAATAAAGTCGGGTGGTCATTCTAAGTTTAGGCGCCTTTGTGTTTGGTCAGCCGAAACTGCTTCCAGTCACACCACGAGGAGGTACACATATGACTTGGTATTTGAGCCAAATAGGCCAGAGACCAACCTGAAAAATACCTAAAACATATGTTAAACATTAGTTACATTATTAAGCCTATACTTAGCCTATACTTAAATGTAGCAGATCTTGCCATGTATTGTGCAATGTTTTAATACAAGCGACACCAATTTATGAAGAGAGGAATATAGTTGTTTAAGCTGTAAACAGCTGGCCAGAGTTTCGAACTATAAGGTCTCATCAGTGCAGCTGGTGTGACTATAAGACGACTTTGCTGACCAAACGGCCAAGCAAAGACTTCCACTTTGTGTAGGAATAAATTTGTTTGAAACAAAATGCTGTGGATAAATGCCAGCTAGATTATTTACAAATATCGGAAAAAACAACTTCGCCTGCATATTCATCATCGGTTTCTGCAAATTAAACGAATACATTTGTGTTTTGTATAAAAATAGATCAGTTACTGAAGCCATGATCTACCTTTGCCTGGAAGCTACAGACATTTAGCATTAGATTGTCCTATGTGTTGAAAATATTCTTGTGGTTTCAGTGTGAGAAGAGACACAAAGAACGCACCATGTGTTCTGTGCAATCATAAAAAGTGTTGTTTCTAAGTCATGTTTGATACAAAAAAGACGTCCACGTTCATAGCCTTGGAATGCAACTACATCAGGATTCGATGCAACGCAGGATAGCAAATTACTCATCGATGCCTTGCAAGTAGAAGTGAGGAGGGAATGTTTCCCAAAGCATTTCACTTTTCGTTTGAAATTTATCATTAGCTTTTGTGCTATTGTTGATCGCTCACGACAAAACTGTTGTTGTAGTCTGATTATGAGCATTTAACAATTACACGCAAACATATTTTCACATTTCATCTCAGCAACGTTTACATATTTCTTCTCAGCTTGGTTTAACACCAAGCACACAGATCGGTTGCAATTAAGCTGAATGACATAGAAACTAAAATCTCAAAATGAGAAACAAAAACACTTGCTTTAATACATGAATAGTTTTTCTTCAAAAATTTGCACAAAAATGCAGTTTCACAAAAACATCAACAATACATGACATTATATTAAGGCGCTACGTGGCGCTATTGTATCATTTCATTTTTTAACCTCACAGTATGTATGCTACATTTAGTCGACAATAGAACAACCGTTTTTCGTTGGTTGCGTGACTTCCTATGTATGCTCGTTGCAGTAAGCGTATTGTCATATGTGGAGCCTGCTGACGAGTTTGTCCTGTCGAGTGGCAGATGTTTTTTTAGTTCATTCAAAGGTTATTAAAAGTATTTAATACAACAGTACTAATTAAAAAGTTTAGAGGATTTCAAAACAGCCGCTTTGTTTTAGGTTATTGTTTTTGCTCAATTGTGGAACCGGTTTATTACAGCAGACGTGCATTTCCTTATGTGTTTGGTAGCCGACCTGTCTGTTACATTTGTATTTATTGCGTGAAAATGTATTTGTAAATAAAACTTCAAATTAAAAGCAATCTTGTTGGGGAAAAAACATAAGACACAATTTTGTTGTGAAAGCGGAATTCTTACAAACATGAAGTTTCCAGTTGTTGTCTTGCCGTTTACCCGGTGTCGTGACGTCACCAAGGCACGTCACATTGCAGTGATGTCATTTCTGCTTGTGTTGTTCACGTGTACTTATCAATTAGACCCCTCTGACTATTGTGGTTGTTGGTGAATGCACAACATTTGTGAATTGTTATGGTGGCTTTATTTCCAACACTCTACGATGAGATAAAATGTCGTCGAGAGTGGTTCCGTCGAAAACGCGATTTTAAAATATACCAATACGCAGTTTATTATAGAAAGAAAATACCTCCAAAGCCTCCAAGTTAGCATGCGACGCCACAGAAACACGAAAACAGCGCACCATTGGTAGCTTCTGGTCAAACAAATGTAATAATTTATGAAATGATTGAAGGTGATTTGTACCATGGAAATGCAATGAATTAAATGGAGAAAGATTTGTTTAGTTAAGCCAACACTCCTAATATTGTAATTCCACATTGGTTTTGTACAGCTTGCAATTATGTTCCCCCACTTGAGAAAAATTCGTGACGTAGTTCTGGTTCGTTACGTCACTGCTTTGGTTTTAATCTGTTCATTATTTGGTGGAGTTTTAACCCTCGATCCGTCGGATTACTGCGGTAAGTTCGTTTAAAAATTAAGTCGGTTTAAGTTGGTGCGGAAGTTTCCTTGAAACTGAAACTAAATCCATCTTCGCATTTTTTATCAAGTATTTTGAAAAAAAGGTGGCATTATTTATATTTATTGGGTTAAAATAGAATGCTGTTGTGTTTCAGGTCGTGGACCAAGAGATTGCGTCGTCCTCCTGTGCAACTACACCGGTGGAACGACATTTCCCTGTGGTAAATATTTACTATTTTTAGTCATTTTTAGGAACTATTGGCATAAAGCAAAGAAATGTGTTTACAAACAATATATATAAGGTTTCAATATTTCGTGTATGCGCCACAAGTGTGTGACTTTTTATCGTTAAATTAAAAAATGTGTGAGGTGACTCCGTAATATTTGATGCTGAGAAACAAAATAATCCGACAACGTTTTGCATACTGCTCACCTTTTTGATGATAACACAACCAATATGTAGCTAGGAAAGCTATAGTTTGTTTGATAAAACATTTCCAGATTGAAATGAAAAGTTCCTTTTAACATTTTCAGTTTTTGCTCCTCGAAACGAATCTCACAAAGTTTACAATGGATCTGGTGGGAGATGTAAGTAAACCCTTGTTACGTTGTTGACGTTTAGTTTGGGTATTATGCTTGAACTACTTGGTTGTTGGTTAAGGCAGTTTGTGATTGATTGCGGTGTGAACAAATTTGTGTGAAAATCGTCGGATGAGTCGATGTAACCGAGATTATTGATTCGGGGACGATTGCGCGAGAAAGAATAAGAGTATCGTTTTTTTGTTTCGATAAAAAAGCCAAATAAGTGGTAATAAGTGTTACGCGAAAATCGGATCTAGTTAGAAGGACCGAGGTCTAAAAATACATTCTAAACAAAGTATTCCATTGACCTCAATGAGAAAATAGTATCTAGAGTGCGTTATGTACATTTCAAATTATTCCATTTTGGTCCTTAATATTTGCGTGTGCAATAACACAATAACATGGCAGTACTGATTCGGTTTTTTGACGTGGATGAGATGAGTTTTTATAAACTATAAACGTTGTCGTTTCATTGCAGGGAGTAGCGCCAACATAGAAAACCTAAATATAACAGGTAAATTATTTGTTGAAACTTTGATCAGAATTTTCCCGATAAAATTCAACTGTCAATGTAGAACATACGTGCACTGGTAGTGGATGTTGTATAACTTCCATCAATGGCCAGTCTTCCCCACCTCCCTTTCCTCCTATCAACGTATTGATGCAGTTCTTGACCGGAGGTAAGAACAATTAGAGTTAAAATATTTCATATCTCTGTTCCTTAAAACACCCACAGACTTATAATGCAAATCATATGAAGTGTGCAAAGCACGAATTAATGTAAACAAATTTGATAATTATGTTCGTCGCGTTTAAGTTAAGGCAAAGTTTAAAATGGAAAGTTTCCCAGACATAATTCGCAATATGGAAAATTTATCCTCTCACAGAGTTTCTCACCAAATCTGTTTCAAAAATATGTCACTGATGGTTCTACATTTCTTGAACCAAATATAATTATTTGCAGTACTTGGTTATGCTGAATCACAGCTATGTATTTTTGTGAGAGGTTTTACAAGCGAAATCTGGCGCAAAACAAAGGATTTCGCTTTGTGGTTTTCATAACACCTGGCATATCTTGGCATGGTTGTTTCCAATGGATTGTTTTGGTTAATTGTTACTTCATGGAAAACCTTACATTTATCTGCGAGTCAGATTTGAGTCAAACCTAGAAAGAAAATTTCGCTTTTTTAAATAATGATTGTGCAACAATTTGTCACACCTCTTCGTTGTTAGTGGGTTCGTACATATCCAAATGATAAAAACTTCACCTTATAAGAGGCAGCAGGTTTGTCAAAACTAATTCAAATAAACCAAATGCCTACAACTCTGTTTAAGGTGAATAGGCCAGATGACAATTTATATTTTCTATGTCAACAGCATTATTCTGATTAAATGAAACTACCTAAACTATGTAAAAGCTGTAAGATATAATCTTGGCATAGTCAAATGTTTAACTTACCATTAGCTTTCCCCATCCATATAACACTATATCTCTTATAATATATCTTTCATAGACACAGATCTTTTCTGTTAAGCTGTGATAGTAACTAGAAATGTCACTACAACTTCATAAAACAACCAAAATTTAATTTAAAAAACGATGATGTTATTAATTCCTCCCAATAAAATTTCTGATACCCACATTAAACTTCAATTTACAACACCTAAACCTTGGACGTACAACCCATTTTCAAATCTTGCGGGCGTGAGCTAAATCAAAATGATTTCGCCGGGGTATACGCTCAGCGACAATGCGGGCGTATTACGCCGAGCGCTCGCAAGCCCGCGACTTTTCGTGACCAAACGCTCAAGCTTTCTAGCTGTTTCGTTTGAACAAAGCTACATTAACTTGACAAAAGATGCTCATACATGGGGATTTCCCGCACAAGAAACTTTCTAATATAGAAATATGCTTGTGCATATGGTGGTCATTTTAAGTGTTTGTGAACATACGGCAACCTATTTTGTATATATAAGCAATTTTTACCCACACCTTTCTTTTGTTGTAAAGCCAGTTATACTTTGTATTAAAATATACTTTATGTATACAACAATGCAAATGCTTTATAATTGCAGGATCTATCCCCAGTGTTCCAGTTTCGGGATATACAACTTCCATACAAAGATATGAAAAGTGTAAGATTCATTGCTTCATTAACATTGACTGTGTAATATATGCTAGATTACAATGAAAGTAAAAATGCTTAACTCACCTGTAGAAATTTAAGGGTTTGTTAATTTAAAACTTGTTGCAATGCAGTTTTAAAAACACAGTGGCCTACAATCCAAAGTTCGCATGTCACATTTTTCTGTTTAAATGATATTTGCAACCACTTTTTATTTTGTAACTAACCACACACCATATAATTTAAATGGGGATTTAGGGATTTTGATTAAAAAAACTTAATATGAAAAACTCATGCTATTAATTGTTGGTTTCTTGCGTGAAGTTTAATTGCGTTCATTATTACAGGTTTCCCGGGTGAATCATATCCCTCAGCTCTTTTACCACAAGAACCAACCACTTGCCTCAATCTTTCACTTTACTGCAGTAAGTGGTTGAAATTAATATCAAATTTTAACATCAGATCAAAATTAATTGACACAATTTTTGTTACCGTTCTTCTTTTGAAATATTATAGATAGTTCACTAAATTCGCAAACAACCCAAATCCCACTGACAACTCTACAAGCATTCTCTACCACTCAATTCCCAACTGCACAAGTGTTCACAACCACCATCCCAACAACCACCCAACTATCGACCAAACCCACTTCAAGCTGGAATAAAATTATTCCTAGTCAGTATATTGTTGACGCAGAATCCAATGACAAAAATTGTTTAAGTTTATTTAGTGGCTTAAAATAAACTGTGGCAAATACAAGTGGTAACAAATCGTTTTTAAAAAAACACGCAATTTCAGAGTTTTGAAACATGCATTGTTATGCAGGAGTTAAGAATAAAAACTAAACAGTTGTTGTAGCTCCAAACATAGAAACTCGATATAACTTTTGCTCAGGTTTGGAAAGAAATCTGGCTTCTATACAACCGGCTAACCCGTATGATTTAACAAACATCGACCAACTTGTGGAGAATATCACCCGATTCTATCAAACATCAAACATATTCAATTTCTACAATGGTAATGCCCAACTTTACTTCAATCATACGACATTCAATGGTCCTCAGACCCAACTCATTGCCAATATCTTGCTTGGTTCAACTCGCATCGACTTAACGTTGGAAACAAACGGAGCAAACCAAGTCGCATTTTCAGTTCTCCAGTTTAAGATTCCAGAGGATGTGGAGGTTGAAGGTCCGACTGACCAAGTTGGCTCCCTCGCCACAACACGTTACATAGCCGTCAAAAATACGAGCTACATTGTTATTGTCGGTTTGAACGTGGACGAAATTCTCCCACGTACACAGCCTGGAAAAGCAAAAGGCAACAATCAACTGCAAGGCAACGTGAGATTCGTCGTTCCTACCACGTCACCACAATCAGCGTGCGACGAAATTGAAAACATGAAGAAAAACGGAAGCAACCAGAAAATCTCCCAACTTTCTCCCAGATGCACATTCTTCGACGGAGCAGCGTCTTTATATTCGGATGAGGGCTGTACCACCGAAGTAAGCCCTGATCACGTGACCTGCAGTTGCAACCACCTCACTGTTTTTTCCGTCCTCCTGGCGGTAAAATCCATTGTCGTTCCACACGGTGTTAAGGCAAGTACACATAATATTTCATTCATAATTGCACCTTGTGCTTCATAAAATCAGTCAGTCCCATCATATTCAAACTTGAAAAATGGAGGTCGAGGTCGTTTTTTGAAAATATTTGAAACATTTATGACGTCTGGATTTTAAATTTTTCCAGATTACAACATACGTCACAGAATCAACATCCGTCTTCTTCCTCCTGCTCACTGCAATCATCCTGCTAAGTTTCAATGAGGGAGGGGACAGAATTTACATCCAGATAAGTTTGACGGCATCACTTCTGCTTCTTCACGGCGTCAACTTGTTTCACGATATTATCGTCACGCATGATCAGCCATGCATGGCGTTTACAGTGCTAAACCATTTCTTCTTGATGTGTTCAGGTGAAATTGTTTAAATAACAACATTTAACAACAACTTACATTTTTACTAATCAAACAGTTTAAAGAACCTTTTCTTACCATAGGAATGTGGTTTCTGATCGAGGGAATACGACTCTTCATGGCTACCTCCAATCCAATCGACTTCCAAGCCCAGGATTCCAAAGATCGACTCAAGTACTTTATGACCTTCGGATGGCTTCTTCCCGTCTTGATTGTGGGAATATCCGCACTCGTGGGATTGCACTTCGGTGTCTACATGAAACCACAGCCTTATTACGAGGCGTGCCACCAATATCAAAACAACACTTCATCAATTCCCAAGTACGACAGATGCTGGTTGGCTCCCAACACTCCAGTTTTCTATACTTCCGTCATCACTCCTCTTGCTCTCGTCCTTCTCATCAATCTCCTCATCATCGGGAAAACATCTCATGTAGCATTAACCTCCCGAAGGATGCAGAACAGAGGAGATGACCCTGATCAGGAAGATGCAAAGAGAGCTGCAAAGACGTTCATTTTCCTCCTCTTGATGCTCGGTGGAACCTGGAGCTTGGCCTTCTTCACTGGTGAGTTTCGATATTCTCAGCACTTCTTCGTGTGAATCTATTCCCAAAGTTTATGTGTGTACTACAAAAACGTAATCTTTTTCAGGAATTGGAAACGAAATCTCGAACAAGGTTTTCATGTACATTCACAGCTTGGTGAACGGGATGCAGGGATTCGTCCTGTTCGTTATCTATTGCGTCATGGATGACGTTATCAGAAAGCGCTTCCTTCCCGACAAGAAGAAACCGAAACGTGATGATAGAAGTGAAGGAAACGTTGCTATGGAAGATATGCGTGTACGTGAGGGGGTGATGCAACGTATTAACAATGAGTAGAGTGGATTTGAGTGGGAAATATCGTCTTTGCTCAACACTGAGTATTTGTGTCTTTCCACCTTGTATCAATATATTTGTGCTACAAGTTTTTCAAGTTCTGATGTAAATTTGCTACAGTGTATCAAACGTTTGTTTAAGTTTGAATTCTGAAACGTTTTTATCGTTTATTTGTGTGTTCGTTTAAACTTCATTACCTGTGTTCAGTGTTCTTAGAGATTCTGTGTATGTTTTTAAATGGTTGTCTTTTTTTTTTGATACGGCTTGTTGTCATTAATGGTGATGCAACATATGAACAATGAGTAGAGTTGATATGAGTGGTGTTTCATCGTTGTCATGAATGTTAGTTTGTTTGCATAAAACTTTTTATACATTTGTTTGCAATCAGATAGTTTCGGAATGTTGTGTAACTTGGAAACCTGTAATACTAAATTCTCCAGAAATAAAACACTTGGAACCCAGCAAAATTTGGATAGAGACAGAATTAAAGATTGTCTCCTTGTATCTACATTAAATTCGATGCATTCGTATATTTTACATTGGTTTTACCATTTGTTGTTCCATCTCACTGGTAAACAGCAGTCGCACGCAAATGAACGCTGATGCTCCCTCCACAAATTTGTGGTAATTATTCCTGATTTCTTCCATGGAACGCGAGTAAAGCGAGTTTAACAAATCTCGTCTTCTTGTTATTAACGCGCATGACGAATGCTTGTCGCGTTTTGTCGCAACAATTTCTCCAATCACAGTTGATGACAACATGATGACGTAAACGAAATGAACCCGATTGCCGAAGTGGAGAATTTGATAATGTTGGTGGTAACATGGTCGCAGTTGCTTTGTTATATTATTTTGTGTTGTTGGTCATTTTATTGTGATTCCTCGTAAATATCGGCACGAGTTTGCGGGAAAATCGCCATCCAATCCCCGTCAGAAAAATTTCGTTTAAAAATGCATGGCAGAATTAATTTGTGTTAATTGTGTTTGGATTTTGATTTCCCTTTTCCACATTTTAGCACTTACCGCAACAAAATGTCGAACTTCGGTTTAAAAACATGCATTTACGTTTATAGAAATACACTCTTGTGAGTGTTATCGTCAAATTATCCTAACCATTATTAGGGACAAAAGTCTATACTACAGATGTTAAATTAATTTGCAATTTTTGTTGATTTCACACTTTACGCAACATTCACATAAATTTGATGACGCAGAGAAACAGACAATGCCTTACAGAGGGCCAGATTCTCTTAAATTGCAATTCAAAAGCAAATATTTAAACATAGTTCATATTTTAATTATTGCTTTTTTTGAAATCTACCTTTTCCCAACCCCAAAAAAATAATAATAATAATATTACATTCAAAATGCAATGCAACAATAGCTTACAGTATATTTTTTGATTTAAATACAAAAAAAGTAGTTTTACAATGAATTTTTATCACGTCTTTATTAGGGCTGCAAAAGAAAAGTTGGAATTTACTTCTGGTTGGTCGGAATCATAATCGTGTGTGTCTTCATCGTCGAGGTGAGAAAAAAAAGTTTGTGATGCAAACGTTTGAAAGTAAACATTTCATACCTGAAGTAAAAACTTAATTCGAAATCGTTTGGAAAGTAAATATTTCATCTAAAGGCATCTTATTTGTCCAGATGTTCGGATTGGTGCTGTCTTGTTGTCTGTACAAAGGCATTGGAGACGGCCAGTGACGTAACAAGAATAAATTCTCATTCTTGTGTTTGGAATTCGTATTGATTATAATATTTTTTTGTATTGGTTGTACGGCGCTGTAGGTCCTTTGATTTCATTTCTGTTTTACTCTAAAAAAACATCTTCCTATCAATGGAAATCAAACATCAAACTTTAACAAATTCGGTCTATGCAAAATTCAAAAATTACTATGAAAACATATGTTCATGTTATTAATTTTTTTGTAGTTGTAGTTGATAAAAAATTTTATTAATATATTTTTTCCGATATCATAAAGTTGGGTGGTCATTCTCAGTTGAGGCGCCTTTGTGTTTGGTCAGCCAAAACTGCTTCCAGTAGCACCCCGAGGAGGTACGCAGATGACTTGGTATTTGAGCCAAATAGGCCAAAGACCAACCTGAAAAGTACCTAAAACATATGTTAAACATTAGTTACATTTTAAGCCTGTACTTAGCCTATACTTAAATGTAGCAGATCTGGCCGTTGATTGTGCATTGTTTTAATACAAGCGACACCAATTTATGAAGAGAGGAATATAGTTGTTTTAAGCTGTATACATCTGGCCAGAGTTTCGAACTATAAGGTCTCATCAGTGCAGCTGGTGTGACTATAAGACGACTTTGCTGACCAAACGGCCAAGCAAAGACTTCCACTTTGTGTAGGAATATATTTGTTTGAAACAAAATGCTATGGATAAATGCCAGCTAGATTATTTAAAAATATCGGAAAAAACAACTTCGCCTGCATATTCATCATCGGTTTCTGCAAATTAAACGAATACATTTGTGTTTTGTATAAAAATAGATCAGTTACTGAAGCCATGATCTACCTTTGCCTGGAAGCTACAGACATTTAGCATTAGATTGTCCTATGTGTTAAAAATATTCTTGTGGTTTCAGTGTGAGAAGAGACACAAAGAACGCACCATGTATTCTGTGCAATCATAAAAAGTGTTGTTTGTAAGTCATGTTTGATAAAAAAAAGACGCCCACGTTCATAGCCATTGAATGCGAACTACATCAGGATTCGATGCAACGCAGGATAGCAAATTACTCATCGATGCCTTGCAAGTAGAAGTGGAGAGGAAATGTTTCCCAAAACATTTTACTTTTCGTTTGAAATTCATCATTAGCTTTCGTGCTGTTGTGGATCGCTCACGACAAAACTGTTGTTGTAGTCTCAATATGCGCATTTAACAATTACACGCAAACATATTTTCGCATTTCATCTCAGCAACGTTTACATATTTCTTCTCAGCTTGCTCTAACACCAAGCACACAGATCGGTTGCAATTAAGCTGAATGACATAGAAACTAAAATCTCAAAATGAGACACAAATACACTTGCTTTAATATATGAATTGTTTTCCTTCAAAAATTTGCACAAAAATGCCGTTTCACAAAAACATTAACAATACATGACATTATGTTAAGGCGCTACGTGGCGCTATTGTATCATTTCATTTTTTTAACCATGGTATGTATGCTACATTTAGTCGACAATAGAACAACCGTTTTTCGTTTGCGTGACTTCCCAAGTACGCGTGTTGGAGCAAGCGTATTGTCATACGTTAAGCCTGCTGACGAGTTTGTCCTGTCGAGTGACAGATGTTGTTTAGTTCTTTCAAAGGTTATTGAAAGTATTTGATACAACAGTATTAATTAAATAGTTTAGAGGATTTCAAAACAGCAGCTTTTTTAGGTTGTTGTTTTTGCTCAATTGTGGAACCGGTTTATTACACCAGACGTGCATTTCCTTCTGTGCTTGGTAGCCGACCTGTCTGCTACCTTGGTATTTATTGCGTGAAAATGTATTTGTAAATAAAACTCGAAATTAAAAGCAAGCTTGTTGGGGAAAAAAATAAGACACAATTTTGTTGTGAAAGCAGAATTCTTACAAACATAAGGTTTCCAGTTGTTGTCTTGCCGTTTAACCGGTGTCGTGACGTCACCAAAACACGTCATATTGCAGTGATATCATTTCTGCTTGTGTTGTTCACGGGAGCATATCAATTAGACCCGTCTGACTATTGTGGTTAGTTTGTCACTTTTGTTGCTGGATGCACAACATTTGTGGATTGTTATGGTGGCTTTATTTCCAACACTCTACGATGAGATAAAATGTCGTCGAGAGTGCTTCCGTCGAAAACGCGATTCTAAAATAAACCAATGCGAGGTAATAGAAGGGGGTTGATTGGAGAAATGACGAAAACACGCGCGATGTTCCTTTCGCGTCATCAACATTCCAGTTAAATTTTCAACGCAACGACACTGAAGCCACACGATTTAGTACTATTAGTGAATAAATACACAGTGAATTGCGACAAAGGATTCAGTTTGAAACTTGAGGTTGGTTTGGCAGAAGAAGTGTGATATGCAAGGAGCGGCAGTGCTGGTGTTTGTTCCCTACTGCAGTTACTTTTTCTTAAGAACAGCGGTTTTATGCTTTCTTGAACTGGTGACTCATTCATGAACTAAGTAATACGATAATTCGTTGTTTATCACTGCAACATCAAGAAGGTTACGCAGCTTATTATAGAAAGAAAATAACTCCAAAGCCTCCAAGTTAGCCTGCGACGCCCCAGAAACACAACAACGGCGCACCATTGGTAGCTTCTGGTCAAACAAATCTAATAATTTATGAATTGATTGAAGGTGATTTGTACCATGGAAATGCAATGAATTAAATGGAGAAAGATTTGTGTAGTTAAGCCAACACTCCCAATATTGTAATTCCACATTGGTTTTGTACAGCTTGCAATTATGTTCCCCCACTTGAGAATGAAGATGGTAAATCGTTGTGTTCTGCGTCGCAAAACTCGTGACGTAGTTCTGGTTCGTAACGTCACTGCTTTGGTTTTAATCTGTTCATTATTTGGTGGAGTTTTAACCCTCAATCCGTCGGATTACTGCGGTGAGTTCGTTTAAAAATTAAGTCGGTTTAAGTTGGTGCCGAAGTTTTCTTGAAACTGAAACTAAATCCTTCTTCGCATTTTTCATCAAGTATTTTGAAAAAAGGGTGGCATTATTTATATTTATTGGGTTAAAATAGAATGCTGTTGTGTTTCAGGTCGTGGACCGAGAGATTGCGTCGTCCTCCTGTGCAACTACACCGGTGGAACGACATTTCCCTGTGGTAAATATTTACTATTTTTAGCCATTTTTAGGAACTATTGGCGTAAAGCGAAGAAATGTGTTTACGAACAATATATGTATATGGTTTCAATATTTCGTGTTTGCGCCACAAGTGTGTGACTTTTTGTCGTTAAATTAAAAAATGTGTGAGGTGATTCCGTAATATTTGATGCTGAGAAACAAAATAATCCGACAACGTTGTACAAGCTGCTCACCTTTTTGTTGATAACACAACCAATATGAAGCTAGGAAAGCTATAGTTTGTTAATAAAACATTACCAGATTGTAATGAAAAGTTCCTTTTAACATTTTCAGTTTTCGCTCCTCGAAACGAATCACACAAAGTTTACAATGGATCTGGTGGATGGTGTAAGTAAACCCTTGTTACGTTAATTAATCGGTATTGCTCTTCTGGCACTATTGACCTAAATGAGAACATAGCATCTAGACTGCGTTACGTACATTTCAAATTATTCCGTTTTGCTTCATAACATTTGCGTGTGTCCCATACAATAACATGGCAGTGCTGCTTGGGTTTTAACATTAATGAGTTGATTTTATATAAACTATAAACGTTGTCGTTTCATTGCAGGGAATGCCCCCAACATACTAAGCCTAAGTATAACAGGTAAATTATTTATTGAAACTTTGATCAGAATTTTCCCGATAAAATTCAACTCTCTCAATGTAGAACATACGTGCACTGGTAGTGGATGTTGTATGACTTCCATCAATGGCCAACCTCCCTCTCCACCACACCCTCCTGTCAATGTATTGATACAGTTCTTGGCCGGGGGTAAGAACAATTGGTGTTAAAATATTTCATATCTCTGTTCCTTAAAACACCCAACGGACTTTTGATGCAAATCATATGAAGTGTGCAAAACACGAAATAATGTAAACAAATTTGATAATTATGTTCGTCGCGTTTAAGTTGAGGCAAAGTTTAAAATGGAAAGTTTACCAGACATAATGCGCAATATGGAAAATTTATCCTCTCACAAAGTTTCTCACCAAATCTATTTCAAAAATATATCACTAATGGTTCTACATTTCTTGCACTTAACATAGTTATTTGCAGTACTTGGTTATGCTGAATCACAGCTATGAATTTTTGTGAGAGGTATTTCGGGCGACATCTGGCGCATAAACAAAGGATTTTATCTTATGTGTTTCATAACGCCTGGCATATCTTAGCATGATTGTTTCGAATGGATGGTTTTGGTTGATTGTTACGTTATGGAGAACCTTAGATTTATCTGCGAGTCAGATCCCGAAAGTTGAATTGACTTGGATTGGAAAGTTATTCGATGTTAGTGGGTGCATGTACATATCAAAATGATATAAACTTCAACTTATGAGAGGCAACAGGTTTGTCAAAACTAATTCAAATAAAACCAATTGTCGACCATTCTGTTTTAAGGTGAATAGGTCAGATGACAATTTATATTTTCCATGTCAACAGCATTATCTGATTAAATGAAACTACCTAAACTATGTAAAAGCTGTAAGATATAACCTTGTTATAGTCAAATGTTTAACTTACCATTAGTTTTCCCCATCCATATAACACTATATCTCTGATAATATGTCTTTCACAGACACAGATCTTGCCTGTTAAGCTGTGATAGTAACTAGAAATGTATAAACAACTTCATAAAACGACCAAAATATAATTTAAAAAACTATGATGTTATAAATTCCTCCCAGTAAAATTTCTGATACCCACATCAAACTTCAATTTACCGCACCTAAACCTTGGACGTACAACCTATTTTAAAGATTGCGAACGTGAGCTAAATCAAAATGATTTCGCCGGAGCATGCGCCCAGCGACCATGCGGGTGTATTACCCCGTGCGCTCGCAAGCCCGCGACCTCTTGTGACCAATCGCTCACGCTTCAAAGCTTTCTCGCGAGCGTACGACCGCGGCAATGAAACAAACAAAGCGTGAGTGTGGACCCGGCCCTAAAAACTTATCTAACACGAACGGAATTTGTTGTTTGATTTTAGAAAACAGACGGTAACATAAAATTGTAAATATTGCACAATCCCTTTAATGACCCAAATTTTTAGGTGCTTTCTTGCCTTTCAACAAGACTTCCTGTTTCGTTTAAACAAAATTACATTAACTGAACAAAAGATGCAGAAATATACTTGTGCATATGGTGGTCATTTTAAGTCTATATGAGCATAAAACAAACGTTTTTTGCATATATGAACAATTTTTGAAAACACCTTTCTTTTGTTGTAAAACCAGTTATAGTTGTATTAAAATGTACTAAATGTAGAAACAATTCGAATGCTTTGTCATTGCAGGATCCATCCCCAGTGTTCCAGGTTCGGGATATACAATTTCCATACAAGGATATGAAAAGTGTAAGATGCATTGCTTCATTAACATTGACTGTGGAATATATGCTAGATTACAATGAAAGTAAAAAATCTTAATTCACCGGTAGAAAGTTAAGGGTTTGTTGATTTAAAACTTGATGCAATGCAGTTTTAAAAACACAGTACGGCCTACAATTCAAAGTTGGCATGTCACATTTTCCAGTTTAAATATGGTTTCCAACCACTTTTTGTTTTGTAACTAACAACACATTGAAATTTATATTGGAAATTTAATGAAAAATTTTTTGTTTGTTGCACAATAACTACTGTTAAAGAAAATCTCATGCTTTTATTTGTTGGTTTCTTACATGAAGTTTAATTGTGTTCATTATTACAGGTTTTCCAGGGATTTCCCACTCATTGTTATCAGCTTACTTATCACAAGAACCAACCACTTGCCTCAATCTATCACTTTACTGCAGTAAGTGCTATTAAAATCAAACTATAATAAATTAATATTAACATCTATCGACATCTTTTTTTTTACCTTTTCCCATTAAAAATATTACAGACTTTTCACTACGTTTGCAAACAACCAAAATCCCATTGACAACTCTACAAGCAACGACAACACCAACATTCTCAACCACTCAACTCCTAACTGCACAAGTGTCGACAAACACCATCTTAACAACCAACCAAACAACCACCAACCCAACAACCAACCAACAAACGACCAAACCCATTACCAGCTGGAATAAAATTATTCCCAGTGAGTTGACGTAGAATGCCATGGGAAAAGTTGTTTAAATATATTTAGTGACTTGACATAAACCGTGGCAACCACAAGTGGTAACAAATCATTTAAAAAAGTATTTACAGAGTTTTGGTTGATATACAGTTAAAATAAACAACATTGAAGCTCCAAACTAAGAAACTCAACATAATATTTGCTCAGGTTTGGAAAGTAATTTGACTTCTATACAACCGGATAACCCGGATGATTTAACAAACATCGACCAACTTGTGGAGAATATCACCCGATTCTATCAAACATCAAACGTAATCACTTTCTTCAATGGTAATGCCCAACTCTACTTCAATCATACGACATTGAATGGTTCCCAGACTCAACTCACTGCCAATATCTTGCTTGGTTCAACTCGCATCGACTTAACGTTGGAAACAAACGGAGCAAACCAAGTCGCATTTTCAGTTCTCCAGTTTAAGATTCCAGAGGATGTGGAAGTTGAAGGTCCGACTGACCAAGTTGGCTCCCTCGCCACAACACGTTACATAGCCATCAAAAATACGAGCTACATTGTTATTGTTGGTTTGAATGTGGATGAAATTCAACCACGTACGCAGCCTGGAAAAGTAAAACTCAACAATCAACTGCAAGGCAACGTGAGATTCGTCCTTCCTAACACGTCACCACAATCAGTGTGCGACGAAATTGAAAACATGAAGAAAAAAGGAAGCAACCAGAAAATTTCCCAAGTTTCGCCCAGATGCACATTCTTCGACGGATCAGCGTCATTATATTCGGATGAGGGTTGTACCACCGAAGCAAGCTCTGATCACATGACGTGCACTTGCAACCACCTCACTGTTTTCTCCGTCCTCCTGGCGGTAAAATCCATCATAGTTCCACACGGTGTTAAGGCAAGTAAACATATAATGTTTCATTCATAATTGCACCTTGTGCTTTATAAAATTAGTCAGTTCAATTATATTCAAACTTGAAAAAACTTTTATGAATTCTTAATACATTAATCTTTTCAGATTACATCATACGTCACAGAATCAACATCCGTCTTCTTCCTCCTGCTCACCGCAATCACCCTGCTCTGTTTCAATGAGGGAGGGGACAGAATTTACATCCAGATAAGTTTGACGTCATCACTTCTGCTTCTTCACGGTGTCAATTTATTGCACGATGTGATTGTCACGCATGATCAGTCATGCATAGCGTTTACAATGCTAAACCATTTCTTCTTGATGTGTTCAGGTGAAGATGTTTAAATAACAACAAATTAAACAATTTAAACAACCTTTTTTCACCATAGGAATGTGGTTTCTGATCGAGGGAATACGACTCTTTATGGCTACCTCCAATCCAATCGACTTCCAAGCCCAGGATTCAAAAGATCGACTCAAGTACTTTATGATGTTCGGGTGGCTTTTTCCCGTCTTCATTGTGGGAATATCCGCACCCGTGGGATTCCACTTCGGCTTCTACATAAAACCACAGCCTTATTACGAGGCGTGCCACCAATATCACTTCATCAATTCCCAAGTACGACAGATGCTGGTTGGCTCCCAACACTCCGGTTTTCTACACTTCCGTCATCACTCCTCTTGCTCTCGTCCTTCTCATCAACCTCATCATCATCGGGAAAACATCTTATATAGCATTAACCTCTCGAATGATGCAGAACCGAGGAGATGAACCTGATCAGGAAGATGCAAAGAGAGCTGGAAAGACGTTCATTTTCCTCTTCCTGATGCTCGGTGGAACCTGGAGCTTGGCATTGTTAACTGGTGAGTTTCGATATTATCAATTTATTCTTAGCATACCTTCGTGTGAATCTATTCCCCCAGTTTATGCGTGTGGTAAAAAAACGTAACATTTTTCAGGAATCGGAAACGAAATCTCGAACGAGGATTTTATGTACATTCACAGCTTGGTGAACGGGATGCAGGGATTCGTCCTGTTCGTTATCTACTGCTTAATGGATGACGTCATCAGAAAGCGCTTTCTTCCCGACAAGAAGAAACCGAAACGTGGTGATAGAAATGGAGTAAACGTTGATATGGAAGATATGCGTGTACGTGAGGAGGTGATGTAACGCATTAACAATGAGTAGAGTGGATTTGAGTGGGAAATATCGTCTTTGCTCAACACTAAGTATTTGTGTCTTTCCAACTTGTACCATTATATATTTGTGCTACAAGTTTTCCAAGTTCTGTTGTAAATTTGCGACGGTACGGATTGTATCAAACGTTTGTTCAAGCTTGAATTCTGAGACGTTTTTATCGTTGACTTGTGTGTTCGTTTAAACTTGATTACCTGTGTTCAGTGTTCTCAGAGATTCTGTGTATGTTTTGTATGGTTGACTTTTTTGAAGATATAAGTTGTTGTCATGATAGGTGATACAACGTATTAACAATGAGTAGAATTGATATGAGTGGTATTTTGTCGTTTTCATGAATGTTAGTTTGTTTGCATAAAACTTTTATATATTTGTTCGCAATCAGATATTTTCGGAATGTTGTTTACCTTGGAAACCTGTAATGCAAAGTGTTCTATAAATGACACACTTGGAACCCAGCAAAATTTTGATAGAGGCAGAAAAAAGATTGTCTCCTTGTATCTACATTTAAGTCAATGCATTCGTATATTTTACATTGGTTTTACCATTTATTGTTTCATCTCACTGATAAACAGCAGTCGCACGCAAATGAACGCTGATGCTCCCTCCACAAATTTGTGGTAATTATTCCGGATTTCTTCCATGGAACACGAGTAAAGCGAGTTTACAATTCTCCTCTTCTTGTTATTAACGCACATGACGAACGCTCGTCGCGTTTTGTCGCAACAATTTCTCCTATCACAGTTAATGACAACATGATGACGTAAACGAAATGAACCCGATTGCCGATGTGGAAAATTTGATAATTTCGCAGTTGCTTTGTTATATTATTTTGGGTTGTTGGTCATTTTATTGTGTTTTCCGCGAGAAAATTTATTATATGGGCAAATCATACATGTTGCTTGAAAATAATAACAGCTAATACCAACCAACTACCTACATATGGTTTTTAGCAGCTGTTGACAATATGCGTGTTTGTTGTCTTCTGGCGAAACAATGTTCTGTCAGCATATTGGCCAAGGGTTGAATAGCATTCTTTTGGTGTTGTTGGTTAACGTTCAGAATTGGGCGTCACGTGCATTGATGCGTCCGTTTAACACTATCGAAACCTCGCAAGTTGACTTCTTTTATTTTTGCAAGATATCGCTTTTCTAAATCCGTATACGAATCAAAGGGAAGCTCACAATCTTGTCGTGTTAATGCATTCATTTGATTGTACGACGGAACTTAACGTTGCTAAAGACGGTTGTTTTCGCTGCAACTGAAATAAATCCAGTGGGATTGTGATGACGAAATAGCAGCGCGCGTCATCTGTTTCGTTCACAAACTGAAGAGCAACGAACTGAGACCATCTGGAAGTGATGAAGGTGGAAATGTTAAAAACATCGGAGCCGACATGAAAGTTTTCCTCATGCTCTTCCTTGTTCTGGGGGTTCCCCACATCTTTGCGTTCATTATTACAGGTTTCCCAGGGAACTTATTGTGCATCAACTTTCTTAAAACAACAACCAAGCTCTTGTCTCAATCTATAACTTTACTGCAGTGAATGATTTACAAAAGAAATTTACATATCTAATCCAGAAATTATGAGATTTACAAAACGTTCTTGCCCTTTTTCATTTATTAAAGCACCAATATTCTAGTTGGTTTGTGAAAAACATTTAGAATTCAAGGAATCAGACATTCAAAAGTGTTGGTTGTATTTTTTCAATACCATTGGTGGCAAAAAAGTAGTTTTCTTATTCTAGAGGGAAGCGAGTTCAAAACTTAACATGACGCAATAACAGAGGGTGCCAGACAAAGCACGCTGGTGATAAACGACAATCAAGATTAAAAAAAACCTTTTTCTTCAAATACACCTTATGTTCGGTATTGTAACGTATTCTAGGAAGTGTCGCAACTTTCTACAATCCGTGAAACAATATTTTTTTTCCAAAGTTTTTACGGTTACAACCCCAGCAACCATTGCAGTCACAACAACACCGCTGAAAACACCATCCGTAACGACGTCACGCATGACGGCTCCCTCACTTTCATCTCCAACCACTTCTGCAGTGACGTCAAGCCCTAATGGAAACCGCACTGCGACTAAAATAACCGCAACAAGTCAACCAATAACAGAGAGTAAACCAACCGTGCAACCAAACAACCAGATGACCAACATTAAATTAATCTCCGACCAGAAGTTGAAGGAAATTGTCAACTCGTCCAACGCAGTGGAAATCTCCTTACTCAACTTGACACAAATGAAAACGAAACCATCATCATCAAAAACGCCACAGGTAGAGCAAAAGCGACTCTTTCCAATACTTGTTTCAGTGGGTTGACACGAGTTGGAACAGGGGATGAGGCGAATCGATTTTAACAAGTTATTATGCGTCTTGTCTTCGACACATTGGCTGTTCTAGTGGATGTATAACTGGAACAACGAAAATGTCAAAATTATCATGACTTCGTTTATGTAAGGATCAATTAGCGTGTTCTGTCTCGTCGTAACAATAGCAACGTTGACGTCAGTGCGGAAGAAAGTTCGCAGTGGTCGAACCGTTGTGCAGATAAACCTCACAACTCGCTGTTGTGTTTTTACGTGGTCAATATTGGCAACGAGTGGGCGCTAGAGAGCAAGGAAGCTTGTGTGTTTGTGACGTTGGCGACACACTGCAACAATGTTTACATAAAATCCTGCATATGTGCCAGAAAATGGAATTAAGCGAGCCGCCGTAATGTCCTCAACGTATCAAAAATACCAAACTTTTGACTGCACGTTGGTTTATGATGACTTGTTAAAATTTTTTTTTACCTCCTTTTTTCCAGGAATTTGGATGTTGCTGGAAGGTCTGACTCTCTACATCAAAACCACGGACCGAATTCTTTCCATGAACAAGAAAAGACCCAGAAAAATCGCACTTGGCAAGCTCCTCCTAGGTTGGGGAATTCCCCTGCTTATCGTGGGTCTCTCGGCGGCGATTGGATTTCCCACTGGACGTTACATGGACGAAAGTCAATCACAGCAGTACCGGGAATATCTTTGCTGCTGGGTGGGAAACGATTACAACGCTCTGCTCGCGTCTGTGTTCATTCCAATGGCCGTCAGAAAAAAAATGCATGGCAGAATTGTTTTGTGTTGGTTGTGTTTGGATTTAAATTTTTCTTTTCCACATTTTAGCACTTACCGCAACGAAATGTTGAACTTCGGTTCAAAACTTAGATTTATTTTCATAGAAATACGCACTTGTCAATGTTATTGTCAAATAATCCTAACCATTATTAGGGACAAAAGTCTATACAACTGAAGTTAAATTAATTTGCAAATGTTTTCGATTGTAAATCATTGTCAATGCGAAATGCGAGCAACGCTATATCGGTTTGCACATTTAAATACCCCCATAACATCAAACTTATCTGTAATACAAGTTCGTAAAGTTTTCGACAACTCATCACTTTGACGAATATTTGCGGCTGTTTAAAAATCTCAAAAATTCCGCAGTTTCTTATTTCTGTTTAACTCTCATTGATTAAATCAAAATTCCATGTACGTGTTTATGATATATGTGTATTAATAAAGTCGTGATCATTTAACGCAATGCGGATTGATACGTTATCCTGTACAACGTTCGAAGATATCGTTCCTTTTAATTTGTTTCCGTCAACTTTTCTGTACATTTGTGGAATACATTTACCTTTGTAATGAGCAGAGTGTGCAGAAAGGTGGTGACTAGTCATAGCGGTTTACAGAGGTGTTTTTTCGTGTAATAGATTGAACGTTACTGCGATTTGCAATGAAATATGGTGGCTTTATTTCCAACACACTACGGTGAGACGAAATGTCACCGAGAGTGCTTCCGTCGAAATCACGATTCGAAAATATAGCAATGCAAGGTAATAGGAGCGGGTTTGTGTGGAGAAATGACGAAAACACGCGCGCAGTTCCTTTCGCGTCATCAACATTCCAGTTAAATTTTCAACGCAACGAGACAGAAGCCACACGATTTAGCACAATTACTGAATGAATACACAGTGAATTGCGACATAGGATTCAGTTTAAAGCCTGAGGTTGGTTTGGCACAAGAAGTGTGATATGCAAGGAGCGGTAATGTTGGTGTTTGTCCCTATTTGCAGTTGCTTATTGTTGAGAACAGAGGTTTAAGATTCCTTGAACTGGTGACGCAATAACAAAACGTTATTTCGACATACCCCAAAACATTTATTGCGTTTGCAAATATTTATAATGTTGAACATTCTTTATTTGGACGAAATAAACTACGTAATACGATAATTCGTTGTTTATCACTGCAACAGCAAGAAGGTTACGCAGTTTAATATGGAAACAAAATTATTCCAAAGCCTCCAAGTAAGCGTGCGACATCCCAGAAACACAAAAACGGCGCACCATTGGGAGCCTCTGGCAAAACAGATCGAATAATTTATGAAATGATTTAAGGTGATTTGCACCATAGAAATGTTATGTATTAAATGGAGAAAGATTTGTTTAGTTAAGCCGACACTCCTAATATTATAATTCCACATTGGTTTTGTAAAGCTTGCAATTATGTTCCCCCACTTGAGAATGAAGATGGTAAATCGTTGTGTTCTACGTCACAAAATGCGCGACGTAGTGCTGATTCGTTACGTCACGGCTTTGGTTTTAATCTGTTCTTTATTTGGTGGAGTTTTAACCCTCGATCCGTCGGATTACTGCGGTAAGTTCGTTTAAAAATGAAGTCGGTTTAAATTTGTGTCGAAATTTTCTTGAAATTGAAACTAAATCCATCTTCGCATTTTTCATCAAGTATTTTGAAACAAGGTGGCATTATTTATGTTTATTGGGTTAAAATAGAATGTTGTTGTGTTTCAGGTCGTGGACCGAGAGATTGCGTCGTCCTCCTGTGCGAATTCGGCGGTGTTGGAACAACGTTTCCCTGTGGTAAATATTTACTATTTTAAGTCATTTTTATGAAATTTTTGCAATAAACGAGGAAATGTGTTCACGAACAATATATATATGGTTTCAATATTTCGTGTATGCGCCACAAGTGTGTTACGTTTTTATCGTTAAATTTATAAATGTGTGAGGTGACTCTGTAATATTTGACGCTGGGGAACAAAATATTCCTACAACGTTGTACATGCTGCTCACCTTTTGTTGATAAAACAACCAATATGAAGCTAGGAAAGCTATAGTTTGTTAATAAAATATTTCCAGATTAAAGTGAAAAGTTTCTTTTAATATTTTCAGTTTTCGCTCCTCGAAACGAATCACACAAAGTTTACAATGGATTTGGTGGGCAGTGTAAGTAAACTCTTGTTACGTGGTTGACGTTTAGTTTGGATATTAAGCTTGAACTACTTGGTTGTTGGTTAAAGCAGTTTATGATTGATGGCGGTGTGAACAAATTTGTGTGAAAATTATCGGATGAGTCGAACTAACCGAGATTAATAATTCGGGGACGATTGCGCGACACTAAAAATACACTTATAACAAAGTATTCCACTGACCTTAATGAGAAAATATTATCTAGACTGCGTTACGTACATTTCAAATTATTCGTTTTTGGTCCGTAATATTTGCGTGTGCCCTGTACAATAACATGACAGTGCTGCTTCGGTTTTAATGTGGTTGAGATGAGTTTTTATAAACTATAAACGTTGTCGTTTCATTGCAGGGAATGGCGTCAACATACACAGACTAAATATATCAGGTAAATTGTTTATTAAAACTTTGATCAAAATTTCCCGATAAAAAACTCTCTTAATGTAGAACATACGTGCACTGGTATTGGATGTTGTATGACTTCCATCAATGGCGACCTTCATACACCTCCACCTCCTGTCAACGTATTGATGCAGTCCTTGGCTGAAGGTAAGAACAATTAGAGTAAAAATATTTCATATCTCTATTCCTTAAAACACCCAACAGACTTATAATGAAAATCATATGAAGTGTTCAAGTACGAATTAATGTAAACGAAATTGATCATTATGCTCGGCGCGTTTAAGTTAAGGCAAAGTTTAAAATGGAAAGTTTCCCAGACCTAATCCGCAATATGGAAAATTTATCCTCTCACAGAGTTTCTCACTAAATCTGTTTCAAAAATATGTCACTAAATGTAGTCCTTTGCACGTACTTGGTTATGCTCAATCACAGCTATGTATTTTTGTGAGAGGTTTTTTTAGCGACATCTTGCACATAAAGAAAGTATTTTACCTTAGGTTTTTCATAACGCCTGGCATATGTTAGTATGGTTGTTTCGAATGGATTGTTTTGGTTGATTGTTACGTTATGGAGAACCTTAGACTTATCTGCGAGCCAGATGCCGTCATCAAAAGAGCCACATCTTGTTTGCGAGCCATAGGTTCCCGACCACTGGTTTAGCCCGAAAATTGCATTGACTTGGATTGGAAAGTTATTTTTAACTTTTGCAAAAGTAATTTCACTTTTTAAGATAATAATTAAGCAACATTTTGTCACACCTATTCATTGTTAGTGGGTTCATCTACATATCAAAATGATGTAAACTTCACCTCATGAGAGGCAGCAGGTTTGTCAAAACTAATTCAAATAAAACCAAATGCCTGACACTCTGTTTTAAGGTGAATAGACCAAATGACAATTTATATTTCCATGTCAACAGCATTATTCTAATTAAATGAAACTACCTAAACTATGTAAAAGCTGTAAGATATAATTTTGTCATAGTCAAATGTTTAACTTACCATTAGTTTTCCTCATCCATATAACACTATATATCTTGTAATGTATCTTTCATAGACACAGATCTTGACTGTTAATCTGTGATACTAACAAGAAAGGTCACTACAACTTCATAAAGCGACCTCTATTTGATAACAACCAAATTTTAATTTAAAAAGCAATGCTGTGATTAATTCCTCCCAAAAAAATTTCTGATACCCACACCAAACTTCAATTTGCAACACCCATACCTTGGACTACAACCTATTTTCAAATCTTGCGTGTGTGAACTAAATCAAAATGATTTCGCCGGCGTATACGCTCAGCGACAATGCGGGCGTATTACGCCGAACCCACGCAAGCCCGTGACCTTGTGACCAAACGCTCACGCTTCCCAGCATTCTCGCGAGCGTACGACCGCGGCAATGAAACAAACAAAGCTTTAGTGTCGACCTGGCCCTAAAAATATGCACTTATTTAACACGCACGGAATTTTTTGTTTGATTTTAGAGAAGAGACGGTAACATAAAATTTTAAATATTATGCAAACCCTTTGTTGACCTAAATTCTCAAGTGCTTTCTTGCCTTTCAACAAGAATTGCTGTTTCGTTTGAACAAAATTACATTAACTGAACAAAAGATGCTCATACATGGGGATTTTCCGCCCGAGCAACTTTCTGCCATAGAAATACACTTGTGCATATGGTTGTCATTTTAAGTGTATATGAGCATAAAACAAACGTTTTTTGCATATATGAACAATTTTTAAACACACCTTTCTTTTATTGTGAAACCAGTTATGGTTGTATTAGAATGTACTAAATGTAGAAACAATGCGAATGCTTTATCATTGCAGGATCCATCCCCACTGTTCCAGGTTCGGGATATACAATTTCCATACAAGGATATGAAAAATGTAAGTTACATTGCTTCATTAACTTTGACTGTGGAATATATACTAGATTACAATAAAAGTAATAAAGCTTAATTCACCTGTAGAAATTAAAGGGGTTTGTTTATTTAAAACTTGTTGCAATGCAGATTTGAAAACACAGTACGGCCTACAATCCAAAGTTGGCATGTTACATTTTCCAGTTTAAAAATGTTTCCAACCACTTTTTGTTTTGTAACTAACAACACATTGAAATTTATATGGGAATTCGAGAATTTTAATTAAAAGAATATTTAATTGATGCACAATAACTACTATTTACTGCAAGAAAATCTCATGCTTGTATTTGTTGTTTTCTTACATGAAGTTTAATTGTGTTCATCATTTCAGGTTTCCCTGGGATTTCCCCCTCATTCGCACCAATTATCTTATCACAAGAACCATCCACTTGCCTCAATATATCACTTTACTGCAGTAAGTGAATTCAAAATCTTGTTGCAATGCAGATTTGAAAACACAGTACGGCCTACAATCCAAAGTTGGCATGTTACATTTTCCAGTTTAAAAATGTTTCCAACCACTTTTTGTTTTGTAACTAACAACACATTGAAATTTATATGGGAATTCGAGAATTTTAATTAAAAGAATATTTAATTGATGCACAATAACTACTATTTACTGCAAGAAAATCTCATGCTTGTATTTGTTGTTTTCTTACATGAAGTTTAATTGTGTTCATCATTTCAGGTTTCCCTGGGATTTCCCCCTCATTCGCACCAATTATCTTATCACAAGAACCATCCACTTGCCTCAATATATCACTTTACTGCAGTAAGTGAATTCAAAATCAAAATATAATAAACTGATATTTTGCGATATGATTAAAGTTTATTGACAAAATTTTTTTACCGTTCCGCATATGAAATATTACAGATTTTACATCTTTTACAAACAAAATTCCACCGACAATTCCACAAGCATCAACTATCCCAACCACTCAACTCCTAACTGCACAAGTGTCGAAAACCACCATCCCAATAAGAAACCAACAATCGACCAAACCCACTACAAGTTGGAATGAAATTATTCCTAGTGAGTCGACGAATAATCCAATGACTAAAATTGTTTTAATATATTTAGTGCAACTTAATAATCTGTTCTTCTGGCATATATAAAAAACGTAACTTTATTCACCGACGTTTCGCCTGTTATTCAACAAGGCTTCCTCAAGGTAATGAGACAGGTACAGCACACAACTAACGCCAAAAAAAACGTGCCAACACGAAAAAGGGGATAACGCTTACACCGCTTGTAAAATCATGTGATGTATAAAAAATGGGCGGGAAAACTACAGTTACAGTAAGTTGTTATAGAGCAACGGGAAGTAAACGCACTGTTCCCTATTATTAACACAGCGATTGTTCTTGTAGATGTGGAGCGCTTCTAGGAAGAGGCGCTTTGTATGATCCACCTCCTTTTCCAAAACCTTAGCCTTGTCTAAGGCGATCTGATGACCTTTTTAGGCAGCATGCTTGGCTAACGCTGTCTTATTTGCGTCTTTCGACGCAACGTCGCGGCGGTGCTCCTTAATTCTGGTTTTCAAGGTTCTTCCGGTTTCCCCGATGTAGACACCCTCGCACTCTCCACATGGAATTGAATAAACCACTCCTTTGGTTCCGCTACCTCCATGACAATGGGGTGCGACACCAAACTGCGGAGTGTTGTATGGGGTCTAATGTATAACTTAATCCCATAATCTGTCAGCATTCGCTGCAAGGTCTCGATGAGTGTGGGGACTTGGGAAGAACCACCGTGCTGTAGGTTGGCGTCAGGTCTTTGTGTGTGACGGCCGATCTTCGACGTAATATCCACGAGGGATACGAGTTTTTCCTTAGCGCGTTCCGGATGATATTGATCTCTTCATAATAATCTTCTTTGCTTTGATCACAACGGAGATGGGGGAACCCATCGCCGTGCCAAATACCTGTTGGTAAAAATCCCCTCGAAAAGAGAAATATGTCGCATTTAGGCTTAAATTAGGCCCTTCAGCAATGTCCTCACGCGACAATAGCGTTCGCTCTTCGAGATTTTCGTCTTCTTGTAAACGATCCATGACCGTTTTGACAGCAAGAACCAATGGCACATTTGTAAATAAGGAGACAGCGTCTAAAGACGCCATACACTCTCTTCCCGCTATTTCCACACTCCTGACTTCTACTGCAAACTCATGCGAGTTCCTGACATGATAGGGACCGGTGCCAATCAATGGGGCAATGACTCTTGCGAGGTACTTCGCAAGCATGTAGCTAGGAGAGCCTATAAAAGAAACGATGGGCATCAGCGGAATCCCTGGTTTATGGACTTTAGGAATATATTTAGTGCATTGACATATACCGTGGCAACCAAAAGTGGTAACAAATCATTTTAAAAAATCAATTACAGAGTTTTTAAACATGCATTGTTATGCAAGCGGCAAACGCTTGGTTTATATACAGTTAAGATTAAAAAACAGTAAACAGCAGTTGAAGCTCCAAACTAAAAAACTCAGCATAACATTTGTTCAGGTTTGGAAAGTAATCTGACTTCTACACAACCGGCTAACCCGGATGATTTGACAAACATCGACCAACTTGTGGAGAATATCACCCGATTCTCTCAAACTTCAAACATAATCACTTTCCACAATGGTAATGCCCAACTTTACTTCAATCATACGACATTGAATGGTCCCCAGACTCAACTCACTGCCAATATCTTGCTTGGTTCAACTCGCATCGACCTAACGTTGGAAACAAACGGAGCAAACCAAGTCGCATTTTCAGTTCTCCAGTTCAAGATTTCAGAGGATGTTGAGGTTGAAGGCCCGACTGACCAAGTTGGCTCCCTCGCCACAACACGTTACATAGCCATCAAAAATACGAGCTTCATTGTTATTGTTGGTTCGAACGTGGACGAAATTCCCCCAAGTACACAGCCTGGAAAAGTAAAACTCAACAATCAATTGCAAGGCAACGTGAGATTCGTCCTTCCTACCACGTCACCACAATCAGCGTGCGACGAAATTGAAAACATGAAGAAAAACGGAAGCAACCAGAAAATCTCCCAACTATCTCCCAGATGCACATTCTTCGACGGAGCAGCGTCTTTATATTCGGATGAGGGCTGTACCACCGAAGTAAGCTCTGATCACGTGACCTGCAGTTGCAACCACCTCACTGTTTTCTCCGTCCTCCTGGCGGTAAAATCCATCGTCGTTCCACACGGTGTTAAGGCAAGTAGACATATAATTTTCCATCCATAATGGCAACTTGTGCTTTATAAAATCAGCCAGTTCCATTATATTCAAACTTGAAAAAACTTGGACGAGGTCGTTATTTGGAAATACTTTATGACTTCTTAATGTATCAATTGTTCCAGATTACAACATACGTCACAGAATCAACATCCGTCTTCTTCCTCCTGCTCACCGCAATCATCCTGCTCTGTTTCAATGAGGGAGGGGACAGAATTTACATCCAGATAAGTTTGACGTCATCGCTTCTGCTTCTTCACGGCGTCAACTTATTGCACGATGTTATCGTCACGCACGATCAGCCATGCATGGCGTTTACAGTACTAAACCATTTCTTATTGATGTGCTCAGGTAAAGATGTTTAAATAACAGTAAAACTTTTTTTATTTACCAACTTTTCTTACCATAGGAATGTGGTTTCTGATCAAGGGAATACGACTCTTCATGGCTACCTCCAATCCAATCGACTTCCAAGCCCAGGATTCAAAAGATCGACTCAAGTACTTCATGATCTTCGGATGGCTTCTTCCCGTCTTGATTGTGGGAATATCCGCACCCGTGGGATTCCACTTCGGCGTCTACATGAAACCACAGCCTTATTACGAGGCGTGCCACCAATATCAAAACAACACTTCACCAATTCCCAAGTACGACAGATGCTGGTTGGCTCCAAATACTCCGATTTTCTACACTTCCGTCATCGCTCCTCTTGCTCTCGTCCTTCTCATCAACCTCCTCATCATCGGGAAAACATCTTATGTCGCATTAACCTCCCGAAAGATGCGAAACAGAAGAGATAACCCTGATCAGGAAGATGCAAAGAGAGCTGGAAAGACGTTCATTTTCCTCTTCCTGATGCTCGGTGGAACCTGGAGCTTGGGATTCTTCACTGGTGAGTTAGGATAAATATATTTTTTCGTTAACCTTTTCCTTTAATTTAATCCGTCATATGAAATGCTCTCCCCTCTGCTGAAGTAAAAAAATGTTAATCTGTTTCAGGAATCGGAAACGAAATCTCGAACGAAGTTTTCATGTACATTCACAGCTTGGTGAACGGGATGCAGGGATTCGTCCTGTTCGTTATCTACTGCGTCATGGATGACGTCATCAGAAAGCGTTTCCTTCCCGACAAGAAGAAACCGAAACGTGATGATAGAAGTGGGGGAAATGGTGCTATGGAAGATATGCGTGTACGTGAGGAGGTGATGTAACGCATTAACGATGAGTAGAGTGGATTTGAGTGGGAAATATCGTCTTTGCTCAACACTAAGTATTTGTGTCTTTCCAATTGTACCAATATATTTGTGCTGCAAGTTTTCCAAGTTCTGGTGTAAGTTTGCTACAGTGCGGATTGTAACAAACGTTTGTTCAAGTTTGAATTCTGAGACGTTTTTATCGTTGACTTCTGTTCGTTTAAACTTCATAACCTCTGTTCAGTGTTCTTAGAGATTCTGTGTTTGTTTTTTATGGTTGTCTTTTATGTAGATATAACTTGTTGTCATAAATATTAGATTTGTTTGCAAAAAGTTTTTATTGATTTGATCGCCATCAGACATTCTTCGCTTTCAATGGCATTTGGAGTGTATGCCTGTTTTTGTCAATTTGCACATTATTGTCAGGCTGGGTTTAGCAAAAATGTCGCATTTTGGTTTATCCGCTGCATCATTCACATGGTATTTGGATTTGCATGAATTGTTCCGGATTTTATCATGCGTAGGTAAGTCGCTTCTCGTGTTTCCTTGTTCTGACTTCGTTTGAAAATAAACGGCGCCCACAAGAGCCTGACGTGCGTTAATCGCCTTTTCCGACAACCGTGTCTCCAATACTGTGTGTAGATTATTATGACGCAAACAAAGCAAACGGTATAGTCGAATTTGTATGTAGGGAAACACTACTGTTACACAATATGAGCACAATTTCTTTTCCTTAATAAATTTTCAAAACAACTTTGGTGTTTGCGTTCTCATTGGGATCAAGTAACGAACTGATAAGCTTGCATTGACTGAATAAGGTGAATTTAGGTTTATTTTGGTAAGCTTTGGCAGTTGTTATAAACAATAAAGTTGCATCAATATTCCGACAACTATTGCAAAAAATCTCATTTTTTGTACATTATCGCATGCCAGACAGTGGCCATATGTAAGGGGGTGCTCTCTTATAACCTGTTGATTGAACGTTGTTGAAGATAAACCAACAACCCAACCCACATGTACTAAATATTTTCCATCATTCCATTGGTGTAAATAAGCCCGCGCACCTTGTTTAAAAGCGTGGCATTTAAAATATGACACTGTTTTTTTTATCTTTATACATCCTTTTCTGGAGGCGGACGTAGTATGTGTACATAAAATGACATAAAATGAACATAAAATGAACATCAACATCGGCCTTGTTTGCACACATATGAAAGATCACTTTGGGAACGCTAATTAAATTTTATTTGTGTCACAATATATTTATCAGATGATATATCAACCAGTGATGAACCATTGACACTTTTTTGCCTCCAGATGAACCAACAACAGAACTCACACCAAATCCTGTATCGCCAATAAAATATTTGGAATCTTTCCGGATTTTTTTGCATGCAGGTAAGGTGTCAGTCCTCGCCCTGAGGTTTTGGTTTAAAATTTCGATGAAAATGAACGTTGATTGAAACGCGCGTGTAGTTATTCCGGCCATGCGTCATGTAGGTGGAATCATGATGACGTAGTTAGAGATAAACCGATAAAGTGGAGCGGATAGTTTAAAAATGTAACGAACACGCGGTTTGTATCTTACTGGTTGATATTTTACTGCATGTGACCCCACTGTTGACCCTTCACCTCATGGCGAACCCAAAACAACTTTCCCATATGCATGGAAACTCACTTTACTGATTAAATTCGTTGTAATTTCCCCGGGTTTTATTGTACCGAGGTAAAATGCTGGTCCTCGTTCCTGTGAAGCGAAACAAGCAAAAATTTCCTCACCGCGTTATTCTGCCACTATAACATTTCCTGTCCATTGTATGCGATGTACGAAGGGTGGAGTACTTATATTCACGAACCAACCGTTATAGCGAACAATTGCACAAGAATATGATCAAGGTGTTGTGTTTGTCTGGTAGTTGCTGGCACAGTTTGCACACGATTCAGGTTTTGGATTTCATTCAAACATTCTTGCTTTTAGAAGAGAAACATTGACGTAGACCACAGATGTTTGTATAAATGTTCCGCAGAGCGAGTATAAGTGGTTACTTTCGTTTTTATGTTCTTTCTGACTGATGAAACATTTTGCATTTATGCAATATATATATTTTTTTTATTATGTAAAGGTGGTACAAAACGACTACATTGACAAAGATACGCAACAGAAGCAAATTTGTAATTAGTTGAAACTCGTTCTTGCATTAAATCAAATATTCCTAACCGCTACGTGGCGCTATTGGGTCATATAGTTTCATTCTCATGTGTTGACATCACGACATGATATATTGTATTGTGTTTTATACGCAATGCAACAAACTTCTTCATTCTTATTGCGACGTGATGTTAAATATAAGGGCGTCGTTATATTGGTGCATCAAGAGTCTGTGAATGGCTTTGATGGCCAGTAAAGTTGAGATTTTTTGTTAAAACTAGTTTCGCAGAGATTTAAATAAATCAAAAATACAGGAGAATGTCCAATTAGTATATTTTAAAAGGAGTATCGCAATACATTCGTTTACTTGTATGGGTGTTTTGATCAATTTAATGCGCCAGGTATGAGGTTCTTACAGCAGCTGAGAACAAGTTATCGACAAATCAGCTAATTTGTGTGCAGTGCGTTGACATGACTTAATTTATTAGACGTTTCATTAATAAAAAACGTCTGGAAACTTGGTTGCGATCGTTGAGATGCCAGTGAAACTGATCGCCAAGTAAAGGCTGCGCAGTGGGCGATCCTGTCATGAAAACGTAGATTTTTGAAAGGAAAGTAATACGAATATGTTCAGGGTAAAAGGAAAATATTTACTGCAGAAGTTTCTTGCCGATCTCAAACACAGGGAATCCCAACAATGACAATTTTACTGTTAATTTTACAATTTAACCGGTGTTATAGCGTCACCACAACACGTCACATTGCAGTGATGCCATTTCTGCTTGTTCTATTCACAGCAACTTATCAGTTGGATCCTTCTGACTATTGTGGTGAGTCTTAATATAATTATCACGATTGACTGTGACGTTTCAAGTTTGATTATGACGTTTTACGTTTGATTATGACGTTTTACGTTTGCGTGTGACGATTTACGTTTCATTGTGAAGAATTTTCGAATTAAGTGTAAGCCCTGAAAGCAAATAACATTTAAAAAAATTTTAAATATAAGTTTACAGAGATTTCTTTCTTTCTTTCCATTATGTCTTATTAGATCGTGGGCCGAAGGATTGTGTGATATTTTTGTGCAACTCAACTTCAGGTGGAACAACGTTTCCTTGTGGTAAGTAACATACATTATATACCACATGTAAAACTTTTTATGTTGAAACTTTACTTGCTGAGTTTAAAAAAAATTCTTATAAAACTATGGTTTTGACTTAAAACCAACAATGCTTTCGTTTGAAACTAAATTGAAACTTTTTACGGTTTAGTGAAGGTTCTATTACGTATGTGGTTGTATCATTTTCAGTATATTGCAATCCTCAAATATAAAAGTTTCTGTGTTGTAGTTTTCGCTCCTCTTAATCAATAACAACCAGTTTACTACGGATCTGGAGGAGAGTGTAAGTTTCTTTATTTTGAAGTAGATGTCCTTATTAATTACATTGGCTACTTTTGAATGAGCAGGTAATTGTAATTTAGTCAAAACAAAATGTTTTAATTGGTCTGTTCTTCTGTTGCAATTATGTGTTGTTGTTGTAAATCAAGCTATTTTATTTTACAAATATTATAATACTGTTGCTGCCAGGTGTATTGCATTGTAATTAATCTGTTCTTCTGGCATATTTAAAAGTACATTTTGATTCACCAACGATTCGTCCGCTATTCATATAGGCTTTCTCAGGAAATGGATTTTTAAAATATTATCTACTTTTACGATCAACTGTTATACAATTAACCTTTTGTTGTGTATTAATTTATTTTCAACGATTTCACTCAACATATATTAGCATTTTATATTGTTTAAACTTTGTGTTTGATTACAGGGAATGGTGCGAACGTACAGCAAATAAATCTCACAGGTGAATCAATTCGTACAAACTTTTAACTTGAATTAATCTGAAAAACTTTTACAGATAAAATATTCTTTCCTTCTTTAAACAAACAGCTTTTTGGTTAAAGTTGATCGTGAAACAGAGGTTGCAATTGCAACACTTCACACCTACCAAAAAATGATTCAATTTTAGAACTTAACTGTACTGGAAGTGGATGCTGCATGACCTCAATCAATGAGAATTTGCGACCCCCACCCCCACCTGTTAACGTAAAGATCCAATTCCTACAACCAGGTGAAATGCGTTACACCGATTTAAGTATTTTTATCGCTATAATTATTTATCAGTGAAGCAGTGCTTATGGTTTGTTTTGTGAAGGATCAACTCCCTCTGTTCCAGGCTCGGGTTATAAAATCTCGGTACAAGGATACGAAAAATGTGAGTGGGTTTTCCTGATCAAATTCCGCACATTTTGTTAGAAGAAAGAAATTCAACAAAATATCTTAGTACAAATATAATTTAATGAGATTATACGAGAATATTTATTTTGAAATCTTGCCAACAAAAAGTAAAGTTGTATAAGTTTTAACATGAAGTCGAATAATCAAAATTAATCTACTGCGCCAACGCTAAATTAAAATGAATAAAATTAACTACGGGACTTTCCAATAACAAGTACATATGTAAATCGGAGAAGTCCCTCATAGAAATGGCTTTTTCAGATATAAATTGTTTACATTGTAACATATGTTAAGTCATATCTATCGGTCACTCCTTCCACGCATGTTTTCCTGTTTATCCAGGTTCCGGAGCAGTATTTTTACCACGACAATCAATTCATTTATGTGTTATGAAAAGCGAGTGTTCGGCTGACCAATATTAGGTTGTTGCAAAAGTCGCGTAATCGTAACAAAATTTAAAGTTGAATGGATGCGCGGGTTGTATTCAAACCCGCGCATCCAGACAATAACTCAATTTCCAACCAGAAAGAAAAACAAAAAAGCGCAGATAACCTTGTTAACAAGAAACACTGTTACGTCCATACTTTTGATCAAAGCGAAACGCATGCTTTTATTTCTTGGTTTCTTACATAGAGTTTAACTGTGTTCATTATTACAGGTTTCCCAGGGAACATTAATGCCGTATCTCACTTAACACAAGAACCATCCACTTGCCTCCATCTGTCACTTTATTGCAGTAAGTGAACTTAATAAAATTACTCAAAACATAGAAACATATCTGGTCAAGTTTTATCGACTGTTACTGTACTGTACCCCATTACAAATATTACAGATTTTTCACTAAGTTCTCAGACAACCAAAATCCCACTGACAACTCTGCAAGCAACGACAACATCAACATACCAGACCACCAAAAATATACTGACGAAAACATCGACAATTATCCCAACCACTCAACAACTCCTAACTTACCAAGTTTCCACAACCACCATCCTAACAACCAAACTATCACCGACCACACCAACAACCAACCAACCAACCACCACCCTAAAAACCAGCCAACCAACCAACATCCCGAAAAACAACCATCAAATCACCATCCCAACAGCCAACCGACCATTGACCATACCCACTACAAGCTGGAATGACATTATTCCTAGTGAGTTGACGTAGAATCCAATCACAATTTAAAAAAAATTTTCGTTTTGTTAAAATATGGATTGTTGTGGAAACAGGAAGTGCTTGGTTTGTCACCACATAAACAAACTCGTTATTTGTTTGAGAGTTAAGCTTGAAAAAACAGTAATTGAAGTCCCAAACCAAGAAACTCAACATAACATTTGTTCAGGATTGGAAAGTAACCTGGCTTCTATACAACCGGCTAACCCGGATGATTTAATAAACATCGACAAACTTGTGGAGAATATCACCCGATTTTATCAAACATCAAACATAACCACTTTCTACAATGGTAATGCCCAACTTTACTCCAATTATACGACATTGAATGGTCCCCAGACTCAACTCACATACATTATCTTGCTTGGTCCAACTCGCATCGACTTAACGTTGGAAACAAACGGAGCAAACCAAGTCGCATTTTCAGTTCTCAAGTTTAAGATTCCAGAGGATGTGGAGGTTGAAGGTCCGACTGACCAAGTTGGCTCCCTCGCCACAACACGTTACATAGCCATCAAAAGTACGAGCTACATTGTTATTGTCGGTTTGAACGTGGACGAAATTCCCCCACGTACACAGCCTGGAAAAGTAAAACTCAACAATCAACTGCAAGGCAACGTGAGATTCGTCCTTCCTACCACGTCACCACAATCAGCGTGCGACAAAATTAAAAACATGAAGAAAAACGAAAGCAACCAGAAAATCACCCAAATTTCGCCAAGATGCACATTCTTCGACAGAGCGACGTCTATATATTCGGATGAGGGCTGTACCACCGAAGTAAGCCCTGATCACGTGACGTGCAGTTGCAACCACCTAACTGTTTTCTCCGTCCTCCTGGCGGTAAAATCCATCGTCGTTCCACACGGTGTTAAGGCAAGTACACATATAATGTTTCATTCATAATTGCACATTTATTAAATCAGTCAGTTCCATTATGTTCTTGAACAAATTTGTTCGAGGTCGTTTCTTGAAAATACTTGTTCTAGATTACAACATACGTCACAGAATCAACATCCGTCTTCTTCCTCCTGCCCACCGCAATCATTCTGCTCTGTTTCAATGAGGGAGGGGACAGAATTTACATCCAGATATGTGTGACGTCATCACTTCTGCTTCTTCACAGCGTCAACTTATTGCACGATATTATCGTCACGCATGATCAGTCTTGTATGGCGTTTACAGTGCTAAACCATTTTTTCTTGATGTGTTCAGGTGAAGATGTTTGAATAACAACAAATCAAACAATTTAAGAAACCTTTTCTAACCATAGGAATGTGGTTTCTGATCGAGGGAATACGACTCCTTATGGCTACCTCCAATCCAATCAACTTTCGGTCCCAAAATCCCAAAGATAGACTCAAGTACTTTATGATCTTCGGATGGCTTCTTCCCGTCTTGATTGTGGGAATATCCGCACCCGTGGGATTCCACTTCGGCGTCTACATGAAACCACAGCCTTATTACGAGGCGTGCCACCAATATCCAAACAACACTTCACCAATTCCCAAGTACGACAGATGCTGGTTGGCTCCCAACACTCCGGTTTTCTACACTTCCGTCATCACTCCTCTTGCTCTCGTCCTTCTCATCAACCTCCTCATCATCGTAAAGACATCTTACGTGAACTTCACCTCCCGAAAGATGCGAAACAGAGGGAAAGATCCTGATGTGGAAGATGCAAAGAGAGCTGCAAAGTCGTTCATTTTCCTCTTCATGATACTCGATGGAACCTGGAGCTTGGCATTCTTCACTGGTGAGTTTCGATATTCTCAGTATTTCTTCGTGTGAATCTATTCCCCAAGTTTATGTGTGTAATAAAAAAAAGTATTCTTTTTCAGGAATTGGAAACGAAATTTCGAACGAAGTTTTCATGTACACTCACAGCTTGGTGAACGGGATGCAGGGATTCGTCCTGTTCCTTATCTACTGCGTCATGGATAACGTCATTAGCAATCGCCTAATTGGTGACAAAATGAACCGAATACTAGCAGATAGAAGTACATGCAGCATACCTACCGAAGATACGGGCGTACGTTAAGAGGTTTTCCAACGCTGGAATAAATAATTTGTTGAGTATTGGGTTTTGGGTACAAATACTGATTGTTTGTTCGTTGCAAATATTACTAAGAATATTTCGTGTCTCTCGCCCACGTGTTCGGTTTCAATTCCAATGCAGTGTATGGCATGCAACAGCTTTGGGGTTTAAATTCGATGTATTCCGTGAGTAGTATCTTTGTTGTCACTATGTGTAGTGTATTACACACAATTTGTTGAGTTTAAGGCAGATGCACATTAACCGTGAGGCAGTAGCAACAGTTGATTGTTCGCAGTCTTCACTAAGCAAAAATCTCATTAATTAAGTTGATTTAATCAAGTTAATAACGGATCGAAAATGACAGTCACCCTGGTATAAACTCGGCCGGTAGAAAATCTATCTAAATAGTAATCGATTCGACTGCAATCCGTTCATATTTGCGGAGGTCTTGGGGAGTTGAATTATCTTGATTGATCGCAAGATTTTAACGACGCCTAATTGGTGACAAAACAAACCGAATACTAGCAGATAGAAGTACAGGCAGCATACTTACCGAAGATACTGGCGTGCGTTAAGAGGTTTTGCAACGCTTAAATAAATGGTGAATATGGTTATGTGAAATAAAAAGATATGTTCTTGCATGCGGACAATGCGTTCCTGATTAGTTTGTAATATGTGCATGACCGATAAAGGGTCATTTGGGGTCCTAAGTAAATTTAAATTTTTTCACTCCATCCAACCACTTTCTGCCACCCAAACACTGTTTATTGAATACCCAATGTTTTTTCTCCAGAAAACTTTTTACGAATCGTTTTGTTTGTTATTGTAAATGTGGAAATTAATGCTGTCACAATTTTCATGCATTAAAATAATATTTTAAGAAATGTTTATGATGGCCCTTCACTGAGAGGTACCTTTTCCGCCTTTTTGTTTACGTTAGTCAGTTTTGACTAATGCAGTAATATTTGAAAGATAATAAGTTTTTTGTCTTTGCTCAAACCCCTAATATTCCAGTGAAAATGTGCGCTGTCTTAATGAAGTATCTTTGCTTTTGTTTTGTATTATGCAGTATTATACGTCACTATATCCATATATCACTATTTGTTGGGTTGTGGCAATGTAAATGGATTAAATTGAATTTCACATTTGCTTCTTTCACAGGGTTACGATGCGAAATAAATAACTATAAAGTGTTCTGTATTCTGTAGTTTCTCAAGCCAGTGCATATGGTGATGATTTATAAATAAACAAAAGGCGACGATTTACAGGCGATTGTCTGCAACTCCCCTTAAAAAAACTAAAAAAATTAATTAAGTTGATTTAATCAAGTTGATGACGGATCGGAAATGGCGGTCACCCTGGTTTAAACTCGGCAGGGAAAATAACGATAAGAATAGAACGAAACACACAGTTTAAATTTACTTAAAATCTTGTGACATTGGCTGCAAAACTTACGCATGATTTTCGTTAGAATTACAGGTTTGTTTTGTTTTAAGTAGCCTGCCATAATTAATGGGTTCACACAAATGGTAAGTTATTGAAACGAACAAGACCAAAAAACATGCATACGTTGATCGAAAAACTAACAAGAATGGAAAACACCTGTTGAAAAACAAGTAGAAGAATAAGTTAAAATGTAAACAAGACCGCGCGTCTGATGGGCCAATCAAGTGCAATAAAGCGTCTGGTTTTACTACTAACTTACGTCATTTTCGCTTCTCGACTTTCGGGGCAACGGTATTATCCTTGTGATACCGTGCAAAACACCATGCAGACCTTACATTTTGTAAATGCTTAGAACGGTGTTTCTAAACCAGTGGGCCGTCAACGCTACTAGATAGTAGATCACACAATGCAATACCTCAAAAGATTCACGTAAGAGATATAGAGAAACAGGTGCCGACTAAAGTTAACATGGCGTATTCGTCCTCCGGTGAACACCGTGGTGATGACGAAGAACTTCCACCCCTTACCAGACCTCTGGGAATAAGAAGAGAAAGAAGTGCACCTCCCTCAACAAACAGAGTCTTTATTACACAGACAAGACTACGCGATCGATCGCCAGTTGATGTGCTGTAAAGCGCCTCGTTTTCCTGCGTCATTTCCGCTTCCCTAATTTCGGGCCAAGTTCCAACGATTGAAAAGTGTCCATGATGCTCATCACTAAGCAGACTTTCATGTAAATGCTAGAAGAATAGTGGTTCAGAACCAGTGGCGCGTGTCGCTTGGTCAAAAACATGTCTGAAAACCCAAACACAGAAAAGACACTGAAGTTAACAAGAAGTTGGTAATATCACAAGAAATCAATGGCACGTAAGGAAAAGTGTGGAGTGGCCAAAAATATGAAACTATGTTCTTCGCTACGCTATCTAGCGGTTAAGGTCAAACACTGAAATTTCATTATTGGTATTTACGGACCCAATCGAGTTGAGAAACCCTGACAAACCCACCAAAACGAAAACAGGTTATCTGTAGATTAATTTAGTGTAAATGATTGTTTTCATAAACCCTTACCTGTGCCAATGGGGATGAGCTGTAGAATGTGAGTGTCGAATTAAGACTAATTTCGGGCAGCAGATGTTAATTCTTGTCTTTTGTAACAAGATCGAGAAAATAACTTTTACTGAAAAACCGTAATTCCAACACAATTCGTCCTTATCTAAAATGCAGATAAATAGTCGTCATGTGAGATAGTAATGTATCCGATACTGCACAGAATTTACATTATCGATGTCGTATCCTGACTGTATCGAATCATTTGTTCGAAAGTTGTTTACGTCCGATAACTTTTTATGTTGAAGTTATTCCCAAACATTTGTCTTGCTTAATTGCTTGTTTAACTTATAGAAGCATTTTCAATCTGGATATTTTTATCCGCCACGTGGCGCTATTGAATTGTATAATTTCATTTTCTTTTGCTGTCGTCACAACATGATATATTGCATGTTATACGCAATACGAAAGACTTCCTTCCTGCGACGTGATGTTAGACATAAGGACGTCGTTAAATTTGCGCATGAAGAATCTGTTAATGGTTTTGATGGCCAGTAAAGTGGGAGATCTTTTATTGGAACTTAATTGGTGAAGCTCGACAGATTTGAAACAACAGAGAGTAGACAAAATTAGTTTTCAAACTGAGTATTACTTTCTATTCGTTTTATTCTAAAAGTTTTCTGGCCCAGGTATGCGGTTGTTTCAGCTGCTGAACCCAAGTTATCGCCATATCAGCTTTGTTGTGTGCAGTGCGTTGAAATGACAAATTTAATCGTCGTTTGATTTATGAAAAAAAGAGGGAAACTTGGTTGCGATCGTTGAGATGTCAGTGAACCTAATGATCTCGATACGATTACTGAGATCGCCAAGTAAGGACCTGCGCAGTGGTGCGATTGCCATGTGATATCACGAAACACTTTTGAGTTGAAAAAGTAGCATTTAAAAACAAAAGTGAGCGAAAGTAAAACAATTACTGGAATATAAAATATAGGAAATCGTAACAATGAAAGTTTCACTGTTAATTTTGCCGTTTAACTGGTGGCATGACGTCACCACAACACGTCACATTGCAGTGATGTCACTTCTGCTTCTGTTGTTTACAGCAACTTATCAATTCGATCCTTCTGACTATTGTGGTGAGTTTAATATAAATTCCACGATTGATTGTGACGTTTAACGATTGATTGTGACTTATTTCTAAATTAAGTGCAACCAAAAATTTCGATATTGTGGTATTTAAAGCAAATAACATTTCGAAGTTAGATTTTAATATAAGGTTACAAAGATTTCTTTATTTCTTTTATATTATGTCTTATTAGATCGCGGGCCGAAAGATTGCGTGATATTTTTGTGCAACTCAACTTCAGGTGGAACAACGTTTCCTTGTGGTAAATAACGTAGTTTATTAGATTTCTTGTAAAACGATCGTTTTTACTCAAAAAACGACAATGTTGTCAAACTTTTATCATATAGAAATTTGTTTTGAGTACAATTTAGTGAAGGTTCTATTACGCATATTGTTGTGATTATCAGTTGTAGTATAATACAATGCTCAAATATTTAAGTTTTCTGTGTTGTAGTTTTCGCTCCTCTCAATCAATCACAACCAGTTTACTACGGATCGGGAGGAGAGTGTAAGTTTCCTTATGTTGAAGTGGATGTGTGTATTTATTGCATGGCTATCTAAGTAGGGATAAGGGATATCACTCTGTTTATTCTTATTGCTTGCAACTCTAGGTGGTTTTCAGTGGGCAGGTGACTGTAATTCAGAACAACAAGAAAGTTTTCAAATATAATTTACATTTACAATTGTTCTTCTGGAACTTAAATAACGAATGTGTTTAAAGGACATAACCATGAGGAAGGATGGTGGACGAAACGTTAGTTACAATAAACACTTTCGTAACTTAAATGCTAGAAGAAGAATTCTTGTAAATTTTCAAGCCTGGCAGCAAGAATAGCATAATAATTTACTTTTACCATCCATCGTAGTACACTTAATTTTTCTGATGTGTTGAGTTGAGCTATATTTACTGATTTCACCCAACAAATATTAGGATTTTGATGTGTAACTTTATGTTTAATTACAGGGTATCATGGTGCGAACATAAACCGAATAAATCTCACAGGTGAAGCAATTCATTGAAGTTTGAACTTGAAGCAACTTAATTTCGACAAAAACTTTCCTCCTTTCTTTAAACAAACATATTTTAGATTTAAGTTAATCGTGAAACAAAGCTTGTCTTACACCACGCTTGAACGATAAATACATTAAAAATCAGAACATCAATGTACTGGAAGTGGATGCTGCATGACGTCAATCAATGGGACTTCGCTGAGCATTTTTCCTCCATACCCCCCTGTTAACATAAAAATCCAATTCCTACAACCAGGTGAAATTTGTTACACCGTTTTAAGTATTTTTATCGCTTTAACTATTTATGAGCAAAGGAGTGTTAACTAATCGTATGTTTTGTGCAGGATCAACTCCCCTTGTTCCAGGCTCGGGTTTTAAAATCTCGGTACAAGGATACGAAAAATGTGAGTAAATTTTCGTCATAGAGATTTTAACTGAAAAAACAAGTTCGACACAATATCTCCCTATACAAATATAATTTGATTAGATTATGCGAGATTATTTAATTTAAAATCTTGCCAATGAAAAGTAAAGTTTTTTATGGCAACGCACAAACAACATGAGTGAAACAAATATTGTCTTGATTCAAAATGTTGTCTGTGTGTATCTACGTATTATTGAAAAAAGTTGTATAAGTTTTAACATGAAGTCGGAAATACGAATAAAATTGTAACGAAAACACTTCAAAAAATAAAAATTAAACTGAAATTGCAAAATTAAAATGAATAAATTTAATTAAGGGACTTTCCAATAACAAGCATATATGTAAATCGGGGTCTCTTATAGACAATCGGTCAAATCTTCGAGATGGCTTTTTCAGATATAAATTGCTGATATAATTTAATGATTGTAAAATATGTTACCTCATATCTATCGATCAATCCTTGCAATAAAGTGTTTCCACGTTTTCCTGGTTGTCCAAGTTCCGAAGCAGTATTTTTACCACAACAATCCATTTATTTATGTGATATGAAAAGTAAGTGTCGGACTAACCAATATTAGGTTATTGCAAATTCGTCCAAGTCGCCTGATCGTAATAATGTATATATTGTACACTTATGGCATCATCAGTATTCTAAAAACAACAAACATAAAACAAGAGTAAACGTTTAAGGTAAAATCAAACACGCATATCCTGACAGCAACTCAATATCCAACACGAAAAAAATCAGAAGTAAAGCAGTTTACAGTTTACGTTGTAAAAAAAACGCTGTTGCGTCCAAAGTTTTATTTGTTGTGAAACAAAAACATACTTTTAATGAAAGGAAGGCTTATGCTTTATTTGTTGGTTTCTTACATGAAGTTTAATTGAGTTTATGATTACAGGTTTCCCGGGGATTTCCCTTTTATACGCATCATATTCCATTACACAACATCCAACCACTTGCCTCAATCTTTCACTTTACTGCAGTAAGTGAATTTAATGAAATTACTTAAAAAAATTAAAACATATCTGGTCAAATTTTATTAAAGCAATTTTTGATACCGTTCCCTATAAAAAATATTACAGATTTTTCACTAAATTCGCAAACAACCAAAATCCCACTGACAACTCTACCAACAACGACAACAACAACATTCCCAACCACTCAACTCCCAACTGCACAAGTGTCGACAACCACAATCCCAACAACCAAACACTCATCGACCACCACAACAACCAACCAACAAACCACCATTCCAATAACCATCCAACCAACCACCATCCCAATAACCAACCAACCATCGACCATACCCAATACAAGCTGGAATGAAATTATTCCTAGTGAGTTGACGTAGAATCCAATGAAAAAAATTTTTTTAAATATATTTATTGGTATGAAATAAACCGTTGCACCTATAAGTGGTAACAAGTCATTTTGAAAAATCTATGGCATAATTTTAAAATATGCATAATTATGCAAGCAGCAAACGCTTGGTTTGTCACCAACTAAGCAAACTCGTGTTTTTCTTGAGAGTCAAAAAAAAATAAACAGTTGTTGTATCTCCAAACTAAGAAACTCAACATAACATTTGCTCAGGTTTGGAAAGTAATGTGACTTCTATACAAACGGCTAACCCGGATGATTTAACAAACATCGACCAACTTGTGGAGAATATCACTCGATTCTATCAAACATCAAAGATAATCACTTTTCACAATGGTAATGTCCAACTTTACTTCAATCACACGACATTGAATGGTCCCCAGACTCAACTCACTGCCAATATCTTGCTTGATTCAACTCGCATCGACTTAACATTGGAAACAAACGGAGCAAACCAAGTTGCATTTTCAGTTCTCCAGTTTAAGATTCCAGAGGATGTGGAGGTTGAAGGTCCGACTGACCAAGTTGGCTCCCTCGTCACAACACGTTACATAGCCATCAAAAATACGAGCTACATTGTTATTGTCGGTTTGAACGTGGACGAAATTTCCCCACGTACACAGCCTGGAAAAGTAAAACTCAACAATCAACTGCAAGGCAATGTGAGATTCGTCCTACCTACCACGTCACCACAATCAGCGTGCGACGAAATTGAAAACATGAAGAAAAACGGAAGCAACCAGAAAATCTCCCAACTTTTTCCCAGATGCACATTCTTCGACGAAGCAGCGTCTTTATATTCGGATAAGGGCTGTACCACCGAAGTAAGCCCTGATCACGTGACGTGCAGTTGCAACCACCTCACTGTTTTTTCCGTCCTCCTGGCGGTAAAATCCATCGTCGTTCCACACGGTGTCAAGGCAAGTACACATATAATGTTTTATTCATAATTGCACCTTGTGCTTCAAAAAATCAGTCAGTTCCATTATATTTAAACTTGAAAAACTTCGTCGATGCCTTTTTTTGAAAATATTTGAAACATTTATGACTTCTTAATGTATTAATTGTTCCAGATTACAACATACGTCACAGAATCAACATCCGTCTTCTTCCTCCTGCTCACCGCAATCATCTTGCTCTGTTTCCATGAGAGAGGGGACAGAATTTACATCCAGATAAGTTTGACGTCATCACTTCTGTTTCTTCACGGTGTCAACTTATTGCACGATATTATCGTCACGCAAGATCAGCCATGCATCGCGTTTACAGTGCTCAACCATTTCTTCTTGATGTGTTCAGGTAAAGATGTTTAAATAACAACAAATCCAACAGTTTAAACAACCTTTTCTCACAATAGGAATGTGGTTTCTGATCGAGGGAATACGACTCTTCATGGCTACCTCCAATCCAATCAACTTTCGGTCCCAAAATCCCAAAGATCGACTCAAGCACTTTATGATCTTCGGATGGCTTCTTCCCGTCTTCATTGTGGGAATATCCGCACCAACAGGATTCCACTTCGGCGTCTACATGAAACCACAGCCTTATTACGAGGCGTGCCACCAATATCAAAACAACACTTCACCAATTTCCAAGTACGACAGATGCTGGTTGGCTCCCAACACTCCGGTTTTCTACACTTCCGTCATCACTCCTCTTGCTCTCGTCCTTCTCATCAACCTCCTCATCATCTTAAAGACATCGTACGTGAACTTAACCTCCCGGAAGATGCGAAACAGAGGGAAAGATCCTGGTCTGGAAGATGCAAAGAGAGCTGCAAAGTCGTTCATTTTCCTCTTCTTGATGCTCGGTGGAACCTGGAGCTTGGCATTCTTCACTGGTGAGTTATGAAACTTGTGACCAATGTTTTTTTTCAAATTAATCAACTGGTCTTAGACATGTTCCTAATGTTTTAGGAATTGGAAACGAAATTTCGAACGAGGTTTTCATGTACATTCACAGCGTGGTGAACGGGATGCAGGGATTCGTTCTGTTCCTTATCTACTGCGTCATGAATGACGTCATTAGAAACCGTTTAATTGGTGACAAAATAAATCAGATAATAGCAGATCGAAGTACAGGCAGCATACCTACCGAAGATACGGGCGTGCGTTAAGAGGTTTTGCAACGCTTGAATAAATGGTGAATATGGGTTATGTGGAATAATAAGATTTGTTCTTGTATGCGGTCAATGCGTTCCTTATTAGTTTGCAATATGTGTACGACGGATATAAGGTAATTTTTAGCTCTGGGCAAGTTTAAATTTCTTCACTCCATCCAACCACTTTCTGCCATCCAAACACTCTTTATGGAATACCAAGTGCTTTTTTAACAGAAAAACACTTTTTCTTGAATCGTTTTGTTTGTTATTGTATAATGTGGAAAATTCTGCTGTCACAATTTTCTTGAATATTTTATGAAAATATTTGTGCTCATCTTTCACTGAAGGCACCTTTTTCGCCTGTTCGTTCACGTTAGTCAGTTTTGACTAATGCAGTAAAGGTTTAAACTGCATACAGACGGCCACTGTTTCAACCTGTAAGGTCTCATCAGTGCAGCTGGTGTGACTATCTGACGACTTTGCCGACCAAACGGCCAAGCAAAGACTTCGTGGTGACTTGGTCAGGAAAGTCGTCTGATTGTCACACCAGCTGCACTGATGATACCTTATAGGTTGAAACAGTGGCCATCTGCATGCAGCTTGCACAATTCATATTATTGGCTCCACTTTGCTAATGCAGTAATGTTTTTGTAAGATAATAATTTTCTTGTTTTTGTTCAAACCCCTAATATTCCAGTGAAAATGTGCGCTGTCTTAAGGAAGTAACTTTGCTTTTGTTTTATGCTGTATTATACGTCACTATATCCATATATCACTATTTGTTGAATTGTGGAGATGTAAATGGATTAAATTTTGCTTCTTCAACAGGGTCACGATGCGAAATAAATAACTATAAAAGTGTTCTATATTCTGTAGTTTCTCAAGTCAGTGCATTATTTAGTGATGATTTATAAACAAACAAAAGGCGACGATTTACAGGCGATTGTCTGCAACCCTCCGTAAAAAAACTAATTAATTAAGTTGATTTAATCAAGTTGATGACGGATCGGAAATGGCGGTCATCCTGGTTCAAACTCGGCAGGGTAAATAACGGTAAGAATAGAACGAAATAGACAGTTTAAATTTACTTAAAATCTTGCGACATTGGCAGCAAAACTTACGCATGATTTTCGTTAGAATTACAGGTTTGTTTCGTTTTAAGTGGCCTGCCATAATTATTGGGTTCACACAAATGGTAAGTTATTGAAACGAACAAGACGAAAAAACATGAAAACGTTGATCGAAAAACAAACAAGAATGGAGAACAGCTGTTGAAGAATTAGCGGAAGAATTAGTTAAAATGTAAACAAGACCGCGCGCCTGATGGACCAATCAAGTGCAGTAAAGCGTCTAGTTTCACTACTAACCTACGTCATTTCCGCTTCTCGACTTCCGGGACAACGTTATTACACTTGTGATACCCTGCACAACACCATGCAGACCTTACATTTTGTGAATGCTTAGAACGGTGTTTCTAAACCAGTGGACCGTCAACGCTGCTAGATAGTAGATCACACAATGTTATACCTCTCAAAAATAAAGCCACACAAGTGATATACAGTAACAGGTTTGTAAAGGGGGAAAATGTGCTCGTTTACGCCGTCTGGCGGTTGATTCCCCGCCACCTGTAAGAACCTATGTAGGCCAATATCCTACTCAGGATAGACACTAAAATGATCTTTCACTGGTTCGAGACCTTGCGTTCCGCTTATTCAGCCAGAGTCGCCAAAACGTTGCGGGCGCGACACGAAGCCGACCTTGTTTTAGTACAAATAACCGCCGCAAAGCAGGCGACGACCACATGTATTAACACCAAACTTTGTACAGGTATCCAAGTTCGATATACGAACAAATCAACCATAACTGATTTAATGAGCCATTCGCAGTTTCACTGTACGAGAGCGCGTACTTAGACTTGCATAGCTATATCTTTGAGACAAGCATATGACTACTGACATGATTAACCAGGTGTTTTCGAGTGATGACGCAGGGCGCACAGAAACTATATCGGGGAAAAACGTAGGAAATCGCAGGCTTAGAATAAGAAAATTAAAGTAAAACTTAACCATCTTAAACCATTTTGGTATGTTCAAAACAATATTGTTAAATGTTGTTTTCGAGTTAAAGTAGACGTTTGTCTTTATTACACAAACAAGACTACGCGACCGATCGCCACTTGAGGAGCTGTAAAGCCCCTGGTTTTCCTGCGTCATTTACGCTTCCCTACCTTCGGGCGAAGTTCCCACGATTGAAAAGTGGCCATGATGCTCACGAAGCAGACTTTCATGTGAATGATTGAAGAATAGTGGTTCAGAACCAGTGGGGCGTGTCGCTCGGTCTTAGTGGAGTCAAATACATGTCTGAAAACCCAAACACAGAAAAGACACTCTATATAGTTAAAAAGAAGTTGGTAATACCACAAAAAATCAATGGCACGTAAGGAAAAGTGTGGAGTGGCCAAAAATATGAAACTATGTTCTTCGCTACGCTATCTAGCGGTGAAGGTCAAACACTGAAATTTCATTGTTGGTATCTACGGACCCAATCGAGTTCAGAAACCCTGACAAATCCACTGAAAAGAAAATACGTTGTCGATAAATTAATTTAGTGTACATGATTTTTTCATAAACTTTACCCATGGCAATGTGGCTGAGCTGTAGAATGTGAGTATCGAATTAAGACTAATATGCGGTCAGCAGATTTCAATTCTTGTCTTTTGTAACAAGATCGAAAAAGTAACTTTTGCTGAAAGACCGTAATTCCAACACAATTCGTCCTTATCTAAAATGCAGATAAATAGTCGTCATGTGAGATAGTAATGTATCCGATACTGCACAGAATTTACATTATCGTTGTCGTATCCAGACTGTATCGAATCATTTTTATTTCCAAACTTTTTGATTTGCTTAATTGCTTGTTTAATTTATAGAAGCGTTTTAAATCTAGATATTTATATCCGCCACGTGGCGCTATTAAATCGTATAATTTTATTTTCTTTTGTTGACGTCACGACATGATGTATTGTATGTTATACGCAATACGAAAGACTTCTTCCTTCCTGCGACGTGATGTTAGATATGAGGACGTCGTTAAATTTGCGCATGAAGAATCTGTTGATGGATTGGATGGCCAGTAAGGTGCTCGGAGATCTTTTATTGGAACTTAATTGGTGAAGCTCGATAGATTTGAAACAACAGAATTACAAGAGAGTAGACAAAAATATTATTAAAACTGAGTAATACTTTTCATTCGTTTCATTCTAAAAGTTTTCTGGCCCAGATATGCGGTTGTTTCAGCTGCTGAAGCCAAGTTGTCGCCAAATCAGCTATACTGTGTGCAGTGCGTTGACATGACTAATTTAATCGTCATTTTATTAGTGAAAAAAGCTGGAAACTTGGTTGCAATCGTTGAGATGTTAGTGAACCTAATGATCTTGATACAATAGCTGAGATCTCCAAATCAGGACTTGCGTACTGGTGTGATTTTGCCTTGCCTTGCGATATCACGAAACACATTTGAGTTGAAAAAGTAAGAACAAACAAGTAATAGGAATCTGTTCAGGGCAAAAGTGAAACAATTACTGGAATATCAAATATAGGAAATCGTAACAATGACAATTTCACTGTTAGTTTTGCCCTTTAACCGGCGGCATGACGTTACCACAACACGTCACATTGCAGTGATGTCACTTCTGCTTCTGTTGTTTACAGCAACTTATCAATTGGACCCTTCTGACTATTGTGGTGAGTTTAATATAACTATCACCACTGATTGTGACGTCCCACGTTTAATTGTGACGTTTACCTCAGTTAGGTGAACCCAAAATTTCGATGTTGTGGTATTTAAAGCAAATAACATTTTTGAAGTTAGATTTAAATATAAGATTACACAGATTTCTTTTTTTTTTATTTCCACTCTGTCTGATTAGATCGTGGGTCGAAGGATTGCGTGATATTTTTGTGCAACTCAACTTCAAGTGGAACAACGTTTCCTTGTGGTAAGTAACATAGTTTATTAGATTGATTGTAAAATAATCGTTATAACTTTAAAAAAGGCATGTTGTTAAAGTTTTATAATATATAGAAATTTGTTTAAATCACAATTTAGTGAAGGTCCTATTACTCATATTGTTGTAAATTATCAGTTCTAGTGTAATGCAATGCTCAAATATTAAAGTTTTCTGTGTTTTAGTTTTCGCTCCGCGCAATCAATCACAACCTGTTTTCTACGGATCGGATGGAAGTTGTAAGTTTCTTTATTTTGAAGTAGATGTGTATTTATTGCATAGGCTACCTAAGTAGAGATAAGGGATATTATGTTTATTCTTATTGCTTGTCACTCTAAATGGTTTCAGTGGGCAGGGAAATGTAATTTACCATCAATCGTAGCATGTTTAATTTTTCTGATGTGTTGAGTTGAGCTATATTAACTGATTTCACCCAATAAATATTAGGATATTAAGGTGTCTTTGTGTTTAATTACAGGGAACGGTGCGAATATACAGCGAATAAATCTCACAGGTGAAGCAATTCATATGAAGTTTGAAATTGAAGCAACTTCATTAGATAAAACTGTTCTCCTTTCTTTAAACAAACATATTTTAGATTTAAGTTAATCGTGAAACAAGGCTTGTCCTGCTTTACACTATAACGGTAAATTCATTAAACTTCAGAACTTAACTGCACTGGAAGTGGATGCTGCATGACGTCAATCAACAGTGCTTCACTTCCACCATACCCACCTGTTAACGTAAAGATCCAATTCCTACAACCATCAGGTGAAATTTGTCACACCGTTTCGAGTATTTTTATCCCTACAACTATTTATGTGAATAGTTTACGATTGTTTCAACCGTTTTTTTGCGCAGGATCAACTCCGCTTGTTCCAGGCTCGGGTTATAAAATCTCGATACTAGGATACGAAAAATGTGAGTAAATCTTCGTAATTGAGATTTTGTCTGAAGAAACAAGTTCAACAAAATATCTCCGTACAAATATAATTCGGCATAATTCGATTTATTATTTAATTTGAAATCTTGTCACAAGTTTTTTATGGCAACACACAAACAACATGAGTGAAATAAATACTGTCTAGATTCAAAATGTTGTCTGTGTGTATCTACGTATTATTGAATAAAGTTGTATAGGTTTTAACATGCGGAAACACGATTAAAATTGTGATGAAACACTTGACAGAAATCGAAACTAAACTACTGCGCCAACGCAAAGTTAAAATGAATAAAATTAACTGCGGGACTTTCGAATAACAAGCATAAATCTAAATCGGGGAAGTCCCTCATGGAAAATCGGTCAAATCTTCGATATGGCTTTTTCAAATATTAATTGCAAATATAGTTTAATCATTGCAAAATATGTTACGTCGTATCTATCATTCAATCCTTGCAATAAAGTGTTTCCACGCATGTTTTCCTGGTTACCCAGGTGCAAAAGCAGTGTTCTTACCACAACAATACATATATTTATGCGTTATGAAAAGTGAGCGTTAGGATAACCAATATTAAGGTATTGTAAAATCGTCCAAGTCGCCAAATCGTAATAATATATATATGTTTCACCCTTAGGACATCATCAGTATTTTAAAAACAACAAAAATAAAAAAAGAGTTAACATCCAGACATAACTTAATTTTGAACGCGAAAAAAAAACAGGAAAAGAGCAGTTAATTTTATCAACAATAAACGCTGTTGATTCCAAAGTTTTATTTGTTATGAAACAAAACCATACTTTTTAATGTAGGGAAAAGTCATGCGTTTATTTGTTGGTTTCTTACATGAACTTTAATTGTGTTCATTATTACAGGTTTCCCAGGTGAATCCTTGGCCGCAGCTTTTTTATCATATGAACCAACCACTTGCCTCAATCTTTCACTTTACTGCAGTAAGTGGATGAAAAAACACTTCCAAAAAATTAAAATTAACAAAAGTTTAACATATGATCAAAATTTCATTGACACATTATAGATTTTTCACTAACTTCGCAAACAACTAAAATCCCACTTACAACTCTACAAGCAACGACAACATCAACATTCCCAACTACTCAATTCCTAACTGAACAAGTGTCGACAACCACCATCCCAATAACCAACCAATCAACCAACATCCCAACAACCATCCAACCAACCACCATCCCAATAACCAATCAAACATCGAACAAACCCACTACAAGCTGGAATGAAATTATTCCTAGTGAGTTAACGCAGAACTCAATAAAAATTTTTTTAAATATATTTATCGGCTTGACATAAACCGTGGCACCTTCAAGTGGTAAAAAGTCATTTTTGAAAAAGATACGGCATAATTTTGAAATATGCATTGTAATGAAAGCGGCAAACGCTTGGTTTGTAACCACCTAAGCAAACGCGTGCTTTTTTTTAAAGTTAATCTTAAAAAAAATAAACAGTTGTTGTATCTCCAAACTAAGAAACTCAACATAATATCTGCTCAGGTTTGGAAAGTAATCTGACTTCTATACAACCGGCTAACTGGGATTACATAACAAACATCGACCAACTTGTGGAGAATATCACCCGATTCTCTCAAACTTCAAACACAATCACTTTCAACAATGGTAATGCCCAACTTTACTTCAATCATACGACATTGAATGTTCCCCAGACTCAACTCACTGCCAATATCTTGCTTGGTTCGACTCGCATCGACTTAACGTTGGAAACAAACGGAGCAAACCAAGTCGCATTTTCAGTTTTCCAGTTTAAGATTCCAGAGGATGTGGAGGTTGAAGGTCCGACTGACCAAGTTGGCTCCCTCGCCACAACACGTTACATAGCCATCAAAAATACGAGCTACATTGTTATTGTCGGTTTGAACGTGGAAGATATATCTTCACGTACACAGCCTGGAAAAGTAAAACTCAACAATCAACTGCAAGGCAACGTGAGATTCGTCCTTCCTACCACGTCACCACAATCAGCGTGCGACGAAATTGAAAACATGAAGAAAAACATAAGCAATCAGAAAATCTCCCAACTTTCTCCCAGATGCACATTCTTCGACGAAGCAGCGTCTTTATATTCGGATGAGGGCTGTACCACCGAAGCAAACCCAAATCACGTGACTTGCAGTTGCAACCACCTCACTGTTTTTTCCGTCCTCCTGGCGGTAAAATCCATCGTCGTTCCACACGGTGTGAAGGCAAGTACACATATATTGTTCCATCCATAATGGCAACTTGTGCTTTTTTAAAATCAGTAAGTTCCATTACATTCAAACTTGAAAAAACTTGGTAAATGTTGTTTTTGGAAATACTTGAAACATTTATGACTTCTTGGTGCATCAATTATTCCAGATTACAACATACGTCACAGAATCAACATCAGTCTTCTTCCTCCTGCTCACTGCAATCATCCTGCTATGTTTTAATGAGGGAGGGGACAGAATTTACATCCAGATAAGTTTGACGTCATCACTTCTGCTTCTTCACGGTGTCAACTTATTGCACGATATTATCGTTACGCATGATCAGCCATGCATGGCGTTTACAGTGCTAAACCATTTCTTCTTGATTTGTTCAGGTAGAGATGTTTAAATAACAACAAATCAAACAATTTAAGAAACATTTTCTCACTATAGGAATGTGGTTTTTGATCGAGGGAATACGACTCTTCATGGCTACCTCCAATCCAATCAACTTCCAAACCCAGGATTCAAAATGTCGACTCAAGTACTTTATGATGGTCGGGTGGCTTCTTCCCGTATTGATTGTGGGAATATCCGCACCCGTGGGATTCCACTTCGGCGTCTACATGAAACCACAGCCTTATTACGAGGCGTGCCACCAATATCAAAACAACACTTCACCAATTCCCAAGTACGACAGATGCTGGTTGGCTCCCAACACTCCGGTTTTCTACACTTCCGTCATCACTCCTCTTGCTCTCATCCTCGTCATCAACCTCGTCATCATCGTAAAGACATCGTACGTGAACTTTACCTCCCGGAAGATGCGAAACAGAGGGAAAGATCCAGATGTGGAAGATGCAAAGAGAGCTGCAAAGTTGTTCATTTTCCTCTTCCTGATGCTCGGTGGAACCTGGAGCTTGGCATTCTTCACTGGTGAGTTACAAAGCTTTTGATCAATCTTTTTTTAAAGTTAACATGTTCCTGATGTTTTAGGAATCGGAAACGAAATCTCGAACGAGGTTTTCATGTACATTCACAGCTTGGTGAACGGGATGCAGGGATTCGTTCTGTTCCTTATCTACTGCGTCATGAACGACGTCATCAGAAATCGCTTAATTGGTGACAAAATGAATCAAATACTGGCAGATAAAAGTATTGGCAGTATACCTACCGAAGATACGCGCGTGCGTTAAGTGGTTTTGCAACGCTTGAATAAATATTATGTTGATTATTAGCTTTGTGTGTACAAATACTGATCGTTTGTTCGTTTATAGTTTGTTACATAAATATTAGTAAGTATATTTCGTGTCACTCGCCCCTATGTTACAGGTTAAGGAAGATGCACACTAACCGTGAGGCAGTAGCAAGAGTTGATTGTTCGCAGTCCTCAATCGGCAAAAAACTCATTAATTAAGTTGATTTAATAAAATTGATGACGGATCGGAAATGGCGGTCACCCTGGTATAAACTCGGTCTTTACAAAAATATCGATCTAAACAGAAATCGATTCGACTGTTTTTGCAACGCTTGAATCAATGATGAATATCGGTTATGTGGAATAAGAAGATATGTTCTTGTATGCGGACAATGCGTTCCTTATTAGTTTGTGATATGTGTACGACGGATATAAGGTAATTTGGGGCCCTAAGTAAGTTTAAATTTCTTCACTCCATCCAACCACTTTGGAACCAGCCACTGCTTAAATGTGCGCTGTCTTAAGGAAGTAACTTTGCTTTTGTTTTGTATTATGGTGTGTTATACGTCACCATGTCCATATATCACTATTTGTTGAGCTGTGGAGATGGAAATGGATTAAACTGAATTTCACATTTGCTTCTTCAACAGGGTCAAGATGCGAAATAAATAACTATAAAGTGTTCTGTATTCTGTAGTTTCTCAAGCCAGTGCATTTGGTGATAATTTGTTCTCCCCTTTAAAAAACTCATTAATCAAGTTGATGACGGGTCGGAAATTGCGGTCACCCTGGTTCAAACTCGGCAGGGGAAATAACGATAAGAATAGAACGAAACACACAGTTTAAATTTACTTAAACTCTTGTGACACTGGCTGTAAAACTTAAGCATGATTTTCGTCAGAATTACAGATTTGGTTTAAGTGGCCTTATAATTGACAAAAAAACATGAAAACGTTGATCGAAAAACAAACAAGAATTGAGAACAAATGTTGAAGAACAAGTAGAAGAATAAGTTAAAATGTAAACATGGACGCGCGCCTGTTGGGCCAATCAAGTGCAGTAAAGCGTCTCGTTTTACTAATAACTTACGTCATTTCCGCTTCTCGACTTTCGGGGCAACGATATTACCCTTGTGATACCTCGCACAACACCACGCAGACATTACATTTTGTGAATGCCTAAAACGATGTTTCTAAACCAGTGGACCGTCAACGGTACTAGATAGTAAGATCACACAATGTAATACCTCTAAAAAGTAAGGCCACACAAGAGATATACATTAACATGTTTGTAAAGGGGGGAAATGTGCTCGTTTACGCCGTCTGGCGGTTGATTCCCCGCCACCTGTAAGAACCTGTGTAGGCCAATATCCTACTCAGGATAGACACTAAAATGATCTTTCACTGGTTCGAGACCTTGCGTTCCGCTTATTCAGCCAGAGTCGCCAAAACGTTGCGGGCGCGACCCGAAGCCGACCTTGTTTTTTTACAGATAACCGCCGCAAAGCAGGCGACGACCGCATGTATTAACACCAAACTTTGTACAGGTATCCAAGTTCGATATACGAACAAATCAACCATAACTGATTTAATGAGCCATTCGCAGTTTCACTGTGCGAGAGCGCGTACTTAGACTTGCATGGCTATGTCTTTGAGACAAGCATATAACTACTGACATGATCAACCATAGATGTTTTCGAGTGGTGACTCAGAGCAAAGACGGCCACCTAACGGACTCCTGTCCAATCCGCCTGGCAAGGCAAACGAACAAGCCAGCATACAAGGCGCCCACCTCCTCTGACAATGGCGAGCAACACCCCAACAACTACCACCGAAGAACCGCCCAAGCTCGACAAAGTCGACAACCAGAAAGACCTCCAAGCAATTGAAGAGGCGGAAGAAGACCAATCCTCCACGACATATGTTGGGGAACGGTCCTCTTCAGTTGAACAAACCGTTGAACAAACACCATCAGGTGAGGAGTCATCCGACTCTTTCCCGCATATGTCATACTCCCCACCAACATCAACGTCTTCAACTTTTTCACTGCCCAAACCGATTTTCCTTGAACGTTCACCGAAGACCGCCATGGTGAAGACAAAGGACATCCCATCAACTTCCACCTCTTACAAGACCTCTGGGAATAAGAAGAGAAAGAATTCACCTCCCCCAACAAACAGCACACCAAGTGCTCTTGCACCATCCTCCCCGACGACAAAATGACGTCCCTGTGCCGTTGCCACACGGTGCATTGTAAGTGTGTTAGCGGGCGTGGGCAAACCAGTCAACCTACAGTGGTTCACGCTGTGTCGAACCCACGTACAATGGGCTTCACATCCGTTGCACATGTGGGCGCTTCCACGCAACCGCACAATCCGGGATATGAATATGCGGCATTAGAATTAGATTTCAACACAACAATATAGTGTAAATGGTTTTTTTTTTTTACTGTACGAGAGCGCGTACTTAGACTTACATGGCTATATCTTTGAGACAAGCATATGACTACTGACATGATCAACCAGGTGTTTTCGAGTGATGACGCAGGGCGCACAGGAGAAACTATATAGAGGAAAAACGTAGGAAATCGCAGGCTTAGAATCAGAAAATTAAAGTAAAACTTAACCATCTTAAACCATTTTGGTATGTTCAAAACAATATTGTTAAGTGTTGTTTTCGAGTTAAAGTAGACGTGTAAAGCGTTTATTACACAAAAAGGACTACGCGACCGATCGATATTTAAGGTGCTGTAAAGCGCCTGGTTTCCCTGCGTCATTTCCGCTTCCCTACCTTCGGGCGAAGTTCCCACGATTGAAAAGTGGCCATGATGCTCATTACTAAGCAGACTTGCATGTAAATGCTTGAATAGTGGTTTAGAACCAGTGGGGCGTGTCGCTAGCGGTTAAGGTCAAACACTGAAATTTCATTGTTGGTATTTACGGACCCAATCGAGTTCAGAAACCCTGACAAATCCACTAAAACCAAAACAGGTTGTCTATAGATTAATTTATTGTAAATGATTGTTTTCATAAACTTTACCCATGGCAATGTGGCTGAGCTGTAGAATGTGAGTGTCGAATTAAGACTAATATGCGGTCAGCAGATTTCAATTCTTGTCTTTTGTGACAAGATTGAAAAAGTAACTTTTACTGAAAGACCGTAAATGCGGAAAATCTCATGCATAAATAGTCGTGATATGAGATAGTAATGTATCCGATACTGCACAGAATTTACATTATCGTTGTCGCATCCTGACTGTATCGAATCATTTGTTCGGAAGTTGTTTACGTCCGAAAACTTTTTATGTTGAAGTTATTCCCAAACTTATTGTCTTGCTTAATTGCTTGTTTAATTTATAGAAGCATTTTAAATCTAGATAATTTTATCCGCCACGTGGCGCTATTAAATCGTATAATTTTATTTTATTTTGTTGACGTCACGACATGATGTATTGCATGTTATACGCAATACGAAAGACTTCTTCCTTCCTGCGACGTGATGTTAGATATAAGGACGTCGTTAAATTTGCGCATGAAGAATCTGTTAATGGTTTCGATGCCCAGTAAAACAAGTGGAAAATCTTTTATTAGAACTTAATTCGTGAAGCTCGATAGATTTGAAACAACAGAATTACAAGAGAGTAGACAAAATTAGTTTTCAAACTGAGTATTACTTTCTGTTCGTTTTATTCTGAAAGTTTTCTGGACCAGATATGCGGTTGTTTCAGCTGCTGAACCCAAGTTATCGCCAAATCAGCTATACTGTGTGCAGTGCGTTGACATGACTAAATTAATCGTCATTTTATTAATGAAAAAAGCTGGAAACTTGGTTGCAATCGTTGAGATGTCAGTGAACCTAATGATCTTGATACAATATCTGAGATCTCCAAATCAGGACTTGCGTACTGGTGTGATTCTGCCTTGCCATGCGATATCACGAAACACATTTGAGTTAAAAAAGTAAGAACAAACAAAAGTAATACGAATCTGTTCAGGGCAAAAGTGAAACAATTACTGGAATATCAAATATGACTATTTCAATGTTAGTTTCGCCCTTTAACCGGCGGCATGACGTTACCACAACACGTCACATTGCAGTGATGTCACTTCTGCTACTGTTGTTTACAGCAACTTATCAATTGGATCCTTCTGCCTATTGTGGTGAGTTTAATATAAATTCCACGATTGATTGTGACGTATAACGATTGATTGTGACGTATTTCTGATACAAGTGCAACCAAAAATTTCGATATTGAGGAAAGTATTTAAAGCAAATAACATTCTAAAATTAGATTTAAATTTAAGGTTACAGAGATTTCTTTTTTCCTTTCTATTATGCCTTATTAGGTCGTGGGCCGAAGGATTGCGTGATATTTTTGTGCAACTCAACTTCAGGTGGAACAACGTTTCCTTGTGGTAAGCAACATAGTTTATATAAACTTGTTCAAATCACAATTTAGTGAAGGTCATATTACGCATAATGTTGTAAATTATCAGTTCTGGTATAATGCAATGCTCAAATATTAAAGTTTTCTGTGTTGTAGTTCTCGCTCCTCGCAATCAATCACAACCAGTTTACTACGGATCGGATGGGAGTTGTAAGTTTCTTTATTTTGAAGTAGATGTGTATTTATTACATGGCTACCTAAGTAGGGATTGGGATATCTCTCTGTTTATTCTTATTGCTTGCAACTCTAGCTGTTTTCAGTGGGCAGGCAATTGTGTTTCAGGTAAAATAAAACACTTTAGGTACAAAAAAAGCAATGGTGTTTCTGCCTTTAGCGCTATCGGTTACCGAGCAGATCTGTTTGGCCATAGTGCGCTCCACAGTGGTTCGTCTCTGTTGTTTGGTACTCAGTATAGGGTACCCAACAGATCGGAACGGTACCACAAAGTGGAATTTAGTGTGCGTGCTAGTTCAGAAGCTAGCACAGTGCCCCTTCAACAGCTGCACTGATGAGACCTTACAGGTGGAAACAGTACACACCCTGTTTGCAGCTCGATAAAACAGTTTGATTCGCAACAATGAAGTTTTCAAATATGATTAATTTACGAATGTGTTTCTTGGACATAACCCTGAGGAAGTCTCGCCGGATGGTAGACGAAACGTTAGTTCCAATAAACACTTTCGTAACTTAAGTGCCGCAAGAACAATTCTTGTAAATTACTATGCCTATGGCAGCAAGAAATGCACTATAATTTACTTTTGGCATCAATTGTAGCACGTTTAATTTTTTTGATGTGTTGAGTTGAAAAAAAAAGATTTTTACTGATTTTTCCCAAAAAATATTAGGATTTTGCTGTGTAACATTATGTTTAATTACAGGGAACGGTGTGAATATACAGGGAATAAATCTCACAGGTGAAGCAATTCAGTTTAAGTTTGAACTTAAAGCAACTTTATTTAGACAAAAACTTTCCTGCTTTCTTTAAACAAACATATTTTAGATTTAAGTTAATCGTGAAACAAAGCTTGTCTTGCTTCACGCTATAACGGTAAATACATTAAACTTCAGAGCTTAACTGTACTGGAAGTGGATGCTGTATGACGTCAATCAACAGTGCTTCGTTTCTGGTTCACACTGAACCCCAACCACATGTCAACGTAAAAATCCAATTCCTACAACCAGGTGAAATTTGTCACACCGTTTCGAGTAATTTTATCGCTATAACTATTTATCAGCAAAGCAGTGTTAACTATTCGTTTGTTTTGTGCAGGATCAACTCCCCTTGTTCAAGGTTTGGGTTATGTAATCTCGATACAAGGATACGAAAAATGTGAGTAAATCTTCGTAATAGTGATTTTGTCTGAAGAAACAAGTTCAACAAAATATCTCCGTACAAATATAATTTGATCAGATTACAAGAATATTTAATTTCAAATCTTGCCAATAACAAGTAATGGTTTTTATGGCAACACACAAACAACATGAGTGAACAAATACTGTCTAGATTCAAAATGTTGTCTGTGTGTATCTACGTATTATTGAATAAAGTTTTATAAGTTTTAACATGAAGTCGGAAATACGATTAAAATTGTGATGAAAACATGTGAAAAAAATCAAAATTAAACTACTGCGCCAACGCAAAATTAAAATGACTAAATTTACCTAAGGGAACTTTTCAATCACAAGCACATATGTAAAAAAGTTCCTCATGGACAATCGATCAAATCTTCGAGATGGCTTTATCAAATATTAAATGCTGATATAATTTATGTAGGAATGTGTATTGTTTGTTTGTTTGAACTGCGTGTTCAACTGCGATATGCGTTTCCCTGACTCCGGACTCCTCTTCGTAACTAACCAAACTTGTGTTAGTTTGTTTTATTCACCAAGACGAAAGATATATGTTCAGAAATACAATTCAGCCCCAAGAGTAGAATATACAGACGTTGATTCTACGCTAAAGGCGTACCAAAATGTAGAATGGAATGTTGAAACTACACTAGGCAGAAGCCCAGCGCAGAGTAGCGATTCCACGATGTGGAATGAATTTCGGGCCACAGAAACCAGAGATTTAAAGACAATCAAAACAGTGTAAGAATGTCGTCGCGTGAGCTACGATACTATCATTATGCGATTACGATCAATTCTTCCTGGGCAGTTCCGAGAACTGTGGTATTTATCTGGGCGGTACAAAACTGCAAGTCACTCTCCATTACCTAATGGAAAATTACGTAAATGTGAACACTACGTCACAGCATAAACGTTACACTTAATGATTGCAAAATATGTTATGTCATGTCTATCGCTCAATCCTTGCAATAGAGTGTTTCCACGCATATTTTCCTGGTTATCTAGGTGAAAAAGCAGTATTTTTAACACAATCCATTTATTTATGTGTTATGAATAGTGGGTGTCGGATTAAACAATATTAGGTTATTGCAATATCGACCAAGTCGTCTAATCGTAATAATATATATATTTCTCCCATCATCTAAAAACAACAAACATAAAACAAGGGTAAACGTTCTTAACAAAAAACGCTGTTCCGAAGTTTTATTTGTTATGAAACAAAAACATACTGTGATGAAATGAAAACTCATGTTTGTTTTTGTTGATTTCCTACATGAAGTTTAATTGCGTTCATTATTGCAGGTTTCCCAGGGATTTCCCCCTCATTCGCACCAGTTTACTTGTCACAAGATCCATCCACTTGCCTCAATCTATCACTTTACTGCAGTAAGTGATTTTAACAAAATCAAATCAAAACATAAAAAAATACCTAGTCAAATTTTACGGAAGCAATTTTTGTTACCGTTCCCAATTAAACATTTTTCAGATTTTTCACTAAATTTGCAAACAACGAAAATCCCACCGACAACTCTACAAGCAACGACAACATCAACATTCCCAACCACTCAACTCCTAACTGCACAAGCGTCCACAACCACCATCCCAACAACCAACCAACAAACCACCATTCCAATAACCAACCAAGCAACCACCATCCCAACAATCAACCAACCAACCACCAACCCAATAACCAACCAACCAACCACCAACCCAATAACCAACCAAGCAACCACCATCCCAACAATCAACCAACCAACCACCAACCCAATAACCAACCAATCAACCACCAACCCAATAACCAACCAATCAACCACCAAACCCACTACAAGCTGGAATGAAAGTATTCCCAGTGGGTTGACACAGAATCCAATGAAAAATGTTTTAAATCTATTTATTGGCTTAAAATAAACCTTGGCACCTACAAGTGGTAACAAAATGGATCACAAATTTTGAAGAAGTTATGGCATAAATTTGCAGCACGTGTTTGCTCATAATTTTTTAAATATGCATTGTTATGGAAGCAGTAAATGCTTGGTTTGTAACCAAATGAGCAAACACGTGCTGTTTTTCTTGAGAGTTAAAAAACAATAAAGAGTTGTTGTAGCTACAAACTAAGAAACTCAACATAACATTTGAACAGGTTTGCAAAGTAATCTGACTTCTATACAACCGGCTAACTCGGGTGATTTAATAAACATCGATCAACTTGTGGAAAATATCACCCGATTATCTCAAACTTCAAACATAATCACTTTCCACAATGGTAATGCCCAACTCTACTTCAATCATACGATATTGAACGGTACCCAGACCCAACTCACTGCCAATATCTTGCTTGGTTCAACTCGCATCGACTTAACGTTGGAAACAAACGGAGCAAACCAAGTCGCATTTTCAGTTCTCCACTTAAAGATTCCAGAGGATGTGGAGGTTGAAGGTCCGACTGACCAAGTTGGCTCCCTCGCCACAACACGTTACATAGCCATCAAAAATACGAGCTACATTGTTATTGTCGGTTTGAACGTGGACTCAATTCCACGACGTGCACAGCCTGAAAAAGTAAAACTCAACAATCAACTGCAAGGCAACGTTAGATTCGTCCTTCCTACCACGTCACCACAATCAGTGTGCGACGAAATTGAAAACATGAAGAAAAACGGAAGCAACCAGAAAATCTCCCAACTTTCTCCCAGATGCGCATTCTTTGATGTAGCAGCGTCTTTATATTCGGATGAGGGCTGTACCACCGAAGTAAGCCCTGATCACGTGACGTGCAGTTGCAACCACCTCACTGTTTTCTCCGTCCTCCTGGCGGTAAAATCCATCGTCGTTCCATACGGTGTTAAGGCAAGTACACATATAATATTTCATTCATAATTACACCTTGTGCTTTATAAAATCAGTCAGTTCCGTTACATTCAAACTTAAAAAAACTTGGTCGATGTCGTTTTTTGGAAATACTTGAAACATTTATGACTTCTAAATGTATTAATTGTTCCAGATTACAACATACGTTACAGAATCAACATCCGTCTTCTTCCTCCTGCTCACTGCAATCATCCTGGTCTGTTTCAATGAGGGAGGGAACAGAATTTACATCCAGATATGTTTGACGTCATCACTTCTGCTTCTTCACGGTGTCAACTTATTGCACGATATTATCGTCACGCATGATCAGCCATGCATGGCGTTTACAGTGCTAAACCATTTCTTCTTGATGTGTTCAGGTAAAGTTTTTTAAATAACAACAAATCCAACAATTTAAGAAAGCTTTTCTCACCATAGGAATGTGGTTTCTCATCGAGGGAGTACGAATCTTTATGGCTATCTCCAATCCAATCAATTTTCGGTCACAAAATTCCAAAGATCGGCTGAAGTACTTTATGACCTTAGGGTGGCTTCTTCCCGTCTTCATTGTGGGAATATCCGCACCTGTGGGATTCCACTTCGGCGTCTACATGAAACCACAGCCTTATTACGAGGCGTGCCACCAATATCAAAACAACACTTCACCGATTCCCAAGTACGACAGATGCTGGTTGGCTCCCAATACTCCGGTTTTCTACACTTCCGTCATCACTCCTCTTGTTCTCGTCCTTCTCATCAACCTCCTCATTATCGTAAAGACATCGTATGTTAACTTTACCTCCCGGAAGATGCGGAATAGAGGAAAAGATCCTGATCAGGAAGATGCAAAGAGAGCTGGAAAGACATTCATTTTCCTCTTCTTGATGCTCGGTGGAACCTGGAGCTTGGCATTCTTCACAGGTGAGTTACGGTGAATCTAAAATCTACAAATTTTCCCTCTAATTTAATCCGTCATATGAATTGCTCGCCCTCTTCTAAAGTAAAATATCTTAATCTGTTTCAGGAATTGGAAACGAAATCTCGAACGAAGTTTTCATGTACATTCACAGCGTGGTGAACGGGATGCAAGGATTCGTATTGTTTCTTATCTACTGCGTCATGAATGACGTCATCAGAAATCGCTTAATTGGTGACAAAATGAACCGAATAATAGCAGATAGAAGTACAGGCAGCATACCTACCGAAGATACGCGCGTGCGTTAAAAAGGTTTTGCAGCGCTTGAGTAAATAATATTTTGAGTATGGGTTTTGTGTGTACAAATACAGATCGTTTGTTCGTTTCAACATTGTTGTATAAATATTAGTAAGTATATTTTGTGTCACTCGTGCCCCTTTGTCTGGTTTCAATGCGCCATTGCAGTGATATGTATGTATGTAATGCACCAGCTTTATGCTTCAAATCCCTTGTTATTCTCCGTTGTTGCTATGTACCTTGTATTACACAGAATTTGTTTAATTGTGACAATGTGATAGGCATAATATACGGAATAAGCAACTGTGAAAGTGTTTCGCATTACGTTGATCTACAGGTTAAGGCAGATGCACTTTAAACGTGAGGCAGCAGCAACAGTTGATTTTTCGCAGTCCTCAATCGGCAAAAAACTCATTAATTTAAGTTGATTTAATCAAGTTAATGACGGATCGGAAATGGCGGTCACCTTTGTGTACACTCGGCCGGTAGAAAATCTATCAAAATAGAAATTGATTCGACTGCAATGCGTTTATCTTTGCGGAGGTATTGCGGAGTTGACAAGCGTAACGTCTTGATTGATTGTAAGATTTTATTGATTTAAGTAAAGTCTACCATGTTGCAATAACAAAATATTTCACGCTGTGTTTTGATAGATCACCCACTATAGGACCACTACACCTTGTATATTTATGTGAGCCTTTTTTTACCATTGTTTATTTGGAATCACTTTGGAATGTTTTTATGAATACTGTTAGCTTTAAATTAGATACATGCATGCCATAATTTTCATCTTATATACGCAGAAGAGTCATAATTACCAATTAGAGCTGCAGACAAGTGTACGCACTGTTTCGACCTGCAAGGTCTCATCAGTGCAGCTGATAACTGTGACACAGACTAACCCGTAGACTACTAGACACACAGATTTCCACTTTGTGGTACCTGTTCGGTTGTTAACCGCGGAAGCAAACTTCATGCAAAGACTATACAAACATGGATTTGTTTGTCCAAAGAAACACTTCTTCAGAACAACTTACAAACAATGATTCATTCGCATTATGCTGTTATTTTTGGCAAGGATTTAATTGTTTCAGTTAATTGTCTGTTAAATAGCCAGCAGTTTAACTTGCGATTGCGCGACCGATCGGCTGTTCCGGTACGGAAAGCGCTTGGTTTTCCTACTTCATTTCTGCTTCTCAACATTCGGTTGAAGTACTGACAAAAGATGTCGAAAAAACGGTGACGGTTCTTCGCACTTTATCAATGATTTACGATTTCCATCGGTTTGAGAAGTCCAAAATGCGTTTTCTGTGGAAACATTTGGAGTTAATGAATATTTCCCTACCTGTGCCAATGCCCCTAAGCTGTAGAATGTCAGTATCGCATTATGACCAATGTGAGTTTTAACTTTTCCTGGAAGATCCTAATTCCAACACAATCCGACCTTTTCGAAATTGAAAAATAGTTTCTTCACCAACAATCATCACATAAGATAGCAATGTATTCAATGCCGCAGTCGACATCCTCCACGTATCAGAATTAGGAAGGCAGCTTTGTGAAAAGTACCGAATTAGGTAGAAGGGTTAATTGGGGGTTAAAATTGCCACCCAAAAACATCTGACCGTTTAAAATTGCAAAGCTGCCGAAATAATTCCGTAACAGTATCGCATACAAGTTTAACCAAAATTTTGTTCTTGATGTGGATCGTGATTTTCTATTATTGGAACAACGACAAAGATATATTTATGTATTTCTTCAATACGCCATGTCAGTCTGAGGTCTACAACTTAATTGCTGGTGCACTGTTTTGGACAGGCTGACTGTTAAAACCCTTTTTTTTGCACGAGTTTTGCGAGCATAATATATTTACTAGTATATCTAATTTTGGTATTTGCATTTCAATTCAGTGAAATGTTGATTAGTGAAAGTATTTAATAGATGCAAGTTATAACTGCAGCTACTTTAGCAGTTAAATGGATTCTGCAATTTATCAGCAGTTAAATCGCAGTAGCGCACAGGATTTAACCACGTCATTTCCATTTTTAACTCTTTGGAGTTGGAACTGCGCTTTATAAATGACCGTTGACACTTAATACTCAGTTACCCGACGCAACGTAAACCAAAGCAAAAAAGGTAAACAAACCCAGAAAATGTATGCTCGTGTGCGCCATAATGTGGATAAAATTCATTCCTGCACAATCCAACGCGGAATAGTTACCATGCTTTCGCATAGCAAAACAGGATTGCCCCACTAAGTAGGCCCTTTATATTTGGCGATCTCAGCTCTCGTATTCCATGAAACTTGGGAACTTTTAATGAAAATGTATATTGCCTTCCTGTTTGTACAATACATATTAAAAAGTATTTACCTGTAACTTTTATTGACCGGTTTCGATGAACCATTGCAGTAACGTGCAGCAAGTTTCATGCCCTTGTGCAATTCTCGAATGTTTCTGTGAGTACTTAAGTTGGCTTAATCGGTATCTTTGTTGTCGCTATGTGCCGTGTTTTACTATGTGTTGAGTTTGGGATGAGGTTGCTTGGTTAAACACAATTGCGCAACTTGCTTGTAACCACAGGCACAATAACAGAAATAAATACCTGTAGTAAATATCCTTTTGCATTCGGTGCAACTCTGAGCAGCTTCTTACAAAGCAAGTTATGCTAGCAGTTGTTTTTTTGTACTCGATCATTAAAGGCGTGAAAGTAATTAATCAAGTTGATAGCTGGTCGGAAATGACGGTCACCCTGCGTTAAACGCGTCCATTGGAAAATGTATAATAATGGAAATCTGTTGGATCGCAATCGATTCACATTTGCGATATTTCATGGTTGACAAACAAGTCATTTTGATTCATTACATGATTTTAACAGTGTAAATTAATATAATGTTTTTGTTGCTGCCAGGCATATTGTAACTTAATAATCTGTTCTTCTGACAAAGATAAAACGTAACTTTATTCACCGACGTTTCGCCTGTTATTCAACAAGGCTTCCTCAAGGTAATGGTACAGCACACAGGCGAAACGTCGGTGAATAAAGTTACGTTTTATCTTTGTCAAAAGAACAGATTATTATGTTATATTATAGATAGTTCGCAAACAACCAAAATCTCACTGACAACACTACCAGCAACGACAATATCAACATTCCAAACCACTTTTGGTTGTTTGCGAACTATCTATAATATAACTTAATAATCTGTTCTTCTGACAAAGATAAAACGTAACTTTATTCACCGACGTTTCGCCTGTTATTCAACAAGGCTTCCTCAAGGTAATGGTACAGCACACAGGCGAAACGTCGGTGAATAAAGTTACGTTTTATCTTTGTCAGAAGAACAGATTATTAAGTTATATTATAGATAGTTCGCAAACAACCAAAAGTGGCCAACCAACCAACCAACCAACCAACCAACCAACCAACCAACCAACCAACCAACCAACCAACCAACCAACCAACCAACCAACCAACCAACCAACCAACCAACCAACCAACCAACCAACCAACCAACCAACCAACCAACCAACCATAAAAGGTGATGCGACGTGTTAAGAATGAATAGAGTTGATATGAGTGGTGTTTCATCGTTGTCGTGAATGTTAGTTTGTTTGCATAAAACTCTTGGTGCGTTTGTTTGCTATCAGTTATTTTTGGAATGTTGTGCACCTTGGAAACCTGTAATATGAAGTGCTCCTTGTATCCACATTTAATTCAATGCTGCCGTACGTTTTACGTTGGTTGAACCATTTGTTGTTCCATCTCACTGGTAAATAGCAAACACTCGCAAATGAACGCTGATGCTCCCTCCACAAATTTGTGGTAATTATTCCGGATTTTCTGCATGGAGCGCAAGTAAAGCGAGTTTACCATTCTCGTCTTCTTGTTATTAACGCGACGAACGCTCGTCATTTGTCTTTTGTGCTGTTGTGGATCGCTCACGACAAAACTTTTGATGTAGGCTGATTATCAGCATTTAACAATTACACGCAAACATATTTTCACATTTCATCTCAGCAACGTTTACACATTTCTTCTCAGCTTGGTTCAACACCAAGCACACAGATCGGTTGCAATTAAGCTGAATGACACAGAAACTAAAATCTCAAAATAAGAAACAAATACACTTGCTTCAATACATGAATAGTTTTCCTTCAAAAATTTGCACAAAAATGCCGTTTCACAAAAACATCAACAATACATGACATTACATTAAGGCGCTACGTGGCGCTATTGTATCATTTCATTTTTTTTAACCTCACAGTATGTATGCTACATTTAGTCGGCAATAGAACAACCTTTCTTCGTTTGTCGCGTGACTTTCTATATATGCGTGTTGCACTAAGCGTATTGTCATATGTGAAGCCTGCTGACGAGTTTGTCCTGTTGAGTGGCAGATGTTGTTTTATATGTTATTGAAAGTATTTGATACAACAGTATTAATTAAATAGTGTTGAGGATTTCAAAACAGCTTTGTTTTAGGTTATTGTTTTTGCTCAATTGTAGAACCGGTTTATTACACCAGACGTGCATTTCCTTCTGTGTTTGGTAGCCGACCTGTTACATTTGTATTTATTGCGTGAAAATGTATTTGTAAATAAAACTCGAAATTAAAAGCAAGCTTGTTGGGGAAAAAATTAAGACGCAATTTTGTTGTGAAAGCAGAATTCATACGAACATGAAGTTTCCAGTTGTTGTCTTACCGTTTAACCGGTGTCGTGACGTCATTAAAACACGTCATATTGCAGTGATATCATTTCTGCTTGTGTTGTTCACGGGAGCATATCAATTAGACCCGTCTGACTATTGTGGTTAGTTTGTCACTTTTGTTTCTGGATGCACAACATTTGTGAATTGTTATGGTGGCTTTATATCCAACACTCTACGATGAGATAAAATGTCGTCGAGAGTGGTTCTGTCGAAAACGCGATTCTAAAATATAACAATGCGAGGTAATAGGAGCGGGTTTGAGTGGAGAAATGACGAAAACACGCGCGCTGTTCCTTTCACGTCATCAACATTCCAGTTAAATTTTCAACGCAACAAGACTGAAGCCACACGATTTAATACAATTACTGAATGAATACACAGTGAATTGCGACAAAGGATTCAGTTTGAAGCCTGAGGTTGGTTTGGCACAAGAGGTGTGATATGCAAGGAGCGGTAGTGTTGGTGTTTGTTCCCTTCTGCAGTTGCTTATTGTCAAGAACAGTGGTTTTATGCTTTCTTGAACTGGTGACTCATTCATAATCTACGTAATACGATAATTCGTCATTTATCACTGCAACAGTAAGAAGGTTACGCAGTTTATTATAGAAAGAAAATAACTCCAAACCCTCCAAGTTAGCCTGCGACGCCCCAGAAACACAAAAACGGCGCACCATTGGGAGCCTCTGGTCAAACAAATCTAATAATTTATGAAATGATTTAAGGTGATTTGTACCATGGAAATGCAATGTATTAAATGGAGAAAAATTTGTTTAGTTAAGCCAACACTCCTAATATTGTAATTCCACATTGGTTTTGTACAGCTTGCAATTATGTTCCCCCACTCGAGAATGAAGATGGTAAATCGTTGTGTTCTGCGTCAAAAAATTCGTGACGTAGTTCTGGTTCGTTACGTCACTGCTTTGGTTTTAATCTATTCATTATTTGGTGGAGTTTTAACCCTCGATCCGTCGGATTACTGCGGTAAGTTCGTTTAAAAATTAAGTCGGTGCCGAAGTTTTCTTGAAACTGAAACTAAATCCATCTTCGCATTTTTTATCTGATTTTGAAAGTATTTTGAAAAAAAGGTGGCATTATTTATGTTTATTGGGTTAAAATAGAATGCTGTTGTGTTTCAGGTCGTGGACCGAGAGATTGCGTCGTCCTCCTGTGTGACTACACCGGTGGAACGACATTTCCCTGTGGTAAATATTTACTATTTTTAGCCATTTTTAGGAACTATTGGCATAAAGCAAAGAAATGTGTTTACGAACAATATATGTATATGGTTTCAATATTTCGTGTATGCGCCAAAAGTGTGCGACGTTTTTATCGTTAAATTAAAAAATGTGTGAGGTGACTCCGTAATATTTGACGCTAAGAAACAAAATAATCCAACAACGTTGTACATGCTGCTCACCTTTTGATGATAACTCAACCAATACGAAGCTAGGAAAGCTATAGTTTGTTTGATAAAACATTTCCAGATTGAAATGAAAAGTTCCTTTTAACATTTTCAGTTTTCGCTCCTCGAAACGAATCACACAAAGTTTACAATGGATCTGGTGGGGTTTGTAAGTAAACTCTTGTTACGTCGTTGACGTTTGGTTTGGATATTAAGCTTGAACTACTTGGTTGTTGGTTAAGGCAGTTTATGATTGAAGGCGGTGTGGAAAAATTCGTGTGAAAATCGTCGGATGAGTCGAACTAACCGAGATTATTAATTCGGGGACGATTGGGCCACAAAGAACCGGAGTATCGTTTTTTTGTTTCGATAAAAAGCCAAATAAGTGGCAAGTGGCAAGCGGAAGGCGACAGCCGGATCTAGTCAAAAGGACTTGTCCATGTATCGTTTCTAAAACCGAAAACTAAAAATATACTCAAAACAAAGCATTCTATTGACCTCAATGAGAAAATAGTATTCAGACTGCGTTACGTACATTTTAAACTATTCCGTTTTGCTTCATAGTATTTGCGTGTGTCCCATACAATAACATGGCAGTACTGCTTCGGTTTAATGTGGATAAGCTGAGTTTTTATAAACTTCAAACGTTGTCGTTTCATTGCAGGGAATAGTAACACCAACATACAAAACCTAAATATAGCAGGTAAATTATTTATTTCAACTTTAACCAGAATTTTCCCGATAAAGTTCAACTGTTAATGTAGAACATACGTGCACTGGTAGTGGATGTTGTATGACTTCCATCAATGACGCCCTTCATTCACCTCTACCTCCCGTCAACGTATTGATGCAGTTCTTGACCGGAGGTAAGCACAATTAGAGTTAAAACATTTCATATCTTTGCTGTTCCTTAAAACACCCAACAGACTTACCATGCAAATCATATTAAATGTGCAAAGCTTCGGCGCTTTAAAGTTAAGGCAAAGCTGCAAAGTTTAAACTGCACAGTTTACAAGACATAATTCGGAATATTGAAAATTTATCCTTTCACAGAGTTTCTCACCAAATCTGTTTCAAAAATATATCACTAATGGTTTCTGCATTTCTTGCACTAAAAGTTATTTGCAGTACTTGGTTATGCTGAATCACAGCTATGTATTTTTGTGAGAGGTTTATCGGGCGACATCTGGCGTATAAACAAAGGATTTTATCTTATGTTTTTCATAACGCCTGCCATATCTTAGCATGATTGTTTCGAATGGATTGTTTTGGTTGATTTTTACGTCATGGAGAACCTTAGATTTATCTGCGAGCCACATGCCGTCATCAAAAGAGCGAAATCTGGTTCGCTTGCTATAGGTTCCCGACCTCTGGTTTAGCCCGAAAGTTGTATTGACGTGGCATGGGAAGTTATTTGTAACTTATTGAAAAGTAATTTCACAGGTTGAGCACTAAACAAATCGGAACGTTTGAGTCAAACCTAGAAAGAAAATTTCACATATAGGTCATTTTTCAAATAAAAATTGGGCAATATTCACATTCATTCATGTTGGTGGGTGCATGTACCTATCAAAATGTTAAAAACTTCACTTTATGAGAGGCAACAGGTTTGTCAAAACTAATTCAAATAAAACCAATTGCCGACCACTTTGTTTTGAGGTGAAATGGCCAGATGACAATTTATATTTTCCATGTCAACAGCATTATTTTGATTAAATGAAACTACATAAAGTATGCAAAAGCTGTAAGATATAACGTTGTCATGGTCAAATGTTTAACTTACCATTAGCTTTTCCCATCCATATAGCACTATATCTCTGATAATATATCTTTCATAGACACAGATCTTGTCTGTTAATCTGTGATGTCACTACAACTTCATAAAACGACCTCCATTTGATAAAATTTAATTTAAATAAATGCTGTGATTAATATCCCCAAAAACGTTTTCTGTGCCACATCAAACTTCAATTTGCAACACCTAAACCTTGGACGTACAATCTATTTTCGAAGCTTGCGGGTTTGAACTAAATCAAAATGATTTCGCCGGCGTGTAAGCCCAGCAACCAAGTCGAGCCCTCGCAAGCCCGCGACTTGTGACCAAACGCTCACGCTTCCAAGCTTTCTCGCGAGCTTGCGACCGCGGCAAAATGAAACAAACAAAGCGTGAGTTTGGACCCGGACCTAAAAATAAGCCTTTGTTTACGTCGGGAAAGTTTGTGGTATGATTTTAGAAAAGAGATGGAAACATAAAATTTTAAGTAACATACAAACCCTTTAATGACCTAAATAATTACATTAACTGAACAAAAAAATGCTCATGCATGAGAATTTCCCGCACAAGCAACTTTCTACCATAGAAATATACTTGTGCATATAGTTGTCATTTAAGTCTTTCTGAGCAGATAACATCCTTTTTTTGTATATATGAGGAATTTTTACACACACCTTTTTTATTGTAAAGTCTGTTATAGTTGCAATAAAATATACCTAATGAGAAACAATGCTAACCCTTTATAATTGCAGGATCCATCCCCAGTGTTCCAGGTTCGGGATATACAATTTCCATACAAGGATATGAAAAGTGTAAGATACATTGGTTCATTAACATTGACTGTGGAATATATGCTCGATTACAGTGAAAGTAAAAATGCTTAAACTTGTTGCAATGCAGTTTTGAAAACACAGTAGGGCGTACAATCAAAGCTTGGCATGTCACATTATCCGGTTTAAACAATATTTAAAACAACTTTTTGTTTTGCAACTAACAACTCATCATAAAGTTTATATAGGGATTTGGGAATCTTAATCAAAATATCTTTACTTTATTCGCAATTCCTGCTATTTAAAAAAATATGCTTTTATTTGTTGGTTTCTTACATCAAGTTTAATTGTGTTCATTATTACAGGTTTCCCAGGTTACTCATATGCCGCAGCTCTTTTATCACATGAACCAACCACCTGCCTCAATCTATCACTTTACTGCAGTAAGTGAACTCTCAAAATACAAAAATATACGGTCAAATTTTATTAAAGCAATTTTTGTTATGGGTCTCCCATTAAAAAATATTACAGATTTTTCACTAAATTCGCAAACAACCAACATCCCACTGACAACTCTACAATCAACGACAATTAACCAACCAACCACCATCCCAATAACAAACCAACTATCGACCACAACAAACACCAATTGGAATGAACTTTTCGTAGTGAGTACATATTTTCTAAAACTTGAACATCCTCAAAAAAATGTTTAAATACGGAGCAAACCAAGTCGCATTTTCAGTTCTCCAGTTTAAGATTCCAGAGGATTTGGAGGTTGAAGGTCCGAATGACCAAGTTGGTTACCTCGCCACAACACGTTACATAGCCATCAAAAATACGAGCTACATTGTTATTATCGGTTTGAACGTGGACGAAATTTTCCCACCTCTTGGAAAAGCAAAACTCAACAATCATCTGCAAGGCAACGTGAGATTCGTCCTTCCTACCACGTCACCACAATCAGCGTGCGACGAAATTGAAAACATGAAGAAAAACGGAAGCAACCAGAAAATCTCCCAACTTTCTCCCATATGCACATTCTTCGACGGAGCAGTGTCTTTATATTCGGATGAGGGCTGTACCACCGAAGTAAGCCCTGATCACGTGACGTGCAGTTGCAACCACCTCACTGTTTTCTCCGTCCTCCTGGCGGTAAAATCCATCGTCGTTCCACACGGTGTTAAGGTAAGTGGACGTATATTGCTTCGTTCATATGTTTGTATCTTGTGCTTGAATCATTCAGTTCCATTATATTGACAGATGATGAATTGGTTTAAGGTCGTGTTTTGGAAATGTTTAAAACAGTTATGACTTCTTGATGTATTAATTGTTCCAGATTACAACATACGTCACAGAATCAACATCCGTCTTCTTCCTCCTGCTCACCGCAATCATCCTGCTCTGTTTCAATGAGGGAGGGGACAGAATTTACATCCAGATAAGTTTGACGTCATCACTTCTGCTTCTTCACGGTGTCAATTTATTGCACGATATTATCGTCACGCACGATAAGCCATGCATGGCGTTTACAGTGCTAAACCATTTTTTCTTGATGTGTTCAGGTAAAGATGTTTAAATAACAACAAATCAAACAGTTTACAGAGCCTTTTCTTACCATAGGAATGTGGTTTCTGATCGAGGGAATACGACTCTTCATGGCTACCTCCAATCCAATCGACTTCCAAGCCCAGGATTCAAAAAAACGACTGAAGTACTTTATGACCTTCGGGTGGCTTCTTCCAGCCTTGATTGTGGGAATATCCGCACCAACAGGATTCCACTTTGGCGTCTACATGAAACCACAGCCTTATTACGAGGCGTGCCACCAATACCAAAACAATACTTCACCAATTCCCAAGTACGACAGATGCTGGTTGGCTCCCAAAACTCCGGTTTTCTACACTTCCGTCATTACTCCTCTTGCTCTCGTCCTTCTCATCAACCTCTTCATTATCGGGAAAACATCTTATGTAGCATTAACCTCCCGAAGAATGCGGAACAGAGGAGATGACCCTGATCAGGAGGATGCAAAGAGAGCTGCAAAGACGTTCATTTTCCTCTTCCTGATGCTCGGTGGAACCTGGAGCTTGGCATTGTTCACTGGTGAGTTTCGATATTCTCAGAATTTCTTCGTGTGAATCTATTCTCCAAAATTATGTGAGTTATAAAAAAACGTAATCTTTTTCAGGAATTGGAAACGAAATCTCGAACGAGATTTTCATGTACATTCACAGCTTGGTGAACGGGATGCAGGGATTCGTCCTGTTTGTTATCTACTGCATAATGGATGACGCCATCAGAAAGCGCTTCCTTCCCGACAATAAGAAACCGAAACGTGATGGTAGAAGTGGAGGAAACGTTGCTATGGAAGATATGCGTGTACGTGAGGAGGTGATGCAACGTATTAACAATGAGTAGAGTGGATTTGAGTGGGAAATATCGTCTTTGCTCATCACTGAGTATTTGTGTCTTTCCAACTTGTATCAATATATTTGTGCTACAAGTTTTCCAAGTTCTGATGTAAATTTGCTTCAGTGCGGATTTTCACAAACGTTTGTTTTTGAATTCTGAAACGTTTTTGTCATTGACTTGTGTGTTCGTTTAAACTTCATAACCTGTGTGTTCTTCAGTGTTCTTAGAGATTCTGTGCATGTTTTTGAATGATTGTCTTTTTTGTAGATGTAAGTTGTTGTCATGAAAGGCGATGCAACGTATTAACAATGAGTAGAGTTGATATGAGTGGTATTTCATCGTTGTCATGAATGTTAGTTTGTTTGCATAAAACTTTTTATACATTTGTTCGCAATCAGATATTTTCGGAATTTTGTGCACCTTGGAAACCTGCAATATTAAGTTCTCCAGAAATGACGCACTTGGAACCCAAAATAAGTTGGATAGAGACAGAATTAAAGATTGTCTCCTTGTATCTACATTTTATTCGATGCATTCGTATATTTTACATTAGTTTTACCATTTGTTGTTTCATCTCACTGGTAAACAGCAGTCGCACGCAAATGAACGCTGATGGTCCCTCCACAAATTTGTTGTAATTATTCCGGATTTCTTCCATGGAGAGCGAGTAAAGCGAGTTTACAATTCTCGTCTTCTTGTTATTAACGCACATGACGAACGCTTGTCGCGTTTTGTCGCAACAATTTATCCTATCACATTTTATGACAACATGATGACGTAAACGAAATGAACCCAATTGCCGATGTGGAAAGTTTTATAATGTCGCAGTTGCTTTGTTATATTATGTTGGGTTGTTGGTCGTTTTATTGTGTTTTCCGCGAGAAAATTTATTATACGGGCAAATCATACATGTTGCTTGAAAATAATAACAGCCAATACCAACCAACCAACTACCTACGTATGGTTTTTGGCAGCTATTGACAATATGTGTGTTTGTTGTCTTCTAACGAAACAATGTTCTGTCAGCATATTGGGCAAGGGTTGAACAGCACTCTTTTGGTATTGTTGACTAACGTTCCGAAATGGGGCGTCAGGTGCATTGCAGAGTCCGTTTAACACTATCGAAAGCTCGTGTAAGTTGACTTCTTTTATTTTTGCAAGATATATCTTTTCCTAATCAGTATACGAATCAAAGGGAACAATCTTGTCGTGTTAATGCATTCGTTTGATCGTACGACGGAACTTAACTTTGGCTAAAGACGGTTGTTTTCGCCGCAACTGAAATAAATCCAGTGGGATTGTGATGACGAAATATCAGCGCGCGTCATCTCTATCGTTCACAAACTGAAGAGCAACGAAAACTGAGACCATCTGGAAGTGATAAAGGTGGAAATGTTGAAAACATCGGAGCAGCCATGAAAGTTTTCCCCATGCTCTTCTTTGTTCTGGGGGTTCCCCTTATCTTTGCGTTCATTATTACAGGTTTCCCAGGGAACTTATTATGCATCAACTTTCTTTAAACAACAACCAGGCACTTGTATCAATCTATAACTTTATCACAGCAAGTGATTTACAAAAGAAATAAACTAATCACAGACCAGAAGTTGAAGGAAATTGTCAACTCGTCCAACGCAGTGGAAATCTCCTATCTGAACTTGACACAAGTCAAAAACGAAACCGTCATCATCAAAAACGCCACAGGTAAAGCCAAAGCGACTCTTTCCAGCACTTCCTTCAGTGGGTTGACACCAGTTGGAACAGGGGATGGGGCGAATCGATTTTAAGAAGTTATTTTGCGTCTTGTCTTCGACACATTGGCTGTTTTAGTGGATGTATAACTGGAACAACGAAAATGCTTAAATTATCATGACTTCGTTTATGTAAGGATCGATCAGCGTGGTCTGTCTCGTCGTAACCATAGCAACGTTGACGTCGGTGCGGAAGAAAGTTCGCAGTGATCGAACCGTTGTGCAGATAAACCTCTCAATCTCGCTGTTGTGTTTTCACGTGCTCAATATCGTCAACGAGTGGGCGCTAGAGAGCAAGGAAGCTTGTGTGTTTGTGACGTTGGTGACATACTGCAACAAAGTTTACATAAAATCCTGCATATGTGCCAGAAAATGGAATTAAACGAGCCGCCGTAATGTCCTCAACGTATCAAAAAATACCAAACTTTTGACTGCACGTTGGTTTATAATGACTTGTTAAAAAAATTGTTCACCCTCTTTTGTTCCCAGGAATTTGGATGTTGCTGGAAGGTCTGACTCTCTATATAAAATCCACCGACCAAATTCTTTCCATGAACAAAAAAGGACAAAGAAAAATCGCACTTGGCAAGCTCCTCCTAGGTTGGGGAATTCCCATGCTTATCGTGGGTCTCTCGGCGGCGATCGGATTTTCCACTGGACGTTACATGGACGAAAGTCAATCACAGCAGTACCGGGAATATCTTCGCTGCTGGGTGGGAAACGATTACAACGCTCTACTCGCGTCTGTGTTCATTCCAATGGCCGTCAGAAAAAAAATGCATGGCAGAATTGTTTTGTGTTGATTGTGTTTGGATTTTAATTTTTCTATTCTACATTTTAGCATTTACCGCAACGAAATGTTGAACTTCGGTTTAAAACTTAGATTTATTTTCATAGAAATACGCACTTGTTAATGTTATTGTCAAATAATCCTAACCCTTATTGGGACAAAAGTCTATACAACTGATGTTAAATTAATTTGCAAATGTTTTCGATTGTAAATCATTGTCAATGCGAAATGCGAGCAACGCTATATCGGTTTGCACAATTAAATACGCCCATAACATCAAACTTATATTCAATTAAAGTTCGTAAAGTTTTCGATAACTCATCACTTTGACGGATGCTTGTGGCTGTTTCAAATCTAAAAAATTCCGCAGTTTCTTATTTCCCTTTAAATCTCATTGATTAAATCAAAATTCCATGTACGTGTTTATGATATGTGTGTATTAATAATGTTGTGGTCATTTACCGCAATGCGGATTGTTACGTGATGCTGTACAACGTTCGAAGATATTGTTCCTTTTAATTTGTTTCTGTGTTTCTGTAACAGAAACTTTTTTTACAACTTTTCTGTACATTTTTGCAATACATTTACCTTTGTAACGTGTAGAGTGTGCAAAAGGGTAGTGACAAGTCATAGCGGTTCACAGCGGTGGTTACTCGTGTAATAGATTGAACTTTACTGCGATTTGCAATGAAATATGGTGGCTTTACTTCCAACACACTATAGTGTATACGGTATACAGTGAGACGAAATGTCACCGAGAGTGCTTCCGTCCGAATCGCGATTCGAAAATATAGCAATGCGAGGTAATAAGAGCGGCTTTGAGTGGAGAAATGACGAAAACACGCGCGCAGTTCCTTTCACGTCATCAACATTCCAGCTACATTTTCAACGCAACGAGACAGAAGCCACACGATTTAGCACAATTTCTGCATGAATACACAGTGAATTGCGACATAGGATTCAGTTTGAAGCTTGAGGTTGGTTTTGCACAGGAGGTGTGATATGCAAGGAGCGGTAGTGTTGGTGTTTGTCCCTTCGGCAGTTTCTTTTTTTGTTTGGACGAAATAAACCACGTAATACAATAATTCGTTATTTATCACTGCAACAGCAAGACGGTTACGCAGTTTATTATAGAAACAAAATTATTCCAAAGCCTCCAAGTAAGCGTGCGACGAACTAGAAACACAAAAAGGTCGCACCATTGGGAGCCTCTGGTCAAACAAATCAAATAATTTATGAAATGATAAGGTGATTTACACCATGGAAATGCAATGAATTAAATGGAGAAAAATTTGTTTAGTTAAGCCGACACTCCTAATATTACAATTCCACATTGGCTTTGTGCAGCTTGCAATTATGTTACCCCACTTGAGAATGAAGATGGTAAATCGTTGTGTTCTACGTCACAAAATTCGTGACGTAGTGCTGGTTCGATACGTCACTGCTTTGGTTTTGATCTGTTCATTATTCGGTGGAGTTTTAACTCTTGATCCGTCGAATTACTGCGGTAAGTTCGTTTAAAAATGAAGTCGGTTTAAATTTGTGTCGAAGTTTTCTTGAAATTGAAACTAAATCCATCTTCGCATTTTTTCTTAGGTATTTTGAAAAAAGGTGGCATTATTTATATTTATTGGATTAAAATAGAATGTTATTGTGTGTCAGGTCGTGGACCTAGAGATTGCGTCGTACTCCTGTGTGACTACAGCGGTGGTGGGACAACGTTTCCCTGTGGTAAATATTAATTGTTTGAAACCATTTTTATGAACTATTGACTTAAAGCGAAAAAATGAGTTTACGAACAATATATGATAAGCAAAGTGGAACCAATAATATCATTTGTCTAAGCTGCAGGCAGCAGCAGTAAATATTTACTATTTTATTGTATCACGGGGCCTGACGGCTCTATTGGTTAAGCATTGCTTGGCCATAGTGTTTCCACCTTGTTTTCTCCGTAAGGTTGCACCTAGTTTGGTGCCCAATGAATAATGAAACCTTTTAGGTCGAAACAGTGGCCATCTGTCTGCAGCTTACACAAATATATATATATGGTTTCAATAATTCGTGTATGCGCCACAAGTGAGTGACGTTTTTATCGTTGAAAAAAATGTGTGGGGTATCTCCGTAATATTTGACGCTGAGAAACAAAATAATCCGACAACGTTGTACATGCTGTTCACTTTTTGTTGATAATACAACCAATATGAAGCTAGGAAAGCTATAGTTTGTTTGATAAAACATTTCCAGATTGAAATGAAAAGTTCCTTTTAACATTTTTAGTTTTCGCTCCTCGAAACGAATCACACAAAGTTTACAATGGATCTGGTGGGGCGTGTAAGTAAACTCTTGTTACGTTGTTGACGTTTGGTTTGGATATTAAGCTTGAACTACTTGGTTGTTGGTTAAGGCAGTTTATGATTGATGGTGGTGTGAACAAATTTGTGTGAAAATCGTCGGATGAGTCGAACTAACCGAGATTATTACTTCGGGGACGATTGGGCAACAGAGAACAGGAGTGTCGTTTTTCTGTTTCGATAAAAATCCAAATAAGTTGCAAGCGGTACGCGACAGCCGGATATAGACAGATAGACTTGTCCATGTTTCGTTACTAATACCGAAAACTAAAAATACACTCAAAACAAAGTATCTATTGACCTCAATGAGAAAATAGTATCCAAACTGCGTTACGTACATTTTAAATTATTCCGTTTTGCTTCATAATATTTGCGTGTGTCCCATACAACAACATGGCAGTGTTGCTTGGGTTTTAGCGTGGATGAGTTGATTTTATTTAAACTACAAACGTTGTTTCATTGCAGGGAATGACGCCAACATACACAGACTAAATATATCAGGTAAATCATTTATTGAAACTTTAACCAGAATTTTACCGACAAAAATTCAACTGTCTCATTGTAGAACATATGTGCACTGGTAGTGGATGTTGTATGACTTCCATCAATGGCCAATCTTTCTTTCCACTTCCTCCTGTCAACGTATTGATGCAGTTCTTGACCGGAGGTAAGAACAATTAGAGTTAAAATATTTCATATCTCTGTTGCTTAAAACACCCACAGACTTATAATGCAAATCGTATGAAGTGTGCAAAGCACGAATTAATGTAATCAAATTTGATAATTATGTTCGTCGCGTTTAAGTTGAGGCAAAGTTTAAAATGGAAAGTATCTTAGACATAATAAGCAATATGGAAAATTTATCCTCTCACAGGGTTTCTCACCAAATCTTTTTTAAAAATATGTCACTAATGGTTCTACATTTCTTGCACTTAACATAGTTATTTGCAGTACTTGGTTATGCTGAATCACAGCTATGAATTTTTGTGGGAGGTTTTTCGGGCGACAACTGGCGCATAAACAAAGGATTTTATCTTATGTTTTTCATAACGCCTGGCATATCTTAGCATGATTGTTTCGAATGGATTGTGTTGGTTGATTGTTACGTTATGGAGAACCTTAGATTTATCTGCGAGTCAGATCCTGTCATCAAAAGAGCGACATGTGGCTCGCGAGCCGTAGGTTCCCGACCTCTGGTTTAGCCCGAAAGTTGTATTGACTTGGATTGGGAAGTTATTTGTAACTGATGCAAAAGTAATTTCAACGTTTGAGTCAAACCGAGAAAGAAAATTTCGCATATAGGTCCTTCTTCAAATAATAATTTGTCACACCTATTCATTGTTAGTGGGTTCACGTACATATCCAAATGATATAAACTTTACCTTATGAGAGGCAGCAGGTTTGTCAAAACTAATTCAAATAAAACCAATTGCCGACCACTCTGTTTTGAGGTGAATAGGCCAGATGACAATTTATATTTTCCATGTCAACAGCATTATTCTGATTAAAAGAAACTACCTAAACTATGTAAAAGCTGTAAGATATAATCTTGTCATGGTCAAATGTTTAACTTACCATCAGTTTCCTCCTACATATACCACTCTATCTCTGGTTATATATCTTTCATAGACACAGATCTTGCCTGTAAAGCTGTGATAGTAACTAGAAATGTCACAAAAACTTCATACAACGACCAAAATTTAATTCAAAAAAACGATGATGTTATGAATTCCCCAATAAAATTTCTGATACCCACATCAAACTTCAATGTACAACACCTAAACCTTGGACGTTCAATCTATTTTCAAAGCTTGCGAGCGTGAGCTAAATCAAAATGATTTCGCCGGCGTATATGCCCAGCGACAATGCTGCCGTATTACGCCGAGCGCTTGCAAGCCCGAGACATTTCGTGACCAAACGCTCACGCTTCCCAGCTTTCTCGCGAGCGTTCGATCGCTGCAATGAAACAAACAAAGCGTGTTTGTGGACCCGGATCTAAAAATAAGCCTTTGTTTACGTCGGGAAAGTTTGTGGTATGATTTCAGAAAAGATACGGTAACATAAAATTGTAAGAAACATACAAACCCTTTGATGACCTAAATATTCAAATGCTTTCTTCCCTTTCAACAAAAATTTCTGTTTTGTTTGAACAAAATTGCACTAACCGAACAAAAAAATGCGCATACATGGTGATTTCCCACCCAAGCAACTTTCTACCATAAAAATATACTTGTGCATATGGTTGTCATTTAAGTCTATATGAGCACATTACAACCTTTTTTGTATATATGAGCAATTTTTACACACACCTTTTTTATTGTAAAGTCTGTTATAGTTGCAATAAAATATACCTAATGAGAAACAATGCTAACCCTTTATAATTGCAGGATCCATCCCCAGTGTTCCAGGTTCGGAATATACAATTTCCATACAAGGATATGAAAAGTGTAAGATACATTGGTTCATTAACATTGACTGTGGAATATATGCTCGATTATAGTGAAAGTAAAAATGCTTAAACTTGTTGTAATGCAGTTTTGAAAACACAGTAGGGCGTACAATCAAAGCTTGGCATGTCACATTATCCGGTTTAAACAATATTTAAAACAACTTTTTGTTTTGTAACTAACCACTCATAATAAAATTTATATCGGGATTTGGGAATCTTAATCAAAATATCTTTACTTTATGCGCAATTCCTACTATTTAAAAAAATATGCTTTTATTTGTTGGTTTTTACATCAAGTTTAATTGTGTTCATTATTACAGGTTTTCCCAATGTTGATCCTCAATACTTATCAACTTACTTATCACATGAACCAACCACTTGCCTCAATCTATCACTTTACTGCAGTAAGTGAACTCTCAAAATCCAAAAAGATGCGGTCAAATTTTATTAAAGCAATTTTTGTTATGGGTCTCCCATTAAAAAATATTACAGATTTTTCACTAAATTCGCAAACAACCAACATCCCACTGACAACTCTACAATCAACGACAATTAACCAACCAACCACCATCCCAATAACAAACCAACTATCGACCACAACAAACACCAATTGGAATGAAATTATTCGTAGTGAGTACATATTTTCTAAAACTTGAACATCCTCAAAAAAATGTTTAAATATATTTATGGCTTGGTAAACCGTGGCACCTACAAAAAACACTAAACAGCAGTTGAAACTGCAAACTAAGAAACTCAACATAACATTTGAACAGGTTTGGAAAGTAATCTGATTTCTATACAACCGGCTAACTCGGATGATTTAACAAACATCGACCAACTTGTTGAGAATATCACCCGATTCTATCAAACTTCAAACACAATCACTTTCTACAATGGTAATGCCCAACTTTACTTCAATCATACGACATTGAATGGTCCTCAGACCCAACTCACTGCCAATATCTTGCTTGGTTCAACTCGCATCGACTTAACGTTGGAAACAAACGGAGCAAACCAAGTCGCATTTTCAGTTCTCCAGTTTAAGATTCCAGAGGATTTGGAGGTTGAAGGTCCGAATGACCAAGTTGGCTCCCTCGCCACAACACGTTACATAGCCATCAAAAATACGAGCTACATTGTTATTGTCGGTTTGAACGTGGACGAAATTTTCCCACCTCTTGGCAAAGCAAAACTCAACAATCATCTGCAAGGCAACGTGAGATTCGTCGTTCCTACCACGTCACCACAATCAGCGTGCGAAGAAATTGTAAACATGAAGAAAAACGGAAGCAACCAGAAAATCTCCCAACTTTCTCCCAGATGCACATTCTTCGACGGAGCAGTGTCTTTATATTCGGATGAGGGCTGTACCACCGAAGCAAGCCCTGATCACATGACGTGCATTTGCAACCACCTCACTGTTTTCTCCGTCCTCCTGGCGGTAAAATCCATCGTCGTTCCACACGGTGTTAAGGTAAGTGGACGTATATTGCTTCGTTCATATGTTTGTATCTTGTGCTTGAATCATTCAGTTCCATTATATTGACAGATGATAAATTGGTATAAGGTCGTGTTTTGGAAATGTTTCAAACATTTATGACTTTTTGATGTATTAATTGTTCCAGACTACAACATACGTCACAGAATCAACATCCGTCTTCTTCCTCCTGCTCACCGCAATCATCCTGCTATGTTTCAATGAGGGAGGGGACAGAATTTACATCCAGATAAGTTTGACGTCATCACTTCAGCTTCTTCACGGTGTCAATTTATTGCACGATATTATCGTCACGCACGATAAGCCATGCATGGCGTTTACAGTGCTAAACCATTTTTTCTTGATGTGTTCAGGTAAAGATGTTTAAATAACAACAAATCAAACAGTTTACAGAGCCATTTCTTACCATAGGAATGTGGTTTCTGATCGAGGGAATACGACTTTTCATGGCTACCTCCAATCCAATCGACTTCCAAGCCCAGGATTCAAAAAAACGACTGAAGTACTTTATGACCTTCGGGTGGCTTCTTCCCGCCTTGATTGTGGGAATATCCGCACCAACAGGATTCCACTTCGGCGTCTACATGAAACCACAGCCTTATTACAAGGCGTGCCACCAATACCAAAACAATACTTCACCAATTCCCAAGTACGACAGATGCTTTTTGGCTTCCAACACTCCGGTTTTCTACACTTCCGTCATCACTCCTCTTGCTCTCGTCCTTCTCATCAACCTCTTCATTATCGGGAAAACATCTTATGTAGCATTAACCTCCCGAAGAATGCGAAACAGAGGAGATGACCCTGATCAGGAGGATGCAAAGAGAGCTGCAAAGACGTTCATTTTCCTCTTCCTGATGCTCGGTGGAACCTGGAGCTTGGCATTCTTCACTGGTGAGTTTCGATATTCTCAATATTTCTTCGTGTGAATCTATTCCCCAAAATTATGTGAGTTATGAAAAAACGTAATCTTTTTCAGGAATTGGAAACGAAATCTCGAACGAGGTTTTCATGTACATTCACAGCTTGGTGAACGGGATACAGGGATTCGTCCTGTTTGTTATCTACTGCATAATGGATGACGCCATCAGAAAGCGCTTCCTTCCCGACAATAAGAAACCGAAACTTGATGACAGAAGTGGAGGAAACGTTGCTATGGAAGATATGCGTGTACGTGAGGAGGTGATGCAACGTATTAACAATTAGTAGAGTGGATTTGAGTGGGAAATATCGTATTTGCTCGACACTGAGTATTTGTATCTTTCCAACTTGTACCAATATATTTGTGCTACAAGTTTTCCAAGTTCTGATGTAAATTTTCTATAGTGCGGATTGTAACAAACGTTTGTTCTTGAATTCTGAAACGTTTTTGTCATTGACTTGTGTGTTCGTTTAAACTTCATAACCTGTGTGTTCTTCAGTGTTCTTGGAGATTCTGTGCATGTTTTTGAATGATTGTCTTTTTTGTAGAAATAAGTTGTTGTCTTGAAAGGTGATGCAACGTATTAGCAATGAATAGAGTTGATATGAGTGGTGTTTCATCGTTGTCGTGAATGTTAGTTTGTTTTCATAAAACTTTTTATACGTTTGTTCGCAATCAGATATTTTCAGAATTTTGTGCACCTTGGAAACCTGTAATATTAAATTCTCCAGAAATAAAACACTTGGAACCCAAAAAAATTTGGATTAAAGATTGTCTCTTTGTGTCTATAATAAATTCGATGCAGTCGTATATTCCACATTGGTTTTACCATTTGTTGTTTCATATCACTGGTAAACAGTAGTCGCACGCAAAAGAACGCTGATGCTCCCTCCACAAATTTGTGGTAATTATTCTGGATTTCTTCCATGGAACGCGAGTAAAGCGAGTTTACAATTCTCCTCTTCTTGTTATTAACGCGCATGACGAACGCTTGTCGCGTTTTGTCGCAACAATTTCTCCAATCACAGTTTATGACAACATGATGACGTAAACGAAATGAACCCGATTGCCAATGTTTGAAAATTTGATAATGTTGGTGGTAACTTGGTCGCAGTTGCTTTGTTATATTATGCTGGGTTGTTGATCATTTTGTTGTGTTTTCCGCAAGAAAATTAATTAGTTGGGCAATTTATACATGTTGCTTGAAAATAATAACAGCTAATACCAACCAACTACCTACATATGGTTTTTGGCAGCTGTTAACAATATGTGTGTTTGTTTTCTTCTGGCGAAATGTTCTGTCAGCATATTGGCCAAGGGTTGAATAGCACTCACTGGTATTGTTGGCTAACGTTCCGAAATGGGGCGTCGCGTACATTGATGAGTCCGTTTAACAATATCGAAACCTCGTAAGTTGACTTTTCTAGTTTCGCAAGATATACGATTTGTGAATCCTTTTGCAAATCAAAGGGAAGCTCACAATCTCGTGGTGTTAATGATTCGTATCAATCTGCGTTTAATAGTACGTCGAAACTAAACATTTGCTAAAAGCGGTTGTTTTCGCCTCACTGAAATATATCAATTGGAAATATTCCTCCGTAGGTAAGCGAGGTGTAGGAGGCGGTCGGTCGATCCTACGACAGTATTAAGCTCCGATATTCGTCTGATGATCCATCCAAGACACAAGGACTCACAAGCACTTACTTCACCACAGTAGCTTCGTAAATATCGGCACGAGTTGGCGGGATATCAACATCCAATCCCCGTCAGAAAAATTTCGTTATCTTGATATCACAAACAATAAAACATCGGTTTATAATTACATAAAGTTTGTAAAGTTTGAATAATTCAGTTGTATCACTTCATCCGAATTCGGGGCAGTAAAAAATATCTCGAAGAATTCCGCAGTTCCTCATTTCTGTTTGACTCTCATTGATTAACTCAAAACTCGATGTACTTGTTTATGATTTTTGTGTATTGATAATTTTGTGATTATTTAACCAAATGCGGATTGATACGTTATCCTGGAGATATTGTTCCTTTTAATTTGTTTCTATCAACTTTATGGCGCATGTTATTTATTTGCAGCTCTGTAAAGTGTTCATTGCTTACCGACGACTTTCCGTTGATTTCTATACATTTGTGCAATATATTTACCTTCGTAATGTGCAGAATGTGCAGAATGTGCAGAAAGGTACTGCCAAGTCACATCGGTTCACAGCGGTGGTTTTTCGTGTAATAGATTGAACTTTACCGCGACTTGCAATGAAATATAGTGGCTTTGTTTCCAACACAAAACGGTGATTCGAAACGTCACCGAGAGTGCTTCCGTCGCAAACGCGATTCGAAAATATAACAATGCGAGGTAATAGGAGCGGGTTTGAGTGGAGAAATGACGAAAACACGGGCGATGCTCCTTTCGCGTCATCAACATTCCAGTTAAATTTCCAACGGAACGAGACTGAAGCCACACGATTTAATATAATTACTGAATGAATACTCAGTTAATTGCGAAGCTTGAGGTTGGTTTGGCACAAGAAGTGTGATATGCAAGGAGCGGCAGTGTTGGTGTTTGTCCCCATCTGCAGTTACTTATTGTTGAGAACAGTGGTTTTATGCTTTCTTGAACTGGTGACTCTTTAAGCAATAACAAAACGTTATTTCGACACACCCCAAAAGATTTTCACGTGTTTAGAGATATTTATAATGTTGAACCTTTTTTGTTTGTACGAAATAAACTACGTTATACGATAATTCGTTGTTTATCACTGCAACAGTAAGAAGGTTGCGCAGTTTATTATAGAAACAAAATTATTCCAAAGCCCCCGAAGAAGCGTGCGGCGCCCCAGAAACACAAAAAAGGCCGCACCATTGGTAGCTTCTGGTCAAACAGATCTAATAATTTATGAAATGATTGAAGGTGATTTGCACCATGGAAATGCAATGAATTAAATGAAGAAAATTTTGTTTAGTTAAGCCGACACTCATGTTATTATAATTCCACATTGGTGTGGTACAGCTTGCAATTATGTTCCCCCACTTGAGAATGAAGATGGTAAATCGTTGTGTTCTACGTCACAAAATTCGTGACGTAGTGATGCTGGTTCGTTACGTCACTGCTTTTACTGTAATCTGTTCATTATTTGGTGGAGTTTTAACCTTCGATCCGTCGGATTACTGCGGTAAGTTCGTTTAAAAATGAAGTCGGTTTAAATTTGTGTCGAAGTTTTCTTGAAATTGAAACTAAATCCATCTTCGCATTTTTTATCAAGTATTTTGAAACAAGGTGGCATTTTTGTATTTATTGGGTTAAAATATAATGTTATTGTGTTTCAGGTCGTGGACCTAGAGATTGCGTCGTATTCCTGTGTGACTACAGCGGTGGTGGGACAACGTTTCCCTGTGGTAAGTATTAATTATTTTAAACCATTTTTATGAAATATTGACATAAAGCGAAAAAATGAGTTGACGAACAATAATATATGATAAGCAAAGTGGAACCAATAATATCATTTGTCTAAGCTGCAGACAGCAGCAGTTAATATTTACTATTTTGCTGTGACACGGGGCCTGACGGCTCTATTGGTTGAGCATTGCTTGGCCATAGTGTTTCCACATTGTTTTCTCCGTAAGGTTGCACCTAGTTTGGTGCCCAACGGATGACGGTGATTGTATAGTCACCACAAAGTGGAAGTCTTTGCTTGGCCATTTGGTCAGCAGAGTCGTCTGATAGTCACACCAGCTGCACTGATGAGATCTTTTAGATCGAAACAGTGGCCATCTGTCCGCAGCTTTCACAAATGTATATCTAAGGTTTCAATATTTCGTGTATGCGCCACAAATGTGTGATGTTTTTATCGTTACATTAAAAAACGTGTGAGGTGAATCCGTAATATTTGACGCTGAGTAACAAAATAATCCGACAACGCTGTACATGCTGCTCACGTTTTGTTGATAAAACAATCAATATGTAGCTAGGAAAGCTATAGTTTGTTTGATAAAACGTTTTCAGATTGAAATGAAAAGTTCCTTTTAACATTTTCAGTTTTCGCTCCTCGAAACGAATCTCACAAAGTTTACAATGGATCTGGTGGGGCGTGTAAGTAAACTCTTGTTACGTTGTTGACGTTTAGTTTGGGTATTATGCTTGAACTACTTGGTTGTTGGTTAAGGCAGTTGATGATTGATGGTGGTGTGAACAAATTTGTGTGAAAATCGTCGGATGAGTCGAACTAACCGAGATTAATAATTCGGGGACGATTGCGCCACGAAGAACAGGAGTATCGTTTTTTCGTTTCGATAAAAAAGCAAAATAAGTGGTAATAAATGGTACGCGAAAATCGGATTTAGTCAGAAGGACTTATCTATGCATTGTTATAAATGCCGAGAACTAAAAATATACTCAAAACAAAGTATTCCATTGACCTCATTGGGAAAATAGCATCCAGACAGGGTTACGTACATTTCAAATTATTGCATTTTAGTCCACAATATTTACGTGTGTCCCATACAATAACATAGCAGTGCTGCTTCGGTTTGACGTGGATGGGTTGAGTTTTATATAAACTATAAACGTTGTCGTTTCATTGCAGGGAGTAACGCCAACATACACAGACTAAATATAGCAGGTAAATTATTTATTGAAACTTTGATCAGAATTTTCCCGATAAAAAACTCTCCCAATGTAGAACATACATGCACTGGTAATGGATGTTGTATGACTGCCATCAACAACGTCCTTCATTCACCTCCATCTCCTATCAACGTATTGATGCAGTTCTTGACCGGAGGTAAGAGCAATTAGAGTTAAAATATTTCATATCTCTGCAATATTCACATTCATTCATTGTTGGTGGGTGCATGTACATATCAAAATGTTATAAACTTCACTTTATGAGAGGCAACAGGTTTGCCAAAACTAATTCAAATAAAACCAAATGCCGACCACTTTGTTTTGAGGTGAATAGGTCAGATGACAATTTATATTTTCAATGTCAACAGCATTATTCTGATTAAATGAAACTACCTAAACTATGCAAAAGCTGTAAGATATCATCTTGGCATAGTCAAATGTTTAACTTACCATTAGCTTTTCCCATCCATATAACACTATATATTTTATAATATATCTTTCATAGACACAGATCTTGCGTGATAAGCTGTGATAGTAACTAGAAATATCACTGCATCCTGACAAAACGACCTCTATTTGATAAAAATTAATTTGAAAAATGCTGTGTTTATTATTCCCAAAATAATATTCTGATCCACATCAAACTTCCACCCACAACACTCAAACCCTGGACATACAATCTATTTTCTAACCTTGCGAGCGTGCAACCGCTTCAATGAAACAAACAAATTTTAAGTCTATATGAGCATAAAACAAACGTTTTTTGCATATATGAACAATTTTTAAACACACCTTTCTTTTATTGTAAAACCAGTTGTAGTTGTATTGAAATGTACTAAATGCAAAAACAATGCGAATGCTTTATCATTGCAGGATCCATCCCCAGTGTTCCAGGTTCGGGATATACAATTTCCATACAAGGATATGAAAAGTGTAAGATGCATTGCTTCATTAACTTTGGCTGTGGAATATATGCTAGATTACAATGAAAGCAAAAAAGCTTAATTCACCTGTAGAAATTTAAGTGTTAGTTCATTGAAAACTTGTTGCAATGCAGATTTGAAACACAGTAAGGCCTACAATTCAAAGTTGGCATGTTACATTTTCCAGTTTAAATAACATTTCCAACCACTTTTTGTTTTGTAACTTACAACACATCTTAAAATTTATATGGGAATTTTAATTAAAAAAATATTTATTTGATGCACAATAACTACTACTTACTACAAGAAAATCTCATGCTTGTATTTGTTGTTTTCTTACAAGTTTAATTGTGTTCAATATTACAGGTTTCCCTGGGATTTCCCCCTCATTCGTAGCAGTTTACTTATCACAAGAACCATCCACTTGCCTCAATATATCACTTTACTGCAGTAAGTGAATTTACAATCAAAATGTAATAAACTAATATTTTGCGATATGATTAAAGTTTTTTGACACAATTTTTTTACCGTTCCGCATTTGAAATATTACAGATTTTTCATTTTTCACAAGCAAAATTCCACCGACTACTCCACAAGCATCAACTATCCCAACCACTCAACTCCTATCTGCACAAGTATCGAAAACCACCATCCCAATAACCAACCAACAATCGACCAAACCCACTACAAGATGGAATGAAATTATTCCTAGTGAGTCGACGAATAATCCAATGACTAAAATTGTTTTAATATATTTAGTGCATTGACATAAACCGTGGCAACTACAAGTGGTAACAAATCATTTTGAAAAATCAATTACAGAGTTTTTAAACATGCATTGTTATGCAAGTGGCAAACACTTGGTTTATATACAGTTAAGATTAAAAAACACTAAACAGCAGTTGAACCTCCAAACTAAGAAACTCAACATAACATTTGCTCAGGTTTGGAAAGTAATCTGACTTCTACACAACCGGCTAACCCGGATGATTTAACAAACATCGACCAACTTGTGGAGAATATCACCCGATTCTATCAAACATCAAACATAATCACTTTCCACAATGGTAATGCCCAACTTTACTTCAATCATACGACATTGAATGGTCCCCAGACTCAACTCACTTCCAATATCTTGCTTGGTTCAACTCGCATCGACTTAACGTTGGAAACAAACGGAGCAAACCAAGTCGCATTTTCAGTTCTCCAATTTAAGATTCCAGAGGATGTTGAGGTTGAAGGCCCGACTGACCAAGTTGGCTCCCTCGCCACAACACGTTACATAGCCATCAAAAATACGAGCTACATTGTTATTGTCGGTTTGAACGTAGATGAAATTCCCCCACGTACACAGCCTGGAAAATTAAAACTCAACAATCAACTGCAAGGCAACGTGAGATTCGTCCTTCCTACCACGTCACCACAATCAGCGTGCGACGAAATTGAAAACATGAAGAAAAACGGAAGCAACCAGAAAATCTCCCAACTTTCACCCAGATGCACATTCTTCGATGGAGCAGCTTCTTTATATTCGGATGAGGGCTGTACCACAGAAGTAAGCCCTGATCACGTGACCTGCAGTTGCAATCACCTCACTGTTTTTTCCGTCCTCCTGGCGGTAAAATCCATTGTCGTTCCACACGGTGTTAAGGCAAGTACACATAATATTTTATTCATAGTTGCACCTTGTGCTTTATAAAATCAGTCAGTTCGAATATATTCAAACTTGAAAAATGGAGGTCGAGGTCGTGTTTTGAAAATATTTGAAACATTCATGACTTCTTCATTTTTAATTTTTCCAGATTACAACATACGTCACAGAATCAACATCCGTCTTCTTCCTCCTGCTCACCGCAATCATCCTGCTAAGTTTCAATGAGGGAGGGGACAGAATTTACATCCAAATAAGTTTGACGTTATCACTTCTGCTTCTTCACGGCGTCAACTTGTTGCACGATATTATCGTCACGCATGATCAGCCATGCATGGCGTTTACAGTGCTAAACCATTTTTTCTTGATGTGTTCAGGTAAAGATGTTTAAATAACAACAAATCAAACAATTTAAAGAACCTTTTCCTACCATAGGAATGTGGTTTCTGATCGAGGGAATACGACTCTTCATGGCTACCTCCAATCCAATCGACTTCCAAGCCCAGGATTCAAAAGATCGACTCAAGTACTTTATGATCTTCGGGTGGCTTCTTCCCGTCTTGATTGTTGGAATATCCGCACCCGTGGGATTCCACTTTGGCGTCTACGTGAAACTACAGCCTTATTACGAGGCGTGTCACCAATATCAAAACAACACTTCACCAATTCCCAAGTACGACAGATGCTGGTTGGCTCCCAACACTCCGGTTTTCTATACTTCCGTCATCACTCCTCTTGCTCTCGTCCTTCTCATCAATCTCCTCATCATCGGGAAAACATCTCATGTAGCATTAACCTCCCGAAGGATGCGGAACAGTGGAGATGACCCTGATCAGGAAGATGCAAAGAGAGCTGCAAAAACGTTCATTTTCCTCCTCTTGATGCTCGGTGGAACCTGGAGCTTGGCATTCTTCACTGGTGAGTTTCGATATTCTCAGCACTTCGTGTGAATCTATTCCCAAAGTTTATGTGTGTACTACAAAAACGTAATCTTTTCAGGAATTGGAAACGAAATCTCGAACGAGGTTTTCATGTACATTCACAGCTTGGTGAACGGGATGCAGGGATTCGTCCTGTTCGTTATCTATTGCGTCATGGATGACGTCATCAGAAAGCGCTTCCTTCTCGACAAGAAGAAACCGAAACGTGATGATAGAAGGGAACGAAACGTTGCTATGAAAGATATGCGTGTACGTGAGGAGGTGATGCAACGTATTAACAATGAGTAGAGTGGATTTGAGTGGGAAATATCGTCTTTGCTCAACACTGAGTATTTGTGTCTTTCCACCTTGTATCAATATATTTGTGCTACAAGTTTTCCAAGTTCTGATGTAAATTTGCTACAGTGCGGATTGTATCAAACGTTTGTTTAAGTTTGAATTCTAAAACGTTTTTATCGTTGACTTGTGTGTTCGTTTAAACTTCATTACCTGTGTTCAGTGTTCTCAGAGATTCTGTGTATGTTTTGTATGGTTGACTTTTTTTGAAGATAAAAGTTGTTGTCATGAAAGGTGATACAACGTATTAACAATGAGTAGAGTTGATATGAGTGGTATTTTGTCGTTTTCATGAATGTTAGTTTGTTTGCATAAAACTTTTATACATTTGTTCGCAATCAGATATTTTCGGAATGTTGTTCACCTTGGAAACCTGTAATGCAAAGTGTTCTAAAAATGACACACTTGGAACCCAGCAAAATTTTGATAGAGACAGAATTAAAGTTTGTCCCCTTGTATCTACATTTAAGTCGTTGCTGCCGTACGTTTTACATTGGTTTTACCATTTGTTGTTTCATCTCGCAGTCGCACGCAAATGAACGCTGATGCTCCCTCCACAAATTTGTGGTAATTATTCCGGATTTCTTCCATGGAACGCGAGTAAAGCGAGTTTCCAATTCTCGTCTTCTTGTTATTAACGCGCATGACGAACGCTTGTCGCGTTTTGTCGCAACAATTTCTCCTATCACAGTCTATGACAACATGATGACGTAAACGAAATGAACCCGATTGCCGATGTGGAAAATTTGATAATTTTGTTGGTAACATGGTCGCAGTTGCTTTGTTATATTATTTTGTGTTGTTGAAAAATTTCGTTTAAAAATGCATGGCAGAATTAATTTGTGTTAATTGTGTTTGGATTTGGATTTCCCTTTTCCACATTTTAGCACTTACCACAACAAAATGTGGAACTTCGGTTTAAAAACATGCATTTACGTTTGTAGAAATACACTCTTGTATGTGTTATCGTCAAATTATCCCAACCATTATTAGGGACAAAAGTCTATACTGCAGATGTTAAATTAATTTGCAATTTTTGTTGATTTCACACTTTACGCAACACTCACATAAATTTGAGAAACAGACAATGCCTTACAGTAGTGATGTCTTGCGCCGGATCCGGGTACCCGGACCCGGCCGGATATTGACCAATTTTCAATACCCGGACCCGGTCGGAGAATACACTTGATTTTACCGGATGGTTGGGAAAGCATTTTTGTCCTAAAAACGGACAAACATTCGCAAATTACTCGTTTTTTGGGATCCGGTTTGTGAAACTCGCCGACTTCCGATTTTGCGGATGTTGGTTATTAAGGTTTTTTTGTGACGTCTTATACCATATTATTAAATACCCACGTTTATTTGTTCCACTCTTGATAAGCTAACCTTAACATAGCATTCTGTTTGGCAATCAAACATTTTTGACATACCGATAAAATACACGAATCGGTGTTAACAAACTGCCGGATCCAAATTATCCGGCCGGATTTGATTGATAACTATCCGGATCCGGCCGGGCCGGATAATTTGGAACTAAGAACATCACTACCTTACAGAGGGCCAGATTCTCTTAAATTGCAATTCAAAAGCACATATTTAAAACTAGTTCATATTTTAATTATTTTTCTTTTTCTGAAATCTACCTTTTCCCAACCCGAAATATTATGCATGACGGAGGTGGAAATATTACATTCAAAATGCAATGCAACAACACCTTTCAGTATATCTTTTAATTCAAATACAAAAAAAGAAATTTTACAATGAATTTTTCTCACGTTTTTATTAGGGCTGCAAAAGAAAAGTTGGAATTTACTTCTGGTTGCTCGGAATCATTATCGTGTGTGTCTTCATCGTCGAGGTGAGAAAAAAAAGTTTGTGATGCAAACGTTTGAAAGTAAACATTTTATACCTGAAGTAAAAACTTAATTCGAAATTATTTGGAAAGTGAACATTTCATCGAAAGGCATCTTATTTGTCTAGATGTTCGGATTGGTGCTGTCTTGTTGTCTGTACAAAGGGATTGGAGACGGCCAGTGACGTAACAAGAATAAATTCTCATTCTTGTGTTTGGAATTCTTATTGATTATAATATTTTTTTGTATTCGTTGTACGGCGCTGTAGGTCCTTTGATTTCATTTCTGTTTTACTCTAAAAAAAAAACATCTTCCTATCAATGGAAATCAAACATCAACTTTAACTAATTCGGTCGAGGACGCTATGCAAAATTCAAAATTACTATGAAAACTAACCTTGATATATGTTCATATTATAATTTGTTTTGTAGTTGTAGTTGATAAAAAATTTTATTAAAATATTTTTTCCGATATCATAAAGTTGGGTGGTCATTTTCGGTCAGCCGAAACTGCTTCCAGTCACACCACGAGGAGGTACACAGATGACTTGGTGTTTGAGCCGAATAGGCCAGCGACCAACCTGAAAAATACCTATAACATATGTTAAACATTAGTTACATTATTAAGCCTATACTTAGCCTATACTTAAATGTAGCAGATCTGGCCGTTGATTGTGCATTGTTTTAATACAAGCTACACCAATTTATGACGAGAGGAATATAGTTGTTTTAAGCTGTATACAGCTGGCCAGAGTTTCGAACTATAAGGTCTCATCAGTGCAGCTGGTGTGACTATAAGACGACTTTGCTGACCAATCGGCCAAGCAAAGACTTCCACTTTGTGTAGGAATATATTTGTTTGAAACAAAATGCTGTGGATAAATGCCAGCTAGATTATTTAAAAATATCGGAAAAACAACTTCGCCTGCATATTCATCATCGGTTTCTGCAAAATTAAACGAATACATTTGTGTTTTGTACAAAAATAGATCAGTTACTGAAGCCATGATCTACCTTTGCCTGGAAGCTACAGACATTTAGCATTAGATTATCCTATGTGTTGAAAATATTCTTGTGGTTTCAGTGTGAGAAGAGACACAAAGAACGCACCATGTGTTCTGTGTAATCATAAAAAGTGTTGTTTCTAAGTCATGTTTGATAAAAAGAAAGACGTCCACGTTCATAGCCATTGAATGCGAACTTCATCAGGATTCGATGAAACGCAGAGTAGCTAAACACTCATCGATGCCTTGCAAGTAGAAGTGGGGAGGAAATGTTTCCCAAAACAATTTACTTTTCATTGAAATTCATCATTAGCTTTTGTGCTGTTGTGGATCGCTCACGACAAAACTGTTGATGTAGTCTGATTATCAGCATTTAACAATTACACGCAAACATATTTTCACATTTCATCCAAGCAACGTTTACACATTTCTTCTCAGCTTGGTTCAACACCAAGCACACAGATCGGTTGCAATTAAGCTAAATGACACAGAAACTAAAATCTCAAAATGAGAAACAATTACACTTGCTTCAATACATGAATAGTTTTTCTTCAAAAATTTGCACAAAAATGCCGTTTCACAAAAACATCAACAATATAGACACTATATTAAGGCGCTACGTGGCGCTATTGTATCATTAATTATTTTTAACCTCACAGTATGTATGCTACATTTAGTCGGCAATAGAACAACCGTTTTTCGTTTGCGTGACTTCCTATGTACGCGTGTTGAAGTAAGCGTATTGTCATATGTGGAGCCTGCTGACGAGTTTGTCCTGTCGAGTGACAGATGTTGTTTAGTTTATTCAAAGGTTATTGAAAGTATTTGATACAACAGTATTAATTAAATAGTTTAGAGGATTTCAAAACAGCAGCTTTTTTAGGTTGTTGTTTTTGCTCAATTGTGGAACCGGTTTATTACACCAGACGTGCATTTCCTTCTGTGTTTGGTAGCCGACTTGTCTGTTACCTTTGTATTTATTGCGTGAAAATGTATTTGTAAATACGACTCGAAATTAAAAGCAAGCTTGTTGGGGAAAAAATTAAGATACAATTTTGTTGTGAAAGCAGAATTCTTACAAACATAAGGTTTCCAGTTGTTGTCTTGCCGTTTAACCGGTGTCGTGACGTCACCAAAACACGTCATATTGCAGTGATATCATTTCTGCTTGTGTTGTTCACGGGAGCATATCAATTAGACCCCTCTGACTATTGTGGTTGTTAGTGAATGCACAACATTTCTGAATTGATATGGTGGCTTTATTTCCAACACTCTACGATGAGATAAAATGTCGTCGAGAGTGGTTCCGTCGAAAACGCGATTTTAAAATAAAAAAATGCGAGGTGATAGAAGGGGGGTTGAGTGGAGAAATGACGAAAACACGCGCGAATGTTCCTTTCGCGTCATCAACATTCCAGTTAAATTTTCAACGCAACGAGACTGAAGCCACACGATTTAGTACTATTACTGAATGAATACGCAGTGAATAGCGACAAAGGATTCAGTTTGAAGCCTGAGGTTGGTTTGGCAGAAGAAGTGTGATATGCAAGGGGCGGCAGTGCTGGTGTTTGTTCCCTACTGCAGTTACTTTTTCTCAAGAACAGCGGTTTCATGCTTTCTTGAACTGGTGACTCATTCATGAACTAAGTAATACGATAATTCGTTATTTATCACTGCAACATCAAGAAGGTTACGCAGCTTATTATAGAAAGAAAATAACTCCAAAGCCTCCAAGTTAGCCTGCGACGCCCCAGAAACACAAAAACAGCGCACCATTGGTAGCTTCTGGTCAAACAAATCTAATAATTTATGAAATGATTGAAGGTGATTTGTACCATGGATATGCAATGTATTAAATGGAGAAAGATTTGTTTAGTTAAGCCAACACTCCTAATATTGTAATTCCACATTGGTTTTGTACAGCTTGCAATTATGTTCCCCCACTTGAGAATGAAGATGGTAAATCGTTGTGTTCTGCGTCGCAAAATTCGTGACGTATTTCTGGTTCGTTACGTCACTGCTTTGGTTTTAATCTGTTCATTATTTGGTGGAGTTTTAACCCTCGATCCGTCGGATTACTGCGGTAAGTTCGTTTAAAAATTAAGTCGGTTTAAGTTGGTGCCGAAGTTTCCTGGAAACTGAAACTAAATCCATCTTCGCATTTTTTGTCAAGTATTTTGAAATAAAGGTGGCATTATTTATATTTATTGGGTTAAAATAGAATGCTGTTGTGTTTCAGGTCGTGGACCGAGAGATTGCGTGGTCCTCCTGTGCAACTACACCGGTGGAACGACATTTCCCTGTGGTAAATATTTACTATTTTTAGCCATTTTTAGGAACTATTGGCATAAAGCGAAGAAATGTGTTTACGAACAATATATATATGGTTTCAATATTTCGGGTATGCGCCACAAGTGTGTGACGTTTTATCGTTAAATTAAAAAAATGTGTGAGGTGACTCCGTAATATTTGATGCTGATAAACAAAATAATCCCACAACGTTGTACATGCTGCTCACCTTTTGAATATAACACAACCAACATGAAGCTAGGAAAGCTATAGTTTGTTTGATAAAATATTTCCAGATTGAAATGAAAAGTTCCTTTTGACTTTTTCAGTTTTCGCTCCTCGAAAGGAATCACACGAAGTTTACAATGGATCTGGTGGGTCGTGTAAGTAAACTCTTGTTACGTTAATTAATCGGTATTGCTCTTCTGGCACTATTGACCTAAATGAGAACATAGCATCTAGACTGCGTTACGTACATTTCAAATTATTCCGTTTTGCTTCATAATATTTGCGTGTGTCCCATACAATAACATGGAAGTGCTGTTTCGGTTTGAATGTGGATGAGTTAATTTTATATAAACTATAAACGTTGTCGTTTCATTGCAGGGAATGCCCCCAACATACTAAGCCTAAATATAACAGGTAAATTATTTATTGAAACTTTGATCAGAATTTTCCCGATAAAATTCAACTTCAATGCAGAACATACGTGCACTGGTAGTGGATGTTGTATGACTTCCATCAATGGCCAAGCCCCCACAGCTCCACAGCCTCCCGTCAACGTATTGATGCAGTTCTTGACAGGAGGTAAGAACAATTTGAGTTAAAATATTTCATATCTCTGTTCCTTAAAACACCCACAGACTTATAATGCAAATCATATGAAGTGTGCAAAGCACGAATTAATGTAAACAAATTTGATAATTATGTTCGTCGCGTTTAAGTTAAAACAAAGTTTAAAATGGAAAGTTTACCAGACATAATCCGCAATATGGAAAATTTATCCTCTCACAGGGTTTCTCACGAAATCTATTTCAAAAATATGTCACTAATGGTTCTACATTTCTTGCACTAAATATAGTTATTTGCAGTACTTGGTTATGCTGAATCACAGCTATGAATTTTTGTGGGAGGTTTTTCGGGCGACATCTGGCGCATAAACAAAGGATTTTATCTTATGTGTTTCATAACGCCTGGCATATTTTAGCATGATTGTTTCGAATGGATGGTTTTGGTTGATTGTTACGTTATGGAGAACCTTAGATTTATCTGCGAGTCAGATCCTGTCATCAAAAGAGCGAAATCTGGCTCGCGAGCCATAGGTTTCCAACTTCTGGTTTAGCCCGAAAGTTGAATTGACTTGGATTGGAAAGTTATTCGATGTTAGTGGGTGCATGTACATATCAAAATGATATGAACTTCACCTTATGAGAGGCAGCAGGTTTGTCAAAACTAATTCAAATAAAACCAATTGCCGAACACTCTGTTTTAAGGTGATTAGGCCAGATGACAATTTATATTTTTTATGTCAACAGCATTATTCTGATTAAAAGAAACTACCTAAACTATGTAAAAGCTGTAAGATATAATCTTGTCATGGTCAAATGTTTAACTTACCATCAGTTTCCTCCTATATATACCACTATATCTCTGGTAATATATCTTTCATAGACACAGAACTTGCCTGTAAAGCTGATTGTAACTAGAAATGTCACAAAAACTTCATACAACGACCAAAATTTAATTCAAAAAAACGATGATGTTATGAATTCCCCCAATAAAATTTCTGATACCCACATCAAACTTCAATTTACAACGCCTAAACCTTGGACGTTCAATCTATTTTCAAAGCTTGCGAGCGTGAGCTAAATGAAAATGATTTTGCCGGCGTATACGCTCAGCGACAATGCTGGCGTATTACGCCGAGCGCTTGCAAGCCCGCGAAATTTCGTGACCAAACGCTCACGCTTCCCAGCTTTCTCGCGAGCGTACGATCGCTGCAATGAAACAAACAAAGAGTGTTTGTGGACCCGGACCTAAAAATAAGCCTTTGTTTACGTCGGGAAAGTTTGTGGTATGATTTTAGAAAAGAAACGGTAACATAAAATTGTAAGTAACATACAAACCCTTTGATGACCTAAATATTCAAATGCTTTCTTCCCTTTCGACAAAAATTTCTGTTTTGTTTGAACAAAATTGCACTAACCGAACAAAAAAATGCGCATTACATGGTGATTTCCCGCCCAAGCAACTTTCTACCATAAAAATATACTTGTGCATATGGTTGTCATTTAAGTCTATATGAGCACATTACAACCTTTTTTGTATATATGAGCAATTTTTACACACACCTTTTTTATTGTAAAGTCTGTTATAGTTGCAATAAAATATACCTAATGAGAAACAATGCTAACCCTTTATAATTGCAGGATCCATCCCCAGTGTTCCAGGTTCGGGATATACAATTTCCATACAAGGATATGAAAAGTGTAAGATGCATTGCTTTTTTAACATTGACTGTGGAATATATGCTCGATTATAGTGAAAGTAAAAATGCTTAAACTTGTTGTAATGCAGTTTTGAAAACACAGTAGGGCGTACAATCAAAGCTTGGCATGTCACATTATCCGGTTTAAACAATATTTAAAACAACTTTTTGTTTTGTAACTAACCACTCATAATAAAATTTATATCGGGATTTGGGAATCTTAATCAAAATATCTTTACTTTATGCGCAATTCCTACTATTTAAAAAAATATGCTTTTATGTGTTGGTTTTTACATCAAGTTTAATTGTGTTCATTATTACAGGTTTTCCAGGGATTTCCCCCCCATTCTTATCAGCTTACTTATCACAAGAACCAACCACTTGCCTCAATCTATCACTTTACTGCAGTAAGTGAACTCTCAAAATACAAAAAATATACGGTCAAATTTTATTAAAGCAATTTTTGTTATGGGTCTCCCATTAAAAAATATTGCAGATTTTTCACTAAATTCGCAAACAACCAACATCCCACAGACAACTCTACAATCAACGACAATTACCCAACCAACCACCATCCCAATAACAAACCAACTATCGACCACAACAAACACCAACTGGAATGAAATTATTCGTAGTGAGTACATATTTTCTAAAACTTGAACATCCTCAAAAAAATGTTTAAATATATTTATGGCTTGGTAAACCGTGGCACCTACAAAAAACACCAAACAGCAGTTGAAACTGCAAACTAAGAAACTCAACATAACATTTGCTCAGGTTTGGAAAGTAATCTGATTTCTATGCAACCGACTAACCCGGATGATTTAACAAACATCGACCAACTTGTGGAAAATATCACCCGATTCTCTCAAACTTCAAACATAATCACATTCCACAATGGTAATGCCCAACTTTACTTCAATCATACGACATTGAACGGTCCCCAGACCCAACTCACTGCCAATATCTTGCTTGGTTCAACTCGCATCGACTTAACGTTGGAAACAAACGGAGCAAACCAAGTCGCATTTTCAGTTCTCCAGTTTAAGATTCCAGAGGATTTGGAGGTTGAAGGTCCGAATGACCAAGTTGGTTCCCTCGCCACAACACGTTACATAGCCATCAAAAATACGAGCTACATTGTTATTGTCGGTTTGAACGTGGACGAAATTTTCCCACCTCTTGGAAAAGCAAAACTCAACAATCATCTGCAAGGCAACGTGAGATTCGTCCTTCCTACCACGTTACCACAATCAGCGTGCAAAGAAATTGAAAACATGAAGAAAAACGGAAGCAACCAGAAAATCTCCCAACTTTCTCCCAGATGCACATTCTTCGACGGAGCAGTGTCTTTATATTCGGATGAGGGCTGTACCACCGAAGCAAGCCCTGATCACGTGACGTGCAGTTGCAACCACCTCACTGTTTTCTCCGTCCTCCTGGCGGTAAAATCCATCGTCGTTCCACACGGTGTTAAGGTAAGTGGACGATTATTCGATTATTCAGTTCCATTATATTGACAGATGATAAATTGGTTTAAGGTCGTTTTTTGGAAATACTTGCAACATTTATGACTTCTTAATGCATTAATTGTTCCAGATTACAACATACGTCACAGAATCAACATCCGTCTTCTTCCTCCTGCTCACCGCAATCATCCTGCTCTGTTTCAATGAGGGAGGGGACAGAATTTACATCCAGATAAGTTTGACGTCATCACTTCTGCTTCTTCACGGCGTCAATTTATTGCACGATATTATCGTCACGCACGATAAGCCATGCATGGCGTTTACAGTGCTAAACCATTTTTTCTTGATGTGTTCAGGTAAAGATGTTTAAATAACAACCAATCAAACAGTTTACAGAGCCTTTTCTTACCATAGGAATGTGGTTTCTGATCGAGGGAATACGACTCTTCATGGCTACCTCCAATCCAATCAACTTCCAAGCCCAGGATTCAAAAAAACGACTCAATTGCTCTATGACCTTCGGGTGGCTTCTTCCCGCCTTGATTGTGGGAATATCCGCACCAACAGGATTCCACTTCGGCGTCTACATGAAACCACAGCCTTATTACGAGGCGTGCCACCAATACCAAAACAACACTTCACCAATTCCCAAGTACGACAGATCCTGGTTGGCTCCCAACACTCCGGTTTTCTACACTTCCGTCATCACTCCTCTTGCTCTCGTCCTTCTCATCAACCTCTTCATTATCGGGAAAACATCTTATGTAGCATTAACCTCCCGAAGAATGCGGAACAGAGGAGATGAACCTGATCAGGAGGATGCAAAGAGAGCTGCAAAGACGTTCATTTTCCTCTTCTTGATGCTCGGTGGAACCTGGAGCTTGGCATTGTTCACTGGTGAGTTTCGATATTCTCAGCATTTCTTCGTGTGAATCTATTCCCCAAAATTATGTGAGTTATAAAAAAACGTAATCTTTTTCAGGAATTGGAAACGAAATCTCGAACGAGGTTTTCATGTACATTCACAGCTTGGTAAACGGGATGCAGGGATTCGTCCTGTTTGTTATCTACTGCATAATGGATGACGCCATCAGAAAGCGCTTCCTTCCCGACAATAAGAAACCGAAACGTGATGATAGAAGTGGAGGAAACGTTGCTATGGAAGATATGCGTGTGCGTGAGGAGGTGACGCAACGTATTAACAATGAGTAGAATGGATTTGAGTGGGAAATATCGTCTTTGTCCATCACTGAGTATTTGTGTCTTTCCACCTTGTACCAATATATTTGTGCTACAAGTTTTCCAATTTCTGTTGTAAATTTGCTACAGTGCGGATTGTAACAAACGTTTGTTCAAGCTTAAATTCTGAAACGTTTTTGTCATTGACTTGTGTGTTCGTTTAAACTTCATAACCTGTGTGTTCTTCAGTGTTCTTAGAGATTCTGTGTATGTTTTTGAATGATTGTCTTTTTTGAAGATATAACTTGTTGTCATTAATGGTGATGCAACATATGAACAATGAGTAGAGTTGATATGAGTGGTGTTTCATCGTTGTCATGAATGTTAGTTTGTTTGCAGAAAACTTTTATACATTTGTTCGCAATCAGATATTTTCGGAATTTTGTGCACCTTGGAAACCTGCAATATTAAGTTCTCCAGAAATGACAGATTTGGAACCCAAAAAAATTTGGATAGAGACAGAGTTAAAGATTGTCTCCTTGTATCTACATTTAATTCGATGCATTCGTATATTTTACATTGGTTTTACCATTTGTTGTTTCATCTCACTGATAAACAGCAGTCGCACGTAAATGAACGCTAATGCTCCCTCCACAAATTTGTGGTAATTATTCCGGATTTCTTCCATGGAACGCGAGTAAAGCGAGTTTACAATTCTCCTCTTCTTGTTATTAACGCGCATGACGAACGCTTGTCGCGTTTTGTCGCAACAATTTCTCCTATCACATTTTATGACAACATGATGACGTAAACGAAATGAACCCGATTGCCGATGTGGAAAATTTGATAATGTTGGAGGTACCCAGTCGGAAATTTATACCCGTACTATGTTTGTTATATCACCATGCCCATACCTGGCCAAACGGACATTGCCTTGGTATATATGCCTGGATTATATCACGAAAGGTAATGTCCGGCCGCACATGGCCATGGCATAATACATCTGGTGAAAACCTATGATTTGCCGTGGCAAGTACTGATATAAACTATTGTAAACATCTGGTTTAATACTGCATTATCCACGGTTAATATCTGAATTATCCAGTGCACATCCCAATTTTACGCACGTGTCCCCGGTCTAAAGGAGGGATAACCTCCACTAGAAGTTTCATTAAATCCACATTCATCATCAGTTACACTAGAAGTTTCATTAAATTCACATTCATCATCAGTTACACTAGAAGTTTCATTAAATCCACATTCATCATCAGTTACACTAGAAGTTTCATTAAATCCACATTCATCATCAGTTACACTAGAAGTTTCATTAAATTCACATTCATCATCAGTTACACTAGAAGTTTCATTAAATCCACATTCATCATCAGTTACACTAGAAGTTTCATTAAATTCACATTCATCATCAGTTACACTAGAAGTTTCATTAAATCCACATTCATCATCAGTTACACTAGAAGTTTCATTAAATTCACATTCATCATCAGTTACACTAGAAGTTTCATTAAATTCACATTCATCATCAGTTACACTAGAAGTTTCATTAAATCCACATTCATCATCAGTTACACTAGAAGTTTCATTAAATCCACATTCATCATCAGTTACACTAGAAGTTTCATTAAATTCACATTCATCATCAGTTACACTAGAAGTTTCATTAAATCCACATTCATCATGAATAACCAAATGGTCAGCTTCCTCATTTAGTCTTTCTGGTTCTAAACCATTGCTCAAAGCCAGTTTTTCAGCTTTTCTTCTTACCCACTTTTGTTTAGCTGACAAAGCATCATACTTTTTATAGTATGTGCGTCGACTTTTACGTCTTGGCATAAATTACGATGGGCCTTAATTTGTTATTCTGTAGCCAGCCATACAAACTGAAATGTAATATTTATTCATGTTATGGTGATGTGACAAAACCAAATACAAAAATTAAATAAATATTTAGCTAACAGCACATTAATAAAGTTCCTATTTGAACTAAAATATTTCCTCAGTTTGAAGAATACAAATATTACTTCAACATTCAACCCACTTACCTGTTTATTCCAACACAAAAGTAATACAATGTATATGCTATCACTTTTACCCCTATTTCAAACATTAAACTTACATTATTGACCAACGGCAACGATTACAAAAGATTTCAAACTATGCTGACGACATCGCATCATCGCAATCGAAAACCACGAGGCAATTTTCACGCATCGTTAAACACAAAAATCAGTGATAGAAATCAAATCACACTGACAGTCCGTAACATCCTGTAATTTAAATACCGTTTTACAATTGTTTGCATTGTTGAATAATTAAACACCATCTTTAAAGTAACACAGGCCCCCTTAGGATTACATATTGCAATTCAACCGAAGCTGACGATTTTCGCTTTGTTTGGGGGTTGTTTGCCGGTAACAGGCGGTCTACACGTCATTGCTATGGTGACGAAACACCATTACACTTGTTAGTTAGCCTAATATGTCGAGACTATTAATTTTTGTAGGTATTGTACCAATCTTTAGCAAGCATCAGTATTTAGAATTAACAGCTTTCTTGGACAATTAGACAAACACAGAAATGTTAACGCAATATGTCGGTAATTTTGTTTCCGACGAACCTTACTTGAACTTAGTGAAATATAACATCTATTTTGGCGCATCTTAACAAAGTCTTTAAATGTATCTCATCTCATGCACGAAATATGGTGGTAATATAGCTGACAATACATTATATACCCTAGACGTTTTCTTAGTTAGGCCACCACAGTGATAACACGGGTATGAAAACACATTAACGCACGAAATATCCACGAAATTCCGTTGATAAATCTAGTGAAACACCCCATACCCGCACTGTGTTGGTATTTCGGGGTTAATACAAGTGAAGGCAGACATGGCACGGTGGTATTGCAGGGATAGTTTCCGACTGGGTATCATGGTCGCAGTTGGTTTGTTATATTATGCTGGGTTGTTGGTCATTTTATTGTGTTTTCCGCAAGAAAATTTATTAAATGGGTAAATTATACATGTTGCTTGAAAATAATAACAGCCAATACCAACCAACTACCTACATGGTTTGTGGCAGCTCTTGACAATATGTGTGTTTGTTGTCTTCTGCCTAAACAATATTCTGTCAGCATATTGGCCAAGGGTTGAATAGCATTCTTTTGGTATTGTTGGCTAATGTTCCGAAATAGGGCGTCACGTACATTGATGCGTCCGTTTAACACTATCGAAAGCTCGTAAGTTGACTTCTTTTATTTTCGCAAGATATATCTTTTCTAAATCTGTTTACGAATCATAGGGAAGCTCATAATCTTGTCGTGTAAATGCATTCATTTGATCGTACGACGAAAATTAACTTTGGGTAAAGACGGTTGTTTTCGCCGCAACTCAAATAAATCCAGTGGAATTGTGATGACGAAATAGCGCGTCATCTGTTTCGTTCACAAACTGAAGAGCAGCGAAAACTGAGACCATCTGAAGTGATAAAGGTGGAAATGTTCGGAATCATAATCGTGTGTGTCTTCATCGTCGAGGTGAGAAAGAAAAGTTTGTGATGCAAACGTTTAGAAGTAAACATTTCATACCTGAAGTAAAAACTTAATTCGAAATTGTTTGGAAAGTGAAAATTTCATCTTAAGGCATCTTATTTGTCCAGATGTTCGGATTGGTGCTGTCTTGTTGTCTGTACAAAGGCATTGGAGACGGCCAGTGACGTAACAAGAATAAATTCTCATTCTTGTGTTTCGAATTCGTATTGATTATAATATTTTTTTGTATTCATTGTACGGCGCTGTAGGTCCTTTGATTTCATTTCTGTTTTACTCTAAAAAAAACATCTTCCTATCAATGGGAATCAAACATCAAACTTCAACTAAATCGGTTGAGGACGCTATGCAAAATTCAAAAATTAGTATGAAAACTAACCTTGATATATGTTCATATTATAATTTGTTTTGCAGTTGTAGTTGATAAAAAATTTTATTACAATATTTTTTTCCGATATAATAAAGTCGGGTGGTCATTTTCGGTCAGCCGAAACTGCTTCCAGTCACACCACGAGGAGGTACACAGATATTTTGGTATTTGATCCAAATAGGCCAGAGACCAACCTGAAAAATACCTAAAACATATGTTAAACATTAGTTACATTAATAAGCCTATACTTAGCCTATACTTAAATGTAGCAGATCTTGCCATCGATAGTGAATTGTTTTAATACAAGCGACACCAATTTATGAAGAGAGGAATATAGTTGTTTTAAGCTGTATACAGCTGGCCAGAGTTTCGAACTATAAGGTCTCATCAGTGCAGCTGGTGTGACTATAAGACGACTTTGCTGACCAAACGGCCATGCAAAGACTTCCACTTTGTGTAGGATTATATTTGTTTGAAACAAAATGCTATGGATAAATGCCAGCTAGATTATTTACAAATATCGAAAAAACAACTTCGCCTGCATATTCATCATCGGTTTCTGCAAATTAAACGAATACATTTGTGTTTTGTATAAAAATAGATCAGTTACTGAAGCCAAGATCTACATTTGCCAGGAAGCTACAGACATTTAGCATTAGATTGTCCTATGTGTTGAAAATATTCTTGTGCTTTCAGTGTGAGAAGAGACGCAAAGAACGCACCATGTATTCTGTGCAATCATAAAAAGTGTTGTTTCTAAGTCATGTTTGATAAAAAGAAAGACGTCCACGTTCATAGCCATTGAATGGGAACTACATCAGGATTCGATGAAACGCAGAGTAGCTAAACACTCATCGATGCCTTGCAAGTAGAAGTGGAGAGGAAATGTTTCCCAAAGCATTTTACTTTTCATTGAAATTTATCATTAGCTTTTGTGCTGTTGTTGATCGCTCACGACAAAACTTTTGTTGTAGTCTGATTATCAGCATTTAACAGTTACATGCAAACATATTTTTACATTTCATCTCAGCAACGTTTACATATTTCTTCTCAGCTTGCTCTAACACCAAGCACACAGATCGGTTGCAATTAAACTGAATGACATAGAAACTAAAATCTCAAAATAAGAAACAAATACACTTGCTTCAAAGTTTGAAGACGTTTCAGAAAAAAATTAACTATACATGACATTATATTAAGGCGCTACGTGGCGCCATTGAGTCATTTAATTTTATTTTTTTGAACTCACGGTATGTATATTGCATTTATTCGACAATAGAACAACCTTTCTTCGTTTGTCGCGTGACTTTCTATATATGCGTGTTGCACTAAGCGTATTGTCATATGTGGAGCCTGCTGACGAGTTTGTCCTGTTGAGTGACAGATGTTGTTTTATATGTTATTGAAAGTATTTGATACAACAGTATTAATTAAATAGTGTTGAGGATTTCAAAACAGCTTTGTTTTAGTTTATTGTTTTTGCTCAATTGTGGAACCGGTTTATTACACCAGACGTGCATTTCCTTCTGTGTTTGGTAGCCGACCTGTTACATTTGTATTTATTGCGTGAAAATGTATTTGTAAATAAAACTCGAAATTAAAAGCAAGCTTGTTGGGGAAAAAATTAAGACGCAATTTTGTTGTGAAAGCAGAATTCATACGAACATGAAGTTTCCAGTTGTTGTCTTACCGGTGCCGTGACGTCACCAAAACGTCATCACTGCAGTGATATCATTTCTGCTTGTGTTGTTCACGGGACCATATCAATTAGACCCGTCTGACTATTGTGGTTAGTTTGTCACTTTTGTTTCTGGATGCACAACATTTGTGAATTGTTATGGTGGCTTTATTTCCAACACTCTACGATGAGATAAAATGTCGTCGAGAGTGGTTCCGTCGAAAACGCGATTCGAAAATAAACCAATGCGAGGTAACAGAAGGAGGGCTGAGTGGAGAAATGACGAAAACACGCGCGATGTTCCTTTCGCGTCATCAACATTCCAGTTAAATTTTCAACGCAACAAGACTGAAGCCACACGATTTAGTACAATTACTGAATGAATACACAGTGAATTGCGACAAAGGATTCAGTTTGAAGCCTGAGGTTGGTTTGGCACAAGAGGTGTGATATGCAAGGAGCGGCAGTGTTGGTGTTTGTCCCCGTCTGCAGTTGCTTATTGTCAAGAACAGTGGTTTTATGCTTTCTTGAACTGGTGACTCATTCATAATCTACGTAATACGATAATTCGTCATTTATCACTGCAACAGTAAGAAGGTTACGCAGTTTATTATAGAAAGAAAATAACTCCAAAGCCTCCAAGTTAGCCTGCGACGCCCCAGAAACACAAAAACGGCGCACCATTGGTAGCTTCTGGTCAAATAAATCTAATAATTCATGAAATGATTTAAGGTGATTGAAACCATGGAAATGCAATGTATTAAATGGAGAAAAATTTGTTTAGTTAAGCCAACACTCCTAATATTGTAATTCCACATTGGTTTTGTACAGCTTGCAATTATGTTCCCCCACTTGAGGATGAAGATGGTAAATCGTTGTGTTCTGCGTCAAAAAATTCGTGACGTAGTTCTGGTTCGTTACGTCACTGCTTTGGTTTTAATCTATTCATTATTTGGTGGAGTTTTAACCCTCGATCCGTCGGATTACTGCGGTAAGTTCGTTTAAAAATTAAGTCGGTGCCGAAGTTTTCTTGAAACTGAAACTAAATCCATCTTCGCATTTTTTATCTGATTTTGAAAGTATTTTGAAAAAAAGGTGGCATTATTTATATTTATTGGGTTAAAATAGAATGCTGTTGTGTTTCAGGTCGTGGACCGAGAGATTGCGTCGTCCTCCTGTGTGACTACACCGGTGGAACGACATTTCCCTGTGGTAAATATTTACTATTTTTAGCCATTTTTAGGAACTATTGGCATAAAGCAAAGAAATGTGTTTACGAACAATATATGTATATGGTTTCAATATTTCGTGTATGCGCCAAAAGTGTGCGACGTTTTTATCGTTAAATTAAAAAATGTGTGAGGTGACTCCGTAATATTTGACGCTAAGAAACAAAATAATCTGACAACGTTGTACATGCTGCTCACCTTTTGATGATAACACAACCAATATGAAGCTAGGAAAGCTATAGTTTGTTTGATAAAACATTTCCAGATTGAAATGAAAAGTTTCTTTTAACATTTTCAGTTTTCGCTCCTCGAAACGAATCACACAAAGTTTACAATGGATCTGGTGGGAAATGTAAGTAAACTCGTGTTACGTTGTTGACGTTTAGTTTGGACATTAAGCTTGAATAACTTGGTTGCTGGTTAAGGCAGTTTATGATTGAAGGCGGTGTGGAAAAATTTGTGTGAAAATCGTCGGATGAGTCGAACTAACCGAGATTATTAATTCGGGGACGATTGGGCCACAAAGAACAGGAGTATCGTTTTTTTGTTTCGATAAAAAGCCAAATAAGTGGCAAGCGGAACGCGACAGCCGGATCTAGTCAAAAGGACTTGTCCATGTATCCTTTCTAATACCGAAAACTAAAAATATACTCAAAACAAAGTATTCTATTGACCTCAATGAGAAAATAGTATCCAGACTGCGTTACGTACATTTTAAATTATTCCGTTTTGGTCCATAATAGTTGCGTGTGTCCCATACAATAACATGGCAGTGTTGCTTGGGTTTTAACGTGGATGAGTTGATTTTATATAAACTACAAACGTTGTCGTTTCATTGCAGGGGGTGGCGCCAACATACAAAACCTAAATATAACAGGTAAATTATTTATTTCAACTTTAACCAGAATTTTCCCGATAAAGTTCAACTGTTAATGTAGAACATACGTGCACTGGTAGTGGATGTTGTATGACTTCCATCAATGACGCCCTTCATTCACCTCTACCTCCCGTCAACGTATTGATGCAGTTCTTGACCGGAGGTAAGCACAATTAAAGTTAAAACATTTCATATCTTTGCTGTTCCTTAAAACACCCAACAGACTTACCATGCAAATCATATTAAATGTGCAAAGCTTCGGCGCTTTAAAGTTAAGGCAAAGCTGCAAAGTTTAAACTGCACAGTTTACAAGACATAATTCGGAATATTGAAAATTTATCTTTTCACAGAGTTTCTCACCAAATCTGTTTCAAAAATATATCACTAATGGTTCTACATTTCTTGCACTAAATATAGTTATTTGCAGTACTTGGTTATGCTGAATCACAGCTATGTATTTTTGTGAGAGGTTTATCGGGCGACATCTGGCGTATAAACAAAGGATTTTATCTTATGTTTTTCATAACGCCTGCCATATCTTAGCACGGTTGTTTCGAATGGATTGTTTTGGTTGATTTTTACGTCATGGAGAACCTTAGATTTATCTGCGAGCCACATGCCGTCATCAAAAGAGCGACATCTGGCTCGCGAGCCATAGGTTCCCAACCTCTGGTTTTGCCCGAAAGTTGCATTGACGTGCCATGGGAAGTAATTTGTAACTTGTTCGAAAGTAATTTCACAGGTTAAACACTAAACAAATCGGAAAGTTTGTTTCAAACCTGGAAAGAAAATTTCACATGTAGGTCCTTTTACAAATAATAATTGTGCAACATTCACATCTATTCATTGTCAGTCACATATCAAAATGATATAAACTTCACTTTATGAGAGGAAGCAGGTTTGTCAAAACTAATTCAAATAAAACCAAATGCCGGCCACTCTGTTTTAAGGTGAATAGGCCAGATGACAATTTATATTTTCTACGTTATCATTGGTTAAATGAAACTACCTAAACTATGTAAAAGCTGGATGACACAACCTTGTCATAGTCAAATGTTTAAGTTACCATTAGTTTTCCACCTATATATAACACTATATCTCTTGTAATATATCTTTCATACACACAGATCTTGCCTGTTAAGCTGTGATAGTAACTACAAATGTCACTAAAACTTCATAAAACGACCAAAATTTAACACAATTATGTTTTAGTTTAAAGGTAAAAAATCTTGTTTTTTACGTTTGATAAAATTTGTTTTAAAAAACAATGCTGAGATTAATTTCCCCCAAAAAGTATTCTGAGCCTGATCAAACTTCCACTTACAGCACACATACCTCCAAACTACAACCTATTTTTAAAGCTTGCGGGCGTAAGCTAAATCAAAATGATTTCGCCGGCGTTTACGCTGAGCGAAAAGTCGGGCGTATAAATTTTCAGGTGCTTTCTTGCCTTTCAACAAGAATTGCTGTTTTGTTTGAACAAAATTGCATTAATTTAACAAAAATGCTCATACATGGAGATTTCCCGCACAAAGTTTCTAATATATAAATACACTTGTGCATATGGTGGTCATTTTAAGTGTTTGTGAACATGCAGCAACCTATTTTGTATATATGAGCAATTTTTACACACACCTTTCTTTCATTGTAAAACCAGTTATACTTTGTATTAAAATATACTTAATGTATACAACAATGCGAATGCTTTATAATTACAGGATCTATCCCCAGTGTTCCAGGTTCGGGATATACAATTTCCATACAAGGATATGAAAAGTGTAAGATTCATTGCTTCATTAACATTGACTGTGTAATATATGCCAGATTACAATGAAAGTAAAAATGCTTAACTCACCTGTAGAAATTTAAGGGTTTGTTAATTTAAAACTTGTTGAAATGCAGTTTTAAAAACACAGTGGCCTACAATCCAAAGTTCGCATGTCACATTTTTCTGTTTAAATGATATTTGCAACCACTTGTTGTTTTGTAACTAACCACACATCATATAATTTATATGGGGATTTAGGGATTTTGATTAAAAAAACTTCATATGAAAACTCATGCCTTTATTTGTTGGTTTCTTACATGAAGTTTAATTGTGTTCATTATTACAGGTTTCCCAGGTGAATCATTTGCCTCAGCTCTTTTACCAAGTGAACCAACCACTTGCCTCAATCTTTCACTTTACTGCAGTAAGTGGTTGAAATTAACATCAAATTTTAACAACAGATCAAAATTAATTGACACAAATTTTGTTACCGTTCTTCTTTTGAAACATTATAGATGGTTCACTAACTTCGCAAACAACCAAAATCCCACTGACAACTCTACAAGCATTCCCAACCACTCAACTCCTAATTGCACAAGTGTTCACAACCACCATCCCAACAACCACCCAACTATCGACCAAACCCACTTCAAGCTGGAATAAAATTATTCCTAGTGAGTACATTGCTGACGCAGAATCCAATGACAAAAATTTTTTAAGTTTATTTAGTGCCTTAAAATAAACTGTGGCAAATACAAGTGGTAACAAATCGTTTTTTTAAAAAAAACGCAATTTCAAAACATGCATTGTTATGCAGGAGTTAAGAATAAAAACTAAACAGTTGTTGAAGCCCCAAACTAAGAAACTCGATATCACTTTTGCTCAGGTTTGGAAAGAAATCTGGCTTCTATACAACCGGCTAAATATGATGATTTAATAAACATCGACCAACTTGTGGAAAATATCACCCGATTTTCTCAAACTTCAAACATAATCACTTTCCACAATGGTAATGCCCAACTTTACTTCAATCATACGACATTGAATGGTTCCCAGACTCAACTCACTGCCAATATCTTGCTTGGTTCAACTCGCATCGACTTAACGTTGGAAACAAACGGAGCAAACCAAGTCGCATTTTCAGTTCTTCAGTTTAAGATTCCAGAGGATGTGGAGGTTGAAGGTCCGACTGACCAAGTTGGCTCCCTCGCCACAACACGTTACATAGCCATCAAAAATACGAGCTACATTGTTATTGTTGGTTTGAACGTAGATGAAATTCTCTCACGTACACAGCCTGGAAAAGTAAAACCCAACAATCAACTGCAAGGCAACGTAAGATTCGTCCTTCCTACCACGTCACCACAATCAGCGTGCGACGAAATTGAAAACATGAAGAAAAACCGAAGCAACCAGAAAATCTCCCAACTTTCATCCAGATGCACATTCTTCGACGGAGCAACGTCTGTATATTCGGATGAGGGCTGTACCACCGAAGTAAGCCCTGATCACGTGACGTGCAGTTGCAACCACCTCACTGTTTTTTCGGTCCTCCTGGCGGTAAAATCCATCGTCGTTCCACACGATGTTAAGGCAAGTACACATATAATGTTTCATTCATAATTGCCCCTTGTGCTTTATAAAATCAGCCAGTCCCGTTATATTCAAAGTTGGTCATGGTCAATAAGGTTCACAGGCTTCGCAGCCAAGGCATTGCAGGGTCGTGAGTTCAACCGGGAGCTTGATTTTTCAGATCTCGCTGCGACTTGTCGGGAAAAGTAGCTTATCCAGCTTGGCTGCAATGCCTTGGCTGCAATGCCTTGGCTGCGAAGCCTGTGAACCTTATGATCAAAATATTAGAGCTGTGATCGCCAAATATAAAGGGCCTGCGCAGTGGGGCGATCCTGCCTTGCTATGCCAAAGCATGGTATTACTTCTGCGTGGTCATGGTAAATTTCTGAAAAAACTTGGTCATTGTCAATTTCTGGAAATGCTTGAAGAATTCATGACTTTTACTGTATTTCTTATTCCAGATTACAACATACGTCACAGAATCAACATCCGTCTTCTTCCTCCTGCTCACGGCAATCATCCTGCTCTGTTTCAATGAGGGAGGGGACAGAATTTACATCCAGATAAGTTTGACGTCATCACTTCTGCTTTTTCACTGCGTCAACTTATTGCACGATATTATTGTCTCGCATGATCAATCATGCATGGCGTTTACAGTGCTTAACCATTTCTTCTTGATGTGTTCAGGTGAAAATGTTATAGTAATAAAGTTCATAAAATTTGCACAGACTTTTCTCACCATAGGAATGTGGTTTCTGATCGAGGGAATACGACTCTTCATGGCTACCTCCAATCCAATCGACTTCCAAGCCCAGGATTCAAAGGATCGACTCAAGTACTTTATGACCTTCGGATGGCTTCTTCCCGTCATCATTGTGGGAATATCCGCACCTGTGGGATTCCACTTCGGCGTCTACATGAAACCACAGCCTTATTACGAGGCGTGCCACCAATATCAAAACAACACTTCACCAATTCCCAAGTACGACAGATGCTGGTTGGCTCCCAACACTCCGGTTTTCTACACTTCCGTCATCACTCCTCTTGCTATCGTCCTTCTCATCAACCTCCTCATCATCGGGAAAACATCTTATATAGCATTAACCTCCCGAAGGATGCGGAATAGAGGAGATAACCCTGATCAGGAAGATGCAAAGAGAGCTGCGAAGACGTTCATTTTCCTCTTCCTGATGCTTGGTGGAACCTGGAGCTTGGCATTGTTCACTGGTGAGTTTTGATATTCTCATTATTTCTTCGCGTGAATCTATTCCCCAAAGTTTATGTGTGTACTAAAAAAACGTAATCTTTTTCAGGAATTGGAAACGAAATCTCGAACGAGGTTTTCATGTACATTCACAGCTTGGTGAACGGGATGCAGGGATTCGTCCTGTTCGTTATCTACTGCATTATGGATGACGTCATCAGAAAGCGCTTTCTTCCCGACAAGAAGAAACCGAAACGTGATGATGGAAGTGGAGGAAACCGTTGCTATGGAAGATATGCGTGTACGTGAGGAAGTGATGCAACGTATTAACAATGAGTAGAGTGGATTTGAGTGGGAAATATCGTCTTGGCTCAACGCTGAGTATTTGTGTCTTTCCAACTTGTACCAATATATTTGTGCTACAAGTTTTCCAAGTTCTGATGTAAATTTGCTTCAGTGCGGATTGTAACAAACATTTGTTCACGCCTTGATTCTGAGACGTTTTTATCGACTTGTGTGTTCGTTTAGACTTGATAACCTGTGTTCAGTGTTCTAAGAGATTCTGTGTGTTTTTAAATGGTTGTCTTTTTTATAGGTATAACTTGTTGTCATTAATGGTGATGCAACATGTGAACAATGAGTAGAGTTGGTATGAGTGGTGTTTCATCGTTGTCATGAATGTTAGTTTGTTTGCATAAAACTTTTTATACATTTGTTTGCAATCAGATATTTTCGGAATGTTGTGCTCTTTGGAAACCTGTAATATTAAATTCTCCAGAAATAAAACACTTGGAACCCAAAAAAATTTGGATAGAGACAGAATTAAAGATTGTCTCCTTGTATCTACATTAAATTCGATGCATTCGTATATTGTACATTGGTTTTACCATTTGTTGTTTCATCTCACTGTTAAACAGCAGTCGCACGCAAATGAACGCTGATGCTCCCTCCACAAATTTGTGGTAATTATTCCGGATTTCTTCCATGGAACGCGAGTAAAGCGAGTTGAACAAATCTCGTCTTCTTGTTATTAACGCGCACGACGAATGCTTGTCGCGTTTTGTCGCAACAATTTCTCCAATCACAGTTGATGACAACATGATGACGTAAACGAAATGAACCCGATTGCCGAAGTGGAGAATTTGATAATGTTGGTGGTAACATGGTCGCAGTTGCTTTGTTATATTATTTTGTGTTGTTGGTCATTTTATTGTGATTCCTCGTAAATATCGGCACGAGTTTGCGGGAAAATCGCCATCCAATCCCCGTCCGAAAAATTTCGTTTAAAAATGCATGGCAGAATTAATTTGTGTTAATTGTGTTTGGATTTTGATTTCCCTTTTCCACATTTTAGCACTTACCACAACAAAATGTGGAACTTCGGTTTAAAAACATGCATTTACGTTTATAGAAATACACTCTTTTGTATTAGTTATCGTCAAATTATCCTAACCATTATTAGGGACAAAAGTCTATACTACAGATGTTAAATTAATTTGAAATTTTTGTTGATTTCACACTTTACGCAACATTCACATAAATTTGATGACGCAGAGAAACAGTCAATACCTTACAGAGGGCCAGATTCTCTTAAATTGCAATTCAAAAGCAAATATTTAAAACTAGTTCATATTTTAATTGTTTCTTTTTTTGAAATCTACCTTTTCCCAACCCCAAATAATAATAATAATAATATTACATTCAAAATGCAATGCAACTAGCTTACAGTATATTTTTTGATTTAAATACAAAAAAAGTAATTTTACAATGAATTTTTCTCACGTCTTTATTAGGGCTGCAAAAGAAAAGTTGGAATTTACTTCTGGTTGCTCGGAATCATTATCGTGTGTGTCTTCATTGTCGAGGTGAGAAAAAAAAGTTTGTGATGCAAACGTTTGAAAGTAAACATTTCATACCTGAAGTAAAAACTTAATTCGAAATTATTTGGAAAGTGAACATTTCATCTAAAGGCATCTTATTTTTCTAGATGTTCGGATTGGTGCTGTCTTGTTGTCTGTACAAAGGCATTGGAGACGGCCAGTGACGTAACAAGAATAAATTCTCATTCTTGTGTTGGAATTCTTATTGATTATAATATTTTTTTGTATTGGTTGTACGGCGCTGTAGGTCCTTTGCTTTTATTTCTGTTTTGCTCTAAAAAAAAACATCTTCCTATCAATGGAAATCAAACATCAACTTTAAGTAATTCGGTCGAGGACGCTATGCAAAATTCAAAAATTACTATGAAAACTAACCTTGATATATGTTCATATTTTAATTTTTTTTGTAGTTGTAGTTGATAAAAAATTTTATTACAATATTTTTTCCGATATCATAAATTTGGGTGGTCATTTTCGGTCAGCCGAAACTGCTTCCAGTCACACCACGAGGAGGTACACACATGACTTGTTTGAGCCAAATAGGCCAGAGACCAACCTGAAAAATACCTAAAACATATGTTAAACATTAGTTACATTAATAAGCCTATACTTAGCCTATACTTAAATGTAGCAGATCTGGCCGTTGATTGTGCATTGTTTTAATACATATTTTTCTTTTCTTTAAGCTGTAAACAGCTGGCCAGAGTTTCGAACTATAAGGTCTCATCAGTGCAGCTGATGTGACTATCAGACGACTTTGCTGACCAAACGGCCAAGCAAAGACTTCCACTTTGTGTAGGAATATATTTGTTTGAAACAAAATGCTGTGGATAAATGCCAGCTAGATTATTTAAAAATATCGGAAAAAACAACTTTGCCTGCATATTCATCATCGGTTTCTGCAAATTAAACGAATACATTTGTGTTTTGTATAAAAATAGATCAGTTACTGAAGCCACGATCTACCTTTGCCAGGAAGCTACAGACATTTAGCATTCGATTGTCCTATGTGTTGAAAATATTCTTATGGTTTCAGTGTGAGAAGAGACGCAAAGAACGCTTTAATACATGAATAGTTTTCCTTCAAAATTTGCAAAAAAATGCCGTTTCACAAAAACATCAACAATACATGACATTATATTAAGGCGCTACGTGGCGCTATTGTATCATTTAATTTTTTCACTTCACGGTATGTATGCTACATTTAGTCGGCAATAGAACAACCTTTTTTCGTTTGTTGCGTGACTTCCTACATATGCTCGTTGCAGTAAGCGTATTGTCATAAGTTAAGCCTGATGTAGAGTTTGTCCTATCGAGTGGCAGATGTTGTTTAGTTGTTTCAAAGGTTATTGGAGGTATTTGATACAACAGTATGAATTAAATAGTGTTGAGGAATAAAAAAATAGCTTTGTTTTAGTTTATTGTTATTGCTCAATTGTGGAACCGGTTTATTACAGCAGACGTGCATTTCCTTATGTGTTTGGTAGCCGACCTGTCTGCTACATTTGTATTTATTGCGTGAAAATGTATTTGTAAATAAAACTCGAAATTAAATGCAAGCTTGTTGGGGAAAAATAAGATACAATTCTGTTGCGAAAGCAGAATTTTCACAAAGATGAAGTTTCCAGTTGTTGTCTTGCCGTTTGACCGGTTCCGTGACGTCACCAATGCACGTCACATTGCAGTGATGTCATTTCTGCTTGTGTAGTTCACGTGTACTTATCAATTAGACCCCTCTGACTATTGTGGTTGTTGGTGAATGCACAACATTTGTGAATTGATATGGTGGCTTTATTTCCAACACTCTACGATGAGATAAAATGTCGTCGAGAGTGGTTCCGTCGAAAACGCGATTTTAAAATAAAAAAATGCGAGGTAATAGAAGGAGGGTTGAGTGGAGAAATGACGAAAACACGTGAGATGTTCCTTTCACGTCATCAACATTCCAGTTATATTTTCAACGCAACGAGACAGAAGCCACACGATTTAGTACAATTACTGAATGAATACACAGTGAATAGCGACAAAGGATTCAGTTTGAAGCCTGAGGTTGGTTTGGCACAAGAGGTGTGATATGCAAGGAGCGGTAGTGTTGGTGTTTGTCCCTAATGCAGTTGCTTATTGTTGAGAACAGTGGTTTTAAGCTTCCTTGAACTGGTGACTCATTCATAATCCGCGTAATACGATAATTCGTTGTTTATCACTGCAAGAAGGTTATGCAGTTTATTATAGAAAGAAAATAACTCCAAAGCCCACAAGTAAGCGTGCGGCGCCCCAGAAATACATAAACGCGCACCATTTGGGCTTCTGGTTAAAAAAATCGAATAATTTATGAAATGATTTAAGGTGATTTGCACCATGGAAATGTAATGTATTAAATGAAGAAAGATTTGTTTAGTTAAGCCGACACTCCTAATATTGTAATTCCACATTGGTTTTGTACAGCTTGCAATTATGTTCCCCCACTTGAGAATGAAGATGGTAAATTGTTGTGTTCTACGTCACAAAATGCGTGAAGTAGTGCTGGTTCGTTACGTCACTGCTTTGGTTTTGATCTGTTCATTATTTGGTGGAGTTTTAACCCTCGATCCGTCGGATTACTGCGGTAAGTTCGTTTAAAAATGAAGTCGGTTTAAATTTGTGTCGAAATTTTCTTGAAACTGAAACTAAATCCATCTTCGCATTTTGTATCAAGTATTTTCAAACAAGGTGGCATTATTTATATTTATTGCGTTAAAATAGAATGTTGTTGTGTTTCAGGTCGTGGACCGAGAGATTGCGTCGTCCTCCTGTGTGACTACACCGGTGGGACGACATTTCCCTGTGGTAAATATTTATTATTTTAAACCATTTTTATGAACTATTGACATAAAGCGAAAAAATGTGTTTACGAACAATATATGATAAGCAAAGTGGAGCAAATAATATGATTTGTGTAAGCTGCAAACAGCAGCAGTAAATATTTACTATTTTATTGCATCACGGGAAAAAAAATGTGTAAGGTGACTCCGTAATATTTGACGCTGAGAAACAAAATAATCCGACAATGTTGTACATACTGCTTAACTTTTGATGATAACTAAACCAATATGAAGCTAGGAAAGTTATAGTTTGTTTGATAGAACGTTTCCAGATTGAAATGAAAAGTTCCTTTTAACATTTTTAGTTTTCGCTCCTCGAAACGAATCACACAAAGTTTACAATGGATCTGGTGGTGCGTGTAAGTAAACTCTTGTTACGTTGTTGACGATTAGTTTGGATATTAAGCTTGAACTACTTGGTTGTTGGTTAAAGCAGTTTATGATTGATGGCGATGTGAACAAATTTGTGTGAAAATCGTCGGATGAGTCGAACTAACCGAGATTAATAATTCGGGGACGACTGCGTTTCGTACATTTCAAATTATTTCATTATGTCCTATAATATTTGCGTGTGTCCCATACAATAACATGGCAGTGTTGCTTGGGTTTTAACGTGGATGAGTTGATTTTACATAAACTACAAACGTTGTCGTTTCATTGCAGGGAATACCGCCAACATAGACCGCCTAAATATAGCAGGTAAATTATTAAAGGAAACTCTAACCAGAATTTCCCCGATAAAATTCGACTCTCTCATTGTAGAACATACGTGCACTGGTAGTGGATGTTGTATGACTTCCATCAATGGCCAACCTCCCTCTCCACCACATCTTCCTGTCACCGTATTGATGCAGTTCTTGACCGGAGGTAAGAACAATTAGAGCTAAAATATTTCATATCTTTGTTCCTTAAAACACCCACAGACTTATAATGCAAATCATATGAAGTGTGCAAAGCACGAATTAATGTAAACAAATTTGATAATTATGTTCGGCGCGTTTAAGTTGAGGCAAAGTTTAAAATGGAAAGTTTCCCAGACATAATCCGCAATATGGAAAATTTATCCTCTCACAGAATTTCTCACCAAATCTCTTTCAAAAATATGTCAGTGATGGTTCTACATTTCTTGCACTAAATATAGTTATTTGTAGTATTTGGTTTTGCTGAATCACAACTATGTGTTTTTGTGATCTTTTTTTCAAGCGACTTCTTGCGCATAAACCAAGCAATTTACATTTTGTGTTTAATAACGCTTCGCATATCTTAGCACGAATGGTTTGTTTTGGTTGATTGTTACGTTATGGAAAACCTTAGACTTGTCTGCGAGCCAGATGCCGTCATCAACAAAGCCACATCTGGCTCGCGAGCCATAGGTTTCCAACCACTGGTTTAGCCAGAAAGTTGCACTGACGTGGTATGGGAAGTTATTTGTAACTTATACGAAAGTAATTTCACAGGTTGAACACTAAACAAATCGGAACGTTTGCGTCAAACCTGGAAAGAAAATTTCACATATATGTCATTTTTCAAATAATAATTGGCCAACATTTTGTCAGACTTATTTATTGTTAGTGGGTTCATGTACATATCAAAGTGATATAAACTTCAGTTTATGAGAGGCTGCAGGTTTGCCGAAACTAATTCAAATAAAACCAAATGCCGAACACTCTGTTTTAAGGGGAATAAACCAGATGACAATTTATATTTTCCATGTCAACAGCATTATTGTGATTAAATGAAACTACCTAAACTATGTAAAAGCTGTAAGACATAACCATGTCATTGTCAAATGTTTAACTTACCATTAGTTTTCCCCTCTTTATATAACACTATACATCTTATAATATATCTTTCATAGACACCGATCTTGCCTTTTAAGCTGTGATAGTAACTAGAAAATGTTACAACTTCATAAAACAACCTCCATTTAACACATTTATGTTTTATTTTTGTTTGATAAGATTTAATTTAAATAACAATGCTGTGATTTCCCCCGAACTATTCAAACCCACATTAAACTTCCTCTTACAACACCCATACTTTTAAACAACGACCTATTTTCAAAGCTTGAGGGCGTGAGCTAAATCAAAATGATTTCACCGGCGTATACACTCAGCGGAAAGTCACGCGTGTTACCCCGAGCCCTCGCAAGCCCGCGACCTCTTGTGACCAAACGCTCCCGCTTCCAAGCTTTCTCGCGAGCGAACGATCGCGGCAATGAAACAAACAAACAAAGCGTGTTTGTGGACCCGGCCCTAAAAATAAGCCTTTGTTTTTACGTTTACGTCGGGAAAGTTTGTGGTATGATTTTAGAAAAGAGATGGAAACACAAAATTTTAAGTAACATACAAACCCTTTAATGACCTAAATATTCAATTTTTCAACAAAAATTTCTGTTTTGTTTGAACAAAATTACATTAACTGAACAAAAAAATGCTCATGCATGAGAATTTCCCGCACAAGCAACTTTCTACCATAGAAACATACTTGTGCATATAGTTGTCATTTAAGTCTTTATGAGCAGATAACATCCTTTTTTTGCATATATGAGCAATTTCTACGCACACCTTTTTTTATTGTAAAGTCTGTTATAGTTGCAATAAAATATACCTAATGAGAAACAATGCTAACTCTTTATAATTGCAGGATCCATCCCCAGTGTTCCAGGTTCGGGATATACAATTTCCATACAAGGATATGGAAAGTGTAAGATACATTGGTTCATTAACATTGACTGTGGAATATATGCTCGATAAAAGTGAAAGTAAAACTGCTTAAACTTGTTGCAATGCAGTTTTTAAAACACAGTAGGGTGCACAATCAAAGCTTGGCATGTCATATTATCCGGTTTAAACAATATTTAAAACAACTTTTTGTTTTGTAACTAACAACTCATCATAAAATTTATATCGGGATTTGGGAATCTTAATCAAAATATCTTTACTTTATGCGCAATTCCTACTATTTAAAAAAATATGCTTTTATTTATTGGTTTTTACATCAAGTTTAATTGTGTTCGTCATTACAGGTTTTCCCAATGTTGATCCTCTATTCTTATCAACTTGGTTATCAGTAGAACCAACCACTTGCCTCAATCTATCACTTTACTGCAGTAAGTGAAATCTCAAAATACAAAAAATATATATAATTTTATTGAAGCAATTTTTGTTATGGGTCTCCCATTAAAAAATATTACAGATTTTTCACTAAATTCGCAAACAACCAAAATCCCACTGACAACTCTACAATCAACGACAACTAATCAACCAACCACCATCCCAATAACAAACCAACTATCGACCACAACAAACACCAACTGGAATGAAATTATTCGTAGTGAGTACATATTTTCTAAAACTTGAACATCCTCAAAAAAATGTTTAAATATATTTATGGCTTGGTAAACCGTGGCACCTACAAAAAACACCAAACAGCAGTTGAAACTGCAAACTAAGAAACTCAACATAACATTTGCTCAGGTTTGGAAAGTAATCTGATTTCTATGCAACCGACTAACCCGGATGATTTAACAAACATCGACCAACTTGTGGAAAATATCACCCGATTCTCTGAAATATCACACATAATCACTTTATACAATGGTAATGCCCAACTTTACTTCAATCATACGACATTGAATGGTTCCCAGACCCAACTCACTGCCAATATCTTACTTGGTTCAACTCGCATCGACTTAACGTTAGAAACAAACGGAGCAAACCAAGTCGCATTTTCAGTTCTCCAATTTAAGATTCCAGAGGATTTGGAGGTTGAAGGTCCGACTGACCAAGTTGGTTCCCTCGCCTCAACTCGTTACATAGCCATCAAAAATACGAGCTACATTGTTATTGTCGGTTTGAACGTGGACGAAATTCCCCCACGTGCACCTCTTGGAAAAGAAAAACTCAACAATCAACTGCAAGGCAACTTGAGATTCGTTCTTCCTACCACGTCACCACAATCAGCGTGCGACGAAATTAAAAATATAAAGAAAAACGGAAGCAATCAGAAAATCTCCCAACTTTCTCCGAGATGCACATTCTTCGACGGAGCAGTGTATTTATATTCGGATGAGGGCTGTACCACCGAAGCAAGCTCTGATCACGTGAAGTGCATTTGCAACCACCTCACTGTTTTCTCCGTCCTCCTGGCGGTAAAATCCATCGTCGTTCCTCACGGTGTTAAGGTAAGTCGACATAAAATGTATAAAGTCAGTTACTTCCATTATATTGAATCTTGAAAAACTTAGTCGATGTCGTTTTTGGAAGTATATTTATGACTTCTTAATTGATCAATTATTCTAGATTACAACATACGTCACAGAATCAACATCCGTCTTCTTCCTCCTGATCACCGCTCTCATCCTGCTCTGCTTCAATGAGGGAGGGGACAGAATTTATATCCAGATAAGTTTGACGTCATCGCTTCTGCTTCTTCACGGTGTCAACTTATTGCATGATATTATTGTCACGCATGATCAGTCATGCATGGCGTTTACAGTGCTAAACCATTTTTTCTTGATGTGTTCAGGTAAAGATGTTTAAATAACCACAAATCAAACAAATTATAAAACCTTTTCTCCCCGTAGGAATGTGGTTTCTGATCGAGGGAATACGACTTATCATGGCTACCTCCAATCCAATCGACTTCCAAGCCCAGGATTCAAAACATCGACTAAAGTACTTCATGACCTTCGGATGGCTTCTTCCCGTCTTGATTGTGGGAATATCCGCACCCGTGGGATTCCACTTCGGCGTCTACATGAAACCACAGCCTTATTACGAGGCGTGCCACCAATATCAAAACAACACTTCGCCAATTCCCAAGTACGACAGATGCTGGTTGGCTCCCAACACTCCGGTTTTCTACACTTCCGTCATAACTCCTCTTGCTCTCGTTCTTCTCATCAACCTCCTCATCATCGGGAAAACATCTTATGTAGCATTAACCTCTCGGAGGATGCAGAACAGAGGAGATGACCCTGATCAGGAAGAAGCAAAGAGAGCGGCAAAGACATTCATTTTGCTCTTTTTGATGCTCGGTGGAACCTGGAGCTTGGCATTCTTCACTGGTGAGTTTCGATATTCTCAGTATTTCTTCGTGTGATTCTATTCCCCAAGTTTATGTGTGTACTAAAAAAACGTAATCTTTTTCAGGAATTGGAAACGAAATTTCGAACGAGGTTTTCATGTACATTCACAGCTTGGTGAACGGGATGCAGGGATTCGTCCTGTTCGTTATCTACTGCGTCATGGATGACGTCATCAGAAATCATTTCCTTCCGGAGAAGAAGAAACCGAAAGGTGATAATAGAAGTGGAGGAAACGTTGCTATGGAAGATATGCGTGTACGTGAGGAAGTGATGAAACGTATTAACAATGAGTAGAGTGGATTTGGGTGGGAAATATCGTCTTTGCTTTACACGGAGCATTTGTTTCTTACCAACTTATACCAACAAAAATTTTCCAAGTTTGGATGTAAATTTGCTACAGTGCGGATTGTGTCAAACGTTTGTTCAAATTTGAATTCTAAATCGATTTTATCGCTGAAATAACCCAGGATTGAAAAATTTCATCTCATGGTTGATCCGCTTTATCATTCGCATGGAAACCTTCTTTTGTCAGTAGATTTGCATGAATTGTTCCGGATTTTATCATGCGTAGGTAAGTCGCCTCTCTTGTTTCCTTGGTTTGACTTCCTTTGAAAATAAGCGGCGCTCACATACAAGAGCCTGACGTGCGTTAATCGACTTTTCCGACCACTGTATCTCCAATACTGTATGTAGATTATTATGACGCTAACAAAGCAAACGGTAGAGTCGAATTTGTACATAGGGAAACACTACTGTTACACAATATAAGCACAATTTCTGTTCCTTAATAAATTTTCAAAACAACTTTGGTGTTTGCGTTCTCATTGAGATCAAGTAACGAACTGATAAGCTGGCATTGACTGAATAAAGTGAATTTAGGTTTAGTTTTTATGTGTTGGCAGTTGTTATAAACAACAAAACGGCATCAATATTCCGACAGCTATTGCAGGGGTTGCACAACCCAAAGAATGTTGCCTACCACATTGTTTGTACATTATCTATCGCATGCCAGACATTGGCCATATTTAAGGGGGTGCTCTCTTATAACCTGTTGATTGAACGTTGTTGAATATAAACCAACATACCAATAACGACCACAATTAGGAAATACTTTCCAACATTCCATTGGTAAAAATCAGCCCGCGCGCCATGTTTAAAAGCGTGGCGTTGCTTGGAGTTTTACAAGCATTGAACATCAACACCGGACTTCTTTACACATGCAAACAACCCACATATGAAAGATCACCTTGGGAAAATTTATCAGGTGATATATCAACCAATGATGAACCATTGACACTTTTAACCTCCAGATGAACCAATAGCGATAGTCACGCCAAATCCTGTATCTCCAATAAAATAAATGGAATCTTTCCGGAGTTTTTGCATGCAGGTAAGGCTCCAGTCCTTGTACTGAGGTTTTGGTTTAAAATTTCGATGAAAATGGACGTTGATTAAAACGCGCGTGTAGTTATTCCGGCCATGCATCATGTAGGTGGAATCATGATGACGTAGTTGGATATAAACCGATATGGTGAAGTGGAAAATTTCAAAATGTAACGAACACGCGGTTTGTATCTTACTGGTGGATTTTTCACTGTGTGTGACCCACTGTTGACCCTTCACCTCATGGCGAACCCAAAACAACATTCCCATATGCATGGAAACTCACTTCACAGTTTGAATTCGTTGCAATTTCCACAAGTTTTATCGTACCGATGTAAAATGCTGGTTCACGCTCCTGTGAAATAAACGTGAGGTGAAACGAGTAAACATTTCCTCACCGCGTTATTGTGCCACTGTAACATTTCCTGTCCATTGTATGCGATATACCAAGGGTGGGGTATTTATATTACAACACCAACCGTTGTAGCGAACAATTACACAAAAATATGACCAAGGTGTTGTGTTTGTCTAATAGTTGCCCGCACAGTCTGCACACGGTTCAGGACTTTGGTTTCATTCAACCGTTCTTTCATTTAGAAGAGAAACTTTGACGTAGACCACAGATGTTTATATAAATCGTATTTTCCACTGAGCGAATGTAGGTGGTTACTTTCGTTTTTATGTTTTATCTGACTGATGAAACATTGTACTAAAGCGGTACACAGCTTTATTCCGTTGCAAAGTTAAGAATGACGCAACGAGGCTACGCAACAGCGGCAAAAGAGAAACGCGGCGAAAAAGGCAATTAATCCGCTTCGCTAAAATGCGGTAAAGTGAGCGCTACATAACCCCCCGCCAGAAGCGGACAACAAAATTTACAAACAAAAACGGGCAGGAGGGCGAGTAATGCGACCAGAGCGCGTGCGTGGAATAGAGTATGGTGATAATGTTGGTTGCCCGTTGGATGGAACTCGACCCTGTGTGCAAGGCCTTCCCCGACGCGGTGGTTGAGCCGTTCGGACCGGTTGTGTCAGGTCGGCTGTTGGCAGGTTCCTGCCGACACCAATGTCGCGTCACTCACATCCGCATGATGCGGTACAGTACAATGATGCAATTTATTTTTTTTGTATGAAGGTATTTCTTCAAATATGAAAAAGAGTAGTAGAAAACGACCACATTTGCAAAGAGACGCAACAGAAGCACATTGGTAATTGTTAAAAAATCGTTCTTGCATAAAATCATTTATACCTAACCGCTACGCGGCGCTATTGAGTCGTATAGTTTCATTTTCATGTTTTGACGTCACGGCATAATACATATATTGCATTTTTATACGCAACACAACAAACTTCTTCCTTTTTTGCGACGTAATGTTAAATATAAGCGCGTCGTTATATCGGTGCGTGTAGAGTCTGTGGATGGCTTTGATGCCCAGTAAAGTGGAGATATTTTATTGGAAATAGGTTCGTAGAGATTTGAATAGATAAACAATACAAGAGAATGTCCAATTATTATATTTTCAACGTAATATTTCATTTCACTCGTTTACATGTATGGGTATTTTCATCAGCTCAATGCTCCAGGTATGCGGTTGTTACAGCAGCTGAGAACCGATTTATTAACAAATCCGCTATGTTGTGTGCGTTGACACGACTAATTTATTCGACGTTTCATTGATGATAAAACAGTTGAAAACTTTGTTACGATCTTTGAGGTGCCAGTGAACCTGATCGCCAAGTAACGGATATGCAGTGAGCGATCCTGTCATGAAAACGTGGCATTTAAAAAGGAAAGTAATACAAATGTGTTCAGGGAAAAAGTAAAATATTTACTGGAGAAGTTTCTTGTCGACATTCTCAAATACGGGGAATCCCAACAATGACAATTTCACTGTTAGTTTTACCGTTTAACCGGTGGCATGACGTCACCACAACACGTCACATTGCAGTGATGTCACTTCTGCTTCTTCTATTCACAGCAACTTATCAGTTGGATCCTTCCAACTATTGTGGTGAGTCTTAATATAATTATCGCAATTGATTGTGATGTTTTACGTTTGATTGTGACGTTTTAATTTTGATTGTGTCGTTTCACGTTCGATTATGACGTATTTCTGAATTAAAGGCAACCAAAAAATTCGATATTGTGACATTTTTTGATTTTGGAGCAAGTAAATTTTTTAAAGCTAGTTTTAAATATAAGGTTACAGAAATTTCTTTTTTCTTTTCCATTATCTGAGATCGTGGACCGAAGCATTGCGTGGTATTTTTGTGCAACTCAACTTCAGGTGGAACAACTTTTCCTTGTGGTCAGTAACTTAGTTTATATAACACATGTAAAACGTTTATGTCGAAATATTACTTCCTGAGTTTACCCTAAAACAAAATTTCTTATAAAACTATGGTTTTAACAGAAAAACCGACCGTGCTTTCGTTTTATATAATGTAGAAATTTGTACGGTTTAGCGAAGGCTATTACGTATATTATTGTGATTATCAGTTGTTGTATAATTCAATACTCAAATACTACAGTTTTCTGTGTTGTAGTTTTCGCTCCTCGCAATCAATCACAACCAGTTTACAACGGATCGGATGGAAGATGTGAGTTTCTTTATTTTGAAGTAGATGTGTGTATTTATTGCATGGCTATCTGAGTAGGGTTTCTTGCCATACAGGGTGATTTTCATTGGGCAGGTAATAGTAATTTAGTCAAAATAAAATGTTTGAATTAGTTTGCTCTTCTAGTAAAATTTTGTGCTGTTTTATTTAACATATATTATAATACTGTTTCTGCCAGGCATATTGCATTATAATTAATCTGTTCTTCTGGCATATATAAACGCACATTTTTAATCACCAATGATCGTGTTCTATTCCACTAGGCTTCCTCAGGACATTTTACAAATATAATCTACCTTTACCATCAACCATAGTACAATTTACCTTTTTGTTTTGTTTAAAGTTAATTTTTCTGATTTCACTCAACAAACATTAGCATTTTGTTTTGTTTTAACTTTGTGGTTAATTACAGGGAATGGTGCGAACATAAACCGAATAAATCTCACAGGTGAAGCAATTCGTACAAAGTTTTAACTTGAATCAATTTTGAAAACTTAATTCAGGCAAAATTCTCTTTCCTTCTTTAAACAAACAGCTTTTAGATTTAGTTGGTCGTGAAAGCTTGCACTTGCAATGCTTCACACTTTTAAAAAAACATTTAAATTCAGAACATAACTGTACTGGAAGTGAATGCTGCATGACGTCAATCAACGGTGTTTTGCCTGTTAATGTTTCCTCACAACCTTTTAACGTAAAGATCCAATTCTTACAACAAGGTGAAATGCGTTACACAGTTTTGAGTATTTCTATCGCTATAAATAATTATCAGCTAAGCAGTGTTAAGAATTCGTTTGTTTTGTGTTTTGTGCAGGGTCAACTTCCTCTCTGCCAGGCTCGGGTTATACAATCTCGGTACGGGGGTACGAAAAATGTGAGTGGGTTTTCGTGACAAAAATTCAGCCAACTAAATTACACATATTTTTACTGAAGAAACAAGTTCAACAAAATATCTCCGTACAAATATAATTTGGCCAGAATATACGAGATTATTTAATTTCAAATCTTGCCAATAACAAGTAATGGTTTTTATGGCAACACACAAACAACATGAGTGAAACAAATACTGTCTTGATTCAAAATGATGTCTGTGGGTATCTAAGAATTATTGAATAAAGTTGTGTGAGTTTTAACATGAAGTTGGAAATACGATTAAAATTGTGAAGAAAACACTCGAAAAAAATCAAAATTAATCTACCGCGTCGACGCAAAATTGAAATGAAAAAAATTAACTACGGGACTTTCCAATCACAAGCACATATGTAAATCGGGAAAGTCCCCCGTGGACAATTGGTGGAAAATTCGAGAGGTTTTTTTCAAAAATTAATTGCTGATATAATTTAATGATGATCAATCCTTGCAATAAAATGTTTCCACACATGTTTTCCTGGTTATCCAAGTTCCGAAGCAGTATTTTTACCACAGAAAACCCTTTATTTATGTGTTATGAATAGTGGGTGTTGGGCTAACCAATATTGGGTTATTGCAAAATCGTCCAAGTCTCCTAATCGCAAAATATGTATATTTCACCCTTATGGCATCATCAGTATTCCATAAACAACAAAAATAAAACAAGAGTAAACGTTTAAGATTAAAATCAAACACGCGCATCCAGACAGTAACTTAATTTCCAACACCAAAGAAAATCAGAAGTAAAGCAGTTAATTTTGCCAACAAAAAAACGCTGTTGCGTGCGAGATTTTGTATAAGTAAAACTCATGCTATTATTTGTTGGTTACTTGCGTGAAGTTTAATTGTGTTCATAATTACAGGTTTCCCAGGCAACTCACTTGCCGCAGCTATATTACCACATGAAGCATCCACGTGCCTCAATCTTTCACTTTACTGCAGTAAGTGAATTTAATAAAATCACTCAAAACATGAAAAATATCTGGTCAAATTATTTGACGCAATTTTTGTTTACATTCCCCATTAAAAATATTACAGACTTTTCACTAAGTTCGCAAACAACCAAAATCCCAGTGACAACTCTACAAGCAACGACAACATCAACAACTATTCCAACCACTCAACTCCTAAGTGCACAAGTGTCGACAACCAACAAACCAATCTCCGCCCGAAAAAGCAAGCAACCAACCACCATCTCAATAACCAACCAACCAACCAACCACCATCCCAATAACCATCCAACCAACCACCATCCCAATAACCAATCAAACGTCGACCATACCCACTACAAGCTTGAATGAAATGATTCCTAGTGAGTTAACTCAAAACCCAATGACAAAAATTGTTTAAATATATTTAGTAGCTTGACAGTGGTGACGAGATATTTGGGAAAAGCAATGGCATAATTTTGACACATCCATTGCTATGCAATCAACAAACGCCTGCTTTTTTAGAGTTAAGCTAAAAACACCAAGCAGCAGTTGAAGCTTCAAACTAAGAAACTCAACATAACATTTGCTCAGGTTTGGAAAGTAATCTGACTTCCATACAACCTGCTAACCCGGAAGATTTAACAAACATCGACCAACTTGTGGATAATATCACCCGATTCTCTCAAACTTCAAATACAATCACTTTCTACAATGGTAAAGCACAAATTTATTTCAATCATGCGACATTGAATGATCCCCAGACTCAACTTACATCGAATATCTTGCTTGGTTCAACTCGCATTGACTTAACGTTGGAAACAAACGGAGCAAACCAAGTCGCATTTTCAGTTCTCCAGTTTAAGATTCCAGAGGATGTAAAGGTTGAAGGTCCGACTGACCAAGTTGGCTCCCTCGCCACAACTCGTTACATAGCCATCAAAAATACGAGCTACATTGTTATTGTGGGTTTGAACATGGATGAAATTCCCCCACGTACACAGCCTGGAAAAGCAAAACTCAACAATCAACTGCAAGGCAACGTGAGATTCGCCCTTCCTACAACGTCACCACAATCAGCGTGCGACGAAATTGAAAACATGAAGAAAAACGGAAGCAACCAGAAAATCTCCCAACTTTCTCCCAGATGCACATTCTTCGATGGAGCAGTGTCTTTATATTCGGATGAGGGCTGTACCACCGAAGCAAGCTCTGATCACGTGACGTGCAGTTGCAACCACCTCACTGTTTTCTCCGTGCTCCTTGCGGTAAAATCCATTGTCGTTCCGCACGGTGTTAAGGCAAGTACACATATAAAATTTCATTCATAATTGCACCTCGTGCTTTAGTTAACCGGCTTTCATTATTTTCAAACTTGAAAAAACCTGGTCGAGATCATTTTAAGAAATACTTCAAAGATTTATGACTTCTTGATGTATTAATTGTTCCAGATTACAACATACGTCACAGAATCAACATCCGTCTTCTTCCTCCTGCTCAGCGCATTCATCCTGCTTTGTTTCAATGAGGGAGGGGACAGAATTTACATCCAGATAAGTTTGACGTCATCACTTCTGCTCCTTCACGGTGTCAACTTATTGCACGATATTATCGTCTCGCATGATAAGCCATGCATAGCGTTTGCAGTGCTAAACCATTTCTTGTTGATTTGTTCAGGTAAAGATGTTTAAATAACAATACATCAAACAATTAAGATACCTTTTCTCACCATAGGAATGTGGTTTCTCATGGAGGGAATACGAATCTTCATGGCTATCTCCAATCCAATCAACTTTCGGTCCCAAAATCCCAAAGATCGACTGAAGTACTTTATGACCTTCGGATGGCTTCTTCCCGCCTTAATTGTGGGAATATCCGCACCCGTGGGTTTCCACTTCGGCGTCTACATGAAACCACAGCCTTATTACGAGGCCTGCCACCAATATCAAAACAACACTTCACCAATTCCTAAGTACGACAGATGCTGGTTGGCTCCCAACACTCCGGTTTTCTACACTTCCGTTATCATTCCTCTTGCTCTCATCCTTCTCATTAACCTCCTCATCATCATAAAGACATCGTATGTGAACTTCACCTCCCGGAAGATGCGAAACAGAGGTAAAGATCCTGGGCTTGAAGATGCAAAAAGAGCTGCAAAGTCGTTCATTTTCCTCTTCCTGATGCTTGGTGGAACCTGGAGCTTGGCATTTTTCACTGGTGAGTTACGAAATTTTTGATATGGTTTGATGCCTTTTTCGAATATTGCTGTAAGTTTTACAAGATGATCTGCAAGTTTATGTCGGCATTTCAGGAATTGGAAACGAAATCTCGAACGGGGTTTTCATGTACATTCACAGCGTGGTGAACGGGATGCAGGGATTCGTCCTGTTCCTTATCTACTGCGTCAAGGATGACGTCATCAGAAATCGCTTAATTGGTGACAAAATAAAGCAAATAATAGCAGATAGAAGTACAGGCAGCATACCTACCGAAGATACGCGCGTTCTTAAAGAGGTTTTGCAACGCTTGAATAAATAATACGTTGAGTATGGGTTTTGTGTGTACAAATACAGATCGTTTGTTTGTTTCAGTTTTGTTTTATAAATATTAGTAAGTATATTTCGTGTCACTCGCCCTTGCGTTCAGTTTCAATTCGACATTGCAGTGACATGTATGTATTCCATGTACCAGCTTTATGGTTCAAATCCCATGTGTTCTATCAGTAGTATCTTTGTTGTCGCTATATATCGTGTACTACTCACACATTGCAGAGTTTTAACAATGTGATTGTATACCACGAGCATAATACACGGTATAAACAACTGTAAATATGTTTCGCATTCTGTTGATCTACAGGCTTTAGGCAGATGCACACTACCCGTGAGGCAGTAGCAACAGTTGATTGTTCGCAGTCCTCATTAGCCAAAAACTCATTAATTTAAGTTGGTATAAACACGGCTGCTAAAAATCTATCTAAACAGAAATTGATACGACTGCAATCCGTTCATATTTGCGGAGGTCTTGAGGAGTTGAATCATCTTGATTGATTGCATGATTTTAACGACGCTTAATTGGTGACAAAACAAACCGACTACCAGCAGATGGAAGTACAGGCAGCGTACCTACCGAAGATACGGGCGTGCGTTAAGAGGTTTTGCAACGCTTGAAATAATAATATATTAAAAATGGGTTATGTGGAATGAGAAGATATGTTGTTGTATGGGGACAATGCGTGTAATATGTGCAGGAATTTATATTTCTTCACTCCATCCAACTACTTTCTGCCACCCAGACACTAGTTAAATGTGCGCTGTCTTAAGGAAGTAACTTTGCTTTTGTTTTGTATTATTTTGTATTATACGTCATTGTGGTGATGCAAAAGGAATAAATGGAATTGCACATTTGCTTCTTCCATAGGTTCAGGTTTCGAAATAAATACCTATACAGTGTTATGTATTCTGTAGTTTCTCAAGCCAGTGCATTTGTTGGTGATTTATAAATAAACATAGGGCGCTATAAACAGACGATCGTCTGCAACTCCCCTTAAAAAAACGCAGTAATCACTTGATTTAATCAAGTTGATGACGGATCGGAAATGGCGGTCACCCTAGTATAAACTCGGCAGGGGAAATAACGATAAGAATAGAACGAAATAGACAGTTTAAATTTACTTAAACTCTGGCGACATTAGCAGCAAAACTTACGCATGATTTTCGTTAGAATTACAGATTTGTTTTGTTTAAAGTGGCCTGCCATAAATATAGGTTTCACACAAATGGTAAGTTATTGAAACAACCAAGACGAAAAAACATGCAAACGTTGATAGAAAAACAAACAAGAATGAAGATCAAATGTTGAAGAATTAGAAAAAGAATAAGCCCAAATGTAAACAAGACCGCGCGCCTGATGGGCCAATCAAGTGCAATAAAGCGTTTGCTTTCACTACTAACTTACGTCATTTCCGCTTCTCGACTTCCGAGACAACGGTATTACACTTGTGATACCGTGCACAACATCATGCAGACCTTACATTTTGTGAATGCTTAGAACGGTGTTTCTATACCAGTTGACCGTCAACGGTACTAGATAGTAGATCACACAATGTAATACCCCTCAAAAGTAAGGCCACACAAGAGATATATAATAACAGGTTTGTAAAGGGGGAAAATGTGCTCGTTTACGCCGTCTGGCGGTTAATTCCCCGCCACCTGTAAGAACCTATGTAGGCCAATATCCTACTCAGGATAGACACTAAAATGATCTTTCACCGGTTCGACCTTGTGTTCCGCTTAGTTGTCCAGAGATTTAAAACATGGCACGAAGCCGGTCTGGTCGGTTTTTGTACAGATACCCGCCGCAAAGCAGGCGATGACCGCATGTATTAACTCCAAATTTTGTACAGGTATCCAAGTACGATGTACGATCAAATGAACCATAACTAATTTCATGAGCTATTCGCAGTTTCACTGTACGAAAGCGCGTACTTCACCACTTACATGATCAACCAAGTGATTTCAAGTGGTGACGCAGGGTCCACAGGAGAATCTACTTAGCCTGAGAATGTCGCGAATTCCAGACATAGAATTAGAAAATTAAAGTAAAACTTGAATACAGTAAAAAAAAATGACGTTCGCCCAGGCATGAATTCGGCTGGTAGAAAAACCATCAAAATAGAAATCGATTAGACTGCGAACTGCAATAATTTTAATTAATCGCCCTGTTTAGAAACCACTACAGCATCTGTATCTATATGGGCCCAACTCATCGTTTATCTTAAACCATTTTGGTATGTTCAAAACAATAGTGTTAAGTGTTGTTTTTGAGTTAAAGGAGACGTTTGTCTTTATTACACAAACAAGACTACGCGACCGATCGCCACTTGAGGTGCTGTAAAGCGCCTGGTTTCCCTGCGTCATTTCCGCTTCCCTACCTTCGGGCGAAGTTCCCACGATTGAAAAGTGGCCATGATGCTCTCGAAGCAGACTTTCATGTGAATGGTCAAAACGGCCAAACACTGAAATTTTATGGTTGGTGTCTACGGACCCAATCGACTTCAGAAACCCTGACAAATCCACTGAAAATAAAATACGGTGTCTATAAATTAATTTAGTGTACATGATTTTTTCATAAACTTTACCTATGGCAATGTGGATGAGCTGTAGAATGTGAGTATCGAATTAAGACTAATATGCGGTCAGCAGATTTTAATTCTTGTCTTTTGTAACAAGATCGAAAAAGTAACTTTTGCTGAAAGACCGTAATTCCAACACAATTCGTCCTTATCTAAAATGCGGAAAACCTCATGCATAAATAGCCGTCATGTGAGATAGTAATGTATACGATACTGCACAGAATTTACATTATCGTTGTCGTATCCAGACTGTATCGAATCATTTGTTCGGAAGTTGTTTACGTCCGCAAACTTTTTATGTTGAAGTTATTCCCAAACTTATTGTCTTGCTTAGTTGCTTGTTTAACGTACAGAAGCATTTTAAATCTAGATATTTATATCCGCCACGTGGCGCTATTGAATCGTACAATTTTATTTTATTTTGTTGACGTCACGACATGATATATTGCATGTTATACGCAATACGAAAGACTTTTTCCTTCCTGCGACGTGATGTTAGATATAAGGACGTCGTTAAATTTGCGCATGAAGAATCTGTTGATGGTTTCGATGCCCAGTAAAACAAGTGGAAAATCTTTTGTTAGAACTTAATTCGTGAAGCTCGATAGATTTGAAACAACAGAATTACAAAAGAGTAGACAAAATTAGTTTTCAAATGGAGTATTACTTTCTATTCGTTTCATTCTAAAAGTTTTCTGGCCCAGATATGCGGTTGTTTCAGCTGCTGAACCCAAGTTATCGCCAAATCAGCTATACTGTGTGCAGTGCGTTGACATGACTAAATTAATCGTCATTTTATTAATGAAAAAAGCTGGAAACTTGGTTGCAATCGTTGAGATGTCATTGAACCTAATGATCTTGATACAATATCTGAGATCTCCAAATCAGGACTTGGGTACTGGTGTGATTCTGCCTTGCCATGCGATATCACGAAACACATTTGAGTTAAAAAAGTAAGAACAAACAAAAGTAATACGAATCTGTTCAGGGCAAAAGTGAAACAATTACTGGAATATCAAATATAGGAAATAGTAACAATGACAATTTCAATGTTAGTTTTGCCCTTTCACCGGCGACATGACGTTACCACAACACGTCACATTGCAGTGATGTCACTTCTGCTACTGTTGTTTACAACAACATATCAATTGGATCCTTCTTCCTATTGTGGTGAGTTTAATATTAATTCCGCGATTGATTGTGACGTTTAACGATTGAATGTGACGTATTTCTGATATAAGTGCAACCAAAAATTTCGATATTGAGGAAAGTTTTTAAGCAAATAACATTTTAAAATTAGATTTAAATTCAAGGTTACAGAGATTTCTTTTTTCCTTTCTATTATGCCTTATTAGATCGTGGGCCGAAGGATTGTGTGATATTTTTGTGCAACTCAACTTCAGGTGGAACAACGTTTCCTTGTGGTAAGTAACATAGTTTATATAAACTTGTTCAAATCACAATTTAGTGAAGGTCATATTACGCATAATGTTGTAAATTATCAGTTCTGGTATAATGCAATGCTCAAATATTAAAGTTATCTGTGTTGTAGTTTTCGCTCCTCGCAATCAATCACAACCAGTTTACTACGGATCGGATGGGAGTTGTGAGTTTCTTTTAAGTTTTTAAAGTAGATGTTTATTTTTTGCATGATGTACCCAAGTAGAGATCAGGGATATCTTTCTGTTTATTCTTATTGCTTGCAACTCTAGGTGTTTTCAGTGGGCAAGTAATTGTGTTTCAGGTAAAATAAAACAGTTTATGCTCCAAAAAAAAGCCATGGTGTTTTTGCCTTTAGCGCTATCGGTTACCAAGCAGATCCGTTTGGCCATAGTGCGCTCCACAGTGGTTCGTCTCTGTTGTTTGGCACTCAGTATAGGGTACCCGAAAGATCGGAACGGTACCACAAAGTGGAATTTAGTGTGCCTGCTAGTGTAGAAGCTAGCACAGTGTCACTTCAACAGCTGCACTGATGAGACCTCACAGGTGGAAACATTTCGTGTACACACCCTGTCTGCAGCTCGATAAAACAGTTTGATTCGCAACAATAAAGTTTTCAAATATAATTAATTTACGAATGTGTTTATTGTACATAATCCTGAGGAAGTCTCGCCGGATGGTAGACGAAACGTTAGTTTCAATAAACACTTTTGTAACAATTCTTGTAAATTGCTATGCCTATGGCAGCAAGAAATGCACTATAATTTACTTTTGCCATCAATCGTAGCATGTAATATTAGGATTTTGCTGTGTAACTTTATGTTTAATTACAGGGAACGGCGTGAATATACAGGGAATAAATCTCACAGGTGAAGCAATTTATTTTAAGTTTGGACTTGAAGGAACTTCATTTCGACAAAAACTTTCCTGCTTTCTTTAAACAAACATATTTTAGATTTAAATTAATCGTAAAACAAAACTTGTCTTCACGCTTGAACGATAAATACTTTCAACTTTAGAACATAACTGTACTGGAAGTGAATGCTGCATGACCTCAATCAATGGGACTTTGCAATCCCCATCCGCACCTGTTAACGTAAAAATCCAATTCTTACAACCAGGTGAAATTATTTGCACTGTTTTGATAACTATTTATCAGCAAAGCAATATTAAGTATTCGTTTGTTTTGTGCAGGATCAACTCCCTCTGTTCCAGGCTCGGGTTATAAAATCTCGGTACAAGGATACGAAAAATGTGAGTAAATCTTCGTAATAAGGATTTTGTCTCAAGAAATAAGTCCAACTTACAATTACAATCTAAACTACTGCGCCAACGCAAAATTAAAATGAATAAAATTAAGTACGGGAAAAGAACATATGTAAATCAGGGAAGTCCCTCATAGACAATCGGCCAAATATACGAGATGGCTTTTTCAAAAATTAATTGCTGATATAATTTAATGATTGTAAAATATGTTACAACGCATCTATCGATTAAACCTTGCAATAAAGTGTTTTCGCGCATGTTTTCCGGGTCATCCAGGTGCAAAAGCAGTTTTCATACCACAACAATCAATATATTTATGTGTTATGAAAAGTTAGGGTAACCAATAGTAAGGTATTGTAAAATCGTCCCAGTCGCCTAATAGTAATAATATATATAGTTCACCCTTAGAACATCATCGGTATTCTAAAAACAACAAACATAAAAAAAGAGTTAACATCCAGACATAAGTTAATTTTGAACGCGCAAGAAAAACAGGAAAAGAGCAGTTAATTTTATCAACAATAAACGCTGTTGATTCCAAGGTTTTATTTGTCATGAAACAAAACCATACTTTTTAATGTAGGGAAACGTCATGCGTTTATTTGTTAGTTTCTTATATAAAGTTTAATTGTGTTCATCATTACAGGTTTCCCTGGCATCTCATTTGCCGCAGCTATATTACCAGAAGATCCAACCACGTGCCTCAATCTTTCACTTTACTGCAGTAAGTGGATGAAAAAACACTTCCAAAAAATTAAAAATAACAAAAGTTTAACATTTGATCAAAATTTCATTGACACATTATAGATTTTTCACTAACTTCGCAAACAACTAAAATCCCACTTACAACTCTGCAAGCAACGACAACATCAACATTCCCAACAACCATCCAACCAACCACCATCCCAGTAACCAATCAAACATCGAACAAACCCACTACAAGCTGGAATGAAATTATTCCTAGTGAGTTGACGCAGAACTCAATAAAAATTTTTTAAATATATTTATCGGCTTGATATAAACCGTGGCACCTTCAAGTGGTAAAAAGTCATTTTGAAAAAGAAACGGCATAATTTTGAAATATGCATTGTAATGAAAGCGACAAACGCTTGGTTTGTCACCACTTAAGCAAACGCGTGCTTTTTTGAAAGTTGATCTTAAAAAAAATAAACAGTTGTTGTATCTCCAAACTAAGAAACTCAACATAATATTTGCTCAGGTTTGGAAAGTAATCTGACTTCTATACAACCGGCTAACTCGGATGATTTAATAAACATCGACCAACTTGTGGAGAATATCACCCGATTCTCTCAAACTTCAAACATAATCACTTTCCACAATGGTAATGCCCAACTTTACTTCAATCATACGACATTGAATGGTTCCCAGACTCAACTCTCTGCCAATATCTTGCTTGGTTCGACTCGCATCGACTTAACGTTGGAAACAAACGGAGCAAACCAAGTCGCATTTTCAGTTCTCCAGTTAAAGATTCCAGAGGATGTGGAGGTTGAAGGTCCAACTGACCAAGTTGGCTCCCTCGCCACAACACGTTACATAGCTATCAAAAATACGAGCTACATTGTTATTGTCGGTTTAAACGTGGACGAAATTCCCCGACGTTCACCTCTTGGAAAAGTAAAACTCAACAATCAACTGCAAGGCAACGTGAGATTCGTCATTCCTACCACGTCACCACAATCAGCGTGCGACGAAATTGAAAACATGAAGAAAAACGGAAGCAACCAAAAAATCTCCCAACTTTCACCCAGATGCACATTCTTCGACGGAGCAGCGTCTTTATATTCGGATGAGGGCTGTACCACCGCAGCAAACCTAAATCACGTGACGTGCAGTTGCAACCACCTCACTGTTTTTTCCGTCCTCCTGGCGGTAAAATCCATCGTCGTTCCACACGGTGTGAAGGCAAGTACACATATATTGTTTCATTCAGAATGGTAACTTGTGCTTTGTTAAAATCAGTAAGTTCCATTACATTCAAACTTGAAAAAACTTGGTCGAGATCATTTTTGGAAATACTTGAAACATTTATGACTTCTTGGTGCATCAATTATTCCAGATTACAACATACGTCACAGAATCAACATCCGTCTTCTTCCTCCTGCTCACTGCAATCATCCTGCTCTGTTTCAATGAAGGAGGGGACAGAATTTACATCCAGATAAGTTTGACGTCATCACTTCTGCTTCTTCACGGCGTCAACTTATTGCACGATATTATCGTCACGCATGATCAGCCATGCATGGCGTTTACAGTGCTAAACCATTTCTTCTTGATGTGTTCAGGTAGAGATGTTTAAATAACAACAAATCAAACTATTTAAGAAACTTTTTCTGACCATAGGAATGTGGTTTCTGATCGAGGGAATACGAATCTTTATGGCTATCTCCAATCCAATCAACTTTCGGTCCCAAAATCCCAAAGATCGACTCAAGTACTTTATGATGTTCGGGTGGCTTCTTCCCGTCTTAATTGTGGGAATATCCGCACCCGTGGGATTCCAATTTGGCGTCTACATGAAACCACAGCCTTATTACGAGGCGTGCCACCAATATCAAAACAACACTTCACTAATTCCCAAGTACGACAGATGCTGGTTGGCTCCCAACACTCCGGTTTTCTACACTTCCGTCATCACTCCTCTTGCTCTCATTCTCGTCATCAACCTCCTCATCATCGTAAAGACATCGTACGTGAACTTCACCTCCCGGAAGATGCGAAACAGAGGGAAAGATCCAGATGTGGAAGATGCAAAAAGAGCTGCAAAGTCGTTCATTTTCCTCTTCCTGATGCTCGGTGGAACCTGGAGCTTGGCATTCTTCACTGGTGAGTTAAAAAGCTTTTGATCAATCTTTTTTTAAAGTTAACATGTTCCTGATGTTTTAGGAATCGGAAACGAAATCTCGAACGAGGTTTTCATATACATTCACAGCTTGGTGAACGGGATGCAGGGATTCGTTCTGTTCCTTATCTACTGCGTCATGAATGACGTCATCAGAAATCGCTTAATTGGTGACAAAATAAATCAAATACTGGCAGATAAAAGTATTGGCAGCATACCTACCGAAGATACGCCCGTGCGTTAAGTGGTTTTGCATCGCTTGAATAAATATTATGTTGATTATTAGGTTTGTGTGTACAAATACTGATCGTTTGTTCGTTTATAGTTTGTTACATAAATATGAGAAGTATATTTCGTGTCACTCGCCCCTATGTTCGGTTTTCAATTCGCCATTGCAGTGACACGTATGTATGGCATGCAACAGCTTTATGGCTGAAATGCCATGTGTTCCGTAAGTAGTATCTTTGTTGTCGCTATGTATACTCACAATTTGTTTTACTCACAATTTGTTGAGTTTTGACAATGTGATTGGATTAGACAATGCGCCACTTGCTCGTTACCACGGGCATAATATACGGAATAAGCAACTGTGAAAGTGTTTTGCATTCTGTTGATCAGCAGGTTTAAGGCAGATGCACACTAACCGTGTGGCAGTAGCAACGGTTGATTGTTCGCAGTCCTCAATCGGCAAAAAACTCATTAGTTAAGTTGATTTAATTAAATTGATGACGGATCGGAAATGGCGGTCACCCTGGTGTAAACTCGGTCTTTACAAAAAAATCGATCCAAACAAAAATCGAATCGACTGTTTTTGCAACGCTTGAATAAATGATGAATATCGGTTATGTGGAATAAGAAGATATGTTCTTGTATGCGGAAAATGCGTTCCTTAGTGGTTTGTAATATGTGTACGACGGATATAAGGTAATTTGGGGCCCTAAGAAAGTTTAAATTTCTTCACTCCATCCAACCACTTTGGACCCAGCCACTGCTTAAATGTGCGCTGTCTTAAGGAAGTAACTTTGCTTTTGTTTTGTATTGTGCTGTGTTATACGTCACCATGTCCATATATCACTATTTGTTAAATTGTGGAGATGTAAATGGATTAAATTGAATTGCACATTTGCTTCTTCAATAGGATCAAGATGCGAAATAAATGACTATAAAGTGTTCTGTATTCTGTAGTTTCTCAAGCCAGTGCATTTGGTGATAATTTGTAAATAAACAAAAGCCGCTATCAACAGACGATTGTCCGTATCTCCCCTTTAAAAAACTCATTAATCAAGTTGATGACGGGTCGGAAATTGCGGTCACCCTGGTTCAAACTCGGCAGGGGAAATAACGATAAGAATAGAACGAAATAGACAGTTTAAATTTACTTAAACTCTTGTGACATTAGCAGCAAAATTTACGCATGATTTTCGTTAGAATTGCAGATTTTGGTCATGATTTTCGTTAGAATTGCAGATTTGGCATAATATACGGAATAAGCAACTGTGAAAGTGTTTTGCATTCTGTTGATCAGCAGGTTTAAGGCAGATGCACACTAACCGTGTGGCAGTAGCAACGGTTGATTGTTCGCAGTCCTCAATCGGCAAAAAACTCATTAGTTAAGTTGATTTAATTAAATTGATGACGGATCGGAAATGGCGGTCACCCTGGTGTAAACTCGGTCTTTACAAAAAAATCGATCCAAACAAAAATCGAATCGACTGTTTTTGCAACGCTTGAATAAATGATGAATATCGGTTATGTGGAATAAGAAGATATGTTCTTGTATGCGGAAAATGCGTTCCTTAGTGGTTTGTAATATGTGTACGACGGATATAAGGTAATTTGGGGGCCTAAGAAAGTTTAAATTTCTTCACTCCATCCAACCACTTTGGACCCAGCCACTGCTTAAATGTGCGCTGTCTTAAGGAAGTAACTTTGCTTTGGTTCTGTATTATGGTGTGTTATACGTCACCATGTCCAGTTAAATTGTGGAGATGTAAATGGATTAAATTGAATTGCACATTTGCTTCTTCAATAGGATCAAGATGCGAAATAAATGACTATAAAGTGTTCTGTATTCTGTAGTTTCTCAAGCCAGTGCATTTGGTGATAATTTGTAAATAAACAAAAGCCGCTATCAACAGACGATTGTCCGTATCTCCCCTTTAAAAAACTCATTAATCAAGTTGATGACGGGTCGGAAATTGCGGTCACCCTGGTTCAAACTCGGCAGGGGAAATAACGATAAGAATAGAACGAAATAGACAGTTTAAATTTACTTAAACTCTTGTGACATTAGCAGCAAAATTTACGCATGATTTTCGTTAGAATTGCAGATTTGGTTTAAGTGGCCTTATAATTGTTGGGTTCACACAAATGGTAAGTTATTGAAACGAACAAGACGAAAAAACATGAAAACGTTAATCGAAAAACAAACAAGAATGGAGAACAAATGTTGAAGAACAAGTAGAAGAATTAGTTAAAATGTAAACATGGACGCGCGCCTCATGGGCCAATCAAGTGCAATAAAGCGTTTGGTTTCACTACTAACTTACGTCATTTCCGCTTCTCGACTTCCGAGACAACGGGTATTACCCTTGTGATACCGTGCACAACACCATGTAGACCTTACATTTTGTGAATGCTTTAAACGGTGTTTCTATACCAGTGGACCGTCAACGGTACTAGATAGTAGATCACACAATGTGATGCCTCTAAAAAATAAAGCCACACAAGAGATATACATTAACAGGTTTGTAAAGGGGGAAAATGTGCTCGTTTACGTCGTCTGGCGGTTGATTCCCCGCCACCTGTAAGAACCTATGTAGGCCAATATCCTACTCAGGATAGACACTAAAATGATCTTTCACCGAGACCTTGTGTTCCGCTTAGTTGTCCAGAGATTTAAAACATGGCACGAAGCCGGTCTGGTCGGTTTTTGTACAGATAACCGCCACAAAGCAGGCGATGAACGCATGTATTAACTCCAAATTTTGTACAGGCATCCAAGTACGATGTACGATCAAATGAACCATCACTAATTTTATGAGCTATTCGCAGTTTCCCTGTACGAAAGCGCGTACTTGATCACTGACATGATCAACCAGGTGATTTCAAGTGGTGACGCAGGGTCCACAGGAGAATCTACTTAGGCTGAGAATGTCGGGAATCCCAGACATAGATTTAGAATATTAAGTAAAACTTGAATACAGTAAAAAAAAAAAATGGCGTTCGCCCTGGCATGAATTCGGCTGGTAGAAAACCCATCAAAATAGAAATCGATTAAACTGCGAACTGCAATAATTTTGATTGATCGCCCTGTTTAGAAACCACTACAGCATCTGTATCTATATGGGCCCAACTTTAATAATCGTTTATCTTAAACCATTTTGGTATGTTCAAAACAATATTGTTAAGTGTTGTTTTCGAGCTAAAGTAGACGTGAAGAGCGTTTATTACACAAAAAAGACTACACGACCGATCGCCACTTGAGGTGCTGTAAAGCGCCTGTGAAAAGTGGCCATGATGCTCACGAAGCAGACTTTCATGTAAATGCTTGAAGAATAGCGGTTCAGAACCAGTGGCGCGTGTCGCTTGGTCAAACCATGTCTGAAAACCCAAACACAGAAAAAACACTGAAGTTAACAAGAAGTTGGTAATACCACAAGAAATCAATGGCACATAAGGAAAAGTGTGGAGTGGCCAAAAATATGAAACTATGTTCTTCGCTACGCTATCTAGCGGTTAAGGTCAAACACTGAAATTTCATTGTTGGTATCTACGGATCCAATCGACTTCAGAAACCCTGACAAATCCACTGAAAAGAAAATACGTTGTCTTTTGATTAATTGTACATGATTTTTTCATAAACTTTACCTATGGCAATGGGGATGAGCTGTAGAATGTGAGTGTCGAATTAAGACTAATATGCGGTCAGCAGATTTTAATTCTTGTCTTTTGTAACAAGATCGAAAAAGTAACTTTTACTGAAAGACCGTAATTCCAACACAATTCGTCCTTATCTAATGCGGAAAATCTTATGCATAAATAGTCGTCATGTGAGATAGTAATGTATCCGATACTGCACAGAATTTAGATTATCGTTGTCGTATCCAGGCTGTATCGAATCATTTATTCGAAAGTTGTTTACGTCCGATAACTTTTTATGTTGAAGTTATTCCCAAACTTATTGTCTTGCTTAATTGCTTGTTTAACTTATAGAAGCATTTTAAATCTAGATATTTATATCCGCAACGTGGCGCTATTGAATCGTATAATTTTATTTAATTTTGTTGACGTCACGACATGATGTATTGTATGTTATACGCAATACGAAAGACTTCTTCCTTCCTGCGACGTGATGTTAGATATGAGGACGTCGTTAAATTTGCGCATGAAGAAGCCGTTGATGGTTTTGATGCCCAGTAAAACAAGTGGAAAATCTTTCATTAGAACTTAATTCGTGAAGATTGATAGATTTGAAACAACAGAATTACAAAAGAGTAGACAAAATTATTTTTAAAACTGAGTATTACTTTCTATTCGCTTCATTCTAAAAGTTTTCTGGCCCAGATATGCGGTTGTATCAGCTGCTGAACCCAAGTTATCGCCAAATCAGCTATACTGTGTGCAGTGCGTTGACATGACTAATTTAATCGTCATTTTTATAAATGAAAAAAGCTGGAAACTCGGTTGCAATCGTTGAGATGTCAGTGAACCTAATGATCTTGATACAATATCTGAGATCTCCAAATCAGGACTTGGGTACTGGTGTGATTCTGCCTTGCCATGCGATATCACGAAACACATTTGAGTTAAAAAAGTAAGAACAAACAAACGTAATACGAATCTGTTCAGGGCAATAGTGAAACAATTACTGGAATATCACATATAGGAAATAGTAACAATGACAATTTCACTGTTAGTTTTGCCCTTTCACCGGCGGCATGACGTTACCACAACTCGTCACATTGCAGTGATGTCACTTCTGCTACTGTTGTTTACAACAACTTATCAATTGGATCCTTCTGCCTATTGTGGTGAGTTTAATATAAATTCCACGATTGATTGTGACGTTTAACGATTGATTGTGACGTATTTCTGATATAAGTGCAACCAAAAATTTCGATATTGAGGAAAGTATTCAAAGCAAATAACATTTTAAAATTAGATTTAAATTTAAGGTTACAGAGATTTCTTTTTTCCTTTCTATTATGTCTTATTAGGTCGTGGGCCGAAGGATTGTGTGATATTTTTGTGCAACTCAACTTCAGGTGGAACAACGTTTCCTTGTGGTAAGTAACATAGTTTATATAAACTTGTTCAAATCACAATTTAGTGAAGGTCATATTACGCATAATGTTGTAAATTATCAGTTATAATGCAATGCTCAAATATTAAAGTTATCTGTGTTTTAGTTTTCGCTCCTCGCAATCAATCACAACCAGTTTACTACGGATCGTATGGGAGTTGTGAGTTTCTTTTAAGTTTTTAAAGTAGATGTTTATTTTTTGCATGATGTACCCAAGTAGAGATCAGGGATATCTTTCTGTTTATTCTTATTGCTTGCAACTCTAGGTGGTTTCAGTGTGCAGGTAATTGTATTTCAGGTAAAATAAAACACTTTAGGTACAAAAAAAGCCATGGTGTTTCTGCCTTTAGCGCTATCGGTTACCGAGCAGATCCGTTTGGCCATAGTGCGCTCCACAGTGGTTCGTCTCTGTTGTTTGGTACTCAGTATAGGGTACCCAAAAGATCGGAACGGTACCACAAAGTGGAATTTAGTGTGCCTGCTAGTGTAGAAGCTAGCACAGTGTCACTTCAACAGCTGCACTGATGAGACCTCACAGGTGGAAACATTTCGTGTACATACCCTGTCTGCAGCTCGATAAAACAGTTTGATTCGCAACAATAAAGTTTTCAAATATGATTAATTTACGAATGTGTGTATTGGACATAACCCTGAGGAAGTCTCGCCGGATGGTAGACGAAACGTTAGTTCCAAAAACACTGTCGTAACTTGAGGCCCACAAGAACAATTCTTGTAAATTGCTATGCCTATGACAGCAAGGAAAGCACTATAACTTACTTTTGGCATCAATTGTAGCCTGTTTAATTTTTTTGATGTGTTGAGTTGATATAAAAGATTTTTACTGATTTTTCCCAAAAAATATTAGGATTTTGCTGTGTAACTTTATGTTTAATTACAGGGAACGGTGTGAATATACAGGGAATAAATCTCACAGGTGAAGCAATTCAGTTTAAGTTTGAACTTAAAGCAACTTTATTTAGACAAAAACTTTCCTGCTTTCTTTAAACAAACATATTTTAGATTTAAGTTAAAATAGAAACAAAGCTTGTCTTACTTCACGCTATAACGGTAAGTTCATTAAACTTCAGAACTTAACTGTACTGGAAGTGGATGCTGCATGACGTCAATCAATGGTGTTTCGCCTTTACCACCTCAACCACCTGTTAACGTAAAGATCCAATTCCTACAACCAGGTGAAATTTGTTACACCAATTTAAGTATTTTTATCCCTACAACCATTTATGTGAATAGTTTACGATTGTTTCAACCGTTTTTTTGCGCAGGATCAACTCCCCTTGTTCCAGGCTCGGGTTTTAAAATCTCGATACGAGGATACGAAAAATGTGAGTAAATCTTCGTAATAGAGATTTTGTCTGAAGAAACAAGTTCAACACAATATCTCCGTACAAATATAATTCGGCATAATTCGATTTATTATTTAATTTGAAATCTTGTCACAAGTTTTTTGTGGCAACACACAAACAACATGAGTGAAATAAATACTGTCTAGATTCAAAATGTTGTCTGTGTGTATCTACGTATTATTGAATAAAGTTGTATAAGTTTTAACATGCGGAAACACGATTAAAATTGTGATGAAACACTTGACAGAAATCGAAACTAAACTACTGAGCCAACGCAAAGTTCAAATGAATAAAATTAACTGCGGGACTTTCGAATAACAAGCATAAATCCAAATCGGGGAAGTCCCTCATAGACAATCGGTCAAATCTTCGATATGGCTTTTTCAAATATTAATTGCAAATATAGTTTAATCATTGTAAAATATGTTACGTCGTATCTATCATTCAATCCTTGCAATAAAGTGTTTCCACGCATGTTTTCCTGGTTATCCGGGTGCAAAAGCAGTGTTCTTACCATAACAATGCATATATTTATGCGTTATGAAAAGTGAGCGTTAGGATAGCCAATAATAAGGTGTTGTAAAAATCGTCCAAGTCGCCAAATCGTAATAATATATATATGTTTCACCCGTAGGGCATCATCAGCATTTTAAAAACAACAAAAATAAATTGTTGTTTATAAAAGAAAAGAGCAGTTAATTTTATCAACATTAAACGCTGCAGATTCCAAGGTTTTGTTTGTCATGAAACAAAACCATACTTTTTGATGTAGGGAAAAGTCATGCGTTTATTTGTTGGTTTCTTACATGAAGTTTAATTGTGTTCATCATAACAGGTTTCCCTGGCACCCCATTTGCCGCAGCTATATTACCACAAGAACCAACCACTTGCCTCAATCTTTCACTTTACTGCAGTAAGTGGATGAAAAAACACTTCCAAATAAATAAAATTAACAAAAGTTTGACAAATGATCAAAACTTCATTGACATATTATAGATTTTTCACTAACTTCGCAAACAACTAAAATCCCAATGACAACTCTACAAGCAACGAAGACATCATCATTCCCAACCACTCAACTCCTAACTACACAAGTGCCGACAACCACCATCACAATAACCAACCAATCAACCAACATCCCAACCACCATCTCAATAACCAACCAATCAACCAACATCCCAATAACCAACCAAACATCGACCATACCCACTACAAGCTGGAATGAAATTATTCCTAGTGAGTTGACGCAGAATTCAATGAAAATTTTTATAAATATATTTATCGGCTTGATATAAACCGTGGCACCTACAAGTGGTAACAAGTCATTTTGAAAAAGAAACGGCATAATTTTGAAATATGCATTGTAATGAAAGCGGCAAACGCTTGGTTTGTCACCACCTAAGCAAACGCGTGCTTTTTTGAAAGTTAATCTTGAAAAAAATAAACAGTTGTTGTATCTCCAAACTAAGAAACTCAACATAACTTTTGTTCAGGTTTGGAAAGTAATCTGACTTCTATACAAGTGACTAACCCGGATGATTTAATAAACATCGACCAACTTGTGGAGAATATCACCCGATTCTACCAAACTTCAAACACAATCACTTTCAACAATGGTAATGCCCAGCTTTACTTCAATCATGCGACATTAAATGGTCACCAGACTCAACTCACTGCCAATATCTTGCTTGGTTCGACTCGCATCGACTTAACGTTGGAAACAAACGGAGCAAACCAAGTCGCATTTTCAGTTCTTCAGTTTAAGATTCCAGAGGATGTGGAGGTTGAAGGTCCGACTGACCAAGTTGGCTCCCTCGCCACAACACGTTACATAGCCATCAAAAATACGAGCTACATTGTTATTGTCGGTTTGAACGTGGACTCAATTCCCCGACGTGCACAGCCTGGAAAAGTAAAACTCAACAATCAACTGCAAGGCAACGTGAGATTCGTCCTTCCTACCACGTCACCACAATCAGCGTGCGACGAAATTGAAAACATGAAGAAAAACGGAAGCAACCAGAAAATCTCCCAACTTTCTCCCAGATGCACATTCTTCGACGGAGCATCGTCTTTATATTCGGATGAGGGCTGTACCACCGAAATAAGCCCTGATCACGTAACGTGCAGTTGCAACCACCTCACTGTTTTTTCCGTCCTCCTGGCGGTAAAATCCATCGTCGTTCCACACGGTGTTAAGGCAAGTACACATATAATATTTCATTCATAATTTTACCTTGTGCTTTATAAAATCAGTCAGTTGTATTAATTTCCAGATCACAACATACGTCACAGAATCAATATCCGTCTTCTTCCTCCTGCTCACCGCAATAATCCTGCTCTGTTTCAATGAGGGAGGGGATAGAATTTACATCCAGATAAGTTTGACGTTATCACTTCTGCTTCTTCACGGTGTCAACTTATTTCACGATATTATTGTCACGCATGATCAGTCATGCATGGCGTTTACAGTTCTAAACCAATTTTTCTTGATGTGTTCAGGTAAAGATGTTTAAATAACAACACATCAAACAATTTAAGAAACTTTATCTTACCATAGGAATGTGGTTTCTGATCGAGGGAATACGAATCTTCATGGCTATCTCTAATCCAATCAACTTTCGGTCCCAAAATCCCAAAGATCGACTGAAGTACTTTATGATCTTCGGGTGGCTTCTTCCCGTCTTGCTTGTGGGAATATCCGCACCTGTGGGATTCCAATTCGGCGTCTACATGAAACCACAGCCTTATTACGAGGCGTGCCACCAATATCAAAACAACACTTCACCAATTCCAAAGTACGACAGATGCTGGTTGGCTCCCAACACTCCGGTTTTCTACACTTCCGTCATCACTCCTCTTGCTCTCATCCTCGTCATCAACCTCGTCATCATCGTAAAGACATCGTACGTGAACTTAACCTCCCGGAAGATGCGAAACAGAGGGAAAGATCCAGATGTGGAAGATGCAAAGAGAGCTGCAAAGTCGTTCATTTTCCTCTTCCTGATGCTCGGTGGAACCTGGAGCTTGGCATTCTTCACTGGTGAGTTACAAAGCTTTTAATCAATCTTTCTTTAAAGTTAACATGTTCCTGATGTTATAGGAATCGGAAACGAAATCTCGAACGAGGTTTTCATGTACATTCACAGCTTGGTGAACGGGATGCAGGGATTCGTTCTGTTCCTTATCTACTGCGTCATGAACGACGTCATCAGAAATCGCTTAATTGGTGACAAAATGAATCAAATACTGGCAGATAAAAGTATTGGCAGCATACCTACCGAAGATACGCGAGTGCGTTAAGTGGTTTTGCAACGCTTGAATAAATATTATGTTGATTATTAGGTTTGTGTTTACAAATACTGATCGTTTGTTCGTTTATAGTTTATTACATAAATATTAGTAAGTATATTTCGTGTCACTCGCCCCTGTGTTCGGTTTTCAATTCGCCATTTCAGTGACACTTTTGTATGGCATGCAACAGCTTTATGGCTGAAATGCCATGTGTTCCGTGAGTAGTATCTTTGTTGTCGCTATGTATCGTGTATTACTCACAATTTGTTGAGTTTTGACAATGTGATTGGATTAGACAATGCGCCTCTTGCTCGTTACCACGTGCATAATATACGGAATAAGCAACTGTGAAAGTATTTCGCATTCTGTTGATCTACAGGTTAACGAAGATGCACACTAAACGTGAGGCAGTAGCAGCAGTTGATTGTTCGTAGTCCTCATTGGGCAAAAAACTTATTAATTTAAGTTGATTTAATAAAATTGATGACGGATCGGAAATGGCGGTCACCCTGGTGTAAACTCGGTCTTTACAAAAAAATCGATCTAAACAGAAATCGAATCGACTGTTTTTGCAGCGCTTGAATAAATGATAAATGTAGGTTACGTGGAATAAGAAGTTATGTTCTTGTATGCGGAAAATGCGTTCCTCATTAGTTTGTAATATGTGTACGACGGATATAAGGTAATTTGGGGCCCTAAGTAGGTTTAAATTTCTTCACTCCATCCAACCACTTTGGACCCAGCCACTGCTTAAATGTGCGCTGTCTTAAGGAAGTAACTTTGCTTTTGTTTTGTATTATGCTGTGTTATACGTCACCATGTCCATATATCACTATTTGTTAAATTGTGGAGATGGAAATGGATTAAATTGAATTGCACATTTGCTTCTTCAACAGGGTCAACATGCAAAATAAATGACTATAAAGTGTTCTGTATTCTGTAGTTTCTCAAGCCAGTGCATTTGGTGATAATTTGTTCTTCCCTTTAAAAAACTCATTAATCAAGTTGATGACGGATCGGAAATGGCGGTCACCGTGGTTTAAACTCGACAGGGGAAATAACGATAGGAGTAGAACGAAACACACAGTTTAAATTTACTTAAACTCTTGTGACATTTTATGGCAGCAAAACTTACGCATGATTTTCGTTACAGATTTGGTTTATGTGGCCTGCCACAATTATTGGGTTCACACAAATGGTAAGTTATTGAAACGTGCAAAACCAAAAAACATGCAAACGTTAATCGAAAAACAAACAAGAATGGAGAACAAATGTTGAAGAACAAGTAGAAGAATTAGTTAAAATGTAAAAATGGACGCGCGCCTGATGGGCCAATCAAGTGCAATAAAGCGTTTGGTTTCACTACTAACTTACGTCATTTCCGCTACTCGACTTCCGAGACAACGGTATTACACTTGTGATACCGTGCACGACACCATGTAGACCTTACATTTTGTGAATGCTTAGAACGGTGTTTCTATACCAGTTGACCGTCAACGGTACTAGATAGTAGATCACACAATGTAATACCTCTCAAAAGTAAGGCCACACAAGAGATATATAATAACAGGTTTGTAAAGGGGGAAAATGTGCTCGTTTACGCCGTCTGGCGGTTAATTCCCCGCCACCTGTAAGAACCTATGTAGGCCAATATCCTACTCAGGATAGACACTAAAATGATCTTTCACTGGTTCGACCTTGTGTTCCGCTTAGTTGTCCAGAGATTTGAAACATGGCACGAAGCCGGTCTGGTCCGTTTTTAGTACAGAAAACCGCCGCAAAGCAGGCGATAACCGCATGTATTAACTCCAAATTTTGTACAGGTATCCAAGTACGATGTACGATCAAATGAACCATAACTGATTTTATGAGCCATTCGCAGTTTCACTGTAACGAAAGCGCGCACTTGACCACTGACATGATCAACCAGGTAATTTCAAGTGGTGACGCAGGGTCCACAGGAGAATCTACTTAGGCTGAGAATGTTGGGAATTCCAGACATAGAATTAGAAAATTAAAGTAAAATTTGAATACAGTAAAAAAATGACGTTCACCCTGGCATGAATTCGGCTGGTAGAAAAACCATTAAAATAGAAATCGATTAAACTGCGAACTGCAATAATTTTGATTGATCGCCCTGTTCAGAAACCAGCATCTGTATCTATATGGGCCCAACTTTAATCATCGTTTATCTTAAACCATTTTGGTATGTTCAAAACAATAGTGTTAAGTGTTGTTTTCGAGTTAAAGTAAACGTGTAGAGCGTTTATTACACAAACAAGACTACAGGACCGATCGCCACTTGAGGTGCTGTAAAGCGCGTGGTTTCCCTGCGTCATTTCCGCTTCCCTACCTTCGGGCGAAGTTCCCACGATTGAAAAGTGGCCATGATGCTCACGAAGCAGACTTTCATGTGAATGATTGAAGAATAGTGGTTCAGAACCAGTGGGGCGTGTCGCTCGGTCTTAGTGGAGTCAAATACATGTCTGAAAACCCAAACACAAAAAAGACACTGAAGTTAACAAGAAGTTGGTAATATGACAAGAAATTAATGGCACGTAAGGAAAAGTGTGGAGTGGCCAAAAATATGAAACTATGTTCTTCGCTACGGGGTCTAGCGGTTAAGGTCAAACACTGAAATTTCATTGTTGGTATCTACGGACCCAATCGAGTTCAGAAACCCTGACAAACCCATTGAAAAGAAAATACGTTGTCTATAAATTAATTTAGTGTACATGATTTTTTCATAAACTTTACCCATGGCAATGGGGCTGAGCTGTAGAATGTGAGTATCGAATTAAGACTAATATGGGGTCCGCAGATTTCAATTCTTGTCTTTTGCAACAAGATCGAGAAAATAACTTTTACTGAAAGACCGTAATTCCAACACAATTCGTCCTAATCTAAAATACGGAAAATCTCATGCATAAATATTCGTCATGTGAGATAGTAATGTATACGATACTGCACAGAATTTACATTATCGTTGTCGTATCCTGACTGTATCGAATCATTTGTTCGGAAGTTGTTTACGTCCGAAAACTTTTTATGTTGAAGTTATTCCCAAACTTATTGTCTTGCTTAGTTGCTTGTTTAATTTACAGAAGCATTTTAAATCTAGATATTTATATCCGCCACGTGGCGCTATTGAATCGTACAATTTTATTTTATTTTGTTGACGTCACGACATGATATATTGCATGTTATACGCAATACGAAAGACTTCTTCCTTCCTGCGACGTGATGTTAGATATAAGGACGTCGTTAAATTTGCGCATGAAGAATCTGTTGATGGTTTTGATGCCCAGTAAAACAAGTGGAAAATCTTTTATTAGAACTTAATTCGTGAAGCTTGATAGATTTGAAACAACAGAATTACAAGAGAGTAGACAAAATTAGTTTTCAAACTGAGTATTACTTTCTATTCGTTTTATTCTGAAAGTTTTCTGGCCCAGATATGCGGTTGTTTCAGCTGCTGAACCCAAGTTATCGCCAAATCAGCTATACTGTGTGCACTGCGTTGACATGACTAAATTAATCGTCATTTTATTAATGAAAAAAGCTGGAAACTTGGTTGCAATCGTTGAGATGTCAGTGAACCTAATGATCTTGATACAATATCTGAGATCTCCAAATCAGGACTTGCGTACTGGTGTGATTCTGCCTTGCCATGCGATATCACGAAACACACTTGAGTTAAAAAAGTATGAACAAACAAAAGTAATACGAATCTGTTCAGGGCAAAAGTGAAACAATTACTGGAATATCAAATATAGGAAATAGTAACAATGACAATTTCAATGTTAGTTTTGCCCTTTAACCGGCGGCATGACGTTACCACAACACGTCACATTGCAGTGATGTCACTTCTGCTACTGTTGTTTACAGCAACTTATCAATTGGATCCTTCTGCCTATTGTGGTGAGTTTAATATAAATTCCACGATTGATTGTGACGTATAACGATTGATTGTGACGTATTTCTGATATAAGTGCAACCAAAAATTTCGATATTGAGGAAAGTATTTAAAGCAAATAATATTCTAAAATTAGATTTAAATTTAAGGTTACAGAGATTTCTTTTTTCCTTTCTATTATGCCTTATTAGATCGTGGGACGAAGGATTGTGTGATATTTTTGTGCAACTCAACTTCAGTTGGAACAACGTTTCCTTGTGGTAAGTAACATAGTTGATAGAAACTTGTTTAAATCACAATTTAGTGAAGGTCAGATTACGCATAATGTTGTATATTATTAGTTCTGGTATAATGCAATGCTCAATTATTAAAGTTTTCTATGTTGTAGTTTTCGCTCCTCGCAATCAATCACAACCAGTTTACTACGGATCGGATGGGAGTTGTGAGTTTCTTTTAAGTTTTTAAAGCAGATGTTTATTTATTGCATGATGTACCCAAGTAGAGATAAGGGATATCTTTCTGTTTATTCTTATTGCTTGCAACTCTAGGTGTTTTCAGTGGGCAGGCCATTGTGTTTCAGGTAAAATAAAACAGTTTATGCTCCAAAAAAAGCCATGGTGTTTTTGCCTTTAGCGCTATTGGTTACCAAGCAGATCCGTTTGGCCATAGTGCGCTCAACAGTGGTTCGTCTCTGTTGTTTGGTACTCAGTATAGGGTACCCAAAAGATCGGAACGGTACCACAAATTGGAATTTAGTGTGCCTGCCAGTGTAGAAGCTAGCACAGTGCCACTGAAACAGCTACACTGATGAGACCTCACAGGTGGAAAATTTCGTGTACACAGCTCGATAAAACAGTTTGATTCGCAACAATAAAGCTTTCAAATATAATTAATTTACGAATGTGTTTATAGTACATAACCCTGAGGAAGTCTCGCCGGATGGTAGACGAAACGTTAGTTTCAATAAACACTTTTGTAACAATTCTTGTAAATTGCTATGCCAATGGCAGCAAGAAATGCACTATAATTTACTTTTGCCATCAATCGTAGCCTGTAATATTAGGATTTTGCTGTGTAACTTTATGTTTAATTACAGGGAACGGCGTGAATATACAGGGAATAAATCTCACAGGTGAAGCAATTTATTTTAAGTTTGGACTTGAAGCAACTTTATTTAGACAAAACTTTCCTGCTTTCTTTAAACAAACATTTTAGATTTAAATTAATCGTAAAACAAAACTTGTCTTACTTCACGCTTGAACGATAAATACATTCAACTTTATAGAACATAACTGTACTGGAAGTGGATGCTGCATGACCTCAATCAATGGGACTTCATTGACCCCCCCTAATCCACCAAATCCATCTGTTAACGCAAAGATCCAATTCTTACAACCAGGTGAAATTTGTTGAACCGGTTTGAGTATTTTATCGCTATAACTGTTTATCAGCAAAGCAGTGTGAAGTATTCATTTGTTTTATGCAGGATCAACTCCCCTTGTTCCAGGCTCGGGTTATAAAATCTCGGTACAAGCATACGAAAAATGTGAGTAAATCTTCGTAATAAAGATTTTGTCTCAAGAAATAAGTTCAACACAATATCTCCGTATAAATATAATTCGGCATAATTCGATATACGATATTATTTAATTTGAAATCTTCTCATTACCAAGTAATTTTTTTTTTTGCAACACACAAAAAACATGAGTGAACAAATACTTTCATGATTCAAAATGTTGTTTGTGTGTATCTACGTATTATTGAAAAAAGTGGTATAAGTTTCAATATGAAGAAATACGATTAAAATTGTGATAAAAAAACACTTGAAAAAAATACAAACTAAACTACTGCGCCAACGCAAAATTCAAATGAATATAATTAAGTACGGGAATTTCCAACAGCAAGCTCATATTTAAATCGGGGAAGTCCCTTATAGACAATCGGCCAAATATACGAGATGGCTTTTTCAAAAATTGATTGCTGATATAATTTAATGATTGTAAAACATGTTACAACGTGTCTATCGATTAAACCTTGCAATAAAGTGTTTCCACGCATGTTTTCCTGGTCATCCAGGTGCAAAAGCAGTTTTTATACCACAACAATCAATATATTTATGTGTTATGAAAAGTTTGGGTAACCAATAGTAAGGTATTGTAAAATCGTCCCAGTCGCCTAATAGTAATAAGGTATATAGTTCACCCTTGGAACATCATCGGTATTCCAAACACAACAAACATAAAAAAAGAGTTAACATCCAGACATAACTTAATTTTGCAAGAAAAACAGGAAAAAGGCAGTTAATTTTATCAACAATAAACGCTGTTGATTCCAAGGTTTTGTTATGAAACAAAACCATACTTTTTAATGTAGGGAAAACTCATGCGTTTATTTGTTAGTTTCTTATATAAAGTTAAATTGTGTTCATTATTACAGGTTTCCCTGGCATCCCATTTGCCGCAGCTATATTATCACAAGAACCAACCATTTGCCTCAATCTTTCACTTTACTGCAGTAAGTGGATGAAAAAACACTTCCAAAAAATAAAAATAACAAAAATTTGACAAATGATCAAAATTTCATTGACACATTATAGATTATTCACTAACTTCGCAAACAACTAAAATCCCACTGACAACTCTACAAGCAACGAAGACATCATCATTCCCAACCACTCAACTCCTAACTACACAAGTGCCGACAACCACCATCCCAATAACCAACCAATCAACCAACATCCCAACCAACATCTCAATAACCAACCAATCAACCAACATCCCAACAACCACCCAACCAACCACCATCCCAATAACCAACCAAACATCGACCATACCCACTACAAGCTGGAATGAAATTATTCCTAGTGAGTTGACGCAGAATTCAATGAAAATTTTTATAAATATATTTATCGGCTTGATATAAACCGTGGCACCTACAAGTGGTAAAAAGTCATTTTGTAAAAGATACGGCATAATTTTGAAATATGCATTGTAATGAAAGCGGCAAACGCTTGCTTTGTCACCACCTAAGCAAACGCGTGCTTTTTTTAAAGTTAATTTTAAAAAAAATAAACAGTTGTTGTATCTGCAAACTAAGAAACTCAACATAACTTTTGTTCAGGTTTGGAAAGTAATCTGACTTCTATACAAGTGACTAACACGGATGATTTAATAAACATCGACCAACTTGTGGAGAATATCACCCGATTCTCCCAAACTTCAAACACAATCACTTTCAACAATGGTAATGCCCAACTTTACTTCAATCATACGACATTGAATGGTTTCCAGACTCAACTCACTGCCAATATCTTGCTTGGTTCGACTCGCATCGACTTAACGTTGGAAACAAACGGAGCAAACCAAGTCGCATTTTCAGTTCTCCAGTTTAAGATTCCAGAGGATGTGGAGGTTGAAGGTCCGACTGACCAAGTTGGCTCCCTCGCCTCAACACGTTACATAGCCATCAAAAATACGAGCTACATTGTTATTGTCGGTTTGAACGTGGAAGAAATACCCCCACGTACACAGCCTGGAAAAGTAAAACTCAACAATCAACTGCAAGGCAACGTGAGATTCGTCGTTCCTACCACGTCACCACAATCAGCGTGCGACGAAATTGAAAACATGAAGAAAAACCGAAGCAACCAGAAAATCTCCCAACTTTCGCCCAGATGCACATTCTTCGACAGAGCAGCGTCATTATATTCGGATGAGGGCTGTACCACCGAAGCAAGGCCAAATCACGTGACTTGCAGTTGCAACCACCTCACTGTTTTCTCCGTCCTCCTGGCGGTAAAATCCATCGTCGTTCCACACGGTGTTAAGGCAAGTACACATATAATGTTTCATCCATAATGGCAACTTGTGCTTTTTTAAATTCAGTCAGTTCCATTGTATTCAAACTTGAAAAAACTTGATCAATGTTGTTTTTTTGGCTTCTCACTGTAGTAATTTTTTCAGATTACAACATACGTCACAGAATCAACATCCGTCTTCTTCCTCCTGCTCACTGCAATCATCCTGCTCTGTTTCAATGAGGGAGGGGACAGAATTTACATCCAGTTGAGTTTGACGTCATCACTTCTGCTTCTTCACGGCGTTAACTTATTCCACGATATTATCGTAACGCATGATCAGCCATGCATGGCGTTTACAGTGCTAAACCATTTCTTCTTGGTGTGTTCAGGTAGAGATGTTTAAATAACAACAAATCAAACAATTTAAGTCTTTTTCTCACTATAGGAATGTGGTTTCTGATCGAGGGAATACGAATCTTCATGGCTATCTCCAATCCAATCAACTTTCGGTCCCAAAATCCCAAAGATCGACTCAAGTACTTTATGATGGTCGGGTGGCTTCTTCCCGTCTTGATTGTGGGAATATCCGCACCCGTGGGATTCCAATTTGGCGTCTACATGAAACCACAGCCTTATTACGAGGCGTGCCACCAATATCAAAACAACACTTCACCAATTCCCAAGTACGACAGATGCTGGTTGGCTCCAAATACTCCGGTTTTCTACACTTCCGTCATCACTCCTCTTGCTCTCATTCTCGTCATCAACCTCGTCATCATCGTGAAGACATCGTACGTGAACTTAACCTCCCGGAAGATGCGGAACAGAGGGAAAGATCCAGATGTGGAAGATGCAAAGAGAGCTGCAAAGTCGTTCATTTTCCTCTTCCTGATGCTTGGTGGAACCTGGAGCTTGGCATTCTTCACTGGTGAGTTACAAAGCTTTTGATCAATCTTTTTTTAAAGTTAACATGTTCCTGATGTTTTAGGAATCGGAAACGAAATCTCGAACGAGGTTTTCATGTACATTCACAGCTTGGTGAACGGGATGCAGGGATTCGTTCTGTTCCTTATCTACTGCGTCATGAATGACGTCATTAGAAATCGCTTAATTGGTGACAAAATGAATCAAATACTGGCAGATAAAAGTATTGGCAGCATACCTACCGAAGATACGCGAGTGCGTTAAGTGGTTTTGCAACGCTTGAATAAATATTATGTTGATTATTAGGTTTGTGTTTACAAATACTGATCGTTTGTTCGTTTATAGTTTGTTACATAAATATTAGTAAGTATATTTCGTGTCACTCGCCCCTGTGTTCGGTTTTTAATTCGCCATTGCAGTGACACGTATGTATGGCATGCAACAACTTTATGGTTGAAATTCCATGTGTTCCGTGAGTAGTATCTTTGTTGTCGCTATGTATCGTGTATTACTCACAATTTGTTGTGTTTTGACAATGTGATTGGATTAGACATTGCGCCACTTGCTCGTTACCACGGGCATAATATACGGAATAAGCAACTGTGAAAGTGTTTCGCATTCTGTTGATTTACAGGTTTTAAGGCAGATGCACATTAACTGTGTACGACGGATATAAGGTAATTTGGGGCCCTAAGAAAGTTTAAATTTCTTCACTCCATCCAACCACTTTGGACCCAGCCACTGCTTACCGTAAATGTGCGCTGTCTTAAGGAAGTAACTTTGCTTTTGTTCTGTATTAAGCTGTGGTATACGTCACCATGTCCATATATCACTATTTGTTGAATTGTGAAGATGGAAATGGATTAAATTGAATTGCACATTTACTACTTGTAGTTTCTCAAGCCAGTGCATTTGGTGATAATTTATAAATAAACAAAAGCCGCTATCAACAGACGATTGTCCGTATCTCCCTTTTAAAAAACTCATTAATCAAGTTGATGACGGGTCGGAAATGGCGGTCACCCTGGTTCAAACTCGGCAGGGGAAATAACGATAAGAATAGAACGAAACACACAGTTTAAATTTACTTAAACTCTTGCGACATTGGCTGCAAAACTTACGCATGATTTTCGTTAGAATTACAGATTTGGTTTAAGTGGCCTGCCATAATTATTGGGTTCACACAAATGGTAAGTGAAACGTGCAAAACCAAAAAACATCCATACGTTGATCGAAAAACAAACAAGAATGGAGAACAGCTGTTGAAGAATAAGTAGAAGAATTAGTTAAAATGTAAACAAGACCGCGCGCCTGATGGGCCAATCATGTGCAGTCTGGTTTCACTACTAGCTTGCGTCATTTCCGCTTCTCGACTTTCGGGGCAACGGTATTGCCCTTGTGATACCGTGCACAACATCATGCAGACCTTACATTTTGTGAATGCTTTGAGCGGCGTTTCTTAACCAGTGGACCGTCAACGGTACTACATAGTAGATCATACAATGTAATACCTCAAGTCACGTAAGAGATATAAAGTAACCGTTCTATAAAATGGGAAAATGTGCTCGTTTACGCCGTCTGGCGGTTGATTCCCCATCACCTGTAAGAACCTGAGTAGGCCAATATCTTACCTACGAAAGTTAATAGGACAGACACTAAAATGGTATTTCGACGGTGCGAGAGCTTGCGTTTCGCTTAGTCTTCCAGTGTCGCCAAAACGTGGCGGGCGCGACACGAAGCCGGCACTATCGGTTTTTGTACGGATACCCGCCGCAAAGCAGGCGATGATCGCATGTATTAGCTCCAGATTTTGTACAGGTATCCAAGTGCGATGTACGATCAAATGAACCATACTTGATTTAATAAGCCATTCGCAGTTTTACTGTACGAGAGCGCGTACTTAAGACTTGAATGGCTATATCTTTGAGACAAGCATATATATGACTACTGACATGATCAACCAGGTGGTTTCGAGTGATGACGCAGGGCGCACAGGAGAAGCTATAGGCTAATGGGAAAAACGTAGGGAATCGCTGGCTTAGAATAAGAAAATTAATGTAAAAGTTTCCAAACCATTATTAGTAATCTTGTTGAAATCCAGACAGAAAATTCTTGTCCAACTTCGACTACAAGAATGCAATTTTCCCTATCCACCTATCCGAATAGATTAATTTTTAAACAAGACATTATTTAATCCGTTCCTTCACAGATTTTGTTTGTTGATTTTAATACTTTTCAGCCGAATTCCCATATAACTTGTGATCTGATAAGTGTTTTTCATCTCGTTTTGCACGTTTTACTATTTTTCGTACTTCATTGCAGATTATTTTCAACTTATTGAGAAAGTTACAACTCTGCTGCAACGGATTGGTTGTCACGCTTTGTACGCAAGCAAGTAGCCGGCATTACGTGTCATAAGCTGTATTGTGATTACGTTTGTCTATTATAATTTTGAACAGTACAGTGATTGTTAGAAGATTTCATTGCGCTTGCATTTCATAGGTTGTTTAAATTTTTAATGAGTTTGATACATTTGGACGTTATTGTGCGAATAAAAAAACCCGCTGTTTTGCATAGCCTACTTTTGATCTTTGTTTGGACATGGGAAAATGACCACATTGGGAGGTTGTGTAGTGTATGGTTGTGTTTTGTTATAATATTAAAGGAATATGCATTTATTGATTCATGCAAACATAATGTTGCCTAGTTTCATGTGTTTGTGATCGCATACAGCAATAATGACAGTCAGTCAGTTGCGTGATAACGATGTTGGAGTGTTGTAGAGCGCAGTTCACAGTTGTAATAAGCAATTAATAACTGTAAAAAAGTGTAAGAAGGAATAACTGAATCCAGGTTATGACATGAAAAAAGACACAATTTTTATCCAGTATCTGCAAAAGCACAAAATTTTGAAACCCAGTTTAAAATGACCGAACATATTGTACTTGTGTCACAAGCACAAGTTGGCTAAAAAGTTTTGTGGCACTTGGCTAAGCACTTGGGGGTTTCTACTATACCATCAAAAGATCAGGATTTGCACAATTGCCAGTGGTTCCATTAACTTTAAAGGTTCCATCCAAGTCTTTAAATCATGATATTAAAAACAAACATATACAGTCAGCGTTATACTGAAGTATTCTGTTGAACTACTAATACATTTGTTTAGGGAGAATCATGTCAGTTGAAAATACGTGCTTTTCTTCTGTATAAAACGTTTTCATGTTTTTTTTGAAAAAATTGGGGTTCTGCAATATTTACTGAACTACTTTCAAGGTTTCCATGGAGCCAAAAACCTTTAAGAGCACTTGACAAAGTGAAACTAAACCGATAAGAACATATTTTCGGGTAGCGATAACTATTTGGGCAGAGGTAAAAACCTTAGACACTGGAGAGCATATGTATGAATTTTCATGCACACATGTATATGTTTAAGTCACCTTTTGCAGCAAGTTCTTGTAAATTAGGTCTGATAATGAGCAAATCATCCTTTTTATACGTGTTATGTCTTTGTGTTGGAATTTTTCCATCCATCATCGAAGCTTCTGCTGGAAAGGTTGTGTATGCTGTGAATGCAGGAGGTGAAGAACACACAGACTCATTTGGAATTCATTACCTGTAAGTTTATATATATACATATTTTTTTTGTACATATATATGTTGCCAATGTGTAAACAAGACAGTTGTGGGTTAATAAAACCCAGATTGGAATGTTTGAAATTTGCGAGGAAGTTGTTTTGGGCAAACTTTATTGTGTGGAAGAGCCAATTTCTTTATACTTTATTGTATGAGTTAATTTTTGTCTGAATTTGTGATAAAATTTTGGAAACCTTTCATTCTTTTCAGTCAGTGGTTAGGCATGCATTGTTATGTTGTGCTTCTCTACATTGGTGACAGATGTTAGTAATGAGTTTGCCATCTGTTGCATGACATGTTGTAAAGCTTCCACATAGATAGTGATGTTGCAAATTTAAACAAAAAATGCAATAAGACTAAGAGATGCTGCTAAATTATACATGCAAAAATGACATATGTTTTACACGCCTGTTGGCAAAAATTTTGTTTTAACAACATGTTTGTTAGGATAATTAAATTAATCAAGAAAGGAATGTCCAACTGTCTCTAATAATTAGTAAAGGTGACAGGCTGGAACTGGTGAAACAGCATATTGTGTTAAAAACTGTTTTGATTGCATATACTACCTTGGACAAGATTATTTCACGACTAATTTTTGATTTTTTTTATGAAGGGCTGATCCTCTAAATGTGGGGGTAAAGAGTGATTATGGCAAACGACAAGCTGTAACACGAGCTGCGCCTGCTGATAACTTGCTCTACCAGACAGAACGCTGGCATGACAAGTCGTTTTCATACGACATCCCAGTTAAAGATGATGGTGACTATGTACTGGTGCTAAAGTTTGCAGAGGTCTACTTTTATGGGCCTAACTTAAAGGTTAGTAATTCAAGCTAAATAGCCAGGTTCCTACATGGTCTTGAATTTCATGAAACATTGCAAGTTGTCTTTAAACATATTTTCTCTAGTTCAAAATTGTTTTTTTGCTATGTTATTGTTGTGTGGATGTGGTGCTCTTCTCTCAAGTTGTTTGCAAGTCGCATTTATGTTTTGCGAGAACTCATCAAAGTGATCCAACATTTTCTTATTTGTCATACGTTTTGGTTTCCACATACTTCACTTCCTGTATTACTTTGCCTCTACAACAACTTGAACTTGCAGAAAAGGCATGTAGCTTAAGTGGATAACTTGCAACTTTCATTGCAACATATAAAATATGTTTTTTCCAAAAAAATTAGTTTGTCATATTTTTCAACTTCATGGCACTATATACATGTATATATACACATATATATATATATATATATATATATATATATATATATATATATAGGGGTAAATTTCCAGGAAAACTGTGGCTATAGTCTAAAGTAGATAGTAATTTGAAGGGTAGTTTTAGAAATCTTGCTAAATAATTGACCAATTATATAAAGTTGCTTTTAATATCAGTGAGTAGAAACGCATGGAAATTATTTTTCTTATCCTCAAATTGTATTCAAGTCCTTTTCATTTTAAAAAACACAGTGTATTATTCCCGGATTAACCCTAATACTCTCCTGTTTGATTGACATCTGTGTTCCTTTGCTCTTGTGTGAAAATAATGATAATGTGACTTGAACAACTAACAATAGAATTTGGGATCAATAAACCTTGTGTGAAAGAAGCATGAATGGAAGCCTGTGGTGCAATAGTTTGTCCAATGTGAGCTATTTGGTGCAATGCACCAGAATTGACCAACGTTAAACATATATAATTATATTATGTCATACTGATATTATTGACAAGCATAGGTGAATAAATCAATTGAAAACCGTGTGAAACAAATGGCTGAAGATTCATTGCAGAAATTAGTAAAATTATCTCCTGCTAGGTCTTGGTTGGTGGTGAATCTATCAGGGTATTTTGTTAACATAAACTCTCATATGTATGTATCTATTGTATAAGCTGCAGACCGATGGCCACTGTTTTCCACATTGCTTATTGTATGTATCTATATTACACTAAACCCAACCTTCTTCACTCACTAATTTCTTTTTTACAGGTTTTTAATGTCAGACTGAATGACCAACATACGGTTGCCCATGACCTCGATATCTTCAATAAAGTTGGCCACAGCACAGCGCACGATGAATTAATTCCTCTTACTGTGAAAAAGGGGAAGCTGAGTGTCATGGGGGAGTATTCGACATTTGAAGGAGTTCTCAAGCTGGAACTTGTGAAGGTGAGAACATGATTTGGGAACAGCAGAGCTTGTATGAAAATTGACTCCATGAAATTAAATATACTTGCAGCAGTTAATAGTGGGGCTCAGTAAATGGAACAGACTTACAATTTAAAGTACTATCTTGATGTTTTTTTCAGGGTCAGGCTGACAACCCAAAGATATGTGCATTCTATCTCATGAAAGGAACGCCAGAAGGTAAAAGTCTTTCCCCACAATTCTGTTAACATTTCCTAGGGTGTTTGTACTAGACTGACCACACAATGAAGCAACACTTTGTGGTTTATGTTGTTGTAGTTTCTGTGTATTTTTGTGTCAATCACAACACAATGTAGACAGTCTCATAAAATATTGCAGAGAAACATGTGTTAAATTGTCTGGTTTAGTAATGCTACTGTGGGTAATATTAGTATAAATCGGTGCTTTGTAATGGTATAAAATAAAGACAATTATATGGCATGTGGTTGTCTGTGTTTGAATTTAAATGTCACAAACACAATTTACCGAGCCATTGACACCTGCAGACATGCGTACACCCTGTTTCGATCTTTCAGGTCTCTTAGTACTGTTGCACTGGTTTGGCTTAAAGAATAGCATTTGCACAGATTTCCACTCAATAGTACCTTCTGGTCAATTTTCGATCTGTTGGGTTCCAAACTGTCAAGTTCTGCAGTTCTCTGAAAAGGAGGAAGATGTTGGCACCATACAAAGATTTGTTTATTTTTCAGACGTCCCCAAACTTCCACAGTTAAAGAAACCGGATGAGGAAGAGGACGATGCAGAAGATGAATATGACGATGAGTCAGATGATGCAGTGGAACCTGCCTCTTCCTCAACAAAGTCCTCATCAAAGAGCAGCAGTAAAAAGTCAAAGATCAAATCTGGACCATCGGCTGCCAATCCCTATGCAGAGGATAGCAGCAGCTTAGTTATGCCAATCATGATCGCCTTTGGCCTCTTCATTCCAACACTGCTCTGTCTCTGCAGGCTTTGACCCCTGGCATTAGAAATTGCCTTGTGTAGAACAATGTGTGCAATTGGTCTCAGTTTTTTGAAGCTGGTTTTGGTGAAAGTGGGACCAAAAAAAAAATAATTGATGCAAGTTTGGGAGTCCAACTCCCTTTGTCAACCGAATATTATCGGACAATTTCCACGAATAGTTTTTATTGGTCATTGATAGTTTTAGGAATTAATATTTGGGAAATAATTTTTTGTTACTGCAACTGTTTTGCTTTTTTTTCGTGTGTTTAAAATATCCTGCAGCTTGATAATCTTTAAATCCTTGGTACTCGCAGTCCAGCTGCTTCTACACTTTTTGGGGCACATCTGCCAAAATTAATTAAGTTTAGGTGTTGCACTGGTCGGTAGCTGAACTCCGTTACACCACCTGGTGGATGCAAATCCCTGGGATGTTGATACATCATGTGTTGCAATGGCAAAAAGTATGATTGTTTATTTTCAGTCCCTTAAAGGACTCACCATAGCAAGACATTGCTAGAGTTATTTTATCAAATCATTTTGGTTTACCGACCACTGTACTTCGATGGCTTGTTTTGTGTTTGAGAAGTTATTCAGATCAAAACACAAATATTTTAATTTAAAACTATATGATGGAATGTTTGAAAATAGTCCATCAACAACATTGGCATATCCCACTTTTCAATTGTTGTAGTACTATTTACAAATTTGTGCAACAAAAAAAGTTCGCAGATTTTGTGAAAATTAAAGAACGTCAAACAATCCTCTCCCCCCACTATCCCAGCGAATACGACTTTATGCAATGCGCTTGTGCGCCCTCTTGTGACATAAAGTTCCCGTTGTTTTTTGCACCAAACCCGAGTTATTTGTGTTAGTTTGTGTTCCTGAGCACATGTTGTAATTCTGTGAACAAAAATTAGTCGCTCATTCATACTGTGACGTAACAGAGGCCATTGTTACGTCACAGTAAACACGCTTAAAAACCTAATTACCCTTTTTCGTGCAGGACGTGTTGGTTTCGAAACACTTGAACCTTGGCATTGTAATCTAACTGTAGCTTTTCACCAGGTTGTCACCTTTTGATAATAATATTGTGATTGTTCACATTTCAGAGTAGCCTATTCATGTTTTAGGTTATGACTCTTTTCAAGGTCAAATCCACATTCACTCAAGGTCGCAATGTTCGTATTGTGGTTGTGTTTTTGCTACTCAAGAAAAATCTGTGCTTATTTTAATGTGTCGTATCACGTGTAGCTTCAGTGGGATTCGAACCGGCGTTCCTCCGAGTATTGGACGCGCTTTTAATCAAGGATGATAAAAAATGGGGCAGTGGAGACGTCAAGATTATGTAGTGATCATCGTTGGATAACTGGGACTACGCATATATGACCATGACAATTACACCCAATCCTGTTTTCAAGGCCCTCTGCAATAATGCAACTGCCGACTATTCCGCTTGTTTCTCAGTAACCGTTGCTGAGTCTTGTGACTTATACATGGACTTCAGATTCTTCAAAGTGAAAAAATTATTGCATCTGGATATCACAGCACACACCAAGGACTTGTTTAACCTCCTGGAAGATCTACCAGAATGTGTAGATTAGGGTTGGATCTTTTATAAAACCACGAATGACTGGACCCTTGGACAAATAATTTTAATGTAAATACAGCCTGAAGTTTGAGCTGCCGTTTTGGTTAAATTTTCTGCAACACTCCATGCCAAATAACTATTTGATTTAAAACGCCCCAAATCACAAAAACTGGCTCAAATTCTCCCAAGCAACAGTACATGCATAAGTGCTCAGGGAACTGTAAAATTGATCTTCATGCATTACTGATTGCTTTATTACGTCACCGACATATTCTGACAGAGGATTACATTAAAAGATAGCATTTCCCGCAGGCGAAACTTGCGACCGAAAGGAGTTTAAAACCGAACTTTTCTTATTTTAAGAAATTCAATGCTAACAAAGGTTTTTCTGGACAAGAATCTCGGTCATATTTCTACCCGAGGTGTGGTTGGGGGGGATTTGACCGGTGTTGCCAATAACCCGCCAAATTTACCATTCGAAATACAACACATGCGCCCCAACGTGGCCGGAACATGTATGCTAAGCACGAGAATTGATGGGTTCCTATTAGAACCGAAACCGCTAAATTAAGCTGGAAATTACATCGTAACATTACATGATATCTGTGTCTGTAAACATTAGTTTTATCCAAACCTGAAGGTCATACGAAAACTAAGCATCACAAACATTTGAAGCTAATAAATCGTGTTAAAAGCATTTGCGCAGAAGAACGGTGAGAAGGTCAGTCGACGACGTCGGTGAAAGAAGGCGACTAAAATACATCAACGCTTGGGATCTGTGTAATCGTAACGCTGTCCTAAGAATTCTGTTTAGGGCTACGAGGTTCGAGAAAAAGACAAAACTAAACGGGGTTGAATGTAAAAGAAGTCCAGACGAACAATGACAAAGAATGTGCGGTTTCTTCCACTCAAACGATCACAACGCAATCAACGGTTTACGGCGAAAGGATCTGGTCGGGAGCATTAACCCTACAGCACAGAAACCAATACATTAACCACATTTATATAAAACAATAACCTACAATAAGATGTATTCTTAAGGCTGAGCCACATGTGAGTTTACAAATTTGTGCTGCTTCAGCGAAAAACCCGGTTGAAACATTCGGTGAATGAATAGATTTGAAGCATTCCATATCGTGATGGACTGCGGCAGTCATTGCTACATTGTTGCGAAACTACAAACGTGGAGCTGACACAGGTATTTGAACGCAACAGTAGATGAAACTTGCAAAATAAAAATAGAGTAAACGTCCAATTCCAAGATTGGACGTTGAACGCAAAATTCTAACATACACAGTCGGTAGAGACGGGAGGATCAGGGTTCGACTCCCGATAAAATCACACAAGTTATAACAAGTTGCTCTGAAGGTGTCGGTTTGACGATAATACTGCGCTACAATCACTAGAATATTTTGTGAAAACATGTTGGAAAAAATCTAGCACCCGAAAGTCAATGTACCGATAATGATGGGGAATTACCCCAAAACCCAAGTGCAACTGTTAAAAATCAGGGGGAGTTGAGTAGAAACTGAAATTGAGAACAATTTTCTTGGATGCGGATGTTGTTTAACTAAAGGAAACCTTCACGTTAATTACGTTTTCAGAACAACCTTAAAAACCCCAACATTTGTGTGGAGGTTTCCTAAAAAAACGTTGGAAAAGTGAAAACGTGCGTTGCGAAATCTTTGGAAACAACGGATATACGCAGTTCAGAGTTGTTCGGCTCCAAATAGACAAGATTGTCACGAAAAATCCAAAGAAACGAACGGAAAAAAGGAACAAAACTTCATTCAACTTCAAATCACACGTCGTCAGTCAACAGAGGGCTTTCGGACGTGGTGCTAAGCGGACTCACGGGGGCGCTGTTGAGCTGCTGGCCATTGGCGGTTTCTTCCGGGTTCGTGGGAACGGATGTCGGAATCGCTACAGCGATCGCCGTGTCACGTGATCCGCATTGGCTTTCACTTTGGTCTGGAAGTTGTACTTTTGATTTGAATATAATATTTTACCACAGCGTTTAGTCACTCAAACACACTTTTCATACAAGTTTCCACCACTGAAGGTACTTTAAACGGCAAAATATAAATATTTAAATAACCGCACTCCGGTTATAGTTCGCGGTTATTTCTGATGTGGCAAGAGGGAAATGGACCAGTATGCGGAGGGACACGAATTCATACCTCACCGGAAGCACGATTTTTTGTCCGTCGACTTGCCAGGAAATAATGGCTTTGATTTTGCCATTGTACAATATGATCGATTCATGATAGCTGAGATCTCTTTGTTAGGGCCTTGTAGGTATTTGCGCACAACAAAATTAAGACGAGGAAAGGACGGATGATCAGTTTGAAATATTAAACAAACGCAAGGTCACCTTCAGGAGGGGAAGATGCGGTCGCCACATTCTCACTTTCCGAGATGTAAGAAGGGGGAGGCCCCAAAGTCTCTTCACTATTGGTTGTGACGTCATAACCGAGTGGTTTTAATTGGTTGTAAGCAGGCGGAAGATCTGGAAAGGGTGCACGCGTCGAGCGCGCGTCAAGGTCAAGGAAGGACACGGAATCGCTCTCCCGCCAGTAACGACCTGAAACGTACACAAAAATACACTAGATTGTGCCGATGAGCTCAGTGACGTCACAATGCGAATCCACCAGCTTGTGGACTGTTGGTTGTTAAGATTTATGTTCTTTTACCAATTTAACTTTCAGTACCAAAAACAGACGGAACGATAAATGATTTATCATCAAACTTTAGCAGGGAGGTGTGCAAAACGCTTTTAGCACGTGTAGCTGAAAATTAACCATTAAGCAATATTTGTTGAAAAAGAAGTGCTTGCATCGTCCTTTCACAAGTCGATGCAACCACGAACAAAGCATTTATTTTCTGTGTGAGTAAATGACCATCTGCTACAAATAAACGTTGATTTTACCGTTGGAACCCAAACAGCCCGTTTATTTGTGCTGGATTTGTCAGTTCCTCGTAAATTACAACACGCCCGACAATAACACAAACACAAAGCAACGCAATTTAATTTCCAACCCAACCGGCAGCGTTCGTAACCACGAGCAAACCTGAGGAGGGGTGGGTCATCCGACCCCTTGAAGGATGACTCCTGGAGATGAAACCGTGGTTGTGGTACATCGCTCTTCTTCCTCGGTGTAGGATGTTGCGGGAGAGGAAGAGGAGTAATGTTATGACGACCAGCACTGACATGCAACTTACGATGAGACGCTGTGTGTCGGAGAGGTTAGCGAACGGCGCTTCTGTGTGTAAAAATTAAGGGTTTACATGAGGGTACGTGGATCCCTTGACGTCATAGATAGACGTTTCCTTTTAGGGGGTCTCGCCCTGGTTTTGAACCACACGCCCAACAGAGGATTGGCGGCTGCAAAGCCGACACAAAAGGGAAGCTTTTGTCAGAATAATATACAGGAAAACAGTCGTCTGTCAACGCATTGATGAGACCTAATAGCTCGAAATATCCATAATGCCCTGTTTAAAGCCATGCTAATCACAGTCAGTTCTACACGAAATCCAAAAGAAGATAGATTTCAATAGTTCTAAAACAAACCACTGCTGACTGCAAGTATCTTTTTTGGCCAAACAAGTTAAAAAAAAAACATTACTCAAAACAACACAAGAAACTTAAATGTGTTTCCTGTTAAGACTTCCACGGACAAAATTTAGTTTGAACACACAGTAAACAAGTGCACACTTGTTGGTCATGAGTGGCGGCAGACATTTAAAAGAATTATTTTTGTAAACGCACAAAGATGTATCGAACCCGACATCATGCAACAGAACTCATTTCACTCTGGTTGATCGAACCAACTTGAATGAACTGCTATTTATTTTCATTTACCGTTTATGGCGTCATAAAGCAATATAAGTCGCGTTTAAATCACCAATCAGCTAATCGCACGTGGACTTTTTATATTACATCGATTCTTGAGGCAATTCAGTCGCTAGCAAACCGATTTTATGTTTCCATCGATCGTAGCTAAGGCTTGAAGCCGTCTAATAGCGCTGAAGTCGGGCTAAACGGAATCGACCGTTCCTTATTTCAACATTACAACTAAGTGATAGAGACTACGCCGGAACGAGGATCAATAGCACAGTTGAACGATCAAGACTGGGTTACATCGACCTTGCGTAACGGTGGTACAGATTGTACACACTAGGACGCCAAACACGTAATTGTCATTTAGCGCAATAGTGATGGCGGCCCTGAAGAACCATGTTGTAGGAAAAACACAAATATCAATATGCTTTGTTACCTGTGGACGCAATTACATTCAAACAATTGAATAAAAGTTGCATTTATATTAATCCCCCACACCAAGAACCTACTGCATGCTCGTCATTAAAAATAAACTTGGCCATTATACAGATTCACATGCTTCTATAGCATGGAACACAATCAGCATTAACATTGGGTGTTTTTTGGCATTGTGTAATGCTAACCACAGTTTTACATCCCTCAAAACAATATAGCAAAATGCTGAGGGGGGAGTTGTATGTGAATGTGTACTAGAAAGCACATGGCTTTATACACAACAGGTCAACTGACTATACACACACAAAGCTTGCACAGTCAAATTTCTTCAAAGTTTAGTTTATTGACTAACAAGCTTGACAAGTTTAATTTAATGGGTCTCGTTAGTGCAGTCTTGGTAAAATGCAATGATCTTACTGGCTGAATAGCCGAGCAAGAAACCCTAACTATGCAGTCACACTGTGTACCAAACTATGTGCAAACCACCAGACACAAACTAAGATGGGAACAAGGTGGCAAGTAAATGCTAAAACCATTTTAGTGCCATCAGGTTCTGCATCACAGAATTTATGAAAAGGAATAGAGTCAATAACTGACTTGCTTGTTTAACACCAATTACAGGACAACACTAAATCCAAGCAGGCAAACAAATATGTGCTTGTGTTCATATTAATTATAGTTTTGTATGCACATATGGATAACGAGGAAACGTTTCAGGTCACTTGTCAACTACCACATGCAGAGTTAAAGAGGAAATGACTGACAAATTAGCTGCAGCAGGTGTAAGGTCTCAATTTAGATCAAATATTAAATGTTGTTCAACAATATTTTGGCAAAGACGGTTGTGAAAGCACCACAGAACACAGGTCATTTCCATTACATTTGCCAAGGAAAACTTCATTTTACACAAATAATCTCAGATTTTGCTAGTCCTATAGGTTAAATACACAGTGGTATTTTTAGAGATAAGGGCTAAATTTTCTACATCAGCTTAATTAGAATTTGATAATTAACAAAGCTTTCAAAAATATCACAGGTGGATAATATTTAAATTCCTTTTGAAAGTCTGGTGTTTATGTCGACATAAACAAATGCAAACATAATTTAAAGGTTGCACTGCAATAAAATATTTAAAGGTATATATAGGAAAACTTGGTAAATCATGACTCGAAATCAGTAAATATTTGATCCAAATAAATCTATTTCGACTGTAGATGACTGGTGAGATTTATTTAATACCTGGTGGTGGGGTTCCAGCTTCAGGGTAATTCAATTTCGGTTGACAGTGGCAACATGGGTTCTTGTTTGTGCCGTAACAATCAATCCGTGTGTTAGGGTAACACGTAGCAGAATAACAATAAACAGGCTGGGAGTTGTTCCCGCATATGCACACTTTGCACTTATCTCCGTCGTCGAATGGGATGTAGCTGGCACCCTCATCTACGTACTCGGAATTACTGGCAAGACATTTTGAACAGGTGTTCTCATCTGAGTTGTCCGAGCAATGAGCTTTACCGTCGCAGAGATAGTTTGAAGGTATGCAGTCCCAATTATCACACACAAACTCTTCATTGCTGCAACCCAACCGAGTCCTGACCCCATCTCTGCAAACACAAAGGGGAAGTGTAGGTTACTAAACACAATTGACCACAATCTCAAGTAAACAATAAATAGCAGCTTAGAAAATGCTGATTTTCCACCGAGAAAACTTGCAACTTAACAATTCATTTCCAGTTTGTGGATCAAGGAAGGTCATTTGCCGTTATGTGGGTTCCTTCTGTCCTCCAACCAAAATTATTTGGCCTTAAGTCTCTTTACTAATTGTAGTAACTGTATATTTTGCTGTGCTATCATCTCATAGGACAGAATAAGAAAAAATCAGAACAAAATGTTTGCAATTTAAATGTTTCAACAACATCAAAAACAATACTGTGATACCTAAAGCACTGCTACCAACCTGTACCCTTTCCGCAGCAAATGTCTTTTAATCATGGGGTTAACTCGATTGGAAACATCAAAGAGAATTACTGAGTCAGGTGAAGTGCTTTGGTCACTGTATGACTGCAGGGGACACAAACTCAAAACGTAATAATTCATGATGATGCAATTTTGCATTCTGCAAAAAAGGAATAGTATCATTAAAAGTTAAATTTTTAATAAAATTATGTATAAATATACATGCTCTCTGCAGCTTAGGAAAATTTTATTTCAACTGGAAGATTTGTGACATGGTCTTTATGTCTGCTGATACAACTGTCGTATTACAATTTTTATACACACATATACAAAGTCTGTGAAGTTCCAACGGCACAAATATACATCTCATTTGAAAATTTAGTATATTGACATGAATTTAATGCAAGAAAAAAATGCTATTCTGTATTTTTTTTTGCTGAGTCAATACAGCACTTACCTATTCCAAAACACAAGATCACAAGGACCTTCTGTTGACTGACAACATGCTTGTTGACATTCCTCTAAAGATGAAGCTGTGAGGTGATGAAGAGCTGTTTGAGCCGCTTTCGAGTTTTGGATGCAGTTATGATCCAAACGGAACTTGTGTGTCTCTAACATGTCACACTTTGGTTTTGCATCGCTTGTTGTCAACAATGGAAACCGTGTACTTCCAGGCTTACCATCGCAAAAGTAACATAACAAGAGCAGAGATATATTTTGCAGCAATATCCTACACATTATGCTACTGCTGGGGTAACACTAAAAGCAGAAAAACGGAAATAACACTGTGAGGATGGAAAAAGGATTCTCAATCAATGACAATCTTTAACAATGAAACAGCAAATACAGCTTTATTAACTACATATTGTTGTGCAGATTATCGGTAAATATTTCGCAAAACAATTTATCCGACATTTTTTCTTATCTGGACATTCTGGAGTGTATTCATTTTAAATGAAAAATGGTTTAGCTGCTGTATGATTGGAAATATACAGAAACCTTTGCTCAACACTTCTGTAGTTAGGCTAACCAAATATTAAACAAGTTTATATCTATAATAGTTTTTGGTTATTGGTGAAAAAATGGAACAAAAATTACTCTTAAAATAAAAAAAAAACAGATCTTATTCCAGCAATGCCTTTTTCGAAAAAGGGGTTTATTAAAGCGAAAGGTGACAAATCACCAACCTGAATGGCAATCTTTGTTATTCTAGATTGCATTTAACTGCATTGCAACCTGAAAAATTAGTTCCTTCTCGCGAAGTTGCTAACAAAGTTGTTTTGTCACGCTTCGTTGCCTTTGATCCAATCCACGCGGTGACGCTAATTTTGTTGTTGAATTTTCAACACAAAAACCACTAAGGCCGGGTCCACACTCACGATTTGCGCCGGCGGATTCTTTGTTTGTTTCATTATACACCGGCGTGCGGGCATACGCTCGGGACATTGAAACAAACAAAGAATCCGCCGGCGCAAAGCGTGAGTGTGGGACCCGCCTTAGTGGTTTTTGTTTTTTTTACGATATTTCGTTTCAATCGTTGGTTCTCAATTGTGATACGCAAACGGACTTGAAAGGCCTATTTCCTGCGAAAGTAGAACACTGGAAAGTAAAAGCCAGAGAAATTTTATTTGTAGAATAATTCAGATTTAAACCATGTTTTAACATTTTAACAAGCGCTTCACCTGAAATTTTCATGGAAATTATATTCGCACCATCTCCTGAAATTAAACACAAAGTATACCAAGAATACGAACATTACTGTTTGGAAATGACAAGAGATTCGCAACGAGAAAATTAAACTCACGAAATTACGATAAGCAAAAAACTTAATATATCCACCTTCTAAATAACCAACTAATGAATATTGACTATAATATACGAGCGGTTACTGTGTTGGCTAACAAATGAAGGTATACATGTTATTTGGACAAACTTTAAATTGCTAAAGATCTGTTAGTAAACCCAATAATATAAAAAGCGAAGGGAGAGAAAAATACATTAAAAATCTTTTGTGTCGACTGTATCCCATGTATTTTGTTACAACAGCAATTTTGCAATAACAATCTATCAATCAGAGTCGAAGTGAAGTGTAGTGAAAATAAGCTTAAACTGATGCTACAATTGGCTTAAATAATTATGTGTTTTTTGTTATGTAGTATCGAGTCAGACGCCCACGACAAGGTGATTTCCCCAAGTAGAAATCACACTGGGAGGTTGCTGATGCGGAACAGGATACGTAGAACACGTGGCCAGGAGGTTATCCAGAGGCCATGACATGTGTTTGTTTTGCAATAATGCTGTCTGTGGATTAATAAAGTGGAAATATATGACTTATGTAGACTATGTTACTTACCGTAAGAAACCTGAGAAATAGGTATCCTGAGAAATAGTCACAATGAAATACTGCACAGTTGTTCGGTCCACGGTATAATGTTAAAAGAATACAGGTTCAAAATTTAAAATCATCTATTGAAACTACCAATGTTTATTATGTTGAATACATCAAGCGAATAATACGCTGGTTTTGTTATGTAAATTTAAACAAAATACTATATAGTAGGCGAGAAACAGGGCGAAATAACAGTGCCTCATATGGGTAATAATTCAGGGTGACTTTGATACCTTTTTTTTATACAAGATGAGCATTACATAACAATGGAACAAGTGGCCAAACTTTTGTTTCCCGTTCAGTTTTGTCCGGGTTTTTCATAATATCTCTGGAATACACTGCACAGCCTTTGTCGCATGCTATACGATGACTTGCCCACACCTGTCTTCTAATGCCTGCATATTTGAAAGGTGGAATCTCTAGCTTTGCTAATTTAGTTCCAATAAAATATCTCCCACTTTAATAGACATCAAAGTGATTCACGGACTCTACATGCACCAATATAACGACGCGATGGTGTTTAAAGGGTTAATGTCATGTCGCAAGAAGAAGGAAGAAGTTTGCAGCTATTCGTTTCGCAAAGAAATGCAATGAACATGAGGTGAAGCCAACACAAGAAAATGAAATTGTACGACTTAATAGCGCTACGTAGCGATTAAGAATTAGTTTAATGCAGAAACGAGTTTCAACTAATACAAATTTGCTTCTGTTAAATCATTTCGTACAAAGTAGTCGTTTTGTACCACTCTTATACATTGTTATCGCCAAAGCTTCAAGTTGTAAAGAGACCAACAACAGTTTTACTTTGTGTGGTTGGTAATTAAATAAAACATATTAATTCATGAAAGCACATCCAGCAGAGTTTCAACTTTCTCAAAGTGTATGAACTTCGGTTAATAGTAAAACTTGCTAAATAAGTTGAAAAACACTTAACAAACCACAAGTTATATGGGGGTATTGAAAGCCACAGCAAAATTCTGCGAAGTATGAAACAAAATAATGTCTTGTTTTAATCCAGACAGGTATGTGGATGGCGTAATTGCATTCTTTTAGTTGAAGTTGGACATGAACTTTCTGTCAGGAATTTAACAATATTACTAATAATGGTTTGGTAAGTTTTACTTTTAATTTTCTTATTCTAAGCCTGCAATTCCCTACTTGTCTCTATATGATTGTCTCTACGATATAGCGGTCATCGCTTGTTTTGCGGCTGTTATCTGTACAGAAACCAACCGGGTCGACTTCGTGTCGCGCCCGCAACGTTTTGGCGACTCTGGATGACTATGCGGATTGCAAGATCTCAAACCGGCGAAAGATTATTTTAGTGTCTGTACTATTAACTTTCGTGGGTAGAATATTGGCCTACTCAGGTTCTTACAGGTGGCGGGAAATCAACCGCAAGACGGCGCAAACGAGCACATTTTCTACCTATGTAAACTTTATATTTCTTATTCTGTAATTTTTTGAGGTATTACATTGTGTGATATACTATCTAGTACCGTTGACGACTCACTGGTATAGAAACACCGTTCTAAGCATTCATAAAATGTAAGGTCTGCATGGTATTGTGCACGGTATCCACAAGTGCAAAAACTTAAAAGTCGAGAAGCGGAAATTACAATTTGCGTGAACCCAATAATTATGGCAGGCCACTTGGAACAAAACAAATCTGCAATTCTAACGAAAATCATGCGTAAGTTTTGCAGCTAATGTCACAAGAGTTTAAGTAAATTTAAACTGTGTGTTTCGTTCTATTCTCATCGATATTTCCCCTGCCGAGTTTGAACCACGGTGACCGCCATTTCCGAAATCAACTTAATTAATGTGTTTTTTGAAGGGGAGTTGCAGACAATCGTCTGTAAATCGTCGCATTTGGTTTATTTATAAATCGTCACCAAATCACCAAATATACAGAACACTGTATAGGTATTTATTTCGCATCTTGACCCTGTGGAAGAAGCAAATGTGAAATTCAATTTAATCCATTTACATCAAAACAATTCAACAACTAGTGATAAATATATAAAGTAACGTATTATACAACATATTACAAAACAAAAGCAAAGTTACTTCCTTAAGACAGCCACATTTTCACTGGAATATTGGGGGTTTGAACGAAAACAAGAAGCTTATTATCTTTCAAATATTACTGCATTCGTTAAAACTGACTAACGTAAACGAAAAGGCGAAAAAGGTGCCTCTCAGTGCAGGGCCAGCATAAACACTTCTTAAAATATTATTTTAATGCATGAAAATTGTGACAGCATTAATTTCCACATTTACAATAACAAACAAAGCGATTCGTCAAAAGTTTTCTAGAGAAAAAACATTGGGTATTCAGTAAACAGTGTTTTGGTGGCAGAAAGTGGTTGGATGGAGTGAAGAAATTTAAACTTACTTAGGGCCCCAAATTACCTCATATCCGTCGTACACATATTACAAACTAATCAGTGACGCATTGTCCGCATACAAGAACATATCTTCTTATTCCATATAACCGATATTCATCATTTATTCAAGCGTTGCAAAACCTCTTAACGGACGCCCGTACCTTCGGTTGGTATGCTGCCTCTACTTCTATCTGTTAGTATTCGGTTTGTTTTGTCACCAATTAGGCGTCGTTAAAATCTTGCGATCAATCAAGATGATTCAACTCCCCAAGACCTCCGCAAATATGAACGGATTGCAGTCGCTTCAATTTCTATTTAGATAGATTTTCTACCGGACGAGTTTATACCAGGGTGACCGCCATTTCCGATCCGTCATCAACTTGATTAAATCAACTTAAATTAATGAGTTTTTTGCCGATTGAGGACTGCGAACAATCAACTGATGCTACTGCCTCATGGTTAGTGTGCATCTGCCTTCAACTCATTGTGAGTAATACAAGACACAAAGTGACAACAAAGATACTACTCACGGAATACATCGAATTTAAACCACAAACCTGTTGCATGCCATACACTGCAATGGCAAATTGAATCCGAACAAAAGGGCGAGTGACACGAAATATACTTACTAATATTTATGTAACAAACTATAAACGAACAAACGATCAGTATTTGTACACACAAACCTAATAATCAACATAATATTTATTCAAGCGTTGCAAAACCACTTAACGCACTCGCGTATCTTCGGTAGGTATGCTGGCTGTACTTCTATCTGCTAGTATTCGGTTCATTTTGTCACCAATTAGGCGATTGCTAATGACGTTATCCATTACGCAGTAGATAAGGAACAGGACGAATCCCTGCATCCCGTTCACCAAGCTGTGAATGTACATGAAAACTTCGTTCGAAATTTCGTTTCCAATTCCTAAAACATTAGGAACATGCCTAAGACCAGTTCACTAATTTTAAAAAAAATTGTCAACAACTTTGTAACTCACCAGTGAAGAATGCCAAGATCCAGGTTCCACCGAGCATCAGGAAGAGGAAAATGAACGACTTTGCAGCTCTCTTTGCATCTTCCACATCTGGATCTTTCCCTCTGTTCCGCATCTTCCGGGAGGTTAAGTTCACGTACGATGTCTTTACGATGATGAGGAGGTTGATGACGAGAAAGAGAGCAAGAGGAGTAATGACGGAAGTGTAGAAAACCGGAGTGTTGGGAGTCAACCAGCATCTGACGTACTTGGGAAGTAGTGAAGTGTTGTTTTGATATTGGTGGCACGCCTCGTAATAAGGCTGTGGTTTCATGTAGACGCCGAAGTGGAATCCCACGGGTGCGGATATTCCCACAATCAAGATGGGAAGAAGCCATCCGAAGATCATAAAGTACTTGAGTCGATCTTTGGGATTTTGGGACCGAAAGTTGATTGGATTGGAGATAGCCATGAAGATTCGTATTCCCTCGATGAGAAACCACATTCCTATGGTCAGAAAAGGTTTCTTAAATTGCTTGATGTGTAGTTATTTAAACATCTTTACCTGAACAAATCAAGAAGAAATGGTTTAGCACTGTAAAAGCCATACAAAACTGATCATGCGTGACGATAATATCGTGCAACAAGTTGACACCGTGAAGAAGCAGAAGTGATGACGTCAAACTTATCTGGATGTAAATTCTGTCCCCTCCCTCATTGAAACAGAGCAGGATGATTGAAGTGAGCAGGAGGAATAAGACGGATGTTGATTCTGTGACATATGTTGTAATCTGGAACAATTAAAGAAGTCATAAATGTTGCAAGTATTTCCAAAAAACAACATCGATCAAGTTTTTGAAGTTTGAATACAATGGAACTGACTGATTTTATAAAGCGCAAGGTGCAATTATGAATGAAATTTTATATGTGTACTTGCCTTAACACCGTGTGGAACGACGATGGATTTTACCGCCAAAAGGACGGAAAAAACAGTGAGGTGGTTGCAACTGCACGTCACGTGATCAGGGCTCACTTCGGTGGTACAGCCCTCATCCGAATATAAAGACGTTGCTCCGTCGAAGAATGTGCATCTGGGCGAAAGTTGGGAGATTTTCTGGTTGCTTCCGTTTTTCTTCATGTTTTCAATTTCGTCGCACACTGATTGTGGTGACGTGGTAGAGAGGACGAATCTCACGTTGCCTTGCAGTTGATTGTTGAGATTTACTTTTCCAGGCTGTGTACGTGGGGGGATTTCGTCCACGTTTAAACCGACAATAACAATGTAGCTCGTATTTTTGATGGCTATGTAACGTGTTGTGGCGAGAGAGCCAACTTGGTCAGTCGGACCTTCAACCTCCACATCCTCTGGAATCTTAAACTGGAGAACTGAAAATGCGACTTGGTTTGCTCCGTTCGTTTCCAACGTTAAGTCGATGCGAGTTGAACCAAGCAAGATATTGGCAGTGAGTTGAGTCTGGGAACCATTCAATGTCGTATGATTGAAGTAAAGTTGGGCATTACCATTGTGGAAAGTAATTTGGTTTGATGTTTGAGAGAATCGGGTGATATTCTCCACAAGTTGATCGATGTTTATTAATTCATCCGGGTTAGCAGGTTGTATAGAAGTCAGATTACTTTCCAAACCTGAGCAAATTTTTTGTTGTGTTTCTTAGTTTGGAGCTTCAACTGCTGTTTAGTGCTTTTTAAGCTTAACTCTCAAAAATAGAACGCGTTTAAGTAGTGGGTGACAAATCAAGCGTTTGCTGCTTGCGTAACAATGGATGTGCCAAAATTATGCCATTGCTTTTCCTAAATGTCTTGTCACCACTTGCTACGGTTTTTGTCAAGCCACTAAATATATTTAAACAATGTTTTTTCATTGAATTCTGCGTCAACTCACTAGGAATAATTTCATTCCAGCTTGTACTGGGTTTGGTCGATGGTTGGTTGATGGTTGGGATGGTGGTTGGTTGGTTGATTGCTGGAATGATGGTTGTTTGCTTGTTTATTGAAATGTCGGTTAGTTGGTAGGTTGTTGAGGTGGTCGATGTTAGTTTAGTTGTTGGGATAGTGGTTGAGGTCACTTGTGCCCTTGGGATTTGAGTGGTTGGGAATGTTGATGTTGTCGTTGCTTGCAGAGTTGTCATTGGGATTTTGGTTGTTTGCGAATTTAGTGAAAAATCTGTAATATTTCAAATGCGGAACGTTAACAAAAATGTTTTGAGAAGTAATTTTCATCCACTTACTGCAGTAAAGTGAAAGATTGAGACAAGTGGATGGTTCATTTGGTAAAAAAGCCACGGGCAATTGGTAGCCTGGAAAACCTGTCATAATGAACACAATTAAACTTTTATACAAGAAATCGACAAATAAAAACATGAGTTTTCCCTTTCATCAAAAGTATTGTTTTTGTTTCATAACAAATTCAACTACAGACGCAACATCGTGACAACATTGATTGCCCTCTTCTTCTGTTTTTCTTCGTGTTGGAAATTTTTTCGGTTGTTTTATCTTTGCTGTTTTAAAAATACTGATGCCCTAAGGGTGAAGTATATATATATATTATTACCATTGGGCGACTTGGACGATTTTGCCTAATATTGGTTAGACCAACACTCACTTTTCATAACACTAAAACAAATGGATTGTTGTGGTAAAAATACTGCTTCTGCACCTGGATAACCAGAAAAACATGATCGATAGATATGACGTAACATATTTTGCAATCATTAAATCATATCAGCAATTTATATCGGAAAAAGCCATCTCGAAGATTTGACCGATTGTTCATGGGGGACTTCCCCGATTTACACATTTGCTTGAGATTAGAAAGTCCCGTAGTTAATTTTATTCCTTTTAATTACGCGTTGGCGCGGTTTAATTTGTATTTTTTTAATTGTTTTCATCACAATTTTAATCGTATTCCGACTTCGCGTTAAAACTTATACAACTTTATTCAATAATACGTAGATACACACAGACAACATTTTGAATCTAGACAGTATTTATTTCACTCATGTTGTTTGTGCGTTGCCATAAAAAACTTTACTTTTATTGGCAAAATTTCATCTCGTATAATTTGATTAAATCATGTTTGTACGGAGATATTTTGTTGAACTTGTTTATTCGTACAAAATGAGCGGAATTTATTCGGTTCAGTTTTTATGACGAAAACCCACTCACATTTTTCGTATCCTTGTACCGAGATTTTATAACCCGAACCTGGAACAGAGGGAGTTGATCCTGCACACAAAAAAAAAACTTAAAACTGCTTTGCTGATAAATAATTATAGCAATAAAAATACTTAAATAGGTGTAACAAATTTCACCTGGTTGTAGGAATTGGATTTTTACGTTAACAGGTGGTTGAGGTGGGGGATGAACACTCCCATTGATTGACGTCATACAGCATCCACTTTCAGTACAGTTTAGTTCTGAAAGCACAAGCTCTGTTTCACGATCAACTCAAATCAAAAAACTTTTGTTTTAAAGAAGGGATGGGAGTTTTGTCTGATTTAAGTTTTCAAAACGATTCAAGTTGAAACTTTGTACGAATTGATTCACCTGTGAGATCTATATGGTATATGGTTGCATCATTCCCTGTAATTAAACACAAAGTTTAAATAATATAAAATCCTAATATTTTTTGAGTGAAATCAGATGATTTAACTTAAATCACAACAAAAGTTTAGTTATACTGTACGGTTGATGGTAAAAGTAGACTTTACTTGCAAATATATTTCCTGAGGAAGCCTATATGAATAGAGGACGAATCGTTGGTGAATCAAAATATAGGTTTAAATTTGCCAGAAGAACAGATTAATTATAATGCAATATGCCTAGCACTAACAGTACCATAATATTTGTTAAATAAAATAGTTTGATTCACAATAACAGCTCATAATTGTACCAGAACTGCAAACTAATTAAAACCGTTTATTTTGACTAATTCACAATTACCTGCCCATTGAAAACCACCCTGTACGGCAAGAAACCCTACTTAGAAATCCTATGCAATAAATACACATCTACTTCAAAATAAAGAAACTCACAACTCCCATCCGATCCGTAGTAAACTGGTTGTGATTGATTGCGAGGAGCGAACACTAAAACACAGAAAACTTTAATATTTGAGCATTGCATTATACAACGACTGATATTCTCAACAACATATGCAAGTCAAGACCATAGTTTTATAAGAAACTTTCCTTTGGTCGTGAGTTGCAAACACACTGAAAAACGTACAAGTTTTAGGGCAAACTCAGCAAGCAAAGTTTCAACATAAAAAGTTTTACATGTGTTATGTAACTATGTTACTTACCACAAGGAAACGTTATTCCACCTGAAGTTGAGTCGCACAAAAATATCACGCAATCCTTCGGCCCACGACCTAATAAAACATAATCGAAAGAAAGAAATCTGTGTAATCTTATATTTAAATCTAACTTGTAAAAAAATGTATTTGCTTTAAATACCACAATATCGAAAATTTGGTTCCACCCAATTAAAGGTAAACGTCACAATTAAACGTGGAAAGTCACAATCAGTGGTGATAGTTATATTAAGACTCACCACAATAGTCAGAAGGATCCAACTGATAAGTTGCTGTCAATAGAACAAGCAGAAATGACATCACTGCAATGTGACGTGTTGTGGTGACGTCATGCCACCGGTTAAACGGTAAAACTAACAGCGAAATTGTCATTGTTGGGATTCCCCGTATTTGAGAAGGTCGACAAGAAACTTCTCCAGTAAATATTTTATTTTTTCCCTAAACATATTCATATTAATTTTCTTTTGAACTACTACGTTTTCATGACAGGATCGCCCACTAATAAAACGTCGAATAAATTAGTCATATCAACGTACTGCACACAACAAAGCTTATTAGTCGATAACTTGGTTCTCAGCTGCTGCAACAACCGCATACATGCCGCATTAAGCTGAACAAAATACCCATACAAGTAAACGTAAGGGATTGCAATACGTTCAAAATATACTAATTGGACATTCTCCTGTATTTTTAATTTATTCAAATCTATACGAAACTAGATCCAACAAAACATCTCCTACTTTACTGGGCATCAAAGCCATTCACAGACTCTGCATGCACCAATATAACGACGCGCTTATATTTAACATTACGTCGCAAGAAAACGAAAGAAGTTTGTTGCATTGCGTATAAAAATATATTATATTATGCCGTGACGTCAACACAACAAAATAAAGCTTTACGACTCAATAGCGCTACGTAGCGGTTAGTAATAATCGAATTAATACAGGAACGATTTTTTAACAATTTCAGATTTGCTTCTTTGCGTCTCTTTGTAAATGTAGTCGTTTTGTACCACACTTATACATGTTTGACGACATACCTTCACATAAAAAAATTAAATTGCATCATTGTAAAATGTTTCATCAGTCAGATAGAACACAAAAAAGAAAGGAACGACTTACCTTCGCTCAGTGGAAAATTATATTTATATAAACATCTGTGGTCTACGTCAAAGTTTCTCTTCTGAAAGCAAGAACGGTTGAATGAAAGCCAAGTCCTGAACCGTGTGCAAACTGTGCGAGTTACTACCAGACGAACACACACCGTGGTCATATCCTTGTGTAATTATTCGCTATTACGGTTAGTGTTGTAATATAAGTACTCCACCTTTCGTATATCCCATACAATGGACAGGAAATGTTATAGTGGCAGAATAACACGGTGAGGAAATGTTTGCTTGTTTCGCCTCACGTTTATTTCACAGGAGCGAGGACCAGCATTTTACCTTGGTACAATTAAACCCGATGATATTAGAACGAATTTAAACTGTAGTGTGAGTTTCCATGCATATGGGAACGTTGTTGTGGGTTTGCCATGTGGTTAAGGGTCAATAGTGGGTCACACACAGTGAAAAATCGACCAGTAAGATACAAACCACGTGTTCGTTACATTTTAAAATTTTCCACTCCACCATATCGGATTATATCTAATTACGTCATCATGATTCCACCTACATGACGCATGGCCGGAATAACTACACGCGCGTTTTAATCAACGTCCATTTTCATTGAAATTTAAAATCAAAACCTCAGGGCAAGGACTGCCGGCGTGCAAAAAAATCCGGAAAGATTCCAATTATTTTGTTGGCGATACAGGATTTGGTGTGAATCCTGCTGTTGGTTCATCTGGACGGTAGAAGTGTCCATGGTTCATCACTGGTTGATATATCATCTGCTAAATATATTGTGGCACCAATAAAATATAATTAGCATTCTCAAGGTGATCTTCCATATGTGGGTTGTTTGCATGTGTAACGAAGTCCGGTGTTGTTCATTGTATGTAAGAAACCACACACATACTACGGCCGCCTCCAGGACAGGATACACATCATAAAGAACCCGTGTTATATTTTGAACGCCACGCTTTCAAACATGGCGCGCGGGCTTATGTACACCAATGGAATATTGAAAAATATTTCGTAATTGCGGTCGTTATTGATATGTTGATTTTTTGACATTCAACAACGTTCGATCAACAGGTTTTGAGAGATCTTCCTCTTAAATATGGCCACACAAATGTATAAAAGCATGAGAGATATGGTGCCCAATTAATATGGTGAACATACTTCAAGTTGTGCAACCCCTGCAAAAGTTGGTGGAATATTGATGCAGCTTTATTGTTTATGACAACTGCCAACGCATATTCAAATTAAACCGAAATTCACTTTATTCAGTGACTGCAAGCCCATAGGTTCGTTACTTGATCACAACGAGAACGCATACATGGAAGTTGTTTTGAAAATTTATTATGGAACACAAATTGTGTAACAATAGTGTTTCCCTAAGTACAAATTCGTCAATACTGTTTGCTTTGTTTGCGATAAAATAATCTACATACAGTATTGGAGATACGGTGGTAGGAAAAGGCGATTAACGCGCGTCAGGCTCATGCGAATCCAAATACCATGCGAATGATACAACGGATAAACCAGAAGATAAAATTTTTCAATCATGCGACATTTTTGCTAAAGCCAGCTTGAAAATAATAAGCAAATTGACAAAATTGACAAACAATTAAATTACTACTGAATGAAACGATCAAATGAATAAAACCTTTTCCACAAACAAATCTAATATTTATGACAACAAGTTATATCTACCAGAAACACAACCATACAAAAACATAATCTCTAAGAACCCTGAACACAGGTTATGAAAATTAAACGAACCCACAAGTCAACGATAAAAATGTCTCAGAATTCAAGCTTGAACAAATGTTTGCTACAATCCGCACTATAGCAAACTTACATCAGAACTTGGAAAACTTGTAGCACAAATATATTAATACAAGTTGGAAAGACACAAATACTCAGTATTGGGCAAAGACGATATTTCCCACTCAAATCCACTCTACTCATTGTTAATGCGTTTCATCACCTCCTCACGTACACGCATGAATTCCATAGTAACGTTTCCTCCACTTCTATCATCACGTTTCGGTTTCTTCTTGTCGGGAAGGAAGCGCTTCCTGATGACGTCATCCATTATGCAGTAGATAACAAACAGGACGAATCCCTGCATCCTGTTCACCAAGCTGTGAATGTACATGAAAACCTCGTTCGAGATTTCGTTTCCAATTCCTGAAAAAGATTATGTTTTTTTTTAGTACACTCATAAACTTTGGGGAATAGATTCACACGAAGGAATTCTGAGAATATCGAAACTCACCAGTGAAGAACGCCAAGCTCCAGGTTCCACCGAGCATCAAAAAGAGGAAAATGAACGTCTTTGCAGCTCTCTTTCCATCTTCCTGATCAGGATTATCTCCTCTGTTCCGCATCTTTCGGGAGGTTAATGCTACATAAGATGTTTTCCCGATGATGAGGATGTTGATCAGAAGGACGAGAGCAAGAGGAGCGATGACGGTAGTGTAGAAAACCGGAGTGTTGGGAGTCAACCAGCATCTGTCGTACTTTGGAATTGGTGAAGTGTTGTTTTGATATTGGTGGCACGCCTCGTAATAAGGCTGTGGTTTCATGTAAACGCCGAAGTGGAATCCCACAGGTGCGGATATTCCTACAATCAAGACGGGAAGAAGCCACCCGAAGGTCATAAAGTACTTGAGTCGATCTTTTGAAACCTGGGCTTGGAAGCCGATTGGATTGGAGGTAGCCATGAAGAGTCGTATTCCCTCGATCAGAAACCACATTCCTAATGCACAAAACGTGTTCTTAAATTGTGATTGTGTGTAGTTATTTAAACATCTTTACCTGAACTCATCAACCAGAAATGGTTTAGCACTGTAAACGATATACATGACTGATCATGCGTGACGATAGTATCGTGCAATAAGTTGACACCGTGAAGAAGCAGAAGTGATGACGTCAAACTCATCTGGATGTAAATTCTGTCCCCCCCCTCATTGAAACAGAGCAGGATGATTGCGGTGAGCAGGAGGAAGAAGACGGATGTTGATTCTGTGACGTATGTTGTAATTTGGAACAATTAAAGAAGTCATAAATGTTTCAAATATTTCCAAAAAACGACATCGACGAAGTTTTTTCAAGTTTGAATATAACGGAACTGACTGATTTTATAAAGCACAAGGTGCAATTATGATTGAAACATTATATGTGTACTTACCTTAACACCGCGCGGAACGACGATGGATTTTACCGCCAGGAGGACGGAGAAAACAGTGAGGTGGTTGCAACTGCACCTCACGTGATCTGGGCTTACTTCGGTGGTACAGCCCTCATCCGAATATAAAGACGTTGCTTCGTCGAAGAATGTGCATCTGGGAGAAAGCTGGGAGATTTTTTGGTTTCTTCTGTTTTTCTTCATGTTTTCAATTTCGTCGCACGCTGATTGTGGTGACGTGGTAGGAAGGACAAACCTCACGTTGCCTTGCAGTTGATTGTTGAGTTTTACTTTTCCAGGCTGTGTACGTGGGGAAATTTCGTCCACGTTCAAACCGACAATAACAATGTAGCTCGTATTTTTGATGGCTATGTAACGTGTTGTGGCGAGGGAGCCAATTTGGTCAGTCGGACCTTCAACCTCAACATCCTCTGGAATCTTAAACTGGAGAACTGAAAATGCTACTTGGTTTGCTCCGTTTGTTTCCAACGTTAAGTCGATGCGAGTTGAACCAAGCAAGATATTGGCAGTGAGTTGAGTCAGGTGACTATTTAACGTCGTATGATTGAAGTAAAGTTGGGCATTACCATTGTGGAAAGTAATTAGGTTTGATGTTTGAGAGAATCGGGTGATATTCTCCACAAGTTGATCGATGTTTATTAAATCATCCGGGTTAGTCGGTTGTATAGAAGTCACATTGCTTTCCAAACCTGAGCAAATGTTATGTTGAGTTTCTTAGTTTGGAGTTAAAATGATGTTCAATGTTTTTCAGCTAAACCCTCAAAAACAGCACGTGTTTGCTCATTTGCTGACAAACCAAGCGTTTGCTGCTTGCATAACAATATATATTTCAAAATTTAACCTCTTGTTTTTCAAAATGACTTGTTACCACTTGAAGGTGCCACGGTGTATGTCAAGCCGCTAAATGTGTTTAAACATTTTTTTCATTGGATTCTGTGTCAACTCACTAGGAAAAATTTTATTCCAGCTTGTATTGGGTATGGTCGATGGTTGGTTGGTTATTGGAATGGTGGTTTGTTGGTTGGTTATTGGGATGTTGGTTGGTTGGTTGGTTGCAGCGATGGTGGTTGGTTGGTTGGTTGTTGGGATGGTGGTTGTCGACACTTTTGCAGTTAGGAGTTGAGTGGTTGGGAATGTTGGTGCTGTCGTTGCTTGTAGAGTTATCGGTGGGATTTTGGTTGTTTGCGAAGTTAGTGAAAAATCTATAATATTGCGTCAATTAATTTTATTCCTGTGGCAAACTTTTTACTTGACTTTTTTGAGAAGTGATTTTCATCTACTTACTGCAGTAAAGTGAAAGATTGAGACAAGTGGATGGTTCTAGTGATAAAAGAGCTGTGGCAAATGGGGTGCCAGGGAAACCTGTAATAATGAACACAATTAAACTCCATATAAGAAACCAACAAACAAAAGTATGAGTTTTCATCAAATGTATGTTTTTCTTTCATAATAATTAAAACTACAGCAATAAAATGTTTTTACTTGATGAAATCCACCTAACCAACAACACTTCATTCGCGTGACACAAATGAAACTTTAATTTCAATTTATTTTATTGTTGCTATAACGACTTTGTGTCAACGCTTCTGGTTTTAGAAAACATGTTTCACTTTTTATTAAAGCATCTTCAGTTCTACAAACAAAATAAAATAAATAAAATTAAAATAAATGGATTCTTGTGGTAAGAATATACTGTTTCTGCACCTTGATAACCAGGAAAACATGCATAGAAGCACTTTATTGCAAGGATTGATCTATAGTTATGATGTATTTTGCGATCATTGAATTATATCTCCAATTAATTTTTGAAATAGCCATCTCGAAGATTTGACCGATTGTCTATGAGGGACTTCCCAGATTTACATATGTGCTTGTCATTGGGAAGTCCCGTACTTAATTATATTCATTTTAACTTTGCAGTTAAACTTTGATTTTTTCAAGGTCTTTCATCGCAATTTTATTTGCGACTTCATCTTAAAACCTAAACAACACACACACAACATTTTGAATCATGACAGTATTTGTTTCATTCATGTTGTTTGTGTGTGGCCATAAAAAAACATTACTTGTTATTTGCAAGATTTGAAATTAAATAATCTCGTACAATCTAGCCAAACTATATTTGCACGGAGATGTTTTGTTGAACTTGTTTCATCGGACAAAAACGTACAAAATTTATTCGGCTGATTTTTTCACGAAAACCCACTCACATTTTTCGTATCCTTGTACCGAGATTGTATAACGCGAATCTGAAGCGGAGGGAGTAGATCCTGCACAAAACACAAAATAAACCATAAGCACTGCTTCGCTGAGAAATAGTTATAGCCATAAAAATACTCAAATCGGTGTAACGCATTTTACCTGGTTGTAAGAATTGGATCTTTACTTTAACAGGTGGTTGAGCTGATACCAACGCACCACCGTTGATTGACGTCATGCAGCATCCACTTCCAGTACAGTTAAGTTCTGAATTTAAATAATTTTTTTTAAAGTGTTGCAAGTGCAAGCTGTGTTTCACGATCAACTTAAATATAAAGCTTCAAATTAAAACTTTGTACGAATTGATTCACCTGTGAGATTTATTCGCTGTATATTCGCACCATTCCCTGTAGTTAAACACAAAATTTAAACAATATAAAATCCTAATATTTGTTGAGTGAAATCAGTAAAAGTAACTTAAAACACAACAAAAGGTTAATTGTACTACGATTGATGGCAAGAGTATAGATTATATTAGAAATATATTTCCTGAGAATGCCTACAGCTGAATAGCAGACCATGATTGGTGATTGAAAATGTACTTTTAAATATGCCAGAAGAACAGATTAATTACAATGCAATATGCCTGGCAGCAACGGTATCACAATATTTGTTAAATAAAATAGTTCAATTCATAACAACAGAACATGATTGTACCAGGAGAACAGACCAATTTAAACATTTTATTTTGACTAAATTACAATTACCTGCCCATTGAAAACCACCCTGTATGGCAAGAAACCCTACCTACCATGTAATAAATAAACACATCTACTTCAAAATAAAGAAACTCACAACTAACACCCGATCCGTTGTAAACTGGTTGTGATGGATTGCGAGGAGCGAAAACTACAACACAGATAATTTAATGTTTGAGCATTGCATAATACTAGAACGGATATTCACAACAATATACGTAATAGCACCTTCACTAAACCCTACAAATTTCTACGGTATTTGAAACGAAAGCATTCTCGGTTTTTCTGTTAAAACCATAGTTTTATGAGAAATTTTGCTTTGGTCGTGTGTTGCATACAGACTAGCGAACAAGCGTTTTTAGCGTAAAATTAGCAAGTAATATTTCAGTATTCAAGTATTTCGTTTGTTATGTAAACTACGTTACTTACCACAAGGAAACGTTGTTCCGCCTGAAGTTGAGTTGCACAAAAATATCACGCAATCCTTCGGCCCACGATCTGATAAGACATAATGGAAAAAAATAAATCTTTGTAACCTTATATTTAAATCTAACTTGAAAAATGTTATTTGCTTTGAATACAACAATACTGAAAATTTGGTTCCACCTAATTGAGGTAAACGTCACAATTAAACGTGAAACGTCACTATCAAACGTGATAATTATACTGAGACTCACCACAATAGTCAGAAGGATCGAATTGATATGTTGCTGTGAATAGAACAAGCAGAAATGACATCACTGCAATGTGACGTGTTGTGGTGACGTCATGCCACCGATTAAACGGTAAAACTAACAGTGAAATTGTCATTGTTGGGATTCCCCGTATTTGAAAATGTCGACAAGAAACTTTTGCAGTAAATATTTTACTTTTTCCCTGAACATATTCGTGTTACTTTCCTTTTTAAATGCCACGTTTTCAAGACAAGATCGGCCACTGCGCAGCCTTTACTTGGCGATCAGGTTCACTGGCATCTCAACGATCGCAACCAAGTTTCCTGCTTTTTTATTGGTGTAACGACGAATAACTACACATGTCAACGCACTATACACAACATAGCTGATTTGGCGATAACTTGTTCTCAGCTGATGTAACAACCGCATACCTGGCGCATTATGCTAAAATACTAGTGATGCACCGAAACAGCTATTTTTATATTCGGCCGAAACCGAATATTCGGCAAAAGTTGCCGAATTAATTCGGCCGAATAAACCGAAACTAATTTTGGTATCCATCTCTTTAAACGCAATAAATTTAAACAAAACATATACTGGATTAGATCTTATCCTATCACACAGCCTTTTTTGGCGCTTGAAGAATAACCTCGTCTTATGTACCAACTGCTTTAAAGTTAATTTTTATCATTTCTGTGAAAGTCAAAAAATGAAACGAACATATTCGTACAGTTTAAACAATGATTCTAACCTTTTCTAAACTTTGTGTAGTAGCGTTGCATGCAGTAAAAAAGTTTCGGTTTCGGCCGAATTTGGCACAAATATTCGGCCGAAACATTCGGCAAACCGAACTTTCGGTGCATCCCTACAAAATACCCATACAAGTAAACGAATGAAATGCAATACTCCGTTCAAAATATACTAATTGGACATTCTCCTGTATTTTTAATTTATTAAAATCTCTACGAAACTAGATCCAACGAAATATCTTCAACTCTGCATGCAGCAATATAACGTTGCGCTTATATTTAATATCACGTCGCAAGAAGAAGGAAGAAGTTTGTTGTGTCGCGTATAAAAATGCAATATATTATGCCGTGACGTTAACACATCAAAATGAAACAATACGACTCAATAGCGCTACGTAGCGGTTAGTAATAATTGATTTAATGCAAAAACGAGTTTCAACTAATCACAAATTTGCTTCTGTTGCGTCTCTTTGTAAATGTAGTTGTTTTGTACCACTCTTATACATGTTTGACGACATACCTCCATATGGAAAAGAAATTAAATTGCATTATTTTAAAATGTTGCATCAGTCAGATAAAACATAAAAAAGAAAGTAACCACTTACATTCGCTCTGTGGAAAATTCGATTTATATAAACATCTGTGGTCAACGTCAAAGTTTCTTTTCCAAAAGCAAGAACGGTTGAATAAAAGACAAGTCTTGAACCGTGTGCAAACTGTGCGAGCAACTATTAGACGAACACAACACCTTGGTCATATTCTTGTGCAAATGTTTGCTATAACGGTTGGTGTTTGAATATAAGTACTCCACCCTTCGTATATCGCATACAATGGACAGGAGATGTTATAGTGTCAGAATAACGCGGTGAGGAAATGTTTGCTTGTTTCACCTCAAGTTTATTTCGAAGGAACGAGGACCAGCATTTTACCTCGGTACGATAAAACCCGGTGAAATTACAACGAATTTAAACTGTGAAGTGAGTTTCCATGCATATGGGAAAGTTGTTGTGGGTTCGCCATGAGGTGAAGGGTCAAAAGTGGGTCACACACAGTGAAATATCCACCAACAAGATACAAACCGCGTGTTTGTAAAATTTTAAAATTTTCCACTTCACCATATCAGATTATCTCTATTTTATACACAATTATCTCTAATTGTGTCATCATGATTCCATCTACAGGACGCTTGGCCGGAATAACTACACGCGCGTTTTAATCGACGTCCATTTTCATTGAAATTCAAAATCAAAACCTCAGGGCAAGGACTGCTGGCGTGCCATAAAAACCCGGAAAGATTCCAATTATTTTATTGGCGATACAGGATTTGGTATGACTCCCGCTGTTGGTTCATCTGGAGGTGAAAAGTGTTCATGGTTCATCACTGGTTGATATATCATCTGATAAATATATTGTGGCACAAATAAAATTTAATTAGCATTCCCAAAGTGATCTTTCATATGTGGGTTGTTTGCAAGTGTAAAGAAGTCCGGTGTTGTTCATTGTATGTAAGAAACCACACACATACTACGGCCGCCTCCAGGACAGGATACACAACATAAAGAACTTGTGTTATATTTTCAACGCCACGCTTTCAAACATGGCGCGCGGGCTTATGTCCACCAATGGAATATTGAAAAATATTTCGTAATTGCCGTCGTTATTGGTTGTTGGTTTATATTCAACAACGTTCAATCAACAGGTTTTGAGAGATCACCCTCTTAAATATGGCCACACAAATGTATAAAAGCATGCGAGATATGGTGCCCAATTAATATGGTGAACATACTTCAAGTTGTGCAACCCCTGCAAAAGTTGGTGGAATATTAATGCAGCTTTATTGTTTATGACAACTGCCAACGCATTTTCAAATTAAACCGAAATTCACTTTATTCAGTGACTGCAAGCCCATAGGTTCGTTACTTGATCACAACGAGAACGCATACATCGAAGTTGTTTTGAAAATTTATTATGGAACACAAATTGTGTAACAATAGTGTTTCCCTAAGTACAAATTCGTCAATACTGTTTGCTTTGTTTGCGATAAAATAATCTACATACAGTATTGGAGATACGGTGGTAGGAAGAGGCGATTAACGCGCGTCAGGCTCATGCGAATCCAAATACCATGCGAATGATACAACGGATAAACCAGAAGATAAAATTTTTCAATCATGCGACATTTTTGCTAAAGCCAGCTTGAAAATAATAAGCAAATTGACAAAATTGACAAACAATTAAATTACTACTGAATGAAACGATCAAATGAATAAAACCTTTTCTACAAACAAATCTAATATTTATGACAACAAGTTATATCTACAAGAAACACAACCATACAAAAACATAATCTCTAAGAACCCTGAACACAGGTTATGAAAATTAAACGAACCCACAAGTCAACGATAAAAATGTCTCAGAATTCAAGCTTGAACAAATGTTTGCTACAATCCGCACTATAGCAAACTTACATCAGAACTTGGAAAACTTGTAGCACAAATATATTAATACAAGTTGGAAAGACACAAATACTCAGTATTGGGCAAAGACGATATTTCCCACTCAAATCCACTCTACTCATTGTTAATGCGTTTCATCACCTCCTCACGTACACGCATGAATTCCATAGTAACGTTTCCTCCACTTCTATCATCACGTTTCGGTTTCTTCTTGTCGGGAAGGAAGCGCTTCCTGATGACGTCATCCATTATGCAGTAGATAACAAACAGGACAAATCCCTGCATCCCGTTCACCAAGCTGTGAATGTACATGAAAACCTCGTTCGAGATTTCGTTTCCAATTCCTGAAAAAGATTATGTTTTTTTTTAGTACACTCATAAACTTTGGGGAATAGATTCACACGAAGGAATTCTGAGAATATCGAAACTCACCAGTGAAGAACGCCAAGCTCCAGGTTCCACCGAGCATCAAAAAGAGGAAAATGAACGTCTTTGCAGCTCTCTTTCCATCTTCCTGATCAGGGTTATCTCCTCTGTTCCGCATCTTTCGGGAGGTTAATGCTACATAAGATGTTTTCCCTATGATGAGGATGTTGATCAGAAGGACGAGAGCAAGAGGAGCGATGACGGTAGTGTAGAAAACCGGAGTGTTGGGAGTCAACCAGCATCTGTCGTACTTTGGAATTGGTGAAGTGTTGTTTTGATATTGGTGGCACGCCTCGTAATAAGGCTGTGGTTTCATGTAAACGCCGAAGTGGAATCCCACAGGTGCGGATATTCCTACAATCAAGACGGGAAGAAGCCACCCGAAGGTCATACAGTACTTGAGTCGATCTTTTGAAACCTGGGCTTGGAAGCCGATTGGATTGGAGGTAGCCATGAAGAGTCGTATTCCCTCGATCAGAAACCACATTTCTAATGCACAAAACGTGTTCTTAAATTGTGATTGTGTGTAGTTATTTAAACATCTTTACCTGAACTCATCAACAAGAAATGGTTTAGCACTGTAAACGATATACATGACTGATCATGCGTGACGATAATATCGTGCAATAAGTTGACACCGTGAAGAAGCAGAAGTGATGACGTCAAACTCATCTGGATGTAAATTCTGTCCCCCCCCTCATTGAAACAGAGCAGGATGATTGCGGTGAGCAGGAGGAAGAAGACGGATGTTGATTCTGTGACGTATGTTGTAATCTGGAACAATTAAAGAAGTCATAAATGTTTCAAATATTTCCAAAAAACGACAGCGACGAAGTTTTTTCAAGTTTGAATATAACGGAACTGACTGATTTTATAAAGCACAAGGTGCAATTATGATTGAAACATTATATTTGTACTTACCTTAACACCGCGCGGAACGACGATGGATTTTACCGCCAGGAGGACGGAAAAAACAGTGAGGTGGTTGCAACTGCACGTCACGTGATCAGGGCTTATTTCGGTGGTACAACCCTCATCCGAATATAAAGACACTGATTCGTCGAAGAATGTGCATCTGGGAGAAAGTTGGGAGATTTTCTGGTTGCTTTCGTTTTTCTTCATGTTTTCAATTTCGTCGCACGCTGATTGTGGTGACGTGGTAGGAACGGCGAATCTCACGTTGCCTTGCAGTTGATTGTTGAGTTTTACTTTTCCAAGAGGTGAACGTCGGGGAATTTCGTCCACGTTCAAACCGACAATAACAATGTAGCTCGTATTTTTGATGGCTATGTAACGTGTTGTGGCGAGAGAGCCAACTTGGTCAGTCGTAACTTCAACCTCCACATCCTCTGGAATCTTAAACTGGAGAACTGAAAACGCGACTTGGTTTGCTCCGTTTGTTTCCAACGTTAAGTCGATGCGAGTTGAACCAAGCAAGATATTGGCAGTGAGTTGAGTCTGAGAACCATTTAATGTCGTATGATTGAAGTAGAGTTGGGCATTACCATTATGGAAAGTGATTTTATTTGTATCTTGATAGAATCGGGTGATATTTTCCACAAGTTGGTCGATGTTTATCAAATCATCCGGGTTAGTCGGTTGTATAGAAGTCAGATTACTTTCCAAACCTGAACAAATGTTATGTTGAGTTTTTTTAGTTTCGAACAACTTCTCTTTGGTGTTTTATAAGCTAAAATCTCAAAAAAACACGTGTTTGCCTACGTGGTGAGAAACCAAACATTTGCTGCTTCCATAACAATACATATCTCAAAATAATGCCATTGCCTTTCCAAAATCTTTTGTCACCACTGTCAAGTCACTAAATATATTCAAACAATTTTTGTCATTGGATTCTGCGTCAACTCACTAGGAATAATTTTATTCCAGCTTGTAGTGGGTTTGGTCGATGGTCGGTTGGTTATTGGGATGGTGGTTGGATGGTTGGTTGTCGAGATGGTGGTTGGTTGGCTGGTTTTTAGGGTGGTGGTTGGTTGGTTGGTTGTTGGTGTGGTTGATGATAGTTTGGTTGTTGGGATGGTGGTTGAATGGTTGATTATTTTTATGGGGGTTGGTTGGTTGGTTGTGGCGATGGTGTTTGGTTGGTTGGGTGTTGGGATGGTGGTTGGATGTTTGGTTATTGGGATGGAGGTTGGTTGATTGGTTGTTGCGATGCTGTTTGGTTGGTTGGGTGTTGAAATTGTGGTTGGCTGGTTGATTATTGGTATGGTGGTTGGTTGGTTGGTTGTTGCGATGGTGTTTGGTTGGTTGGGTGTTGGGATGGTGGTTGGTTGGTTGATTATTGTTATGGTGGTTGGTTGTTGCGATGTTGTTTGGTTGGTTGGGTGTTGGGATGGTGGTTGGCTGGTTGTTGGGATAGTGGTTGTCGACACTTGTGCAGTTAGGAGTTGAGTGGTTGGAAATGTTGGTGCTGTCGTTGCTTGTAGAGTTGTCAGTGGGATTTTGGTTGTTTGCAAAGCTACTGAAATATCTGTAATATTTTTAATGGAAAATGGTAACAAAAATTGCTTCAATAAAATTTGACCAGATATCTTATGTGTTTTGAGTGATTTTATTAAGTTTACTTACTGCAGTAAAGTGATAGATTGAGGCAAGTGGTTGGATATTGTGATGAGGAAATTGATGCGTAATCATCATTGGAAAAACCTGTAATAACGAACACAATTAAACTTTATGTAAGAACATAACAAACAAAGGCATGAGTTTTTCTTAAATAGTAGGCATTGTGTATCAAATAAAGAGTTTTTGATTAAAATTCCCAAATCCCCATATAAATTTTAAGATGTGTGGTTAGTTACAAAACAAAAAGTGGTTGGAAATATTATTTAAGCAATAAATTGTTTCATGCCAACTTTTGATCTTATACCTTTTACTATCTTTTTAATACTGCATTGCAGCAAGTTTTAAATCAACAAACCCTTAACTTTCTACCGGTGAAGTAAACTTTTTTACTTTCATTGCAATCTAGCATATATTCCACAGTCAATGTTAATGAACCAATGTATCTTACACTTTTCATATCCTTGTATGGAAATTGTATATCCCGAACCTGGAACACTGGGGATGGTTCCTGCAATTATAAAGCATTCGCATTTTTATGAACATGGGCGGGAAATCCTCATTTATGAGCATTTTCATTCAGTTAATGTAATTTTGCAAAAAAGCAATTCTTGTTGAAAGGCAAGAAAGCACCTGAAAATTTAGGTCATTTAAGGGTTTGTACATTATTTAAAATTTTATGTTACCGTCTCTTTTCTAAAATCAAACAATAAAAACCTTTCGTGTTAGATAAGTGCATATTTTTAGGGCCGGGTCGACACTCAAGCTTTGTTTGTTTCATTGCCGCGGTCGTACGCTCGCGAGAAACCTTGGAAGCGTGAGCGTTTGGTCACAAGAGGTCGCGGGCTTGCGAGGACGTGTTAATCCCGCGATCTGCCACTGAGCGTTTACGCAGCGAAATCATTTTGATTTAGCTCACGCTCGCTAGCTTTGAAAATAGGTTAAACGTCCGTAAGTTTTGGGTGTTGTAGGTGGAAGTTTGATGTGGATCAGAATACTTTTTTGGGGAAATTAATCACAGCATTGTTTTATAAATTAAATTTTAAAAAACGTAAAATACAAGATTTTTTACCTTCAATCTAAAACATAATTCTGTTAAATGGAGGTCGTTTTATGAAGTTGTTGTGACATTTCTAGTTACTATCACAGCTTAACAGACAAGATCTGTGTCTATGAAAGACATATTACAAGAGATATAGTGTTTTATAGAGGAAAGTTAAATATTTGACAATTCGTTAACATTACTTTGTGCTTTGCACATTTCATAGGATTTGCATTATCTTCTGTGGGTGTTTTAAGGAATAGAGATATGAAATATTTTTACTTAAATTATTCTTACCACCGGTCAAGAACTGCATCAATACGTTGACAGGAGGGTGTGGAGGATTTGAAGGAGGTTGGCCATTGATGGAAGTCATACAACATCCACTACTAGTGCAGGTATATTCTGTTTTGAGACAGTTGAATTTTTATCGGGGAAATTTTAATCAAATTGTTAATCAATTATTTACCTGCTATATTTAGGCTTTGTATGCTGGCGTTATTCCCTGCAATGAAACGATAACTTTGGTAGTTTATATAAACTTATCTTATCGTCAAAACCGAAGCAGCACTGCAATGTTATCGCACGTGACACAAGTAAATATTACGGGTAAAAAAGGGATTAATTGAAATGTGCGTAACGCAATCTTGATGCTATTTTCTCATTGAGGAATACTTTGTTTTGAGTATATTTTTTGTTCTCTGCATTTAAAACTATGTAAGAAGTCCTTCTGACTAGAAACGATTTTCGCGTACCGCTTATTATCGCTTATTTGGCTTTTTTATCGAAACAAAAAAAGATACTCTTATTCTTTGTCGCGCAATCGTGCCCGAATCAATAATCTCGGTTAGTTCGACTCATCCGACGATTTTCACACAAATTTGTTCACACCGCAATCAATCATAAACTGCCTTAACCAACAACCAAGTAGTTCAAGCTTAATATACAAACTAAACGTCAACAACGTAACAAGAGTTTACTTACACTCTCCACCAGATCCATTGTAAACTTTGTGAGATTCGTTTCGAGGAGCAAAAACTGAAAATGTTAAAAGGAATATTTCATTACAATCTGGAAATGTTTTATCAAACAAACTATAGCTTTCCTAGATTCATATTGGTTGTGTTATCATCAAAAGGTGAGCAGCATGTACAACGTTGTCGGATTATTTTGTTTCTCAGCGTCAAATATTTCGGAGTCACCTCACACGCTTTTTAATTTAACGATAAAAACGTCAAACACTTGCGGTGTTTCCAAAATATTTTAAATATTGAAACCATACATGTTGTTCGTAAACACATTTGTTCGTTTTATGCCAATAGTTCCTAAAAATGGCTTAAAATTTTAAATATTTACCACAGGGAAATGCCGTTCCATTACCGCTGTAGTCGCACAGGAGGACGACGCAATCTCTCGACTTGAAATACAACAACATTCTATTTTAACCCAATAAATATAAATAATGCCACCTTGTTTCAAAATACTTGATAAAAAATGCGAAGATGGATTTAGTTTCAGTTTCAAGAAAACTTCGGCACAAATTTAAACCGACTTAATTTTTAAACGAACTCACCGCAGTAATCCGACGGATCGAGGGTTAAAACTCCACCAAATAATGAACAGATTACAGTAAAAGCAGTGACGTAACGAACCAGCATCACTACGTCACGAATTTTGTGACGTAGAACACAACGATTTACCATCTTCATTCTCAAGTGGGGGAACATAATTGCAAGCTGTACAACACCAATGTGGAATTATAATATTAGGAGTGTCGGCTTAACTAAACAAATCTTTCTCCATTTAATACATTACATTTCCATGGTGCAAATCACCTCAAATCATTTCATTAATTATTCGACCTGTTTAACCAGAAGCTCCCAATGGTGCGTCGTTTTTGTGTTACTGGGGCGTCGCGCGCTTACTTGGAGGACTTTGGAATAATTTTCTATCTATAATAAACTGCGTAACCTTCTTGCTGTTGTAGTGATAAAAAACAAATTATCGTATTTCGTGGATTATTTTGTACAAACAATGAAAGGCCAACATTATAAATATTTCTAAACGCAATAAAATGTTCTGGGGTATGTTGAAATAACGTTTTGTTATTGCTGAATGAGTCACCAGATCAAGAAAGCATGAAACCACTGTTTTCAACAAAAATCAACTGCAGTAGGGGACAAACACCAACACTGCCGCTCCTTGCAAACCACACTTCTTCTGCCAAACCAACCTCAAGCTTCAAACTGAATCCTTTGTCGCAATTCACTGAGTGTTCATTCAGTAATTGTGTTATATCGTGTGGCTTCAGTCTCGTTGCGTTGAAAATTTAACTGGAATGCTGATGACGCGAAAGGAACTGCGCGCGTGTTTTCGTCATTTCTCCACTCAAACCCGCTTCTTTTACCTCGCATTGATATATTTTCGAATCGCTATTCCGACGGAAGCACTGTCTGTGACATTTCGCCTTACCGTAGTGTGTTGGAAATAAGGCCACTATATTTCATTGCAAGTCGCAGTAACGTTCAACCAATTACACGAAAAACCACCGCTGTGAACCGCTGTGATTTGTCTGCACGTTACAAAGGTAAATGTATTCCACATGGAAAGTCGTCGTTTGACAATGAAAACTTTACAGAGCTGCAAAAGATAACATGCGCCTTTAAGTTGACAGAATGAAATTAATAGGAACAATGTAGGGTTTATGTTATGTTTACTCGAGATAACACAAAACCTAACTATGACTCCATAAAGACTCCAACACTGTGCAATTAGTAATTACTGGGTTGTATTAAAATTATTAAAGCATTCGAATACTCACAAATAAAGGACGGAATTTTAATGAGGTAGTTCGAGTAAATCCAATGGTGCGTAATGAGACAGTACAAAGTTCATAAACGATAAAACATAGTCTGAAAATACAAAAAGCGAGAAAAAAGATAAAAATTTATAAACGGTAACCAACAAGGAACGAGCTACCGGGGTCTAAAGCACAGTGCCCTTAAGTACTTATGAACATCAGGTTCAATCAGGGTGCGTGTCGCGCAGTAGGCTACCGTTTATCAAATGACGATAAACGAGTGGTAAAGAAGTTTCCCTTTCATCATTTAGCGCGGATTCACATGCATTCCTATGCGCAGGCTCAATAAACATTCTCTTGTACTTGTCATTTTCCCTGTGCAGAATCATTGTATCTTTAAAATTGGCTATATGTCCGCTTTCTGCCACATGTTGCCAAAGTACCGTCCTAATAATTCTCCACGCTCCCTGATTGAACCTGGTGGCCATCAGTACCTCAGGGCGCTGTGCTTTAGACCCGGTATCTCGTTCCTTGTTGGCGAGCATTTTTAATTATTTGTGTCCCCCTCTCCGTTTTTTTTGCTTTTTCGTGTTTTTTTCGCCTGTTTCCACGCGTTAATATTTATCGCCGTGTTGCCGTTTTACTTCACTTGTCCTGATGAAGGTTTGGTGAATAACGACCGAAATGTCGTCCAAACAAGTTTTCTTGCCAGAAGAGCCTTAAATTAGTAATATGCCTCGGCAACAAATTACTTCACTTGATGGTTATAGACAGTATATTCTGACCTTGAACCCCTGTAATTAAACACAAAGTTTAACACACAGTAAAATCCTAAAGTATGTTCGGTATAATCAGTAAAAATAAATTAAAACACAGCAAAAAAATAAACGAACTACGATTGATGGCAAAAGTAAATTATGTTTAAAAATCTTTATTCTGTCTTCATAGGAAACCTTCCAATTTTTGAGGGAGCCCAGAAGAATAGCAGACGAATCATTGGTGAATCAAAATGTGCGTTTAAACATGACAGAAGAACAGACTAATTAAAACATTGACTAAATTACAATTAACTACTTTGATAGCCCATGAAATAAATACACACATCTACTTCAAAATAAAGAAACTTACAGCTATCATCTACAACATAGAAAACTTAAATATTTGAGCATTGCATTATACAACAACTGATAATTTACAACATTATGCGTAATAGAACCTTCACTAAACCGTACACATTTCTACATTATTTAAAACGAAAGCATTCTCGGTTTTTAATCAAAACCATAGTTTTATTACAAATTTTGCTTTTGTCAAACACACTGAAGAACAAGTTTCAGGGTAAACTCAGCAAGCAAAGTTTCACCATAAAAAGTTTGCATGTGTAATATAATGTATGTTACTTACCACAAGGAAACGTTGTTCCACCTGAAGTTGAGTTGCATAAAAATATCACACAATCCTTCGGCCCACATAAAAAGACATAATGGAAAGAAAAAATGAAATCTGTGTAAACTTAAATTAAAATCAAACTTTAAAAATATTATTTGCTTCAAAATTAAAAAATGCCACAAAATCGAATTTTTTGTTGCACTTAATTCAGAAATACGTCACAATCAAACGTAAAACGTCACAATCAATCGTGATAATTATACTAAACTCACCACAAAAGTCAGAAGGATCCAACTGAATCTTAGTTGCAATAATGGACAAAATGCACGTTGTCCGTGAGATGGTTTTACGTTCGCATAATTCAGTTGATCTTCTGATGTGTCGTATTGCCAGGCGACCTCATCTCCCTGGGGGTTGATTTTTCAGATCCACCTACGACTTGTCGGGGAAAGTGTCTGATCCAGCTTGGCTGTAATGCCTTGACTGCGAAGCCTGTTATGATCGAAACACGAGATCTGAGATCGGCAAATATAAAGGGCCTACTTAGTGGGGCAATCCTGCTGTCTTGCTATGCGAAAGCACGATAATTATTCTACGTTGAATTGTGCAGGATTGAATTATATCCACATTAAGGCGCACACGAGGAAATATTTAGTGTGGGTTTGTTTACCTTTTTTTCTTTGGTTCACGTTGCGTTGGGTAACTGAGTACTAAGTGTCAACGGTCATTTATAAAGCGCAGTTCCAACTTCAGGGTGCTAAAGGCGGAAATGACGTGCTGAAGCCTGGTGCGTGTTTGCGGTTTACCTGCTGATAAGTTTGCACCGGAAGAAACTGCTGCTAAAGTGATGATATATTCATTTCGAAATATTCTCAATAAGGTACATTGCCTTTTCCTGAGGCTTCTCGACTCAATGGAGACCGTAGACCACTTGGCCAGTTAATACATTTTAAACCACTAATAAACTCCATAAAACCCGCTACTAATTGTTTTACACTATTGGTATTCGGGACGTACGTTTAGAAGCTGTGATGACGTAGGAAAACCAAGCGCTGGGCAAAGTTCATGTGTTAGTTCTTAACAGACAAATGGCTGAATCAATTAAATCTTCGGAACAAATGAATGTCTTAACCAAATAACAGCAGAATGCGACTAAAAATTGTTTGTAAGTTCGAGAATAGTTGGAATTTGTTCTCCACAACTGCTTCTTCAGACAAACAAATTAAGGTTAATATTACTCATATAAATATAGAAGCTGTAGCGGTTCTGTAGCGGACGATCAACAGATTTTCATTTCCGATTAGCATTGATTAATTACTTTCACGCCTTTAATGATCAAGTACAAAAACCAGCTGCTAGCAAAACCTGCTTTGTAAGAAGCTGCCCAGACCTGCACATAATTTAAAAGGATATTGACTACAGGTATTTACAGCTAAAAGCCAAGTGGCGCAATTGGGTTATAAACCAAGGGAACTCATCCCAAATTCAACACATAGTAAAACACGGCACATAGCGACAACAAACATACCGATTAAGCCAACACAAGTCCTCACAGAAACATTCGAGAATTGCACAAGGGCATGAAACTTGCTGCAGGTTACTGCAATGGTTCATTGAAACCGGTCAAAGTAAAAGGTGAAAGTTACACGTAAATACTTCTTAATATGTGATGTAAAAAGAGGAAGGCAATGTACATTTTTATTAAAAATTTCCAAAAAACCAGCATTCAGTATTCTAACACCGCTAAACGTACTCCCATGACCTCGGTGGGTGCAGTTCCTGTACTTTTATCTACAAGTATTTGGTTGGCATTGTAACCAAATAAACCTCTCCTTATGATGACATTAATTTCGTTTTGCAACCAATTAGGCGATTTGTGACGACGTCATCCATGACGCGGTAGATAAGGAACAGGACGAATCCCTGCATCCCGTTCACCACGCTGTGAATGTACATAAACATCTCGTTCGATATTTCGTTTCCAATTTCTAAACCTGTGGAAAAAAGATTTGAGATTAGTTGATTAGTTGATTAACTTCTAATAAAAAATTTGTCAAAAAAAAATCACCAGTGAAGAATGCCAAGCTCCAGGTTCCACCGAGCATTACAAAGAGGAAAATAAACGTTTTTGCAGCTCTCTTTGCATCTTCCTGATCAGGAACTTTCCCTCTGTTTCGGATCTTCTGGGAGGTAAAGTTCACGTACGATGTCTTTACGATGATGAAGAGGTTGATGAGAAGGATGAGAGCAAGAGGAGTGATGATGGAAGTGTAGAAAACCGGAGTGTTGGGAGCCAACAAGCACCTGTCGTACTTGGGAATTGGTGAAGTGTTGTTTTGATATTGGTGGCACGCCTCGTAATAAGGCTGTGGTTTCATGTAGACGCCGAGGTGGAATCCCACGGGTGCGGATATTCCCACAATGAAGACGGGAAGAAGCCATCAGAAGATCATAAAATACTTGAGTCGACATTTTGAATCCTGGGCTTGGAAGTCGATTGGATTGGAGGTAGCCATGAAGAGTCGTATTCCATCGATCAGAAACCACATTCCTAATGCACAAAACGTGTTCTTTAATTGTGATTTTGTGTTGTTATTAGAATATTTTTGCCTGAACACATCAAGAAGAAATGGTTTAGCACTGTAAACGATATACATGACTGATCATGCGTGACGATAATATCGTGCAATCAGTTGAAAGCGTGAAGAAACAGAAGTGATGACGTCAAACTTATCTGGATGTAAATTCTGTCCCCTCCCTCATTGAAACAGAGCAGGATGATTGCGGTGAGCAGGAGGAAGAAGACGAATGTTGATTCTGTGACGTATGTTGCAATCTGGAACAATTAATACATTAAGAATTCATGAATGTTTCAAGTATTTCCCCCTAAAACATATCGACCAAGTTTAAATGGAATGAAACTGACTGATTTTACTAAAGCACAAGGTGCCATTTTGAATGAAACATTATATGTGTACTTATACCTTAACACCGTGTGGAACGACGATGGATTTTACCGCCAGGAGGACGGAGAAAACAGTGAGGTGGTTGCAACTGCAGGTCACGTGATCAGGGCTTGCCTCGGTGGTACAGCCCTCATCCGAATATAAAGACACTGCTCCGTCCAAGAATGTGCATCTGGGCGAAAGTTGGGAGATTTTCTGGTTGCTTCCGCTTTTCTTCATGTTTTCAATTTCGTCGCACGCTGATTGTGGTTACGTGGTAGGAAGGACGAATCTCACGTTGACTTGGAGTTGATTGTTGAGTTTTACTTTTCCAGGCTGTGTACGTGGTGAAATTTCGTCCACTTTCAACGTTTGTTTCCAACGTTAAGTCGATGCGAGTTGAACCAAGCAAGATATTGGCAGTGAGTTGAGCCTGGGGACCATTCAATGTCGTGTGATTGAAGTAAAGTTGGGCATTACCATTGTGGAAAGTGATTGTGTTTGAAGTTTGAGAGAATCGGGTGATATTCTCCACAAGTTGGTCGATGTTTGTTAAATCATCCAGGTTATCCGGTTGTATGGAAGCCAGATTACTTTCCAAACCTGAGTGAAAGGTGTTTTTAGCTTAACTTTAAAAAAGCACGCGTTTGTTAATTGCATAGCAATGGATGTGTCAAAATTATGCCATTGCTTTTCCAAAATATCTTGTCACCACTTGCCACGGTTTATGTCAAGCGGTATATTTGTTGAGTATATTTGAAAAGTTTTTGTCACTGGATTCTGCTTCAACTCACTAGTCATGATTTCGTTCCAGCTTGTAATGGGTTTGGTCGATGGTTGGTTGGTTATCAGGATGGTGGTTGGATGGTTGGTTGGTTATCAGGATGGTGGTTGGATGGTTGGTTGTCGAGATGGTGGTTGGTTGGCTGGATTTTGGGGTGTTGGTTGGTTGGTTTGTTGTTGGGATGGTGGATAATTGGTTGGTTGGTGGGATGGTGGTATCCAGCGCTGCGACACCTCCGGCATTTAATGAGATTGAAGTCAAAAGCAATCGCAAACGTCACAAACAAACGTTGTAGAACAGTAAACTCACCACAATAGTCAAAAGGGTCCAACCGATATGTTGCTGCGAAAAACGCATCCAAAAATGACGTAACTGCAATGTGACGTGTGTTGATGACGCCGCGATATCGGCTAAACGGCAAAACTACAGCCGGAATTTCATTCTTAGAATTTCCTAAAATTTAATTGGTGTCGTCCAGAATGTTGCTTTGACAAAAACTGTGTTTAGTATCTGCTAACAAGTCCATGCAGTAGTTATGTTATTTTTTAAGGAACAGAAATGTTGATCTGCTACCTGACAGCATACAACCATCAGCAGAGTCCGAAAAGTAACGACGACCATTGTATAATATCACATTACAGGAAGAAAGGAGGTTGTTATGATGGGTGTAAAATGCAATGTAATGTAAGCGAGAGAGCTTCTCTTATGGGTATTAATTCAGGGTGACTTTGATGCTTTATGTTCGTAAAAAATAAGCATGATATAACAGTACTTTGTTTGCATTGAAATATTTAGTCAAACTTTTGTTTCCCATTAAGTTTTGTCCGGCTTTTACAGATAATACCTCTGGGAAACACTGTACTACCGTTGACGCATGCGACATGATTTTCCCTCACCTGTATCACATACCTGTATATTTCCGAGGTCACTTCGTACAAAGTAGTTGGTTTTGTACCGCTCTATTACATTGTTATCGCCAAAGCTTCAAGTTGTAAAGAAACCAACAACAGTTTTACTTTGTGTAGTTGGGTATTTAAATAAAACATATTAATTCATGAAAGCACATCCAGCAGGGTTTCAACTTTCTCAGAGTTGAAAATATTCTGCAATGGACTTCGGTTAACAGAAAAACTTGCCAAAAGAGTTGAAAAACACTTAACAAACCACAAGTTACATGGGGGTATGAAAAGCAACAAAAAAATTCTGTGAAGTATGGAATAAAATAATGTCTTGTTTGAAAATTAATCCAGACAGGCAGGTGGATGTCGTAAATTGCATTCTTTTAGTTGAAGTTGGACAAGAATTTTCTGTCTGGATATCAACAAGATTATTAGTAATGGTTTGGAAAGTTTAACTTTAATTTGTATATAGCTTCTCCTGTGCGCCCTGCGTCATCACTCGAAACCACGTGGTTGATCATGTCAGTATTCATATGCTTGTTTCAAAGATATAGCCATGTAAGTCTAAGTACGCGCTTCCGTACAGTGAAACTGCGAATGGTTCATTAAATCAGTTATGGTTCATTTGATCGTACATCGTACTTGGATACCTGTACAAAATTTGGAGCTATAATACATGCGGTCATCGCTTGCTTTGCGGCGGTTATATGTAGAAAAAACCGACCGGGCCGACTTCGTGTCGCGACCCCATGTTTTGGCGATTCTGAATGACTATGCGGAACACAAGGTTTAAAACCGACGAAAGATCATTTTAATGTCTGTCCTATTAACTTTCGTAGGTAGGATATTGGCCTACTCAGCTTCTTACAGGTGGCGTGGATTCAACCGCCAGACGTCGCAAACGAGCACGTTTTCTCCCCTGTTTGGAGGTGTTGCATTGTGTAAGCATTTTACAAAATGTAAGGTCTGCATGGTGTTGTGCAGGGTATTACAAGTGTAATAATGTTACACCGAAAGTCAAGAAGCGGAAATGACGTAAGTTAGTAGTGAAGCTAGACACTTTATTACACTTGATTGTCCCATCAGGCGCGCGGTCTTGTTTACATTTTAACTTATTCTTCTGCTAATTCCTCAACATCTGTTCTCCATTCTTGTTTGTTTTTCGATCAACGTATGCATGTTTTTTGGTTTTGTTTGTTTCAATAACCTTTGCCATTTGTGTGAACCCAATAATTATGGCAGGCTACTTAAAACAAAACAAATCTGTAATTCTAACGAAAATCATGCGTAGGTTTTGCAGCCAATGTCACAAGAGTTTAAGTAAATTTAAACTGTGTGTTTTGTTCTATTCTTATCGTTATTTCCCCTGCCGAGTTTAAACCAGGGTGACCGCAATTTCCGATCCGTCATCAACTTGATTAATTAGCTTTTTTAGGGGAGTTGCAGACGATCGTCTGTTTATAGCGCCTTTTGTTTATTTATCAATCATCACCAAATGCACTGGCTTGAGAGACTACAGAATACATAACACTTTTATAGGTATTTATATCGCATCTTCACCCTGTGGAAGAAGCAAATGTGCAATTCGACTTATTCCTTTTACATTGCCACAACCCAACACATAGTGATATATATAGTGACGTATAATATAGAATAATACAAAACAAAAGATAAGTTACTTCCTTAAGATAGCGCACAACACTGTCTGGTGGCAGAAAGTGGTTGGATGGAGTGAAGAAATTTAGACTTACTTAGGACCCCAAATTACCTTATATCCGTACTGCACATATTACAAACTAATCAGGAACGCATTGTCTGCATACAAAAACAAATGTGCACTGCGGACAATCAACTGTTGCTTCTGCCTCACGGTTAGTGTGCATCTGCCTCACGGTTAGTGTGCATCTGCCATAACCTGTGGATCAACAGAATTCGAAACACTTACACAGTATATTATTCCGTATTTATGCACGTGGTAACGAGCAAATGGCGCAATGAAGTCTAATCCAATCACATTATTACAACTCACAAGTTGTAAGTTCTACACAGTATATAGCGACAACAAAGATAATACTCACGGAACACATGGAATTTGGACCATAAAATTGGTGCCTACCATACATACGTGTCACTGCAATGGCGCATTGAAACCGAAGGGCGAGTGACACGAAATATATTACTAAAATTTATATAACAAAACTGAAACGAACAAACGATCAGTATGGGCATACACATTACCCATACTCAACATATTATTTATTCAAGTGTTGCAAAACCTCTTAACGAACACTTGTAACTTCGGTAGGTATGCTGCCTGTACTCCTATATGCTTGTATTCGGTTCATTTTGTCAACAATTAAGCGATTTCTAATGACGTCATCCATGACGCAGTAGATAACGAACAGAACGAATCCCTGCATCCCGTTCACCACGCTGTGTATGTACATGAAAACCTCGTTCGAGATTTCGTTTCCAATTCCTAAAACATTAGGAACATGTCTAAAACCAGTGAATTAATTTGAATAAAAATTTGTCAAAAGCTTTTTAACTCACCAGTGAAGAATGCCAAGCTCCAGGATCCACCGAGCATCAAAAAGAGGACAATGAACGTCTTTGCAGCTCTCTTTGCATCTTCCACATCAGGATCTTTACCTCTGTTTCGCATCTTCCGGGAGGTGAAGTTAACGTACGATGTCTTTACGATGACGAGGAGGTTGATGAGAAGGACGAGAGCAAGAGGAGTGATGACGGAAGTATAGAAAACCGGAGTGTTGGGAGCCAGCCAGCATCTGTCGTACATGGGAATTGGTGAAGTGTTGTTTTGATATTGGTGGCACGCCTCGTAATAAGGCTGTGGTCTCATGTAGACGCCTAAGTGGAATCCCACGGGTGCGGATATTCCCACAATCACGACGGGAAGAATCCACCCGAACATCATAAAGTACTTAAGTCGATCTTGGGGATTTTGGGATTGGAAGTTGATTGGATTGGAAATAGCAATGAGAAGTCGTATTCCATCGATCAGAAACCACATTCCTATTTCAAGAAAAGGTTTTATAAATTGTTTGATTTGTCGTTATTTAAGCATATTTACCTGAGCACATCAAGAAAAAATGGTTTAGCACTGTAAACGCCATGCATGACTGATCATGTGTGACGATAATATCGTGCAATAAGTTGATGCCGTGAAGAAACAGAAGTGTTGACGTCAAACTTATCTGGATGTAAATTCTGTCCCCTCCCTCATTGAAACAGAGCAGGATGATTGCGGTGAGCAGGAGGAAGAAGACGGATGTTGATTCTGTGACGTATGTTGTAATCTGGAACAATTAATAAGAAGTCATAAATGTTTAAAATATTGCTAAAAAACGACATCGACGAAGTTTTTTTGAATATAATGAAACTGACTGATTTTTAAAGCACAAGGTGCAATTCTGAATGAAACAATATATGTGTACTTACCTTAACACCGTGTGGAACGACGATGGATTTTACCGCCAGGAGGACGGAAAAAACAGTGAGGTGGTTGCAACTGCACGTCACGTGATCTAGACTTACTTCGGTGGTACAGCCCTCATCCGAACATAAAGACGTTGCTTCGTCGAAGAATGTGCATCTGGGCGAAAGTTGGGAGATTTTCGGGTTGCTTATGTTTTTCTTCATGTTTTCAATTTCGTCGCACGCTGATTGTGGTGACGTGGTAGGAAGGACGAATCTCACGTTGCCTTGCAGTTGATAGTTGCCTTTTGCTTTTCCAGGCTGTGTGCGTGGGGGAATTTCGTCCACGTTCAAACCGACAATAACAATGTAGCTCGTATTTTTGATGGCTATGTAACGAGTTGAGGCGAGGGAGCCAACTTGGTCAGTCGGACCTTCAACCTCCACATCCTCTGGAATCTTAAACTGGAGAACTGAAAATGCGACTTGGTTTGCTCCGTTTGTTTCCAGCGTTAAGTCGATGCGAGTTGATCCAAGCAAGATATTGGCAGTGAGTTGAGTCTGGGGACCATTCAATGTCGTGTGATTGAAGTAAATTTGTGCATTACCATTGTAGAAAGTAATTATGTTTGGAGTTTGAGGGTGTCGGGTGATATTTTCCACATGTTGGTCGATGTTTATTAAATCATCTGAGTTAGCCGGTTGTGTAGAAGACAGATTACTTTCCAAACCTGAGCAAATGTTATGTTGAGTTTCTTAGTTTGGAAGCTTCAATTGCTGTTTATTGTTTTTTTAAAGCTTAACTCTCAAATAAAGTACGCTTTTGCTTTGGTGGTGACAAAGCAAGCATTTTCTGTTTCTACAATAAAACATATATTCATTCAAGCCACTCAATATATTTAACCCCTTAACAATTTTTGTCATTGGATTCTGCGTCAACTCACTAGGAATAATGTCATTCCAGCTTGTAATGGGTACTGTCGATGGTTGGTTGGTTATTGGGATGGTGGTTTGTTGGTTGGTTGTCGGGATAGTGATTGGTTGGCCGTTTTTTTGGGGGGTGGTTGGTTGTTTGTTTGGTAATGTGGTGGATGATAATTTGGTTGTTGTGATGGTGGTTGTGGACACTTTGGGAGTTAGGAGTTGAGTGGTTGGGAATGTTGGTGTTGTCGTTGCTTGTAGAGTTGTCGGTGGGATTTTGGTTGTTTGCGAACTTAGTGAAAAATCTGTAATAAGTTTAATAGGGAACAAGCAATGTGGAGCCAATAACATGAATTTGTGTATAAGCTGCAGACAGATGGCCACTGTTTCGACCTAAAAGGTCTTTGCTTGGCCGTTTGGTCTGCAAAGTTCGTCTAATAGTCACACCAGCTGCACTGATGAGACCTTTTAGGTCGAAACAGTGGCCATCTGTCTGCAGCTTATACACAAATTCATATTATTGGCTCCACATTGCTTATCATATGATTATTGTGACACGGGGCCTGACGGCACTATTGGTTAAGCTTGCTTGGCCGTAGTGTTTCCACCTTGTTTGCTCCGTAAGGTTGCACCTAGTTTGGTGCCCAACGGATGACGGTGACTGTATAGTCACCACAAAGTGGAAGTCTTTGCTTGGCCGTTTGGTCTGCAAAGTTCGTCTAATAGTCACACCAGCTGCACTGATGAGACCTTTTAGGTCGAAACAGTGGCCATCTGTCTGCAGCTTATACACAAATTAATAGGGAACGATTAAAAAAATTGCTTCAATAAAGTTTGACCAGATATTTTTTTTTGCTTTGAGTGATTTTATTAAATTCACTTACTGCAGTAAAGTGAAAGATTAAGGCAGGTGGTTGGATGTTGTGATAAGTGAGCTGCGGCAAATGCTAAGGAATATGATGCGTATGTTTCGGGAAAACCTGTAATAATGATAACACAGTTAAACGTCATGTAAGAAACCAAGAAATAAAAGCATGAGTTTCCTTTTTATCAAAAGTATAGTTTTATTTCACAACAAATAAAACTACTGACGCAGCAGCGTTTTTTGTTGGCAATGTTAACTGCTTCTGTTTTCATTTAGTGTTGAAAATTAAGCAACTGTCTAGATGCGCGTGGTTGAGTTCAACCTTAAACGTTTTCTCTTGTTTTGTGTTTGTTTTCTTAGAATACTGATGATGCCCTAATGATGAAATATACATATTATTACGAGTTGGCGACTTGGACGATTTTGCAATAACCTAAAATTTGTTAGTCCAACACTCACTTTCATAGCACATAAATAAATGCATTGTTGCAGTAAAAATATTGCTTTTGCACCTGGATAACCAGGAAAACATGCGTGCAAACACTTTATTGCAAGGATTGAGCGATAGATATGACGTAACATATTATAAACTATAATTGCAATTAATATTTGAAAAAGCCATGTCGAAGATTTGACCGATTGTCTATGAGGAACTTCCTCGATTTACATATGTACTTGTTATTGGAAATTCCCGTAGTTAATTTTTTTTTATTTAATTTCGCAGTTTAATCGCAGTAGTTTAATTTTGATTTTTTCAAGTCATTTTATCTCCACTTTATTCGGCTTCATGTTAAAACTTGCACAACTTTATTCAATAATACGTAGAAACACACGGACAACATTTTGAACCAAGACGGTATTTAAATAATCTCGTATAATCTGGTCAAATTATGTTTGACTGAGATATTTTGTTGCACTTGTTTCTTCAGACAAAATGTGCGGCTGACGTTCTATCACGAAAACCCACTCACATTTTTCGTATCCTTGTACCGATATTTTATAACCTGAGCCTGGAACAGAGGGAGTTGATCCTACACAAAACACAAAACAAACCATAAGCAATGCATGCTTTGCTGTTAAATAGTTACACCGATAAAAATACTTAAATCGGTGTAACAAATTTCACCTGGTTGTAGGAATTGGATCTTTACGTTAACAGGCGGTAGAGGTGGGGAATAAAAACTCCCATTGATTGACGTCATGCAGCATCCACTTCCAGTACAGTTAAGCTCTGAAATTTAAGCAAGGTATAATAAGCATTGTCCATGTCCCAGTCTTAAAAGCTGTTTGTTTAAAGAAGGGAAGATAATTTCGTCTGATTAAAGTTTTTTCAAATTGATTCAAGTTGAAACTTTGTACGAATTGATTCACCTGTGAGATTTATTTGCTGTATATTTGCATGATTCCCTGTAATCAAACACAAAGTTTAAACAATACAAAATGCTAATATTTGTTGAGTGATGTCGTTAAAAATAAATAAAACACAACAAACGGTTAATTGTATTATGATTAAAAATAAAAGTAGATTATATTTAAAAATCCATTTCCTGAAGCCTAGCTGAATAGCAGACGAATTGTTTGTGAATCAAAATATACGTTTAAATATGCCAGGGGAACAGACTAATTATAACGGAATAAGTCTGACAGCAACAGTAGCACGGTTTTCCCAAAGTTCGTTTGTTTAAAAAAAGCTTGATTCACTGCAAAAGCTCAAGAAACCCTACTTAGGCAGCCAATGTAATAAATACACACATCTACTTCTAAATCGAAACTTACACTCTCCATCAGATCCGTAATAAACTGGTTGAGATTGATTGAGTGGAGCGAAAACTACAACACAGAAAAAACTTTAATATTTGAGCATTGCATTATACTACAACTAATAATCACAATAATATACGTAATAGCCTTTACTAAACCGTCAAAATTTTGTTTTATTTATTACGACACCATTGTCGGTATTATTATAAAAAAAAAAATTCTTTCGTCGTGAAGAACAAGTAAATTTCAACATAAAATTTTTACACTTATTGCATTAACTATGTTACTTACCACAAGGAAACGTTGTTCCAACTGAAGTTGAGTTGCACAAAAATATCACGCAATCCTTCGGCCCACGATCTAATAAGACATAATATAAAGGAAAACAGAAATCTGTGTAATCTTATATTTAAACCTAACTTCGAAATGTTGTTTGCTTTTAATATTTCGAAAACTTTGGTTTCACTTAATTCAGAAATACGTCACAATCAAATGTAAAACATCACAATCAATCGTGATAATTATATTACGACGCACCACAATAGTCAGAAGGATCCAACTGATAAGTTGCTGTGAATAGAACAAGCAGAAAAGACATCACTGCAATGTGACGTGTTGTGGTGACGTCATGCCACCGGTTAAACGGTAAAACTAACAGTGAAATTGTCATTGTTGGGAATCCACGTATTTGAGAATGTCGACAAGAAACTTCCCCAGTAAATATTTTACTTTTTTCCTGAACATTTTTGTATTACTTTCGTTTTTAAATGCTACATTTTCAAGACAGGATCGCCCACTGCGCATCCTTTACTTGGCGATCAGGTTCACTGGCATCTCAACGATCGCAACCAAGTTTCGATTATATTACGCACTATACACAACATAGCTGATTTGGCTATAACTTGGTTCTAAGCTGCTGTAACAACCTCATACCTGCCGCATTAATCTGATCAAAATACCCATACAAGTAAACGAATGGAATGCAATGCTCCGTTTAAATATACTAATTGGACATTCTCTTGTATTTTTAACTTTTTTAAATCTCTACGAAACTAGTTCCAACAAAACATCTCCCACATTACTGGCCATCAAAGCCATCCACAGACTCTGCGTGCACCAATATAACGACGAGCTTATATTTAACATCACGTCGCAAGATGAAGAAGTTTGTTGTGTCGCGTATGAAAATGCGATATATTATGCCGTGACGTCATCACATGAAAATGAAACTCTACGACTTAATAGCGCTACGTAGCGGTTAGTAATGATTGATTTAAGGCAAGAACGAGTTTCAACTAATTACAAATTTGCTTCTGTTGCGTCTCTTTGTAAATGTAGTCGTTTTGTATATTTGCATTTAATCAATTATATAGACGACATACCTTCATACAAAAAAGAAATTAAATTGCATCAATTTGAAATGTTTCATCAGTCAGATAGAACATAAAAGGAAAGTAACCACCTACATTCGCTCAGTGGAACATTCGATTTATATAAACATCTGTGGTCTACGTCAAAGTTTCTCTTCTAAAAGCAAAAACGGTTGAATGAAAGCCAAGTCTTGAACCGTGTGCAAACTGTGCGAGCAACTATTAGACAAACACAATACCTTGGCCATATTTTTGTGCAATTATTCGCTGTAACGGTTAGTAGTTAGTTTATATATGATTGGTTCAATTGATAAAAAAACTGAGGCAAATGATTCACCTGGGAAACCTGTAATAATGAACACAATTAAACTTCATGTAAGGAAACAACAAATAAAAATATGAGTTTTCCCTTTCATCAAAAGTATGTTTTTGTTTCATAACAAATTAAACTACACAGGCCACAGCGTGACAACATTGTTGTGTCAGAATACTGCTTCCAAACCTGGATAACCAGAAAAACAAGCTTACAAACACTTTATTGCAAAGAATCATCGACAGACCCTACTTGGGACTTCCCCGAATTATGTATATGTTGGTTCGAGTATGGATGTAATTAGTGATGCACCGAAACAGCATTTTATTTATTCGGCCGAATAAACCCAAACTAATTTTGGTATCTATGTCTTCAAACGCAATAAATTTAAACAAAACATGTGCTGGATTGGATCTAATCCTATCATACAGCCCTTTGTTGACACTTAAAAAATAACCTCGACTGCTGTACTAATGCTTAAAGTTGATTTTCATCAATTCGGTGACAATCAACAAATAAAAAGAACACATTCGTGCAGTTTGTACACTGATTCTAATCTATGCTAAACTTTGCGTATCAGCGTTGCATTCAGTAAAAATAGTTTCGGTTTCGGCCGAAATTTGCAAAAATATTCGGCCGAAACCGAATAATCATAAAACGTTGATTTCGGCCGAATATATTCGGCAAACCGAACTTTCGGTGCATCCCTAGATGTAATGTTTTTTTTTGTAAGTAAATGACTTTGAACAAGAATCATCGCCATAAGGAACAGGTCTTGTCATCCTTGGTTAAGAACCTCTGCTCTATTATAGGAAAACTCACATTTTTCGTATCCTTGTACCGAGATTCTATAACCCGAGTCTGGAACAGAGGGAGTTGATCCTGCGCAAAACATCAGTTGAAACTAATGAAAACATTACATTGCTTTGTTATTAAATAGTTGGAGCGACAAAATTGAATAAACGCATTTCACCTTGTTGTAGGAATTGGATCTTTACGTTAACAGTAGGGTATGGTGGAAATGAAGCGTTGATTGACGTCATACAGCATCCACTTCCAGTACAGTTATGTTCTGAAGTTTAATGAATTTACCGTTATAGCGTGAAGTAAGACAAGCTTTGTTTCCTGATTAACTTAAATCTAAAATATGTTTGTTTAAAGAAAGGAGACGAGTTTTGGTCGAAATGAAGTGACTTCAAGTTCAAACTTCATATGAATTGCTTCACCTGTGAGATTTATTCGCTGTATGTTCGCACCGTTCCCTGTAATTAAACAAAAAGTTGAAACAATACAAAATTTACACAGCAAAATCCTAATATGTGTTGGGTGAATTCAGTAAATATAGCTCAAATTGGCACAACAACAAAAATTAAGCGTTCTACGATTGATGGCAACAGTAGATTATATTTGAAAAGCGTTATTCGGTGCTGTTGTTAAAAAACACCCTAGGGTGGCAAGCAAAAAGAATAAACAGAGAGATATCCCTAATCCCTACTTTGGTAAACTATGTAATAAAGTTCACAGGCTTCGCAGCCAAGGCATTGCAGCCAAGCTGGATCAGCCACTTTTCCTGACAAGTCGGAGCGAGATCTGAAAAACCAAGTTCCCGGTGCGGTTCGAACTCACGACCCTGGGCTCTACCAACTGAGCTACAGGAGCTCAGTGGCTTCACGGGGTATATTGTGGCCAATGTACACTGGTGCGCAAGCGCACAACTTGTCAGGCGACCTTCACATGCGTAGAGGATCTCCACCACCGTAATCAGACAACACAGAAGTAATGCCTTGTTATGCGTAAGCATGGCATTACTTCTATGTAATAAATACACACATCTACTTCAAAATAAAGAAACTCACATAATCCATCTGATCCGTAGTAAACTGGTTGTGATTCATGGCGAGGAGCGAAAACTAAAACATAGAAAATGTTAATATTTCCGCATTGTTTGATGCTACAACTGATACTTACAATTATATACGTAATAAAGCCTTCACTAAATTGTGCTTGAAACAAATCTATTCAATATGTTAACGACGTTGTCGTTTTTTTCAGTTAAAACGATTGTTTTACAAGAAATTTAATATGTTAAATATGTTACTTACCACAAGGAAACGTTGTTCCACCTGAAGTTGAGTTGCACAAAAATATCACGCAATCCTTCGGCCCACGATCTAATAATGGGAACAACAATATTTTGGTTAAATTAGGTTTAAAGAAGTAAACTTAATATTTATATGCTTTCTTAATCCATGCAATCATGAGATCTCAAAAGCTGTTTCGGAGATTTTGGTAAATTTGTTCGTAATTCCCAATCGCGAGTTTAAATCATTAGCTTACATGCACATGTAGAAACAATATTCAAACAAAGTTTTGTTTTACAAAGTAAATTCACAAATGTTGTGCACCTAGCAACAAAGGTGACAAACTTACCACAATAGTCAGAGGGGTCTAATTGATAAGTTCCTGTGAACAACACAAGCAGAAATGACATTACTGCAATATGACGTATTTTGGTGACGTCACTACACCCGTTAAACGGCAAGACAACAAATGGAAATTTCATTTCGTGAGAATTCTGCTTTCACAACAAAATTTTGTCTTAATTTTTTCCCCAACAAACTTGCTTTTAATTTCGAGTTTTATTTACAAATACATTTTCACGCAATAAATACAAATGTATCAGACAGGTTGGCTACCAAACACAGAAGGAAATGCACGTCTGGTGCAATAAACCGGTTCCAAAATTGAGCTTGCAAAAACAAGAACCCAAAACAAAGCTGTTGAAATCCTCAACACTATTTAATTTATACTGCTGTACCAAATACTTTCAATAACTTTTGAAACAACTAAACAACATCTGCCACTCGACAGGACAAACTCGTCAGCAGGCTCACATATGACAATACGCTTGCTCCAACGCGCATATATAGGAAGTCACGCAACAATCGAAAAAAGGTTGTCCTTTTGTCGAATTAATGCAATATACATGTTGTAAGGTTTTAAAAAGTGAAACGAATAGACTCAATAGCGCCATGTAGTGCCATGATGTAATGTCATGTATTGTTAATTTTTTTGTGAACAATAATTGTCAACAAATCTGTCGTTTTAAATTGTCAGATAACCTTGGGCGATGAAATATATTGGTTCCAGTACTGCGGAAAGAAACGGACTCTTACCGAGGTGTTTTTTCCTTTAAAGCTACTTTACATAAAACATGAACATGAATGAATGTTGTAACAGAACTAACGTTGCAATAATATAGGTGACCAAACTATTGTCTGATGTGTAATTTTGGTCGTCTTATCTTATTCGGGGTACACTGCACCACCGTTGTCGCATGTTACATGACTTGCCCACGCCTGCATTACATACATGTACATTTGCGAGGTGAAATCTCAAAATACAATTGATTTTTTTGCCGTAGTAATATGTCAGAAATTTCTTCGTAATACAAATTGGAGCCAACGGTTTGTGGGATCCTCGCTAACAAAAGCGACACTCATTCATCAATGCTTTCTTTTACTAACGTTCATATGAAGAAATTTGCCTTCATATATTTCAGGTGATTGGGGTTTCCGCATTTAAACAATAAGTTCAATTAATATAGTGGATGGTTTTTTTGAGTTGGTCTATAATTAGTTTTTTTTAATATAATTAGGTTGGTTGTCGGGTTGGCCGATGGTTAGTTGGTTGTTTAGTGCAAGACTGGGCCATGACGAAATAGGAAAAATCTGTCGAGATTGGGTTTCATCGTTGTCATGAATTCCAGTTTTTTTGTATAAAACATTTTATACATTTGTTCGCAATCAGATATTTTCGGAATGTTGTGAACCTTGGAAACCTTTAATGCAAAGTGCTCCAAAAATGACACACTTGGAACCCAGTAAAATTTGGATAAAGACAGAAAAAAGATTCTCTCCTTGTATCCACATTTAATTCAATGCACTCGTATATTTTACATTGGTTGTACCATTTGTTGTTCCATCTCACTGATAAACAGTAGTCGCACGCAAATGAACGCTGATGCTCCTTCCACAAATTGTGGTAATTAATACGGATTTCTTTCATGTAGCGCGAGTAATGCGTTTGTGAGATACTAACTACAATATTATTATATTGAACTTCTTTTGCAAAAAAAAAACTAAAAAAAAGGTATTTTTTTTCATTTTCACACATGTTACAATGATCCCTATCGCCCCACTATATTTCTTTTTCAAATTCACATTTCCACTGGATATATTTCAGTCGTGGCAATCGCTTTTAGCCAACGTTCGGTTTCCTCGTACGATCAAACGAATGCATTAACACAACAAGGTTGTGAGCTTCTCTTTGATTCGTAAACGGATTTAGAAATCGTATACCTTGCGAAACTAAAAAAGTCAACTTACGAGATTTCGATAGTATTAAACGGACGTATCAATGCACGTGACGCCCAATTTCGGAACGTTAGCAAACAATACCAAAAGAATGCTGTTCAACCCTTGGCCAATATGCTGACAGAACATTGTTTCGGCAGAAAACAACAAACACCCATATTGTCAACAGCTGCCAAAAACCATATGTAGGTAGTTGGTTGGTATCCGCTGTTATTATTTTCAAGCAACATGTATGATTTACCCACTTAATTAATTTTCTTGTCGAAAACACAATAAAAAAAATGACTAACAACCCAGTATAATATAACAAAGCAACTGCGACCATGTTACCATCAAATTTTCCACACCGACAATCGGGTTCATTGCGTTTACGTCATAAAATGTGATAGGAGAAATTGTTGCGACAAAACGCGACGAGCGTCCGTCATGCGCGTTAATAACAAGAAGACGAGAATGGTAAACTCGCTTTACTCGCGCTACATGGAAGAAATCCGGAATAATTACCACAAATTTGTGGAGGGAGCATCAGCGTTCATTTGCGTGCGACTGCTATTTACCTGTTAGATGGAACAACAAATGGTATAACTAATGTGAAATATACGGATGCATAGAATTAAATGAGATAAAAAGAGATGGTCTCTATCAAAATTGTTGGGTTCAAATATGTCATTTTCCGATAGCTCTATATTACAGGTTTCCAAGGTGCACAACATTTCAAAATGAATACGATTGCGAACAAATGTTTGAAAATGCAAACAAAATAACATTCACTACAACGTGAAACACCATTCATATCAACTCTATTTATTGTTAATACGTTGCATCTCCTTTCATGACAAAAACTTGTATCAACAAAAAAGACAACCTTCCAAAAACATACAGAGAATCTCCAAGAATACTGAACACAGGTTATGAAATTTAAACGAACACGATAGCGCTATTGGGTCCCAAACAGTTGTTTTGGGCATAGTGCGCTCCACGTGGTTCGTCTGTGTTGATTGGTACCTAGTTTGGTACCCAACATATCGACGATTGAACGAAAGGTACCACAAAGTGGAAATCTGTGTGCCTGCTAGTCTACCAGCTAGCACAGTGCCACATCAACAGCTGCACTGATGAGACCTTACAGGTCGAAACAGTGCGTGTATACACCCTGTCTGCAGCTCTCTTTGATTATTATGGCTCTTTTGCGCATTTAAACGAACACACAAGTCAACATAAACGTTTCAGAATTCAAGGTTGAACAAACATTTGTTACAATCCGTACTGTAGCAAATTTACATCAGAAACTTGTAGCACACCGATAATGGTACAAGTTGGAAAGACACAAATACTCAGTGTTGGGCAAAGACGATATTTCCCACTCAAATCCACTCTACTCATTGTTATAACGTTTCATCACCTCCTCACGTACACGCATAAATTCCATTGCACCGTTTCCTCCACTTCTACCATCACGATTCGGTTTCTTCTTGTCGGGAAGGAAGCGCTTTCTGATGACGTCATCCATGACGCAGTAGATAACGAACAGGACGAATCCCTGCATCCCGTTCACCAAGCTGTGAATGTGCATGAAAACCTCGTTCGAGATTTCGTTTCCAATTCCTGAAAAAGATTACGTTTTTTTAGCACACTCATAAACTTGGGGAATAGATTCACACGAAGAAATACTGAGAATATCGAAACTCACCAGTGAAGAATGCCAAGCTCCAGGTTCCACCGAGCATCAAAAAGAGCAAAATGAACGTCTTTGCAGCTCTCTTTGCATCTTCCTGATCAGGGTCATCTCCTCTGTTCTGCATCCTCCGAGAGGTTAATGCTACATAAGATGTTTTCCCGATGATGAGGAGGTTGATGAGAAGAATGAGAGCAAGAGGAGTGATGACGGAAGTGTAGAAAACAGGAGTGTTTGGAGCCAACCAGCATCTGTCGTATTTGGGAATTGGTGAAGTGTTGTTTTGGTATTGGTGACACGCCTCGTAATAAGGCTGTGGTTTCATGTAGACGCCGAAGTGGAATCCCACGGGTGCAGATATTCCCACAATCAAGATGGGAAAAAGCCATCCGAAGGTCATAAAGTACTTGAGTCGATCCTTTGAATCCAGGGCTTGGAAGTCGATTGGATTGGAGGTAGCCATGAAGAGTCGTATTCCCTCGATCAGAAACCACATTCCTATGGTGAAAAAAGGTTGTTTAAATTGATGTATTGTTATTTAATCTTCTTTACCTGAACATATCAAGAAGAAATGGTTTAGCACTGTAAACGCTATGCATAGCTGATCATGCATGACGATAATATCGTGCAATAAGTTGATACCGTGCAGAAGCAGAAGCGATGACGTCAAACTTATCTGGATGTAAATTCTGTCCCCTCCCTCATTGAAACAGAGCAGGATTATTGCGGTGAGCAGGAGGAAGAAGACGGATATTGATTCTGTGACGTATGTTGTAATCTGGAACAATTAATACATTGAGAAGTCAGAAATGTTTTAAGTATTTCCAAAAAACGACATCGACGAAGTTTTTTCAAGTTTGAATGTAACGGAACTGATTGATTTTACTAAAGCACAAGGTGGAATTATGAAAGCAATATTATATGTGTGCTTGCCTTAACACCGTGTGGAACGACGATGGATTTTACCGCCAGGAGTACGGAAAAAACAGTGAGGTGGTGGCAACTGCACGTCACGTGATCAGAGCTTGCTGCGGTGGTACAGCCCTCATCCGAATACAAAGACGCTGTTTCGTCAAAGAATGTGCATCTGGGCGAAAGTTGGGAGATTTCCTGGTTGCCTCCGTTTTTTTTCATGTTTTTATTTTCGGCGCACGTTGATTGTGGTGACGTGGTAGAAAGGACGAATCTCGCGTTGCCTTGCAGTTGATTGTTGCCTTTTGCTTTGCCAAGAGGTGTACGTGGAGAAATTTCGTCCACGTTCAAACCCACAATAACAATGTAGCTCGTATTTTTGATGGCTATGTAACGTGTTGTGGCGAGAGAGCCAACTTGGTCGGTCGGAGCTTCAACCTCCACACCCTTTGGAATCTTAAACTGGAGAACTGAAAATGCGACTTGGTTTGCTCCGTTTGTTTCCAACGTCAAGTCGATGCGAGTTGAACCAAGCGAGATATTGGCAGAGAGCTGAGGCTGGGAACCATTCAATGTCGTATGATTAAAGTAAAGTTGGGCATTACCATTGTGCAAAGTGATTGTATTTGTAGTTTGAGTGAATCGGGTGATATTCTCAACAAGTTGGTCGATGTTTATTAAATCATCTGGGTTATCCGCTTGTATGGAAGTCAGATTATTTTCCAAACCTGATCAAAATTTATGTTGAGTTTCTCAGTTCGGAGCTTCAACTGCTGTTTGGTGTTTTTAAAGCTTTTTTAAAAAAAAAAGTGTTTGCCACTTGCATAATAATGCATATGTCAAAATTACGCCATAATGACTTGTTACCACTTGTAGGTGCCATGTTTTATATCCAGCCAATAAATATAAGTAAACATTTTTTTCATTAGATTTTGCATCAACTTATGTACTCACTACGAATAATTTCATTCCAGATGGTGTCTGTTGTGGTCGATGGTTGGTTGGTTATTGGGATGGTGGTTGTTTGCAAATTTGGTGAAAAATCTGTAATGTAATATATCTGTAATATTTTTAATGAGAAACGGTAACAAACTTTGCTTCAATAAAAGTTGACCACATGTTTTTATATGTTTTAAGTGATTTTATTAAATTCACTTACTGCAGTAAAGTGATAGATTGAGGCAAGTGGATGGATATTGTGTTAAGATAATTGGTGCGTAATCAACATTGGGAAAACCTGTAATGATGAACACAATTAAACTTCATGTAAGAAACCAACAAATAAAAGCATGAGTTTTGCTTTCATCAAAAGTATGTTTTTGTTTCATAATAAATAAAACTACAGAGGCAACAGCGTGACAACATTGTTGTGTCAGAATACTGCTTCCAAACCTGGATAACCAGAAAAACATGCGTACAAACACTTTATTGCAAGGAATCATCGACATTTCCTACTTGGGACTTCCCCGAATTATGTATATGTTGGTTCGAGAATAGATGTAATGTTTTTTTGTAAGTAAATGACTTTGAACAAGCATCATCGACAGAAGGAACAGGTCTTGTCAACCTTGGTTAAGAACCTCTGCTCTATTATATGAAAACTCACATTTTTCGTATCCTCGTACCGAGATTGTATAAACCGAACCTTGAAGGGAGGGAGTTGAACCTGCGCAAAACATCAGTTGAAACGAATGAAAACATTACTCTCCTTTGTTAAATAGTTGTATCGATTATACTGAATAAACGCATTTCACCTGGTTGAAGGAATTGGATCTTTACGTTAACAGGTGGTTGAGGTGGGGAATGCAAAGTCCCATTGATTGACGACATACAGCATCCACTTCCAGTACAGTTAACCGCTGCAGTTTAATGAATTTACCGTTATAGCGTGAAGTAAGACAAGCTTTGTTTCTATTTCAACTTAAATCGAAAATATGTTTGTTTAAAGAAAGGAGACGAGTTTTGGTCAAAATGAAGTTGCTTCAAGTTCAAACTTCAAATAAAAAATTGCTTTACCTGTGAGATTTATTCCATTGATGTTCGCGTCGTTCCCTGTAATTGAACATAAAGACACCTAAAAATCCTAATATTTATTGGGTGAAATCAGTAAACATAGCTCAAATTAGCACATCAAAAAAATCAAGCGTACTACGATTGATGGTAACAGTAGAATATATTTGAAAAGCGTTATTCGGTGCTGTTGTTAAAAAACATCCTAGAGTGGCAAGCAATAAGAATAAGCAGAGTGATATTCCTAATCCCTACTTTGGTAAACTATGTAATAAATACACATCTACCTCAAAATAAATAAACTTACAACTTCCATCCGATCCGTAGTAAACTGGTAGTGATTGATTTCGAGAAGCGAAAACTACAACATAGATAACCTAAATATTTCTGCATTGTTTGATACTATACGACTGATACTTACAATAATATACGTAATAGAGCCTTCACTAAATTGTGATTTAAACATATTTCTACAATATAAACCGTTGACAACATTGTTGTTTTTTGAGTCAAAACGATTGTTTTACAAGAAATCCAATAAAGTATGTTACTTACCACAAGGAAACGTTGTTCCACCTGAAGTTGAGTTGCACAAAAATATCACGCAATAACTCGGCCCTCGATCTAATAATGGGAACAACAATATTTTGGTTAAATTAGGTTAGAAGTAAATTTAATACATTGATATGCTTTCTTAATCCATACAAACATGAGATCACAAAAGCTGTTTTGGAGAGTTTGATAAATTTGTTCGTAATTACTAATTGCGAGTTTAAATCATACATGAAAAATTTTACAAACAAGTTTTGTTTTTACAAAGTAAATTCACAAATAATGTTCATCCAGCAAGACGAGTGACAAACTTACCACAATAATCAGAGGGGTCTAATTGATAAGTTCCTGTGAACAACACAAGCAGAAATGACATCACTGCAATGTGACGTGTTTTGGTGACGTCACGGCACCGGTCAAACGGCAAGACAACAACTGGAAGCTTCATGTTTGTAAGAATTCTGCTTTAACAACAAAATTGTGTCTTAATTTCTTCCCCAACAAGCTTGCTTTTAATTTCGAGTTTTATTTACAAATACATTTTCACGCAATAAATACAAAGGTAGCAGACAGGTCGGCTACCAAACACATAAGGAAATGCACGTCTGGTGCAATAAACCGGTTCCACAATTGAGCTTACAAAAACAATAACCTAAACAAAGCTGTTTTGAAATCTCCAACACTATTTAATTAATACTGCTGTATCAAATACTTCCAATAACCTTAAAAAGGTCCAAAAAACATCTGCCACTCGACAGGACAAACTCGTCAGCAGACATATGACAATACGCTTACTTCAACGAGCATATATAGGAAGTCACGCAACAAACGAAAAAAGGTTGTTTTGCTGTCGAAAAAATGCAGTATAACCTCCATGTCGTGAAGTTAAAACGTAAAATGAATTGACTCAATAGCGCCTCGTAGCGTCATAATGTGATGTCATGTATTGGAAAATTTTTGGAACGTGTTTTTTTTTACAACCACCGTAACTCGACTTGTACAATGGAAAATGCACGATAATGACAAAAAAGAAATATAAATGAATAATGAAAGTTCACTGTGTGGTTTAAAACGATACAAACGGAATCTCGACAAAGAAATAAACATATTTTGTTTACTGTTGTACCTTTTATCGATGATCGTTATCACTGCGAAATTTTGAGTACCTTTCGCTCTGAGGTGTGATGAGTTCCAACAAGTTGCATATAACATTACGTGGCCACCCGGCCGTGCTGGCCAAAGCAAAACCCATCAGAACGCAAACGCCAACTCGACTTTACGAATGTTTTATAAATCCTTAACGACAGAGTTAGTAGTCCCGAAGAATGCCCAAATATGATGTCCAACTTTCTTTTCCACTTTTCTTGTGCTGCTGATTTCTATTTGGTAACTGCTCTGGTTTTGTTCACTGCAAAATACAATGTATGTGCTGTGACGTCAGCGAAAGAAGAGAAGGCGAATTAACAATACCCACATGTAGGATATTAATTCGGCCTGACGATTTTTGGGTAAAACATGAATGTTATAACAATACTAATGTCGCAATAAAATAGGTGACCAAACGTTCAGAAATAGGTGACCAAACTTTCGGTGCTCGGCTAACAGAAAGTTTGCAACATCGAGCGCCCGGCCCATATGCCAAGAATGAAACCTAATCGGAAATCGTGGTCAGGATATCTTGGGTTTAAAGTATTGTGGTCAAAAGAAACACAGGGCCATGAAAAATAGGAAAATTTGTTGAGATCGGAATATCTGTGAGACGTTAACTGCAATATTATTATATTAACTACCCTACTCTACCGGGTGTATGTCAAACAATAATTTGTGTTTGAATAAAATACCGCAAAACAAACGTGTACAAATTCCACAGTGATGCAATTCGAAGTATTTTGTTTTTGTTATCAAAATTCTGTTATTATTTTCAAGCATCATGTATGATTTACCCACTTAATTAATTTTCTTCTCGAAAACACAATAAAATGACCAACAACCCAATATAATATAACAAGGCAACCGCGACCATGATACCACCAACATTATCAAATTTTCCATATCGACAATCGGGTTCATTTCGTTTACGTCATCATGTTGTCATAAAATGTGACAAAACGCGACAAGCGTTCGTCATGCGCGTTAATAACAAGAAGAGGAGAATTGTAAACTCGCTTTACTCGCGTTCCATGGAAGAAATCCGGAATAATTACCACAAATTTGTGGAGGGAGCATCAGCGTTCATTTGCGTGCGACTGCTGTTTACCAGTGAGATGAAACAACAAATGCTACCACCAACGTAAAATATACGACTGCATTGAGGTAAATTTAGATACAAGGAAATAAACATTTTTCTGTCTCCATCCAAATTTTGTTGGGTTCCAAGTCTGCCATTTTTTGGCAATATTTCAAATGAAATCTCGTATAATCTGGTTTAATTATAATTGAGATATTTTGTGAAATTAATTTCTTTAGTTGGCATATTCGGAAATTAATCAAAACTCTGCAGCATGAAAACCCATTCACATTTTTCGTATCCATCTACACAACAAGCAAAAACACAAACAAACTCGCAAACTAACAACACAAGTTTTATTTGCGGATGATCATATGATTGTTTCACAAAAACACAAACAAACTTGCAAACACAACAACACAATTTTTATTTACGGATTATCATATGATTGTTTCACAAAAACACAAACAAACTTGCAAACACAACAACACAATTTTTATTTACGGATTATCATATGATTGTTTCACAAAAACACAAACAAACTCGCAAACTAACAACACAAGTTTTATTTGCGGATTATCATACGATTGTTTCACAAAAACACAAACAAACTTGCAAACACAACACAATTTTTATTTACGGATTATCATATGATTCTTTTACTTTTCTGGGTGTTCTTTTCAGCAAAACTGAATGGTTTGCTTTATAGTCTGCATTTAAACAGTTGATTTACTTAATCGTATTTTCTTAGACTTCGTGTGGGTAAGAAAGTGTGTCTTTTGGTGTTCAACAAGACTTAGAGATATGAACAAACACTACAATCGTAAGGTTTCTTTACAGTATAAGTTCGAAGGTGAAAACGAAGACAGCTTGAATTGCTAAATTTGTTACGTCACACTTATTTGTTTTCTTTTTCTAGTGTGTTCGAATGTGAACATTTAGAGCGCCTGAAGAGGTGTAAGCTTTATCACATATGTTGCAGTTATAAGGTTTCTCTCCAGTGTGGATTCTGAAATGTTGGTCTCGTCTCGATTTCTGGATGAAAGCTTTATCACATATGTTACACTTGTATGGTTTCCTTCCAGTATGAATGCGTTCGTGTGCCATTTTATGGCTTGAACTACTGAAAGTTTTATCACATATGCTACACTTGTATGGTTTTTTTCCAGTATGAATTCGTTCGTGTGTCGTTTGATAGGCTGAACTGCTAAAAGCTTTGCCACATATGTTACACTTGTACGGTTTCTCCCCAGTGTGAATTCGTTCGTGTGCCGTTCGATGGCTTGATCTACTGAAAGCTTTGTCACATATTTTACACTTGTACGGTTTTTCTCCAGTGTGACTTCTTTTGTGAACTTTAAGAACCCTTGCGTCTCTGAAAGATTTTTCGCAAATATCACATCTATAAGGTTTTTCTCCAGTGTGGCTTCTCATATGCACGAGAAGACTGACTTTCTGGCAGTATTCTTTGTTACATTTGCTGCACTTGTAAGGTTTTTCCCCGGTGTGAGTTCGTAAATGTTCGGAGAGATGACATGTTCGCCGAAAATCCTTTCCGCATATTTTGCATTTAAATGGTTTCTCTGCAGTATGAGTTCTTTTATGAATTTTGAGTTCATTTGAAGTTAAAAAGCACTTTTCGCAAATGTCACATCTGTAAGATTTCACACCAGTATGAGTTCGAACGTGGTTGCTTAAATGTTCTTTGCGATTGAAATCTTTCGAACAAACCGTGCACTTATAAGGTTTATCTCCAGTATGAGTTAGAATGTGTTGCTTCAGATTGCCTTTCTGACTAAATTCTTTGAAACAAAATGAGCACTTGTAAGATTTCTCTCCAGTATGAGTCCGAACGTGTGTTTTTAAGTTGCCCTTTTCATTGAATGCTTTCAAACAAACTATGCACTTGAAAGGTCTTTCTCCAGTATGAGTTCTAATGTGTCTGTTTGAGTTGGCCTTGTCACTAAATACTTTCAAACAAAATGGGCACTTAAAAGGTTTTTCTCCAGTATGAGTCCGAATGTGTATCTTCAAGCTGCTATTTGAAGTAAATATTTTCACACAATACGTGCACTTGAAAGATTTCTGTTCCATGTTCTTCCATACACGCGGTTTCCGGATGCTTTTCATGATGTTCCAGTGTAGATGTGGTTCTTCAGAAAACTTATTGTTAATCCGGCGTTTCAAAACTTAACTTAGCAAGTTTCTATTACAGTTTACTGTCTTTGTTGTTAACCCTCTGTGGGCAAAATTATTAAATATATAGAAAATAAAAAAAATTCCATAGCAATGTTGGACTAATACACCAGCTTAAGATAAATTTTTAATTTAGGGGTATTTTGAAACATGACATATTTATCACACTTGTCCATCGAGGGCCAAGTTTAAAAAAAATTACTTGAAACACTGAAATCACAAAAAAAATCAAAACATTGACATTACACACAAAGTAGTTTATATTAATATTATCATTACAAAGTTCGTATTAATATGCATTAAATTCCTTTCTTTGTCAATGAGCAGACATGCACAATGTTTAAAAATGCATTAATTCAGACTTGTTTTGCCACAAGAAAATAATAAAACCAGTGTAGTTAATTGTTTCCTAATTTACAATCCAATTGCCACCACATTCTTTAGCAAAACAAACATCTGGTGATTATAAACAAATACTATGGCAATCGACCAAGGTATATTTTGCTCAGCCCAAAATACAAGTCAAACCAATCGACTCCTCCCATGAATAGCCTTAATTTAGGTTGATTTAGACATAACATTCCCTGTATTCCACTCTGTTTTCTTGTTCCACAGCTGAAACGAAGCTGGCCAGAAGTAATTTTTTGCATCCCTTTATTAATGTTTTAGCTTGGAGTTTATGCACTGAGGCTCCAATGACATTAATCATTTGAGTAATACCAAAACCAGTAAAATACTTCATATGTGATCAACTTACCAAATCCATAAACATAAAAAACAACTAAACCAAGCTCCGCTCATCATACAGCGAAGCAAATTTTCCAATAAATCATTATCGTTTTTACCATTATCATACCCCACAGACCGATCACATTACATATTACCATCAATTAATATTACATTTACTGAACATGAAGGAAAATCTTCACAATATCAAAGCAAAATCAATATTTTTTAATTTTTATGTTCATTGCTAAATATCACCTAATAGACTGAGTCATCAAATTTGTTCTGTTTACAAAAATTACCATAAAAGCACAGCTGTCCAAAAGTCGTTGGTACAACATGCATGATGTTTCCCAACTCAATAACTTACAAGCAAAGCCTTCAAATCAAAACCGCAAACCCACGCCACAACTAACTAACTAATGGCTATTTACCAAAACAAGGCTTTTGAAAATTACCGCCGTTTCCGCAAATGGATTTTACCATAAAAGTGTTTCCAAATGCAAAATTGTTGTTGTTTAAAACATGACGAATGAGAGATTCTTCACCAGCGTTCAAAAAACGTTCATTATGGGTGTGATTTTGCATGTATTCCAAGCGTTGCCAATTTTTTTTACAAATGTCGACATAGGGTTTAGTCAGATAAGTTTTAATTCGCGTCAATTTTTTATCAAAATAATTCAAAGGCACAAACATTTTTTTAAACAATGAAAAATACATGTATTTAAATCACTAATTCTATTTACTTTTAATTACTGAATCTACACATAAATCTACTGTTTGGTTGCAGCTGTGAAAAAACTCTAATCTGAATAAACCCTACATCGACACTTGTGACAAACTGGTGACGTTTGGAATACATGTAAAAACGAGCCCATAATAAACGTTTTTCGAATGTTTTTTGGTGAATGAACTCGTCATGTTTCAAAGAACGACTATTTTGTATTAGGAAACACTGTTATGGTAAAGTCCATTAGTGGAAACGGCGGTAATTTTTAAAAACCCTTGTTTTGGAAAATATCCGGTAGTCGTGGGTTTGCGGTTTTGATTTAAGGCTTTACTTGAAAGTTAGTAAGTTGAAAAACATCATTGTTGCGATTCTCTATATTTGATATTCAGTCTTGCAGCCATGCTTCCAGATTTTGTCATTGTTGAAGCGACGACTAAAGCAGTCGTATCCACACACTGCTTGGTGATTTGGCGACAATACATGATTTGCACCAACGCCAATGCGCATGCGCGAGAATCGGGGTCATAGGTTAAGTTGTGCTACGCGCGTTTTGTTGTGTAGAAAATGATTGGTCTTGGTTGGTAAATGTCAAATATAACAACAGTTTTGGGATGTTTTTAAATTTTTTGTAGCAAAATGGGAAGCAAAGACCTTAAGCATGGCATAGGCGTTGCGGACGTAGACAGTTGGGAGTTTGCGGGAACGTTTTAAGCTGTTTGGTTTGCAACCAATAACAAAACAAAGTCGAAACATGTTGCTTTGGTCTTTTCCGCAGATGTTTTGGGTGTGCAGTAAAGAATTAAGTTGTTAAAATCACCAAGGGAAGTAGCCTACATAAGTATTTTACGTTTTTCTGAAACAGAGCAACTGCTTGACCCATGTGATGGCATTGCAAAGACAATCTGCTTTGTCTAAATGAAAACGATGTCGATTTACGTGGCCAAAAAGCTCCTAAATGTCAACCTATAAGCAGAGCATTTTAATACCTGGAGTCTCATTATATTAAACCTTTAAAATGCTGCCTACTGCAGAAGTACTGATTTTTCACATCCAAGTGTAAACCATCCCAAAAGATTCTCTTTGTGTTAGACCATCTGGAGAAATTTTGCGGGCATACTGCACCTGTACAGGTAAGTTGTTTGGGTAGTCCTATTAATTGTAAAGTAGCCTAAAATAGGAAATCAGTCTGCCTTGAAACCATGGCATTTTTTAGATTAAATCAAAACTGCAATCTCATTGCAGCATCGAGCTGAAACTACAGCAACTAAATTAAGAGAAATCGTGCACTTCACTTCTCTTTCAGAGGAATGTATCAAACTCAAATTTTATAGGTTCATTGATTGCTAAAGAAATAGATTTCTAGCAATCTGGTTTGGACAAAACAAGTGATTATTTTTATATCTTTAAATGCACATTGTTAAACTGCCCTTCTTATGTTGTACTTTGTTCAATGCCTTTGTTTGTTCCTTTCAGTTTACTGTCAAATTACCTCGTGTAATTGAAAATTCTTGTGTTCACACAGTGCTGGTTGATTTATTAATCTTATGTGCAAACATTTGTATTAACACTAAAGTATGCATCTCTGTGACAAAACTTTCAAGAGAGCAACAATTCAAAATAAACCATGTGAACAATATTTCTTCTGACTAAGTAGTTCCATTAGATTACACAGAGCAGCGCATATCATGACAATATCAACAAAATACAAAACATTTTCAACATATACACGATGATTGGCAAATTGTTTAGTTTTCTGGACCTCATACCAGGTGGCTTCAATAAATCACAACGTCTCACAAGCAACTCCTCACAAATGTGAAAAATCCTGTCAGCCATCACAAAGTCGCCAAACAGTGGTGTGTAGACTGCCTCTTCCATCAGAAACTGTCTTGATTTGCAATTACATTTTTAGGAGCAGTCAATAATATATTAACTTTGTTGTAAGGAGGTTTTTGAAAAGGCTCGGATAGGTCAACATTCAAGTCAATACTATGACTTTTTAGTTGCCCTGAAAGAAATTTGGTTAATGTTGTTATGATTTTTGAAGCCGATGACCAAAAATGCCAAATCTCAGTGCTAAATCTTTTTCCAACAGTTCAAATCAAAATCTCATCAATGTCAACACTAACTCATCATCAAATAACAGACATGTACAGATTTGTTTGCTTCTTGTTGCATTGCAACTTAATCTTTCCAGTAATTCATCCCAACAGATCTCTTGTCTAGTAACTTGAAAACTGATTTTTTGTTCAGTTTTACCAGTTCAAAAGATGTCAGAAAGTTAAATTCACATCGGCATTATTGCAATAGATTTTGTTTTCGGTTTAAAGAGTTCACTTGCATCTGCAACTACCACCTGCACCCAATATAGAACTTTGTTCAATTGTTTCATGGCTTGTACTTATGTTGGGACTATTTAAAGTTGTTAGGGCTCTTTACTTGCTTGTCAACCAGATGGTGGTTTCCTAGCTTTTATGACACTGGTTGTATGACCCATGTGTAAATTAGGAACTGGATTTTGTTTTGTTGGCCTGCCTTTATCAAAGTGCTGTTTGGAGCAAATGCGAGTCCATTTGCGTTTTTCACAACCTTCCCTTTTAACACAATTCACCCATCGATCATGATCTTCTTTATGTTTTGATTTCGTTGGAAACGGGTGAAGTACGAATGGAGAATGACATACGCACCGCGGCACCGACTACATCCAAGATTGCATTCATGAATTTCACACTCACACTGTTTAGATCTCCACTGACGCAATTTTCTTTGATTGTTATTGCAACCAACTACGCAACATCCAAGTCCTGACATTCAGTTTACAACCAAAGCCGTATAACAAACAAAATAAGTGATTATTTCCATAACTTACCATCACACAAAACAGCACTTCGCTCGCGTAGCACAACTTAACCTCTGACCCCGAGCTGACACTAGAGGCGCTGTTTTGGTGCAAATCATGTATTTGGTTCAAAGCAGCTGAAACAACTGCATACCTGACGCATTAAGCTGATCAAAACTTACACAAGAAAATCAATATTACAATACTCATTTTAAATGTACCAATTGCACATTTTGATCTCCCACTTTACTGGACATCAAAAGCCATCCACAGACTCTACATGCACCAATACAACGAAGCGCTTATATTTAACATCAAGTCGCTAGAAGAAGGAAGAAGTTTTTGTATTGCACATGAAATGCAATGTATTATACCGTGACGTGAACACATGAAATCTTAATTACATGACTCAATGGCGCCACGTTGCGGTTTAGCTTTAATGCAGAAACGAGCTGTGTTCTGGCATATTTGTTTTTCTGTAAATTAAACAATCACCATGTAAATAATCATGACAGACTCATGCTTGAAGCGATAGGTTTTATGTAAACAGTAGTGGTTATGTGGAAATTTCTTCATTAAGTTAATAATCCTTGATCGCTCGACACACCAATGGAACTTGACAAAGAATTCGTTTGTGACAAAATACCTCAAAAACTAGGGCAGAATATGTGAAAATTATTCTTTGTTTACTTTATTATGCCATCATAATTCCACAAATTAAGCAACTCCACGTTAACTTACATTGTATTGTGTAAGCGTTTGTTAAGTCATTGTTGAATTGTTCTTCTTGAATTACCGCACAGTACAAAGGGAATAATTATTAAATAGTAAGCTGGCAGTCAACAGCATTTTGTGACACCGAAGACGGTTCGTAAACTAAACTATAACCAGACAGCGTCGACCGAGAAAACAGTCTGGTGTCGAAAACGACCACACAAGTGATAGAGATTTGTGTTGAAGCCATAACGACATGCGCATTTAGCCAACGTTCATTTTCACCGAACATTGTGACGAAAACGCAGAGACGAACGTCTTACCTACGCACGGCAATATCCGGAATGATCACAACAATCTTACTGAGTAACCATGATTGTGAGCTTCCATTACATTGCTACTGCTGCCTCGGATTTACCAGGTGATAAAATACTTTGTTAATATTTGATGTGTAAAAGTTGTTGAACACAACCAGGATCTGATGAAGTCTAATGCTGGGATCGTAAAAAAATTGTTCGTTGATTTACTATCTAATATCTTGCATACCACTTTTCATGACCAAGATCAAATCAAATCACTCTTATTTTGCACACAAAGCTACTACACGCTCATGAACAATAGTTTTCATACATAAAGTTGCATGGCAATCAAAATACAATGAGGGTCATCGAATTAGGCGCCTATGCGAAGGTGATTTCCTCACAGAGTACCACTGTGTGTCGTAGCATCACAGCTAGTTGCACTGAGGGAGTGATGGGTTGCGATAACTGCACGTCCCCAACCATGAACCGATAACAGCAACTTTAACATGACAAACATCTGTCTTTCAAATTAAATATAATGAGATTTAAAGGAAAGAATTCTATTTTTGTCGAAACGTTGATCGAAAATTTTCCCCCCGATTCGGATTGCTTTTCGTTTGCGTCATCATAATTCCATGGAATGTGATGGAATATCACGGCTACAAACAACAACATCCGTTTCCATGTAAATATTCTACGTTTAGCGAACGTAGAATATTTACAACGAACGCAGTAAACGAAGCAAGAGCCTCCTCCTGCTAAACACCGGAACACAAACGCACTGGGAAACATTTTCCACTACTGACATGTTGTTTATTTACGTCATCATAATTCAACATAAATTGGTGGAAATGTTTAGCTGGAGTCATGGCAACATCTGCGCTTAGCCAACGTTCATTTTCACCGAACGTTGTGATCAAAACGCGCCGTACCTATGCGCCATGTCCGAAACAGTTACTACGAATTTACTGACGAAATAGGTTTTGTACACATTCCATTTCTGCCTTGAATTCAACTGACAGTGGCGTGTGTTAATAATGCATCAATATTTGAAATACCGTATTTTACGGACCATAAAGCGCACCCGATTATAAGGCGCACTGTCAATAAATTGCTTTGATTAGTTTTTCGTTCATACATAAGGCGCACCGGGCTAAAGAACGCAACGTATTTTAAGGAGTATGGGTTACCGTATAAAGCTCATTAAACAAAAACTTGTTACTTAATAAATGTAAGCAAGTCACAATAGTATGAATATCACAGTTGCTAGTTGCTTTTACCGTAGTTTATTGTGTAAGGCGGTGGTTTATTTATAAGAGTATCGGTACTGGTTTTGAGTGTAGGCAATAAAGCACTACTTGATCCATACATTAGGCGCACCTGCTTATAAGGCGCACGATCAATTTATGAGGAAAAAAAGGATTTAAGTTGCGCCTTATGGTCCGTAAAATACGGTAGGTATATTGCAAAAGGTAATACTTACATGAAAACGGTAAAAAGTTGGAAACAGAAGCACTGATCGATCAATGGTTCCTCAGTTTTCTTTTAAAGAAAGACTGATTTTAACTTGCAACAATAATTCGCATAAACTTTGTAGTACTACATCATAAACTTTTACTCTTTTTTCCTGCTTTACGTACATGAGAAATGTACGGAAGAAGTGCAATTTTACATTCACTGATATTTTATGAACACCGAACAAAAATTTGATTAAAAAGTCAAAACAAGGAAAAAAACTTTGCAATTTCAAAGTGATACAAAGTTCATATTCAATAAACATGCAAAAACAAATTACATACAAGTAATATAAAACTGATCAGACAGAAAGTTATAAAAAAAACATATTTAAAAAAGGGACGACGGCTAACCCGTTGCTGTCATAACAATTGGTGGATCCATCGTGGCTGTTATGCCAGTGATTTATAAATTCCAGTTTCTAACATACAATTGTAAAATACTGAAATTAAACCGTCAAAACTCTTCAACCGAATTGTCTCGCACTCTACTCATTGTTAATGCGTTGCATCATCTCCTCACGTACACGCTTATCTTCCAAAACAACGTTTCCTCCACTTCTATCATCACGTTTCGGTTTCTTCTTGTCGGAAAGGAACCGCTTTCTGATGATATCATCCATGATGCAGTATATAACGAACAGGACGAATCCCTGCATCCCGTTCACCACACTGTGAATGTACATGAAAACCTCGTTCGAGATTTCGTTTCCGATTCCTGAAACAGATTAACATTTTTTTACTTCAGCAGAGGGCGAGCATTTCATATGACGGATTAAATTTGAGGAAAAAGTTAAGGATGAAATGTATTGATCGTAACTCACCAGTGAAGAATGCCAAGCTCCAGGTTCCACCGAGCATCAAGAAGAGGAAAATGAACGTCTTTGCAGCTCGTTTTGCATCTTCCTGATCAGGGTTATCTCTTCTGTTTCGCATCTTTCGGGAGGTTAATGCTACATAAGATGTTTTCCCGATGATGAGGAGGTTGATGAGAAGGATGAGTGCAAGAGGAGTGATGACGGAAGTGTAGAAAACCGGAGTATTGGGAGCCAACCAGCATCTGTCGTACTTAGGAATTGGTGAAGTGTTGTTTGAATATTGGTGGCACGCCTCGTAATAAGGCTGTGGTTTCATGTAGACGCCGAAGTGGAATCCCACGGGTGCGGATATTCCCACAATCAAGACGGGAAGAAGCCACCCGAAGATCATAAAGTACTTGAGTCGATCTTTTGAATCCTGGGCTTGGAAGTCGATTGGATTGGAGGTAGCCATGAAGAGTCGTATTCCCTCGATCAGAAACCATATTCCTGAGAAAAGACAAGAAAAAGAAAAGGCTGTGAAACCAAAGAGAAAACCAAAGAAAAGGCTGTGCAAGTGTTATGAAAGTTATTACGATAACATTTTTACCTGAACACACTAAGAAGAAATGGTTGAGCACAGTAAAAACCATACAAGACTGATCATGCGTGACGATAATATCGTGCATCAAGTTGACCGCATGAAGAAACAGAAGTGATGACGTCAAACTCATCTGGATGTAAATTCTGTCCCCTCCCACATTGAAACAGAGCAGGATGATTGCGGTGAGCACAAGGAAGAAGACGGATGTTGATTCTGTGACGTATGTTGTAATCTGGAACAATTAGTACATTAAGAATTCAAAATATTTCGTATTTCCAAAAAACGACCTCGACCAAATTTTTTCTAGTTTAAATATAATGGAACTGACTGATTTTATAAATCACAAGGTGCAATTATGAATGAAATATTATATGTGTACTTGCCTTAACACCGTGTGGAACGACGATGGATTTTACCGCCAGGAGGACGGAAAAAAAAGTGAGGTGGTTGCAACTGCACGTCACGTGATCAGGGCTTACTTCGGTGGTACAGCCCTCATCCGAATATAAAGACGCTGCTTCGTCGAAGAATGTGCATCTGGGAGATAGTTGGGAGATTTTCGGGTTGCTTCCGTTTTTCTTTATGTTTTCAATTTCGTCGCACGCTGATTGTGGTGACGTGGTAGGAAGGACGAATCTTACGTTGCCTTGCAGTTGATTGTTGAGTTTTACTTTGCCAAGAGGTGCACGTGGGAAAATTTCATCCACATTCAGTCCCACAATTACAATGTTGCTCGTATTTTTGTTGGCTGTGTAACGTGTTGTGGCGTGGGATCCAACTTGGTCAGTCGAACCTTCAACCTCCACATCCTCTGGAATCTTAAACTGGAGAACTGAAAATGCGACTTGGTTTGCTCCGTTTGTTTCCAACGCTAAGTCGAAGCGAGTTGAACCAAGCAAGATATTGGCAGTGAGTTGAGTCTGGGGATCATTCAATGTCGTATGATTGAAGTAAAGTTGGGCATTACCATTGTGGAAAGTCATTTTGATTGTAGATTTTGAGCTTCGGGTGATATTCTCGATAAGCTGGTCCATATGTATCAAATCTTTCGGGCTCGCAGGATTCATGTCCTTTACATTAGCATGCAAACCTGCGCGTAAGTGTTTTGAATTTCGATAAAATGTTTAATTTTGATCATTTCTCAACAAAAAAAGTCTTTGTTTCGAACATCGCATGCTGTATGAGAAAACAAGTCGGCAAAACTTTCTATTCTTTGTTTTCCTGGACTTAAGCTTACTATCAACAAGTTCATTCCAGGTGTTGCTTGTAGTTAGCGTGGTCGGCAGTTGATTGGTTGTTGGGCTGGTTGAAATGTTTTGTTCGTTGCTGCTTTGTGATGCCGGTGTTTGTTTTTCTGGATTAGTGGATATCGTTGCCGCTTGTTGAACGGTAGTGAAGATTGTTGTTGGTTGGAAGGGTTTGGAATCTCCTGGAATTTTATAATCGCGGAACATTTTTTTTGCTTGTACCAATATTTCTAGCATAAATGTTTATTTACTTTCCCCTTTTTACTTAATCTTAGGATTTTTTATGGCAATGTATTCACTTACCGCAGTATATTGACAGATTAAGGCAGGTGTTTGGTTTTAATATCACGTTTTCTGCATTTCCACCTGGATAACATTTTTTATAAATGATTCTGCATACATTTTCATTCAAACAAATTATTGCAACGAGGTGTGCAGAAAGTGCCTCCTCTAAAGTTTTTTGATTATTTTTTTTCAGAAACTCACGTACATTTTTCGTATCCTACTACGTTGAATTGAAAAGAGGAGCCATAAATAAGTGATGGTTCTGGTCCTGCGCAAAACTTATGTTGGTAAAAAAATACCTCACTCAAAGCAAATGTAGTTGTTTAAACATATGGTTGTCCGGTTTTCCAGCAACGAATATTAAAAGGATATGACACATTTTACCTGGTTCAAGGAATTGAATCCTGTCAAAAAAAGGTGACGTATCGATTGACGTCATTCAGCACTCAGATCCGTTGCAAGTTATTTCTAAAGATTAATGTAATGAACTTTGTAAGTTATAGCAAAAAACTGCAAAACAGGAATTTTTTTCACTACGCAGTATTAAAACATTTTAATCATTTGGTGCATGAACAAGGTTCGCTGATATCCATTTATGTTTAAAAAAAAATAAATAAAAATTTTGTTTAATTTTTAGGAAACGAACCTTTAAGATTAATTGAACCCACCATCACATTTGAGCCCAAATCTGCAAATAAAAACAATCAAAATGTTAGTTAATGAAAGCAGCAAAAGTATGAATATCTTCGCGACAGAGGAAAATGTAAAGCGTATTATCATGCTATTAACAGGTTTCTAAAAGTCATAAGCGTAAACAGAAACGCAGTATCTTTTGTTTGTAAAAACGCAGTCTCTAAACAGGATCAACTTTCGTTAAAAATTATCTTTCATATTAATTTAAGAGATAACCTACATGATCCATCCGATCCAAAGTAAACTGGTTGTGATCGCTGGACCGGAGCAAAAACTACAACAGAAAAAAATTTTGATGTACTTTAGTCAATCGTAATTCTACAACGAATGAAGACGGAGGGTTGGATTAAATTGACGACTAACACATATCTTAAATTATGCGATAAATTGTTTGTCATTGTTAGCTACAGATACGTATAAAATCTTATCGGTGCATCCTGTTATTTACTAATTTTTCTTGTGCTTCTACGTGTTTTTTTGTTGTCGTGTGTTTCTGTGTGTTTTTGATGTTGTACGTCTCTGACGCGCGATTTTACAAGAACCGTTACCCCTTAAAGAGTTGAAAGTTTCACAAAAATTATTTTATTTAATACAAGATACAGATGTAGTTAGGTAAAAAAAACTTATTTGTCAAATACTTTCAGCGTTTTGTTTGTGAACATGGACATAGAAAGAAGCAGACTATTCGCTTTGGCTTTTCTGTACACCCAAGTTTGCCAAAAACTTATTACAACGAGCTATGCCACTTACCGCATAATTGTAATCCGTAGTTGCACAGAAATGTGACACAGTCACGAGGTCCACGATCTGAACCAAAATATTTTATGTTGCTTCAGAATTTTTTTTTTTTTACCACACCTGGCGATTTTGCTAATGGCCGCAATTTTAGTGATTTTTTCAACGTGTCAATTTGCTAGTTCCAAGAATATGAAGTTATTTTCAGAAGCGATAAAAAGTGGTGACACTTGTTTAAGATAAACGTCACAAACAAGCATTAAACGTCTCAAACAAGCATTGAACGTCACAAACAAGCATTGAACGTCACAAACAAGCATTGAACGTCTCAAACAAGCATTGAACGTCTCAAACAAGCATTGAACGTCTCAAACAAGCATTGAACGTCACAAACAAGCATTGAACGTCACAAACAAGCATTGAACGTCTCAAACAAGCATTGAACGTCTCAAACAAGCATTGAACGTCTCAAACAAGCATTGAACGTCTCAAACAAGCATTGAACGTCTCAAACAAGCATTGAACGTCTCAAACAAGCATTGAACGTCTCAAACAAGCATTGAACGTCTCAAACAAGCATTGAACGTCTCAAACAAGCATTGAACGTCACAAACAAGCATTGAACGTCACAAACAAGCATTGAACGTCTCAAACAAGCATTGAACGTCTCAAACAAGCATTGAACGTCTCAAACAAGCATTGAACGTCTCAAACAAGCATTGAACGTCACAAACAAGCATTGAACGTCTCAAACAAGCATTGAACGTCTCAAACAAGCATTGAACGTCACAAACAAGCATTGAACGTCACAAACAAGCATTGAACGTCTCAAACAAGCATTGAACGTCTCAAACAAGCATTGAACGTCTCAAACAAGCATTGAACGTCTCAAACAAGCATTGAACGTCACAAACAAGCATTGAACGTCTCAAACAAGCATTGAACGTCTCAAACAAGCATTGAACGTCTCAAACAAGCATTGAACGTCTCAAACAAGCATTGAACGTCACAAACAAGCATTGAACGTCACAAACAAGCATTGAACGTCACAAACAAGCATTGAACGTCTCAAACAAGCATTGAACGTCTCAAACAAGCATTGAACGTCACAAACAAGCATTGAACGTCACAAACAAGCATTGAACGTCTCAAACAAGCATTGAACGTCTCAAACAAGCATTGAACGTCTCAAACAAGCATTGAACGTCTCAAACAAGCATTGAACGTCTCAAACAAGCATTGAACGTCTCAAACAAGCATTGAACGTCTCAAACAAGCATTGAACGTCTCAAACAAGCATTGAACGTCACAAACAAGCATTGAACGTCACAAACAAGCATTGAACGTCTCAAACAAGCATTGAACGTCTCAAACAAGCATTGAACGTCACAAACAAGCATTGAACGTCTCAAACAAGCATTGAACGTCACAAACAAGCATTAAACGTCTCAAACAAGCATTGAACGTCACAAACAAGCATTGAACGTCTCAAACAAGCATTGAACGTCTCAAACAAGCATTGAACGTCTCAAACAAGCATTGAACGTCTCAAACAAGCATTGAACGTCACAAACAAGCATTAAACGTCTCAAACAAGCATTGAACGTCACAAACAAGCATTGAACGTCACAAACAAGCATTGAACGTCTCAAACAAGCATTGAACGTCTCAAACAAGCATTGAACGTCTCAAACAAGCATTGAACGTCACAAACAAGCATTGAACGTCTCAAACAAGCATTGAACGTCTCAAACAAGCATTGAACGTCACAAACAAGCATTGAACGTCACAAACAAGCATTGAACGTCACAAACAAGCATTGAACGTCTCAAACAAGCATTGAACGTCACAAACAAGCATTGAACGTCTCAAACAAGCATTGAACGTCTCAAACAAGCATTGAACGTCACAAACAAGCATTGAACGTCACAAACAAGCATTGAACGTCACAAACAAGCATTGAACGTCACAAACAAGTCGTATTTAGCTCACCACAATACTCAGAACGATCCATCTGAAAAGTAGCTGTGAAAAGTACCAGCAGAAATGACATCACTGCAATGTGACGAGCCTTAGTAACGTCACGGGACCGGTTAAACAGCAAAACTAAAACTCGAAACTTCATTTTTTGTGTTTTCCAATTTTTTTTGTGCAGATGTTAGCGATGAACTGTGTCTTTTTTTGTCAATTGAATGATTTTAAATATGCCTAACGAATCTTAAAAATGAAAGATGGTGACTTACAAAACCAAAAACAATTATTCACAAACTTTGCGTAGTGCAATTTCCTAGTCTTACTGGTAGTACCAATTGCCAATCGACTCCACATCAATCTACGACACCTATCCAGAACTTCCCCTTCAAACAGACATGCAACGCATTTATACAGCGCTGTGAAACTGGTGGAAAAAGGTTGTGGCGATGAGGAAAAAATGGAGATTTGGAGATTGCATCAAAACAAACTGTGACGTCATTACTGGAAATGTGTGAATGTAAATATGCTCACCTGCGCCACTCAGTGTGTGAAATTGTGTCTTCACATTGGGGAATAAATGTTGCTATGTCTTTTAATCGAATATACTGAAATAGTACAGAATAAACTGCTACTATAGAAACTAAAATGCACCTACCGATTGCAAAGTGTTAAATTTTTGCTTTTTGCTTTGTAATGAATTGGAAGAGAAAAAGCTAGGGGACCATGTCACACGAAATTAAAATGCGCATTCGCAAATGCAATTTGTGGTGCAGGCGTTTTGCGTCGGTATTGTTTCAAAAAGAATGGGTTTTTTTACCATGACAAGACTTTACGGTTATATTCGTCGCCATGACGGGTGTCATTATTTTTGTGCTAAAAATGTTTGGAAACTAGAAATGAAGTCAACGCATCAATAGATTTTCCCCCCAAAAAATCATTTCTGGCCAAGTTTACCTACGTTTTTAAACCCTTTAACTGCCACGGGCCGCATCTCTGCCCAAAACAGGAGGATATTCCCTAAAATTATATCTCCCGTTGTAAAAATATGTATATTCGCATTAAAATTTTTCGCGTAAATATTCACTTTTTGATGATGATTTATCATAAACAACAAACCAGCACAGCAGGTGGTCTGATTGCATGTCTCAACAAATGGCCGATTATCCGTTGGGAGTAGCGCGAAACGTTCTTCACACGAATTGTGCGCGAGGGTCTCAGCTTTCGATCGGCGGTTTCCGTTTCTCTCTATGACGTCACAATGGCGAGATGTGCGCATGCAAATTTCGACTGGTGGGATTGTAGTTTTTTGCGTACAAAACAACAAAATAGCAGGAAGAAATGTACATAACATGAAATAAACATTATGAGGGTGCAGTATAAAAAAAAAATAAATAAATAAATAAATAAAAAATTTTTTTTTTACCAATGAAGCAAAAAAAACACCAATTTACAAAAAAATTGGAAAACCTTTATTTCTTATAGTTACAGGTTTTTATTCTGGTTCCATAATACTAGTTTTGCTTTCCTGCCAATAGACAATTGAGTAATTCTTTCCTCTACATAACAATCACCAATGGTTTTCGAAAGGGTATATCCATATTCCTCCCGATCCGTAGTAAACTGGTTGTGATTGATTTCGAGGAGCGAAAACTACAACACAGAAAATGTTATATGGCATAAATTTAACAACAACGTAACCAACAGAACTACATTAAACTAATCTTATCAAGAGCTTGAACCAAGCAATATCGTGTAGCCTATCTTTCCTTCAAATTTGCCAACATGTCGTCTTTAGATTTCTAATGATTGTTTTAGCTATTTTGTGTGGCTCTGGTTTTAGTTCTCTGTAACACTGATGACATGCATAAACTATGTTACTTTTCCCACAAGGAAATGTTGTTTCACCTGAAGTTGAGTTGCACAAAAATATCACGCAATCCTTCGGCCCACGATCTAATAATGGGAATAAGAATATTTGTATTATTCAGTTTTTTAAAAGTTATTTTAACGGGTTGTCACTAGCAACCAAATTGATGTCATATGTTTAACAGAAACGTCACAATCAAACATTACTCGTCACAACCACACACGAGAATATACTCACCACAATAGTCGACTGGGTCTAACTGATAAGTTGATGTGAACAACACAATCAGAAATGACATCACTGCAATGTGACGTATTGTGGTGACGTCACGATGCATATTCAAAGTCAAATTGTGCCTAGGGGTTTTATTTTTTAGATGTTCTAAACATTTTAAATAAAAAATTTGCTTCAACGATAAATTGTATCTTTGGTCGGTAACGATTAAATAAAGTTATTTTTACAGAACACGTTATTTACAGATTATATTGTGTACTAAGCAAAGATTCTTGATTTTGCTTCTAACCGGCAGCATTGATAATAATCGTCATCCGAAGGTTTCTTTTGGACAAACTTCTTTGTACACAATATAATCTATGAAAGTTCCGTCGCCACAACACAACATCTGAAGTGTAGATCCCACACGTTGTAACATAATGTTATACGACTCACAACATTGTGGTAGGTAGGTAGAGGAGAGGTTGATATCATACGGAAAAGCGGCATAACAGAAGCCTACATCAAATATACTTTAATCTGAAGCAGGAAATGAGTGGGAATTAAGGTACTCTGCAACTCCACACAGTGGCTAAAGGTAAACATTACTCGATAGCTTTTGGTATGCAGTTATGTATCAACATTTCTGCACCATAAAAGTTACAAAACATGTTGCCGAAAATAGCTTATGGAAGTATCTGGGTCTCTGCACCAAAGTTTTGTACGCTTCCCAGTCAAAGTAGGTTATTTTCATACATTTGTACAAATCAGTTTCAGACATGCGTTTTAAATAAACGTTACCACCCTCAAATTAGTGTTTTCTTCCTTTTGGTCATTTTAAAGCTGCGCTGTGACCTAACTTATTGTTTGCACTTCATATGAAATAATGCAGCCATCGAGTATTTAAGGTTTTGTTTAGTGGGAGGAAAGAAAGTAAGATTTATTGCAAAGTTTACATAAAAGGAAAAAATCTGAAATAGGAAAAAAGGACTAGAACGTCAATAAATACAACAACAAAACAAGTCTTGTCACAGAAACCAGAACCAAAAATTAACGATTCGCTGCTACTTGTCCAACTCGTCCTTAATCAATTCCTTCCTAATCCAGCTCCGGAATGACGTAACCTGACTTGGATGGAATTGAGTGGAGAGGTTGAAGAGGATGAGTCGGGCGTACATGCAAATGTACACTCCACAATCGTATGCGTTTCCTTGCTGTGGAAGATTCTGTGCATACATAACACTATTGTCATAAACGTTGAATTGACTTTAATTGAATAGTAACATTTTTTTATGACAATAACAACTGGTGATAAATAAAATGCAGTAAAAGATTTATTGTTTATTGGGAATGTTCAGGAACAAAAACAAATCTACACATAGAGATCTCTAGATTACTTCTTATACAAAACACAAGGATTCCTAAAGCTTGTGAGTCTAGATTTGAAAAATTAAGACCATGAGAACACAAGATACTACATGGTATATGTTGAAAAACAGATATATAAACAATATTATTTCCAGATGCAAGCATGACAATATCTTTGAGTGACAGAGCAATGCAGTTACAAATTTGCAATCCTAACGCAGTTTATTTAGTAGAGGTTAAAAATATTAATTTACAGGCAACATTTCAAAGTATTGTAAGTTTTACATACTTTTGAAAGCATGAGACTCCAGTCTGCAGTTTGCTTTGTTTCTTCATTAAACTTTACATTTAAATAACTTAATACAATCTGAAATTGAAAATAAAGTCTTTAAATTTAATGCAAATTTGATAAAAACTGACCATTAACATTTGCATAAATGAGAAATTTTATGTTTAAGAACACAACAGATAGAGCAACTCACAGTGGCACATTCGATTTCCTTTTGGCTAGGTGTCATTGAGTTGTAAATATCCACAGTGCGTCGCGTGATAACAGCACAAAGCAAACTCCAGTGTGAACTAATGCACACGGGTATGATCAAGTAGGTTTTTTCATGCCACTTGTTCGGCAAACTGGGATTTCCCTTTCTCCTGAGCTCCTCGTAGAAGAAACTGCTTAAAGTGCAGGCACTTGGTGTTGATCGTGCGAGAAGTTCAAAGTATTTGTTGATGATGACATCGTTTAGCCATTCTCCTGGCTCCAGGGTAGCCAGGTCTCGTGACTTAAGACCAGGTTGGATTTCTTCCGTCTCTGTTTCAGGTTTATTATACTGCAACTTGGCAAGCTGAAGGCACCTTGAAATGTCATCCAATCTGCAATGCACATACCATGGGAAGTTAAAAACACAAAACTTACCAGTTTTTAGTTCTCCAGTTAAAAACACTACTTAATTCTTATAACAAAATGCTGGACCATATTGCACAAAAACGTTTTTAATTATAAACAGACCATGACTCAATTGTAATACCTATCAGTAAAATCTATGTGGTATAAATTCCTCATGCGATTCGCAACTTGGTTTGAAGTAAGACTCTCCACCGTCTGCCTTTTGTTCAATGCAACATTTGATACAATATCTGTCACACAAAAACAATTTGTACAATAATACGGTTAAGGACAAGAACGTAAATCGCATGTGCACAACTTATTTTTGAGTATGTCCAAACACACATAATACATAAACCACAATACAAACTTTTATCAACTATAAAATGTTTCAAAAAACTACCAGTATCTACAACTAAATATATCATTAAACAATGGAAATACATATATATATATCCATAATCTACACAGCTATGTGATTAAGAAACTGAGGATGCCCGTCCAGGCGAAATCGATTTTTCACGATTACTAATAAATCAGCTGACTGCAATTTAAAACTTTTGTTAGTTTCACCTAATACTTACAGCTATGTGAACATTATGGTTTGGATATATAGATTACCGGAATAATAGAAACCTTACTTTGTACGACTTGTTTTATGTCCTGATATGATATCACTACGTCCGGGTGAACTTTTGTGAGAACAATTAGGTCTTCTTCCTCACTTTCTTTAAACCTATCTCTGAGACACTTAAACGTCCTCATGAATTCAGATTCATTATTTTCATCATTTTCTTTAGAATGAGAAGATGAAGCTGATGGCGATTGTTTTGAATTTGAGGCCTTTGCTTCCTCCGGGTAACAGGAAGATTTGGAAGGTTGCTTTTTTGTTGTTGTTGCTTTTTCAACAGTTGATGGATCCTCTTCAGAGCTGGTGGAGGTAATAGTGTGTACATGTGGGTGGTCACCCGATTGCCTGTTGCTTCTTAGTGGTTTGGGTGGTATGTATGAAACACAGTCGACATATTCATCTCCACTTTCGTCGGTCACTGTAATTAAATGGGGACTAACATCGATTTTTGTTGACACATCAGAAGCTGAATTTCTTCCATTGGAGTCAGCCAAGGTTTCACTTGGAGATAAAATTGGTATTTTTCTTCGCCGGTACTTTTTGCAAGTCAATTTCTTTGGTGATGGCACAAATTGAACGTCATCGTCTGATGAAATGTCTCCAGAAGCTTGGTGTAGGGGTCGACGGCCAGTTATACGAGCGCATGACATAACAGACATGCACATTTGCCCTACATGCAGTATTTTAAATGCAATTTACGTCTGTTTAAATACAAAAACGATCAGATGGTCAAATTTGCAAGAAAACAGTATGTCAACTATGAATGTAATAAAAAATTCTGTCTGACTGGACATAAGAACTTGTGCTATATTTGCCTGCCAACAAAGTTTGTACTTATACACTTTGTCTTGCACAGCTAAAACAATCGGAGGTAATTATTACCTCATCATACAAAGAAAAAAATCCCCATTTCTCGACCTAAATAACGGAGCAAACATAGGTACAAACTTTAACGTATCAAGGTAAAGTTTACAAGCTTCCTATCCCCAATTTGATCAAGATTATATTTTAGCAATAATTTCTGCTTTCGAATTTTTTTACCACATGCCCATGTGCAGACAAAGGCTTATGTCTACTGTACGAATATATTGCCGAAACAAATTTATTTGAAAGAAAAATAACTCAATAAATCAACAATTTGTCTAGTGGGGTAGACAACAAATCAAAAAAGGAACAAAAGTGTTTCTCATTCAAATAAGTTTATAAGTATGAATAAAAATAAAATAGTAAAACACAAGCACAGTGCTGGCAAAAGAACGTCTTACATACTAATATGTGGTTAAATACAACATTACCTATACATGGACTGGACACTTTCACATATATGACGACAAAAGTGAACCAACATTGAAAACACAACAAGAAAGCAAACATAAATGGTCACGAAAATCATACAAACTAAATGCAAAATACAGCATACAAATAAATTTAAACTGGTAGATGTTACTGACACAACACAAATACAGCAGAGGTACATGACATAACCAACAATGTATAGTGCACAAACGACAAAACTAAACAAAAATTAGTTAGCCGGGGCCAGAGTCATTTGCTTGGATTGGTGTTCATTGTATTCTTCTTGTTGTGGTGCTGGGGACATTGTTGCAGAATCTGACTTGTCTGAAGTCTGGGTGTGATTGGATGTCAAGATAGGGCAGCATTATCGAAGAGTCACCCAAAGTTCTGAAAGTAATTTGAACATAAAAATTAACTGCAACATAACTTTAGGTCATCAAAAGTTATCTACAGAAAGAACCAATAATTATGAAACAAAAGGTTCACAGGCATTGCAGCCAATATAGATCAATAATTTTTTTCCAACAAGTCTGAACAAAATTTGAAGGCCGCATCTCTCAATTAAATCCTAAAAATTGAGTTTTAGAAGTCATTTGTTATTGTGCACCTGGTTACAGTTTCTCTTGTTTGCCAAAAACAATTGCCGGGTCTGATGACTCATGAAGGGGGTCTACTATTGCTGAACAGAAAAAAAATTTATTGCAGCTGCATTAAGACAGCACATTGGGGGGTTTTGCAAAGGCTAACTGCTAAATTGTCAGTCCTAGGGGGTGTACAAACAGCCCCGGTGGGGCCCCAAGACAATTACAAGACATCTAATTCTTCATGAATTGTGTAGAGGAGGGTTGGTGGCTTCACTTAATCGCAAATGGAGGTAACTTTCTGTGATTCATTTTTTCACAAAACAAACCTACACTTTTTTCTGCTTTTTTTACCAAAATAATGGCCAACAGAGGGTCAAAATGCCCCCGGGGGAGCAGTTTAAGTAGTTATTTCCATTATAAATTTGGCCACAATTCCTTGCCAAGGGTCCGCACTAACAGAAAATCACAAATTGAACATACTTTCTGTGATTCATTTTTTCACAAAATCAACCTCAATATTTGGGTACTTTTTCAGCTACATGTACAACAGCACCCTCTACCAATTTACTGCCTGACTAATAACCCTGAAAAACAAACTAAAACTGCCCCAAACACGCTGAAAATCGCCCTGGCAACAGCCTGTTCATCTGCGCTCATTCAACCAAACACTGGCGCCCATGCATGACCCATTGCATTGTTACACACAATTTTACTCTGTTACGCAGGAGTTCGAGAAGGGCAATTCCCAACCGGGAAAGTCTTTTCCATAGAAATACAGAGATGCGGCCTGAAAAGACAACTTTACTGGAATTTAATTTTTCAGATCTTGGTTTGGAATAAGTGAGGGTCTTGGCAGTTTGACAATCCTGCCTTGTCATGAGATAGTTATGACTTTCTGCGTTAATAACGAGTATACAATTAAGCATTCAAGCCTCCATATACTAACTGTCCATATCAAAAGAATCCTCCTTCATCAAGTCGATGTCCATCGCACGTTTAAACTTGCGGGTACAAGTACACAGGTGATTACTGACATCACTAAGTTGTTTTCTTCCATATTTCTGCTTTTTCTATACGTCAAATAAAAGGTTAAACATTTAGTTATTCCTAAAAGTACAAGAAGAGATATTTTTGTGGCGAAAATCACATAAAGTGATAAACCTGTGGTTTGTAACAAGACACAATACTCGGATATAAACAACAAGAATATTCTACGTCAGAAAAGATATCAGGAGAATTGAAACACGTTTTTTTGAGTTTTACCCTGGAAAAATATTCATCTGGAGAAGAATTTTCAGATGAAGTTGCAACTGCCAACACAACTTGATCATCAGATAACACACTGTTGTCGGAAAAGTATCTGAAGAAGGAATAACCTTTAGAAAAGCACATTAATTGTATTTTCATTTCAAACACTGTAACCATTAAACAACTTATTGCCATTTCAATGGAAATTTACACATATCTGATAAGCACACAAAATGATTGTCGTAATTCAGACTGAAATAGGGGCCACTAAACTACAGCCACATAATTAGTCTATCAGGCCTGATGAAGGTGTTTACAGCAAATTGGCAGATACTCTTGTGTCACAAATAATCTTCTTTTGAACAGTCTTCAGGCCAAAATTGTCACAAGTCAGAATGTAAACCTTTCGACAACTGGTTTGGTGGCAAATGCCCCACAATAAAAAACTCCACATACCCACTACTGTTATTAGCTTTCAGACAAACTTTACACGGAATAGGGGATCTCCCAGGACCTCTCGGGAATGGCTCCTTCTCTTCAATTGGCTTCATGTAAGTGCGTTTGGCGCCTCCATGTGAGTCGTGTCTGACTCTTTTCCAAATGTAGTGGTTTGGTCTTATTTTAATCACCTTGAAATAATGGTCATTGACACATTTCAAGCTTGATACAATTTTTTTTTTGGAATTTAGTTTCAATTCTCACCTAACCGGATAATACTACAGCAAGCTGCTTTCAGTATCCACCCCTTATTAAACAGAGGTATTGCAATCATGGATTGAAGGGGAAAGTTATAACGTTTGTGCTAATGCAACAGTGTATACAGGGAGCATATTATGGCAATATTTTTTACAAAAAGTGTGATAACTAGGACTGGCCTAGATTTCTACCTAATTATCCAACCAAAATGCTTTTTTATGAATATATATATTTCGCCTATGCAGCATCCTCAGTATTTTTTACACAAACTTTATTTTGGTGGATTTTGTGGGGCCACAATATAATCTAAATAGAAGTGTAAACATAATTATTCTTTCCAGCTCCAAACACACACAGCTGCTCTCAACCTTGCAATGACTGAACAAACCTCCTCGCAACATTTCCTACTAACAGCTGCTCTGAACTGCAATTTATACCAAAGCTCATCTCGCTGTTTCAGGAATTTATGGTAATGTTCTCGCCAATCTTTGCCCAGTGCCCACGGGAATATTTCATATTTGAAATCTTCCTCATCTTCTTCCATGTCGTTGGCCAAATATCTGGTTAATATTGACAAAGCTATCAGCTGGCATGATTCTTTGTGTGACAGTTATAAAGGTTAATATCAAGGATTTGTTTAGGAAAATAGGTGAAGGTCCATTCTCTTATTTTATGCCGGTTTCTGTTTTTACGCATCCATTCTACATCATTTGAAAGGTGATTTGACAGTGCCAGAAATACCAATAATCATACCTACCAATAATAATACAAACAAAATATTTCTCGTTTATTTATCTGGAGTTTAATTATGGAGAAACTTATTGCTTAGTAACTGATCTTTCTGAACTGACATGTGCAGAGCAAACTATTGCTCTGTATTATTGACTTTCTGCAGACAATACACTGTAGTTACAAAAATATGTCAATTAAACAGGGAAAGTTCACCAACATACCATTTAGCATAATCCTGCAAATCAACGTGCTAAATCATGTGCCTAAATTGTGTATATACTCTGACAAAACTCTTTCTTATAAATTTTTGTGTTTATCTGCGATTACGTTTATGTAATAATGTAGGTACGTAAAGCACGAAGTTTTAAAAATGAATTCCAACAATTAATCAGAATCTTTCTTCTGGCACTTAAGTTTCTAAAATGTTTATTTGAAACCGATGTTTCGTCTGCCATCTGGCGAGACTTCCTCAGGGACAGGGTTATGTAGTAAGAGATTTTTGTGGGTCTCATGCCTTAAGAATGGCTTGAAGATTCTGATTAAAAAGTATGCCTGGCAGCAAAAATAGCAGTAGAATTCCAACAAGTTAGCAACAGCCAAATAAAGTCTTTACTTACAAAGCAAGAAAAAAGTTTTCTCGGTTGTAATCTTCAAAGGGCAATGCTGCACGTTTGAAATATGCCAACACCATAGCTATGAGGTATTTGTCTGCGACACGACAACAAGCATCTATCCACATGAACTCCTGCACCACACTATCCTCTGTAACACATTGCAGAGTGTAAAATGTAGACGAAATGACCATAACGGTTATTAACAACCATTAACAATTTCATAGTTGACCTTTGTAGAGGTTTACAGTTTATTTACTCTGTTTATTAAAAAAACTGGCATTGTGTGACAAAATTATGCTGTTATTCGAATTCAGCCACTAACATATTTTCGTTACTTACCAAAAAGATCGAAAAAGGCATTGCACTCGTCTGGTGTCACGCTAAATCGCGTACGACAACTAATTTTCTTGGGCCTTTTGACGTCTGGTGCCGAGGCTTCAAGTGCTTTTGAAGACGTTGTTTCTTCAAATCCGTGCCTAAATACAAATAAGTTAAGTGCCTTGACAGGACAAAAAATAATGGTAACAAAGTTTGTTTCGGTCCGGGCCTACCTCTTTCGCTTGCATAAAGAGCTTGGAGTAACAAGTTTCAAAATATATTTCGAAGAACGATTGAATTTCATTGATGACATTTTGATTTTGATTGAATTCAAAAACGACAATTTTCCTGTGATTGAAAACAGCGTTTATATTATCGTTTTATAAATCCTTACACAACGATCGCTTTCATTTTAATTTTTAAGTTACTCCATTGTCGTCACTCAAAACTTTTCCCGCCACAAAAATACGCTCCAAAAGTTTCAAAAAACAGCTGATCAAGAACAGAGATTTTATCATAATTTCATGATAATTAACACAAAGATTAGTGACTTATATATAATTTGCGCATATATACTAATAGTTTATAAAATTTACTTTACGTGGGTGCGACGACTGTGAATTGGTCCGCCATGCGCATGTACAAGTTAAATTTAAAAAAAACTTTTACATTTGTACAAACATATAAATATATATATATTGACAAATTTATGACCGAAATGCGCAATGGATTCACACAGTACTTGGATATTTTCCGCGAAGAAGAAATGTTTGCAATGTGTACGATTTCCATGACTTATTTCCAACTGCCGTTGGGTGGCAATGTCATGGCAACCAATCAAATCACTACATTCACGTCCAGTTTGGTGATTGAAAATTTGTGCGTCAGATTGCAGTAAAGTTTCGAAAGAACGCAGCAGCCATGAACTCAGAAGGACTTCATCTGTCGATAAACTATGCTTCTGGAAGCGGGGTTATTCTAAGTCCAGAGCAAAAAGCCGCCTTGGAAACCTCTTTGGTAATCTTGAAGACCAATTACAAATACCAGAAAGTATTGCTCTGGGGCAAGATTTTGGGCATTAAAGACGACTATTTTATAGCCCAGGGAACTGGCAAAGATGAGCTTTATGAAAGAAAAGCACTTTACAGGTAAATCTATTTGCAAGGATATAAAACTTACATTCTTAAATAAAATGTGGTCATCAATGCTTTTGTGCACTTTTTATTCATTTTAAGACAATTGTATAGCAAATATTTTCCAGTGTGCCTCCATTTTTGCATGAATGCTGAGCCCAGGTAGTTAAACAATTACTAACATTCGTTTTTATTTTCATGTCCTCTCATCAAGCAATTGAAAGCAAACAAAACATATAAATCCACCTATTTAATATCTGTCTGTGACTTTTTAGTCTCAACTGCATTGATTGGCATCTTCTACCCCCGGCCACAGACAAAATGATGGAAAAAGCAGCGATGGTGAGAGGTCGTCTTATGGGCGATCCCTCATACGAGTATGAACACACAGATGTAAGGAGGGTGAAAGATGGTGATGAGTACACGGAGGAGGAAGTTACTGTAAGCATGTCAGATTGAAAAGTTTACGCAGATAATGTTTTTTGGGGGCCGTTAATAGTGCTGATAAAACAAATTCATGTCTATGTTATTGCTATTTTTTTTATAAATATTTTGGTGCTGGATATAGTTAAAATTTTGCACATATTAACATATTTTGTAATCTGGTTGTAAGCATGTTTGCATTGCAGTTATCTCTAGTTGCAAGATGATAATGATATTGAACAGCGTGGACATTACAGATTTTGAATAACATGACAGCCTTTTTCATAATCGGCTACCACACATTAATTATCTGTCATAACTGTAAATCACATCTTTTATTGCTTTATTATACATATTTTTTATTGATACATTGTGTAGGGTACTCATACATTTATGAGAAATGTACGTTTCTTTCAGATTCAAATCAAAGAAGAAGACAGGTTGGCTGCCATTGTTGCGACGATTAATGATGAGGCTAGCATCGTTCCAAGGGGTGCATTTATCAAAACTCCACTCGGACAAATCCACACAAATAGAAGCTTTGAAGGCAAGTAACACAGAGTTTGAATAAATGTTGAACATCCATGTATGTCAGCAATGGACAATTAAACTGGTTAGCTGCACTAAAGAGACCTGAGAGGTTAAAACAATGTGCACTGTATGCAGACTTATCATTTATGACTCTATAAGACATACAAAATTGTACTAAAAAATACATAATTTTGGAACTGCGATGACATCCAGCGTGTCAAACTCTGATTTAACAGTATTTTCTTACCCCATTAATGTTATTTGATAGAACTACAATTAACGTTTTGTTTATTGCCACCTCTTGGTTAGGTTTAAGTGTGACTGAAAGTGGGAAACTTTCATCATACATGCACTTCCGTGAGGCACAGAACCTTGCATCCAAATCTATCAAGGAAAAAGCAGACCTCAACCCTTCAATAGATTTCCTTGACAACATTGAAGATGATATTCCCAAAGGTAATTCAAGTTGTTGTATGTTTTCAAAATAGAAAAGAAACACTGGAAAATGCTGAACTGAAGTACATTTTTATTGTGCTGAGAAAAAAACTCGATATGAATAATGATGACATACATATATTGAATTTTAGGTACAACAAAAAAACAACCAGACAGTACACACAAAACATTGCACAAATGTAATTTCTGCATAAATTTTGCTAAAAATTTAACAAAATACAAGATGTAACTGAAGTTTACAATTCTTACATGCATAATATACAAACACTGATCAAAACTAATGCAAATAGTCTAACTATTTATTTAATATAAGTTTTGTTTTTCAATCAGGTTCTTGGAGCCTTCAGTTTGAAAGGGGAAGTGGTCTCGTCGTTATCCGCTCCCTCCAGTGGGTGGGGGTCACTTTCTACCACGTCCCGCACACCACAAAGTTTGGATGCATCTACGTGGGCACTGGAGAGAAGAATTTCGATATCCCCTTCATGCTTTAACCATCTTGCTGCGACCCTGCACAATGTTTCAACATTTACATTTTGTGTATATAATGAAAGTGTATGTGTTTTCGAGTTATGCGACTGAGAAAAACTTAAAATAGACTCACTGTTTTGTTGACTTTTGGTGTTGCTGTTTCACAAATATGAAAATCAAGACCTTTCATGTGTTGTCCATGTAGTTTAAAGGCAGATCTGCATCACTTGCGTTGCGCTTGTAATGATTTGCAATTAAGTTTGTGTCATTTGAACCCATCTGTGCCTTGTATATTGGCTCAAACTCCTGGTAAGACGTAAAAGTATTCAATTATCGCAGTAAACGGATTCTAGAGTTTATAGAATTGTTTGGCTTAGGCAAAGTCTAACATTAGTTTTCACTGTATATCCAATACCTGTCTGGTGATTATTTTAGGCCAAAGCAAATAATGAATAAGTACCATTAAATGTTAATCAGCCTAAATATACTGGCAACATTCTAGCGTGAAAACTTTAATTGTTCTTACCTTCAGCTGACGAATGAAACCCAAATTTACATTAACACAGAATCTCTTGCTCTTGACATAAGCATATGCTTCTCTGTTAAACATAAGAATTATACACTCATTTATAGCTAATGCACTCTGTAGTACAAGAATAATGTATGCAATATAAAGGATTTACCGCATATATGTGAGTAAACAAATATAAATCTGCAACAAGTTGACATTATTATTACTTACTTAAAAGAAATGCTCTGTTTCTGCATCAGGAAAGCAACAACAAAAGCAGCACTAGAATAAGAGGTTGGTTACACATATCTGCGGCATTTTAACATTTAAACCTAAGCACACAAGAAATTTATATTATAAATGTAGTTTGAAAATAATGACATTAAAAGAATTTGACTCAACATAACCCACTTAAACCTATCTGACAGGAAAAATTAACATGCCACCTTCTTGAAATTCCAGCATTCCCATGAACAAGGACAGACCCACCCTTGCTTACACACAAGTTCATAAATTGGATAACTGTAGAAAAATGAGACAATATGTTTTCACAAGGGTTGTCAGCCACTTCAACAACCAGGTACCTATTTCAAAAGCAATGTTTTAGTTAAAGTTATGGCCTAAAAAATCTAACATATTGGAAGACAAGAAGAATAAAATGCTTATACTTCATATTTTAAACACATGAAATATTTAAACACCAATATCTAATATTTACTAGAACAAAAATATTCAATGCTTTTAAAACCAATTTTGCATTACTCGAAGTTTTCTGGAAAATTTGGTCGGATTATCTTTCCTTCCATTGGATGTCGCACGCAAATAATATGCGTTATTCCACAAGCAATCAGATCTTGTAGCTGAAAAACAATTGACAAAGTATCTGCATCCTGTTGATATAGGATAGTGAATATGTGTAAACATGATGATTTTATGGTTGATAGCTGAAAACAATTGACAGTATTATAAGGCAAAAGTATCTTTATACTGTTGATATAGGATGGTGATTGTTTATAGAATGTGTAAACTAAATGCATGGTAATATTATGGTTAATTCAGTGCAATATTTTTAAAACAGCTAAACTTCTAAAAAACGTTACTGCAGTGTACGGTTGTAATGTTGTCGTTCACATGTACATATAAATTAATAGGTGATAAAACTAAGGTAGTAAAGTGCAATATACCTTTGACTTGCTTGCAGCAGAGTAAGGACCAAGATAGACACCCTTGGTTATCATTTGTTTGTCTTGTCTCATTGAGTACGTCCATTCCTAAAGTAATGCAACCAACGTACAAAAATACTCCAGCAAATATTCTTTCCACAACATTTAAAACAGCCTGTAGACTTACTTGGCTATCCTGCATTTCCAATTCGCTTTCATCACAAAACATTATTGAACTCAAACCGTTGTTATTTAAGCAAAAAGATTAAGACTTTTATTGTTAAATACAATTTCTTCTGAAGGGGGTGTGTCTTTTCCAAAAAGGGTATTTCCCTGGCATTAAAATCATAATTTCCGTCTTACAAAAACAATCTTTTTTTTTGAAAAAATATGAAAAGGGTATTGTAGCAACACGCATGTTTCCCTACTTAATTCTTTACACATTTGGAACACATACGGACCGAAGACTGCAGACGGTGTTAAGCTTTCCTGCAGGAGCTCCCACAGGCTTTCTGGCATCCTGCTGGACAACACATTTTTTCTGACACTTTGTTATAAAACGCTCATTTCGTAATCCTTCAAGGACTTCAGTCCAGTCTCGTCTACTCTCTCAGTCGCTCGTATTCTCTCGGCCCTGTCGTTATTCTTGCCATCGCGCTGTAAACGTTCGCACGTTCTTTTAATAATTAAATTCGCTGCAATTCAGTCACGTGTTAAACGCGCTTGAAACTAGTTAAACTTAAGCCACCTGGTAATTGCAATCGTGTGTTTCCATTAATAAAGAAGTCTGTTCACGGAGCTGTTAATTCAGTAGTCTATATCAGCAAGAACACGCAAACAGACTTTAGCTTCAGCAAAGCAGCGACAGGGAATCCTACTTGTACGCTGCAGTATTTCCCTTGAATTAAAATCACAATTTCCGTCTAACAAAAACAATCTTTTTTACAAACAAAATATTTTGTCTATTTTGATGTCATCGCATTTTCTTTTTCGCCACCTCGTGCGTTTTTATTTGGTAATTAACATTGCATTTATATTCGCACAAATTTGTTGTTTTTTGTGACCACACATGGGCATACGTTGCATAAGTCCTACATCTTATCAACGACGGATACCGCAGATGTGCAATAGATAGTCGGGGAGTTCGCCCAGCATGTACCTCATAGGCAAAATATTGCCCTTGTCAAAAACCCGACTTCGTGTTACCTTTGTAAGTAATATAATATTATCAATGGCTTCTTTTCAAGTTAAATTGAATTCATCAGCCCAACACATTTGTTTGTTCTACAGTAACCTTGATACGTGCTTATTACGACACAATGACAATCTTGTCTTGTATTTCTTGCAGCAAACTCTATTAGTTTGTGTTTTGTGTAAAAGGGATTTCATCGACAGAAACGAAACAGAGTCAAGAAGAGATACAGACAACTAAACAAAACCATGCACAGAAAACAAAGACACAAAATCCGTGTTAAGACCAATGGATGTTGAAAATACAATTCTTTCGCATAAATTCGCCCTTTTGATAATATTGCAACATTGCCTAGATGGAAACCAAGACGAAAATTACAGCTTAAAACATAATGAAGTCACAATAAATGTCACTTGAACACAAAACAGAGCGTGACGTCACAAAATACGAATCAAATGTACCCGTATACACTTGTATTAAGGACGTATCGACAGGGTTAATAACCTCTTTACCAATAAAACCAAACGAACAACTTGCAGATTTTAAAACTGTCCTGGGCGAAACAATTCACATAAAAATCAAAGGAAAAAAATATAAGTGCTGATACCACACGGTGGAGCTAGAGGTCGTACCGCTGGATGCAATCAAGGCGGCATTCGATTTTCATGGAAACCATGGTTACAGTTTTCTATTTAGATGAGGTTTTGAAGTGAGAAAAATGAATAGGTTTTAATCACTCAGCATCGGTAAGCCAGTTATATTTTAATATAGGTGCTTTTTTTAGAAGCATCATTGAATTGTAGGTCTACTGAAAAGTTGACGTAAGCAGCGTTTCGGTTATAAATGTACATGACGACATGATGAAGAAAAACTCGTTTAGCTGCATTAGGTTTGCAAAATCTGCTTCTTCACTTGATCCGTTTCATTCCTTCATGTGATTTCGGCCAAACAAAACTTCATAATATTTAACTCAGAATAGGAGACAATTTCAAGGATCGACAAGTTGAGTTGGAGGAATTTTGAAACAAAATCATCATATTCAGACCTCAAGTAGACCTGGAAACAATGCAAAGTAAATATACGGTTTACGGTCTAGTGCAGGGTAAGTGAAATAGATTATATGTAAGTAAGTGTAATGCAAATTGAGAACTGGGGTGAGCCAAGATATTCTGGCAGGTATTTCAAATAATACTTTCTATCACACATTCACAAGGAGATCAAAGAAGGCAGCTCTGATGTTAAATTTTGTTGTCGCAGCGTCCAATTACGCGTTCAAATGAAACCAAATCACAAATTATTGCCACAAACATTATGACAAAAAAATGTAGCAGCTCAGGTTTTATAAACTTTTAACATGTGCATGTGCAACATACACCACATATCACTTGAAGCTGCGTTTATTTTCACCGAAATATTAATTTCCAAGTACAACGCGGTAATGTTTCGTGCAATGGCATAATTGGCAGGATCTCCCCACTGCACAGGTCCTTACTTGGCGATTACAGATATCGTATCGCGATCATTAGGTTTATAGTTGACAAGAACAAGTTATAGTAGCCGTCGTAAGGACCTTGTTGTTGATCTTAAATGGATGTAGGCTGTGAAGATTAGATTGACATCTACAAGCCATATTGGTTTCTTCATATGTTGTGTTGCGCAAGAATGTTTAAGATCCACTGCCTATGATAATAAGACTTACAACAATAAAATAACGACTCCCACGGCGTCACACGCTTGTTGAATCTGTGTGAAGATAGTCTGGTGACGTCAGAACAACGGCGGTGGAAGGTTGACCTCCTGAGACGAGAAAGCGATCTGAAAGTAGAAAAAAGTATTACGTGGTTACGTTTTGAGGGGGCCCCTAATTCCTGTACACATGAAACTTCTTTACGCGTTACAGGACAGGAGTGTCAAAATTGTCGGTCGCTGGGCAATTTTTACGTAACCCGCGAGTATGGTATCACATAGTGTTCCACATGAACCGCCTATGTTTGGATAAATATTTGAGGTTAGGTTGACTATTGCAACTTCACTCCAAAGCGTTCGATGAAACTTTGTTTACCAACAAGAAGAGCACGTGACACCAAGCGCAACGCGACACGAATTCCTTTTCAAGGATTGACCAGTGAGCATACATGGTATATATTTACCATTCAAGCGTAACGGGAAATACACGTATGAATTTTAGGGTTGAAACGTTGCCCCGTGGATGCCTTTGCTCGATCAAAATTGGCTCTCGTTCAAAAAACATTGGAACCTCCCTACCTCAGCACTTCTAATACATGCGGCAATCGAAAAATGTATAGTTACTTATTGTGTATGGTTTTTAGTTTAGTAGTTGCAGAACCACACAGCAAACCTATGACTGTAGACAAACTCAACTCCCTGTTACGTTTTAACTTGATTGTTTCTTTGTAAAGATTGAGAAGTAACGAAGTTTCGTTCACTATCAAGGCCCCATATCATGAAAACAGTGGCAACGAAGCATTTTACACAAGGGGGAGACATCTAGGGTGCGAAATATCTGGAGTTGACAAGTCTAAAAGGGAAAGCCAGAGCTAAAATGCTGTTTATCATATTAAGTAGACGTTTCGAACTCTTACTGGGTTCATTATCAGTACTATAAAATGCAATCACAAGAATTAAAACTTATTCGGAAAACATTGTCAGAAATAGGTTTGCGTTTCCCCACTATCAAAATGTTAAACATGTCGAAAAGATGATAAATTAGGACCAGAATATTTCGCTTTGTGCAACTTTCGGTCAACTTTGATCCATTGGGTGCCAAACAATAGAAGGAAACCACAGTGGAGAGCGCTTTCGTTAAACAACTGATTGGTACACAGTAGTGCTAGAGGCTCAGTGAGAGCCATAGTAAAAGAGCAGGTGATTTAGGAAGTATAACGATGGTGTTTCGCTTACCAATAACACTTCCGCTATCGACTTCCCCTCCGCTATCACGTGACGTGCCTTGCTCTCTGTTTGTTTGTTGCGTCACAGAATTTTCATAATCGACGTTATCGAAACTTGATCGACGAACGTCCGCCTCCAACCTCACCTCCCCGACGTTGCTATGGGGTTCAGGACTGGTTAGTAACGCGCATGCGCTGTCGGGCGATTCCGCCCCAGTTCTTGCGCTGTCGGCCGCGTTTGATGGCACGGAGGGGGACGGATCAAAAAACGACAAAAAACTGTCCTCGAACGCGAACGCTGACGTTCCCGGCGCCTCGTCCACCAGAACGCGATCCCCGACAGGCATTATGACGTCACCGTCGAGGTTGCTCTCGGGCGGTCGCGTCATCTCCGAATCACGTTGTATGGATGGCGCTAGAGAGTTGAGGGGCGGGGGGATGGAACCGACTCTGTTGTAGGAATCAAACCAAAGTTGTTCCGCACACGAAGTCGCTTCCTCGTACGATGGAAGATTTACACGTTGGCCGTTTACAATCAATCCGTTCTGTAAACGTCACAAAAGAAATTAACAAAGGTCATTATGATGACGCATTTGGGAAACACAAGTCGTTAAACCGCTAATGAAGTCGTCACATTTTGACACACTAACTTGGATCAAATTAAACATAGTAATGTGGGGCTAAAGTTTGTTGCTTTTACGATTAATAGCTACAACCACTTTAGGAATAGCAATAGTGTGCATTCTACAATGACTTAAAACCAAGTATGTGTTTTGACCAACAACAAGTGACATTGTTCAGGTGGAACTCTCCTAGAGCTAATGAACATAGAATATACGAAATAGTAAAAACAGTCAGAAGGAGGCATATAATGAGGAAAACATATTTATAACTGAGAAAAGAATTAATCCTGCCAGTCTTTATACCAAGAAGGCTGTGTAAATATAACAACATAAGTCTATAAAAAGCCACAATGGTTATTATGACATCACATTAAGGGAACTTACTAGAGTCTCTACTTTTCAATTTATTTTGGAATAATCATAGAAATACGGCCATAAGTTTTATGTTTTCACCAGCCTGTTTGTAACTTTATCCAAAACAATAGTTTCGCTTTACCTAATTTTTTAAGCACCACCATACAGTGTACACAATATACTGAAAAGTGCCCCAGGCAAAACTTATTCTATTGATAGAAATTTAACATAAATTTGCATACGAAGTTCAATGGTGAGATCAAATTGTTTCTTGCCATGTTCAAATATAGATATCTAAAGGAACGACGAAACCACACATTACAAAAACTTATTAGTCAGTGTTCACTGTTTTGATGGAGACTTTGCCAGTGGATGACTCACAACATGTCTAGCCATTACCAGTTCATACACACACACACACACACTTACACACATACACCCACATATGACCATATAATGGCTACACAAGAATTTGATACATGAAGTGGAATAGTAGTGTCATATTTAATACCAAGTTGATGAACACAATCCTACCCAACAATGCTTGTTCCATTTGCTAAAAGTGTTTTCAAGTAGAATAAACCACAAACTTTAATTTTGAAGACAAACATAACAGTAGGGGGATAAGTAGAGCAAACAGAAATGAACAAAGAGCTTCACATATTCCCTTTATCACTAGGCAAATGCTTGGTAAATGCTTTTTTTCGGTACTTGTCATGGCATTGGCCATGGTTCATTTATCATGACGCCTAAGGTGTCAAATGCATCACTTACATAATATTACATTTTAAGTCAATACATTAGTATAAGGCTATCTGCAAGCACATACTAAAATTGAAAAATGTGAATCCCATTGTACCACACAGTCTGATTGTTGGTAAAATCAATAAAAAGCATTTGGTTGGATTTTACGAGTTAGCCACACAACAGTGTGGGCTAGCAATAAAAGTGCAGTGGTTTTATATGTGGTATAATGGGGGCATCTCACAAACATGTTTGATCACGTGATAGCTGCATGCAAACTCTCCACATATGCATGCATCATACAAAGCATGTTTTCTGACAATGGTAGGGTTTTCTTTATGAAATCAACATGTATTCTTATTATAAACTGTGCCCAAACACAAGATTAATTATGAAACTGACCAGTTTTATGAATTAAAAACAAATAAACCTTAAACGTACTGAAATTAGTGAATCAGTGTTTAACTTAACAAAGACCAAGATTTTTTTTATGTTCAAAAAATGTAAAATTCTAAAATATGTTTCATTCATTCTGTTTTCTTCATGAATTATGAGTTACTCTCATTGCTATTTTTTCAAACATAGACATCCAACCAACCAAACCCAAGCCACAGAGTCTATTAAAACCGTGCCTTTATTTACATTTGTGTACTCACAATGCTGTCTTAATTTTAGACTATACAAAGGATCAGAAATTAACCAATCAAGTGCAAGAACATATTCCAACCTCATCTTCTCGCTTGTCTCTCCATCTTCGCTTGATGTCCTTCAACTTGGGTTTACAAAAAGCAAGAATAATTACGATCAGAAGAAGAGATAGCACGCCGGCAGCCACCCCTATCACTGTACGAATCATATCATCTGATAGTTTGAATGCATTGGGTCTCGTCACTGCTGCAGTTGTGGACTCAACTAAGAAAATTAATATTTTAACAAAATAATAAGAGAAGTTTAATGAGTCTAACTTAAGGCCTCAAAAATTCTGTTTTAAGATTTGGTAGATACATATTCACTTTTTGTTGTAGTTTTAAACCAGAAATCCCATTCATGCATTATGAGCGTGAGGGTAAATTGCCCAGTAATATAACATACACATATATTTGTTTCATCTAGTGAAGTATTAAAGTGTGCATACATGATAACAATAACAAACCTGGCACGCAGACTGGATACTGGTTCGGTGCGTGCGGTTCTATGGGTACCCACTGTCCATTTGCTGAACATTTCATCTCGGGCAATCCATTATACAACTCATAACCACTCTCACATTCAAACTGGACTTTCCCTTCGTACGGGCAACAAGCATTTAAATGAGCCATACCTATAAAAAAAATACAGATTTACAGAAAATACAACGTTTACTGGGTAAATTGTAGAAAATATTTAGGAGTCAATTACACATCACTGATATGATCTAAAGTAACTAAATGCCTGAGAAGATTTTGTTTAACATGTTTAACTTATGAAGAGTTGCAGCACATTACTTAAGTGATAGAGAAATGTTTAATATTATCCTAAATGGACATGTTTTTACTTGGGCAAGAGAGGACTTCACAAGATAGTACATAAGAAAAACTTGAGCTACTTAGTCATTGTTTAAACGTGAAAAACAACATATATAAAAACTTTAAAATTACATTAATTGACAACACACACTTCTACTTACCCTCGCAGCAGAGAATAATTCCATTTTCAATCGCTTGCGGTCTAGGGCAGTACATAATTGGACTAACTGTTGTTGCACCTGTAATGCAAGACAAATAACAGCTGAAAAAACAGCATAAAAATATTTTGTAACAAATCGATACAATCACAAATCAATCGTTATTGTATCCAGACATAACTCTTTTATAAGGAACCATTAAAAAGGAACCTAACAGAAAAATACGAGTTAAAAGCCTTGAAATATGGCTGCACCTATGGCAAGAAATATTTAATTATCCTTAAACTCAAACAGTTATAAACCTGCTTGCAGAAGAACATATTTTAACTATTACTTGATGAATTCTTGTTGACGAATTGTGTCTAAGTTATAGACTGATGCTTCCCCTTAAATACTAACGGCAAGACTGTAAACAGAATGATGTAATTCCTCTGCATCAGGTAATCACTGACCGACAATTTTTATCATACGTCAATCACCTTTCTGACAGGAAATCATCTCACTAACCTGCACAGCTAATCACACACAAACAGCGAACAAAACTTACTACCAGCCATACTAGGTTACTTATGCTTCACAACCAACCACAAAAAGTTTTGTATAGATTTTTTAACAAAGAGCTGATCGCAAACAATTATATCGATAGACACTTTCCTGCACTAATTGAATAATACAGTCAGCCAGTGGAAGGTTTGGCTGCCAAGTGCATTATAAGTTTTATATGCATAATGCATCTTATAATTCACATAACAGTAACAATAATCATTTAGGCCTTTGAGTGTTGCTTTGTTTTTATCACATCGTAAAATAACTGTCTGTAAAAACTAAACCTGTCCAGTTGCTGCCAGACCAATTAACAGCCAAGTCTTTTAAAATAAATAGCAGCACTTAGCCAGTCAGAATTACCCTTTCATGCCTGTTTGACATGCTGTGTGATGATGGATGTTTGGTAAATGGTTTTGGCACAAGTTTGATATGAACATGACTAGGCTCTGTGATGTCACAGAGTGTTACACATGCATGAATCTGATGTCACAACGCATCATGATGAGTCATAGTTTGTCACTCTGTGAATGTAATTGGTAGGAAGTCCAAACAAAACCAGTGCATTTGTTGTTTTGAGACACAAAATTATGATTAAAACTTTAGGGCTAAATGAGGTTTATCCAAAAAATCTGGAATAAAACTTACATAAAATTTAACACAATAGGAGGATCAGGACAGAAGTGCAACTGAGAGATTGAGGTAGTATATAGAAATGAGTAAAGATGGCCTACAGCTACAAAGTTGACATATTTAGATTGAGTTTAATGGTGACATGGAAATCAAGTGTCATAAGCTATGTACAACATTACCAAAAAATTTTATGGGTAAGAAGGTCACACTACCACTAACACTGCTTGGTCGTTTATATAGAGCTACTAATTTCTTTACAGTCAAAGTAAATCTGAGGCTATTGCTGCCAAGCACTAACTGATTGACATGTTTATATATATATTGTTTGCTGACATTGTTTATACGCAGTCACAGCCACATACAGTTCAAAACTACAAAAAATTATCCACTTGCCTGAACTTTTACAAGAAAGTTGTCTGGACCAGGTTCCATTCTTTGTGCATTTCGTTTCATTCACTGAGAAGTTCGGTACATATCCGTGCAAGCAAATAACTTGATCGATGTCAATGAGATGACCTTCATAATAACTTCCGACAAAAGTTTGACCGTTCTCAACACTTAGATTTCCACATTCAGCCACTAAAATACATTCAAATTTGTGTTTTGTCAACAATCTGTCACATAAATAAATCATATATATACTATGTTTGGCTAGCAATTTTTGAGTTGAAATAGTCAAGGAAATGCAGGACCGGACATAAATTTAATGTCACAAATTGGAAAAAAGTGCATCAATGCAACTAGGGATGGGCAATATAGAATAGCACACTATTCTAGAATATTCTAGAATAGTTAAATCAAATCCAGAATACCAAACAGATTTGTTGCCAATTATAGTAGGGCACCAAAGTTTGCCTTTAACATTTACGGACGGCTTACATTAATTTTTTAACACCGTCGCATGCGCAAATACGGAAAGTTACCGTACATAGAAGGTAAATAATGCAACCAATTATTCGGTTTGAAGACAATTTGGATTCGGATAGTTTAAGATTCGAATCCTTCGGATTCGCTATTCTGAATTGCCCATCCCTAAATGCAACCCAGTTTATAATAAAAAATAGTTAAAATTATGAACATATTTCCTGATACCAGAGTTACAGTATATACATGACACCACATAGTAACATAACAAGGAAATTTTTGTATGCAAGTTAACAACTTTTGTAAATGTCACACTAAATCAAATTGCCAATATAGGCTACAATAATTTGACCCCAACAATTGTAATTCCTTACATTTTCGGCATCCAGGCAAAGCAGATGGTTCCCAATAAAAACCTTGTAAGCCTTCAACACAAGTTTGATAAGAAGTTGTTGAGTTCAAAGCATAACCACTATTGCAGTGGTAATGGATTTTAGATCCAGTAAAGTAGGGTTGCTCTGTTACTGGAGGATTACGATATCCATTCTCAGGCGAATAACCGTGTTCTGTACAGTAGTTTTCTGAAAACATCAAAACGAAATAAAATAAACATAACTTAATTGCATGGTATAGAAATTTTGCATTAAATAGAAGACAAAAAAACATAAATTACTCCAGAAATCAGTCCGTGCAGCTTGGTGTTGACTGACAAATAGTTTTTTATGTGTCAGTATAGACATTAAAAATTCATTTTTGTTAAAAATTGTTAAAAAAATGATGAGGGTCAGTGAATATTATCTTTTATCGAATGAAAAAAAACTGTGACAGACAGAAAAGTGCACTTGGCAGTTGCAGTTTAACATAACAAAGTGACGAGAACCAACAAACTTTGAAAGAAAGTATTTGTTGAAAAGTAGACGAAAAATTATATTATTGTTTCCATTTAATAACTTAAATCACTACTTTATGGCCTATACATACCATTGACGGCAAAGACTTTTAGAATCAAAAGAAGAAAGGTTGTGGTTTGGAGAAGCATCACTTCTTGACCAGAAAACACTTTCAACTAATCCAAAACCCCAATTGCTTTCAGATTAGTTTATTACATGGTATGGGGACTAAGTCCGACAAAATAAAAAAAAAACAAAGAAATTATACAATGTAACAACAACCAAAGAAACGTTGTTCCTCTTTTTTTACTCATTATGACTTAAGTTTCCATGAAATCTGAGCGGATATTAATGTGCACTGACTGAATGAGAATAAAGTTATAACATCAACTTCAAATATTAACTTGTGCCAATAAAGTATAAATACAAGTAAAACAACGTCACAAAAACCTTTCGCATAGATTTGACAATTTTTTATCTAAAATCTACCTTCAGACAGTTGCTACTTTAACCGCTACGTTAAATGTACAACACTAAAATAACAATTACGTAACAAATAAGCATAACTCGGTATTGCCGGTAGCGATTAAAAATAAAATCGAAGATGGTTGTATTCTTGCAAAGACCTTTAACTTTTTTAATGTAGAATGAATCTTCTTCAGTTCAGGCTGGTTTCAAAAAAGTAGCAGGAACTTTATGCCGGAGAAAGTAGCGGGGATAACCAATAACCATTAGCAAGCGCCTTGTCAACGTAACCCACGTCTTTTTGTCGCTACCGCCCTCTTGTGTGCGCCAAGCGAAACGACAGATATCTATTGGAATGGGTGGGCTTGCGTCACACTCTCGCCCTGTTTTCAACGGACTTTATAACAATGTTCGTTACCATAACGGAAAATGTCAGTACTGCAACGTAGGCTACCAATTGGTTCCAGTCGGCTGCTGTGCTGAAACTTTTCTGATGCTGTTAATACTAAATTCGATTCCTAGAACAGACTTATTTATTAATCGAAACACACGTTTGCAATGTCAGGCGGCGTGAAGTTTAATTTGTTCCAGAAGCGTTTAACTACTGAATTGCAGCGAATTAACTATCACAAGAACGTGCGAACGTAACAGAGCGATGGCGAAGTGTCTGGAAAAAGGCAGAGAGAGAGAGAACAATGACCACAAGGGCGTTTCTTACGAAGTGTCTGGAAAAACGTGGTTGTCCAGCAGGGCAGGGGATCAGCAGCTTGTTTGAGCTCTGCAGGCAAGTTTAACTCCGCTTGTGTCCTTTCTGTCTGGTGTTTCAGTGTTGAGTTTAGGAAACTTATTTTTTGTTTCGTACTTATTTGTTTTGTTAGGAATGTGGCCTCACATCGAACCATGTGTTGATTATTTGTGGCAGTTTGTAGGTTGTTTTCAACGGCTTCCCAGGTCTAGTATTGTGTGACAAAAAACAATGGAGTTTTGTTCAACTCAACGCTAGCGTTTCATAATGTTGTTGAAAGCTTTTTTTCCCATAAAGCAACAAATAAAACCACCGACCATAATATTTTGTTTACGTGAAACGAATAAAAACCCAATCTCCAATGTTTGTTGATGAAACGCAAAAAACTCTTTTCATTAAGTTATTACAAAAATGCCTCCAATGCTTCCCCAACGCTCGCCTTTTTAAAAAAGAAAGGTTGCTTCGACTTTTCAAAAAGGGTGTTTTAATTTTACCTTTCCTTACAGTTTGATATTACCACACTTAAGCTTTTTCTTTACATTTTAAATGAAAGCATGTACGAAGCTGTACACGATAAAGAAGGTCGTTTCTTGAAATGTTAAATTTCAATATGTCAAACCATGTTACGGAATCTATTTGACACAATTATACTTAACTAAACGGAATTAAAGAAATAATCTCAGTTCTCGATTCATTGGAATTTGATTTTGCTGAAACTATGGGGAGAAAATATCAGTGAAACCGAACTTGGCGAATATTTGATTGAAAAGGTATTCAAAAAACCGTTTGTTTTCCTAAGATCAATATACTCATACCGTCAAGTTCCTCCACAGTAAACAATCCGTGGGAAAATAAACCAACGCATCATCAAAAGGTTACCATGTGAACAATTTTTTTTAACGATATACTGAACTCTATATAAACCCAACAAAATCCAGCAAATTCTACTTTTTTTGGATCCAGCATAAAAAGAAAAAACGTATCTGGATTGTCTAAAATCTGTTGTTTAGACGCTGCTCCTCATTTAACAAAAGCGATACCACCCCAACATGTCACAAGATAATTTGCGATATTTGCTTGAGTTGATATGGAAAAATATAGGAGAAGGAATTCGGCGTTTGTGTTTCGAAGGAGAACTGTTAGATTTGAACGCAAGAATTGAAAAGCTTCAAGAAACGGAACCTCAGGGGGAAACAAGGAAAGAAAAAAAACAAAGGCTAAAACGGCTGAAGGAAAAAATCTCGTTGCAGCTTCAAGAACTGCAGGTTCAAGAGCAACAGGATATTCTAAATGTTTTAAAAAAAAAAGTTCTCAATGCTCCATTACAATCAAGACCGATAGAGCCACCATATGGGCCAACAAAAGCAGAATACCTCTGGATAGAGGTGGAGTTGTGCGTGCGTTTGAAACCTCTTTGCAACGAAGATCACCAGGTATGCAACCCAATCGAGTACGCTTATGAACCGCATGTTAATTACGTAACAAAGTACTGTGAAGGAAATACTAGAACTCTTTTCTTGGGAATGAATCCGGGTCCTTACGGAATGGGTCAAAACGGGGTTCCCTTTGGTAACACTAAGGATGTTGTTGGTTGGTTAGAAATTAGAGGAAAGGTGCAACATCCAGATCCCCAGCCACGACACTTTTTTGTTGATGAATTTGGGCATTCACGTGAAGAGGAAAGTGGAAAAAGACTATGGGGATTGATTAGAAGTATTTGCGAGACTCCAGAAAAATTTTTCCGAAACTGCTTTGTCCGAAACTACTGCCCCTTGCTATTTCTCGATGCTCAAGGCAACAATGAAGCCCCTGCTAAAATGCGCGCTGGGAAACGCAAACTTTTTGAGCCGTTTTGTGACCAGGCTTTAAAAGAATGTATAAACATTTTTGATTTGAAAGCTATAGTAGGCATCGGAAATTATGCTACTGAAAAGGCTAAAAATGCAGTGAAAGCTCTGGACAAGCCTAATATAAAGGTGGTAAAAATACTGCACCCTTCACCAATAAACGGAAATGCTGATACTTGGACATCCAAAGTAACCAAAGTGCTAAAAGAATCTGGAATTCATGATTTTATGACTGGCCATTCGTCAAAGGTTGTTGAATCTTGTGATGAATTTTAATGTCCCGACGAGGACATGATGATGTATAATTTGACTCAGTTTGATATAAATAATAAATTGTTATCCCTTTTTGACATATAGTAGTATATGCTTTACTAAACACATTGAACAAAATGTTATGCGTGGTGTAAACAAACCCCCAAAGTAACAAACAAAATTTTTGGTCCAAGCGAAAGCTTATAGTGTAAAAATGGTTTTGTTTTATGCATTTAAACCATTATTTTCCTTTCCCCGAAATCTATAGCTCACACTATATTGCGTTGATTTAATTATATTGCGTAGATTTAATTATTTACAATTTGGTAAAGTAAATGTGCTTCAGGTGATTTTTGTGTTCCCAGATTTTGTATCATTAGCTTAAACTTATCATTTTGTACTCTTGTTCTTTACACCGCATTTGCAAAAAATGTATTATATCTGTATAGTGGAAATTAATTTGTAATAAACTATAGTTAAAATCAATCTGAGGTATGTACTTCCATAAAAAATATTACTTTATTTCGACAAATCTTATCGTAAGGCAGGTAGTAGAAGCAGAAAATAAATTTAACTGGTTAAAAGGGAATCGTATTAAATTATATATGAACCTCGGTAAAAAAACGTACAGTTTGTGTATATGTTACGCTTCTTAATCTATATGGGAATTAAGTCTTAGGCCGGGTCCACACTCACGCTTTGCGCCGCCGGCGTGCGGGCGTGCACTCGGGTATGGTCAAGTCTTATATGGAAACATTACAAGTGATTTGCAAATTGTAGATCTTGAAGCTCTTTGTTGTACCCTGTGAAACCCTTTTAATATCGTATGTTGTGTGATTCGCTGCCATTTCTAGAGATCAAAATTGGTTACATTTATTAATATTTTTGTCTATTTTGTCGTACAGATGATTTTGAAGGAATTACTGACGCTGCAATATACAGTGATAGTGACGAAAGGACTTTTTCAAATCAATACTGGGGTGAGTCGTCGTCACGATTGTTTATTTTATTATTTTCTTAATATTTCAATAATCTTAGTACAAAAAGAAAGATTCATTTAATAGGAAATGTGTTTGAAAAATGCAGAGATCTTTGTGTTTTCGGTTCGAGCAGATTTGGTTCGCTCCGTTCTCTGCACGAAGCTTTATTCGCACAAATAACGGGTTTACTTGTAAATTGCCCGCGGCGTATTTCGTGAGTAACCACGCAGACGGTGTTCAATCAACCGTGTCATTACAGCTGGTTGTTCGCTTGATTCTGCGTGGTCGAGGCAGTTAGATTAGAAGCTTGCTGGTTTTATTGGGAAGTAAGGCTAATGTTGCAGCAACCAGGAAGTTTATAGGCTGCCCAATTAGTTCAAAAAGAAGATTTACTTGCCAATGCTGTTTGGCTGAACTTAAATAACGAATTGGATTTGTGGGTTTGGGTGTTGTTGTTTTGTTTGTGGCGTTCAGGTTAAGTGAAGCGAGCAAATCAATCCAATCCAATCATAAACTCCCTAGAATACTGACGGAAGTCCCGCGAAAGTTAAGTTAAGTATCAGGTAGCCAGAGTCAAGAGGAAAGTTCAGACTTGATGACCAACTTAGGTGTATTCTGATTCCTACGTTTGCTTTACGTGAGGCATGGTAAAACCTATGTTGGTTCATACACGTTTACAGCAGAAATTTGAAACTGTGTTAATAAAAATGGGCCTTGTATAGTAATGACTGATCGGCAGCGACCCTATACATTTGCTGATATCTTTTGAAAGGTTTCTAAAACGTTTCTATAATGAAAATCTGCCGACTCTCCAGGGCGACCATCTTTATCTTGTGGCTGTTGATTCTTGTTGCAAGTTGGTTAACTTGTGGAAATTGGTTGATGTAAGTCTATATATAGATGCCATGTGCGATACGAAGCATTTATGTTTTGGTTTAATGGGGTTCGAACCCACGGTTGTAAGTACTTTAGTTAAATTAACAAGTTTTTTGAAAACGTACATGGCATTGCCGCCTAAATTGCATTGAAACACCCATGAGCAGGAAACTTATAACCGGTTGTATCAAGGGAGCGCAGTGTGGTATTTTACAATCACTTGCATCAAATGATTTTGGCAATTACTGAAGCCAATTGCGTTATGATAAGGGTCTTCCGTTAGTTTGATTCGTAGTTACAACCATTGCTGTACTAATTCAGCGCAAAGGTAAACGTATGATTGCATAGTGTAATGTAAAGTTGAAGTACTCGATATACTTTCAGGAATTTGTCCGGACGATCTGTGCAGAAGGTTGAGACGATGCATCTCGTAGCTGTATCGTGTGGGCGACCCAACTATCAAGGTATCAGGGTAAGTCAATAAATTGAAATCTTTGCAACAGATGTTAAAATAACATCTAAAAATATCCACATTTTACGTTTATGTACGGTGTCGTGTGATCAATGAATTACAGTTTTGTTGCAAGAAACTCTGCAGTTGAACTTGTTGTATCTCTTGCAAATCTCACGACATTTCGTTACAAACCATCAACATCTCCTTCCATACGTTGCATTAAGTCACACAATAACAATTAAGAACTATTACCAAAGAGCGGATTGCTTCATGTGAGGATTAAAAATGACGATTCCAATTATAATCACCACCTTAACGACCACCATAATTTTGTTTGATTCTCGGGTCTTTAGAAATTAAAACTTGCAATCCCAACTGTCACCACTTAATTTCTAATTAGTTGGTTTTACCTAAAATTTGTGTCCACTTTCAGGATATACGGAAACCCATGGATTTGACGGTAACCATGGTAAAATCCGCCGTGCTCTTCTCCAAGTCTCCTCTCTACGTCCACATCTTCACAGAGGACGACATGAAACCACTCTTCGAGGCGGAGGTACCAAAATACTCACAAGTCTTATGCCAAAAACCACCCGAGTCAAAGATTTCATTCAAGACGAAAAAACGGTTATAGTTATTGAGACGAAATTGCAAGTGTTTGTCTTTAAAAGTACTTAGTTGTGACGTTGCCAACCCAGGAATATGTTGCACATATACCGTGTTAAGAATTACAAAAAGCGTTTCTTAACTATGTCTGCACCATCGAACTACGAAGCGAATATGAATATTTTTCTTTGTGTGTTGAATTTAATCGTTCCTATCGGTACCCCAAGTGTATTGTTACAAAAAAACGTTTCTTCTTTTTCAAGATATCATCTTGGCCTGTTCATTCGCAAGAGAAGTTCCAATACAAGTTGTACAATGCGAACTATGAAGAATATCTTCCGGGAACCCTGGTAAAGGAATGGAAGAAATGGTACAAACCATGCGGGTCGTTCCGTCTCTTTCTACCTGTAAGCACATATTTTCTGCCTGTAAGAGTATTAAGATTCATCTTAATTGTGATTTTCATGTTAACAAAACTATAAATTACAAATGGTATTTTGCCATTGGGATTGGCTTTTAGCTTTGGCTTTGGAAAAACTATGGTATGGCTCACTGATATGGGAACACCATATGATATTCGAAAAATGCAGTTCTATAGGCTGTATAATATATAATGCTACTGTATGAAAATGTCCGGTGCAATATTTCGAGATTTGAGATGCGAAAAATACATTACTAAGCATTTATTTACAATAATTAATTAATATATTTATTTATCTATTTTGTCGTGCAGATGATTTTAAAGGAAGTGACCGATGCTGCAATATACAGTGATAGTGACGTCATTTTCCTCAAACCGCTCGATGAACTGTGGATGCAGTTTGAATCGTTCACTGAGCGCAGGTAGCGGCCATATCTCCGACTTCTGGCCATCCACTGGGTGGCAGTCGCTACAACGAGAATTTTATTTCACACTCGTCAGGACTTTTTCAAATCAATACTGGGGTGAGTCGTCTAGATGTTCACTTTTTTTTTACATTCAAGTGAAACTTGGTCGCAAACCTTGAGCATTAGGCATACAAGTTGGCTGCTGGTAAAGAAGACTTTGACCATTCCCATATGTGAGTTATGATTTGGAAATGAGCGTTTTTATACATGTGGTATAAAGTACAAAACATCCCCCAATGATTCACTTGCTCTCATTGGAACACAAATGTCGATTCTGTTACATCACTGCAAATGTTACGTCACAATAAATAAAGTTTCTTGTCCAGATAATGATGATGAACTTTACTCGAATGCTGAAGAGCGAATGGAATCTCTTCCATGACGAAAAATACGTGAGCATTCAACCGAAACGAATGACGTATGGTGTTGACTCGTTGATGACGTATTACCGGCAGTTTAAGGAGAAAGCTGAACACGACCAGAAGTTAATGAACATTATGTACCATTACAACCCAGGTATTACAGGAGAAGTTATAAACACATGGTTACAGTCCCTATACAACTTTTTGTAAGACTCGTGGTTTAGGTTAAATAATCACAACTTATAAGGATCGTATAAGGTTGCGAACAAACAAAAAAAAAACACGTAAATGGCCACAAGTTGCGCATTGGAGCAACTTCTCGAGAAGCTTAACTTTCAATTATTTTGACATTTTATGACACTTCAACACAAGCTTATATTTACATGTAATATAACTGGTAAACCAGTAGCCCAACAAAGCAAACCAAATTGTTTCATCATGATTAAATCACGTGATGTACCTTACGTCAACAAACCTTTGCAGTCCAACTTTCCTGTTCCTGGAACTTCAAAAACAACTTTTGCAGCGAAGAAAGCAACGTTTGCAGCGATGCCGAGTCACAAGATGTCGCTAGTGCGGTGCACGGCATCACATCGGCATTTCTCGGTGACGTCAATCCAACATTTCGCGCGCTTTTCGAGGCATTTTTAAAGGTGAGCGATCGAATTTCTTTAGGTTTTTGTCGAGGTTCGCGCGACGCCCGTGCTCGCTGTTGTTCGTTGGTTTGTGGGAAAACACTTAGATTGTTTTAGGAACTTGTTTACTTTCTGATTTGACACTTCGGCCGAATTGCCGCGTGTTTTGCACGAAACCGTTTCGACTTTTGGTTGAAACAATTCGCTTTGTCACTCGTAAGATGGTGATTGAAATTAAGCTTCTCTCTCAAGTGAGTGCCTTTTGGTAATGTTTTGTCATGGTGTACGAAATTTTTTTTCGCGCCTTGTTTCGGTGAAAAAAATTCTGTTTATTTTGTGAAAAGCTTCCATTGCAATTTCGCCAGCTTAGAATGTTGCAAATAATCTTCTGAGAAAGTAAAACACAAAATATTGTAATCGTCGGCGTTTAGTGAATTTTAATCAAGCTGCATCTTTATTTTCATTTCGTATTTACCATCACGTTATAATATCAACAGTTTGACCTTGAAAGTGACCCTGAAGCTCATCTTCTGCTTCCATTCCTCGATCAACTCAAATCTTCTGCTCAAGGAACTTTCTGCGCCACCAAGTCTGACGTCATCAGTCCACCTTTAGCGAGAAGCATCAAAAACCTTCTTGCTTCGTAAAATAGGGAACGGATATTGTGTATACGAGGGTGTGACGTCATGGTTTTCGGTTATTAAATTGTGGCGATCCTGATGAGGATGCAGTGTGGGGGAAATGGAACCAAACGCGTAGCTAACTTCGAAAGCTCTATCTCCGACGTTACTGTTCATGTTAGGCTAATTGGGTATTAAGGTATATTGTATGTGTATCGTTTCAAACTCTGCATGCGTATTACCAAAGTCTTACATTTAATTTAGATGAAATGAACGCATGCCGAACGAAAACGTGAATACTGTGACGTAAAAAAGTTTTTGTTGAGCAATGGACTTGATTTTCTGGTTGGGGGAATTAGGCTTTTAATGTCGGTTAAATGGGATCCAAGGCATATCAGAGGTCACCTGCTATACGCCATACTTGATGGAGTACTGAAGTCTCAATGCCACGAACAGATTCACAAAGCCAACTATTAAGAAAAAAATTTTGTCTCACAAACCATTGGAAACACTTTTGCCACAGTACAAATATCTGGATTTTCTCTGAATAACGATAACTCACTATGGCTTTTTTGGGCGGTTGTCTTCCTTTATTGTACACAACCACCAGATAACACTAAGAGACATTTTGCAGTACGTTATTATTCATACGTGCATCACTTCACTTTTTTGACCACTACGTTATTCCTGGTTCTCTGAAGTAAAGGGTAACCTTGTTGCCGTCTGCAAACCATGGGAATACTTTGTCGTGTAATTTAAAAATATTTTGTTGATCGCGAGAAAGAGAAATGCAAAAAAAACGGACTGAAGGCTGCAGACGGTTGTTAGGCTTCGCGGCAGAACTCGCGCAGTCTTCTGGCATCCGGCTCGACGACAGACCTTTTTTTCGTTGTAACTTGTTCTCACTTTTCTCTGTCAAAATTCGTTGTCATTATTCGCTGTTATTCTCTGTCATTACTTCTGTCACCCAACTATAGTCTCGGACACTTAACTGGAACGCAGTAGAAGTTACTCGCTCAGTCACTAACGCGCTTGGAACAATTGAACTTTACGCTGCCCGACATTGCAAACGTGTGTTTCCATTAATAAACAAGTCTGTTTACGGAGTTTTAAATTCAGTAGTCTACATCAAGAACACGCAAGCAGACTTATTAGTTTCAGTTATAGCAGCGACTGGGAATTCTATTTGTACGCTGCAGGATCAGCCGAATTTTCGGTGCTGGTTGTCACGAAAATTTTGTTTACAAGCCCACAAAATTTAAGCGTTAATTGCATAAGTTTGAATTACATGTGCTTCGTGTTACACACTATTCCGACCTTCGGGCTTTCCAAAAATTAATTTGTCCTGTCATCAAATGATTTTAACTAGTTTCTGGAAATATTGTCACAAAGGCTAATTTTCATTAGGGCATTGTAACATCTCTTTATTGGAACCAACCAAACGCTACATATGCTGTATCTGTGCTCTCCTACCTTGTGGTATGCAAAAAAATGCGTGAACGGTGTTAGTGAGCCCAAACACGAGCGTTAAGGTCTCACGGCTTGTGAACTTATCGACCAATACATCGCTAACGACCTTAACAGATAAGTTGCCGAAGGCATGCAAAAAAGAAAATTGGCAAAAATCGGTCGATCGCCAGACCCATATACCAAGAAGAAAACCTGATCGGGATTCGTAGCCAAGATATCCAGGGTTCGAATCCCGGTCTGGTAAAAAAATGACAAAAACGTTTTTTCACTCAACAAATTTCATTAACAATTATTAACACACAAAAACTGCATCCATAAAACAGTTACTACAGAGGAGATTGGATTTAATCGGGTACAGATGTTTCCTGATTACCTAAGTAGTTTGTTATGTGTTGCAAAAAAGGAATTCTTTAAATCTTTAGTAATCCATTTAAACTATTAAAGTTAACAAAGCTAATAACAGGATAAATATCTTGACTACTGAGTGGGAATAGCAAACGTTAAAAAGATCAAGTGGTACAGATTGAAAAAAAGATTAGGAACAAATAGATAAGAAAATGCATAGGGGAAGAACACACATAAATGTAAATTGCAATGAAAAAAATGCTCAGCACAATGTTTCTATGAAACCAATGGAAGGCATGAGGTTTCTGAGTACACAATAATTAATTCTACAAAAGTACAAAAAGGTAAGCTCCTAGGATGAAATCATAAAATTATTCAAAGTGCATTAATGAAAATATATAAAATAAAAACAAAAATTGCAACACAGATCATGAAACATGCAGTAATATAGATTATATTTTGTGAATCACTATGTGCTGCAACTTTTTCTTCCAAAGCGCTGAACCTGTTGCTTCCACTGTTGTCATCATCACTGCTTTTTAAAAGTCTTTTCCTCAGAGGTTCTAAATCAGACATTAGTCAAGGTTAAGATTAACAGTGTAAGCAAAGTTAAAAAAAATACAATGAAATCAGTATAGTAGGAATTTTTAATTGGTGTGTATATACCTGGATTATTGTAATTATGTATGGTAACACCACCCTGGACACCAGCTACACTTCCTCTGGTAATGTGTACACCTTGTAATGGTGCGATCTGCTCAGTTCTTTCTCCTGTTTTGCACATTTACTTTTTATTATATCTTTTATAAAATTTTCAATGCAATTACTTGAAAAACATCACAAAAGCTTTCTGTTCTATGATCAACTGGTTTTAGGCAGTATTATCAGTAAATTCCCACACTGGTACAAATAACTTTACAGAAATAGAGAGAAAAGTGATTGGGTAAATCTGCCCTCACTCATAAACAAGTGTACATTCCCCTGTATAATGCACACATGCCATTTAAAATTAATATGTGATTTAAACAATAACAATTTTAAAAAAATGGTTTTCAGGTTATGACTAACCTGGTAAAGGTTGGCCTCTTTTTATGTTGTGTAATTCTGGCACAAAAGATAATGATTAAAACCATTGGAGACATGCAACAAATATATACTAATATGGTCAAAACAAAAGCTTATCGTTGAGAGTTATCAAATTTTGAATGTTTTGTAAATACGATGGATTAAGTATTAGCAACAAGATTTGATCAAGACATGTTGTACTGTGGAGTCATAGTTAACATTGGCTTGCATGAAAAAAGCCCTGGGAGATTTTCCTGCAAGGTTCAGGTTGTGGATAGTTCAAACTGCTGTCTACTTCAACAATAAAAGTAATAGTGAAGTGAAATTGTTGAACATTGCATCAAAAAGTAATTTTTAAAATACGAATTTTTTGACTAAACATACCTACAGTTCCATTTTTTATATAGCAGGTTTCCTTCAGCAATATAGTTTGCCTCTGAGCAGATTTTATCACAATTCTGATTTTTTTGTAGCTGAGGCTACTTCCTGTACAGTTTTTTAACAGGAATTGAGTTTCAAACTTTGTCCTTTCCCAAATGTTTGCAATGTGTTTTGTATCTTCAACAAACACGATGTCGTCGCTGGTTAGGCTTACGATAAGATCTTCATCTCCACTCCTGCATGAAACACTTTGTAAACGTTGTAACTAGTCAACACGTGTCACATACTATGAGACTTACGTAACGACAAATGTTGTTTCAATTAGTTTTTCAAAAGGATATATTCCTTTTGTTGCAGCGATGTTGTCACAAATCAACATAGAAACAACAGTTTCATTTGGAGATGCAGTTAGTCCTGATGGAACAGCCAAGATCAGTGACATTTCCTTTGCAAGTCCAAAAAACTTTTGGAAAATGATTGTGTACCTAAAGAAGATACCCGTTAGTCTTCAACATTTTTAACAATCAGTTACAATTATACCATGAAAATCCAGATGTTGAAACCATAATGGTGGTGGTTCCTGGTTTCATACAAACAGTTTGGTACTCCCTCAAAGGAGTAGTTTGTCCAACAGCTTTTTGTACCTGCATAAAATTACTTCTAATTAAAAAGGGCGGTGCCCATCAAGGTTTTTCAATAAAATACAAGTAGGCTACCACGCAAGATTTTAGGAAACCACACCACGAAACTTGTCGCATTCGTAACGTTCGAATTATGATGTTTGTTTGGAAATAATTACATTGCACAAACAGACACTGTCGTTAACACTGCCCTTTCGATCAATATGCCTCTTGCATATGCATTGAAATTCAAAGACAGTTTTGCGATACTTAATCACGTCACAATATTGCCGCCCTTCCTGGAAATATGAACACCAGGCGCCTATGTGTACCACAACCACAATACGGCTATTCCAATCATCGAGCTTTTGCTTTGGCTTGGAATGCACTGGGTCATTTAGGCATTCTATGTATCAGGTTATCTGCAATGTCACTTTACCTGTACAAGTGTTTCACAATCTGTTCTGTAGCATGTGGGTAAACTGATTTCGATTTCTTCATTGAACTTGAGTCCATGTGGCTTACACAAAAGTAGGGGTGTGATTTGCATCATATTGTCCCTTTCCTAAAGATGAGAAAATTGAGAATAAAAATCCTTCAAACAGATCCTGCAAGGAAAAGTGCTTAAATGATTGCCCGGTGCGGGTAAAATATTACATAATTAACTTACCTTTGGACTTTTTTATCAGGTCAAAACTAAAATTTTTGTCGTGTGTTGCTGAAATTGTAATGTATGAAAAGGTTTTAAACTTTTTCTTACAGTCGGATCTTTTATTCCATAAAACGACTCAGCCACAATTTCCACATCCTCATCTAAGGCATCAGCTGGTATAGAAATCATACATCCTCCAACTTCAATTACTCCCCCTGGTTTTCAAATTACTTTTGATGCTTCGTGATGGTTCGTGTATATCTATTTACAAATGTTTAAATTTAACGTTTTAATTAACTTGCTATATCTTGGTGAGTTGAAATGAACTTATACAGTGGAAATCGCCTTGTGGTGTTTTGCAAGAATACGGTCTGCTGTGCATTATTTTCAACAGATTTATCAAAAAATATGAAAAAGCTTAATAAGACTATGTTTCAACATCCTTTGAAGTTGTTGCTAAACTAACTTAGGCCACTGGTAGAGCCAGGGGCGGAATTAAAGTGTTCAAAGCTTTAATTGCGACACACAGTTTTGCAAACATTTTTGCACACAACAATAAAATGAATTTCTTCCCTCGTTTTCATCACTTGACGTTTCCATTCCTGCTATTCAACCACCACTTTGCCACAGGAAAGCAAACAAGTTCCAGTCAGTGGCGAAGATTTATTTAAGGCAGCAATATTATTGATTTACTACAATCCAAACTCAGTACATTATACTGGAAGATGCTTCCTAATCGATTTTGAATTTTGTAATAAACACAATTAAACTTAATTTGAAGAGGAAAATCGGAAAATTACCATAACAAAAATTTCGACCACCTCCCCCTAATAAGGCTTGATACGCCTATATACGTGCATGTTTTTTTGATGTATTCCAAAAAAATACAGATGTTCCTGAGAATGTTGAAGGAATTTGAAAAGCCACATAACTTTGTGCGACATAAAATGTTAATTCAAAGTACTAGTCCAGTTCTACTAAAACTATCATGTACCAGTACAACCCACTGCAATCATTTCTATACAATTTTAGCATAAAAACCTGCAGTGAGTAATCGACTAAATGTATTCATAGTTATTATTGTATTAGTGTTTTACTGAAGGTCACCTTTACCAACCTAAAGAGTTTCAATGAGGAACTAACGTTGGCCACAGACTTGCTATTGTCAAACTTACCTTGCCCCAGTGGCAAGAACAATAACAACCAAGCTTCACCTTCCTTTCATTGGGTTCGTGTTTCGCGACGATGTTTGGGGTGCGAGCTCAGGTCGTTAAACTGTGAAGAACAAACGGACTGTAATGTTACGTGAATTTTTTGGATATAAGCACAGACTTTACAGATGTTTCAAAAACTAACTGAAAAGTTAATTTGAAGTGCGTTTCATGACCATTCCCTGCTACATTCTCATTACTTACCTAGGGAGAGTAAAATGATGCAAAAGTCATTTTCATGTTACTTTGATGGTAAATCTCAAGGATTTTTGCATTTAAATTTGAGATACATAAGCTCTTTGTTTTACCCTGTGAAACCTTTTAATTGATATAATTTCGTATGTTGTGTGTTTCGCTGCCATTTCTAGAGGTCCAAATTAGTTACATTTTAGTTACAGAGGCAGTTGGATTAGAAACTTATTGATTTATTTGTCTATTTTGGCGTGCAGATGATCTTGAAGAAAGTGACTGACGCTGCAATATACAGTGATAGTGACGTCATTTTCCTCAAACCGCTCGATGAACTGTGGATGCAGTTTGACTCGTTCACTGAGCGCCCGGTAGCGGCCATATCTCCTACTGCTAGCCATCCACTGGGTGGCAGTCGCTACAACGATTTCACAGTCGTCAGGACTTTTTCAAATCAATACTGGGGTGAGTCGTCTTTACGATCATTTATTTAATTTTTGTCTTAATATGTCAATAATCTTAGTACAAAAGAAAGATTCATTTATTACGAACTGTGTTTAAAAAATGCAGAGATCTTTGTGTTTTCGGTTCGAGCAGATTTGGTTCGCTCCGTTCTCTGCACTAAGCTTTATTCGCACAAATAACGGGTTTTCTTGTAAATTGCCCGCGGCGTATTTCGTGAGTAACCACGCAGACGGTGTGCAATCAACCGTGTCATTACAGCTGGTTGTTCGCTTCATTGTGCGTGGTCGAGGCAGTTAGATTAGAAGCTTGTTGGTTTTATTGGGAAGTAAGGCTAATGTTGCAGCAGCCAGGAAATTTATAGGCGGCCAAATTTGTTCAAAAAGAAGATTTACTTATGAAGGCAGTTTAGCTGAACTTAAGTAACGAATTGGATTTCTGGGTTTAGGTGCTGTTGTGTTGTTTGTGGCGTTCAGGTTAAGTGAAGCGAACAAATCGATACATTCTCTCACAATACTGACGAAAGTCCCGCGAAAGTTAAGTTAAGTATCAGGTAGCCAGAGTCAAGAGGAAAGTTTAGAGTTGGTGACCAACTTAGGTGTATTCTAATTCCTACGTTTGCTTTACGTACGACATGGTAAAACCTATGTTTATTCATACATGTTTTTGTTTACATCAGAAATTTAGAACTGTGTTAGTAAAAATGTGCCTTGTATAGTAATGACTGGTCGGCGGCAGGTCTATACATTTGCTGATATCTTTCAAAAAGCAACGAAACGTTTCTACAATGAAAATCTGCCGACTCTCCAGGGCGACCATCTTTATCTTGTGGATGTTGATTCTTGTTGCAAGTTGGTTAACATGTGGAAATTGGTTGATGTAAGTCTAAATTCCATGTGGGATACAAAGCATTTATGTTTTGGTTTTAATGGGGTTCGAACCAACGGTCGTAAGTACATTAGGTAAATTAACAAATTTTTTGAAAATGTACATAGCATTGCAGCCTAAACTGCATTGACAACGCCCATGTGCAGGAAATTAGAACCGGTTATATCAGGGAGCGCAGTATGGTATTTCACAATCACTTGCATCCAATGATTATGGCATTTACTGAAGCCACAGACTTAGACTTGCTTTATTATAAGGATCATCCGTTGGTGTGATTCGTAGTTACAACCATTGCTATAATAATTCAACGCAAATCCAAACGTATGATTGCATATTGTAATGTAAAGTTGAAGTACTCAATATATTTTCAGGAATTTGACCGGACGATCTGTACGAGAGGTTGAGACGATGCATCTCGTAGCTGTATCGTGTGGGCGACCCAACTATCAAGGTATCAGGGTAAGTCAATAAATTGAAACCTTTGCAACAGATGTAAAAATAACATCTAAAAATATCCACATTTTACGTTTATGTACGGTGTCGTGTGATCAATGAAGTTTTATTGCAAGAAACTCTGTAGTTGAACTTATTGTATCTCTTGCAAAACTCACAACCTTGCGATACAAACCATCAACATCTCCTTCCATGCGTTGCATCAAGTCACTTAATGGCAATTAAGAACTATTACCAAATAACGGATTTGCCTCATGTGAGGATTAAAAATGACGATTCCAACTATAATCACCACCTTAACGACCACCATAATTTTGTTTGATTCTCGGGTCTTTAGAAATTAAAACTTGCAAACCCAACTGTCACCACTTATTGTCTAAATAGTTGTTTTCCCTAAAATTTGTGTCCATTTCCAGGATATACGGAAACCCATGGATTTGACCGTAACCATGGTAAAATCCGCCGTGCTCTTCTCCAAGTCTCCTCTCTACGTCCACATCTTCACAGAGGACGACATGAAACCACTCTTCGAGGCGGAGGTACCAAAATACTCAGTCTTTTGCCAAAAAACACCAGAGTCAAAGATTTCATTTAGGACGTCTATATCTATAAAGTACTTAGTTGTGACGTTGCCTGACCAGACATATGTTGCACATATGCCGTGTTAAGACTTACAAACATTAAGGATTCGTAACTATTTCTGCACCATCGAACGACGAAGCGATTATGAATAGTTTTCTTTAAATGTTAATTTAATCGTTCCTAACGGTACCCCAAGTTACAAAAAAACGTTTCCTTTTTTTTCAAGATATCATCTTGGCCTGTTCATTCGCAAGAGAAGTTTCAATACAAGTTGTACAATGCGAACTATGAAGAATATCTTCCGGAAACTCTGGTGAAGGAATGGAAGAAGTGGTACAAACCATGCGGGTCGTTTCGTCTCTTACTACCTGTAAGTACATTTGTTCTGCCTGTAAGAGAATTAAAGATTCATCTTAATTGTGATTTTTAACATCTTAACAAAACTATAAATTGCAAATGGTATTTTGCCAATTGGATTGGCTTTTAGCTTTGGCTTTGAAAAATCTATGGCATGGCTCACTGATATGGGAACACTATATGATATTCGAAAAATGCAGTTCTATAGGCTGTATAGTGTATAATGCTACTGTATTAAAATGTCTGGTGCAATAGTTTGAGATTTGAGATGTCAAAAATACATTACTAAACATTTATTTGCACTAATTAATTAATATATTTATTTATCTATTTGGTCGTGCAGATGATTTTAAAGGAAGTGACCGATGCTGCAATATACAGTGATAGTGACGTCATTTTCCTCAAACCGCTCGATGAACTGTGGATGCAGTTTGAATCGTTCACTGAGCGCCAGGTAGCGGCCATATCTCCGACTGCTAGCCATCCACTGGGTGGCAGTCGCTACAACGAGAACTTTATTTCACACTCGTCAGGACTTTTTCAAATCAATACTTGGGTGAATCGTCTGGACGTTCGCTTTTTTACATTCAAGTGAAACTCGGTCGCAAACCTTGAGCATTAGCATACAAGTTGGCTGCTGGTGAGAAAGACTCTGACCATTCCCATATATGAGTTATGATTTGGAAATAAGCGTTTCTATACATGTGGTATAAAGTACCAAACACCCCCCAATGATTCAGTTGCTCTCATTGGAACACAAATGTCGATTCTGTTACATCACTGCAAATGTTACGTCACAATAAATAAATTTTCTTCTCCAGATAATGATGATGAACTTTACTCGAATGCTGAAGAGCGAATCGATTCTCTTCCATGACGAAAAAGACGTGGGCGTTCAACCGAAACGAATGACGTATGGTGTTGACTTGTTGCTGACGTATTACCGTCAGTTTAAGGAGAAAGCTAAACACGACCAGAAGTTAATGAACATTATGTACCATTACAACCCAGGTATTACAGGAGAAGTTATAAACCCATGGTTACAGTCCACGCACTCGCGTTCCAAGTTAAACAATCAAAACTTAAGGATTGCGTGCAAACGTATAATATTGAAAACAAAAATCATGAAAAATGTTAAAACATGAAAATGGCCACTAGTAGTGCAGTTGAGCAAGTTTTTATAAAGTTCGACTTTTCATTATTTTGAGGACTTCTTTCCACTCCCAGGCAAGCGTTCAACGAACAGACAAATCAAACTGTTTGTTATTGAGTAAATCGCGTACAAAGTTTGAAACCTTTGCAGACCTTCTTCGCCAACTTTGGTGTTCCTGGAACTTCAAAAACAAGTTTGCAGCGACGAAAGCAACGTTTGCAGCGATGCCGAGTCACAAGATGGCGCTAGTGCGGTGCACGGCATCACGTCGGCATTTTTCGGTGACGTCACTCAAACATTTCGCACGCTTTTCGATCACTCACCTTTAAAAGTGCCTAAAAAAGCGTGCGATATATTGGAATGACGTCCCCGACAAATGCCGATGTGCACCAAACCACAAACGGCGTTCACCTGAGTGCCTCAAAATGCTCAGCAGTCCTGAATCCACCTTTTATTCTAAATAATGCTGTGCTTCGACTTTTTGTTAAGTTTGCCAATTTTTATTACTTGAGTAATTCATGAAGTTATTATTGCAGTAAAATTTAATTACAGTAAATTACAGCACTTTGACTGCAATGCCCTGACTGCGATGCCAGTGAACTAAAAATTATGACACGACAAATCAAAAGCCGAATGAGCTTAAACAATCAACTCCATGACAAAAAATGCAATCAAATTTGACATGCTATTAAGCGCTTCGTTCTATTTTACAACTACATTATTTGACAAAGTAGTGCATCCTTTGTCAAATACATGGAAGAGTAAATTTGATTTGCAGGACAGGAAGGAAACATAAAAGCACATGAAAATTAATGGAATGTCAAAAAGGGCACTTTATCTGATGCTGTTTGTCAGTGGTACCGTTTTAGTTTTACATGCATTTATTAAAAAAAAGTTTTTGTAAAATTTTCTTTGTACAAAGATCTAACAGTAACTTTCTTTCTGGGTTGTCAGTCAAAGTCAAATTTCTTTGCCGTCCAAATTTTGTCTGTGCATTTCGCGGTCAACGTCTATTTTCTTCCAGAATGTTCTAAAAACAAAAAAAAAATCCTAACACATCCCAGATGTGCTACAGAATAACAAAAAAACTGGATCAGTTCGAACCCAGGAACCCTGGCAGGCTGTCGTTCACGCACTGTAATACGATATGTATTTGTATATAAGTTCGACACAGTGATCTAGCAGAAAGCTCAATTGGTGAATGTTTCGGAAAAATATGACGCCAAATTTTCCAACCTTAAAGTCTTGCAATCCTTGATCCATCCCAAATATTTGATAAACTCTCAGCAAAAGTTGTGGATGCTTTTTCGTGAAATACTTGTAATACTTTTCCCAATTCGTTTCATTGCCCAACCCAAACATATTCCTGACTGGATAAGGATATTCTTTTGCATGCTGTACCTAAAAACCACGACAGAGATTAATGAATAACCCTAAAAATTTCTTCATAAATTGTCTTTCTAAACTTTTTCGCTGTCGGTACCTCGTTGCTCGTTGCAAAATATTCTATTATATTATTTCTCACTCATTCTCAATAAAAAACCCTAAACCAACACCGTGCCAAAGCAGTGTTTCGCAGGGCATTGAAGCGCAACTAGAAGGGAACAGAGACTTAGGGAACACAAATTTTGCGGCTTTCTCGACAGCGCGAAACGCAATGTTCTACTGGTAACTGAATAAAATATTTAAAATTACGAGCTAACTGCGTTTCTAGTTCAAAAAGAAATTTTAACAGATTATTTACCTTGCTTCTCACAAGTTTAAGGAGATCTTTCACTGACTCGCATTTATCAATCAATTTTCCTTTTTTGTTTCGATATCCCATATGTTTGAGCAGATCCTCCACATCCTCATTTGCAACGACGAAATGAACCATTTGGTTTGGGTCTGCTTTATAATTCAACATCCAAGCGGGATACTTTTCTATCTCCACCATACTTTCACATAAAGAAGATTGTTGTTGAAAAAAATAGTTGGGATGCGGATATTCCTGTGGTTTCTATGACAAGAAAGGATTAATATAACATAGCTAAGATGTTGCTTATAAAACACTTTTGTAACAAACTTACTCCAACTTCATTTCCTTCAAATTCTTTCACAACTTCCTAAAACAAAAGGTTTACCAATGAACATACGTTATCAGTTAAAATATCAAATAGTGGTTGTACTTCAAAGAAGACAACTTTCTCCCTGTATGTCCAAAGCATTGGATGAAATTTTACTTCTTTAATTGTTGGCCTGTTTGTTTCTTCATGTTGCAACATCCACAAAATCAAACCGCGTGAGTTAATTCCATCCTCAGTGTCTAATAAAAAGCAGGAGGTGATCCAATGGGAAAGCTAAATTATTTTGATTTCGTTATGATCAACTTTCACATGCGAATCTTTTATAATAATACAAATATGCTTTACAGGCCATGATTAACAATTTTAAAGGTATTTTTTCTTTCCCAAATAAGGATTCATGTTTCGAAACGATACAATTTATCCAATGAACTACTGCCAGTTGTAAAACCGAAACGATTTTTCATCTAATTCCAACAGTGTAACTTACTGTCAAGCATACCATCCATATTCAAATTAATATTTTTTCTTATGCCTTGTTCCTCTCTGTTAAGTGGATGTTTACCATTCGTCAGTGTGTAAAACAATGTCAGGCCAAGAGAAAATATGTCGGACTCTCTTTTCTGTTTAAAATACGATTTATGTTTTATGGCAACAAGATTCATTGCTGTGAACATTGTCATGTTTCTTTCAAAGACGTTTCGACAAGAACTTATCATCAGTTTAAATGATGCGGTTGGTGTAGCTCCCCGATTATATGGACCTGACCTGACGACACAAAAAAGGCTCGCGTGGGTGGTGACGTCATGTATCACTTTTATCCGTCACACACCCCTAAAGGCGGAAAATGCGCAGTTAAGGGGAACAACACGCTAAGTACACAATAAATGTTAAGGAGAAATAGTGGGGCAGAAGTACTGTACACCTTTGTAACTGTTGCTGTTTTGTTTTCAGCGAATCCATGAGCAGGAGACGATGCCCGTCTCTGGCCGAAGCAAGGATTTGTTGCTCGCTGAACTAAACTCTGTGGGTCGGGTTGTCAAGCACGTGTTTGCACACTTCCGACTTTGGCGATCGTTGATGTTCAGCGATGCGTGTACACTAGTTTCGATATGTATGTCCAATGTAGGATTGTCCACATGAACAGGTGAGTTTGTACACCACGGACGAGAAGTGAAGAAGACAGTCTACTTGATGGTGCAGCGGTCGCAAATCGTTAAGTTCCCGTCGAAATCGTTTGCTCATAGAACCTAGGTTTCGCACCCTCTTAACACAGGATTTTGTGCTTCCTTGTGTGTTGTTTTGTGTCGTTACGTGGATGCCCATTTTGTTGCGTTACGCAATGAACGTGCCCTGGCCGCTTTCAACTCAAACATAAATGAAATTCATCGTAACATCAAATTTACAAAGCAACGGATTTTATTTCTCGACGTCCTCGTTGAACGAGTTGGAGATTCCATTAGCACAACCACATACAGAAAGTCAACCAACACTGGTATCTATAGCAAAATGGGCATCTTCTCAAGTTCATTGCGAACTGCGTACGTTCGGTGTTACGTAAGCAATATCAGGTGGACACCACTAAACCCAGGCAAGAAAGCACAAGTTTCTGTGTGTTGAGGTTGCGACACATAGGCCCTATCAACCACCGAATTCGACGGGAATTAGCACAATTTGTGACCGCTGCTCCAACAAGAAAACTGTCTTGCGTGTGGTACGTGAGCCATGCAAACTTGCGCAGCAGTTTCGATTTAAAGATCGCCAGAAGACCCTGCACCTCTCGTCCGTGGTGTACAAACTCACCTGTTCATGTGGACAAACCTACATCGGATAAACATCTCGAAACTTGTGTACACGCATCGCTGAACATCAACGATCGCCAAAGTCGGAAGTGTGCAAACACGTGCTTGACAACCCGACCCACAGAGTTAAGTTCAACGACCGCAAATCCTTGCTTCGGCCAGAGACGGGTATCGTCTCCTGCTCATGGATTCGCTGTACACACAACAGTAACAGTTACAAAGGTGTACAGTACTTCTGCCCCACTATTTCTCCTTAACATTTATTGTGTACTTCGCGTGTTGTGCCATTTACTGCGCATTTTCCGCCTTTAGGGGTGTGTGACGGATAAAAGTGATAGATGATGTCACTACCCAAGAGAGCCTTTTCTGTGACGTCAGTCAGGTCAGCTCCACATAATCCTAGAGCTACACCAACCGGGTCACTTAAACTGATGATGTCGTAAGTTCGTGCCAAACCGATTTTTTTAATGAAACATGGCAATGTTTACATTAATTGGCCAGTCTCTTTATTGTCAAGATTTGTTGCGGATTATTTGAAACAAACATTTAACTAAAGTTACATTTTGGAAACAAAAGCAGCCCCTATACTGCTTACTGGTATAATCTTTTTGTTTTCTCTGATAGCTAGAAGGACCTCAGGGGCCATGAAAGCGTAAGTCCCTTGAGCTGTAGTTGACATGTCAGTGTCATATGTCCTGCTCAATCCAAAATCACAAACTTTTACAATTGTTTCTATGCCACATCTCTTCAATAAGAAGTTGGCAGGTTTAATGTCCCGATGAACTGCATTTAAAGGCTTGTGAATTTCAAAATGAAAATGAAGCCAAGATTCAATTAAAATCTGGTAATTATTTTCTATATACTCTACGAAATTAACATTTACTGTTTGTGTGTAATACGCTTGCATAAATTTTACATCTTACCGATGTCATACAATGTATGAAGTCGGTATATTCCCTCGATCATTTGTTTGGAAATGTTGGTTGGTGTCAAATCAAAATCGCTCGGGTTTTCAATGTGCTGAAAACGTCAAAATTTCCTTTAAACTTATATGACAATGGCTACAAATAAGTGTGGGGTTAAAGTACAACGTGATACTGGCATAATACAAGCGGTTTATTGTTTAGCCATATTCCAGTACAAACATTTTACCTTTTGCACATCTGCATCACAAAACTCAAGAATGACGATAAGATAGATTTGTTGTTCAATCTAAAAAGGAACAAAAAGTTTGTTAAACGTCTTCTAGAAGTAACAACCAAATATGCCACGTTCTTTATGCCATGTTGTCTGTATTTGACGGTCACTAACCCAGTGGTTGATGTAGCTGACCAAATGTTTGTCATCTCGGAATTTTTTTAGGTGTTCTAGTTCTTTGTCATAATTTTCATACAGCACTTTAGACATAACTTTGGCAGCATATTTAGCACTTCCTTGCGTAGTTTTGCAACTAAAAAGCACAAGTTCGTGTTATGTATTAAACTGAAAAGGTAAAATGCCTGAGACTGAGACCAATTGTACTTTGCTGGCCTAATGATTTTGGTTATTACATCAACAACAAATAATTCGAAGTAAACTAACTGGAAAACTGCGCATCCCGAAGTTCCCTCAGCGATTGGGTTTTCCCACTGAATTTGAAAGGCACCTCCAACTGTTTTAAGAAAACAATAAAGTTAAAATCTTACAGGCTACTGCTTTGCAACACTAATTGTAATATCTAATTTATATTTCAATAGTTTGTTCTTCTGGCACATTAAGATTTGTTCATGACATATGATAATACGGCAAACAGTTGATACTGCAGTTCCAGCAATAAAGTTGACTGGATCACATCGAATGTCCCCAGCGTTGATTGAATGGTACTGCATTAAAACATATGGGAAGATCATATAGATATTTTATTTCAGACATGTGTTTAATAATCCTAACCTGACATACCTGTTCTGAGGACGACATTGAGGCTCATACGAAACTTGCATTGAACTTATATGGACTTGCGCTACTGATGCCTGCTACCTGTTTGCAATAAGAACCTACAGTTGAGTTTGTGCGTGTCATAAACAAAGTTAGCTACTATCCATCAAGCACCTACGCTGTGCAACTTCCGCAAAACTACCTACACTATAAGGTGGGAATACAACGTTAACTATAGTTACCTTCTCTCCCACACTTTTAGTGATAAGACAATACATTTTTTATGGCCCTCTGTTTTGCTTTGCATCACATAAAGAGCTTACAGCGCAAGTTGTATCAAAACAGGTAAACAAATCTTTGCTGCTTTTTGTAAACTATCAAAACTCGAAAACTGAATATTCCTGATTTTTTACGAAGACGTATTAAACTACAAAGATTAAGTGTTAAAAACAAGGAAACCATTGCTCTTCAACTCTGTTTAACCGAAACTAGGCTTGTCCGTCAAGGGGCGTAGCCAAGTTTAGCAGTCACAGCAACATTTGCTGGTTAAACAAAGGCTTGTTTGAACAAGATGACTGGATTCTGTTTCCTCGTTCTTTGGTTTGCCCGAAATGGCACGCGCAAAGCAATCTTTCATATAAACGCACTTAATTTCTGTTGCCATTGCAAACTATTAATGCAGCCTTATATATGCCAAAACCATGATTATAAGTTCCACATTATTTTAGGACGGGCCAAATGACAGAGCAAATAACAGCAACTGACTTTTTCTCCATATTCGATTGTTACTTTTTGTATTATCACGCAATATATACCTTTAACACGGCAATGAAAGTGCGCTTACATGTCAAAGCGACTTGATCAAACGGAATGTGCTTCAAAACACCATGCAAAAATGTGATATTAACCTCTGTGTAATGTGTTGATTGCATTTCCCTTCCCTTTCAATGCGTATAAACTGGCGAAGGCCGACATTTCGCCTTGTGCAGAATGTTGGGTGGTAGGTGTATGGCAGTGCTTTGCACAAGAACAAGCCGTTTATCATGCCAAGTCAATCATCTACAACATTTTTGGTTCGATGACTGTTCACAATCCACTCCAGACCGCCTCGCCCCCGCATTTAGTATATGTAAGTAACGCCTGAGTAAAAACACTATTTCTTTTCTTGGGAACGAACTGCTGGTGTACCGCATGGTCGTTCGCACAGTTTGTTGTGCTCCACAGACTTACAAGTAGATCGAGAATGACTGTGATGTGTTTCTTAAAATCTTTCCGGACTGTATTGGGTAAGATCTTTATGTTTCGTATTTTTTTCTGCGTTCTCTGCACGAAGGTTCATTCACACAAATGACGGGTTTACTTGCAAATTGTCCGCGGCGTATTTCGTGAGTCACCACGCAAACGGTGTGCACTCAACCGTGTCATTACAGCTGGTTGTTTGCTTCATTGTACGTGGTCGAGGCAGTTAGATCAGAAACTTGCAGGTTCTATAGGGAAGTAAGGCTAATGTTGCAGCAGCCAGGGAATTAAAAGCTGCCAAATTAGTTCAAATAAAAGATTTACTTATGAAGGCAGTTTAGCTGAACTTGAAAAACGACTTAGATTTCTGGGTTTATGTGTTGTTGTGTTGTTTGTGGCGTTTAGGTTAAGTGAAGCGCACAAATTGATATACTCTCTAATCCCAAACCTCTTTAAAATACTGACGGAAGTACCGCGAAAGTTAAGTTAAGTATCAGGTAGCCAGAGTCAGGAGGACATTTTTGACTTGGTGACCAACTTAGGTGTATCCTACGTTTGTTTTACGTATGGTATAACCCGTGTTTGTTCATACATGTTTACAGCAGAAATTTGAAACTGTGTTGCTAAAAATGTGCCTTGTATAGTAATGACTGGTCGGCGACAGGCCTATACATTTGCTGATATCTTTTGAAAAGCGACGAAACGTTTCTACAATTAAAATCTGTCGACTCTCCAGGGCGACTATCATTATCTTGTGGATGTTGATTCTTGTTGGAAGCATTTATGTGAAGAAAAACGTACAGGAATGTTTTGGTTTTGTTGAGGTTCGAACCCACGGTCGTAAGTAAGGTAAATTAACAAGTTTTTTAAAAACGCACATAGCATTGTAGCCTCAACTGCATTGTCTACACCCATGTGCAGCAAACTTATAACCGGTTGCATCAGGAAGCGCTGTATGGTATTTCACATCACTTGCATCCAATGATTACGGTATTTACTGAAGCCACAGACTTAGACTTGCTTTATTATAAGGATCATCCGTCGGTTTGATTCGTAGTTACAACCATTGCTGTACTAATTCAACGCAATGGCAAACGTATGATTGCATAGTGCAATGTAAAGTTGAAGTACTCACTATACTTTCAGGAATTTGACTGGACGATCTGTACGAGAGGTTGAGACGATGCATCTCGTAGCTGTATCGTGTGGACGACCCAACTACCAAGGTATCAGGGTAAGTCAGCAAATTAAAACCTTTGCAACAGATGTTAAAATAACATCTAAAAATATCCACGTATTTACATTTATTTACGGTGTCGTGTGATCAATGAAGTTTTATTGCAAGAAACTCTGTACTTGTTTCGGGTTGTATCTCTTGCAAAACTCACAACATTGCGTTACAAACCATCAACATCACAATGGCAATTGAGAACTACTACCAAACAGCGGATTGCCTCATGTGGGAAATAAAATTAAGGATTCCGATTATAACCACTATCTTTTAACGACCACCATAATGGTGTTTGACTCTCGGGTCTGTAGAAATTAAAACTTGCAATCCCAGCTGCCACCACTTATTGTCTAATTAATTGATTTTCCCTAAAATTTGTGTCCACTTTCAGGATATACGGAAACCCATGGACTTGACGGTAACCATGGTAAAATCCGCCGTGCTCTTCTCCAAGTCTCCTCTCTACGTCCACATCTTCACAGAGGACGACATGAAACCACTCATCGAGGCCGAGGTACCGAAATACTTACAAGTCTTTTGCCAAAAACCACCGGAGTCAAGGACTTAATCGTTCGTAACCTTATGTGTATTGCAAAAAAAAACGTTTCCTTTTTTTCAAGATATCATCCTGACCAGTTCATTCTCAAGAGAAGTTTCATTACTAAACATTTATTTACATTAATTAATAAATTTATTTATCTATTTTGTCGTGCAGATGATTTTAAAGCAAGTGACCGATGCTGCAATATACAGTGATGGTGACGTTATTTTCCTCAAACCGCTCGATGAACTGTGGATGCAGTTTGACTCGTTCACTGAGCACCAGGTAGCGGCCATATCTCCGACTGCTGGCCATCCACTGGGTGGCAGACGTTTCAACGAGAATTTTATTTCACATCCGTCAGGACTTTTTCAAATTATTACTGGGGTGATTCGCTACATTTTTAAGTCTAGCAACAGTGAAAATATCATTGTATTTTGTGGTTTTATTCAAGTTTACAATGGTCGCAAACTATAAGCATCAATGTATATGTTTGTTGTTAGTTAGAAGGCCCATGTATTTAACCATGGACAGAAACGTGTCATATATATGTGATATGGGCTAGAGGTGGAAAATGTCACGGCAATTACAACAGAATTGGAATTAACTCCTAAAACGGGTAAACAAGAATGCTTTCTGTAAAGTGCTAAATATCAACTACTGACAAAGTTACTTTCATTAGAACACAAACCTTGGTTCTAAAGTATATGTTATGTCACAATTAAGAATTAGCTATATTACGTCACAATAAAAACATTTTCTTGTCCAGATAATGATGATGAACTTTACTCGAATGCTGAGGAGCGAATGGATTCTCTTCCATGACTAAAAAGACGTGGGCATTCAACCGAAACGAATGACGTATGGTGTTGACTTGTTGATGACGTATTACCGTCAGTTTAAGGAGAAAGCTGAACACGACCAGAAGTTAATGAACATTATGTTCCATTACAACCCAGGTATTACAGTAGAAGTTATAAACACATGGTTATAGTCCCTATACAACTTTTTGTAAGACTCGCGGTTTTAGTGAAATAATCACAACACAAGGATCGTATAAGAATACGAAACAACAAAACACACGTAAATGGCCACTAGTGGCGCATTGAAGCAACTTCTTGAGAAGCTTGACTTCCCATTTGTTTTCACATTTTATTATACTTCAACACAAGCGTTTGTTTAACCTGGTTCTTGCTTATATACATATACATATATATATATGTGAAAACAGTGGGAAGTCAAAATTACCAGTAATACATATATATATATATATATATATATATATATATATATATAATATTACTGGTAAACCAGCAACCAACAAAGCAAACCAAATTGTTTGTTCATGAATAAATCACGTGATGTACCTCACGCCAACAAACCTATACAGACCTTCTTCGCCAACTTTCCTGTTCCTGGAACTTCAAAAACATCTTTTGCAGCGAAGAAAGCAACGTTTGCAGCGATGCCGAGTCACAAGATGGCGCTAGTGCGGTACACGGCATCACATCGGCATTTTTCGGCGACGTCAATCCAACATTTCGCGCGCTTTTCGAGGCATTTTTGAAGGTGAGCGATCGAATTTCTTTAGGCTTTTGTCGAGGTTCGCGCGACGCCCGTGCTCGCTGTTGTTCGTTGGTTTGTGGGAAAACACTTAGATTGTTTTAGGAACTTGTTTACTTTCTGATTTGACACTTTGGCCGAATTGCCGCGTGTTTTGCACGAAACCGTTTCGACTTTTGGGTTTAAACAACTCGCTTTGTCATTCGTAAGGTGGCAATTGAAATTAAGCTTCTCGCTCAAGTGAGTGCCTTTTAGTAATGTTTTGTCACAAACCATTCAAGTTAAACCTGTTTAATGGTGTACGTAATTGTTTATCGCGTCTTGTTTCGGTGAAAAAAATTCTGTTTATTTTGTGAAAAGCTTTCATTGCAATTTCGCCAGCTTAGAATGTTGCAAATAATCTTCTGAGAAAGTAAGGCACAAAATATTGTAACCGTCGGCGTTTGGTAAATTTAAATCAAGCTACGCGTTTGTTTATGATTGATATTACCACCACGTTGTATTTAATCAACAGTTTGCCCTTGGAAGTGACCCTGAAGCCTTTCTTCTGCTTCCATTTCTCGACCAACTCAAATCTTCTGCTCAAAGAACTTTTTGCGCCACCAAGTCTGACGTCATCAGTAGACCTTTAGCGAGAAGCATCAAAAATCTGCTTGCTTCGTGAAATAGGAAACGGATATTGTGTATACGAGGGTGTGACGTCATGTTTTTCGGTTGTCGAAAATGTGGCGAACGTGATGAGAATGCAGTGTATGTGAGGAAATGAACGATTGCAACAAAATGTTGTTTACCAAAACCACAAATGGCGTTCATCGGAATGTCTCAATAGTGCTCAGTCCTTAATCCACCTTTCAATCTAAAAAATGCTGTGCTTCGACGTTTTTTTTGTTTGTTACATTTTATTACTTTATTTTTACAATATAATTTTTCTACTTGAACCCAGCTTGACTGCAATGCCCTGGCTGCGATGCCAGTAAACCAACCTAAAAATTATAACACGACAGATCAACAATCAAAAGAGCTTTAATAATTGATTATAATTGAATGATATCTACACATGTTAATGAAAAACAATTAATCCTATGACAAGAAACGCAAAAAATTAACATGCTTTGAGATTTTACAAAAAATATATTTTATACATGGAAGCCTATAAATTTGATTTCAGGACGAGAACAAAACACAAAATCACAATAAAACAAATGGAATGTGATAAAGGAGCTCTTTATTAAACGCTGTTTGACAATGACGCCGTTTTACATGCATTTTTTTAAAAAGTTGGGCAAAGTTTTGAAAAGTAAACTTTTTTATGGACTAAAAAGTAACTTTCTTTCTCGAAAAGTCCATGTCAACTTTCACAAATATTTTGCCGTCCAGGTTTTCGCGTTCACGGTCTATTTTCTTGGAGAATTATCTAAGCATAAAAATCATGTTAACACACTCAATATTTAATCTAACTACGCAGTAATATGTCATGCTATGGCATGATTGGCAGGATTGCCCCATTGCGCAGGTCCTTGTTTGGCGATCACAGTTAACGATCGTCTGCGGTGCCTGGGCTGCCAAGCCTGCAAACCTAATGACTTAAATCAACTACGTAGACATTTTTTGAATGTATTTGTTCAAAATTTATCCCACCTTAAAATCTTGCAATCCTTGATCCATTCCAAAGATTTGATAAACTCTCAGCAAAAGTTGTGGATGCTGTTTCGTGAAATACTTGTAATAGTTTTCCCAATTCTTCTCAATGCCCAACCAAAGCATATCCCTGTCTGGATAAGGATATGATTTTGCATGTTGTTTCTGCAAAACGCACCAGAGATTAATAAATACCCACTAGATTTCTTTATCAATCTCATTGTCTTCCTCAACATTTTCGCTGTCGGCACCTCATTGATTGTCACAAACTATTACGTTGGAAACAGTCTTAAAAAAGGTAGAGAAACATTTCCATAAATCACCCCAACCAGCACCTTTCTATTTTTTACTACACCAGGATTTAAATCAAGAATATTCTGACCATGATCCCGTTCAGGCTATTTTTTGGATTTCCATATCGGCCGCATATTTGAATTTATATGCAGCTCCAACTTTCAGGTTATATTTATAGAGAAATGAATCGTTCAAGGGTTTTATGAATGACCTATCCATTATTTACGCATTCTGGTCCAAATTGGTTGCCAGGCAGCGGCATTTTTGACCCCTTTGGGGCATTTGATCCACCGCGGTTAGATAATATTTTGAATAAAAGAGAAACAAAAACGCCATTGGGTTTGCAGAAACATTTCTATTGCGGTTTAATGCAAGGCCCATCTTTCCTTTACACAATAGAACCAAAGTTAGTTGCTCAATAATTGCGTAAGCTGACCGCGCCCATGTTTTATTGCATTGATAGGGTCTATGTTTCCAAATGAAAAGTTTTTAACAGATTACCTTGTTTCTCACATGTCTATGTAGATCTTTCACCGATCTACACGGATCAATCATTTCTGCTCTTTTGTTTTTACGTCCCATATGTTCGAGTAGTTTCACCACATGCTCGTTATTAATAACGAAAGCAACCATTTGTTTTGGGTCTGCTTTATAATCCAACATCCAAGCGGGATATTTTTCTATCGCCTCCATACTTTCACTTAGAGACGATTGTGGTTGAAAAAAATAGCTGGGCAACAAAGTTGGCCGTGGTTTCTATAACAAGACAGATATTGAATTGAGATAATGTTGCTGAGTAATAAAAACAGTTGTGTAACAAACTTACTTTAACTCCAATTCCGCCAAATTCTTTCACAACTTCCTAAAACAAATAATTTACCAATGAACATATGTTATCAGTTAAAATATCAAATAGTGGTTGTACTTCAATGTAGGTAACTTTCTCCCTGTATGTCCAAAGCATTGGATGAAATTTTACTTCCTCAATAGTTAGCCTGTTTGTTTCGTCATGTTGTAACATCCACAAAATTAAACTGCGTGAGTTAATTTGTTCCTCAGAGTCTAATAAAAAATAGGAGGTGGATCACTTTGATTTCGTTATGGTCAACCTTCACAAGCGATTCTTTTATAACGATACAAATATGCTTTATAGACCATGAGCACAAATTCTTTGTAAGCTATTTTTCCTTTACCCCAAGATTTATGTTTCGAAACGATACAATTTATCCAATGCAGTATATACTGCCATTTGCAAAATGTATTTTCACCTTCCTACATTGTAACTTACTGTCAAGCATACCATCCATACTCAAATTAATATTTTTTCTTATGTCGTGTTCCTCCCAGTTAAATGAATGTTTACCATTCGTCAGTGTGTAAAACAATGTCAGCCCAAGAGAAAATATGCCGGACTCTGTTTTCTGTTTAAAATACGATTTATGTTTTATGGCAACAAGATTCATTGCTCAGAGAATAAAACATCTGACCCAGACTGTTTTAGGATTTTCATGTTTCATTTAAATGAACGTTTCGGCAAGAACAGTATCATTATAATTGACGCGTTTGGTGTACCTCCATGAATACAAGGACAAGAACGTACACAGAAGAAAGCACAAAATAATGCGTGGTGAGGATGCGATACCTACACCCTACCAAACAACGATTTGAACAGGAATTATCACGATTTGTCAACCACTGCACCAACAAGAAAACTGTCTTGCGTGTGGTACATGAACCATGCAAACTTGCGCAGCAGTTTCCATTTAAAGATCGCCAGAAGACGCTGCCCCTCTCTTACGTAATGTGCAAACTCTCCCGTTCATGTGGACAATCCTACATTGGACAGACATATCAAAACTTGTGATCGCCATAGTCGGAAGTGTGCTAACACGTGCTTGACAACTCGACTCACAAGGTTAAGTTCAGCGAGCAACAAATCCTTGCTACAACAACCACAAACTAATGTAGACAGCACTTCTGTCCCACTATTTCTTTTCAACGTTTAAATGTGTGCGTTTTGTTCCGTTTACAGCCTCTAAGTGGTGTGTGACGGATAACAGTGACACATGACGTCACCACCCACGCGAGCCTTATCTGTGACGTCAGTCAGGTCAACTCCATGTAATAATCGGGGAGGTAGACCAACCACGTCATTTAAACTGATGATGAATAAAGTTCTTGCCAAAACGTATTTTTTTTAATGAAGCATGACAATGTTTACAACATTTTGGGCCATTCTCCTCATTATCAAGATTTATTGCGGTTTATTTGAAACATACTTTTGACTAAAGTTACAGTTTGGAAACAAAAGCAACCACATGAACTGTAGTTCTTACTGGGATTATCTTTTTGTTTTCCCTGATAGCTATTAGAACTTCAGGGGCCATGAAAGCGTATGTCCAGTGAGCCATTGTTGACATGCGATTGTCATATATTTTGCTTAATCCAAAATCACAGACTTTTACAATTGTTTCTTTGCCGCACCTCTTCAATAAGAAGTTGGCAGGTTGAATGTTCCGATGAACTGCATATAAAAGTTTGTGAATTTAAAAACGAAAATGAAATCAAGATTAAATTAAAGTCTGGTAACTATTTTCTATGTACTCCATGAAATTAACATTTACTGTTTGTTTGCAATATGCTTGCATAGCGTTTACATCTTACCAATGCCATGTGATGTATGAAGTCGGTATATTCCTTCAACCATTTGTTTGGAAATGTCGTTTGGTGTCAAATCAAAATCGCTCGGGTTTTGAATGTACTGAAAACGTCAAAATTTCCATTAAACTTTTTTGACAATGGCTACAAATAAGTGTGAGGTTAAAGTACAATGTGATACTGGCATAATACAAGCGCCTGTTACACATGTGTTATTGTTTAATGATATTCTAGTGAAAACATTTTACTTTTTCAACATCTCCATCACAAAACTCAAGAATGACGATAAGATTGATATGTTCAATCTAAAAAGGAACAAAAAGTTTGTTAAATGTCTTCTAGAAGTAACAACCAAATATGCCACGTTGTTTATGCAACGTTGACTGTATTTGACGGTCACTAACCCAGTGGTCGATGTAACGGACCAAATGTTTGTCATCTTGGATTTTTTGTAGGTGTTTTAGTTCATTGTCATAATTTTTATACATTGCTTCAGGCATAACTTTGGCAGCAAATTTACCACTTCCTTGCGAAGTGTTGCAACTGAAAAACACAAGTTTGTTCTGTTCATAAAAACTTGGTAAAATGCCTTAGGCTTAAACCAATTGTACTTTGCTGGCTTAACGATAGTGGTTTTTGAATAAGCAACAAATAAATTGAAGTAAACTAACTTGAAAATTGCGCATCCCTAATGTCCTTGGGCGATTTTTTTTTTCCACTGAATTTTAAAGGCACCTCCAACTGTTTCAGGAAAACAATTAAGTTAAAACCGTACTGGCCACTGTGCTTTCATTTAACACTAATTGTAATATCTAATTTAGATTTTAAAAGTCTGTTCTTCGTGCACATTAAAAAGTAACTTGCATTTCGCCTGATGTTATCCAGCTAGGCTTCCTTAGGGTAACTGTAAAAAATTTTATAGAATAGCAAACTATTAAAATATAATATGCCGGTGTACGCCTTGTCTGCAGCTCTCATGGACTATTATGGCTTTTTTGAGCATGAATGTAACTGATTATCGGTGGAGCAACTTGATGTTTTTGAAATATATTGTAGTCTTTGCATGAAGTGGTAAAACCCAAAAATTAGTGCCATGTGTATCTTTTAGCTTCTTGCCTTTAGAGGCAATATGGCCAGGGTCAATAAGAACCTATTAGATAAAAAAAGGTCACACCGGCAAATCTTTTTTTAATGGACCTGTATTTGCCTTTTTCCTAGCGGTTATATAACTTGCTGGTAATCCAGTGTCATAGCAAACTGCAATTAACATCTGAAGGTGATTATCCATGTTTCAACCACAGCATATTTTATCCCCTGCCTAATCAAAAAACGCTCGCTTTTTTTGGAAAAGCGTCTGGGGCCACTTTGGTCGTTGTTATATTTTACAACTAGCTATATTGCATACATTTTGCAACCTATTTGTTGATCCAACATTGCAGCACGTAAACTATGACCTTCGATCTGCGTGACCCGTTTGGAAATGCTTCGGGTGTTTTGGGATTTAATTGCTTTGGAAAACCCTGATCGAAAAATTTTTTTAATTTTCAAAAGTTTTGGAATTGGACGTGAGAATAACTCCCAAGCAATTTATTATTGCGCAATACGCTTTTGTAAAAAGATTACAAATATTTCGAATAGGTTTGTTACTTGAGCAATTTCATCTACAAAATATAGCGCTTGTGACATGCTTCGTTGCTTTGTTAAATCCCTTAAACTCGCGAAGAAATTAGACTAATTATGTTACCTGTTGATGGGTAAGGTTTCACTTTGTCTAACTTTTGAACTACCTTGCTGGTTGAGCTAATGACCGTGACGGGAACACCCTCGTCTTGATTTATTTTCTCGATATCTGCAAAAATATTTTATGTTATCCAGCTACTTGAATTTGAACTCTCGTTTGCAGCAATTATATTTCGGTCCAATGCAATGAAAGAAAAAAATAAGGCCACCAGCACTAATCGAGACCCTGTAAGCGAAAGTCTGTGGCGAATGCATGCTTGAATATTATGTTTTGTATGGCAACAGCACTTGGTCTTTAGGGGAGACCGGGGATACCTCGGACCAGGTATTTTAGGTCACAATTAGGTATTGTTAAGACACTTTTACAAAAGCTTTATTCTTGGATAGGCCAATGATGTTTTTGTGTAAGCTTTAAAAAAACGGCCATATTTTAGTAATTTCTATGTCGTCACGTGTTCGTGGATACTTCGGAGATCATGGCAAGAAATCGCGAGAAGACAACACTTTTTTAATTTTTTGAAAAATTATCAGGTCATAGACGAGAATAAACAGAGGCGGGATGAAATAAAAAGCGTTACTCATGCATGACGTATGGAAGGGTCGAAGCGATAAGTGGCCACGTCCCGATTCCTAAAAGCTTGAATGATATTTTATGCGCTAATGCCCCAAGTTTAAGTTCAGTTATTTTTTTAACAAAAAAAAACTGTCTGAGATATCTCAGGTGTCATTTAAGACCTATTGAAAAAACTTGATTTTTGAGTAATGCTTTACTAGTTACAACAGAATAAAATTGAGGAATGTGGTTCATAATCCTAAAAAATATGAGCAATTTTCCAAAAACCGTCCGAGCTATCCCCGGTCTCCCCTATTGACGCTATACGTAACGCCTTTGAAAACCCTTGGGATATTTTGATAAAAATTTTCTATAGAAAGCCCATTTAAAACGATTAAAATGTGTCAAAAATGATACATGTCACCAATGTTTTCCTTTATTCTTTCCTCTGATTATCTGTGCTGTTTATTTAAAGCACTCTTGATTGGCGGTATATGAAGTGTTACATGAACAACCCGTTAGTATTGAGATGGTGGTTTTGTCTGTTGTTAGGTGCGTAATTTTTATCAAGCCAGACGCCCATTTAGTGTAACCAGTGTGTGAAATTTTAGCTTCATTAATGAGCGGGTATTGCGCAGGGTCTGTGCTTTTCTGATTAATCAGCTTTGTGGTAAGATCTTACTTGCACCTTTTTCTCCCAAAGTGCTTCAATTCTTAGGGTAAGATAAACATAACAGATGAAAGATTTTGAAAATTAGGGCACTCACACATAAAATCATAACACTCATAAAACGACTCACTCTGAGATTCTGCCGAATGGAAGGGATGGGAAAACTCTTTCAGGCAAACTTCAGCTTGAGGAATTTCTTTTCCTTTATCTGTATGATCGCGACCTTTTAAACTCTGTATCTGCTTCCACAGCTTCTCGCGCTCAAGGATCATTTTTGAGCCGTCACATTTTTTCAGCAAATCCTCTGAGAGTGCAAAGACTGCAAAACGTTTGAAAACCCCTTGAAACGCGTATGTGACGAAAACACTGCTTTGAATGCAGCAATATGTGTCATAGCATTGACGATAAAACGCAAACATTCCAATTAAGGCCGACCTGCGTCAGCAGCAAAGTTGACAATTTATGACTTGGCCAAGCGCACAACTTTGCCAGGCAACCGTCACATATACGTAGGGGATCTCTACCACTGTATCAGATAACGCATTTTTCAAATCTTGCTCCGACTTGTCAGGAAAAAGTGGCTGATCCAGCTAGGCTGCAATGCCTGGGCTGCCAAGCCTGCAAACCTAATGATCGCGATACGATAGCTATGATCGCCAAGCAAGGACCTGCGCAGTGGGGCGATCCTGCCAATCATGCCATTGCATGAAATATTACTGCGTTTATGACCTGGTTGATTATTAATTTCATAGGCGCGGGAATGAACATGGAAACACACTGACTTTCGCCAAGAGATGACGATTCTACACCTCATGCACTTTTGCAAACGAACTCGCAACAAGGCAACTGGATCTTGGAGAGACATTGAAAATCATAAAATCTTTGGTGTTCAAGAACATGGAAGATAGAAAAAAAATTATAGAAAAATATCTTACGTTGTTCACTTATGGAACGATTCGTTGGGGTTTTGTCCCAGCATATGATCATCTGTTTGTGCAAGAATTGAAAAATCTGACTGTCGACCGTGTTTTGAGATACGGATGACTGAGCATCATTCAGCCAAGATAGTTCGGGTCGCAGAAAGCCACACTGGATCCCATTGGTGATAATGTGGTAAGGTGCAGTGGCTCCGTGGTAAACTCGTCGTCGGACGGCCATCTCAAACATAATCATCGCCAAGCTGCAACAACTATACGGTAACTTTTGTTTTCATGTTATATGTTCTTGATACGCCACTATAGTAGCGAAATAAAGATATTTTAATGTACAACACAACACAACACAAAATACTGATACAAATTTTGCTTGCGCGCGAAGTTTGCAACGCCACCTGTACATGTCCATGGTGGGGTTTCTTTCCCTACGCACATCAGCCAGCAGCTCAGGAGCGGCATAGAAATGTGTGTGTTGGGTAGTGGGCGCAAGCTCGTATGACATCGTTGACGCACCGGTTGCTTTGGCTATATTGGCCGAACCAAAATCCGCCACTTTGGCCGACAAGTCGCGGGTGATAAAGACGTTTTCTGTCTTCAAGTCGCCGTGACAGACCGCTTTCTTATGTCCGAAGTTGTGCAACAGCTTGAGCCCCGAGACAATGTGGTGGAAAATTCGTAGAAGCACAGGCCATGCGATCTCCTTGCTATCGTTGTTAAAGAGAAGATCGCTTAATAAACCGCCTTCAACATATTCCATCACAATGCCAATGCAATCATCCCAGCGGACGATACCGAACATTTGGACGATGTTGTCGTGGTGTACAGAAGCAAGAACATTCGCTTCTCTAAATACACTGCACGAAAAAAATGTTAATGCATGAATACATATAATAATAGTGATATGGTCCCAAATACAGCTTGGTGCTGAATGATTCGCTTGGGTTTATTTATTACTTTCTTTTCAGCAAGGCTGCATAAGTTAGTTGGTGGTTGGTTTCGTTGCTAATTTGTGCATTTCATCACAATTGTGGACTGTATGTCAATAGACCAACACTATGAGAAAAACAAACCTCTTCAAACGTTTTTTCTGTTGCTCCTTAGATCCAGTCAGTCTAAAGCACTTGACCGCGATTTCTCCAATATCTTCATGTGAACATCGACGTACAGCCCCATAAGATCCACAACCAAGATAGTCTTCAATTCCACTTTTAGTCATAAACCGGTTGATGTCATGCTCTTTAACCAACGAGGAAATGTCCTTCACTGCCTTTAACTAAATCAATTGGGTAAGTCTGCGTCAAACCCCACATCATAAGGTAGTTTTATCGTTAATTTGGATATACTGCTACAAGCGAATTTAGTGTCACCCTAACCCGGTAAGCGCCAAGGTTGCCCTGCCCTGACCGCCTACCGCAAAGACCTGGAGCCGAGCGATCAAAGTGATGGCTACTTTTTTAAACTGTTCAAAGCTTAAATTGAGAAACACAGTTTTGCACACAACAATAAAATTAATTTCTTACCTTGTTTTCATCACTTGACGTTTCCATTCCTGCTATTTCATCCAACCACCACTTTGCCACAGGGAAGCAAGCAAGTACCAGTCAGTGGCGAAGATTTATTTAAGGCAGCAATATTATTCATTTACTACAATCCAAACTCAGTACTTTATACTGAATGATGCTTCCTAATGGATTTTGAATTTTGTAATAAACATTATTAAACTTAATTTGAAGAGTAAAATCGGAAAATACCGCAACAAAATTTCGACCACCCCCCTAATAAGGTCTGGAAACGCCTTTATAAGAGCAAGTATTTTGATGTATTCCAAAAAACACAGACGGACCTGAGAATGTGAAAGGAATTCAAAAAGCCATGTAAATATGTGCGACATAAAATGTTAATTCAAACTACTAGTCCAGTTCTACTAAAACTACTCTATCATTTTCCAGTATACAGACCAGTGCAATCATTTCTTCACAATTTAGGCATAAAAACCTGCAGTGAGTAATCGACTACATGTATTTATAGTTATTTCTGTATTAGGCTTTTACTGAAGGCTACCTTTGTCCCGTTTTTGACAACCTCAAGCAACGTAAAGAGTTTCAATGAGGAACTAACGTTTGTCACAGACTTTCTGTTGTCAAAGGTTGTTTTGCCCCTGTGGAAGAACAATAACAACCAAGCTTCACCTTCCTTTCATTGGGTTCGTGTTGCGTGGCGATCGTTTGGAGTGCGAGCTCAGGTCGTTAAACCGTGAAGAACAAACATACCATAAAGCTGCGTTCGTGGATTTCAGCCAAGACAGTAGACAAACCTATCATGTTTATAACACCAAATCGAAGAGTTAATATAAACTCGTTTTTCCATTACATAAATATTACATTCTCATTTCTTACCTAACGAGATTAAAAATGTTGAAAGGTCATTTTTTACAAGTTGCTTGTGATGGTCAATCTCATATATTTGCATTGAATTTCGGCTTTAAGGGTATAGCTCTGAAAACTACGCCAAGCACTCTATTACGATGTAGCCTGTTAAATACTTTTTAATTTTGTATATTAAGTGTTTCTTTGCCATGTTTAGAGGCCAAATAAATATTTGCATCAGTTTATTTATCTATTTGGTCGTGCAGATGATTTTGAAGGAAGTGACCGATGCTGCAATATACAGTGATAGTGACGTCATTTTCCTCAAACCGCTCGATGAACTATGGATGCAGTTTGACTCGTTCACTGAGCGCCAGGTAGCGGCCATATCTCCGACTGCTGGCTATCCACTGGGTGACAGTAGCAACAACAAGAACTTTACTTTGCACCCGCCAAGATTTTTTGTAAATTAATACTGGGGTGAGTCGTCTTCACGAACGTTTATTTAATTTTTTCTTAATATGTCAATAATCTTAGCACAAAAGAAAGATTCATTTATTAGGAACTGTGTTTGAAAAATACAGAGATCTTTGTGTTTTCGGTTCGAGCAGATTTGGTTCGCTCCGTTCTCTGCACGAAGCTTTATTCGCACAAATAACGGGTTTACTTGTAAATTGCCCGCGGCGTATTTCGTGAGTAACCACGCAGACGGTGTGCAATCAACCGTGTCATTACAGCTGGTTGTTCGCTTCATTGTGCGTGGTCGAGGCAGTTTGATCAGAAACTTACAGGTTCTGTTGGGTAGTAAGGCTAATGTCGCAGCAGATTTCTGGGTTAAAGTTGTGTTGTGTTTTTTGTGGCGTTCAGGTTAAGTGAAGCGAGCAAATCGATCTATTCTCCAATCCCAAACCCTTCTAAAATACTGACGGAAGTACCGCGAAAGTTAAGTTAAGTATCAGGTAGCCAGAGTCAAGAGTAAAGTCTAGACTTGGTGAACAACTTAGGTGTATTCTACGTTTGCTTTACGTAAAATATGACAAAACCTATGTTTGTTCATAGATGCTTACAGCAATTTGAAACTGTGTTAGTAAATATGTGCCTTGTATAGTAATGACTGGTCGGCGACAGGCCTATACATTTGCTGATATCTTTTGAAAAACGACGAAACGTTTCTACAATGAAAATCTGCCGATTCTCCAGGGCGACCATCTTTATCTTGTGGATGTTGATTCTTGTTGCAAGTTGGTTAACATGTGGAAATTGGTTGATGTAAGTCTATAGATGTTCCATGTGCGATACAAAGCATATTTTGCTTTAATAGGGTTCGAACCCAGGGTCGCAAGTACTTTGGTTAAATCAAACAGTTTTTTGAAAACATACATAGCATTGCATTGCACTGAAAACACCCTTGTGCAGGAATTTATAACCGGTTATATCAGGAAGCGCATTATGGTGTTTCACAATCACTTGCATCCAATGATTATGACATTTACTGAAGCCACCGACTTAGACTTGCATTATGATAAGGATCTTCCGTTGGTTTGATTCGTAGTAACAACCATTGCTATTCTAATTGAACGCGAATCCCAACGTATGATTGCATAGTGTATTGTAAAGTTGAAGTACGCAATATACTTTCAGGAATTTGTCCGGACGATCTGTGCAGAAGGTTGAGACGATGCATCTCGTAGCGGTATCGTGTGGGCGACCCAACTATCAAGGTATCAGGGTAAGTCAATAAATTGAAACCTTTGCAACAGATGTTGAAATAACACCTAAAAATATCCACATTTTACATTTATTTACTTTGTCGTGTGCTCAATGAATTACAGTTTTATTGCATGAAACTCTGCAGTTGAACTTGTTGTATCTCTTGCAAAACTCACAACAATGCGTTACAAACCATCAACATCTCCTTTATCTCCTAAGTCACACAATAACAATTAGGAATTATTACCAAAGAGCGGATTGCTTCATGTGGGAACTAAAAATTACTATTCCAACTACTCCTCTTTCAGGATATACGGAAACCCATGGACTTGACGGTAACCATGGTAAAATCCGCCGTGCTCTTCTCCAAGTCTCCTCTCTACGTCCACATCTTCACAGAGGACGACATGAAACCACTCTTCGAGGCTGAGGTACCAAAATACTCAGTCTTTTGCCAAAAACACCCGAGTCAAAGACTTCATTTAAGACGAAAAATCGATTTATAATTATTGAGGCGAAATTGCGAGTGTTTGTCTTTGCCTTTAAAAGTACTTGGTTGTGACGTTGCCAACCCAGGAATATGTTGCACATATGTCGTATTAAGAATTACAAAAAGGGTTTCTTAACTGTTTCTGCACCATCGAACGACGTAGCGATTATGAATATTTTTTTGTGTGTTAAATTTAATCGTTCCTATCGGTACCCCAAGTGTATTGTTATAAAAACACGTTTCCTTTTATTTCAAGATATCATCTTGGCCTGTTTATTCGCAAGAGAAGTTTCAGTACAAGTTGTACAATGCTAACTATGAAGAATATCTTCCGGAAACTCTGGTAAAGGAATGGAAGAAGTGGTACAAACCATGCGGGTCGTTCCGTCTCTTTCTACCTGTAAGTACATATTTTTTCTGCCTGTAAGATTTTTAAAGATTCATCTTAATTGTGATTTTCATCTTAACAAAACTATAAATTGCGAATGGTATTTTGCCATTGGGATTGGCTTTTAGCTTTGTCTTTGGAAAAACTGTGGTATGGCTCACTGATATGGGAACACTATATGATATTCGAAAAAAGCAAATCTATAGGCTGCATAATATATAATGCTACTGTATTAAAATGTCTGGTGCAATAGTTTGAGATTTGAGAGGTGAAAAGTGCATTACTAAACATTTATTTACACTAATTAATTAATATATTTATTTATCTATTTGGTCGTGCAGATGATTTTAAAGGAAGTAACCGATGCTGCAATATACAGTGATAGTGACGTCATTTTCCTCAAACCGCTCGATGAACTGTGGATGCAGTTTGACTCGTTCAGTGAGCGCCAGGTAGCGGCCATATCTCCGACTGCTGGCCATCCACTGGGTGGCAGTCGCTACAACGAGAATTTTATTTCGCATCCGTCAGGAGTTTTTCAAATTAATACTGGGGTAAGATGCTACATTTTTAAGTCTAGCGACAGTGAAATAATCATTGTATTTCGCTGTTTTATTTGAGAGAAATAGAATACAATAGAATAGGGATTAACTTCTAAAACCGATAAACAATAATACATTCGTGCTAAACATCAACTTCTAACAAAGTTACCGTCATTAGAACACAAACCTTAGTTCTAAACTATATGTTACGTCACAATTAAGAACTAGCTATATCACGTCACAATACAAACATTTTTTGTCCAGATAATGATGATGAACTTTACTCGAATGCTGAAGAGTGAATGGATTCTCTTTCATGACGAAAAAGACGTGGGCATTCAACCGAAACGAATGACGTATGGTGTTGACTTGTTGATGACGTATTACCGGCAGTTTAAGGAAAAAGCTGAACACGACCAGAAGTTAATGAACATTATGTACCATTACAACCCAGGTATTACAGAAGAATTTTGTAAACCCATAAGACTCGCGGTTTAAGTTAAATAATCACAACTTATAATGATCGTGTGCAAACGAGTATTGAAAACAGGTTTCACGAAAAACCAAAAACTCGTAAATGGCCACTAGTGGCGCATTGGAGCAACGTCTTGAGAAACTTGACTTTCCATTATTTTGACATTTTATTATATTTCAACACAAGCGTTCGTTCAACCCGGTTCTTGCTAACTGGTATACCAGTAACCAACAAAGCAAACCGAATTGCTTGTTCATAATTAAATCACGTGATGTACCTTACGCCAACAAACCTTTGCAGACTTTCTTCGCCAACTTTCCTGTTCCTGGAACTTCAAAAACAACTTTTGCAGCGAAGAAAGCAACGTTTGCAGCGATGCCGAGTCACAAGATGGCGCCAGTGCGGTGCACGGCATCACATCGGCATTTTTCGGTGACGTCAATCCAACATTTCGCGCGCTTTTCGAGGCATTTTTAAAGGTGAGCGATTGAGTTTCTTTAGGTTTTTGTCGACGTTCGCGCGACGCCCGTGCTCGCTGTTGTTCGTTGATTTGTGTGAAAACACTTAGATTGTTTTTTAGATTGATGGAACTTGTTTACTTTCTGATTTGACACTTTTGCCGAATTGCCGCGTGTTTTGCACGAAACCGTTTCGACTTTTGGTTTAAACAACTCGCTTTGTCACTCGTAAAGTGGCGATTGAAATTAAGCTTCTCGCTCAATTGAGTGCCTTTTAGTAATGTTTTGTCACAAACCAAACAAGTTAAACCTGTTTAATGGTGTACGTAATTGTTTTTCGCGTCTTGTTTCGGTGAAAAAAAGCTGTTTATTTTGTGAAAAGCTTTCATTGCAATTTCGCCAGCTTAGAATGTTGCAAATGATCTTCGAAAGTAAGGCACAAAATATTGTAACCGTCAGCGTTTGGTGAACTTTAATCAAGCTACACGTTTGTTTATGATTGATATTACCACCACGTTGTATTTTAATCAACAGTTTGACCTTGGAAGTGACCCTGAAGCTCATCTTCTGCTTCCATTCCTCGATCAACTCAAATCTTCTGCTAAAGGAACTTTCTGCGCCACCAAGTCTGACGTCATCAGTCGACCTTTAGCGAGAAGCATCAAAAACCTGCTCGCTTCGTGAAATAGGAAACGAATATTGTGTATACGAGGGTGTGACGTCATGCTTTTCGGTTGTCGAAATTGTGGCGATCCTGATGAGGATGCAGTGTATCCGCTATGTGGGGAAATGGACGATCGCAACAAAATTTTGGTTTCCACAATCATGCAAATATTCCTGTTGAGATTGCGTATATGTAAAATGTGCTAAAATGCAAATCATATTTTTTGCGATGGAGTTTAGGACGCAATACTCAATAGACTGCACTTTCGTCTTTGCTGTTTATTTTTTGTACATTGTATATGAACACTTATTGTTGTGCAATATTAAAACCAGAATGACTTGCACTAAGTTTACGTCACTACCCATGACATCAAAATTTAATAATACTCAGCTGTGGCAAATATTTCGATGAAATATTTCTTGTTCATTACATAGTTATTGCGTTTTTGTGTATTTTATTTCCGGTACGTCATTGCTTTAATACACGTTACGTCCCATCTTAATTTGTGGCTGAGCTTATATAAAAGAGACTAGATTACAGTAAACGTAGCGAGACTAATGTCAATGAATAACCCAAAGATAGGACAGAAATTGTTCTGCAGGGTCACAGTGGTTTCTGCCTGCAGAGCACAGGATAAAAGCATGACGTGAGGTTAGATGCTTGAGAAAGGGTCTGTAACATATTGGACAAAGATGGTGTTGCATAATAACACGATACCAAAACCTCTTTTGCCACTGGAACAACTTGCAATGCTCGTTGTGTATAGAAAGTGGTCATCTGGTCTTGCGGAGAATACTGGAGGTTACTGGTGACCTGTGATTGCATCATACAAACATATATACCCTTTGTGATACCTATCAACAAACCCTCAACTTGTGGCATATGTGAGGGGCCATATACCTATAAATAACAAGCTTGCCTTACAGGTCTAGAGCCAGCATGTGCTTGTACGCTACTCATTTCTCCGCAACCCTTAGCTCTGGCGTCACATCTATAAACTTTAATTACGTCATAATGATGGTCGCTTTCAGATATTTGTTTGTCCACTAGAGGCGGCCAACCTACACCTTAGAAAGTCCATGCCACAGTCCGAAATACGCACTTGTTGCAAATCGCCACGTTGAAGTTAAACGACAATGCAAGAAAATCTAAAATATCCACGGTCGTTAGAAATAAATACATTTGTTTCTAGTAAAGAACTGCTCGTGAAAATACGGACTCATCTTAATTAGCACGGGTGGCTTCCATGGTAACCTTGTATATAGGTGTGTAGTTGTATACAAAGCTGTAGGATATCCGGTATTTCCAAAGAGGAAAGTTCCCCAAATACAAAGCCGTTAATACACGTTTTGCCCGTGGATAAAACTTCCGTATAAAGAGGGGCTGTGATACAATGCAGACCATGTTCTTATCAATTATTCAAGTTAATCGCGTCGACCTGTCCCAAAATCGTACATGCTCGCAATTATGATATCGTTGACACAGGAAAGTGCCATCCTTCTTACGCGCATTAAAACGTGCGCAACCGCCAAAGATTTTATCTCCTTGCAATGTTGGCACAGGACAGCAGACTCGTGCTCGCCATATGTCATTCGTGCATCCTGCTGAGACACGTTATCTCCCCTAGGGGCGCTTTGTTTTGGGTGTTCTGGACAGACAGTTGTTGCCTACAAATCGCGTTCGCTTTGTTAGACTCGGCATCGGGGCCTAATGCGGCCACGCGACGCTTTTTGAACAGGGGGAAATCCCGACGGGACCTGCAGCGCGCGTGCTTAGACAAATTTCGCTTTTAATTCCACAAATTCTTCCACGTTTCTGTGGCGACGCGTCGATAATACAATGGAGATTGTCGGAAACGAGGTTGTAAATAGAACGATGTCGATGCTGTGTTTACACCCAAATAATTATTAATCGATTTGAAACCTAAATATTTCGGCGACCACCAGTCGTTTCCGCTGGATCAGTTTCTATTTATGGGCCACAAACCTGTTGACACAAATGTTATTTATGCTGTGAAATTGTGTCACAAAACCAAAAAGGAACAACTTTACTACTTCCTTTATTGTGTTCAATTTTGTAACACGTGTTTACAAAAAAACCCTGATCAAAAAAATATTACCGGTATGTCAAAAAACAATTGACAAAAAAGCGGTATGATCTTTATGAAATGTTTAGAATATAATGAATTTTTGATTTGCTGAAAGTGCCTTAATTTACTAAATAACAAACCATTTCCTCTGATTATATTGTTTTATAAAACGATTGTTTCGTAATAATCAACAATTGTTTGTTTGTCGAACGGATTTGGTCACCGTGTAATCTTCATTTGGCGCAGCAGACACGGTGTTATCAAGTTAGCAGATGTTGTTTTAGGGAGATAGGCCAGTTTTTAGTGACATCTGGCGCCGAAGGCGTGTCCACTGGCGAATTAAATAGTTCAACGAAGCTTTTATTTTGCGGTTTTCAGCACCTGTCATATAGTTTCGAAAAAGCAACTGTTTTTGTTTAACTTTGAGAACTAGTATTGTATGCTGGATATTGGAATGATGATGTTTTGTGTTATACTGTACAAGTTTAATTCGTTTCTGAAACCAACTCCAAAATTTAGTAAATTTAAAGTTATACTTTGCAAGAGCAATTACGTAAATGCAATGAAACTGAATTATTTATGCCAATATTAGCATTTAGTTTCCCAGCATGTATAATTGCTTTAGGTATAATAAGTTACATAAAATCCTCACGTGTGTTAATTATGCTTCAAGTTACATTAACAACAGTGCAAGATTTTCAAATATGTTTTTGCGAGTACTTGTAGAAATTTTCATAAATTCTTGTCCAACAAAAACAACTAAAAATGTGTTGAAAGTGGAAAGCCTACTTGGGACCATAAAAGTTGTTGCGACAGTCAACGTGTGTGATTGTGTCGTCACAGTGCTGTTTATGCGTAATAACATATGTAGATAAAAGCCAACTAGATAACCGTCCACAAACAGCGGGTATTCGCTTACCGTTATGACTTGAAACACGGGCCTTTCAGGCGGGTCTTGCCTTGTAAGGTTGTATTGGTGCCGTTTTCACATTTATTATTTAAACGTGGCAAGACAAGAATGACATCGGCTTAGACCCCCAAAACTTAACTGAACGCCCTGCCTGTTGAGCTCATGAAAGATTTAGAAAGCACGCGACCTTATTAATATCATAGTAGCTTTTTATTATTTTGTATAGGCGACTTAAGAGTGACGATGAATTATTCAGAGCATTTTATTAGGTGTTCAGTGAAGGGGTTTGCGGGGTTGACGGTATATACCGACAAAATTGTCTCCTTGAGCGTGCTTATGAAGCTTATTTGTGAAGAAAGTCGTTTTTATTGCATTTTATTAGTCATCGACAATAAGGAATTAGTACGTGCCGGCAAGATGAGGGGATTTGTGCGATCCAACTAATCCGACTTTATTCCAAGTCCGCTACTGCGAAAATCCACGACTGTCTAATAAAAACAGCATTCCTCTGGGGGTTTCGCGGACGCCACAAACCCCTAAGACCTTTTGAACTGTCAAGACGCAGTCGGCTTAAGCGCTTTGCAAGAGCTCATGGGGCGCTCATGCGTGCGTAAGAAAGGACATTAAAAAGATATTTGCCATTTGATCTTTGGACTGTCAGGAAGCGATTTGATGAAAATTGATCTTTTGTTCTTGGGTATTGGAGTCGTATTGTGGATTACAAATGATTTTCTGTGCCTATGAAACAACAAGCGCATAAAAGGTTAATATGCAATTTAATGGGCAAGCTATTGGAGTAATTAATTTAGTTTAAAAAGCAATACTTTAAACTTTCATGTTCATTCATTAAGCTGTATGATTTTAATTATTTGCATTTTAACAAGCAGTTGTGAGTGTGATACACAGAATATAGGCCAATGACGCTATCTTGTATTACATTGCTACATACATAGTTGTACGCACACAAATATATAGCCAGTCCAAGTCAATTAAGTGTTTGGTTGTACCTCAAAATGGCAGCGTTTTGCATGTAGGTCAGTTGGGGGCAGTATTTAATCTGTGTTGCCTCGCAAAGTTGCCCAATTTCACTGCTGACGACGTTTTATTGCAATGATCAAATCATCAGGGCAGCGTTTTGCAGCATGCGCTCGAGAGCAATTAGTTTGCTACGCAACTGGAGTTTACGAGCCAGAGCCGAGCGAACCGAACCGCAACTTCCCTAAAGACTTGTACCGGTTCTGGCGTTTGAGTCAATTAATTCCGTTGGATTGGACGTTGCACGCCTGCCTTGTTATGCCGCAAACTAACCGTTGAAATGTCATCCAGAAACACAGGAAACGAGTTACCAGTGTAATACAGGCTCGCGCGGCGCATGTTACACGCTTATGTGTCCACAATAACAACAGAGGCCGGTTTTTGCCTGTTCGGTGCAGACGCACACTGCTTTGCGCGGAAGCTTAGCTCTGGATGTTGAAACATGTAGACGGGGTTGCAAACCCGGTTGCCACCTGCTTGGCCACTTCGACAGACTTGTACAGACTGTCTTTACTTGGCTCATTTGTCCCTCATTGACCATGACAATGGAATTAATTTGTTTCCGGGCTGTTGACAATGGTTTAAAGTTGTGCGCAGCGCGGGGCAGGCAAATGAGGCGTACAGCATTGTTACCATACGGACGTCTGTCGCGCACGCCGCGTAATTAATGTAGACAGACTGTTTTATTACTAACAATGGCTTCTTGCAGTCGCGTGCCCGCTCGCGCGCTTGGTAATCACGTGACAAAATTACAAAATTTCATCGGGCAGATATTCTTTTAACGAAGCTGCATGCGCGCGTTTTTTTGTCATAAGTGTTGATATTCTTTGTTTGTTTAAACAATTGGAGAGAGGCAGTCAGTTTTGCCGTTTGGCGTCCGCGAGAGGGCAAGGGCCTGGTGCGTATTTTTTTACCGAAGAGTGGCAGACGTTCGCCTCGCTGCCCAACTGTCGCTCCGTCTCTTTGCTTTTGTTTTGTGTTGCGCCTTTTTTCTCTCGGCCGCCGAGCGTTCTGTGCGGCAGGCGCACGTCTTGTTTTAATCGTAGCGGGGCGGTCTGTAGATTATTACTAGCCAAGCGGCAGGTGTCCAGAATAGACCGTCTGGAGAGTTGGTTTGTCGAGCTTCGTATAAATGCTGCAACTGAGTTTGGTTTGAGCATTCACAAGTTGCGCCCATACTGGCAACAGCATCGCTTGGATTTAATCGTACTCGTAATGTAGCTGTTCGCAAGTTGCATTGGTTATTAGTTTTCAACCAATGGTAGTTGTGTTGTTTAGAAAGATTAGTTAATGTATTGCAGCAAGTTAATTTCAAGTAATAGTAATAGCTCGTGAAGATTGCATCAATCGAGGGCAAGTGAGATTTTGTGCATTGTCGATGTGAAGTTACAGGGTCGTTTAGAAAAAATAGTTTTTTAGCATGTGCGGTTACAATATACAATAACCGTTTAATAACGTGAGTGTAGCTTGAAGAAGCCAGGAATTTTATTAAAAATCGTTTTCGAATGTGGAGCGCACGAATATTGTTTACTTAATAGCAGCTACAGTAAACATTGAAGATTCCTCGCACAATTTCGACCTCTCGTCGAACATCTGTTTGACACTCAAACGAACTTAACCTAAACCTTACGGTTGCGGCCCGGCAATGTTGGACATCGCAATTGCCTGGTTCCGTCCGTATTTGATGTCCGAGTAATTGAGCGTCAGGGCCTGTAATTTAAAAGTCGGTTTAGCCTCGGCGGGTTCTTGTTGAGGAATGCAAATTTTGCTTATCGCTTCAACTGGCGAAGTTCCCACGGTCGATACTGTGAGAAGAAGCCTCAGGCGTCGTTCGTTTAACCTTCGATCAGCTGAGATACAAGATGCCTCCGCATCAAGTTTAACACTCTGTCATTACCGAGATTCTCCACTTTCGTGCAGCATTTGATTTGACGGTCAGTCGCACACAGGTGTTGACTTCAGAGAGGAATTAGTCGCCACACTGGTGGTTACAGGCCGTGCGCGACGCGGAATTCAGGGCCGCTTGTTTGAAGTTTCGCAGCGTCGTTACGACCTGTAGGTGCCTTTTGTCTGACGTAAAAATATTTTCTTTGTTGCAGAGTGCGACGAGTAGTGATTTGATATTGAATAAAGAGAACTTGGTAACTGCTCGATTAGCCTTTTGCCGTGCTTTCGGAGCAAACCAAATACTAAACGCCAAAAGGTCGTGAATTCGTTGTCATCCTACGACCCGAATCGCACCAATTCCTTGCAATTTGTGGAGTATCGAGTGGTCGTCGTTTCAACCCCGAGTCGCCAACCACTTCAGATCGGCCTCGAGTCAGACGTCGGGCATGTCTACCATATCAAGAGCAGTCCCAGCCTCCCTCGTCCTAATGGCCCTGTTCGCAATCGCCGTGGGAAAAACACAAGGTGAGTTTGGAAACTAAAAACGTAAACAGCCTAATCGGGCTTCCCAGCTCGGGTTAGCAGAAAGACTCGGCTCGGGTGTACATCGATTATTTCGTCACAGAGGTGCGAGTCGTCACGTGACCTATTGTTTCCTTTGTGGCGCGCGAATGGCGCGTTTAAGGCTGAATGTTCTGCAGCGGGCGCGTGTTTGCTAAAGAGCGTAGGCGCGGGGGTGAATAGACAAAACGCGTCGCTCGAAAACATAATTGTTGATTGAAAGAAGTCGCTTTCACGAACGTCGCGCGACACTGTGTTGATTTTACACGGGACTACTTCGCGTTAATTTGTTTCAAACCAATCGCGTTCGGCCGGCGTAACTTGAGCGTCCAAAGCAGCCCTGTTCTCACGCTCTGAAAGCGAGTAGAGTCGCGCGCCGGTAGGCGTGATGTCAAACAACCTCCCAAAGTGTGAGAATATCAACTCGTCCGAGATTTTATCTCTTCGCCGTCGCCGCCCGGTTCTATGTTGTTTTGATTTGTTTGGGAGACCGGCCGCCAACTAAACGATGACAGACTTGACTCGTCCAATTTCCCGCCACTTGCGAATGGAAAGTTCTCCTCTACGTGACATCAAGGCGCCATGTTTTAAACCCCTCAGAAACCATATCAAAATCAGCAAATGTCACTTGAGTAGGGGACGACCATAAACGATATTACGTTTCCAATTCGGAGAGCCTGCGTTCCCACGGGTTGTGGATACAGGTTGCCAATAATCTCTTGTAGTTCGTGCGGGGGTCGCCAATCTGAATCACTTGATATTCCGTCTTGAATAACCACCTGACTTTAGGCGGCGTCTACTTGACTGACCGAGCAAGCTGTACATTAAGACGTGTAGAAACCAGTAATACGATAAGTGAATCCTCACCCAAAACACATTTCAACATGTTGAACAAAGTTTTGTTTAAAGTGTTTGTATTTAAAAACAAGCACACCACTTACACAGTAAAATAAATAGCGTGGAACAGGTGCAGTGGTTTGGAAGGTTTTGGCAATTCGCATGGGAGAAGGACAGCCGTCGTGAAGATAGTGACGCGACTGGTAACAGATTTTAGCGGCATATGCTCCGTTTTCTCTGTCAACATTGTGCGCTGGCGGCCCGCGCTAAAACGCTTAATTGGATCGCCATCGATTTGCTTCCAAAGCTTTGTTCGCGCATTCTGAAACCCGCAAATTGTTTTCCCCCCCGCGCCCTCGAATGAACTTGATCAAAACGCGCGCGCGTCACTGTTCTAACACAATACTCTGAAACTGCCGCGTGCCGAAATCGACTTGCTGTTGTCATGAGGGTGGCCCATATGCCTGGCATCTGCTACATTTCCCAAGGGCATCGTTAGTTGCTTGTTTGTCTGCTGGCGCGGGCCATCCTTGCTGCCCATAGAGGATAATTTGCGACCTAATGACCGACCCTTTGGAATTTGCAGCGCAACAATTAATAACCAACGCCCTGTTTTCTACAGACGCCAATTCAGTTCTGTGCCATCAACGATGCAATCTCCTCAAAGGCGTGTGCGACCCCGACGGACAATGCAGGTAACAATCACCCTCTGTTTTGTAACAATGTACAATGCTGCGCTAATCCAGTAATTGTCGTCCATTGTCCAGTGGCAAATTTTAATGATCGAATATTTGCTTTTTAGGTGTGACCCCGGTTGGGAAGGAGAAAATTGCGACCAATGTTCAAAATCGGCCGGTTGCGTCCATGGCACGTGCGACCAACCGTGGCAATGTAACTGCGAAGAAGGATGGGGCGGAAGATTCTGCGACAGAGGTAATTATTAACGTAACAAGCCACAATAATTCCGGGCATTGTCTTCGAGATATTTTATTTGTCCTCCATATTATGTCGTCACAAAGCAAAGAGCAACACAAACGCTTACAAAATAATGTTTTATATGGCTGTCTTTCTAGCAGTCTGTCAAATACACCGTATACACACGAACATACAACTCAAACATGACTGTTAACATATGTCCAAACCGTTAAGTCCACGTGCGTTTATAACCGGCTTATCGCGCCGAACGCACAAACACGGCTGCAAAAAACACCTTTGAAACGAAACTTACATCAAGGGCGCAGCGTGAGGCCATATGCCAACACAATAGCAATGAATGGGATTACAATTTCGTGCTTCGCGTTGCATTTTGCGTCTCCACCGTCTGTTTGTTTTTAAGTAAGTCTCGTTTTTTTGCAGACATACAGTACTGTGAACGCCACGAACCTTGTGTAAACGGAGCCACGTGTGTTAACGACGACATGGGTGGTTACGTGTGCGTGTGCGCTGATGGGTTTACTGGAACCAATTGCGACGTTACCAGGCAACCGCCCACTGTCCAATCACCGAGCAGAAGACAAAACTCTGCATACGACTTCAGTCATTTGTGTCAAAACGGCGGGACTTGCATATATGGAAACCAAATTGTCGGATGCGAAGAGTAAGTTGGACTTTTATGACAAAACTTATTTTAAATACAACTACTATATTCCAAGCCCCAGTGTATCATGATGTACTATAACATAATTGCACATTGCATAACAAGACTTGCTTCGTATTATTAAAACACTGTCAAAATGCACTTAACGTATTGTAAGTTATGTACTTTTCTTAGAATGTACAAACAATAAAAGTATGAAGTTTTGTACTAAATTTATTTGTATCAAATTGTTGCTTTATCTAAACCCGATTTCCCTTTCTCTTACAGATGTGCGTGTCCTGAAGGTTTCGGCGGCAAACGGTGTGAGGCTTTCCTCGGTATGTGCAACACCCGACCTTGCGCTAACGGTGGCACTTGCCGTAATATTGTCGGCGGCTTCCAGTGTGAATGCACCCCAGGTTACACTGGAAACGACTGCACCGTCGACGTCAACGAGTGCTTTGAACTTCAAACTCCTGCTTGCGCAAATGGCGGAAAGTGTTCGAACAACGTCGGTTCGTATGACTGTGAATGTGCGGAAGGATACGAAGGCGCGCGATGCGAGATGCCCAAGCGTCGGATGCCGTTGATACCCCGACTGACAACCACTAGCAGAAAGTTTTCGCCTACTGTTGTCCCCGTCACAACCAAACAAACCACATTCAGAGTTACCGAGCGTCCAGAACCAAAGTACGAGCAACCGGTACGACCAGCGCTCAAGAAGCCTTTCGAGACCAGAGAAAAATCTTATGAAGAAGAAAGACGCATCGTCACTAACGTCAGGGTCACCCACGTCGTTGAGAACTTGGTGGATGCTCCAGTGCCAGAGTCCTCGGCTTCTGGGGGTCAGGCCTCGGTGTCTGTCGTCCAAGCAGTCACATTCGCTTTTCTCGGCGTCGCGGTCGCATTGTTCATCGGAATCGCCGCCTTTTTGTGGTTCCACTGTTCTCGAAAACAAAGCCAATGGTCGCGACGCCAGTGCAACGACGCCGAAGTTTCGGCAGCCGCGACGTCGGCGCGACCCGCTTCCAGCGTTTACACCGAACAAGGCAACGACAACCGCAACAGCGTGGTCGTCGTACAACGGGATATGACGCGAAAGTCGAGAGACAGTGGATATTTTAAAACCCCAAACTCCAACTTCGCCGAGATGGAAGCGGGCCGACAATGCAGACAACCGCGTCCCGGTAGCGTCGTGCGCACTCTCTCAACCTCGCAACGACCAGAGGGCGGTCTCTACGTTGCTTTACCTCAAGAAACAGTTCGGCATTCTGTGGTCATGGACGCGACTCATTTGGAAGAATCGCGATCCTTTTTGCCGCACGCGCGATCTCATTACTAAACTCTATTCCGTTCTGTCTCGTTCACAACCGGATTACGTTGCACTCAAACTGTGAGGTGTTCATTCTCTACTTTGCGTTTTTGCCTTTGCTTTTCACCATTCAATGCTGCATTGTGCTGGCAGTTCTGCCGTTAAATTTGCAGTTGTAAGCGTAGCGACTGCCATATTTTGAGCTATTGTCAAATGTGTGTTTAGTGATCGTGTTGAAGTTAATTGTTATACAAAATTTCCCCTCGCTTCAAGTAAACTTTATGGCATGTGGAAATGTTCCCACACCTCCCGTTTGTAAAACGATTTTCGACTTAAGTTGATTTTCAACCCCTTATAATTTTTCAACATGTGGAAGAAACGTACCTTCCTTTTCAAGACGCGTAAGCGACCACAGAAACTTCATTTTGTCATTATTTTTGTTCGTTTATTATTATTATTATCTCTTCACTGTGTTTGACATTTCGCATCGCGAGGGCTGCTCGTCTGTTTGAGTCAAGCTCGACATTCCTTAACTTTCCCAGTTCTTTTCATTTCGTTCGTTTATTTTTTTTCCAACACAATACAAGGTTGACCAATGTATTGCCAATACTGTTTGCGGAAATGCGGGCTGCGCTTGAACCAAATCAGAAGGTTAACGCAGGTTAGGATTAATACCATGATCAGGTTAAGATAATTAGACGCTCCCATCGTTTAGAAAGAGCTTTAAAACCTTGATATAATTAGTATTTAAACTGCATATAACGCGCATACACGTCAGAAAAATAACCATGTGGCGCTTAAAATGCTTGTTTAATAATGTAAAATACTTCTTACGGTTGAAGACGTTTTAGGTGACTTATACAAATCCACTTACTTTACCCGGTTATACCCTAGGGTTAGGCTAAGCAATCAGTACGTAAGTGGTTGGGGTGTTACGTTACATTCTACCAAAAGAGCTGGACCTATTGATTAACGTGTTTGGTAACAAACCCTTTGTAAAGAACGCCTCGCGCTTACAAGACGCGGGGTTATTCAACGGAGTGAAAGTTAATTTAGTCATCTTGGGTTTCTCGGCACGCTCGATTCGAATGGTTGTTGATGTGGAGTTGGGACAGATGGTAAACAACCACAGAACAGATCCACTGCAATTGTTCTCTTCAGTTAGGAACCGGCTGGATATTAAGACGAACGAATCAATGACTTTCTTTTCGGGAATAATGTAAAATAAAATTTTATGGCGAAATTATGATGAGAGAAACCATTCACTTCCAACAAACTTCTGTTTGACATAAACATGTTTGTTTTGTTTAAATCTGCATCCGAAGGGAAAAGTACCTCAAACAATTTGTAAAGTAACTTACATAAATAGCTTGGTCAAAGATTGTGCTTAGACAGATCTGGTAAACCAAGTATAGCGGGATTAAGTTCTTAAATGCCTTAATTTTACTAAAAAAAGTAATCCACAAAAATGTCAATCATGACGGAAGGATTAGGAAATTAAATTATAGTTAAGAGACGCCAACACATGGTTTTTATAAACAAACGTTTTTCCCAAAAAACGTACGCGTGTAAATTTTCCATTGTTGATATAATAGGATCGTTCCGAAAGAACAATAGAAGACAATCGAACAATGACATCTTGTTCAACTTGTAAACGCGCACATTTTCTCCTTGATCCAGTTACCTCGGACGTGTGAAATCGATAACTATACGAATCGTACCATCGCGCGGTATTGCGTCCAGGGACCGAACAAACCAGTTGTTCGACGGGCGTATCAAATGTAATAGCTGCCCTGGGAATAAGCGAATGCGGCCACAGGTGCCTGGGCCATGTACACCTGTTTGCTTTCGAAGATAACCCACAATCATATGCGTCCGTCTGTTTGCCGTGGTAAAATGTTTTGCGAATGCACGTCACACACCCAGCAAATCGCCTGCGAAATTTGGAGCGTTGACAAATAAACTTCGGCCACTTTATGATTATTTGAAACCTATGAGCGGTAACGTGCGATTACGGCAACACGACGATATACAACCGGACAATCAATATTCTCTAGCTACGTCGTTCAGGGTGTGGTGCGAGTTATTCATCTTCACTCTGACCTGTTCCATGGACAAGAGTCGCAATCAACATGTCAAGATTCTAGGTATACCTGTATGACTGCGTGCACTTTCACCCTAAAAATATGCAGAACTGAAAACAGGAACGAATCGTGAAACGCTTTCTGTTGCACAACGGATTCACCTTTGTTTGGCAAAGCTTTGCAGTAGTTCCGCCTGCCATAAAACCAAGCAATCCGAAAGTAGTTGTCTATTGTGTTGTCGGCTCGTATCAAGTTATTTTGAGCGTTAGGGTAAGTTTTTGCTCTACGATGACGTCACTCCAACAGCTGGTTAAATTTACGTTCCTAATGTTCCATAAAACGGCATTACTTGATGTTATCCAACACTGATGGGTGAATACCCTGTTACTTCGTCTGGACGCCTCGAAAGGTTCCCGACAACAAACCAAACACTGAATATAGAATACGCGTCATTGTGACGTGAACTAAAGGCTACCGTCGAAAAACCACTATGATGTCATTATTCATCACAAACAAATGACGTCGAGAAGTGTTGCTCATGAAAGTCTTTACGACCATAATGTATTATTTTGACGTTTGATATAAAATTAAGTAATTATATTTCATAGGTACAAGAAATTACATAACTCATATAAACGAAACCGGAAATAAAGTCCAGCTTTTATTAGTTTTGAATTTCAGAAATTAAGGACGTTAAAATCGTGGGTAGTCAATGTGAAAAAGTTCATGTAGGTCTTGGTATCGTCTCCTTAGTCACAGACAACATGGTTAGATCGTTATGTTATCTTCCTACAAACCGCTTGCGACGACTGATTGCCTGCAAGTTTCAATAACCTCGTCTCCTTCACAGCAGTAAAATCCCATGAGACCGCAAGATGACTTCGCCACTGCCTGACACATAGACTGTAATTAGACGATGACTGGGGGAAGCTCTACGAACGTTCCATTCAGCCTTGTGTATATATATTAAGGGATAGGCTAAGGCTGCCAGCTTTTATATCGATTCACTTAAAGAGCGTGGTTTGCAACCGTCAAAATGTCGTCGGATGGAGCTGATGTTTCCCAAGAAATTAAGCAACAGAGCGGTTCGTTCACCAAGCAGAGTTTTCAAAAGCAGGCAGTGCGCCAGAATTCGCGTTCGAGCGAACAAGAAGAATGGCCGTACTTGTCATCTCTAATCGAGGACGACTTCAAGAAAAACAATGACAGCTCAGTCACGAGCAAACGGAGCAACGTTTACACAGAAAGGTCAGACTCAAGGTCATCGGCCACTGCACGAAGACTTAGTGACAGATCATCAGGCAGTGACCACACACCTTCAGCCACCGCAGCAGTCTCGGGGTTCGAAACATTTCCACGTTCGGCGTCCAGGCATTCCGGATCATCGGGAAGATCGCGACGACCCGTGGACTTGTTTAGGGACGATTTCGATACCCGCATGGAGGAGATGGTTCGAGAATTTGACGATCGTTGTTCGCGATCTCTATGGGACGACGAAGATCGGATGAGGGGTTCGCTATTTTCCCGTAACCGGGGTGAGAGCTCGTTCATGTCCCGGTCACGTGCTATCAGCGATCGATTTTTCGGAAGATCTGGACTTTTGGATGATGAGGATGATTTTGGATTCGAGCGCAGGAAGATAAGAGGAGTCGATGACGCAGACAGCGGAATTTTCAGTGACGGAACATTGACGTCACGCGGACGTCATAATTCGGACGAAGCGTTTGCTATCGACAAGGCGTTGAAACAAGAAAGAAGATGTACACCGGAGAAGTTTGAAGTCGATATTGATGTGAAAGGATTCAAGTGAGATTTGATCACAATCTGTTACATTTGGCTGCCTTGTTTTAGTTACCTTGGGGCGGCGATTTCCAAAGTGGGTTCGGCGGAACTCACAGAGTTCCATAAATAAATATAAAAGATTTTATTACCTATGATAACAGAATTTTCGTCAAAAACCTTTAGGATTTACAGCGAAAGAGCCACAATAATATTTAAGCAAAGTTCAGGTTTACTTGAATTTTCTGACGATCTGGGGGTTCCTAGTTAACTTAAATAACCTTGGGTTCCACGGACAAAATAGTTGCGTTAGAGTTGTATTCTTTAAAGTTTGTTACGCTTCCGTGCGATGGACATGCGTTGTTAAATTGCTGGCATTGTAAACCTCATATTTACGTCATATAGTTTGCAACCATTACGTCATAAAGTTACGTAACAATGTTACAAATAGCTGGGCGAGACCAAGTACGCCTACATACGACGTTTTAATAAAAACTTCAACAAATATTTACGTGGGTTTGTTTTCATTTATTTAGAGCAAACGAGTTGTTGGTGAAGACTGAGGGTAACAAAGTGGTCGTTTGCGCCAAAGCTAAAGATGAAGCGGACCACGACCTTGTGTCAAGGTGAGAGTTTGCAAGACGATCTTTGCTTGCCACACTTTTGTCTATTTTGTGGAGGTTTACTTGCAAACAAGCATATACGTCATAATTTTACATCAAATATGTCATCTTTTATGCAATTTGTGATTTTCTCGTTTTTCCTTTTGCGGTGTGGGATTAATTGAGAAAGTTCATAACAGTTACACGCGTGTCAAAAATTCCTGCAAGCTGGTTATAAAAAGCATTAGAGCCGATTATGATAAACGATATAAGATTTTTGTATGCCTTCTGATTCGTTGAAATGTCATCAAACCGTTTATTTAATTGTACATAATTTTGATTTTTCTGAAATGTGGTTTTAAACTGGACTCCCAACCAAATTTTGTGCCGGTTCTTGAGTCACCTGTCTGTTGCTTAATTTTATTATTCCACAAGCTTTATCGGAAACAGGCTGCAAACCTTATTCAGTCATCATAATTCTCATTGATACGTATGGCCATGATCTGGAAAAGCTTTGTCTTTACAATATTTCACACCTTGAAGGCCGTGAAAATAGTGTTAAAACGGTCTGTAAAGTGCAATTGACGTTGCAGACCATTGTTTAAAATACTTTACCACACAATACCAACATCAACGTATTACAGGCAGTTGAAGCGTGAATTCGACCTCCCGGATGGAGTAAACCCCTATGACGTCACTTCAAATCTAATGCCCGATGGATTCCTCCGCGTGGAGGCGCCAGCGAGCATGGTCCAGTTCAAACGGCATGCGAGGTCGTCGAATACGATGTCTATGTTTGAATCTAACAGCTCTGAAATGTCATCGTCAGTCAACACGCCAGGAATCTAACAGCTGTTTTTGAAATATTTCTTGTCAAATGCGGATTCAAGGTTGTTATTTCCTCGTGTAAAATGCCTCTGTACAAAGCGAAGTTGTTGGCGAGATATTTTTCACTACTTTTTGCTGTGTCACGTGAACATGAAAAGTTTTTGATGTTGATATTGTGTATTTTTCAAATGATAGAAGAAGTTTATAATCTTAAAGTCACTACAAAAGTTTTTTTTTCTAATTTCCTGCTTGATAATATTGCGAATTTGTTCAATAATGACAGATATTTTGGCACAAAATTGTTTATCTGGTTTCATTGACTTTCCCGCTGTGTTTTTGTTGTATTTATCGCATAACAACACATTCTCCACAACGTGATTTTTCTTTGATTGGAAAACCAGTTTTCATTTTCGGAAATATCGTATCGGATTTCTGATTTAGTTTATTGAGTTTGCAAAGACGTCAAAAAATAAGCACTAAAAATCCAATTTGGTTACAGTTTATATTTACGAGAATTGTAAACAGTTTACTCTGCAGAAAAACAATATAGCCATGTAACTGATACGAAACCCATTTTACAGACGTTTCGATTACAACTACAATCATTCTCAATGTGGAAGATTTATAAAAAAACAAAAAAATTATAAAAAAAAGATAAAGGTAGCCAAATGCACAAAAAGCCAGCAGAGGACGAATGCCTGTGGGTTGTTACATAGGTACAAGGCAGATCGTCCAGTGACAGAGAGCAAAGATTTCCTCATCCAATCTGCCAAAACACAAAGTTCCTTTTTAAACCGTAATTAGCTTTCAAGTTTGCGGGAAGTTTCGTTGAAGGAATGGAATCCAACTTCAACGATTTAAGTCCTCGGTTTCCGGAAGGGGAAGTCCCTTCGACTTGCGCCACGCGCTCGTTGCCAGGGCGACGTTCAAGGTCGTTTCCATGCCGACCTCGGGAGATTCGAAGTGGGTCACGTGATCCGGTTGGTCCACGACGTGATCAACTCTCGTCACGAGGTGGCGCACCCGCACTGTGAACGGAGATTTCTCGGCGGGTGGTTTCGGATCCGCCACCAGGTGGCAGATATAGAATTGAGCCTGGATTCGAAAGTCCAGAGATTTCCTAATCGAATCCATCAGGTTGTTATTCGGGTTGACAATCCTAATATAAAGTTGAAACGTAATAATGTGTGTAGTGCAGAGAAAAATAATAATTTTGTATTTAGCAATTTATAGTTAGTGTGAATTAGAACACCAAAGCTATAAGATATTGTTAAGCAAACGTTTCTAACCTCAAAACACGCGTCTAATTTGCTTATAATTAGCCACGAAGCCCCCGAATATGTTGGTCATAAAACCCAATATGCATGTTGAGAGTCCGATGACGTAACCACAGAAAATTAAATAGTTTCAAATATGAACACAGTTTTCAAACCTGGACGTTGTTACAATTCCGAGTTGTCGCTTGAACTGAAAGGCGACGTAAGGACGTCCTTCCACTGAAACCCCTCTCCTACACGCGTTGGTGAAAGCAGACACCCCAGCACCGCTCGATGACGTCACTCCCCGTCTCATACCCGGCAGCATGACGTCACTCACCCTTTCCCTATCCAAATACCATTCGTTGACATTGATCTTGCTTAAATCGCGACCTTCATCCCACGATGGGTTTATTGGGTCGTTGTCGACTTGCGTTGTCTTGAGAACGCAATTTTCAGGTGGTTTTATCCGTAGCGGTGGAGGATTCAAGAGAACGGGGCTTCCCCGTTGTCCCATGCGCATTTTTTCTAATGCTGTGGATCGGCGTCGTCTTTCAAACGGCCAAACCCTAGTCTCCTCGCCCAAGTAAGGCACCGACGGACGCTGGGATTCGCGAGCCCTGGTTCCCGCATTTACTGGACCCAGAATGGTCACTTCAAAGGTGTGGTGTACGTAATATACAAGGTTGCCGTCTCCGTTATAGTCACCAAACACTTGGCGCTGCTGCTTGTCGAACATGACGTCAACATCGTAATCTTGTCCCAGGGTTCTACTCGTGTCTCGGCCCACAACTGCTTCCAGACCCAAGTCGCCGACATCGCACGATCCTTCGACGTCAATTTCGACGTAAGTTTTTGCATGTTCGGGGATGTCCCAAGATCCGTATGCCCGGCAGTAGGATACGGCGCTCACTTCGAATGTAGATGACGGCATCGCTCCACAATCAATCGGACCAGATGCCGGAACTTTCCACACAAAGCGACACGGATCGAAGGGCGTTGTGTGAAGGTTGGTTGCTTCGTTGTAACTCACCAAAGGTTTCAACGGCTCCATCAGCTTCGGCTGACATTGGGCGGATTCTAAATTATCCGCAAGGCCGAGTCGGGGAGGTGATTTTATCCTGGCATCTAGTTCCAGGTCCTCAACGTGCATTAACATTTCCTCGGATCTCACACCGTATACGTCATAAATCGGCCCATCCGGGTCCAACACTTCGCCACCAAACAACCGTCTAACCGGTACAAACTTCAATGCCAAGTCCCCTTGCTTATCTTTGAGTAAAGGGTGCTGCAGTAGGGTCTTTGTTACAAGGGAGGACATGTCTTTAACCAAAGGATCGCGTTTTATAATTGCGTCGTATGAAACGGGCAACGTGAACCACCAGGTTTCGTATCGCGGTTGTGATTTGTTCACCTGTTCTATGTATTGCTGCACATTCAATTGCGACGATCCGCTTGCTGGAGTCTGTGGTGGCGTTGGTGGCGTAACAGGTTGGTTTGATTCCTTCGCATCGTATGCATTGTCGTCATTATCATCGCCGCTACTGTCACCAAAGTTGTAGGCCACCAATACTTTCAGGGGAATTTTGAGAAGGACTAACTTTGCCGACTTCGTGTCATCGACCACGATGAGCTCCAGAAAATTATCGTTCGCCCCCGGGTCAAGATAAGAACTCAGTAACCTAGCGTCACCTAGCGGCAGTCGGCGAGAAAAGGTTGTCATGGCATCCGGGTGCAAGTGCAAACGTTGCTTGGTGGTTTCGATGCGAAATTTGTCGCGAATCCGTCTCTTGACCTCGGCCACCGGTTCGTTGTTCAACGGCGCCACTTCTACTTCGGTCAGCAAAGGCCCTGGACACGTTGTCGTCGATATCAAAAGCGGAATGAAGCAACGGAGTTGAAGGCAACAACGTGTGTTAACATCGTGGGACGTTTGGAAATATTCGAGCAGGTTTTCGTCCGATTGAACGTCACAACCTCCCAGGAAAATCCTCTGCCTGCATGGATGAATTCCCGCCGAGTCGAAAATCATGTCCTTGATTTGACTGACGGTCACGCTCGGATTCACACCCTCAAGCGTTATGACGTCATCGCTTTTTCCAAGTTTGACTTTCAAGTTGACGCCACTCGGCTGCAAACGCCTTTAAAAGTAAAACAGAGGTTGTTGAAGCTATAAGAACTTGATTGTTTTACTATTTGAGAAGTATATACCAAAAAAGCGTTTCGCACCCAATATAATTTCTCTAACGAAATGCTGCACACAAAAAATGTCATTCTTCGTTTTTCTGGGCATAGCCATGGAAACACTACACGTAAAAAATTTGCACAATTGGTGGAATTTCAAGCCGAATTAAAGTTGTTGTGTTGATATATTCTATATGTTACGTGTGTAAGGCAAAAAATAGCAAGAATATTCAGTGAAATTGAAAAGGTTTATAAATGTACCATCTCAATTAGTTTATTTTAAGGATGGGAAGTACACACATTTCTTAACATATATTGCTGCTAATATTATGCCGTTATGATCAGATGAGGTGGCGAAAATTGCTACGTTCATCACCGCCCATTTTTCATAAAAATTCTACGTTGTTTGTTTTGAATCATCGTTTCGATTAGCTTAAAATGGAATCTGGACTTTCCACATTATGATACCTGTATCTTGTTGCAGCAGCCCAATCCTCAGCGTAGCTCAGTTGAGTCTTTCTTTTCGCTTTCGCGGCCATCTGGGTTCTTTCAAATTGTAAACACCACCTCTCCCAACTAAACAAAACCGAGCCGAAAACACGTCTTTTGCGGTTGCAGAAACTCAATTAAACCTCAACCACTCGTGAAAAGCTTCGTTTCGTTACGGAGAAAGTGCTGAATTGTCCTCAGCTGGATAATGTGACGAACGTTCGGTCGAAGCTGAAACGCGACACTCCGGGGTCACGTGTCGTCACTTTTATTCCATTACTTGTTCGACAAGCGTTTTAATTCAAACGAAAGCTTCTTAGTAAAGGGCGCGCGCGCTCCTTCGATTGTGTTTGTTATTTTCGTTCGGGACTCGTTACGTTTTGCGCGCGAGCGACTGTCACTGAATACAGAGTAAACAGCGCTGTTAACGTTCTGGTCGATCAACCATTGCTGCAAGTCTTAGGGTTAAAGGCGGGTTTGCAGCATTCCTTAAGCAGAAAATCTTCGGAATGTTTTTCCCTTTAGATCAATGAGGGTTTCCCACCTTTCTGAGGCCACAGACCTTTTTATAAAAGCATCATTTACCAACTGCCTATGGCGAACTATAAGTTATACAATTCTTTGAATAAAAGGTGAAGTGATACAACGTTATTGGGGATGATTGTTTATTATTTAACGTTATTTTTGGTTTCACACCGGGATTCGAACCCATATTTACCTGAATAGGAATCCTGATAAGGTGTCGTACTATAGCATATGGGTCGGACACTTACACTGATGCAGCCAAAATATAATATGCCTGGCAGCAACATTATATCAACAATAATATACAAATAAAAAACAGATTATAGAACAGACATAACAAATTCCTTACTTGAGATAGTACACGAATATTTGCTTATTTTAGGTGTGCGACAACAAAGTCGTACAAACACCGGTAGCGACCTCTAGAGGTTTGCTTTTATTTTTTTATATACACTTGGTAGCAGTGCTGGTGAATGTGGGCTGTTCGATGGTGCTGTTGCTTTGCGGTAGTAGCGGTAGAAGCTTCGGTCAAGTCGTCGTATATACTAAGTAGAAATCCTTACCGGGACCGGAGAACCATGTGGAGACGTCAGTTGTTTGGCTTTGTTGCTCAGCTGTGTCTTTATAACTAGATCCTGATTTTTGTAAGAACCTTTTGTCTGTTTTAAATGCACGCCAAGGTGTTACCCTTAAATAATAAACGTGAAACATAAAATGGCATGGGCACGGATTGGAGTTATCGAGTCAGGCGCCCAGGTTAAGGTGATTTACTCTCGATTACTCTCCGCCTGCCGTAGGATCACAGCCAGTTGCACTGGGGTTGCGACAAGCCGTTTTGGACGTTAGGTTACCGGGCAGGCGAAAGCAAAAACAATCAAAATGCCAACTCCGTAATTCACGTCGAAGTGGCGCAACTGAGTTGTTGTGTATGATGTCGTTATTATGACCGTTCGATCTCGGCCACAATGTTTGTTTATTTATCCGATGTACGAAGCGTGTTTACATTATAGTGTCCGGTCATTTGACAGGTTAACCATGCGGAACAATGAACACCGGGTTCTGCTGCAAGGATTTGTTGCCCAAGTTAGTTTTGCAGCAGCTGTGGTGTTGAAGTAGTTGACATTTTTGGGGTATGTTAGAATCACATAATATACGCGCTGCAGTTACATGTCGGCATTGAATTTGTTTCAGAAACTGTAATTTTGAAAGACATTGCGATTTAGCTCTATTGGAAATAACCTTTTTGGAGGCGGTCAGAGGTCGTTTGTAAATATTTGTTATTTAGTCACGCGGTTCGGTCCAAAACACGTATAGAACCGCGCAATATTATTAATACAATAGTCGATATGTAATGAAAATAGACCAAAAATTTGCATGTTTCTTTGAAATAAGTCAAAAACCGGCACAATGCCAGGGAGATTGCTGTCCTTGATAAAGCTGGACAAGGCAAAGTGCAAAGGTCATAACTGGCAAACACCACGTGACAGCTGTTTTGCTGCGTCAATGTATGCTGTGCACCGCTGTTGCCCTGGTGCGGATTGTTTTCTGATAACATCTTAAGAGCGGTAATCGATCGACAGCATGTCAGGGTAGCTTGGTTCACTGATCCAATATAGTTTGTATTATTTTTTCTGTTAGCGAATAATTTGAGTTTCTCATAATTATTTGGAACACACCTGCGGTTGAATTCTTGCCGAAACGACGTACCGGCAATAATTATTTAACCATTCTGCAGAACGGGGTATACGGACCGTTCCTTACTTTTAGCACTGGGAAGCATTGATGCAGAGCGTTTATGTTCGCACTGTTCAGTATTTGCTGGTGACCGAAAACTAACTTATATCCAATCAGATGTGGTGTCGGCCTAAACCTGTTTTAGCGAAAGGCAACATACGGCAAGCATTCGATCCGACAGTATATGTTATAAGTAGCCCAAAAGATGACGGCGGCTACATCGTCACTGTTAGTATACCGCACAACAGTTGCCGTAGTCAGCTGCATTGGTGAGACCTGATAGGTCGAAACAGTGGCCCTGTCTTCGACACAATTCGAACAAAACACAAAATTTGAAAACTAAATGTTAGCGGAATGATCATCTAATGCATTGTTCGTTGTGGCCTATGGTAAGTCTGCGGGTTTGGGGTTGTTTTAGTTGCCAGCTATAACTGAACTTACGTCTGTGTGTTTTTACCACAGGCTACTAATGTGACACTGTACGCACGCTTATTTTATTGAATAGAAAGACACGTTGCAATATCAGGCGGCTACAGTTAAGTAGCCGAGCGCGTTGTTGACTGAACGAGGAACTGCTACTCCTGTTTAATAAGCGAGTTCCATTTAGTTCGTTGATGTCGGGTTTAGTTGTGTGTCATATTATGTGAACAGGTAGCACAGCATTTACAGTAAAGTGCGATAAAAAGGTCTGTCGTCGAGCCGGATGCCAGAAGGTCGCGGGAGAAACTCTCCCTCCGCCACAACAAAACCCACTCTGAAAATCAGTCAAAACCGCGATTGTTACGCATCGATGGCCGCAACCGCCAACCGCATCTTGTGTGCAGCGGCTATACTCTGCCTGCGTTCTAGTTGTGTTTGCAGGGTCCGTGCACGTACACACACTATTATTTTTAAGCCATGTGTAGAATTACAATGAGAATTTTTGGAATATCCGGAGCAGGATTCTGATCACTTGTTCAATTTCTCAAAGGATTGACCACTGATCCTACAAAAAACATTTTGGTATTTCAAAACTTGAGGTCAAGGTTCAAATAAATCTTTGCTATTTTAAACATTAGCGACAATACCGGGTGGAATTAGGAGTGCTGCAATTCCGTAGTGCTTTTGTGTACGAGCCGCCACTGAACAATATTAACGTAGTCTCTGGTTTTGATTGCATGCCTATCGTTATATCGTTCGCTGTAGCAAATATGGTCACGGTTTGTGAACTCCCCTTCTTAGGATTCATAGGACTAACAATTATCACTTAATTAAGAGTGAAACTCTACCTATTATGCCCATCACTGCAGTAGCTTAATTAATTATAAATATTTTAGGTTCGTTTCACATGTCATGTTTTTACTTTTAAAGGCCTTAAGTTGCTGTTCTTGGTGTGACAAGCATTAATAAAAAGTGCTGTTGCCATGGCAACCATTGAATGTGTGCAAATTTCCCTGGATGGAAATGTCTGTGAGGTTCTTTGGAAGGACTCTCATATCAGCAGGTATTAATCATGCATTCTGGTATAGGTTGGCCATGCATTCTGGTATAAGTTGACCATGTATATTGGTATAATGACTATGCACACTAATATAAGTTAACCATACAACCTAGTGTCGGTTTACCAGTTGTCGGGGTATGTCCCCGCTGGGTGACCGAGGGGTGCGACTGCGTCTCGGGCCTCGCACCCAAAGGATCCGACTGAGTCTCGATGGCAACTCGGCCTCGTAGGCAACTTGCCTTCTCTATCTCAAGGTTTACTGTTGGGGTTAAAGAACTCCTTTACACAAGTCTGTGCGTCTTCTAAATAATCTAACTCCCGACTAAACACATACATCCACCAAGCTTCAAGCCAGTCCAAAGTTGTTCATAAATCCATTTATTGATATAATCCAACGAATAAATCCAAGTACAGTACAGCAACATTTAAAACACACCGATTTGGCAGGCACTAGTTGCTCTGCTTATTTAGTCTGCGGTTGGCCACACGTATTGATGCCTTATTTGGAGTTGTTGCGCAACTTGAATGCAACTTGAAGGTGGCCGATTTGGTCGATTACGTCAGTTATTTATATAGCTTAATTAACTAAGTGCCCTAATAGGTTATTTATATATAGGTAGACTTTGTTTTCAGAATAACTGAAAGTAGTTATGTTTATTTTAGCTTTATTTATCATTTGCGAAAGAAGTACTTGTGTTTAAATTAACCTTTATTTATTATTTGCCAAAGAAATGCCTGTAATTATTTCAACTTGATTTACGTAGTTAGTTTGGTTGCCTAAGTTACCTATATGACTTCATTGCCCAAATTACATGGTTTATAACACAACTATAATGTGGCTGCTTCTACCGGCTAAAATTTTTTCACCTGCCACCAGCTCGGCAGGTTTTTCCTATTAAATTGTCCGGTCAGGAATTGACCTAAACCGGAAATGAGTTCTTCTTTTTTCCCATGTCGTTTTATTGGACATGCGTTGAACGCGTGATTACAATGACTTTGGTTTTAACTCTCGGTCATAAGATAGTTATACGCTTTGGACCTTTTTTAGAATATACATGTGTTGTGCGGCGACACTAGTATAAGTTACCATGCATTCTGGTATAAGTTGACCATGTATATTGGTATAATGACTATGCACACTAATATAAGTTGACCATACAACCTAGTATAAGTAACCATGCATTCTGGTATAAGTGACCATGTATTCAAGGGTATAATGTTCACCATAAGTAGGCTACTTTAATGTATTCATAGAACGCTTAAGTCACTTCTTTTGTTTTTTTATTAAATGTTTGTGCATGTTGCCTGGCTACTGAGGTATAAAATAATTTTGTGTAATGTAGGTTTCACGCCAAATGGCTTCGTTACAATTGCCGGTGTGATGATTGCCGAGCACCATTTCCTGGGGTTTACAGAGTAGACGTGCTTAAATTCAAGGACGGTTTGACAATCAGTGATGCTCATGTCACTGAAGATGGTGAGAGGTTCAAATTTAAGCACTAAATTTTGTTGACTTGGATAAGGGCTACTATATCCGATTGTAGGATTGTGCACTGTTTGGCTTGACTCAAACAAAATTATATGTCTGCAAGGTTACCATCTTTACTTGTGATTGGGTTTAGGTATTTTAAAGTTGCTTTAGCCACAGGAATCCACATTTCAAATATGCTTTCGCTCAAATGACTTTAAATGCTACTTTTTTGCTACAAGAACCAAGCTCAGGTGCATTTGGGCATTTCTTAATCGTCTCCCACTCTTAATTAGGATAGAAGATCATGGGATTCAACTGTTTATTGAAAAATAACTTTAATCTGTTAGGTGTCGAACTTCGAACTCAGTACAAGGGTGATGTCCCGTACGACCACGTGACTCGCCATCCAGTCGATTGGTTGAGTGCCAAGTGCTATTGTGACGTATGTCTTGCTAAGAAAATAGATGAGCGTGACGTCATAACTCCCAACATAACATGTCACGACAAAGAACGGGGGATTCCCCAAATGGAAAATGGGGAAATAACCAAGGACCCGGATCGTGGTTTGTTCAAGTAAATTATTTAACATTACAGAAAATTGATATTAATAAATAAGTTTACAATAACCTTGAAACTGCTAAAGTAAAATACCGTCCTTCCTCATATTTATCAGTTACCGTGCACTCAATATATAACTGCTTGCGGAAATCCACGCACTGCTAACTTAACGACCAACGCCTATTTTAGCATTTTTTATTGCTTAAATTATTTCATAGAATGACGAAGTGTTTGGTTGAGAAGGGCTTCTGTGTAGTCAAGAACGTTCCTACTGAACCTGGCACTGTGGTTGAGGTAATATTTTGATGTCAGACTTCAATTAACAGGGCAGTGTAGCCACACGAGCTACGTAATTTATGCGTACGCTTTTTCATAAGTTGTTGAACGTTATCCATCGTTATGTGGAGAAGCATGGGTTTTTATCAGGCAAGATTGTCTATAGTCGCACCAAACTGTACTGAGATTTATATCACGTTTGTGCACATTTCTTCAATCGCACGTTTGTTTCATAAGTTGCGGATCGGAAAGTTTTAGAAAGTATTGTTAATTTGAACGAGACAGGAGATTCGTTGTTGCTGATGACGTATTTACCAGTAAATCTTCTTTGCAGTTTGCGAAGCAACTTGGTTACATCGAGTCCTCAACATATGGCGAGGTATAAAAATTCAATATCACGGTGAAAATCACCGACATATATTACGTCATAACTACGTAACGTAGTATCAAATTCATAATTACTTGCGCTGTTTGTATTATCATGTTGTTATTATTTGTACAAGAAAATCCAATGGCATGAGTTGATATAAAGTAAATATCTTTTTTGAAATATCGTGGGTTAATGGTTGGGTATACGACACCAGTTGTTAGCAACAAGCAATTGTATTTTTATATTTTGATTCTCTGAGTTCTATTCTTTGTTTAAATAAAAAACATATTCTTTTAACTTTTCAATGTCAGATATTTGACGTGTATGCGAGAGACTCTGAAAACGCGGCTTACACCAACTTGCTGTTGCCTTTCCACCAAGATCAAATATATTACGAATCCGGACCAGGAGTGCAGCTTTTACATGCAATAAAGTAACGCTATATTCATGAACCATTATATAACAAGCTGTAGTACACCTATATCCACTGTGTAGCGCACTGTGACTCAACAAATACTTGGTATCGAATAGCGTCTTTGCCAGGTTTTCTGCTGACCACTGCTCATCATTCACTCCGTTGCTTCTACATTAAATATTGCAGGTTTGACGAATGTGTGGAGGGAGGAGAATCAAAGTTAGCTGATTTGTTCGAAGCAGTTCAAATCCTTCAGCAAGAATCTCCACAACATTTTCGTACATTGGTTGAAGTGCCATCTATGTACGATACCATTGATCTGGATGGAAAAGTGCCAAGATACTTTGAACACCAAAAATATCCGATCCATCTCGACTACTTTGGAAAGGTCTGTAGAAATTTGTACAGTGTTAACGTTGCAGTAATAACGCTCGTGTCTAAATTCACTGTTTCAAAATTTAAACTTGTTGGGGTCCCAATCCGTTTATTTATCTCGTTTCGACATGACAAGTAAAGCGGCCTGCTGGTATTGTCACGATAATGCTTTGCACTGGTTTTGCAAGAGACTGACTAGTAGCTCGTGCTAACAAAGTCGTTTACTAGTCAGTCTCTTACAAAAGCATTATAGGTATAGACCAGATACGGACACGGCGAATTAAATGGTATTGTTAGTTCTCATCACTGACGCTTGCGTTGACTAGCGATGACCCTGTAGGTCAAAACTGCTGAGCTCCCAGTCAGTCGGTAGAGCATGGGGTTTTGTGAGCCGAGGATCGCGAGTTCAAACCTCACCGGGAGCTTGATTTTTTATATCTCGCTTCAACTTGTCCGAAAAAAGTAGCTGATCCATTTGGCTGCGATGTCAATGAACCTTAACGTTAGAACTGACAACGTTATGTTTCAAGGTGGTGGAAGTAAATTGGCATCCCGCAATTCACTGCACGCCACAAATACGTGAGCAAGACGTGGACAGATATTATTTAGCTCATGAAGCTATGTTGAAAATCATCAGGCGAAAAGAAATTCAGGTTTGTCAAAAACCTGATTTTTTTAAGATGTTGAAATAATCTAGCTTTTTGTTATTTCTTCAGTTATTTGTTAAGTTTCTGTAGGACTTTATCCACTATTTCAAACCTCGACATTTTTCTTTGGGGAATATTTTCGGTTTTGTGAAAACAAAGCAATTTTTACGATTATGCACAATGATATCATGTCTGACATCGTTAATAGACTTTACCAAGCTCAAGACCTCTCACAAATGGAGGTCGGAACACATTTTCATCAAATTCACTTTTCCGTTTCCAATAAAAAAAAATCTTTAAATGAACTCAGACAGAGTCACTGTTTCGACCTTAGTCGATAACCTGTAAAGTTTTATCGGTGTCCATGTTGTTCTAACGTTTCTTTGTAGTTTACTTATGTTGTGGTGTTCTGCGCAAAAATAGCATTATTTGATTTTACCTATTAGTTCTCATCATTGCGGCTTAGTTGCTTGTATTAAAATCTTGTTCGAAAAGTTTTAAGGAGCATTTTTTCTTTAATTTGTTTCAGTACCGATTTAAAATGGAGCGTGGGGACCTGGTTATTTTCAACAACAGGAGAATGTTACACGCTCGTGAGGCTTACGTCACGAATGGGGGAGCCAGGCACCTGCAGGTACACAGTCATGTTTCAGCATCATATTAAACAAAAACCACAACGCTCAACTATAGGGCTCAGTGCAAATCTGTTGTTTGTTTATTTATCGCAGGGAACTTATTTAAAACTTGACGACTTGAAAAGCAAATACGTGACCCTTGCTCACAAGCTTGGAGTCAAAGTCGTCCCACCGAAAATTGGAAATAATTCTTCGTTTTAAACACGCCATTGTAATGCAAATATCTTTAAAATTGTGCATTCCAAATCGCCCTTATATATGCAGAGTTAACCTAACCGCTTAAATTTAACGTGCATCTGCTAATGTTACTTGGACTAAAGGTGTTGTGTACTTTCGTTATAAAAATTGTCTTCAAGTGTTTTTATTTGGTTGTTGTAGCAATCCACGCTTGTGCGTGTAATATTTCTTTACAGTAGTTTTACCATTACTTAACGCCAGCCTGTTCATCATTCTCCGCCAGTACTCGTAAGTTAAAAATATTGATTGTCCAGGCATGTTGGAGTCATTTAATATTTAACATTTAGTGATGCCAAAAGGCCCTAATATGCAACCTCTCCCAAGTATTCGCTTCGTAGTGTTCCGACACAATACAATTTTCTGACATCTTGCCGTTAATTAGTTTTGACTTGAAAACATTTTGCATACATATTTTACCCAGTGGGATCTACGTGATTATCTTGTGTTTTGATAATAACTTTTCTTGCCTACACGTTCCATCCACTATCGCAATAACATTGGTTGCAATTTTGTATATCTTATTCAACATGAATTGTGATGTCATAATTTCAAGTACAATTTGCAACGCCTTTGGACAAAACGTATCGTTTTTTGATTGATTATATTTTAACTTTTTGTAACCACCATAAAAATTATTAACCGGTAAAATCATGCTGGGTGTTATGTGCAGCCTGGCATGAAATCGTGTAGAGGGTTTGACGGCAGCGAAAAATAAATTCGGGGCCGGTGCATCCATATAAGGCAAATTAGGCAACCGCTTGAGGCGCACATAGCCTTTACTGGTCGCTAAACTGTCCTGGTTTGGTAAAGCGCCCGATACATATCCCCAAAAATGACATATCGGCGTTACCTTTCTAACTATTGCTGTAGATGCAATCTGCATGAACACTAATTTCCTCTGCACAAAAGGTGCGCGAATAAAAATGTTCAGCAAGAGTGGAATGCGGGCTGAAAAAGGTTTGTAAACCTTCGTAGCGTAGGGTTCACTGACAACGGAGCCAAGCAATCTCCACGTTTTCCTTTGTCGATATGAATTGGCTGTTGACGGCACAAACGAATAGAATGGTATGCCAAGCACAGAACTTGACGTAGCCAGAATGGTATGCCAAGCAAAAATGACGTAGCCAACGGAGCGTGCAAACAGAAGTTGAAAACAGTGCATTGGGTTTACGGTAGTGTTAGTACGGTCGTTGCTAGTCACGTAACATCATAGCTATTTTGCGCACATTTAGAATGGTAATAAATACCAAATCCGTGCAGCTTAATGGAAATTCAGTAACATACAAAAAGCTCAGTGTGTGGCGAACGGCAAATCATTTATGTTTGTGATAATCTTGTTGTCTCTTGGAATAATTTTACAACCACCAACTTGGCGCAGGTCAACAAACGTGTTGCTACTGTTTAATATTCAGTATGTTAAAAGTTTTGTGATAACTTCTTAGTAAAAAGCAGCTTAAATGCTTATAGTTTGTAGTCGTTCGCTACAGCGAATAGTGTCACGGTCTTTGCGCAGTGTTTTTATGATTCAGCATTTTACGTAACAATGCATTTCACAGGCGCGACTCCTTGAAGTTCAGGATACTGTTTCGATTATATAGTACGCAGTTTCTTCAACTATGTCAGTGGTTCCCAACCAGGGGGGAATTCCCCACTAGAGGAGAATTTTGTAATTTGTAGGGGGGAATTTGTGTCACAATATTAATCTCTTAGTTTAATTTCTGTTCTAAGAATTAAAATAAAATGTTAATGTAAACGATATTTTAGCAAACTAAATTTGTAGGGGAGGAATTAGATTTGAATATCGACTAAAAGGGTGCACAGGACAAAAAAAGGTTGGGAACCACTGAACTATGTAGAAGTAATTGAGACAACAAGGATCAGTGAGTTGCAGACAGTGTACCTTGTTTCAAATATCATCAGTAACCAGCTGTACAAATGAGCTCTAAGGCGCACACGTGCTTTGTATAGTCGGTTTTGTTTCAACTTACGAGCTGACGTTTGTACGTCATCTGATAAAAAGATTTTGCCGGCGGTAAGTGTGTGTGGAGCCCAATATATACAAGAGGTCGAAATGCATCAACTTATTACTTATACGTAACTAGATAATAAACACACGAAATAAAATGGCACCAATAGAATGACAAACTTGTTCGCGTTCACGTCTTTGTTAAGTTTGTTAAGTTTTGTTATGGCTAATCCAACGCACAAGGTCGACTTTAAGAACCCAACAACCCTTTGTTTTTATCACTATCATAGGCAACTCTGTTCGGCTTCTAATCTCAACAATTGCGCTTATTCAACTCCCCCCTTTTTTACTTATCGTAACTTCACCGTACCATTTTGCGGATCGCCTTCATTCTACACTTAAAATGATTGTAGAAAGCAATCGAAACGTCTGTACCATGAAGTTCTCAACCATTGCATTGGCTATTTTGTTTGTATTAAAGATATATAAAACCTTTAGGTATGTTCTAAGCACATAACATATTTTAAGGTAAAAAAGCATTTTTCGGTCCCTACGCTGCCATTTCCCATCCTGTACAAAGCTTGCAAATCATTCAAAGGATTTATTTGTACAGTTTTTGTGGATTAGAGCACATTTCTTGTAGATTAGAATGATGTTGTTGCTGTCACTTGCGACATGTGGATGCGACGCTTAGCAACGTTGACAATTGTCGCAGTCGTCTCAGGATGTAGACAATATTACTCTTGTTTTAATTACTTCTGTGAAAGTGGTTTTGCTTTCCTGCTAATTTGATAACTGTTGGTAATTTCATTTAACAGCAGTTTGGTAAACTTTTTGCGTGATGTCTGCTTGATAAGTAGATAAATAAAATATAATTTGTGATTTTGACCAACTGCGGGTTTCTCTACAAATGGTTGCAGAGTTCGTCCATGTTAACCTTCGATCCGTTGAATTAACGAGTTATGTTAGGAAAGCGTTGGACACGTATAAGCTGTTCCGACAAGGCTGGTTCTTTTTGAATAAGAAACTGAGGATGCCCGTGCAGGCGAAATCGATTTTTCAGTGTGAATGATAAAAGCACCTGACTTCAAACTGAAACTTCTAAAAGTTTTAAATTATTCACAGTTTCGACAATGTATGCAAACTGCTTGAAAGGCATTGGTATTTGGTGGGCGCTTTGTAAATTACGCTTTGGCAAATAACCAGACAGAAGTAGGTGTTTAGTACTGGTTTGCAAAATACCAGTACGATGGTTTGCGCGACTTACGAGATAATTCGTCATTCTGGTACCAGTACTTGTTTCCAATTGCTGATAATTGCTCCACGTAGTTGAAATCATAGGTTAAACTTTGTTGAAATAATGTAACCGTAATCATATTCAATATTGCATTAATAATTGTTACGATTGTCCCACATTACCATGGTAGGCTATTGGTTCAATAAAAATAGCAACGTTTTATTGTACTGCGGTATTGCCATGTTCGGAAGCTATTGATGTGATGTTGTCAGTCACGTGTTTCGTACACACCAACAGTCACACTATTTTTTATATGAAGTCACACTATGTTCAAATTTTCCTTATGAATGTTTTGCTAGTTTCTATAGTTTTAGGGGGGGTTATATGCTTGAGGTTATTGCTCGATGTGTGACAAGGTGTTCACGAAAGCTACTGTTGTCATGGCGACCATTGAATGTGTGCAAGTTTCCCTGGATGGAAATGTGTGTGAGGTTCTTTGGAAGGACTCTCATGTAAGCAGGTAGTGATCATGCATTCTAATATGTCGACCATTCATACAAAAGTGACCATGCATTTAGACCATACCAGTCTAGTATAGGTGGCCATGTATTCTTGTACAAGTAACCATGTAGTCTGACCATGCATTCTTGTGTAAGTAACCATGCATTCTGACCATACACTCTAATATAAGTTGAAATCGGCCGTCAAGCCAATTTCGTAGGGCCTGGTGGGGTTTTGTTTCACATGAAGTAGGCAGCTAACACTACTCTTGTTTCAGTTGAAATAGGTTCCTCCGTATTTGATAACTGGTAGTAGTTTTATTTAACATTTCGCATAAGTGTGATGTCCGCTTATTGAAGTAGATCAATAAAGTATCATTGTTTTTTTTTTACCTATTACAGGTTTCACGCCAAATGGCTTCGTTACAATTGCCGGTGTGACGATTGCCGGCCACCATTTTCTGGAGTGTACAGAGTAGACATTCTTAAATTCAAGGACGGTTTGACGATCAGTGATGCCCACTTCACTGAAGATGGTGAGAGGTTTGCATTTAAGCACTGAAGTTTGTTGAATTAAGAGTGATGATTAACATTTCTTTGTTGTTTGAAAATTTCAAATGACGTCTACCTTGCTAGTATGAACAATATATGCGCGGTTTCGAATTCTCTACAAATACTTTTTTGTCGGCAAAATATTTGTAATGAAAAAAATAGTTTGGTTGGTATCATATATGACATATATGTGCTTTCTCCATTGTGTTTATACGGTCCTCATTGAAATCGAAATCTGAATGTAAACATTTTTCGAAATCTGAATGTCAACAAGTTATTTGTAAATGTAGCATTTGAATATGATCGCTTGATTAAACCAAATGTATATTTCGGAATGCCGACGACGTCAATCAGTCAGATACCTAACTAGTTTACGAACTACCACATATGAACCACATTGCAGTATACTGTGACCAAGCAAATGCTTGGGAACCAATGGCGTCTTTCGCCCTGTATCACGTATATCATGTACGAGTATTGCGTTCCGTCCAAACATTCTTTCCATAATCTGTTAGGGGTCGAACTTCGAACGGAATACAAGGGGGACGTCCCTTCTGACCACGTGACCCGCCACCCAGTCGATTGGTTGAGAGCGAAATGCTACTGTGACGTGTGTCTTGCTAAGAAAATAGATGAGCGTGACGTCATAACTCCCAACATAACGAAAAAAGAACGAGGAATTCCCCAAATGGATAATGGAGAGATAACGAGGGACCTGGATCGTGGTTTGTTCAAGTAAATTATTTAACAATGCTAAAAATTGACGTATTATTTTCTTAATATTTACGTTGCTCCGATAACTTGTTGAGACTTTTTTCCATAGATTGACAAAGTATGTGGTAGAAAGGGGCTTTTGCGTTGTCAAGAACGTCCCTATCGAACTTGGGACTGTGACTCAGGTAATATTCGACAACATACACAATTCAATTTAACCCAAACGCCTTTTGCAGTTCACGAATCAGCTTGGCTACATCGAGACCACCACGTACGGCGAGGTACCCATCAATACTACAGTGCAATATTATAAACCTAGAAATTTGTTGTGTTCTGATAACCATGTGGACGACAACATGTTGTAATTTATTATTGTTTGTGTTAAATATTCTGTTCATATTGTTATATCTACAAACGTATTTGTCATACAACAAAGACACCTGACTCACTCTCATAGTAAAGTGACTGTGTGATCAAAATACCAACTACTGCTCTGATGGGCAAATGCTACAGAGCGTTAAGTATTAAACAACAATCATTCGCATTTCTTTCCCACGTGGTATTGAGGAAAAAACAATTTATTAAATCCACAGACGTCCGATATCGTAGCTCGAAACACGGAGAATATTGCTTTCACCAATTTCCAACTGCCTTTCCATCAAGATCAACTACAATATGAATGCGCACCGGGAGTGCAGTTATTTCACGCCGTAAGGTAGACATCTATACACCTGGTGCAACTACATTTGTCAGAACAAAATTACCAATTGAGAGAAAACAATTACCAAGTCCATATATTACTGACAAAACTGTTTGAAATAGAATATGCGTATAGACCAGGAAGAGTAAAGAAATTGTGTCTGTGCTTCGACCTTTTCTTTTATAGATCACATGACATGATCGGTAGAATCCCTTTGTTTTAGGGCAACCAATGTTCGTGGGCCGTAGAGGGACAGGGGCCCTGGTGCGCCGCACCGGTTGTACCCCTGTCTCGTGGGGTCTGTCTTTATGTTACTTTACCTTCAGGCTGTTTGGCTTAAAGCGCAGCTTCCCACCTAAACTTAATGTTTACGTATTAATCAGTTTACATGCGTGTCGAAACAGTGTACAGGTTATATAGGGGCAAACAAACACGCAAATTACGCATAGAGCTTAATTAGCAAATACGCACAGTAGTTCTGCAGGCTTAAGCCACATTGTATGGATACGTTGATTACTCTATAAACATTACACAGTCCCCTTTTGTTGAGTTAACTGTAGAGCAGAATACGCTATAATGCCATAACACTTAGATTGAACTACTCGTAATTCTAATCATATGTAACTCCATTGCTTCTGCATTAAATATTGCAGGTTTGACGAATGTGTGAAGGGAGGAGAATCAAAGTTAGCTGATTTGTTCGAAGCAGTTCAAATCCTTCAGCAAGAATTTCCACAACATTTTCGTACATTGGTTGAAGTGCCGTCTTTGTACGATACCATTGATCTGGATGGAAAAGTGCCAAGATACTTTGAACACCAAAAATATCCGATCAATCTGGACTACTTTGGAAAGGTCAAATAGTTTTTCACAGTAACGTTATGCCCTCAAGTGCCTGTGTTTAAACTTCCACAGTTGTATGCACAAAAGAGCCATAATAGTCAATGAGAGCTGATATAACATGATTTGGGTGAAAGCCGAGCCGATAGCGCTATTGGATCCCAAACAGTTGTTTGGCCATAGTGCGCTCCACGTGTTTCGTTTATGTTGTTTGGTACCTAGTTTGGTACTCAACATATCGACGATTGGCCGAAAGTATTAAAAAAGTGAAGCCCAAGAGATTTTCCATACCTAGAAAACAAGAATAAACGGCCGAGCTTAAAAGTCAGAAACTCACAGGTACGAATTCACTGTCATGACTCCATTGAGACGTCAGGTCATAAAGACGATTTGCAAGTCTACTGAAAAGTAATTTGGTTTTGTGTTGATAAAAGATATTAGATGAAACATATGAGTACTAACTCAGTGTTGAGTCTCCAAGTATGTTTCAGTTTAGTGCAACAAGAGTTGTAACAGTCTCTTCACATGCTAAATATTGCCGACTTCTGGCCTGGACGTTTTTATCTTGTATGTTATTAAACATAAGAAGTAACAAGTTTTGTTTCCAGGTGGCAGAAGTGAACTGGCACCCCGGCCTTCACTGCGCGCCACAAATACGTGAACAAGACGTTGACAGATATTATTTGGCCCATGAAGCTATGTTAAAAATCGTCAGGCAAAAAGTAATGCAGGTTTGTAAGTATATAAAAATAAATTTTATGTTTTTTGTATGATTTTGGTCTTTCGGAGTCATCAATTGTATTTGTTGCCAAATGCAGGTTCGTAGGATGTTTACTGCACAAAACATTTTTGTTTATATAAAAGCGATACCATATGTGAAAGCGATGCCATTTTATAGATTTCACTTCTCGATTAAAGGGCGAGGCGACGTAATTGTGGTTGTAATAGAATCAACACTTACATGAGAACGCAAACTTGTTTCGAGCCAAAAACTCTTTTAAAAATTTTACTTCAGGGTTTCCAGCCAAACATGCAATACCATCATCCTAGCACGATGACTATTACATAAGGTCTGTGCAATGCGAGTACATATTTGCTTTCTCCGGCATCAAACAACTGCTTCCGAAATAACAAAATGGAAAAATTGCTTTTGTTTATTGCAGTACCGATTTAAAATGGAGAGTGGTGACTTGTTGATTTTCAACAACAGGAGAATGCTTCACGCTCGTGATGCTTTTGAGGAAAACGGGGGAGTCAGGCACCTACAGGTAGCAGAAATCCTCCCCAATGATAAAAAAGACCTGTTTTTATTATTTTGTGATGTTTCCACCAAGAAGAATAACTAAAGGCTTAGCACTAACGTATGTCTAAGGGTTGGTGGGAAATAATGCTTGGGGGTAAGCACCAATAATCTGCATTTCTTCAAAATGATTACTCACATATATCGTTCCAAAACTCTAACCGACTTTTTGTTTTCAAAACCTAATTGCGCAATAGATGCAAAATAATTTGGAACTTTAACAAAGCGCCTGATAAGTTTCCCTGTGGAACTAGCACAGATTCACCCATCATACCTTTTTACGTCACACACAAGTTGGTGGTAAACGTAGGGATTGACGTACGAAGGTATCAGCACGTCCGCATCAACTCTATTTAACCGTTGCACGTAAAATAAGGCATCTTAGTGTTGCAACTACAACATAAAGCTAATCAGCGTGATGTGTCCAGTTTTATATATTTATGATATTTAGCTATGTGCCAGAGCGGAAAATACAAAGATAGAATTATTCGGATTTGGTTCCTATTCGTGTTATATATTTACAGGGAACATACTTGAAAGTTGACGACTTGAAAAGCAAATACGTGACTCTTGCTCACAAGCTTGGAGTCAAAGTCGTCCCTCCAAAAATTGGAAATAACTCTTCGTTTTAAACACGCCATAGTTATGTAAAATCTTGAGAATCGTGAGTTTTCGCACCTGTAGCCAGAGTTAACCTAACCACTTAAAAATTAATTGTATCCCTAACAATGTTTGTGTGGTAGCAATGATTTAAATAATCGTTTCATTTCTGTGTTATTGCAGTGTTCGTATTTTGAATGCATTGCAATTCTCGCTGTAGTGTGACACTGGTTTTTGCAGTAATCATAACAATGCAAACGCTAACCTCGGCGATAATCTCCGCCTGCACTCGTAAAAATTGTGAACTTTTTTTTCCAAGGGAGTTCTTACAGGATATTCAGGTGTTGGGTCATTGACTTTATTTGGTGTTACGGCTATTAAACCTGTTTAACTGAAAATAAATCTGTATTCACAATCACTATTTAAGATTATATTGCAACGATCCCACGACCAAAACCAGATATATTCGTCAGTGGGAAATCTCTGCGTTTACAAATATTCCCGCTCAGGTTCAACAGACGTCCTGTTTTTCCCTGGTAATTCCAGGATTTTGATGTTGAAATCAGCACCCGCATCAAATGGCAAAAAGTGTCCAAATGTCCGTAATTTTGATGATGACACCCATAACAGAACAGGCGCCTGTATAAAATGAAAAAGAAATAGAAAAGTTATTGAGGTTACTTTGAAAAAATTGGTGAAAATATAAAATTGATTGACGTGTCAACTATGCTTGAAAAGGGTTGTAGTCAATTGTTTTGGTCCCAACTCCTAATCTCTATGAATTCAAACATTTCGGACCCCCTTGCGCTGTACATTTCAAACATTTCGGACCCCCTTGCGCTGCACATTTTATTTCACCCAGATTTCTACGCCATATGGTGATATTTTAGGGCGCATGACTTCCATGGGAAACAGCATTGTTCTCAATGAATGAAACAAAAGGAGCGAGAATCGTTTAGTTTCGCCGTAAATTCTGATTTTTTTATTCTGGGGAACCGAACAGCCGTAAACAAACACAACAAAATTAAATTACATTTTTTATGCATGAAAAAATAGGTTTGTTTGTTTTATTTTTTTTTAGTACGAGCACTGGAGATGCCATTTTGGTGTAAATAATATTTCTATGATATTTCATAGTAAAAGATCTCACTGACGTTGGTTAGTCACTCTTTATGAGTAATTCGGTTAGAAAAATGGCTTTTAACTTATGTCTGAAGGTGTACTATTTGTTTTAGTGCAATTAGAGTTGTTGCAAAAAATACTTAGTTATACTGACTGTGTTGTTTATTTTACAAATTTTCTGTGCAGTTTGCTCAATAAACCCACATAAAAACACGATTGTTTAAGTATAATATTTTTTTTCGCAACAGGATTCATAATCGCCCAAAAGAAAAAGGCACTAAAATAAAAAAATGAGCGCTTCACCACATGCCTTTATAAAAGCTTGGATCTTCACAAACATGCCACCTGATAACTTGACAAAGCAGAGGAATGAAAGGGTTAGCAGTCTGTTCTCTTATACTGGCTTCGTTTGTTGTTGCATCTGATGCATTTCTAACTGAAGTAGGAAGACGACTTCTACGAGCTGCAGATGCGCTTTTTGCGTGAGTAAATTTTGCTTACTGGTCTTAAAGACGAACTTGACTTTTGTTTCTCTCGTTGAAACTGTTGAAACAGAAACGCTTCGAATATACACCAGTGTTTCGCTCAATTTGTTGGTAACAATTGCGTATAGGAATATAAAGTAGTATCGAACCACAACTAGTGAACTCTTGTATAAATAAGGTGAACTTTATATTTTTGTAGGATAGGAAGTGCACTCGACGAGTTTGAGAAAGATGGTGAGGGAATATTAAAAGGTTTTGTGCCACGTTAACAATAATTCTTTCGTAAATATTTGTGTTTCTTTCCCCGGTTAAGCGAAGTAATTGCGCCGCTCATATCTTAACATTATCTGCGCGTGTTATTTGATATTCTTAGAACGTCAAACTTGATGTCACACGAACCTTTTTATCTGCTGCATCACAGGTGAAGTTGTTTCCCTCTTCGACTACCATCCACCCTCAACATACTACGCACCACCACCACCAAACACAAGACGAAGACGTAGACGAGGACCTCGTATTTTTACCGTGACTCCAGTTCACGAACATCCACCACCCATTAGGTATGTTTGGGTTCCTGGTTTCAGTAGCCCGACTGCATACATTAACATTAGCATTATGTACCATCAACACTGCACACATTTAACACAGACATTGCGCAGCTCACTTTAAAACACATAATTGGCTTCATTGCTTAAACATAATTTTTGTGACGCGAAGCTTGCTGGTCACTTGATTGGCCATAAAAGTTTCGGCCCAGTTGGATGGTAGTTAAATTGCCATGAAAGACTACAGAAATCAGCCAGCGTTGCTCAATTTGACTGACAGATCTGTCTTGTGCGTATTAATGTCCACGAAACACAATTTACTATTTATGTTTTTAAATATATTTCAGTAATTATTGGCTGCACTCCTTTGAGTCGTTTAGTCGTTGTTTGACTCACTGACAATTATTTTATTTTTCAGGGACGAAATGATTGACAATCGTAAAGGTGCGGTAACACTCCAATATGTTTTGATATTATTTTGTGGAATTTCTTTAGTTTTCTGTGTTCAGAGGAAAAATAGGTGGTTTTGAGAAAAAAATTGAAAATATTTTTTCTTTTTACAGCAGTCGTAGATGAGGAGGATTTGATCACAGAAATCATGGAGGCGATGAATCAAGAAAATTAACTATGTCCTCAAACCTACACACACTTTGCATGAAATAAAAGAAACATGCCTATATTTTGTGCAGTGTATGAGCCAGCTTATTGTTATCACAAAAAGTTGATTAAATTGGGGTTTGTGCAGTCAAAAAGAGAAAAGTGACGTCACTTGCTAAGGTAATAATAAAAATAATAAAATAAGAGATCTTTTTCACGGTTTCAGTTTCAGATTTGGACCAAAGCCAAGACCCCATGCGTGCAAATCAAAATAAGCAATAACTACACAGAATAAACAGAATGAAATGCAAGCCGTAATAATCAAATTGTTATTGATGTGAAACGGTCACGCTATCTAATATCAGGGTGGTTTCTTTCTTTCTATGCTGGCGAACTTATTTTGATGACGTAAATATGGTGGCGGACATATTTTGATGACGTCATAGGTTCTCAAAATTTCTGCTTTCAGCCAAAGAATTCGAGTTCGGGGGTTCGCAAGGCTGTGACGTGCTGTAATTTTGCGTGTTTCCAGAGGAATTGTTAAAATGCGTAAACATATTTCGAAAAAAGGGTTTCACCAAGCACTTATCGCGAATATTCAGTTTGGCGCAGACCCCCTGACAACGCTCTGACGACCCCGTGTTAAGAACCACTGTCTGATACAATGTGGTCCAACTAAATTTTTTCGCGAGTCATAACAAACCATTAGTTTAATGCCCGTGCTAGCGTTGCTAGGCTACGAAATATCTTTATTAAACGTGTTTTAAACGGAATTACGGTACGAAGTTGCTGTTACACGAATAAAACAACAGTCGTACAAAGTTGTGTTTTAAAATGAATCGCGGGCCTGCAGTTGGATCACGCTGACCCAATACTTCGAAACCGTGGGTTGGATAACTGTGCTATGTGGGGGAGAGGTCTTATAAAGCAGAAAACAGAACTCACTCGCCTTGTTTCTATTTGCTAGTTACCTTTCACCTGGTAAAATATCAACGGATTGTACGGTTTATGACCGGAAAACTATAATGCGATCTAATAAGTATTGTTTTCTGACTATGGGTTATCATGCTCGGTTCCATTTTAAATTATGTGATATTGTTTTCCCCAACGCAGAAACAACACAACAAGTACTCATAATTTTTCTCTTTTATTACGTTGTTTTGAACTGATTATTTCAAAATATTTTCTTCTGATTTCCTTGTGGCTTCTGCAAAACGTGTATTGTTTAATGAAGTAGAAACAGAATTGATAAATGTTACAATTCCAGGGTCCTCTACTTTTTCAAAGATAAATTCAAAGATATTCTTGAACCTGTTGGTTTTCATTGCTTTTCTTCTTGTATTTCATCCAGAATTGCAGACTCGAAAGCTTCTTGCAACATAGCTTGAAAAAAATTTGGTGATCTTAATTATTTCTGTTAAAACGAGCAATATTAATAAACTTACCATCTCTCTCGTCGTCACTGCAAAATAAAGAACAAATTGATCAGTGTTTTTTCAAAACAAGTCAACAGCACACAAATGACTTCATACATAGACACGCATGCCATCTTATTACTTTTAACTGCACAAATTACTGTTGTTTTTTTTAAAAACAATAAAATAAACTTTGACGCTCTATCGCTGATATTTTAGGGCCAGAAAAAATAACCTTTTAAGCTAAAATCTTACCTCATGTTCTCCTCATCACCATACTGTTGGCCGTGTGGTTGGTAGCCTTGTTGTTGAGCTTGGTGATGAGCGTGGTGATGTGCAACGTGTGAGACAACCTTTCCACCAATGTGCAAAGCCTTGCGAAACCAACCGGCTTCAACACAAAACAACTGCACTGTGAGAAGGAACGTGACGCAGAAGACGAATTTCATCATGATGTCGTTCGTTAGAAGAGACGATTTGACGAAACATTGGCTTGCATTCCCCTTTATATTGCTCAGACGCAAATTTCTAATGAGTTTCATCGCAAATGAGAATGAAAAGGAAATTTAAACCAAATCAAATCGATTTCTCTTCTTTCGAAACTTCATTAATAGAATGTTGTGTTTATTTCTCCGAAAATGCTCGTCTATTTCCGAAGAGAAAGAATGACGTCATCCTCCCTCGCACACTGCTCTATGCTGGTTTTCTTTTGTGATAACCCAAACTATGAACAGTTTCTAACACAATAGGTCCACAAAATTAAAAAAGTATTTCCCATTGAAGGATTGTTTCCAAATTTTTATTCAAAGTTCGTGGAATTTTTTGATACTTCCCGATCCAGAAACAAACCTCTATTATCTATTGTCTATAATGATTTCCTTTAGGTTTGGAGCAGCTGGGACGTTTTAACTATGCGGTGCAACTCTGCTTGATGGACAGAACAAGAAGAAAAATGCCTCTGACTGTCAGATATAGGCCTTATTATTACTTTAGTGGCAATCGTGGTTTGAATTACAGTTCGAATACATTTTTACATCAGCTAACTAAACCAGTACATTCTGTTAAGTTTTCACTGACAATCCCATTCGTAACGGAATCCGTATTAAATTTTAGTCCAAACGTTTACTAACACCGACCACATGTGTGCCTCAACCACAAAACATCCAATTTTTTTTCTTTTTTTTAATAGATTAAATCCGATATTATATCCGATATTATTTGTCGTATCGCTCGTGCTGGCGATTATTGTTCTTCCTTTGCCATCTCTTCTAGAAAGGCTGCCTTGAAAGCGTCTTCCAACATATCTAAAAGATATTTTCACAGTGTTTTATATAACGTTGTTGAAAAAATACTAATCCTGAACAAGAAGATCAAAGTTAAAATGCGGGACATGGTTGGTAAACGTTACAAATACCACTTTGCTCGTCTCCAAATCCGGTGGCTAGACTGTTGTAGTGTGGGTACATTCAGTGCAGCGAATAATTTGAATACGAGCACTGAATACGAACACGGTTGTGTTTAAAACTTGATTTATTCAGCATATTAGCTTTGGGTTCCTTATTCATTATTTTATTTATTTTATTTCATCGAAAATCATTTGTACAGTCTCCTTACCATCATCCATGACGTCACTGAAAAATAAAAAGAAGACGATTTGTTTTTAGTTTTAAAGTAAGAACATCAAACTATAACAAAATTTAGGAAGCTGATGTGTTTAAACTTAAAATATAACATTACTAGAAGGCTTTGTAACTTTTATACCGTCAGCAAACAATACTCTTTCAAACGGTTTAATATTGTGACATAACTTGGAATACAAATACATGCAGCTAAATATTCATCAGGCAATTGAAGCAAGGTAATAAAGCCAGGTGTTAATAAGGCTTACTGCTTATATTTCCAAAATATGCAAGAAAAATTTTGTTTCTTTTTGTCCTACTTGTGTATGCAGCCTATATGTACACTGTGAACAGTTTTCAAAATTTGATACCTGTCCATATTAAACTTTTAGTTAAGCGAGCACCAATACATCTATGTTCTTCTTATGCGATGTTGCATCTCACCTTATGTCTCCTTCTGCTCCACCTTCGGCACCTTCAGCACCCCCAGCAGCCCCAGCTTCTCCGCCTTCGGCTCCACCTCCACCATGGTGTTTGTTATGATGCCTTCTTCTTCTTCTTCTTCTCCTCCTGCCTGCTTCAACATCAAACAGTTGAGCTAACAGCAACAGCATCGCAAAGATGAGGAACTTATTCATGGCTTTGGTTTTTTCTACTTTGACGACGATATGATTGCACTTGGCTTTATATAGCAAGGATCAATAGCGGGATGTAAAGAAAATTCCAGATAAGTTTCAGCCGAACCCAAGCTGAAGGAAATGGGGCTTTTGATCGTGAAGTTTTGTGACAATTCTTCTCTATAAGTTTCTTTGGAATTCTTGACAACTCTATCAATTGGCGAAGGCGTGAGAAATCAATGAAGGTACAAGGAATCCGCTCTATTTCGGGATAAACGTAAATCGATATTGGGTTTATCCCAAAAGTGATTTCATAGAAAGTTAGTTTATTTATTAGTAAATCTCCAGAGTTCAATATTGTTTTTATTTCGGAAAAGGCCGCAACTGTCAGTACGGGCGCCTGACTCGGTAATAGTTGTGGTTTTATCGGCACCCATGCTGGTTTATTTCTTTTGTAAATTGTTTATCCTCGTTGTTGTGTTATGCGCATGATACAAATTCGTTGAGTTTATTTTGGTGTTTTCGGTTTTTTGCCATTAGGTAAATGCACACAATCCTTCAGCAAACACATTGGCCCGTTTCAGATATTTACCATATGACGAGTAAGACAGCAAAGCGTCAAACATATACTGGGAAGTTTCAAAAGGTTTCGCTGGGTACGAAGAAACGCTTTTATTAATTTGAAACAATCGTTTACGATCTCGGAACCTTTTGAAACGATGCAAAATTTCTCCCTGAGAGTCCGTAAGGTTTCATTGGAACTTTCTGCGCGATTTTAAAAGTCTTTTATATGAAACTCCTATTGATGCAACGTTCTATATTTTAGCCTGTGTATAAAATTTTTGTATGGAAACGTATTCAAATTTCTTTGGAAGTAAAGCAAGCACCATTACAAATAATTAAAACTAAAAGAAAAATTATATCCATCAACTTGTGACAACCTTTCCACCAATGTGCAAAGCCTTGCGAAACCAACCGGCTTCAACAGAAAACAACTGCACTGTGAGAAGGAACGTGACGCAGAAGACGAATTTCATCATGATGTCGTTCGTTAGAAGAGACGATTTGACGAAACATTGGCTTGCATTCCCCTTTATATTGCTCAGACGCAAATTTCTAATGAGTTTCATCGCAAATGAGAATGAAAAGGAAATTTAAACCAAATCAAATCGATTTCTCTTCTTTCGAAACCTCATTAATAGAATGTTGTGTTTATTTCTCCGAAAATGCTCGTCTATTTCCGAAGAGAAAGAATGACGTCATCCTCCTTCGCACACTGCTCTATGCTGGTTTTCTTTTGTGATAACCCAAACTATGAACAGTTTCTAACACAATAGGTCCACAAAATTAAAAAAGTATTTCCCATTGAAGGATTGTTTCCAAATTTTTATTCAAAGTTCGTGGAATTTTTTGATACTTCCCGATCCAGAAACAAACCTCTATTATCTATTGTCTATAATGATTTCCTTTAGGTTTGGAGCAGCTGGGACGTTTTAACTATGCGGTGCAACTCTGCTTGATGGACAGAACAAGAAGAAAAATGCCTCTGACTGTCAGATATAGGTCTTAATATTACTTTAGTGGCAATCGTGGTTTGAATTACAGTTCGAATACATTTCTACATCAGCTGACTACACCAGTACACTCTGTTAAGTTTTCACTGACAATCCCATTCGTAACGGAATCCGTATTAAATTTTAGTCCAAACGTTTACTAACACCGACCACATGTGTGCCTCAACCACAAAACATCCAATTTTTTTTCTTTTTTTAATAGATTAAATCCGATATTATATCCGATATTATTTGTCGTATCGCTCGTGCTGGCGATTATTGTTCTTCCTTTGCCATCTCTTCTAGAAAGGCTGCCTTGAAAGCGTCTTCCAACATATCTGAAAGATATTTTATAGTGTTTTAGTTTTACGTAGTTAAAAAAATACTAATCCTGAACAAAAAGATCAAAGTTAAGATGCTGGACATGGTAGGTAAACGTTACAAACACAACTTTGCTCGTCTCCAAATCCGGTGGCTAGACTGTTGTAGTGTGGGTACATTCAGTGCAGCGAATAATTTGAATACTAGCACTGAATACGATCATGGTTGTGTTTAAAAGTTGATTTATTCAGCATCTTAGATTTGGGTTTCTTATTCATTATTTTATTTATTTTATTTCATCGAAAATCATTTGTACAGTCTCCTTACCATCATCCATGACGTCACTGCAAAATAAAAAGAAGACGATTTTTTTTATTTTAAAGTAAGAACATCAAACTAAAAAAAAATTTAGGAAGCTGAGGTGTTTAAACTTAAAATATAACATTACTAGAGGGCTTTGTAACTTTTGTACCGTCAGCAAACAATACTCTTTCAAACGGTTTAATATTGTGACATAACTTGGAATACAAATACATGCAGCTAAATACTCATCAGGCAATTGAAGCAAGGTAATAAAGCCAGGTGTTAATAAGGCTTACTGCTTATATTTCCAAAATATGCAAGAAAAATTTTGTTTCTTTTTGTCCTACTTGTGTATGCAGCCTATATGTACACTGTGAACAGTTTTCAAAATTTGATACCATCTATGTTCTTCTTATGCGATGTTGCATCTCACCTTATGTCTCCTTCTGCTCCACCTTCGGCACCTTCAGCACCCCCAGCAGCCCCAGCTTCTCCGCCTTCGGCTCCACCTCCACCATGGTGTTTGTTATGATGCCTTCTTCTTCTTCTTCTTCTCCTCCTGCCTGCTTCAACATCAAACAGTTGAGCTAACAGCAACAGCATCGCAAAGATGAGGAACTTATTCATGGCTTTGGTTTTTTCTACTTTGACGACGATATGATTGCACTTGGCTTTATATAGCAAGGATCAATAGCGGGATGTAAAGAAAATTCCAGATAAGTTTCAGCCGAACCCAAGCTGAAGGAAATGGGGCTTTTGATCGTGAAGTTTTGTGACAATTCTTCTCTATAAGTTTCTTTGGAATTCTTGACAACTCTATCAATTGGCGAAGGCGTGAGAAATCAATGAAGGTACAAGGAATCCGCTCTATTTCGGGATAAACGTAAATCGATATTGGGTTTATCCCAAAAGTGATTTCATAGAAAGTTAGTTTATTTATTAGTAAATCTCCAGAGTTCAATATTGTTTTTATTTCGGAAAAGGCCGCAACTGTCAGTACGGGCGCCTGACTCGGTAATAGTTGTGGTTTTATCGGCACCCATGCTGGTTTATTTCTTTTGTAAATTGTTTATCCTCCTGTTGTGTTATGCGCATGATACAAATTCGTTGAGTTTATTTTGGTGTTTTCGGTTTTTTGCCATTAGGTAAATGCACACAATCCTTCAGCAAACACATTGGCCCGTTTCAGATATTTACCATATGACGAGTAAGACAGCAAAGCGTCAAACAAATACTGGGAAGTTTCAAAAGGTTTCGCTGGGTACGAAGAAACGCTTTTATTAATTTGAAACAATCGTTTACGATCTCGGAACCTTTTGAAACGATGCAAAATTTCTCCCTGAGAGTCCGTAAGGTTTCATTGGAACTTTCTGCGCGATTTTAAAAGTCTTTTATATGAAACTCCTATTGATGCAACGTTCTATATTTTAGCCTGTGTATAAAATTTTTGTATGGAAACGTATTCAAATTTCTTTGGAAGTAAAGCAATCAGAAAAATAAGCACTATTACAAATAATAAAAACTAAAAGAAAAATTATATCCATCAACTTTAGCCAGCGTCTAAATCTGTGCCACGAAATCGCTTATGGATCGTTTTCGGTTGGCCGTAATGATATATCCTAACCAATGTATTGTTAACACAGCTGGACAATTGTAGACAATAAAGATATTTACTACATTATCCGCTTATCATAGACCTTTTTAAAAAGCTTGAAGTGGTAAAATTTGTTTTTGTGACAAAACCCTGTACTTAAACATGACGTCATATATTTTGAATCAAACAGTTTTACCTCCGAAGTTTATTACGTTACAGAGGTTATCTCCAATAATGTGAATTCCATCATCAGGTCGATTAGACGTGAAGGTTTTCAATTACTGCCCCTTTTAATTGCTCGACCGAAGGAAGTTGGAGGACTACACGTTTTTTGGTTGTGTTTTCTTTTTTTTAATGTAACACTTTGTGTGATTTTTAGGAGCAGCGTAGCTTTTAAAGTGGTCCTATTTCCGAATACTAAAACTGCTCGCATGTGCACTCAAGCGTGACTCTCGTGTCAGTTTTCTCATACAAAACAACAGCACTTATTGTATTTTGGTTTTTATTGAATCTAAAATCACTTGGACGCCTTTTTTAGATTTCTGCAAATTCCAGCGTTGCTCTGAAAAGAAACAGAAATGCGAGACTAACGTATTGAAAGTATAATTGTTCTACATCATTTAGTTTTTCAGGTGTAATTCCCGTGAAACTAAATGTTATTATTCTTGCTTGTTATTTATCCATTTCTCTACTAACACAAATTATTTTTAGTTTATTTATTTTTTATAGGAAATTGTTATCACACTTCTATATTCGGGCTTATTTTGTAACCAACAAAACATCAAACCTTTACAACGCAAAATCATTTTTGTCGAGGGTACTTTCTAGAGCCTCCCTAAACAAGTCTTCTTTTTCAGCTGTTAAGGAAATGTTGTTAGTTAGTTGGCAAAAAAAGCTCTAGATACGTACTTACCTTCGCTCATTTCATCGCTACAAAAACAAAACAAATTTAGTTTTTTGAAAAACAAATTTAGATTTTGTGAATAAATTGGGCACCAAGTTCGTGCATACAAAAACTATTTAACCCTTTAAATTACATGCGTATTTAAACTATACAAAAAATATTTGAAGCAGAAAAATATCTGGGATATTAGCTATAGAGCCAAGCATCGGTAACTTCTGCGATAAGTGAACTTTGAAACTTACAACGAAGGAAGACTGTTTTCATCTCCGTGATGATGTACCAAGTGTTTCACCAAACCAACACCAGCGTGAATCAATGTTCCCACGAAAAACGCATCGTTTTCCACCACAAATGTGGATGATATCAAGACGAGACACAGACAGAATTTGATCATTTTGATATCTTTTGTTTTTACGTTTGTCTGAGATTCTGCAGTTGAGAATTTATACTGGGTTGGCGGATACATTTCTTCGAACAGTCTGTGGACCATTGTTTGGTAAGTTCTGTTCATTGTTGAACTCGGGTTTCACATGAAATCTGTTTGCGAGAAAAATTCCTAAACGTTTCATTTCCACCTTTTCTATCAGTCCAAAAACTACCATTGGAGTTCCTCGAACTCGATGGAATAATATTTAAACAAGAAGATGCTTTGGTTCTTTGTTTATATTTTGTTCGAACCTCGCGTTTTTAACGAGTCACAAATTAAGGATTCCACTTACACCTAATGGTCTTGAAGCAAAGCTTTAACATATGTAGCGTTCTGGAAATGACAGTAATCATGCATTTTCTTTACGTCTCGTCCAAAATGTTTCACATTACTCATAGAGTGTAGGCATCAAAATTTGTATTATGACTTTAATGTTTATTCATTATTAGAACACGTTAGGCAAAGACTGTTAAATAAAACTTGTTCAAAAAATTCTGTGCGCAGTGTATTGGCATACATACAATCAATTAGATGAGTTCCATGAATGCAAGTAAGTGCATTATTATTTTATCCGCACGAGGGCAATGATGTGCAATTATTAACCATGCAAGGGTCAATTTCAAACCATGCGAAAGGGCTCCAACAATCCATTACAATACAAGTTGTGGGAAAACCTATAAGTATATAGTTGTATGAGGTATGAAAAATAATTACAAACAATACGTGATTTTAATGCTGACCACGAGAAAGTTTATTGGTTTCTAAATGTATGGGGTCAAAAATGCCACCTAGGGTCTTGCAGGGTAGCATTTTTTTTTAAAAAGCACTGGTATGACGGTCGATGGGCAGCATTGGTCAAGCGCCCGACCCATAAACCAAGAAAACGTCCTGATCGGAATTTGAGACCAGGATATCATGTCTTTAAAATCCCGATGTGGTAAATAAACAGTGGTATTATTTTGACCGTCTATGCTGTCTCACACTATATCCTTCCAGTGCTATTTAGTTATAATGTCTGGCGTCTAAAAAGATGAGTGGTGGAAACTTAATTCTGCCTAATTAAAACGCCTTTGGACCTTGGGTACTGTTTTGGTATTCGTGCTGTGCTGTACATACTTGTTATCTATCTTCCACAAAATACAACATCACTGAAACAGTGTGGTTTTATTTATTCAAAAGATGCAAAGCCACTTTAACATTCCTGCCATTGCCAATGCGCTCTGAAAAGCAAAATGTTAATTTGAAACACGAAAATAAATGAAATAATAGCAATTTATTTTTGCCCATGCTTTCCATTTCCTTAAAATATTATCAAAACAAATGAACATGCGCCGGATTTGCTTCCTTGAATAAGAACATCACGCATATGCGAACAATACAAACATATGATAAAATGACATGGTTGCCGATGAAACCGTTGGGAGCCCTAACGAGGCAGAATTTATTTCTGTATGTTCAACATCAGAACATAACAAAACTATTTATTATGTTATCTACAATGAACTAATTTAGTAAATCTCCAGAATTAGGGTTGGTTTGTATCACGTTTTAATCTGATTGTATGTTTTTGATATATTTTCTGCTTTTTGTTTAACCACGCCAAACCTTCACAGCGCAGCTTTGTCTTCGTCGAGGACGCTATTCAACGATTCTCTAAGAAAGTCTTGGAACTCAGCTGTTTGAAGTAAACGTGTCGTTAGTTCGTTGGCAGAAAATCACAACACACATCCAATACCCACCCTCATTCATTCCATCCCTGTAGAATAAAAAGTTTTGTTTGTTGTGTCGAAGTTGCATGTGCATAAAAACTACTTGTGGACAACTTCTTTTGCGGTAACTATTCAACTAACAAATAAGCACGCAGCCATGATATGAACTTTGTGAGCTGCTTATATTTGACCACTGTTTCGAACTATTAGGTCTTATTATATTTAGCTAACTATCAACCAACGAGATTTGAATGTAACAAATCTTGTGAGTTTTTTCATTTAAAACTTACAACGAAGGAAGACTGCCTTGATCTGTGGGATGTTGCAATGTCTCATCTCCGTGATGACGTTGGCGACGTTGGCGACGACGGTGAATGATGCGTTTTATCAAATGAACTCCAGCCTTAATTAACTTTCCAACCCACCAGGCTTCGCTCTCCACCACAAGTGTGGACGAAATCAAAAACAGACAAAGACAGATTTTGATCATTTTCTTATCGTCCGCCATTTTCTGAGTTTGCGTTAGATTCTGTAGTTGGGAATTTATAGTGAGTTTATGGATACATTTCTTCGAATAGTTTGACATTTATTGATTGTTTGGTTCTGTTTATATTTCCTATTCGAACGCTTCGCGAGATGTCTGTTTACGTTTAAAAGTTCTTATTTGTTCTGTAAACAACAACTATTTGTCCTATGTAAGTAGGTTAGGGCAGTATTACAAAAGTTCTACGAATCTGGCGGAACAATATTACAATAGGAAAATGCTTCAATCGTTTTTGTTTATAATTCGTTCTGTCCCCTATTTAATAATTATAGCGGGATCGCGGGAAAGGGAATTGTTTGAATTTCTAAAGATCGCTCGGCATTTTCAAGGCAATAAAAACTGCATTTTCTTGCAACTTATTTACTCAACGCTTCGCATTTGTGGCTGCAAATTTACGAGAATTTTTTGAAACTGCGCATTTTTCTCGTCCGATTTTGCTTTTCTTCCAATTTCAAGAAATTTAAAGGAGTTTTTATTCACATTCGGGCGACCAACAAACACCGAACTCATTCGATTTTTGCATCGCCGACAGAGCATTCTCCGCAGAATGTTTGCTTTGACACAACAATGCGGTCTGTGCGTTTGAAGCAAAATCAAACCCTTGAAGTCATGCAAACACGTACCTTGCGGGTAGAAATACTTGATGTTGGGTGACCTACTGATTGCAAAAAAAAACAATTAACCAGAACATTGAACAGAAGAAAAATTGCGAACCTTGAATGTTTCTGAATATATTGTGTTTGTAGAGACTGGCAAAATCTGAACAGAAATTAACCTACATTAAAAAATTCACAATAGTTTGAGAAGCTGACACCTAAGTGAGCTTCTTTAAACTATTGTGCAACACAAAAGAGCTTCTTCAAACTATTGTGTAACACAAGATAGGACCACTACCCATCATTTGAGGAGCCTTAATTTAACCAATCATTTCAACTAACGACCAACTCATGCAGTTGGAGAAATCATATTGGACGTAGTAGCGTTGCTCAAATCATAATACATTCTTAGAATGAAGGGACTTGCCCATATTGTTGATATGTTTTATTAATTTCGAAGACGGCAAAAAACGGCTGTTTTACCATCACTTTTCAACAAATACAATTTTTAAGACATGCAATATCGGCACTGAGCCAACACAACACATATGGCAACACAGCGTTCCCAGGGATCGTGGACGCCATGTTTGATATCGCAGATAACGATGAGGATGCCTGGGATGAAGTGAGAAGACAATATTCCATCGTCGTCTTCCACGTGTTGTCGGCTGCTGCCACTCTTCAACCTGTTGTTCCTGTTTAGTTTTTGTTCCATCATGAGGTCACGTGCTGTAAATAATTTGTTATACAAATGTGAATTTTATATGCGCAAAAGAGCCATAATAGTCAATGAGAGCTGCAGACAGGTATACACACTGTTTCGACTTGTAAGATCTCATCAGTGCAGCTGGTGTCCGTAGCACATGCTAGCTGGTAGACTAGCAGGCAAACAGATTTCCACTTTGAGGTACCTTTCGGTCAGTCGTCGATATGTTGGGTACCAAACTAGGTACCAATCAACACATGCTTCACGTGGTTCGTCTATGTTGATTGGTAGCTAGTTTGGTTCCCAACATATCGACGATTGACCAAAAGGTACCACAAAGTGGAAATCTATGAATTTTGTTCTGTAATTAATTTGCAACGTCGCAACAATGCACTATCTTGCATGACAAGACGGGATAACCCTGCTGCGAAGGCCTCTGAGCAACAAATAGTCTGATTTACTTGGTAACATTGAAACAAAATTAGCTTCAATTTGGGAAGCCTTTTTTTACATCTTGTTACAACATTGTAAATTTTTTATCGATAAACACACCTCGATTTTTATAACTGGTATTTACACAGGGGAAAATGGACATTTTAAAACCAACTAGAAAATAAATGCGCCATCAAGCGAATAACCCTTACTGTCGGATCGGTTTAACTCCAATTGGTTTAAAATTTCGCAAGATTATTTGGAGAAAGGCATCTTGCTAGCTCTACAACTTGCTATCCTTGCGAGTTAGGGGATATGCCTAGAAGTTCAGTAGAAAATAAATACCGAGTTTTCCGGCATTTCTTGTCCTGCTGATTTACGTATTATTATTGCAAACGTTGTTCAGTGCGATTACGACTGTGAGAATTTAGTGCAGGTAGTGAACATTAACAACCAAGAAGATTCCTAGACTTTTTATATTCAAGATAAAACTCTACAAGCATTTTGCTTTTGCGTCGTTTTTTTGTTCCTTTAACACATCTCATATATCCTTATCAGTTTGACCATTAAATTTCTGAGCCCCTGTCTTGCACTTAAAACACCAATGTGACTTTTTTTTATTTTTATTCGTGACAACTTGATGGCTATCACAGGAAACATTAAAGTCGACTCATGTTTCAGTTGCTGTTAAACGAACCTGGAAAATATATGAAAAACTTTGAGTCTATATTTTAATATTTTAATTTACAACAAGTTTAACTATATGTTACTGCTTCATGAGGAATTGTATTAAAAAACAATTTTGAAACGATGAAGCATAATATGAAACAAAGTTAAAACCATTAGCAAGAATTAAGTTCGCAGTACCTTAGATTTTTGGTAGGTCGGTGTAATTTAGCAAACGATCAATTTGTTTAGGACTTACTTTTAGCGTTCTTCATTAAGAACATCTCTCAAGGCGTTGATGAATGCTTTCACTGGAACAAGAAAGAAACTAAATTAAATGTGAAAAGAAAAAATGAATAAATAAGGATTTTGAGCCAAGATTGATTTATGCAATTTCACATAATTTGGAAGACAGGAAAATATTAAACTCACCATCAGCCTCCGAAACTTCTTCGTCGCTGCCAAAATTATAACACAAACAGTTAGTTTCGAATCACTAACGTATAGAAGAAAATTAAAACTACGATTTTTGAAGAAAGTTCAAAAAAACATTTTGCAGAAAAAGAAACTATTTCAAAAAGCTCAACAGAATTGCAACAATCGAGTATTGGTCATTTTAACATATATCCCAACTTACCCTAATCGCCATGCAGCCCTTCTTGCAACTCCTCTAACTACTGCCCTTGCTACGGGACGGAAGAAGGCTTGAGTTTCAACCAATAACATGGACAGAAACAAGAGTGCGATTACTTTCTTCATGTTGATATTGGTGTCTGTAGACAACTGTGTGTTTAGCAAACCTGTGACTCTGTATATATAACGTTTTTTGACAACCGACGAAGCACAAGCAGGCATTTTTCTCTTTTTCCATGGTATACCCGAAAGGTTTCCAATTTCTTTTTAATGAACAATGATTCCATTTATAAAAATCACTAGACGAGAGACAATAGTGTCCTTTTCATTGTTTCACGCATTAGATTCTTACCTTTCTCATCTGTAGAGATTTCGAGAAATTTACTGACCTATTGTCAACGCGCTGTGCAGACGAATTCGTTTCAAGTTTCAGTTTTTTGTTTCAATTGGGAATGTTGATAGTAAAATTATTTCATCTGCCTATGTAGTGGAGTTCGGTGGGAGGATTTTAGCTGTTTATCTATATCAAGGGTGGAATGCAAAAATTTAAGGGGTTCTTTTCTTACGTAATTCACTGAATCACCTTGAATAATGTAGTGTGCATTTAACACCTATAAGACAGATCTTTGAAAAAAATCATTCTGCCCATTCTTATCAAAATCTTTCAAACACTTTTGCGAATTTTCCTTTCTTTGCAAGGTAAAGTAGTGTTGATGACTTTCAAACTGTGGCGTTGGTAATTTAAAACCAGAAGTATTGAAAGTGTAATACTTGCATATCTAGCTTTTTTCTAACATTCCCCGACGTCTCGTTTTAAAGCACAAAATGAAATGATTTTCGTAAATTTTATTCAAGACAACTTAGGCTTTTCGGAAACATGGCGTAGTCTTCTGTATTGGTTGTTATTAAACGAACCTATGGAATAAATGACAGAGTGCGTATAAGTTGGTTGAGAACATTACAAACCCAGCTACATAAATTTCTCGTAAGTTTTTAATGACAAAGAACAATAAAAATGCTATACAACGTTTCAAATGTGAAATATTTCGGTATTCTTAAACGCAACATACGTTTTATGTGAACAGAAACTGCACTGTCCAAGCAATTCGCAGTAAGTTTGTTTAAACTTACGCATATTCCACAACCTTCTTTGTTAGGTTTAAATCCTACCTTTAACGCTCTTCGTTGAGAACATCTCTAAGAGCGCTGATGAATGCTTGGACTGTAAAAAAAGTTAAAATTTTTTACAAATTCATTAAAATAAAGTTGTGTTAAAAGGATAAAGAATTCAAAAAGTAAACACTCGTTATAAAATTAAGATTGCTTTTGAATTTTGCTTTTGTTTTTTAATTCTAAGATTGCTTTGGTTTATATTCACAATTTTGACATACAGGAAAATGATAGGCGATTTAACTTACTATCAGCCTCAGAAATGTCCTCGTCTCTGTCAAAATACAAAACAAATCAGTTGGTTCTGAACGCCTGACGTAGAACAGGATTAAAATTACCAGAGTAGCATTTTATACAGGACCAAAAAATCAGCAGCGTATTTTTTTAGCAAACAGTAATTTTAACAGACGACCCTGGACTTTTTAACACATGTCTAACTTACCCCCGCAAAAATGGTCTTCTAACAGCTGCTACTGCTCTTGCTACGGGATGGTACCCGATATAAGCCTGAGTTTCGACCAATAACATTGACAAAAACAAGAGTGCGAATACTTTCTTCATGATGATGATGATGTTGATGTTGATGCTGACGATTGATGTCTGTAGGCAACTGTGTCTTTCAACTTGCCTGTTCTTCTCTTTATAAAGCTTTCTTCAACGATTCATAAATAATAGTCTGTCATTTATCTTTTTGATAATATCCTATAGTATAATTATTTCTTAGTAGACAACAATTATTCCATTTTCAAAAGCACCATAAGGATGGCGGTAATGATCTGCGCATTGTTCAACGATTCCAAGTAAATCTCTTTGTGTCTGGATAATTGCGCTTTCCCGTCAAAAATGTTGTTGTTTCATAAGGCTTTTTGGGTTTTTTTTGGAGACTATAAATGAAAGTTCATATGGGTTTTGATAAAATCACAACCACAAAAACGAAATAGTCTCTTTTACATTCTATTGTTTTATCACATTTTTATCTGTTTCGAATCGTTTGTTACAATATAAACATTATTTCGGAAATTAAGTGTTAGGGAGTTAATTGTAACTAGGAGAGAAATGAAAATAAATTAATGAAGCCCTTTTTCTGAAGCCAAGGTCATTGGGTGCAAAATATTAATAGCGTTTAACTTTTGAAACCATGGCCATCGCTAATTGCTGGTTGTCATTGTGGTGACGCGAGCGCAAAGGTTTCGAACACTACGACTGCGTTTATCTACAGCGAAAAACATTAACTTTTGTGATTCTTATGACAAAATAAAAATTTAAGTTTTGAAAGACACAGCAGAAAACAGATTTCTATTGATTTTTCAACTCATTGGAATCGTTTCTTTTCCATACGTTAGTTTTCCGATAAATTTACTGTCCTATTGTGAACCTGCTATAGTACGAATTCCATTCAGATTGCATTTCTTGGAAACTTATGGCAGTCGCTTTATTTTGCACACATACGCACTGAATACAATCATATAGTGAATATTTTCAAACAAAAATTAAGTTCTACAAAAAAACACCATTTTGACAAAAAAAGTATATGTACGTCACTTATCAGTTTTGAATAGAGTAAGTGCATGGGGCATATGGTTAACATTAATTCTATTTGTTCTATCTGTGCTGGGTCGTTTTAGAATGAAGGAGTTATTTCTGTATTATGTTTCCTTTCTTAGACTCCCAGTATTAAGAAAGGTCTACATTTACTATTCCATGGATGCAAGATAATGCAACAACACAGATGGTGGTTTAAAAAAAGTTTCTTTATCGCAAACGCAAACTTCTTATGCCGAGTTGATCGTTTGCAGGTTGGCTCTCAATGGCCATTTTCCATGTGCATAAACCCTTTTGCGTTTGCATATGCTGATCAACATGCAAATCATTCGTGCATGCTTTCACCAAACTGTTCCCACGGTATTCTTTCCCATCATATCTGACTTGATAACCTGCATGGCTTTATCGGTGTTCATGACATTTTATTTTGTGTGTGTAGTTCATTTGTAATCGTGTTATGTGCAAAATACAAAATTTGAGCACACTGTCTTGTCCTGCAAGGTTTTATTAGTGCAGTAAATTAGCAGGCAAATAAATTTCCATTAGTGGCACTTTTCAGCCACAAATGATCATTATGAATCTCTTATTCATGCAAAAAAACAATAACTTCATTGAAATTTGAAGTGTGACGACTGATTAATTTTATGTTTCCTTGTTAAATTGCTTCACGTTCAGAGGAAATTTTATATTATTCTGGTCATTGTTGAACGGTTCTGGGAAAATGCATTTGACAAAAAGGAAACAATGTGTTGAATTCCTAAATGAATAAAATAGTTTTTAAGAAGGCGCAGAAATTGGCTTTCATTGTTTTGGGAAATCTTAAGACATATTTCTTATTTGGTCTAAAACCAATCCAAGATTGTGGTTTAGCCATTGTCACGCCAAAGTCAGTGCAAACATGAAAGGTTATTTCTGCAAAACCGGTATGAATAGTTATAATTGTTTTACTGACGACATATGGTTGGTTCTATCTATAAATTGTGACTCTTCCAAACATGAACGCACACATCTTAGTTGAATCGACAACATGCATAAGGTAATATTGTCTTTCTTTTTGGTGGTTTGTGTTTTTGCACCTCATGCGAGTGCAAGTTGGGTGCACCACATGCTTTCTGCTATACAAGAAATCCTTAAACATGAAGAAGAAAAATTTCACTCTAAGGAAAAAGAGAAGAATCACGAGCACCACCACGAGGCGAAAGTAAAGGGCAACGAACATCACAATGAAACAAAAATACATGAACTTAAAAAAATGCACCACAAAGAAACTGAGGAGAAGAAACACGAGCATCACCACGAGGCCAAGGAGAAGAAACACGAGCATCACCACGAGGCCAAGGAGAAGAAACACGAGCATCACCACGAGGCCAAGGAGAAGAAACACGAGCATCACCACGAGGCCAAAGAGAAGAAACACGAGCATCACCACGAGGCCAAAGAGAAGAAACACGAGCATCACCACGAGGCCAAGGAGAAGAAACACGAGCATCACCACGAGGCCAAGGAGAAGAAACACGAGCATCACCACGAGGCCAAAGAGAAGAAACACGAGGTCAAAGAGAAGAAACACAAGCATCACCACGAGGTCAAAGAGAAGAAACACGAGCATCACCACGAGACCAAGGAGAAGAAACACGAGCATCATCACGAGGCCAAACAGAAGAAACACGAGCATCACCACGAAGCAAAATGCAAGTAAGATACATCCTATTTCCACTGTAGTTTTGCCTAAATTTTCAGTTGTGATATCCTTTCTGACAATATTCAACATATTCTTCAGGGATTCTGCAAAACTTGCCGATATGTTGAAGCAAGCTTATGACGATGCGTACTTTGATGCCTTCCTGACTGAGTAAAGTTGTTCACTGAACAAATTTTGTTCAGTAGAACATAAGCAATAAGATTTTGCAACTATCAAAAAACCCAAACGGATGTCGATTTACAAAATAATTCAATATGACGATTCTGTACCTGGTGATTTTTCTTTAAAGCAAGTTTGTAATGTCCTATCGGCCAATGCCTTTGCTTGTTTGCGTTTCATAATAATAATGCAACATATATATTTATATATACAGACTATTTGTGAAAACCTCTTTCCAGATTTATTATTGCACTGAGAAAGTAATAAACAGAGAATGTCCGTGTTTACAGCAATGAAAGTTGTCTTTTATGCAGCTTGCCTTTATGCCCTTAAGAGAGAAAAAACTTTTTGAGTCCAGCCTTTACGATAGAAACCCCTTGGTTTTAAAGCAAAGCAATGAAAAATAAATGCCAAGTCAGCACTCGCGATGGCCATAGAGGAAGTGGCCGCGCCAGTCAGGCTGTAAAGCAATGTTGTACAACATACATTGCGTGGGCCACAATTTGCTATTCATGGGCCCTCTAGACGACCAGTGGCTCTAATGCGCCGCACCGGCTGCAACCCCCTCTCCTGGACCCTGCATGCCTCACGTAAAAATCAAATACAAAGGACACATGGACTGTTTGTAAAACATAATCTGTCAGACATTCTTAAATGTATGCTTTAATTTTCGCAGCAAACAAAGTATTCAAACAAAGTATTGCTCCACGTGGTTCTTCTCTGTAATCTGGAACCTAGTTTCGTACCCATCAGATTAACTTGACTGAAAAGTACCACAAATTGTTAATATTTCAGATTGGTAATAAAAAATATCACCACAAATACATCATAGCGGTTCTGATATTCTTTGGGTTAGTAAAATTTCCATTGGAAAGTTTTTCACCTTTTTTTCACCACTACCACAGCATATGTGATGTAATCTATTGCGATATGCGACGTTGCAATTGACACACCTTTTTTAGTTTCATACAACTCTAAGTCTGCTGTCACCCGACATAGCATTAATAAGCTTTGCGTGTGACGTCATTGTAGTGGTCTCCTGTCTTATTGGTGTGTGAAAGTGATTAACGACACTGCACTTTTTTGTCAACAATCTTTCGTTTCCAAAACAGTTGATGAACTTTATGGTTCTGACTCTTTTCCCTCGTTTTTTGGACAAATTTTATTAATGTATTTTTACGATTACTGGAAGCGTTGATGGCATGTCCAGCTTCAGTTCCTGATGAACAAACCTGTTGAACAAATAATAAAATAATACTGGATAAGTATCAAAAAGTACAAGTTTGCAAACTACACTTAAAGAAAGTTTAAAATATTTTTGTGTTTTAAGCAAAAAATGGATTTAATGCATGTAATGGGTTACATCTGCCAGAGTGTGTTTAGCTTGTTGAAAAAGTGTTGTGACCTTTGTTCACATGTTGAAGTCCTTTGTATAATCCTTGTTGAGAACATCCTTTAGAATATTGATGTATGCTTTAACTGTAACAAGAAAGATTCGGAAACGATGATAAATCCAACATAAACCACTCGTTTTAAATTTTTTTAAAAATATCACAATTTGCAAATAATCAGTAGTATTTTAGCTTATACCACTTACCATCAGCTTCAGAAATGTCTTCGTCTCTGTAAATCGATCAATACAACAAGTTAGGTTTGAATGCGCAAAATAAGAGTAAGGTTAAAATTACGGGAATAGTATTTCAGGCATGCGTGACAGATGGAAATTTCTTCTTCGAATAAGAATTTCCAACACAGAGCACAGTCTTTTCAACACATCTTGAACTTACCGATATCCATGATGTTTCTTTGAAGCTTTGTATCCACCTAAAATTCCTCCGACAATGGCTCCTTTAACTGCTCCTGCCGCTGCCCCTGCAGCCGCTCCTGGTGCACCTCCTTTAACAAATCCATTAACTGCTCCAATAGCTGCTCCTTTGAGTGCTCCTTTCGCCGCTCCTTTGAGCGCTCCTTTCGTCACAGCACGTCGGTGAGAGCGGTCGGCCTGAGTCTCAACCAACAACAAGTATAGGAGCAATAGGGCGAATATCTTCTTCATGGTGATGATGATGGTGCTGGTGGTGCCTACAGAGAACTGTATGCTTCACAAACCCCTTTCCTCTTTTTATAAAGCTTTCTTCAACAGATGATAAGTCACAGGAGTTTTTTTTTCTTTTTGTTGATAACCCCCAAAACTATTTCATAGTAGAGAACAATAATTCTGTCTACAAAAGCACCAAAGGGGTAGGGTAATGATCTGTACATTGTTTAAAGGTTCTATATGCAAATCCCTTTCAATTCGGATGGTTAAAATATTGTTGTTTCACGAAGCTGTTTATCCCATGTGTGAGTTATTATTGTTCTTTTGTTAAAATAAAAACAAAACATTAACTGTATGATTGGTGTAACTTTTGTGGTGGAATTTATCAAATACTTCATTACCTACTCAAGTCACTATTCTTTAGTCAAATCAATAATTATTTACATATATATTTTTCTCTCGTTGGAATTTCCTTTGCTTCCGTAAAGTTTCCAGGAAGTTTGCCAATGACCCTTTCTAATCTCATTACTACGAAATCATTTCAGGCTGCGGCTTTTTTGCCAATAGTAACAATTAGTTTATTTTATTCACATTCACAATGAAGACTCTTGAACAATAAATAATCAAAATTCAAATCCAAGAAACGACCAAGTTTTTTGATGAAATTATCTTCCAAGAAATTATCTTTTTATCCAATGTTGTCTGGGAAACTAACAAACGGACGTTTTAATTTGAAAACGAAAAGTGATTCGCAAACGAAAATGCAAACGCAAAGTGGTTTAAAAGCAAGAAACAATTCACCCCATTAGTTGACAATCAGTCGTTAGTTGACACAACTAGCAATGTGAAGGAAAATATATCTATCGCTGTATTGTCGGACGCTATCACCCTTCCGTATTCTATTTTGCCTATGGTCAGCACCTATACATAACGCATCAACCATCTCAGATATACATCGTACAGTAATATCGTGGCTAAAACAACCAGTTTTTTCAACATTGTGAGGACTCAATTCGTAATTCTGTTGATCGTCCTAAACTGGCTGTTTCAAGTCACCAATATTTGCATTGGCCAATATACAGCCAGGTTTCAGAGAATATCCTGGTTAGTCGTTTGGTAGCTTAAACCAGACATATGCGGGCTATTAAAGAAAGCTTTCAGGTATATATCCAATTTTATTGTTATTGTGCTAAGGAGAGTTGGAATTGACACTGAATTGCAACTGAGTGTATTTTTTTACTATTGTTTATTTACTCACCATTTTTGCCATCATGTTGGCCAAAGTAAAGTCCTACAAGGGACCGATAATGTGTAAACCAGCGGTCTGCAAATAGAGAGTTGCAGCCCAGATTTGTATCATACAATCATCCGCCTACTCGATTCGCTAAACATTTAGATGTAATAATGTACTTTTATAGTCTTCCAATGTGCACTTGTGCGAAAGTCTTATGGTGTATATAGGATATATACTGAAAATACTGAAGAACGGTTTGTTTATTTTTCTTATGATCATCCGTTGTATTATATAGTTTGTTGTCACACATGTTTTTGTCATCGTTTGTTTCTTAAATATTAGGTATAGGACATGTTTACATTGTCTGGGTTGGCAGCAAGTAGAGCCTATGGAAGTAAAAGTGCACATGCACGTAATAGATGGGGCAACAATGATGGTAAGTGTTGTGTAATTGTATCATTATGTGTCCCAAAGTTGACCTTACAAAACGGCGCTTAAGACTCGCCGTGCAATCAGCGTGTCTGGCAATGCGACTCACGCCTGTGGATGTACTGCGCACCTCAGTGGCTAATAATTGCGTTCCTGGCGTTATTTGCGTGTTGGCTTTGCCTATAAAACCTGCGCACCGTTTTGTATCAATACACTTGAACTGTTTGTGACTGAAGAATACAACAGTTATTTGGCGACGAGGATGGGATTTCTGGTCATGGAGAAGCTTGTGGAGATGATGCAACGTCAACTTAAAGCCCAAGAGCGTCAACGTGAAGTTCAAGAACGTCAACTTGAAGCACAAGAACGTCGACACCAAGAACAACACGAAGCCCAAGAACGTCAACATGAAGAACAACAACGTCGACACCAAGAACAAATGGAGGCGATGATAGCAATTCTGGGAAAGCCTCGCTCGAGTGAAGGATCGACGGAAGGAACGGCATCAACGGTAACTCACCTAAATACGCCCAATTTTTTGCCTTTTGATTCGACTTCAGAGCTGTGGGTTGACTACTGGTCCCGGTTTTGCACGTTTGCCAAAGCTCATTTGGTACCTGACGATCGACTGGCCAAGGTATTTTTGACGAATCAATCTTCAACGGTGTACAAGATGCTTTTCAATTTGGCTGCACAGGAATCGCCACCAAGAGACATCAATGAGCTCACGTTAGAAGAAATCGTCCAACATATGAAGTTTCAGTTTGACCCCAAACGTTTCATAGTCCGCGAAAGGTTCAAGTTTTGGACCGACATGAAGCGCAAGCCGGGAGAAACAATTCAAGAGCTCGCTGTTCGCATTCGACAAAGCGCAGCAACTTGCGACTTTGCATCCATCATAGATCCATTGGATGAAGCTTTACGCACTCGTTTTATCTGTTCAATTGAAAACGAGGCGGTTTTAAAAGCTCTGTTTAGGACAAAGGATGACGAATTGAGTTTTGCTCGTGCGATTGACATTGCGGTTGAAACCGAAGATGCTGCCAAAGTGGCTAAAGAAACTGTTTACGGGATGCAGCCATCGACTTCGGTGTTCAAGGTACGTGCTACAGCTAAGCCGTGGGAGAAACGTAAAGTGGATTCGAGGACGGTGCAATTACCTGAAGGGAGGAAATGTTATCGATGTGGCAAGACTTCGCATCAGGCTTCCGAATGTCGTTTCAAGAATGCAACCTGTCATTTTGTCACCTAACTGGACACTTGGAATCCGTTTGCCGCAAAAAGATTCGACAGCGCTCGTCCCATGGCGTTAAAAGAATTGAGAAACTGAATTGCGTTTCCAGTATTGAAGCAGCCACGCCCAAGTTGGAAGTTCCAATTTGCATCAACGATCGTTCGCTGAACATAGAACTTGATACAGCTACCGGCGGAAATTTTCTGTCAAAAGAAACATGGAAGAAGATTGGTTCTCCACAGCTGCACAAAGCAACGTCGCAGTATCAGTCTGCAAGCAGGCACAACTTGCCGGTGATGGGCACATTTACGTCTGCTACCAGTTATGCAGATTCCGGAAAAGTAGCTTACCTTCATTTCAACGTCTGCGACATTCCACGTTTGAATTTGGTGGGGCGGAACGGAATACAGAAGATGGGTATTTCGTTGGACAAAGTTCTGTACGGCAAGTCAAGCTTACAAGCTGCAGAGGTATTACAAGCCGTAACCGCTCAAGAACCGCAAGACATATCACTACATGAAGAGTGTGTCAAGTTGTGCAGTGAATTCGCAGAACTGTTTAAGCCCAATTTAGGCTGTCTTCAAGATTATGAACTGGAGGTACAATTTAAGGACGACGCAAAACCAGTTTTCTGCAAACCGCGTTCAGTTCCGTTCGCTATGCAGAGTGATTTGTCCCAGGTTTTAGATGCCGGGATAAGCAAAGGAATTTGGACTCCAGTGAAGTTCAACGACTGGGGTACGCCAATAGTTCCGGTCCGCAAATCAATCACTTCTTCGCAAAAGCCTGCTTTAAGAATTTGTGGTGATTATTCCGTGACTGTCAATTCACAATTGGAAGTTCATCGTCACCCATTGCCATTACCAGAAGATTTAATGCGGAAGTTAGGTGGTGGTTATGGCTTCACGAAGATCGATTTGGCGGATGCGTACAATCAAATCAAGTTGGGACCAGAAAGTCGGAAGAAGCTTGCTCTGAGCACACATCGCGGAGTTTTATTACAGAACGTATTGCCTTTTGGTATCAGTTCTGCGCCAGCTTATTTTCAAGAAATTATGGATGATATCACTAAAGACCTACCGGGTGTAGCAGTATATCTAGATGATATATTGGTCAGTGGTTCGTCTGCCAAGGACCACCTTCACAATCTCAAACGTTTGTTGCAACGGCTCCAAGACAAAGGCTTACGTTGCAGGAAGCAAAAATGCAAATTTGCTCAACAGCAGGTTGAGTACCTTGGCCATGTTCTCTCCAACAAGGGCATCACGAAGGGTTCCAAAGTCGACGCTGTACAACGTATGCCTGCTCCGCACGATGTACCGACGCTGCGGTCTTTCCTTGGATCTGTACAATTTTATGCAAAATTTTTGCCTGCAGAATTTTCAACTGTAGCAGAACCACTCTACCGTCTCACAAAGAAAGGCATTCCTTGGAAATGGAGTCAAAAAGAAGAACGTTCTTTCAATCAGCTGAAGGACTTACTATCCAGAGACCAAGTGTTGGTTCATTTCAATCCATCCATTCCTGTGGGTATTGCCTGTGACGCATCAAGTGTTGGAATTGGTGCTACGTTGTTTCACCGTTTTCCCGACGGCAGTGAGCGACCAATTGCCAATGTTTCTAAAACTTTGACACAAAGCCAGAGGAATTACAGTCAAATTCAAAAGGAGGCTTTGTCAATCGTTTACGCTCTAAAGAAGTTCTTTCAATATTTGTTTGGAAGAAGATTCATCCTGATAACGGATCATAAACCACTGATGTCTTTATTTGGTCCGCAAAAGCCTACACCAGCTTTGGCAGCCAACAGGTTGGCTCGATGGGCACTTTTCTTGAACCAATTTCAGTACACCATCGAGTATAGAAAAACCAACGAGCACAATAATGCTGATGTTTTAAGCCGACTTCCACAAGGCGATGATACAACTTTCGACGGAGAGGAAAGTGCTGATGACGTAGACATCGTTTGTGCCATCGAAACAGTCGGAATGCAAGTGCAAATGGACTCCTCAGCACTACGAAAAGAATCTTCAAAAGACCCAATATTGAGCAAGGTGATTCAATACACGCACGAAGGTTGGCCAAGACAATCTTCCGATGAACCGACGGAAGAATTCCGGAAAGTGAGTAATTTTCTCACTACGTCATATGGAGTTCTTATGTATGGCTCCAGAATCGTCATTCCAGCAAAACTACGTGACAAAGTTTTGCAGCTACTGCATTTGGGCCATTTCGGCATGCAGCGCATGAAGCAACTGGCCAGGACAGTGGTGTACTGGCCAAACATAGATCGAGACATTGTGGACATGCGTCGAAAGTGTGGCACATGTGATGAGCACAGAAACGTAATGCCGAAGGCTCCCGTACATCCATGGATACTACCCGAGAAGCCATGGAGTCGAATTCATGTCGACCATGCCATAAATTTTATGGGTTACAACTGGTTGGTTGTAATTGATGCTTATACGAAGTATCCATGCATTCACCGTACTCAAGCAATCACCGCTAAAGCAACAATGGATCTTCTCGACCAAGATTTCGCGCATTTCGGATATCCACACTCAATAGTGTCCGACAATGCACCATCGTTTACATCGGAGGAGTTCCGAAACTACTGCAAAGAAAGGGGGATTGTTCACCTTACAGGCGCACCTTATCATCCTGCGACCAATGGGGCAGCGGAGCGCTTGGTGCAAACTTTCAAGAAGGCATTACGAAAGTCTTCTGAGCCGCCCATGAACGCATTGAGAACTTTTCTCATGCAATACCGCCGTATACCAAACAGTAGCGGATACTCCCCAAGTGAACTTTTAAACGGAAGGCAAATACGAACAAAGATTGACACCATGATGCCTTCTCCAGTACATGATGTTCAGAAAAAGCAGTTGCAAGGAGTTAAACACGGTGTTTCCACTACACGCGTTAACAGGACATACAACGTCGGTGATCCTTGCTATGCACTGTATTACGGACCACGGCATGACAAAGACCCACGATGGGTTCCCGCACTGGTCATCAAACGTTGCGGAAGTCGAAGTGTTCGGGTTAAAGTTATTCCCCGAGGTCCGATATGGAGACGACATATTGACCAACTTCGACCCAGATATGCATCATCCCAAGATGACGAGCCAGGAGATGAACCAGCAGATCACCCAACATCACGCGATGCATCCGATGATGAAGAGTCCGGTCGTGCCGATACGCGCGACACGGTCACCCCTGAGACTATCGTTAGTCCTGACAATACTCATTCACCTGCGGCGCAGGAGTTGTCACACGGGGAGAGTTTACCCCGGCGCTCGAAACGGCGTCCGAAGCCTCCCAAATTTTATGGTTATTAGTGTCATTTTGCGTTGTTCCATAACCCAATATTGGCGGGGAGGTGTTGTGTAATTGTATCATTATGTGTCCCAAAGTTGACCTTACAAAACGGCGCTTAAGACTCGCCGTGCAATCAGCGTGTCTGGCAATGCGACTCACGCCTGTGGATGTACTGCGCACCTCAGTGGCTAATAATTGCGTTCCTGGCGTTATTTGCGTGTTGGCTTTGCCTATAAAACCTGCGCACCGTTTTGTATCAATACACTTGAACTGTTTGTGACTGAAGAATACAGACTGAATACAGACTGAATATTTGTTTTTACGGGAAATACGGCGAATGCGTTCATCTCCAGTAAAAAACAGTAGGCTTACTTATTGTTATTCTTATGCTCAAATTAAAATTTCACTTTTGAAAGACACTAACATTCGTCAAAAGATTTTAAATCAAGGTTAAGACAACAAGAACGTCACTCGTATTTCCGATGTGGTTTGATTCCTTACGTGCCTGACGTCCGTGGCTAAAGGTGCTACGTCATTCGTAAGTGCCTTTTTGCGGATTTTTGTAGAACTTTGTCACAGTGTTCTCGTGCATCTACCTATGTAAGTCTGCTATAGCCCGACATAGGATTGGTAAGCATTGCGTGTGAAGTCATTGTGGAGCTTCGTAGTATCTTATCAATGTGTGACAGTGATTTTGGAAACTGCATTTGTGTGTTGTCAATATTCTGGTTTTAAAACAAAGATTGTCGACTCTTTTCCTTCGTCTTGTTACGCAAAAAATAACCAAACGTCAACGATTTTAAAGAATGCAACACAACAAGTGCGGACTCTGCTTGTGGCCCCTTCTACAGGCCACTGTTGAGCAACGCTGATTTAAAGTCACAAGGATGGAGGCACTAAAAATCACATCTCTTGGTTTCTCCTAAACCTTTCTTTGTTTGTCATTTTGGCCGAAAGCATTAAAATTTGTGACGAACTTTGTTGTATTAAAGCACAAAAAGTAATTTTTTTAGCGAATTTTGTTGATGAAGTTTTACGATTAGGTGTTGACGCATCTTCAGTGTTGGTTTTTCACGAAAAAACCTGTTGAATGAATAACAAGTTTATTCTGGATGAGTATTAAAACTTACAAGTTTGGAATTATGATTAAACAAAGCCATAACAACGTTTCAAACGTTTGGTTTAAATATTTTTCCGTATTTTAAGCAAAAGATGCATATAATGCAACTAGGTTATATCTGCCAAATAGACTATATTAGGCTTGATGTAAATATTTCATCACCTTCGTTCACATCATGTTGAAATCCTTTGTATAATCCTTATTGAGAACATCCCTTAGAATATTGATGTATGCTTTAACTGTAACAAGAAACGTCGTGGAAACGATAATAAAATCGTCGTGGAAACGATAAAAAAATTCGTTTTTACATTTTTGCAATCACAATTTCCAATAATCAGGCATATTAGCTTATACCACTTACCATCAGCTTCAGAAATGTCTTCGTCTCTGTAAATCGATCAATACAACAAGTTAGTTTTGAGAGTCTTAAGTACAGTAGGGTTTAAATTTCAGGGATTGCATATTAGGGCAAAATGCGTAAAAATGCCTTTTTATACCAAGAATAATTGGCAACACAGAGCTCTGGGCCTTTTAACACATCTCAAACTTACCGATATCCACGATGTCTCCTTGAAGCTTTACGTCCTCCTTTAATTCCTCCTTTTATTCCTCCTACAGCTGCCCCTATAGCTGCTCCTGCAGCTGCTTTACGAATACCTCCTTTAGCATAGCCTTCAATTGCTCCTGCAAATCCTCCTGTAACTGCTCCCTTAGCAGCTCCTTTGGCAACTCCTTTCAAAATGGGATGGTTGGCCTGAGTTTCAACCAATAACATGAAAAGAAGCAAGAAAGCGAATATCTTCCTCATGGTTAAGGTGATGGTGGTATCTTCAGAGTACTGTTTGTTTCACGACCCCTTTGTCTCTTTTTATAAAGATTTCAACAATTGATAAATGTCTTTTATCTTTTTTGGTGATATTCCCAAAAACTATTTCTTGCTATAGAACAATGATTCTGTTTTAAAAAGCACGGATGGCGGTAAAACGATTCTACGTAAATCCCTTTGAATTCGGATGACTAGGCTTTAAGAAATATTGTTGTTTCACAAAGGTTTAACTGTATTATATTTTTTAATATTTTCATAGAATTTTTCCATTAATTGGAATTATTTCCTTCCAATCCTTTTCTGGAAGTTCGCTGATTCCCTATTGTGGTCGCGCTTAGTACGAATTCCATTCAGGTTGCAGCATTTTTCTATTTAATTTACTTTATTTTGTTTGCATTGGCAATGCAGACAATAGTACTAGCTGATGCACTGTTTTGATAAAAGACTGCATGTTAAACATCAAAACATTGCAGAACAGAGACTGACACGGCGCATTGAAGAAATTGTACTCAGACAATGAAACAGTGAATAGTTACAAACACAAATTCCAGAATCGTCAGCACTTTTTAACTATCAGTTGAAAGATTGTGTGGGTAAAAACACTCGTGAGACCGCAGACAATTCAATCATTCAAGTTGTTGATATCAAAGCTGTGGTGCTTCACATAATACTGTTGAATGACATTTGCTTGTGACATCTTACCAACATCTCAGCGACATCGTCATTCCAAAGAATTTTGTTTTGAAACCTGTAAAAGTAATTTTTATACGTACTTGTGATTGAAATTTAAGATCAAATGAGAAAGATTTATTCAAGCACCCATGAAGTAAACGAAAAAAAATCATGAGTCCAAATGTAAGAGAACGAGCATAAGTTATTCTTACTCCTGCATTTAAAGCGTTTGTCCTTGATGCAGTCTACAATGCTTTGCCACAGCCCATAAGCCATTTTTCGCATGAACCCTCTTCTCATCAGCGTTCTGGCATAAGGCCGAAGCACATCATTTCCGGTGTTTTGTGTTACCTTTGTTTGCGAGTTGTGACGTCGCAAAAGCATGCTAACTCTGCCTTTAGGCTCAAATTCCTTTTTATTTTGCACGCAAACTACGCACATAAACAAGAAACGAGAAACGAGACACATAAAATAGCTTAGGCACCGATCAAACCATAATAGTTATCGAGTTAGTCGCCTATGTTATGGTTTAGCGAATTATTTCATTGGTCAAACTCAAAGCTAATTGCGACGGAGATTATCAAATACTTAATGGTAAGTGAAAGGACTTTAACTTAGACATGTTTGACGTGTAAGTCTTGAACCATTTCTGACGAATATGAAGACAAAACCGTTGCCACTTATTAGAGAAAAGATTGCAGTCGTCCGTACCAGACAAATTATACAAACGTTCCTGCTAATTAAGCTACGTCATTTCCTCCATTTGAGAAGGTTTGTTAATTTTAAAGCTAATTCGTCAGGAAATGACCACAGATATGAAGAATTTAAATGTCGTTTGAACGTATACACAACAGGGAGCGACACGCCAGTGGTATTTGTAAAAATTGATTCGTCCGTTCGGTCTTATGTTGTTTTTTTCAAGCTGTTTTGTGATACGGGTACAGCTGTGTTTGTACAGCAACAAGAACACATCTGTCGTGGTAAGTTATACAATATAGTACTTTATTACGACAGCTCAGATGAAAACCAACAAAATTGGACAAACAAACTGCATGGATTTCATTGAAATAAATGTCAATTGATTTTGGTATAATTTAGGGCAAGTGGGAAAGTACATGAAAAAGGTTTTACATTTTAACATTAAATCCCTAGAAATTTGTAAACATTAAGCATTGGTTGTATATTCCAAAGAGGAAATTATTTTATTTTATTGCTCGACTTGCACTGGTAAGTCTGTATAGAATAATGTTTGAACTTTCCCGCATCTCGAGTCTGATGCCTTACACGGTAACAAGTGTTTGTTGTTCAAACACTTTTAACGTAGGAAGTTCGATGTTTAATATACGTAGGAGAAACGAGTTATCGAATAGATTTTGATCGATATCATGTTATAGTCTTTCCATAAACGATGTTAACACTTTAACCGCAAACCGCCAAGCACAGATAGCACGAAAGGGAAAAAGGGAGATTGTCGCTTTCAAACATTCAAACAAAAATTCACTGCAGTCAAAATTCTTGAAAGTTGTCCACATTTTAGCGCCACCGCAACAATGACGTCAAAGCCCAGGAGCAGCAGTCAACCGAAACTCTGCGCTTGAATGCGTTCAAACAATTGCCAGGTAGTCTGAGGTCGGTGTCAGGTGCAGCCAGCAATTTATCGCGAGTTGTCAATGACATGAGATATATGTTGCGTCAAAACAGGATTTGCGCCCTTGTTGAGGTGAAGTTACGACAGAAGTCATTGCTTACTTTGGTTTTGTTTTTCAATGGGCAACCTCTGCTTTGTCCTACTCCGGCGAACCGAAAGACGAATTTATGTCAGCGACAAAACGGTCGGACTTTCTTTCAAGTTTCAAAATAAGTGCGCAGTCAAATCTGCCTCTGCATCATTGCATAAAGCAACAGGTTTAATTACAATTTGATTTAATAAAAGTTGTTAGATACAGAACAGCGATCGTATATTTCAAATTAAAGTAGGATTTTTGTGGATCGCTTAAATTTTCATATCATGGTAAAATGACTAATATACCAATTTTGCGTCAGCGTGATTTAGAGTTGTGCAAGTTAGTTCACGTTGCTGACGAATTAACAACTGCCTGCATTACAAATATGCTTGTGGAAGAACAAGGATTGAGGCGGCAAGAACCAAAGCAAAAATGGTGTTATTTCGTCGGCGGCTTGACATTTCTGATGGAAGTTCTCATATCTGGGGTTGCCCCTCATCCATTTTGGGAGGGGGCCACTGCGTATTTCATTGCTATCAACATTTTCACGTTCTTTCAAAACGCTTTGGATAAGTCGGTGGCAAAGTGGAAATACGTGTCATACAGATGCCCGGAGATTTTTCTGCATATAAGCAGTTTCTACGGTGGAAACCCGGCTACTGCCCTCTCCATGTGTGTGTTTAGACATAAACGCAACAAGGTCTCGTACCAAAAGCGCTTCGTATGCGTTTCCAAGTGCACCATTATGATTCTTTTAATATTGCTGGTGGCTACGGTGTGTCTGCGCTTCTCCAAAGAGATAGAGTAAATACAGAAGACTCCGTGTATGAAAAGCAGCGTCGACAGACGTCAAACACCGCTTCCTGCCTCGCGTGTGTGTGCTTCGTTGACTCTACACGGTCACTGATAATGCATTGCCTTGAGTCAAAATTTAAGCCGGGACGAGGCGGCTTCTCTTTCCGTACAATAACAAGGGATCGGGTTCCCGTCTCCTCGCCAGACCTAGGTACTGAGTTCAATATATCTGATGGGTGGCACAAACTACGATCGGAGACACCTTTTAACGAACCCAATAATGACGGCTTTGCAACACAAACGCGTAGTGTGAGATTGCTTTATCGTTGAAAGTACGTTTTCTTTGTTCAGAAATACCGTAAAGTTTTGATTTCAGCTTACTTACGTTAAAATTACTTTAGCCTTTTAGTGCGTCAAAATACTCCGACCTATTGTTAACGTTGTGTTGTCTTTCATTCACAAGTGCTTTTATCTTTTATTTTCGCCAAAGACGGAAGGAAATACAAAACGAATTGGTGCGAAGAAATCCTCGTCTTTTCGTATTTAAATAAATTCAAGAAATAAAACTGTGGAAGAAATACAGAAAGCAGCAGGGAGCTGAATAAACAACAACACGAAGCAACAGGAACTGGAATACAAAGAAACACTTTTAACATTTCAAATAAAACAATTGTCCAAATGTTTATAAAAGCCTAAATTAAAGCATGAGCGTTGCAGCGGAAATACGTCACAGGCAACCATTTGATGCTGTGCAACTGTTACGTTAATACTGTCCCTCACATTTCACTTCTCATGTTCCATATAAAACGTCAGGGCGCGAACTATGCAAAAGTAAAACAAACACAACATTTTGCCATTAAAATAATGTAGCATTTGATGCTTGTAAAGTCACGTGAACATATGCATTTGCAACAAATCTTCTAAAATGTCGTTTTGTAAAAATTTCTTCGTATTATGGGATGTCAATTAAGCCGGATAGTTTGCTGGGTTTAGTTCATGCCAAGCGTTGCGAAGCAAGCGATGCTGTTATTTTAAGTTTTGGCGAGATTCCATGCAACATTTTCGGTGATTCACGGCAGGAGTTGGTAGAAAAAGGTTCCCCGCCGTTTACTGGTTTCTCGTTTCCATGTACAAGCGTTGCTGGGCAACCTGAATTCAACTCCTACGCGCGGAAATCCATTGACCTTAGGTCTGCGCATCTTGCCTTAAATCGTGCGCGAGTCGCCGCCTTCACCAGCATTCGAAGTAGGCCGAGGTCTCTGCGTCCCGTTTAGAAGATTCGCATTTTCGCTTCGAGACCTCGTGCCTCTGATGCTGGAAAACGTGTCTGAAACTTCCCTGCTGCGTGAAGCGAAATTGACTCCTGGGAATGATTTCGTCTCTTGCCCCCGTGTCAACAGTGACGTACCCGCCCAGGTTCGGTGACACAGCACTGCGCAAAAATATGTTCGGTGACGTCATTGCCGGCATGACTTCAAAGTCTGGCGGCGTCGTGGTCAAGTTGCAGTTCGGTCGCTCGGCGAGGTTTCCACGCACGTTTGTGACGTCACCGCTCGCTTCCGCGCGACGAACCGACATGTAAACCACCAGCTCCTCACCCTCCGCTACGGTTTCGCCGCAGACGTACTCGACACATACGAACTGCGTGTCATCTGCAGCCTGCATGGAAAGCGGGGGCCTCAAAGGCTCGTGGCTCCAACCAAGCAAGGTCGGTTCGCCATTTGGAGCCCTCGAAGAGTTCTTGAACGTCACTGAGTGTATGACGTTGGTTTGGTGAGCTCGGTAGTCAAACGAGGAATGGAAACGCACTCTAACTTTGATGTGACAATACTCAACTCTGTCACTGTGACGTTTCACGTAGCGACTATCCTTGTGGAAAATCATGCCGAACAACTCGATCACTTTGTTGTCATGTTGGTTGCTTTGGTCTCTGAACACGTAAGTCTGATAGTTTGGCCTCGTGTTCTGGCATTCCTCTTTGCTCTGGAAGTAACCGTAGTGGCTCGACAAGCCAGTGGCGTTGTACGTCACATTCGTGTCCAAAACGCGGTTTGTGAAAACCTGCCGCGGGATGGCGCCGTGGCGCACAAATCTGTATTCGCGTATACGTCCCATGCCGCTAGGTGGCGCTTCTGGTTCAAGCAAAACGAGATCGTTGCCGAGCTTGGAGGCGTACAAGACACCGGCGTCGTGACACCCTACCGGAAGACATATGCCATGCGGTTGGTGCTTGCCACGTGTCAATCCTGCCACTTGCAACTTGGGGAAGTTGAGCTCACGGGTATTGGTTGGAGTCGATCTCCTTCTGCTTCCAGCAGCCCTGAGCTTGTTGTAGTCTGTGGTGAAAGATATCTTCACTCCCGACAATGTCTCGTTGCGTTCGTCGACCGCTTGTGTGCGGAGATAACAAGGCATCTTGCTTGAACCGAGAGCCCATGGTGTATTGAAGCGTTTCATGGCCGTCATAACCAAGAGTATCTGATGAGATGGAAGAGTAGAAGAAAACTCAGTTTAAGTTGTTTTGAATGAGTGGCTATTTAACATTCCATGCCAACAAATATCATTCCAACCGAACATATTTTAGTTCGAATCCATTGGAGGAATTTACCATGCAAGAGAACTGAGAACACTAATAACGGATTTACTCAAATTCTGAGAATAAACAGACTGGCCCATAGTGCTGAAAACACTAACATGTTTTATTTGGTTAAAACTTTTTGGCAAAAACTTATGCCATGCATTATTGGTTAAACCGCCCATAAATCAGTGTTCAGTGTTCAGTCTCAGAATTAAGAATATTTGTTTCATTCACATTCGTTCCAACGCCAACATCATACTTTGAAATAACCCTCACCGGTTCATTCCGCCTCGTTAGACTTGACTTCACTGTTAGGCGTTCGGTGTTCTCCCTCCAGTAGCCGGTAAGATCATCCAACACCCACGAAAGAAGTTCGGGTCGAATGGAAACAAAACGAAATCCAAGCGATGCGGATTTTCCAGGCATCAGATCGACAGGTTGTCCGTTGCGAAGACGCAGGGAGACGATGACAACCACTGCCGAAAATCGGTTAGTAAAACAATAATATTTGTATGCTAGGTAAAATATGCGATCAGCTTACTTTCTTTTTAATCTGGATATACAACACATATTTTTGTAAATACCAAACGGCAAAAAATCACAGATAAAAGTAGATTAATCGAAAAAAAAGCGACCTGAAACCATGTACTGTAGTGAAGATTGTTCCAACGTAAAGTGTTTTACTTGGCGATCTTAACCGACATATATCGATCATTAGGTATTCTGTTATAACAGCCAAGCTGGATCAATGTAACTATTTTTTTGGATACAAAAAAAAACGCTCGCGGTAAGGTTCGAACCCAAAGATTTAAAAGAAGATAAACATACGAATATAAAAAAAGGGTAACTACCGTAAGGGGAAAGAATTTGTTCATCTCCGTTGATGTTGATAGCGATGTTGTTCCCAATGGTACCAGGGGCATCCGTAAATCGGTGAAGATTGTTCTGGTCGAAGACGGTTACCCTGGCAACCACCACGCCCCTGTAAGGTTCTCTTGTCCCATTCTGGATGACGGCATGAGGTGGAATTCGAAGTCGCATCGCGTTCGCTGTTCCAGATGAAATCCTGTTGATTCGTTTACATTTTTACTGTGAGCTGATGAAATTACATTTCACATAAGAACTAATAGCGTAGCTTAATGTAAATTTACCAACAGAAAAGTTAATTCCAATGTTAGCAAAGGAAACTGGAGGCTACATTAACGGTTGTTGTTCATCTTGGAATATATTGGTTAATGGTGTTGTACGTACATTCCAAAACGTTATTTTTCATATTTAGCAAAAATTGACACTATTTTATCTGCTAAAGTATGTATTTTTTTACTTGGGAGAAGTGAAATATTCCTTAACGAACCCAGCAGTTTCGACCAGTTTCAAAACATTTTCTATAATTATATAAGGCAATGGGGCGTGTTTAAAGGTATCTATTACGCATGTCGGATGGAAACAATTAGGATCTGCACACTCGAGGTGACTATTATCCTTTTGTGAGGTCATATTCACCTGTAACTGCGTGAAAGACCTCTAGACGCGCGAAATCGAATCGGTCTTCCGTATGGGTTCATTGTGATCTCATGAATCGCGGTATCACCTGGCAACACCAGGACGTTTCGAATCGCGGTCACGTGGGCGTTAAACAGTTCGTCAACAAACGTCAAAGTCACGTGACGAGTATCTGAAGAGATATGAGAGAGGGCGATTCGGAAAGTTCCAGTTCGAGACGTGTAGGCTAACGGGCGCCCCTGGTGGCTAATCAATACGTGTCGGAGAGGTCTTCCTGTGAAAATATCAATCGTTCTTGATTAGCTGTGGACGCAATACGTATTTACTTTGTGGGCTGCGGACAGATGGCCATGTATTTTTGCGGCTCACTGAAAACAATACGCATATACGACTGAATGCAAAAGCTAGTTTATATTGTGTAAAGATCGGTTACTGGTATTTAAGTTAACCCTTGACTTGGTTTAAACGGTTAACAACAGAAGATATTTCGAATACGTCCAGTCTTAATTGGTAAATGATAAAAAAAGAAGACTCGAGCTAAACTTGATAATTACCAACGTCCAGAATATAGGGCAGTGAATTTGCCACAACCGACCATGTTATTTGAGAACATGGCAACAGCAGGAGACGAAATAGCCACAGAAGAAACTTACCGCTTCCGGTTGCCTTGACAACGCCCTCTACAAAGGTCATCTTGCTGCTGCAAAGCCCACAAGAACATTTCTCGATCACCGTGATGTCGAAAGAGGTGTTGTAGAGCTGGTGGCGACAACGCACTTTGATCGGTCGAGTCCTCGATGCTTGACAACAGTGGCTGGTTTGAGAACACGCTTGTGCGTAGACACGCTGTGACGTCATCGGAGAGTAGCAAGTTTTCTTGTCGCACGAGCCAAGATCGATGACGTTGTTGGCAACTGAAATTGGAAGATGTGATGAGAAAATTGTAATTTTTTTCGTAAATTATTTTGTTACTAATGTTTCCAGACATATTAATATTACAACAACGAATTTTCCGGCAATTTAAAACCGTTGATTTTTCATGAAGTTTCGGTTGTCACCTTCAGGAGTAGTCAGAAAAGACTTTTTTTGAATGACTGTTTGCAAAAGTCGTTTAGAAATGCATTTCTCCTCTTTGAAACTAGGGTTGGCATGAATTGAATGCCTTTCTCCTTTCTTTATTAACTCCAAACGTCATTAGGGAACAATAAATCACGATAGTTCGTCTCCCGAACAAGGACTTTATGTAATATTACTTCTTTTACCTCCATCCAATGAGCCGCCTCCGTATCTCGTAGCAACGTAGCAACCCTCAGGCAAATTGACGTAATTTGTTTTTGGTGTTGGATCGCACGACGACATGGCTGGGTCTGCAAAGGTGATTCAAACTGCTTAGTGCCAACTGCCTCACTTCCGAGCGGTTGTTGTCAAAACTAATTAAGAGTCGGATCGTCCGGCTAAGACCACACACATGGATAAGATAATGAAAACTTGATTTTGTAAACATTGCGTGACCCAGAGGACTGGATACGTTAAGGTCTCGTAATTGTAATACCTCTTAATTTCTTTTTCACAAGTAAAGTATAATTAAAGGCAGAACGTTTTGGAAAGGCATAGAAGCTATATATGTTTTACCGAGCATTATCAAAAAATATTTGCTGCTGTCATGACGTCATCCCAAAACACGAGTTCCAACGAGATTCAAGCACCCCCGACTCACCTACGACTGTGACAATGGAAATCTCGGACTTGTGCGAACCACCTTTGTTCACTGCTTTGCAGTGATAAGATCCCGCGTCCTTTATCGAAACATTGCGCAGGTGCAAAGTCGAGTTCATGTCGTCGAAACTCGAGTTGCTTCCCGTCTGACGCGAGTCGTCTTCGCTCGGTTGAATTCTCGAACCCTCGCGGTACCACTGAACGACTGGAGGGGGAATCCCCACCACTCCACAACACAACGTCACGGAATCGCCGAAAGGGACGATCTAGAATATCGGATATCAACGGATAAGCGATGAAATGCTTGAGTTACCGTTTTGTAAGTAGCCGATAAATCGGAAATCGATTAGGAACTTAACGTCTCGGTTTTTGATCAAAACCGGTTTGGAGGTTTTTCCGACCACAAACAGTTTGAAATCAGAATATTTCGGTAAATTCTGCCTGGACCGGCAATTTTTCTATCGAATTTGAACGAATTAGCGACTAAATGCTTAAACCATTAAACAAATGAAGCACAATGCATCGCGTTGTGTTTTCTTCCAGATTGAAACCAGTTTGTCAAAAATAAGCTTTTGAAAAAAGGGCATATTGTGCTGATTTAAGTTAGAAGTCAACTGCTTTTTTATGTTCCATCTGGGGAAAACGAGGTTTATCATTTAAGATACTGTGCTACATACTCCACCTGCGAACGTGGATTTCTTATAACGGTGGCAGGGTAGTTGCAAGAATTACTGTTGAATCCGCACTTCCACGATCCGGATATGCATGTGCTGAAAAGGAAAATAATGTTATCGACCAATATCAACAATATAATGATGTTTCTACCACACTGGGGTTCGAACCCGTGATATCTTTGTCACGAAACCTGTAAATGCATTCTACTGGGCCTTACATAGATCAAGCAAACAACTCATTGAAGAAAAATGTCTTTAACAATCTGTAAGGTGTCACTATAGAGTACGGTACGAGAACTAATCTTTCATATGATTTTTAGGATATCCTGGGCACGAATCCCGATCAGGTTTTCTTCTTAGTATATGAGTCGGGCGCTTGGTCAATGCTGCCAATCACCTCACGGCGCGGTAAAATAACTATAAATAATTACATTCCGTAATTGCCAGAAGCAAACCGAACAAAGGCCCTTTTGAGGGTGGAGAGCGCTGAGGAACCTTGAGTAATTCGCAATCACTCTTTTCTCTCTGGCGTTTGAACTAAAACAGAAGAGCGTTTCTCTCTGGCGTGAAGATTTTCGATATTATCGCTAAATTGTTTATTTACCATCGTCCATTTTCATCCACAGACCTTTAAGGACGCTGAGGGTTTAAAACCGCGACAAAATTAGGAAGGTTTTTTGAGGTTTGCTGCCTTGCTGCTGTTTACGGGATGCCAGCAGGTGAACTTTAATGAGACTAAGTATCGCAACACCTGTGTTTGCTAAACAACAAGATATCCGTGGAAATTACTAACTCTGATCGATATGCTTGTTCTGTAACAGTTTTTTAACACTGTTTTGTTTGCAATTCGAAAGTGTCAGATATGTGCTTAAAACATCATTTTGGCCCGTCGCAAACACCATACTTGGTTGGGCAACTAAGCATTTTCGACATACATTTAGGTCATTACAAAAGCGCCACAAAATTACTAAAAGGAAGACATTTTTCGGTCATAGTTTGATACCTTACTTTAAACTTTCTCATCTTTTGCCTTGAGTTTTAGATAGGGCCATCTCACCTTTGACCCAATGGACCAGACAATTACAAGGTACATACAAATATCAAGCTTAAAAAACTTTACAAAAACATTTTTGGGAAAGGTTTTACATGAAAAGAGGTACAAAGACTTCTTACCATCGTTGACAGTTGAGGTCGTGGCGAGCTCCAGGCCCGAACACCATGTCATTAAAGCGACACGGACACTGAGAGAGAGGGATGCAGCTGTTGTTGTGGAGGACGGTGTTGTCACGACAATAACATCCGGGTAGGCAACTCCCGTGAGACACGCACACTTCACCGTCAGCAACGAATGTCGGACAGTAATGAAGGCAGTTGGGCCCACACTCCTTGTACGTTTGATGCCTTTCGCAGGTCACAGCTAAACGTAAAGGTTGTTGTAAATAGCTTATACCGTGTTTATTAGGACGTTTTAATTGGTTTAATGCTGCATTGTTAAAACTATATTGGGTAAACGTTGTTTGTTTAAAGCTCTAGTAAGTTCGTTCGAATGTTTTTTGAGAAAACTTTAGTAAAATAAACGGTGATGAACAAGAAGTGAAATTTGTCTAATAATCAATAAACATGCAAGGTATTTACACTTTTCAAAATAATTGATGAGGGCACATCATATCTTATCTATGTGTGATTAACGCTCTTCAAGAATGCAGTTAGGAGATAGAAAGTTAAGCTTATGGAAAACCTCAAAAAAAATTGCCCGGTCATGAATTTTCCTTATCTGGTTTTGTGGAAAATGAGATAATTAGAGCAAACAACCTCAAAATCTTAAATAATAATTACTTGTGATTTTAGGCAACCTTGAGTCGACCACATAATGAAGTGTACGCTTTTATTCTTTTTATGGGTGGTTGACCACTATAGTAATTATAACTTATTTTGAGTAAAAACAAAAGTTCTGGCCTCCATCTTGGCTGTTGCAAAGTACTAATGCGTTGTTGCAAGTAAACAATATTGATGAATTTCTATAGCCCTCTTGTCCAATTTTTTTTAATTCTTTTTAATTTTTAGGATGATTTAGTCAAGAAAAGTGTTACCAGTTCCCTTTACAAATTCTTTTCAATGTTCGAACCCATGAATATTAGATAAAACGAAAGCGATTCGTTTGAGCAAATGAAAGTGGTGATGGTAAAACTCCGCATCAAAATTGGATGTAAAGGAGATAACAATATGCCTACTTCACCCTGTCTTACAAAGCCAACCGATTACATTATATTGATGAGCCGTATCACTGCACAAGGTTAGCGCAGTCGATTTGTTTGCCCGAAGCTATAAAAATCCGCCTACCGGAAATCATTGGAGCCTAACGTGAAAGTTCGCAGACAAAGTGGTAAAAATAAGTATTTCCCGATAAATACACGAAATCTTTAGTGTTTACAACACCATGGCCAGTTGCTAACCGAAGTAAAGTTTACATGTGGGCCAACACAAACATGCTACTCATTTTCTTGTCAATGCCTGATTGTGTAGGCCTATTTTATACCAATATCCCTTTGCAAATAGTACTGTTGATGATTTTGAAACTCTTAACATTTTCGTATGCTAACTTATTGGATTGAGAAATCCGGGTCTTGCTAGTGTGACGATATCTGTTGATAATTCCTACTATTTAGTTGCATCGACTTACGGCATAAATCGGGACTTCTCCAATGCAATGTTACTCCTTTCCTCAGACAAGCTTCCGTGTAGGCGGAAAGGGCTGTACACAGGTATGTGTTCAACTCCTGAAAAAATATAAAGGTAATAATATGGAAGTTTTGATTGCTCGTTGCACGCGAAAACAATACGTAGATTTTTTGTTTGATTGCTTCTGTGTAAAAGCCGTGATTGTTTGGTTAGTAACAAGTTCCATTTATATATATATATATATGTATGTATTTATACTTATGGGCATCGTGGGTCGTAAATATCGTTTGGATTCTAAAATTTTTCGTTTATTTTTGTAACTGGTTTATTTTTCATTCGTAACTGTAGCACTTGACTAAAAACAGAGAGAAATCACAAGAAAATAATAAAATCTTAAAAATAAATTACATGCCACGATTGTAAAAAGCAAAAACATTGCCTAATGTCGTTATAGATAGAGTACCCTAACTCGGGACCTATTCAAAGTCCACTTATGTTTCATCCCAGCATACGCGCGAATTCAAACAAGTTTTTAGTAGATGAAATGCGACGACACGATCACAGCAGATGCAAATCTCATTCTCAACTGATCGTTTTTGAATTTCAGAAAAACCGCCATTAAATGCCAAGCTGCCAATTTTTGAGATGCGTTTGTTTTTGGTGTTGGCGATATTAGCGAAAAAGCGCTTAGCGCTTCGTTCGCGCGATCAGATCTTTGATAGGCGCCAAATTTTCATCCGGGTCCAAAGCCATCAGCAAAATCTTGAAACCGCAAGAAAGGGAAGCTTAAAGGGCGCTTTGACCTTGGACCCTGATTGTACAGTTTGGTCTGTGATCTATCTGCAATTGCCTGCTGGCGCTGTACGGGCGCGTAATGTGTAAGGGCGACCCACTGTACAGGTATTTCAGGTAAAGTGCTGCTTTATTTGCTTGATTTGGCATTGTTGCCGTCGGTAATGTGATATTCTTCAATTTTGTTTTATTTTGGCTTTTCTATTTTCTGTGTTGATAAATATGAAATTGTTCTGTGGAAAAGTTCATTGGAAATCGTGCCGACGAATCTACACAAATCTACAGTCTAATTGTGGAAGCAAATCTTCCACAAGCAGAAAATAGTTTTGGTATTTCCCCAATAGAAATATAACAAATACTGACAAACAGCAGCAGCAAAAGTACAGGAACCCGCACCACCACTAACGATAATATCACAAGATATCATTAAAAAGTTCTATTTAACTTTACCTGCATGGGAGATGCGCATATGTCAGACCTGCAAGCTGCCTCGTATCGTTCAGGTCTCACAACACTGTGACAGGGACTGAATCTTCTGTCCCTAATGATTGTACAGGAACCAGATCTGTTCTGTGCACTCGGGGAAGCCCCGTGGCATCTGTTTCGGTCGGACAAGACTGCCGTGCAACTAAAACAAACAATAAACACATTTGACTATGCGTTTCGAGTTTGAACGTCTTTGTAAGCTTTGTGCTTTTGTAAGTTTTTTTTATCTGTTAGCACTTGTAAAAATTGCTGTTCTTAGATCAACCGTTACCTCTAAGAACAGTTAGATTTTCTGTGTAAAGTTTTGGATAGTTGACCGAAACAGGTGGATCGTGTTGCACGAGTTTTCTCGAAAAGATTGTTTTACACAAACCTTCATCAAAAGTGGCTCTAAAGAAACCTGACAAGTGATTGTCTGAAGCTCAGTTATTGTATATTGGCTGTATTGCTTTAAACACAAGCCATATTTCTACAATTGTATACGTTCTTGTTATTACCTTGAATTTAAACTGCCATCGGGTTCCGACCAACTCTGTCCAAATTCAACATCAGTCCGTGCAGGTTTTCCACCCCTGTTTAACCGTTCATCCGACCGATCACCGTTGAAGTTGCCACAAAGTCCCACAGTCCTTTGCGTGTAATCTCCTGATGCTATGACGTAGATACGATGGGGGATCGCCCATTGGATTTCCACTTTGTCTTTTATTCTCAGTACCGTGAACAAGCCGATCTAATGATGAAGAAGTGACAATTAGAAAATCTGATAGAAATAAAAAACAGACGAAATCCCATCCTAAAAATAATACTTTCCCTTCTCAATTTTGCATTGTAGCTTTCAAATACTGATTCAAACATTAGATCCTTTAATTGCTGCAAGTTTAATTTTACGCACAGGAAAAATACATAAATACGGGATTTTGTACAGTAGTCACTAGAATAGAATAAGAACGCCCACCTGAGCAATAGTCATGTTCCCATCTTGCAGCACATGTGGAAGAGTGACAGGAGCTCGATTGATAAAAACAGTATTTTGTCGGCTTATTTCGACAAAGTTTGACAGACCAGGGTAGGCGAGAGTGGCTGTGACCTTGTGGGTGCAACTGAGATGGTTTCCACAGCCGGCGTTGTACTGGACTATCTTCAAATACAACAAAGTTTAGTTAAGTATTACACTTAGGTATAGAATGAACTCTACGCACTGACAAACACTATACACGTATAAATGCATATTTTTGGAGGTTATTTTTTTTAAATTTTCCTGTAGTAAGTGTAAATACAATTTAGCTTGAGGAATACTCCCTCATTCTTCTGAAATTTACAACAGGCAACGTTTTTGCATCATTTTATTGTTGTGTTTACTTTGAAGGAATTGATGATGCCCACAGGGCGAAATATATATTCCTAATAACAGCCAGGCTGGTCCTCTTTATTGCCATTACAAGGTACAGTGATCGCTAGGCCAGCATCTGCGGTTTATGGTTAAGACTGTAATTTTTCAATGTTTGAAGTCATATATAAATGCATATTTTTGATTAATTTTTTTTTAATGAAATGCAATGTAGCTTTACTTTTTAGATACTCCGTTTCATTATTCAGAAAAAAACCTTGTGACTGAATTCATAAAGTTTAAACTATATCCTTTTTCCAAAACTATGCATATTAAATAAATAAGTGGCCTTCTGTTGGCAACACCAGCTTTCTTCACCTTTACATGGGTGCAGTGTATGTTTGAATACAAAGTAACTTACAGGAAATAAATATTCCGTTTAGAATGTACTTTGAAAATAAACAACATAACGTTATCGCAAGGAATCATAAAAATGCACATGAACTGATTTAGTTTTTCACTTCTAATAAACAAACCCTGTAGACAAGACAAGCCTGTCACGTTAGAGGATGATGAGTACGATTGAATCAAGACAATGGCATTGAGGCAATATAGCCCCAAGCTGCAACGTTAATCCTTTATATGCAAACAAATTGATCGCTGATGTGACCGACGTCAAATACTTTTAAGCTATCATCAGACGAACATACAGAGCGATATAAGGATATTCATTTGGGCATCAATCGTCTTTTCAGTTTTGGGCTTATAATTTCAGCGGCTAAGGTCCGGGGCTTAACAAACTTATGGTCTGAAGCAGAAACGTACAATAGTTTCAAAGACAAGAACTACCTCAAACTCGTTGCCCTCGACATCTTTGGACAAAATGTAACCACAATCTCCCTGGAAGTTGAACGGATAGCCATCGTACGTAGTATAGTTGGGGTCGCCGTAACTGGAGCAAACACCTGAGAAAATAAGTTTTATTAGTCGTAAAATAGGATTTCTATGCTAAAGTTTGTAAAAATCGTGGTCTTATCAATTGTATACAATAAGAATGCATTCAATAAAACTGGTAGTAGCTTTACCCTAAAAAACTTAGCTAAAATGAAATTTATTATAATTTTATGAGGAACTGTCCTTCCGACAATAGATAAACGTAGATTTTCATGTAACCGACGTTTCGTCTGCCTCTTCTTCAAGGCGCAGCAATTTACAATGTTTCATTATATGATGATTATTACGGGAACGACTTAACTCCTATTTTACAAGCGGCTCAATGTCATGCTTTGTTGACTTCCAAACTCAGGACGAATTTTGACGTTCCTTTAAACCCGATAAGCCAGGACTTCAACCAAACTATCTTTATTCTATAAGGCGCCACAATCGGTTTTCCTTATCAGAGAGCTTTAAATCATGGAGAAGCTCTCGCCCAATAATTCTTACTAAACACAGTGGTTTGTGTTTTACATTGTGATCACGTTTCTCACTAAAATTAGCTCTTTCTTATGGTGTGCGTACTTGGCAGTAAGTCCTGGTCTTGGTTAGTGCTGGCCCTGTATTTATTTGGAATGGAGAAATTCAAACGAAATAACCGCTCGCTCAATAGTGTGAGTTGCACAGCTTTACAAGATCGAACGCTAATGTTCAAATAAGAGCCAAGTGATGTCACTTGGGTTCTTCTGTTCTTTAATTTAGTGCAGTATTGGATAAAATCGAATCAGTTAAAATATTTGGTTCATTTGAGAATTTAGTTCGTTTGAATTTCTCCATTCCAAAAAATAAAAAAAAATTGAGGTAAACACAACCACACAAGAAATGGCAAACATATTAGAAAGACTTATCTACCGACCAATATAAAATGACCCGAAACACTCTTATCGTTACTGCTAGTACTGTTTAAAGCGTCGAATGTTTTAAGCTTAACATGATTAACGACAGCTCTTACCGGGGCAAGGTTTGAGTCGGCATCGTCGAGTCGCCTGTTGTCTTCCCTTGCACGTTTTCACATTCGGGGGAATCCCCGTGCAGATGCGTCGTCTCTTGTGTGTTCCTTTTCCGCAGGTGGCGCTACACTTGGTCCAGGGCTGCCAGGACAGCAGCTTGCCTGCACGATGTCGTATGTTAATATTGTGGGGTTTATTTCGAGTGCAGTAAACAAAATAGCATGGTTTAATAAACAGGTTATAAACTCTCTTGATGGATTTTAACGTTGAAAAGTTTGTTATTCTGTATTGCTAATTGGTTTTAGTTTCTCGTATCGTGAAGAAAAAAAATGTAAAGCTCAAGCCCCGCATCTAAATGGTGAAGTGTGTTGTTGGTAATTAAAGTTGCAGTTGGATTATTGTGAAAGAAAATTTATAAACGTATGTATATAAGTTACTATTAAATTTAGGTTTTGGCCAACTTCCAAATCAAAAAAAAAAAAATTCTTTATTTCAAAGGAAACCAACTATCTCCCTCAACTATCCATAATTCCGCACACCGTCGCTACCACAGGTTTGATTTGTAACAAATATTAGTGGGTTGCTTGTCAACCAAGCGTGAAGGTTAAATATTGACCTTGAGTCCCACACACGTAGTAGGGCCGCCACAATTCAAGGGCAAACGCCCAAAGGCACCACGGATCGACCGAAAATATCTTTTCCGGAAACAGTTTTGTTTTTGAATTTTTGAGATGTATTGATGTTTGTAATTGAGCTTTACTGCTGGTTTGGAATACAATATAGCTCTGTTTGCAAACCACATTAAGCTTAGCAGAACATTCACCAGACCTATATCCACTATATAGAACAGGTAACATAAAAAAGAATCTACTTCTAATCAGTTCGGCCCTCACATTTGACCTGTTTAAATGGATCTGGGCCCGCGCTTCAGAAACGGCCTCGGCAGTTTACATAGAAGACCAACAAGAAAGGGATGAAGTTCATCTGCATAATCCTGCATTTTCGTGTAATCCCAGGACCAGCCCTGACTGCAATTTGTTTTGGCGTCATTCGTTTTTGTTGGCATTTCTTTAGCACGAAGTGACCCAGACTGCTGTTAACCCTAACAGCAAGAATAACGCCGACTATTTGTACAAATATTTACTGAGAATAATGACCTTATCTGATTGCGAGCGCTCTGTCTCAAAGTTAATCTTGGCGATAATTGTTCAATAACAGTCGACGTTGAATGAACGGAAACACGAAGTGAAAATCCTATTAGTTTAAATGCTGGTTCATGCTGTAGTCACCAATTGCATCGATAAGACCTTACAGGTCGAGTTATGGTTGACTGTCTGTAGCTTCAATATTCAAACACACAAATTTATCCAACTCGCCGTCTATAATTGAGAGCACAGTTGTAAGTTAATTTTTGAGATATTTGTTCAATATTGTCAACTCGCCCTTCCTGGATATACTTGAAGTTCGCAGGGAAAGCAGGTGCGAGTCGTAAAGTCAGTTGCAATTATCCTTTCAAGCGAAATATCAGATATCGAGCTATCGCAGGCTATGAGCTAAAGTAAACGTGGGTTTCCAGACTGAGTTGGTTGATTTCTCGAACGACTCGTGTGTTTTGCATCAAGTTTCGACCGCACAAATAACTCCATGCCAGCCACAAAGGGCGTTGTATATCGATTTAAAAGCTTTTCCGCCGATCCAACTTGACTCGGACCGGATAACAATGTTTGTGCGGAATAACCAAGAAGATCACTTTTCGGTTCAAATTTGTTTGACGTGACAAAAGTTCACGCGTTTGTGGTGAATTGGAATTTCAGATGAACCAACCCAGGGTTTTTTGAATCGGTAATGTTTATTACACAGGGAATCTGCGTAAAAGTTTTTCATGCGTGCCTAAAGACAGAAAAATTATGTTATATTCTGTGTGGAATTAGGTCGTGACCTTCGAGAAAGAAAAGGACAGGTAACGATTGAAGAAGCGTAACAACTCTTGTTGTGGGTTTGCCATAAAACACACAATGCACGAAATCACAAAGCCGTGTTGTCCGTAACTATACCACTCAGGTTGTACAACAGCATTCATTGGAAGTGACGACAAAGATCACCAAACTTTCACTCAAGAGGACAATGAACCAGATACTGATTGTAATGAGGTGATCGACCTCACCTTACAACTTATTAATAAATCAAGGCAAGGCCCTTTAGTCTCGCCCCTTCCTAGAAAAGTGGATTTAACCTCATTCGCTACAACCAAGGAGAAAGTAACAACCAAGCTTAGCTTTCGCACGTTCAGCAGCTCTTCGCCTGTTTGGCAATATCGTATAACCGAATATCGAATATCGCCACCAACCCCTTACTCGCTCCCACGCAAGGGCGAAATGACGTCATTGGTCCCTCATTGGGGGGCCCAGACGCCGAATCATGAGCTTGTTTGCTTTTGGTCCTAATGCCCTGTCATTATTTTCACAGGTGAGCGGTCACGGCGGGTCGAAGTTAGTTTCACCCCAAACACAGGTTGTTCCTCCACGATGCTGCATAATTGCGGGGGCCGCGGAATAGACGGTGGCACGGGGCCCCGACATCGCACAATGACACGTCAGTTTGGAAGTTAGTGCCGACGCAGGTGTTATCATCGACAACAAAGCGAAGTCCGCGCGCGGAAATGAGATTTAAGCGCGAGCCTTCTACAAGCAACAACCGACTGACGGAAACGCGCCGCAACAGTGTGACGTCATAATGCCTGGCATTGTTCGTCGCCACGTTGGTGGCGAAAATAAATGTCATAACATATTTGTCGATTTGAGCGGGTGTTCTGGCTGCGTCACTCCTTGTCTGTGTTGGTAAGACCGGTGTTGAGATTCTCGTGGTTTTCACTGATATGACTCGGTTTCTTGTGATTCCAAAATGTGGGCGAGCCTCGGTGTTGTTGCAACGTTTTTGTTTGGGAAGTTCGGCGGATCGCCCGCGGTTTCAATACCCGCAGTCTGGTTTGTTTGATGGAAAGGATTGGGAATTAATAATCGTCTCCGCCGCTCCCCAAGACTTTCTCCCAATGTTTAAATTAAAATTCAAAGAAATCCGCTTTCAAAAGAAACAAACGTGTGGCTGAAGGCGAAAAACTTCATCTAAGTCATTTCTCATTTTCTCCTGCATATTCAGCTTGTGCGAAACAAGCAGCCAAGACAACCGAACAAGCTGATTAGATTTTTAACTAAATCAAAATAATTCATTATAAATTCAAATAGACGCATTCCCAACAACATTACAACCGACACGCAGTGTGTTTCCAATTAGTATTAAGAATACAACTAAGTTTGAAAATAAAAATATCCAAACACGAATACATGATCGTAGGCCTATATCGTTCTGTCCTCAATGAATTACATTTTATGCCAGGTGGTAAGTGTCAATAAAGTTTTCTGTGACAAAACGTTCACTTCACCAATACCAGGAAATGAATTGAGTCAATTATTTAATCAACAAAATACTGGTTTGGAAAACTCATACGAAACAAAACACCACACCCAGGATCTTCTCCGTTTCCAGAAAACCCAAAGCGGACCCCCATGGCAGGTAACAACATACGTTTTATTTACAGTTTGCTCAAGTGCAGCTGTTAAACAGACTGTGCTTGCCTAGTGAACTTCACACAAGTCCCCACCATCTGTCCTGAAAGGGCAACCGGCAAACCAATCCTTTCATGTTGACCTCTGATAGTAAATCGAGTCTAAACCCTGTCATCAAACGAGGGTTTTTGTTTACACTTCAACGTTACTAGACCGTCAGTTTCCCAGCTACCGAAGGCTTACGCAACTTTTAAGACGGGAGAGCAGAACAGAGGATCGAAATGCGGGTTGGTGATGTCTTGAGCGAAAGGCTTGCTGACGGAGCATGTCAAAATAAATCACTTTTTCGTGGTAAGACTACAAGCTTAGTAACATTGAGTGAGTGAGTAAGTGAGTGACATTGTATGCGATAGGGCAATTTGTATTATTGTACCGTAGAAAAATATTGTGATAAGACGGAACCGATTCAAATTAAAACTTATTTCGTTGAACGTAGAGTAAGTAATGTATATAAAGTCGAAACAGCGGCCCTGTCTGCAGCTAATTTAAAACATATCATTGGATGTATTGCTTATATGTAAAGAGTGTATTGTTATGTTACAGTTTATCAACTTTTTTGGCTTCACAAACGAAACGAACTTTCATTACTATTTCAAAAACGTCCAGAAGACTTTTTTGCGTGAACCCCTAACCATGTATTTGGACATTAAAACTACACCAAACAGCAATTACTTTGCAAAGAAAGAGGCCTAAAATTTGTCCCACCTCGTATTCCAAGCTTGGCTTCCCCTTCGACAGAATCACCCGAACCCTGGACCACTTTACATTTATACGTTCCCACATCTCGAGCTGACACCGATTTAATCACCAATTTGAAACGTTTTTGTCGAATGCGACGCCCGGTGATGACGAGCGGTTTGTCGTTCTTGTACCACGTGACGTTGGTGCGGCGGTTGTGGTTGATGATCTGGTGAAGTTAAGTTAATTTAAAAACCAGGCAAACAACGGAGGGGGGGGGTGGAAGTGTGTTTAACAACTTAGCGGGACAAATTCACAGTCGTAGTTAAAAGGTGAAACAAATCAAAAATCGGCAAATTAACCGAAAAGCAACACAAATCATATTAGGAATGGGTAAAATTATAACAAAAGTTTAAAAATAGTATCCTTTTATATTTAAAGGCTTTGTAAACACCAATCACAATAAGTTCATCCAATGCATCTGCTTTGAGCCCGTGTCAGGCAAACGCAACAATATCACAGCGTCCAATGCATTACAGAAACGAAATGTATTTAATCTATATATCAGGGACCTATAATACGCCCACCGTGAAGGTCTACTGAACTAAAGTTGAATTAAAGTTATGATGAAGATATTTCCGCTACTGGGGCGTTGAAGTCGAACAAATGGGGAATTAAGTGTGGACACTTGAATGAAGTTCGTGCTCTTGTTCCAATTTGCAAATCCTGTTAGTTACGCTGTTAAATCGATATTTGAGTGGCGTTTACAGGGGGTGATTTCGTGGCCGAGGAAGCGGAAAAACGCGATAAAATGCCGCCAGCAGAAAGTGAACGCAACCTTGTTGGACTTCTAAACTCAAAGGCATAAAAACGTGGTAAACCTGGTGATCCTTATCGCATATTTAACGATTTGACATAAAGTCATCTTTTACTCACCTGACAGGGAAAGTCTGCATTTCTTCCTTTTTTGACGTAGCGGTCACGTGGTTGCTTGCGGAAGGACTTCCGGTTTGGGGCGGGTACTTTGGCTAAAATGTAAACTTTCTTCGACGTAAATCCTCCCACGTTCCTCGCCCCACAAACATACACCCCTCCATCCGACTTGCGCACCTGAATTGGAGAATATAACAGAGTCACGAATTATCCCAAGACCCAACCAGGCCAGAGGTCTCCAACTTTTAGCATGAGCCAATTTTACACTTTTACCTACAAAATCTATGCAAGAATGCTATATTACGTTATCAGTCTTAATCGTGTTTGTTTATTTACACTGTTTTGTTTGTACAATGAGCTTTGCCCTTTCCCTATGCGATTCTAAGGCCACAAATTGTCGACCTCTGACCCACGTCTTCTTGGGCGAAATATTAGTGATGTTGGTATCGCGCGTGAGCTACATTTCGCGAAACTACAAAAAGCTGTCGTGAACCATAAACCCGCACTTGGATCAAATCATTCAACGGATAAAATTTAAAAACAACACAACTAAGTTACTATGACGTAATATCTTACGTTAATTAGTTTGAGTCTGTAAACTCCGGGGGCAGAAGCATAAGCATGGACTCTTAATTTACTTTTGATCTTCCAAAAAGCAACTCTTGGCCTTGGACTTCCGCTCACTACGCAATCCACGTTAACATACCGACTCCTGGAAAACAAAGGTAATTACTTTGGCCTTTTCGGGGCCTTGTTGAAGACACATTGATGTCTACAAAGTATCATTACTATTTGTATACAGAAATCAAAACTAAAAAGTCCAAATTTAAGTTATTAAAAAACCTTAAAATACTAAAAATAAAATAGGAGGAGTTTACAAACACCATGTCTGAAAAATTTGACTAACTTGCAATATGGTTCAGAGCTACTACTGTTATACTCACCCCACAGTGACGACGACATTTTGAGGTAAACTAATCTTCGGTTTAATGATGACGTTTACTTGTGCGCTGGCTGTTTGCGTCCACCCGTCCACAGACTTGGTGGCAACACAAGTGTACGTACCACCCTCCGACGCCGTGACACGATCCAGGAATAAACGGGATACGCGGTTTCCATTTCTATTAACTGTAAGTATTGGTTTTAGTTTCTCAACTTATCAGAATTATGAACAGATATTACTGTTACGTAACGAAAGTCAGAGCAACCAAAACTTTTTGTTTTTCGACCCTATTAAAAGATAAATTTTTAAGCGACTTCATTTGAAAACAAAACTTTCTGTGGAAACCCTATGGTAAACAAAAATAGCGGAATAACCCACACATAGAAAAGTCAGTTGTATCCTAGGGAACCACGAACCATAGTTTAATACATTTAGAAGCCCTGTTATAAGTTATGTTTTATAAGATTCATTATTTACCAACGCGATACTTGGCTCCGTCTGGAACTCGCCACGTAATGGTGGGGATGGGGTTTCCGCCAGCCGCGCACGTAAGGTTGGTCGACATCCCTGCGAGCACCGTTCGGTTCTCAGGCTGTCGAGTCAACCGCGGGATCGCGAAACATTGCCAGCTTCCAGATGAACACGTGCTGTGGAAATCAAATCAATGAAACTGTAAAGGTTATCTTATAGTCAGGTGCCCATGAAGATGATTTCCTCATAAACATAACACTCAACATGTGACCCTCAATATGTGACCCTCAATATGTGACCCTCAATATGTGACCCTCAATATGTGACACTCAATGTGTGACACTCAATGTGTGACACTCAATGTGTGACATTCAATATGTGACACTCAATATGTGACACTCAATATGTGAGACGCAATATGAGACACTCAATATATAACACTACATTTCCCATACATTAACGTGAACAGGTCATAAGTGTTAATGGATTGGGGTTTGGAATTAAAGAGGAAAACTGAGTGTCACTGAAACCGGAGGTAATCTGTGGTAGAAACGATTGCCAATAGCTTTCCGTAAATTGTAAATTTGTCTTGCAAAATACCTTAGTCACTAAGACTTAGTGTATAGATCTTGTCAATAATTAGTAGGACGTACTAAATATTCTCTGCTTGGGATACTTGGAAGTACAAGCTATAATCGAGGTATGAGTTGAGGCAATGTTTATGGAAGACGCTTGTAACAACATGCAAAAGGATAGAAATAAGATAACCTAAAACCAACATTTTAACCGACGGCCATTCCAGTTTATTGCAAATAAGTTGTTGCAAAGTGCCATCAAATAACAACGTTTCTACATTGCTTTTTTATCAGACTGTATCATAAATCAAAGGCGAATTTTAACGTGCTTGGACAAACACATCAGTTGCGTTTTTGTAAAGATCGCGAACTTTTCGGGTTTGTTGAGTTTTATGAAATCGATATTTCAGTTAATGACCCGAAGCATTGGAAGGGTTTGGCTTGAGGTTGGAATGGTTCGGGTCAAATAGAAATTATATCTTTGCAAACCAAATCTTTCAACGTGGTTTCTTCGCTCTGTCAAGTTTACCTTTTTGTGGCAAACCTCACCTTAAAATAACCGAATGTTCATTTAAAGCAATTTTGACTATTGAGCGAGCGTCTTCTGGAGTAAAATACAGTTACAAATGTATATTTAATGCCCATTTTAATAATCCCACTAACAAAGCACTCCGTATGCAAGGAAGACTTTTGGCAGCAAGCAAAATAAATGCACGCCTCACGGCGTTTTACCCACATACTCTGTCATCAGTTGCATTCGGAAATGTTACGGAATAATTGACGTTGCAATTCGTTTGAAGGCGAATTAGAAAGTTAACAATAAGGATCGATACGTTTTGCAGTGTGTATATTATACTGGAGTGAATATAATTCGGATTTCATACTGACGGATTTCGAATACTGCAAAATATTCTGTTTGAAAAAAACTAAAACTGACGATGCCAATATTCATATGTGTGTTTTTAGTAAAATAATCACTTACACCGATCGTCTGCTATTTTTTCGGTTCCCTGAATGTTCTGCAAACGTTTCATCATTATGTGAATAATTACGGGTTGGAGTGGTCGTTCATTATTGTTCGTCTCCTCGTCCGAAGCATTTCAGCGAATTCTTGACCTTTACAAGGTGACTTGAACCATGCTGATAACGTCGGTTCACCAAGGCGGGAAATCGTTACTGGCTTGGAAGAAGCCAGAGATCGGCCGTAATCAATTAGTTGCAGGTAAAGTTGTGGATTAAATTTCGACCATCGGGGCTTGGCCAGATTCACGCTGGATTATAGAAATTGAGGTGAAATGAAAAAAGGATTTTTCAGTTGCCAGGCTCAAAGCGAAATGCCATATTTTTTTCTGACGGTGGAAATAAGTCTGACGAAAATCTTTCCTCCGATTGAAACGTCAGCAATGATGAACGAGTTTATTTCTGGTGGGTGCGCGCACTCTTTCCCTGTAAGCCTCGCGCGTTTTTATCCAGCATGCAGTTCCAAGCCCGAGTCAAACAAAGTCGATGTTTTGATTTCTCGTAAATCCGTTCAAATGCACCAACAAAGCGCCCCACACCGCAAAGGGGATTCCCCGTGACACGTGGACGACTTTATGGTTGACGTTACTTCCTGGTTTGGTTGCAAGGATCGTTTTGTTGTTTTTATGCGCCTGGTTGTCCGAATCCAGGTAACTTTGATTGATTTTAGTTTCTGTTCGGGTTTATTTGGCTAAAATTATTGTGGTTTAACTCGTTCTGGGTGATATCTTGTAGCTTTGGTAGATTTACCGTGATGTATGTTGCAGGAATTCTTTAATTTAAAAACTAAAAGTCTGCGCAAATATTTCTCTTTTCTCGCTCAACCAAACTAACCATTGCGGGCGGGTCGTTCATCATAAGATCTTTATGAATACCGATCTATATTCGCAAAACAAACTTTAAAATTCGCTTCACAAAAACCCGTCTCATTTTGCAAACTTGATGAAGAATGATGAAAACTCGAATTCCCTGCGGATTTAGTTCTGGCTCCCACAGTAACACATGTGGTTGCCTCGGCTCGTATTGTTCGGTATTGATTTAAAAATTTAAGGTTAAGAATGATTGCTCGCATTCCAATGTCGGTTAGGCAATTACGGTAAACAAAGGCTTGGTAATTTACAGAAAAATTGATATGTTTTATTATACTGATGATGCCTGCAAACACAGGCAAAATACATATATCAAAAATACGTCAAACAGACAGACGACTCAGGATTATTTACAATATTTTGTGCTAATATGTTACTGAGTCTCCGTTAGCCATAGAGACAACAGGCGATTCAAAGAAAACGAATTTTGATATGTTTTATTATGGAACAGCCTGATTGTTTTCGGGATTATGGGTAAAGGCGTTGATACAGATCCTAAGTAAGGCAAAAGTTTTTTTTAAATTGTTTAGTTTTCCAGAAAGACTGGGTCATACAGCAGTGTTTTTTAACCTATCTTGGTTTACGTCACCTCTGCGGAATTTATGAAGATTTTTCGGCACCCAATGGCGAAAAACCAATGAGTGACTGCCAAGAATGCAGCATTGAGCTTTTTCTATTTGATGGGGGCTTATTATCGTGAAAAAAATTGCACTCGTTGTGGGGCATTGCCCTACTGGCAAACAGCATGGTGAAAAATTAACAAAGTAGATATGAAGAAGAGTTCACGGCGACCCCTGAAAGTTGCAAATGACACCCAGGGTGCCAATGTGGTGAAGATTTCACGATAAACCCAGCAGAGTTAAAACCTTTTACTCACCAGATCTCATTGTTGATGTCAACCTCCGAACCAGTCGGGTATCGCATCTTCCCAAATCGACAGGAGCAGTTGCGGACAGGAACACAGGTTCCATGGTCAAGAACGTTACCGGGCGGACAATGACAACCCCTCACACAGGTAGCTGTGCAAGCGTGGAGTGTTGGGTAGCGATTCGCACACGTTTGCTCACAGCTCGGTCCGCATTCGTCGAAAACACGACCTCCCGTACACACTGAGAATAAAAAATACAGTGAAAGGAATTCTGCTGGTGTTTGAAAAGTTTGCGACCTTCTGTGAGGGAAGGATCCCAATTCCACCAAGTGATATTCGTGCTAATGACTCAAAAATGTTTGAATTAAACACTTAAACCACTTTTAAAATCAATATTAGTATATGGATTGGATATTTCTTCGTTTTCATTTTCGTGAAATTTAAAAATGTATCTAAAATAGATGGACGAAAAAACGTTTAATCCACGGAGATTTTTTTCTAAAGTTTGAAGTTTGTTACACATGGAACTAGCGGAATGTAGCAGGCAAGTCACATGACATGTTTAGTTACATTTGGCTCGGTTTAAAACCGTGGCGCTAAGAGTGTTGTGAAGTACACAGCCTACAGCAGCTAATACTGTTTAGGTTGCTTCAGAGCAAGCACTCTAGGAATTTTTTACAACGCAAGATGGGGGCAAGGTGCGCAGGCCTCCGAACACTAAATGCCTAAATGATGTTGACAAAACCAACACGAACCCTCTCACCTAAATTTTCCTCTCTCGTACTGAAACACTGCTTTGGTGCCGCTGCCGCTTTTCCATCAGTGACCACCACCGAACGGAACCCGACCTGTGCATAGAAAACTTGGTCAGCATGGGTAGCTATTGCCCTCACAAGACGTATGGGAGGTTAATGCTGCGATCGTTTATCGGTTGCAAAGCGCTTCAAGGCCGCCTGCACATTCGAACCGCGATCTGTCTTGGTAGGTACAAACGCATGCGCTTAAAAAGTGTAACAGGATACTTTCGCGAGTGGAGCCACGTTGTTTTTTTCACAGGGTGCCTGATTGCGCGTAGGAATTTCTGCTGTTAATCTGCAAACATCGTTCGGTGATCTATCCCATTAAGCAGCGCCTATTGTTCGACCTGCGAGACCGATTTGCAGCGTCGGCTGCGGTATCGCAGTCGGACGATACGCTTCATTGGGCATTTGATTGACAGTATTTTGTTGATGTTCGAACGTAGGTGGACAGTCATTACGTCAGTGAACGCCTGTAGAGATCAGCTTTGGTGATAAGGTCTTGATTTTTGGAAGGTGTGCAATTTGTCGACGTGAAATGCTCTTACAGTTAACTATCCTGGAAATTAGTTCCACTAATTTGTCATACTTCGTTCAAGTATGCCGGGTTGTACCCCCACGTACAGCGCTTTAGCACGTTTTAATGTTTTACTTGATGTGGTATCTCCTATTCTCTCTATATTGAACTTAATTATAAAGTCGTAACACGCCTTAGATCAATACTTGACAGTTTTCAAACAATTTATGAATAAGTTTCAATCAACTTCAACCGCCCATGAAAATCCCGCTGCGATTTTTTTAATTTCGATCAAAAAAATTCCAAATAAACGAGTTGGCTTTGATCTGTGTTCGCCAGATTAACGTGCAACGGTCGAAATAATTCAGATCCGCTCTGCAGGGCGGGCGTAGAAGTGGACAGCAAGCCGATCATTCAACAGGCAACTGCATCTCCGACCTGGCGAACGCTGATTTCTCTTGACATATCGTCAACTCTGACGACTTTTTAATCCACTGCGGGCGGTTGCTGCGTATGAGTTCGCCTCCAAGACCGACCGAAGGTGAGATCAGTCACATACTAGGTGACTTTAAACGGATTGGACGGACGTTGCGTCTGTTTAGCAACTTGGCGCTGGCGCACTTAGTGTTAGACTTGCATGGTGGCGCACTATATATGTACTGTCTCATTTTCGCTCTAAAGGCCGATGAAAAATGGATTGATTGCTCTGTCGAAGAAATGCTATTAACCGTCTGGGCGAGAGGTTAGTCATTTCCTTTGTAGATTGGGCAGAAAATTGGGCCATTTTTTAAAACAGCAGGAGGCGCTGAGAAGACGTGAAGCAATTGCCCCTCTGACGTACAAGGAAATTTGTCCATAAATCTTAGCGGGTCTGTTGGCTCAGACGAATCTTTTGTTCTCATTTGTCATAACTAGAGCAACGGTAGCACAACCCATTAGTCGGTACAGAGCACTTGAAACCCACAAAATATGTGAGTGATGCCTCAAAACTGTACGAGGACAAAAATTAAAAGTTTTCTGCTCCACTGTGGTTGCACAATGCAGTATTGATAAGCATTCACAAAATTTTATATTTTGCTTGCTACTGTGCAATAATATGTAAATGAACCGATAAATAATTCAGACATAATAACACAAATATTTAACAGTAATAACATACCAAATGACATTGAAACCAGGAAAAACCAATACTAATGAACGACCTGCTTAATTTGCGGACTACAAACCAACATACTCGTACCTTAAACGGCTGCGTGGCTTCATTCCTGCCATGCAGAAGTCGAAATACTTTGAAGTAGGAGCTCGACACGGACCTGTTCAGTTGTTCGGGAATCACACGAGTGTGTGAACAATTCAACCAATAATCCACGGTGTTTGATTCGAAGTCAATGTGAGCAGATAATCTGCGGAAATTAACAAATAATCGTTTAGGTTGAGACATGTTAATACTTAAATCGCACGCCTGTGTAGCGGTGAAATGAAATTGTACCAACCGGTTTTCATTGTTTTCTTTTCATCTAATTTATCGTATTGATGGTTCGTATTAATGCAGCAACAAGCCTCTGATTGGTATAAGTTGATTTATTTAAAAAATATTTTCGCTTATGTGTTGTTTAACGCATCATCAGTTTCTTATTCAAATCGAAATCTACTAGATAGATCCACTGATATAGGAGGTCATGGTCAATAAAAGTACAAATACAATAAATGGTAGTTGTGTTTTAAGAACAATTTATGCACCATAAAATGGAAATCTTGTTACAGTCGACGGAGTGGGAAGTGAAATTCATGTTCATTGTAAGTGGGAAGATAAAATAATAGCAACGAACATGATCCGTGAACTGCGTTTGACCCCGAGAGAACATTTCATTCATTCACTCACACAGAGGGTGCAAAACAAAATGAAAAGGTGGAAGACAAGATCAAAAGTCGCGGGAGTTTTGCTTGGAAGTGTAAGAAGAATTATGACAAGAGGAAGTTTGGACAGGACGAGGCTAAAAAGAAGATTGACCTCTCCACGGGTGTCAGCTTATCGCGAAACGGACGAAGTTGGTCTTTGTGAGACCACCCAAGTTGCAAGTTACGCGGGTCTAGGAATGTTTGCGTATCGTTCGGTCATGGATTAGTGGCGAACGTTTAGGGTATTTCGTATCTAAAGCGTTGCTATGTGATAAAGGATTGGATTAAGTTTGTGTATTGGACGCATGAAGTGAAATGGAAATACATTTGTAGCGTTTTATTGAATGCAGTCCCTAATGAAACGGGTGGAATTTTTTTCGTTTGGTCCCAAATAAGATGTAAACGATTTATTCTTACCGCATGATTAACAGCGCTCATATGACTGGGACTATATTCTCTGTTGGTTCAATGACGTCGGCCTCGTTCGTATTAAAATTTTATAACACCTAAAGCATACTTAAGCTTATAATCTGAGTTAAAACAGTACGTAGGCACAATGTCCAACGTTTTGATTTAATGTTACGTTTCTTAGTCGCGTCAAAACAGAACTCGATCTCAAATGCCGAATATTCAAGGCCGACTTCGACGGTTCGTCTTCGTGTTGTTTCATTTCGCAAAACAACTATTTTGAACTTAAAGGTAACCGCACAAGTATAACACCACAAATCTTTCGATCTGCGCCGTATGTGGAACAGCGTGGAACCCGCCAATTTTCCATCTTTTCTGCTCGGTGCGACATTTCGCGTCGGACGACTTCGGAAGTGGTTCAAGTACCTAAAGACAGGTTTGCGCCGCTCACTGAAACCGCGCCGGACACCTTCGGCAAAGAAGCCAGTCATCGGGAGATTTGCTTATCGCTGTTCGGGCGCAAGAAGTCGTTTTCCGGGAAGAAAGCGGCAAATATTATCCGTAGACCACCGACAATGTTGATTGATGGTGCGATTTAAGGCAACTCGTCGGTTTCTATTTGTAAACATAGGTTTGGGACTTGGTGAAAGCGAATGCTGCGGATTTTCAGGCCGTGGAAAACTTACGCCTGCCTCTAAAGGGAATTTGTACTTTAAAAATCGCGTTATGGGTCCAGGGAAAGCATGGTCGCTTCATCGGCCCAGGGAGATTACTGAGAGATAATCGAGCAAATATTGGCTTTTCGTCGAGTTTTCCGTGACTGACCGTTAGACTGATAAGACCAAGATCAAAAAGCAAATTGCTTTCGGTGTGGTCTATTTCGTACTATGGTCTGCATCGTATGCTGAACCATATTCAGAAACCGACGATAGCGCGTGCATCTCAACCAACAGAACATGCACGACAACCGTGATAACAATGATATTTAAAACAAATAGAAGTTAATTGTCAGCGTGGGAAATGTTTTATTTTTTGTGAAATATTTCGTTTATTGGGAAATATGCCGATACAATCCCTCAACGACGCGGAATCGTAGTTTGTTTTGTCACAGCCTGCATTTACTGTGCGTCCCAGCCAACATAAGTCTTGGAAACAAATCGCTTGTGTGAACCCAAATGCAACTGGCCAAAGTATCTACGCAAGACCACGTGTCTGACATGCAAAAGAGTAAACAAACCGACCATACCTGTACCACTGCCCATATCTCATAATCCCTCTTCCTATGACCACACTAAACTTCCTCTTGTCTCCTCTCACGCTGCTCCTGTACTCCAGCTGAAGAGTAAATCCGCTTCCCGACATTTGACAGAAAAGTCCGAACCACGAAGGTTCGTCTTCCTCCTCTTCTTCATCCGATGAGCTCTCGGTGTCGTTGGTCAACGGAGGTTTCGTTTGGTTCCGCGTCACAAGTTGGGGAATCACCGCTCTCCTTACCGGCCTCCGTTGCGGATGTTCAACCGATTTTCCCTTGATGATGTATCTGTAAAACACACATTGGTTCAAGTTCTCTTGTTAAACTCACACCGATTAAAGATATGTTGCAAAGCTGGGGTAACTTTGCGTTTCCTTGTTGCTCAATCAGAATGTAAAGAATTTACAACAACTTTTGTAGTAAATCCGAAGTCGTTTGTTTTCAAATATTTTTCGCCCATGCTTGTAGAGAACTGCTTATTCAAAAATAAGTTGTTGAAAGTATTTGCTACTAAGTTTTATTTTTCGCCCAAGTATCTGCTACTAGGCCATAAAGTTATCAGCTGATTTTAATAACATAAAGTATAAACAAAAAATGAAAGTGAGTTGTCTTTCCCCTGGAATAAGAAATAAAACCGTAATAATCTCATGCTGTACATAAGAGGGTCTTGGGTTTGATATGTTCAAATCTAGACGACAGGTTTGTTGTTTTCCGTCTATACGTGTTTTGTAATATCATACGACCCCACTTGAAATATCTGAGATCACTGATCTAACCGTTACTCAAAACAACAAGACCGCCGAACGTATTTACTCTATTTGCCTGCAACAAGCCACCACCACGGAAGGTTCAAGATTATTATCATTTTAATCACGCAAATATATTTGCTTTCCCACTTGAATACGCATAACACATCCCCACCGACGCTTAATATAGAGGTTTGGACGCGTTTTGTATTGATTTTTACAGGATATGTCGGTAATTTATCATGACTCAAGTGTGTCTCGATTCCACTGATCCGGTATGCAGATTTTATCCAGTCCTGGATTCGATATCAAGAGTGTGCGTATTTTTATAACATGTCAGACGACCCGTAGGTTCTGCAGTTTACACAGTATAAATCGTGTTGACGGTGAAGTCAAAAATCCCAATAAAACCACACTCGGTATCGACGAGTTACGCACAGATAAAATTTTTCAGGTCATTCGTGTAAAGTTACGTGTACTGTATGGAATTTTTATGTGAAAAATCCGAGAAATGTTCCTTTGCAAATGTTCAAAGTCAAATCGTTTTTAGCAGACTTATTGCAAGGGTAAGAAAGCCAGTTGCCCAAGCACGCACTATAGGCGAACCAAAGCTGTTTTACGCTCGAACAACCTGTTGTCTGGCAGACAGGACGTGGACCACTAATTAATGGTTTTTGATTAGCGTTTGTTTGACAGATAGCCGGCAGACGACTGCCTTCTTTCTTCGATTTTTGCCCGCGCTTGTCTGAATCGCAAACGTTGAACGAAGTTACGTCTAAACTTGTATTTGATGCTGCAAGGTGTTCTTTTATGTCCTTATTTCCAGTCTAAATTAAATGTAAACTTTCGTCGCTTTGCACGCACACTTGTTGATAACAAATGTTTAGAACAACACACCTCGCCACCATGTCTCTAGGGTTTGTTGAATGAATAAAACACTTACAAGAGATATTCTTACCCGCTTCCTGATCCATTGTCGATTCTGAATTCCATCTCAAATCCAATATTGCTTCCAGAAATAATTCTGTTAAACTCAACAGTTCCACGAGATAAATCCGCATCTTCTGTTTGCTCCGTCCGCCTCAAACCTTCTCCGTCTATGTCCGGAGGATAGTTGACTCTCAAATGCCGGAGCAGCTTTTTTGACATCTTGGAGTGAAGACGGACCTCCTCCGGGAGTCTGGGTCGTGTCCGACTTCCAAATCCGATCCTCCTCTCCGTGTTCATCACCCTCGGACTTTGTGCTCCCATCCTGGACGTGATGAGCCAGAGGAAGTTAAATCCTGTGCTTGAGGTCCTCTCATGGGATACAGGAGTCGGTTTCCGTCTAGCGTGGGGTCTTCTGTGAATTCTCTGTCGTTGCGGATAAATTCTGGTTGCAGTCGGCCGCGTAACTCGGCGCGAATCAAAATAAGTAACTGAGTTTGGGTCAGGTCTGTGCCTCATGGTGGCTGCGAATAAAAAAACTGGTCTGAAACCTACCAGAAAATCGCATTTCTCGTCATCACTTCTGTGTACGATTTAAATTCACCTCTAAATTTACACTGTAGTATTGAAAATGTAGTACACTTTAACAATTTATCAAAATCGTTTGTAGCACCTTACAAAGCGAGGATAAGCTCGCGAATAAAGTTTTTAAGTAATCAGTCTGTCAAAAACAGTGCTCCAGTAGTAGCAAAGTAATTATAATCGTTTATGTTGAAGCTAGTAGGAATTCGTTGCTTGACCGCAGTAGTGCTGGGTGATAAGTAGAAAAGTCATCGTCTTTCTGTTTATCACCCGCGAAAACATTTACTTTTATTCGCCATGTGATTATATCTTTTTTGCGGAACAAACTAACTATGTTTTGCAGAATAACTAACTATCCTTGTAAAGCAATGAACCCGGCAAATATATGTGACCAAATGGGAACACAAAGATAAAAAAACACTGGAGCGCAATGAGCGATAAATTTATCTCCAAATTCACTAAGTAGTGTTAAGAATGTAGTGCACTTGTTCAGCAAAAACAAAAGGAAACTCTTGTTTGTTTTCATGTTTGTGGTAAAACCGCACGTGCAAAGTCACAACCATAAACTTACTTGACACAGAGGCCTCGGTGCAGCATATCGCCGCCAATAGCAACAGTAGACTGCAGATTGGAATAGATTTGAGGGTAATCCAAGTCATGTCGCGATTGCCTAATATTGACCGCGAACACCTCGTTTCTCGCGTGGTTGCTGGCACGAGGTTTCCGATCATTGCAACAATGTCTCTTCCACACGATACAATGTCCCGAGAACCATCAGTCGGTCTTTGATTTCTATGGAGTTGTTTCGTCTCGAATGAACTTTTTTTCAGCTGGGTTTATACGAAGGTCGTGCGCAACTCAGAATCGTTACAAATTTTCGCTACATTCAATGTTAATTCTTATGGTAGTTCCTATGACAAAATTTAGTTCATTTCGGAGTAAAGCGATGTAGTTTTTAACAATAAAATGATAGCTGTAGTCGAGCAGCATTACCCAAGTGCTTTCAGTTCGGTTGAAAGCTGAACGGAGGTAAATTACTGTTCAAATAATCGTAAGCATAACAAACCACAGTGTATCAAATTCAATACAAAAATGATGTACAAACTGTCATCGCTCGCTCAATAAAACTGTTCCCTAATCGCAACAAGCAGATCGACTCAACCTCACCACTTACATACCGCAGGTAACTACAACAACCACAAGCCAGACTTTGTGGAACGTCGCAACAAAATGCAAACCCCCCTCCGCGCGCTGATTGCATTCTAGAAACCCAAACAAGCGAAGCACGAACTTCCTGTAGCACGCGCGCTGCGGGAATTGAAACGAACTGTTTTATCACGCATCAATGGAAGGTTCTCTCTGACCCGAGAGCTCACCGTGCCTCACCTGATAAGGGAACAGCTGCTGATTCTGCTTTGATGGCACCGAGTTCAGCCAGTTGTAACTTTGCCTTTCACTGAACGTTTTTGTGTACAGGTTGCACTGTGACATTCTGTGACTTTCTTATCATTAGGTTTCTCATTTAAACCTCGCAAAAACATTCGGATGCCTACACAGTTTCTGCCGGTTCTTGTACATACTGACAGTTGAAATGGTTCAAGTCGATTCGTTTTCACCTTACACCTGGTTTACGTTAAACGAAGAAATCATTGCCATATCCTCGTGCAAATTTGTCGATTTGAATGGAGCTTAATACAAAATTCTTTTAAGATATACAGTTTTGCTGACGAAAGTGTTGATGATAATAATCCGCATTTTATTGGAATAGAACGAAATTATGCAGACTTTCTGACGGTATAAGATCGTGCTGGTCGATTGATTAAGCAAACTTATCGTTTTACAAACGTTCTTCAACAATGGCAATATTACCCACCACTACGCCTGGAGCACAGTCTCTTGATCAATACTACAGAAACGAGACAAAACTTACAATGTCCCAAGACATTCATCTGCCCTTTAATCCCTCATAACTACACACTCCATCCGGCACCTGTGCTTGTGTCGGTTCGCAGCGATTTCGTATCTATATATAGTTGTCCCTACGAGCGCATTTCACCGAAGGAAAAAACGCCAGCTTCCCTGAAAATCTCGAAGCTGCTAATAATGAATTCCTCTTTGCCGCGTAGAAACTAATCGCCGAACACCAATTCATCAATCGTCGCTGTACTGGAAGGAGGCCGTGTCGATCTTCGGGGTGCCCGCCGACCAAAGGAGCAAGTTTTCCGGCCGCGGCGACCGAGACCACCGAGCGAGTACAAAGCGTTCGCCGGGGAAAAAATCCCTCTTCACGCAGCCTCTAGTCGAGGAAAACAACAGAAAGCAACGCCTAGGGCAGACCGCAAGTGTGAGAGACGCAGTTTCTTGGTTTAGGGTCAATGAACAGAGTGTACCCAGGTAGTCCATCTGCAGTAACGCATGCATGTGGATGGCGCCATTGTAAAACTTGACCCTGTGACGTTTGTTTAATTAGGATAGAAATCAAACACTCCGGAACTGTTTTAAAGTTTACTAAACCTGGACGCATGACAAACTTGGACTTTGGAAAATGTACGCATTATTTTCTTCAAAAAACTGCCAAAAACTTATCTGACGGAAAATCACACTGCGTTACAACCAAAAATAAATACAGTTCTACGGCCGTTTTCGTACAATTACAGCCTAAAAAATTCATGCGCTAATTTTGTGATTTGACAAACTAGGCACGGAGCTTTCGATTCAATCGAAACTTATTAAGTTTTTTAACATCAAACAGTCTAATTTTTCAAAGCACCGTTCAAGAAAGTCGACATGTTTGAAACTGCAAATATTTTTTGAACAACCGTTGGTTAGCTCCATACGTTATGCAAATTTATCTCATAATTGTCTATTGCTTACAAAAAGACTTTGAATTCCAGCTTCCGGTTACTAAACTGTCGCGAAACCTTTTAATTCTGTCATCTTTTTAGATGATTACATGCTGTAACCAAGTGACTATTGTATTTACAAAATACCGTCCTGCTGTCATTGAAGCAGAATAAAATTTTTGGCGCTACTGTTCACGGTGAAATTTTAAGCAGCATCACTGGCGATCTTTGTGTCAAAGTTGAACTCGACCGTTACCTCGCAACGCACAAAGACAAGACGAAATGCGGAGCGGTAAACAAAAGGAAGACTGGAGTGTGAAGACACGAAGCTCCAGGCTAGAGGAAGACACTCTGTTTATTTTGCTTTCGTCTCTGATCTGGCGATATTCGCATTAGCCCACACCGGTGTAGGACACTCGCGCGCTCGTTCTCGAACCTCGCTTTCCGGATATAAAACGTCTTGATGACGTAATTGTTTGCGAGCACGGAAGATTGCGGTGCGTTCATCCGAAAGCGATTTTTGATGGCTCAATGGTTTGTTCGCCTTCGACCTTGAAGTCACGGCATATTTTCTTCACCTCTACAGTGTTTACGTAGTATTTTGCTTCGCTCATGCGATAAATTGGGGACAAACGCGATTGCTTTTCACCATGGAGCGTGATCGTAGTTGCTATTTTTACACAGACCTGCTTGACATTTGCAAAACTTCTGGTAAAAGTAGAGAGAAGGTGAACGTTAACCTTTACGTGATTGCAAAAAACACAGAAAACAACAATAGTGTTTCAACATATTTCGTGCTTAATAAAATACACGACGCAGTCTTTTCAAAGCGCTACAATGTTCTAAATAAATGCGCAAGTCACCATCCTCCAACCTGTGCGAACAAAACAAAACCGACTGGCAAGAGTTAACCTGTCCCAGTTAATATCGAGTGCGCGTATTGAATAAGCGATGAACTCCCAACAAATTTGTCGAGGACGCGTGTCCTTAAAAGGGCCAGGTCTCATTGTTTGGCTTGAAGGCACATTAACACACAAGAAAACACTTTAGGCAATGGTGGAATATTAAATACGGTTTCCTGTCCTTCCATCTCAACGGCTTGATCACGCCTCGTCTAGCGGCTTCACTCAGTTTGTTGCCAACATACAGCTGTCCGTAAGCTTCCCTTGCCCTCATCCGCTTTTTGTTTGGATGCAATGTACACGAGGTCGTTGTGTGGTTAAGGATATTTCGTGCCTGACGGTCAGAATTCTAAACACTTTGCGCGTTGTTATGATGCAAATGTATTTTAGCTCGCGTTTATCGACTGGCAAGTCCAACACCAAACACCTATATTAAGGTGTAAAGCGTACAGACGCTAAAACTCGAATCTGCCTTAAATAACAATTAAATCTTTACCAGTATGCGATAGTTTTTTTGGAAATAGTTGTTTTAAACTTCTTAATATTTCGAAACAACTTGACCTCACTTTTATATAGGAAACCTCACCGGGAGCTTGATTTTTATAAATCTCGCTCCTACTTGTCGGGAAAAAGTAGCTGATCCAGCTTGGCTGCGATCCGAGGGATGCTAATGATTTAAATCAATGTCGGATGTGGTTGGATAAAGAAAACTAATTCTATGTATCGCGATTTTAATAAATGGATGCACATATCGCGTATATCTGGTATTTTAATTACTTGTCATGGTCTACGTTATGTTTGCACATATACTGTCGTTTGGTTTTGCACTTTGCGAGCATAGGAATATTACAGTTTTATAAGAAGTATGATGCGATTAAACTCAGACATATTTAATCTTTCCCACGAATTTCTGGAATTCCTTTGCATCTAATTTGTAGTACAGGGAGGATTGATTACATGTTTAAACATCCTATTAGACCGGACATTGTAATTGCGAGGCCACCGATGTGGAATATTTTTCTTTTGGCAATTTGTTTGAAGAACGACTAAAGTTGAGTGGATTTTTGCTTTACAAACAGTAAGTTTGACAATTATGGAATAACTTTTACCAAGTTTTTATACCGAAGTTTGTGTTGCACTTTATTGTAAGTTGCACTTAAATGTGAGTGAATCATTGCTTGAACAGAAGTAGTTTTTTTTCAATTTTCAAGAAACAAAAAAGGTTTCACAAGAAATATCTCATTGTGTTGATTACAGTTTGTGGCTCACGTTTTATGAAGCACTTCTGCGGGTTTTACGCCGATCAGCAATAAAGTTTGCGAGTGATATAGTACTACTTATTAGTGCAGTTGATAAACAATGCAATGTTTTGCGACTATCAGGAGTAAACAAATGAAAAAGTCTCGTTTTAAGCTCGTACACCTGCCAGAATCCACTTGTTTACTTGTTGAAACCAATAGCGTTGATATTGCGCCAAGCTGAAATTAATACTGATGATCTTTCTGAAAGCTTGGAATTCCGGCTTTGCTTTTAGCGAGGCTCCTGTGGTTGGTAAGCGCATTTTGCTTCACCGACCAGAGTTGCCATAAGCATTTTAAACAATGATCACCCATGGTGTTTCCCGACCAACTGCATCCATTCATCATTATAATACTACTTCCATCCGATTCCTTGCCGCGTTTTACTGCTCGGGTTTATCTTGAACGACACTCGGTAGCCTCAAATACCTATCCGGTGTGTGTGGATTGAGAGGGACATTGTTCAGAGTTGCCTCCAGCAGTATGTGTGGCCCATGACCGTTCCCCACAGTGTGTTGCCAAAACTTTGCAGCTTTTAACTTCTGACTGACTTGATTTCATCTTTTAGCGTGTTTCCAAACTCGATTTTCGACCATTCGGTCATCCATCTTATTGCCACAGTGTTCAACAATCTCAAAGCAAAAAGGCTTACCGGTGTATTTGCCAAGCTTATGATGGTAAAGCGAAAATGCACCTTTGCGCGATGTTAACCATATTTCGCGGTTTCCGGCAATAATCTGCTTAATACCAGCTTATTTGTAACCTATTGTCTGTTTCAAAGATTATATATTGTCTGTTTCAAAGCACTTACGTCATGGAAACACTACATTGGGCACTTAGGTCGAAGATGGCATTCACGAAACATTACGTTATCTGTAGCGAATAACTGTTACTTCATATAATGTACCCCAAGAGCAAACTGCTGTCGAAACAGCGTTGACTGCAGTTCTGCTTCTGTTTTTTTATTTTTTATTTCGTGCAGAAATGTGGACATGTAAGTGTGGATGTATGCGTTTGTTTTCATTCTCAATGTTCACTCATTTTATGTTTGTTGTTTTAGAATAATTATTATCAAATAAAATATTAGTTGAAAAAATTAACTACTAGTGGGAAATAAGGATTCTGTTTAAACCAAAAGTGGGGAAAAAGAGGAAAAGGTTAAGAACCACTGAACTGGATGATGCATGAATAATACTTCTATTGTATGACGTAAATATTCTTTGAAATTAGTAATGCGTTGGCTGCAAACTCTATGGCAATTGTTATCCCAACGTAATTGGATTTCTGTGTAATGGTGAACCGCAACTAATAAACGGCTTAAAAATCTCTAACACGCCGCATAGTCGCAGGATTTGCGATGATAGCTCAACAATATAGCGTTCATATTATTAAAAAGTTTCCTTGTGTTCCGTATGATCGTGTCATTACCGTGTTTACAAGTCGAGATACACAACGCAGGTTGGTACCGTCTGCACGGAAGTGCACAAACACTATGGAAGCCTTGTCTCATCAGAATGTCCTGACAATAAATGGCCAACCGCAGGCGCTGGATTTAAGGTTGTCCCTGCGCGCGAGTTGTCATGGCAATAAACATGACCTTCGCGAGTCACCGGTCTGCGGCCTGTGCCGCTATTTGAGTCATAACTCACAAGTTCTCCTTTTATCGTTGTGTTGGGAGTTTGCCATACACAATAATCAGATATAGATCGTCTGCCGGCTCGTGCCAAATTCTGCAATATTGAAAAACGTTTTTTTTGTAGTTTCTACCGAAAACACGGCTCTGTGTTGCTGCTGAACAGGAATTCTATCTAGGCACGAATAAACGTTAACTTTAAACTTGCTATGTTAATTTCGTAAAGTGCATTTCCTATGAATTAGCCAACCTGACGTAAAGAATGTCTAATTTAATTTTTTTTATATTTTCTAAAACCTAATAGACAAATTCTCATACTTTATAATGCTTATAATTACGATTTCACTGTAACATCATTTCCAAAACAAGTTAAACACGAAACAATGCATCCCATATTTGTCACAAGTGATTGCCACAATTTCTTGAATAACTGTGCAAAACTAAGTCAGTCCTAGTAACCCCCATGGAAGAATTTTAGTCCCACGATCCCAAGACCAATGAAAGTTGTCCGTGGAAGATCTATGCTTTATATAAACATTTCTGTATTTGTAACACAAACGTTTTGTAGTATTGAGTTACATTAACTACGTAATTTACGTTTAATACTGGCATATTTGATTCCACTAAAGAAATTAGTTTTAAACTATATGTTTAAATATCACAAACTTACAGCTTCAAGCGTTGACATTTCCTGGTTGTATGCCAACTGAACTGAACGGGCTAAGCTCGCCTATTGTTCTAGAAATGCCAAACCAAATGTAACCGGTGCACTGTTTGTTTGAAAACACGAACCTGTAATTTCCACGGACAAAAGCCTATCGCACTTCCCCCTTTACATTCCATCCCCGGCTGATGTGCATGACGATAAGACAGAGGGTCAGAAGGTTACAGGGGATGTCAAACAAACGACTTATTCTTAACTAAAAGCCACACGATTTTTTGACGTCTCGTGTTGCAACTTCTGTTCAAAGGTCCGTCTCGACTTGCTTCAGGCCACAGCTTTGTAGTCGCAAAGAAAATAATTTTTCGAAGGTTTTGCAGCGAACAAACGGTTCCCCACTCTCTTATTACTTTGGGATTTAAAACAAAATCTTATGCAAACATTGATTATACAATACTGCAGTCAAAATATGCCTTTTTTATTGTCTTTCATTATTAGTGCATGTCTGTAACAAGAATACACAAGTTGTGCTAAACCTTACCTCATGGCTGTTCTATCAGGAAATGGGTTTTGATCTATAAAAGCTCTTTCCAACAGTGGTTTTGTAAATCAAATGTTATTTCGTTTCATATCAAAACATTAAAAGAACTTGTTTTTTTAAACTGGATCAGTCTGGTTTGCAATAAAAACATAACATATATTTTACCATGTACAGGCATCGTTAGTTCAATATTTTTAGCAAACCAGGTTGAACCTGTTTTCACAGAAATTGCTTTTTGTGTGTGTATGCGCGTATTTCCTCACGGAAAGGGCAGTGATCGCGAGGCCCGTAATTCAATAAAGGCCAACAAAATATATTTCATCTTAACTTGTATACCAGTAAACTTCATTGCAATGAGTTACCAGAAAAACAGAAAAAAGGTAAGTGTGTTGCAAATGCAATAGTTCGCCTTTTGAAACTCGTGGCATTGGTGCATTGTTTATAGACGAATGGAAGTCTATTGAGGGAACCAGCACGTATTCAAACTTTATTTCGAATGAAACAAGAATGACGCTTGAGATACTTTGGAGAATTGTAAAGGCGATGCACAAATATATTTGACCACTTCGGCTTGCCAGCATTGGACGTAATGGTTGTAACCAATGCCCATGCCATATTTTGATGTGTTTATTGCTCATTCGAGAAGTACTTTTTTGCTCAAAATAAAACGATTTCTTTTGAAATAAATTTTGTTTCGTTATATCTTGTGGCTGTATATACAAAACACTACACACGAACATAAATGTATTCGGAACAGACGATTGTGACTGAGGAGCTAAAAGGAAACTTATGACTAAATGCTTGTACACAAAATTACACGAAAACTTAAACGTAATTACATAAGAACACAGTTTTTACACAAAGGAAATTAATCAATTTGTGATAACAACATATCAATTTTACAGAGTTTCTGTTTATATTAACGACAGATTTAAAATTAAAACCAAGATTGAAGTAATTTAACCCCAAGAGCGTGATTTGTTTGCAAATATTATCCAAGATCAAAGAGTTTACACAGGAACAACAGGTTGAAGAGTGGCAGCAGCCGACAACACGTGGAAGACGACGATGGAATATTGTCTTCTCACTTCATCCCAGGCATCCTCATCGTTATCTGCGATATCAAACATGGCGTCCACGATCCCCGGAAAAGCTGTGTTGCCGTAAGTGTTGTGTTGGCTCGGTGCCGATATCACGTGTCTACAAGGTCGTACAAGGCTACATTAGTTGGAAATCGATAAACTGTGAACAAACGGCTTCTGGCTGCCATATTAGTTCGATTTTTTCAAGAAAAGTTAATGATTTTGCAGGCTCTGATGGCACATTACTACAGTCAAAATGTCTACATGACATGCATGCCACAAGTATGTGTTGTGTTAAACTTTACCTGTAGGCGGTTCTACCAGGCAGTGGGTTTTGATCAATAAATGCTCTTTCCAACTGCATCAGTTGATCGTTGGCTGATCTTACCGATGAATAACTTCAAAAGAAACAGGGTTACTCAATTTGTTAAAACTTACTTATTATAGACCTAATGGTTGAGAGTTGCGGACAGGTATACACAGCGTTTGGACCCATAAGGTCGCGTTAGCGCAGCTGGTGACCGTAGCACTGGTGGAACAGCTTTTAAACTAATAGACAAAGAGATTTCCACTTGTGGTACTTTTTGGTCACCGTCGATGCGTTGGAAACTCAACCGCATAACAAACAACAGAGACGAGCCACGGTGGAGTGCACTATGACCTGGGTTTCCACAACTAAAAAACGTTTTCAAACTCCAAAAAATAAAAAATATAGACAAAGAATTTCCAATTTCACTTTAATATTGCGTTCTGAACAAGGAAATCTAAGTTGTTTGCTGAAATAACATGAATCCTACTTACTCTGATTTGTCGAGTTCGTCGATCCTGGTGTGAAGGCTGTTAGCTGATGACTTGAAAGTCGAGATGGCATCTTCTAGCTGGCCTGAAAACAGAATCAGAACTTGTTTTTGCAAAAGTTGAATGAGCAACAAACATAGCGAAGGTTTTTGTGAACTGCACGGTCATGTTTAATTTTTTTCTAATATTTTTCACTGGTGACAAAAATTTGAAAAGTTTATCGATGATATTAAGTAATAAAAATATAGTTGAGTAATAAAAATCTTGAGCTGTTCAAAGTTGTATTGACTGATGCTAACCTAAATCGACGCCATTTGCAGTCAAGTCAGCTCCAGCATTCGCCTTCAGCGACGCAAACTTATCTTCCAAATCCTTTGCGTAGAGCCTCGCATCAATAGGAAGGATCGTGGAATCAGCCAATCTTCTTCCCACCTCACCCCACATTCGAGTAACCGCTAGATGGCAGTAGAAGTCCGGGTCGACGTATTGTGAGACGAGACTGAAGGTTTCGTACACAGAGTGGTACACAGGGTATGACGCCAGTCCTGTGCTCTGTAAGAACAGCGTTTGTCAATGTGCAAACTTGTGAATTTGTTGCAGGTGCGAGACGAAATTTGAAGATGTTCTTTTTATCGAATGATTAGCGTGCTGTTAGCACACGGAATAAATAATTGAATTTGGATACTTTTCTTGTTTTTCTGATATTCGCATTCTATAATGACCACCGTTACCGACTTACAGAGTCGTATACATAGCGAAGGTCAATAGATGAAATACCAATAGCTTGCAAGAACGTTGTGTAATCACTTCCCGAACCCAGAGAAGAAAATCTATTGACAAATAGTTGAGAAAAAGAAAAGATAAGATTATGAAAGGTAATCTTAGACACACTTTCCTTTAGAACATAACAATACATTCCTAAAGCTAAACACTTTTTACGGACACAGCACTGCTACCTTTTAATACAATTAATTTAGCTTCCTTAACTTTTACAGTGGTTAAGTTTCTTACCTAGGAAGATCTCTATTTGAGTTTGGCAAGCGTTCCACCCATGTGTCGTAAACAAAACCTCTGATAACATCCGGGTTAGGAACTGTTTTAGCGGCTTCGAAAACTAAATTACTTAAACTGTAAACGCCCCCAGCATTTAACGAGTAGTTTCCATTTACTGAAATGTCCACATTGATGTAAGCAACAGCGCGAGCCGAAAGCTCTTTCTGGAGCTCCTGAAAATCAAATACAAAAATACGTATGGTGAAATTCAACACCACATATATCAGGTAATGGCAAAATAACAAACGCTATTGCACTGATACTGTGATCACTGCGACCTACAATCTTTCACAAATTCCATTTCAGCATTTAATATTAGCAAAAAGGGCGAGAAGGTAAAATGTTTACAATGTTTAAAACCCGTACCTCCACCCATTCTGTCGACCCGATTAAACCGTATTCCTCCGCTCCCCAACTACAGAATACAAGAGTCCTCCTCGGTCTCCACCCATCCTTCAACATCTTCCCGAACGCTCTCGTCATCTCCAACAATGAAGCTGTTCCACTGGTCGGATCAATTGCTCCAAACACCCAAGCATCTCTGTGGTTTCCGAAGATCACGTAGCGATCTGTACGAAAAATGTCAAAATAACTAATAAAGATATCGTGCGATTATTTATGATATAAGAAAAAATGTACAAACACGAATAAAAAAGATTTTGTTTTTTGCATATTTTGTACTTTTGTCGTCGCTTACCTGGTTCGTAACTTCCCCTGATATATCCGATCACGTTGTGAATTTTTGCCACCTCGGTTTTAGTTTTCACCGACATCTTAATCTTTCTACAAACAATCAACAGTTCTATTCGAACAAACACATTTTGTTTGTCTAACAATTGCCATCACAATAGTCACTAAACTACATCACTAATAGTTGCTGGTAACATGGAGTTAACACAGTACTTTGCCAGGTGAGAGTAAATAAAATATATATTCCACTTTACTTGTCGGCATGATCTACCGAAAAATCCTGGTCCGTATCTGTAAGTAATGTTCAACCCTCCCCTCCACGTTGGCTCAACTCCATCTCCACCAAGTTTTGATAAATACTTCCACGCATCGTTGTAACCAATCGGCGTCACTGGAATCTTCGGGAGACGAATTGAATCTATCGTTTTTTTCCAGGCAGTGGCTGCAAAATAACTTGGAGTATTACAATCCATTAATGAAAAGCACTGGCCAGTCCAACACGGAAATTGGTTATGCATAATAATCAGATAGTTAAATGCGCGATTATTTTATAAGCTGTTAAAAATGTTGGCCTGAACTCACACTCCCAAAGAATCCATACTCAGGTATATGAAGCTAAACTTTTAACAACAAAAAAATGATTTTAATGTAATGTATGAAGCAAAAATTTACAGGACAAATTGCGCTGATTATGTTAAAGCATCGTTTGAGAAATTACCCAACGAAGTAGAAACAGATCCTGAAATAACCTTTATGCTTCAAAGATTTACAAAAAATTGGATTGGAAGTCTGAAACCAGTATTTGAGTATGATTTATGTCATTCAAACACATTTATTTACTTGATCTTGACCTGAATGACCTTAACATGCACCATTAAATCCTCAATCTCAAACTCTGCGCCACATTTTTGACTGATTTTTGTTCTTACTGCATCGCTGGTCAAATTTTGAACGGTCCTAAAGTCTCTGATACACTTTTGACATTGTATTATCAAAGCATCAAGAGATTCACTCTTTGTTTCCAAATTTGCCTCCAAATTGCACGTGGTGCAACAAACTGACAACATAGACATCATATCTAACCTAATGTTTCTAATTGTTTCAAGTCGGTTCTTTCCCCAAATAAAATTAAGGTTTTCCACAAATTTTGGTAAACACCAAGTCTTGCATTAGCTTCCATCTACACGAAGACACGGAGAGCAATTCTGATGAAAGATTTTAAATGGTAACTTTTTCTTTTTTTTTCGTTGAATATTTTACAAATGTATAGCTCTGCTTGTTTGAAACCCAACACTGCGAGTCAACCAAACCGTTCCTACAAAAATCACTCCCGACTTCGCTTGACAAAAAAAATGCATGATGGCTGTTTGCGTATCGTTGGCTGAGCAAACACTCTGCCCATTTATGAGTAGTTTATATTTGCTTTCCTTGTATGATCATGCTGTTCTTAGAATTGGGGATAAAACGCCGATGTTTGCATTGTGCAAGATTGATAGACCCTAAGCAAAACGCTTGATTTCGAGCTCCCTAATACTAAAATAATCTGGTACACAACCACTCATCGTTTAATTTTATTTAAATGGGAAATTTAAGAGTTTTATCCCGCCCGCAAGGGCAAAACGCAAAGAACTACTGATTTAAGTATACAGTATACATACACAGAAACAACACAAAGGATGTAATGATCGGTGAAAAGATGTAATGTTTATGATCGAACACAAACCAAACAGGAACAACAGGTTGAAGAGTGGCAGCAGCCGACAACACGTGGAAAACAACGATGGAATATTGTCTTCTCACTTCATCCCAGGCATCCTAATCGTTATCTGCGATATCAAACATGGCGTCCACGATCCCTGGGAACGCTGTGTTGCCGTAAGTGTTGTGTTGGCTCGGTGCTGATATCACGTGTCTACAAGGCCGTTCAAAGTTGTATTAGTCGTAAATCAGCGCCAAAACAAGTGGAAAATCGGAAGTTTGGTAGTTTGGGAGTAAACCTGGTGATCCTGGTGATCCTTATCGCATATTTAACGATTTGACATAAAGTCATCTTTACTCACCTGACAGGGAAAGTTTGCAACTCTTACTTTTTTGACGTAGCGTTCACGTGGTTGCTTGCGGAAGGACTTCCGGTTGGGGACGGGTACTGGCTAAAATGTAAACTTTCTTCGACGTAAATCCTCCCACGTTCCTCGCCCCACAAATATACACCCCTCCATCCGACTTGCGCACCTGAATTGGAGAATATAACAGAGTCACGAATTATCCCAAGACCCAACCAGGCCAGAGGTCCCCAACTTTTAGCATGAGCCAGTTTTACACTTTTACCTACAAAATCTATGCAAGAATGCTATATTACGTTATCAGTCTTAATCGTGTTTGTTTATTTACACTGTTTTGTTTGTACAATGAGCTTTGCCCTTTCCCTATGCGATTATAAGGCCACCAATTGTCGACCTCTGACCCACGTCTTTTTGGGCGAAAAATTAGTGATGTTGGTATCGCGCGTGAGCTACATTTCGCGCAACTACAAAAAGCTGTCGTAAACCATAAACCCGCACTTGGATCAAATGATTCAACCGATGGAATTTAAAAACAACACAACTATGTTACTATGACGTAATATCTTACGTTAATTAGTTTGAGTCTGTAAACACCGGGGGCAGAAGCATAAGCATGGACTCTTAATTTACTTTTGAGCTTCCAAAAAGCAACTCTTGGCCTTGGACTTCCGCTCACTACGCAATCCACGTTAACATACCGGCTCCTGGAAAACACAGGTAACTACTTTGGCCTTTTCGGGGCCTTGTTGAAGACACATCGATGTCTACAAAGTATCATTACTATTTGTAAACAGTAATCAAAACTAAAAAGTCCAAATTTAAGTTTTCAAAAAACCTTAAAGTACTTAAAATAAGATAGCAGCAGTTTACAAACACCATGTCTGAAAAATTTGACTAACTTGTAATATGGTTCAGAGCTACTACTGTTATACTCACCCCACAGTGACGACGACATTTTGAGGTAAACTAATCTTCGGTTTAATGATGACGTTTACTTGTGCGCTGGCTGTTTGCGTCCACCCGTCCACAGACTTTGTGGCAACACAAGTGTACGTACCACCCTCCGACGCCGTGACACGATCCAGGAATAAACGGGACACGCGGTTTCCATTCCTGTTAACTGTAAGTATTGGTTTTAGTTTCTCAGCTTGTCAGAATTATGAACAGATATTACTGTTACGTAACGAGAGTCAATAGCTATGCTGGCCGTAAAATGGGGTATCGTAATCGATGTTCTGTGTATGTGTCTAAATTATCAAGTCTCCAGGAAAACGTAACGTTACGTAATGAAGGTGAACAGTACATCCACATATAGACGAGTACATCAATGCAAAATGTTTCAAAAGTCAGGGCAACCCAAACTTCTTGTTTTTCGACCCCATTAAAGAATAATTTTTTAAGCGACTTCATTTGAAAACAAAACTTTTTGTGGAAACCCTATGGTACACAAAAATAGCGGAATAACCCTCATACAGAAAAGTCAGTTGTATCCTAGGGACCCACAAACCATAGTTCAATACATTGAGAAGCCCTGTTATAAGTTATGTTTTATAAGATTCATTATTTACCAACGCGATATTTGGCTCCGTCTGGAACTCGCCAGGTAATGGTGGGGATGGGGTTTCCGCCAGCCGCGCACGTAAGGTTGGTCGACATCCCAGCGAGCACCGTTCGGTTCTCAGGCTGTCGCGTCAACCGCGGGATCGCGAAACATTGCCAGCTTCCAGATGAACACGTGCTATGGAAATCAAATCTTCCTCATAAATATAACACTCAATATGAGACACTCAAAATATAACACTATATTTCCCATACATTAACGTGAACAGGTCAAAAGTGTTAATTGATTGGGGTTGGGAATAGAGGAAAACTGAGTGTCACTGAAACCGGAGGTATTCTGTGGCAGAATCGATTGCCAATAGCTTTTCGTAAATTGTAAATTTGTCTTGCAAAATACCTTAGCGTATAGATCTTGCCAATAATAAGTAGGACGTACTATATATTCTCCGCTTGGGGTACTTGGAAGTACAAGCTATAATTGAGGTATGAGTTGAGGCAATGTTTATGGAAGACGCTTGTAACAACATGCGAAAGGATAGAGATAAAATAACCTAAAACCAACATTTTGACAGACGGCCATTCCAGTTTATTGAAAAATGCCATCAAATAATAACGTTTCTACATTGCTTTTTTATCAGGCTGTATCATAAAAATATCACCTAATTGTTTTGACTAATTCTAGCGATAAATCAAAGGCGAGTTTTAACGTGCTTGGACAAAACACATCAATTGCGTTTTTGTAAAGATCGCGAACTTTTCGCGTTGGTTGAGTTTAATGAAATCGATATTTCAGTTAATGACCCGAAACATTGGAAGGGTTTGGCTTGAGGTTGGAATGGTTCGGGTCAAATAGAAACTATATCTCTGCAAACCAAATCTTTCAACGTGGTTTCTTCGCTCTGTCAAGTTTACCTTTTTGTGGCAAAGCTCACCTTAAAATAAACGAATGTTCATTTAAAGCAATTTTGACTATTGAGCGAGCGTCTTCTGGAGTAAAATACAGTTACGAATGTCGATTTAATGCCTATTTTAATAATCCCACTAACGAAGCACTCCGTATACAAGGAAGACTTTTGGCAGCAAGCAAAATAGAAAGTTAATATTTAAAAAAGTTAATAACAAGGATCGATATGTTTTACAGTGTGTATATTATACTGCAGTGAATACAACTCGGAATTCACAGTGACGGATTTCGAATACTGCAAAATATTCTATTCGAATAAAACTAAAAACTGACGATGCCAATATTCATATGTCTGTTTTTAGTAAAGTAATCACCTACGCTGTATGCCGGCTATTATTTTTCGGTTCACTGAATATTCTGCAAACGTTGCACCATTATGTGAGTATCACGGGGTGGTCGTTCATAACTGTTCGTCCCCTCATCCGAAGCAATTTAGCGAATACTTGACCTTTGCAAGTTGACTTTTTATGCATCGGGTTGTCCGAATCCAGGTAACTTTGATTGATTTTAGTTTCTGTTCGGGTTTATTTGGCTAAAATTATTGTGGTTTAACTCGTTCTGGGTGATATCCTATAGCTTTGGTAGATTTACAGTGATGTATGTTGCAGGAATTCTTTAATTTAAAAACTAAAACTCTGCGCAAATATTTCTCTTTTCCCGCTCAACCAAACTAACTATTGCGGGCGGGTCGTTCATCATAAGATCTTTATGAATATCGATCTATATTCGCAAAATACACTTTAAAATTCGTTTAACACAAACCCGTCTCATTTTGCAAACTTGATGAAGAATGATGAAAACTCGAATTCCCTGCGGATTAAGATCTGGCCCTCACAGTAACACATGCGGTTGCCTCGGCTCTTATTGTTTGGTATTGATTTAAAAATTTAAGGTTAAAAATGATTACCCGCCTTCCAATGTCGGTTAGGCAATTACGGGAAGCAAGGGCTTGGTAATTCACAGAAAAATTGATATATTTTATTATACTGATGATTCCTGCCAACACAGGCAAAATACATATATCAAAAAAACGTCAAACAGACAGACGACTAAGGATTATTTGCAATATTTTGTGCTAATATGTTACTGAGTCTCCGTTAGCCATAGAGACAACAGGCGATTCAAAGAAAACGAACTTTCATATGTGTTGTTATGGAACAGTCTGATTGTTTTCGAGATTATGGGTAAAGGCGTTTTTTTCAGTTGTTTAGTTGTCCAGAAAGACTGGGTTATACAGCAGTGGTTTTTGACTTTCTTGGTTTACGTCAACCCTGCGGAATTTATGAAGATTTTTCGGCACCCAATGGCGAAAAAACAATGAGTGGCTTCCAAGAATGCAGTATTGAGCTTTTTCTATTTGATGGGGGATTATTATCGTAAAAAAGTTTGCACTTGTTGTGTGGCATTGCCCTACTGGCAAACAGCATGGTGAAAAATTTACAAAGTAGATATGAAGAAGAGTTCACGGCGACCCCTGAAAGTTGCAAATGACGCCCAGTGTGCCAATGTGTTGAAGAATTCACGATATACCCAGAAGAATTAAAACCTTTTACTCACCAGATCTCATTGTTGATGTCAACCTCCGAACCAGTCGGGTATCGCATCTTCCCAAATCGACAGGAGCAGTTGCGGACAGGAACACAGGTTCCATGGTCAAGAACGTGACCGAGCGGACAATGACAACCCCTCACACAGGTAGCTGTGCAGGCGTGGAGTGTTGGGTAGCGATTCGCACACGTTTGCTCACAGCTCGGTCCGCATTCGTCGAAAACACGACCTCCCGTACACACTGAGAATAAAAAATACAGTGAAAGGAATTCTGCTGGTGTTTGAAAAGTTTGCGACCTTCTGTGAGGGAAGGATTCCAATTCCACCAGGTAATATTCTTGCTAATGACTCAAAAATGTTTGAATTAAACACTTAAACCACTTCTAAAATCAATATTAGTATATTGATTGGATATTTCTTCGTTTTCATTTTCATGAAATTTAAAAATGTATTTAAAATAGATGGACGAAAAAACGTTTAATCCACGGAGATTTGAATTCAAAGTTTGAAGTTTGTTACACATGGAACTAGCGGAATGTAGCAGGCAAGTCACATGAAATGTTTGGTTACATTTGGCTCGGTTTAAAACCGTGGCGCTAAGAGTGTTGTGACGTACACAGCCTACAGCAGCTAATACTGTTTAGGTTGCTTCAGAGCAAGCACTGTAGGAATCTTTTACAACGCAAGATGGGGGCAAAGTGCGCAGGCCTCCGAACACTAAATGCCTAAATGATGTTGACAAAACCAACACGAACCCTCTCACCTAAATTTTCCTCTCTCGTACTGAAACACTGCTTTGGGGCCGCGGCCGCTTTTCCATCAGTGACCACCACCGAGCGAAACCCGACCTGTACACAAAAAAATTGGTCAACATGGGTAGCTATTGCCCTCACAAGACGTATGGGAGGTTAATGCTGCGATCGTTTATCGGTTGCAAAGCGCTTCAAGGCCGCCTGCACATTCGAACCGCGATCTGTCTTAGTAGGAACAAACGCATGCCCTTAAAATGTGTAACAGGATACTTTCGCGAGTGGAGCCACGGTGTTTTTTTCAAAGGGTGCATGATTGCGCGTAGGAATTTCTGCTGTTAATCTGCAAACATCGTTCGGTGATCTATCCCATTAAGCAGCGCCTATTGTTCGACCTGCGAGACCGAGTTGCAGCGTCGGCTGCGGTATCGCAGTCGGACGATACGCTTCATTGGGCATTTGATTGACGGTATTTTGTTGATGTTCGAACGTAGGTGGACAGTCATTACGTCAGTGAACGCCTGAAGAGATCAGCTTGGGTGATAAGGTCTTGATTTTTGGAAGGTGTGCAATTTTTCGACGTGAAATGCTCTTACAGTTAACCATCCTGGAAATTAGTTCCACCAATATATCATCTTCGTTCAAGTATGCCGGGTAGTACCCCCATGTACAGCGCTTTTCAATGTTTTACTTGATGTGGTATCTCCTATTTTCTTCATATGGAACTTAATTACAAAGTCGTAACACGCCTTAGATCAATACTTGACAGTTTTCAAACAATTTATGAATAAGTTTCAATCAACTTCAACCGCCCATGAAAATCCCGCTGCGATTTTTTTAATTTCGGTCAAAAAAATTCCAAATAAACGAGTTGGCTTTGATCTGTGGCCGCCAGATTAACGTGCAACGGTTGAAATAATTTAGATCCTCTCTCGGGGTGGGCGTAGAAGTGGGCAGCATCTTCGACTTCGCGAACGCTGATTTCTCTTGACATATCGTCAACTCTGACGACTTTTTAATCCACTGCGAGCGGTTGCTGCGTATGAGTTCGCCTCCAACACCGACCGAAGGTGAGATCAGTCACATACTAGGTGACTTTAAACGGATTGGACGTTGCGTCTGTTTAGCAACTTGGCGCTGGAGCACTCAGTGTTAGGCTTGCATGGTGGCGCACTATATATGTACTGTCTCATTTTCGCTCTAAAGGCCGATGAAAAATGGATTGATTGCTCTGTCGAAGATATGTTATTAACCGTCTGGGCGAGAGGTTAGTCATTTCCTTTGTAGATTGGGCAGAAAATTGGGTCATTTTTTAAAACAGCAGGAGGCGCTGAGAAGACGTGAAGCAATTGCCCCTCTGACGTACAAGGAAATTTGTCCATAAATCTTAGCGGGTCTGTTGGCTCAGACGAATCTTTTGTTCTCATTTGTCATAACTAGAGCAACGGTAGCACAACCCATTAGTCGGTACTGAGCACTTGAAACCCACAAAATATGTGAGTGATGCCTCAGAACTGTACGAAGAGAAAAATTAAGAGTTTTCTGTGCAACTGTGGTTGTACAGTGCAGTATTGATAAGCATTCACACAATTTTATATTTTGCTTGCTACTTTGCAATAATATGTAGATGAACCGATAAATAATAACACAAACATTAATAACAGTAATAGCATAACAAATAACATTGAAACCAGGTAAAACCAATACTAATGAATGACCTGCTTAATTTACTGACTACAACCCTACATACTCGTACCTCAAAAGGTTGCGTGGCTTCATTCCTTCCATGTAGAAGTCGAAATACTTTAAAGTAGGAGCTCGACACGGATCTGTTCAGTTGTTCGGGAATCACACGGGTGTGAGAACAATTCAACCAATAATCCACGGTGTTTGATTCGAAGTCAATGTGAGCAGATAATCTGCGGAAATGAACAAATAATCGTTTAGGTTGAGACACATACATGTTTATACGTGAAATGAAACTGCACCAACCGGTTTTCATTGTTTTCTTCAAATGTTTCGTGTCATCTAATTAATTGATGGTTCGTATTAATGTCTGATCTGATTGATATAAGTTGATTTATTTGAAAAATATTTTCGCTTATGTGTTGTTTAACGCATCATCAGTTTCTTATTCAAATCGAAATCTACTCGATAGAGCTACTGATATAGGAGGTCATGGTCAATGAAATTAAAACTACGATAAAGTGTAGTTGTGTTTTAGGGAACAATTTATGCACCATAAAATGGAAATCTTGTTACAGTCGACAGAGTGGGAAGTGAAATTCATGTTCATTGTAAGTGGGAAGATAAAAAAAACAGCAACGAACATGATCCGTGAACTGCGTTTGACCCCGAGACAACATTTCATTCATTCATTCACTCACTCACACAGAGGGTGGAAAACAAAATGAAAAGGTGGAAGACAAGATCAAAAGTCGCGGGAGTTTTGCTTGGAAGTATAAGAAGAATTATGACAAGAGGAAGTTTGGACAGGACGGGGCTAAAAAGAAGATTGACCTCTCCACGGATGTCAGCTTATCGCGAAACGGACGAAGTTGGTCTTTGTGAGACCACCCAAGTTGCAAGTTACGCGGGTCTAGGAATGTTTGCGTATCGTTCGGTCATGGATTAGTGGCGAACGTTTAGGGTATTTCGTATCTAAAGCGTTGCTATGTGATAAAGGATTGGATTAAGTTTGTGTATTGGACGCATGAAGTGAAATGGAAATACATTTGTAGCGTTTTATTGAATGCAGTCCCTAATAAAACGGGTGGAATTTCTTTCGTTTGATCCCAAATAAGATGTAAACGACTTATTCGTACCACATAAAACAAATAGAAGTTAATTGTCTGCGTGGGAAATGTTTTATTTTTTGTGAAATATTTCGTTTACCCGGAAATATGCCGATACAATCCCTCAACGACGCGGAATCTTAGTGTGTTTTGTCACAGCCTGCATTTGCTTGCGGCCCAGCCAACATAAAAGTCTTGGAAGCAAACTGCGCAAGACCACGTGTCTGACATGCAAAAGAGTAAACAAACCAACCATACCTGTACCATTGCCCATATCTCATAATCCCTCTTCCTATGACCACACTAAACTTCCTCTTGTCTCCTCTGACGCTGCTTCTGTACTTCAGCTGAAGAGTAAATCCGCTTCCCGACATCTGACAGAGAAGTCCGAACCACGAAGGTTCGCCTTCCTCCTCTTCTTCATCCGATGAGCTCTCGGTGTCGTTGGTCAACGGAGGTTTCGTTTGGTTCCGCGTCAAAAGTTGGGGAATCACCGGCCTCCGTTGCGGATGTTCAACCGATTTTCCCTTGATGATGTATCTGTAAAACACACATTGGTTCAAGTTCTCTTGTTAAACTCACACCGATTAAAGATATGTTGCAAAGCTGGGGTAACTTCGCTTTACCTTGTTGCTCAATCAGAATGTAAAGAACTTACAACACCTTTTGTAGTAAATCCGAAGTCGTTTGTTTTCAAATATTTTTCGCCCATGCTTGTAGAGTATCGCTTATTCAAAAATAAGTTGTTTAAAGTATTTGCTACTAAGTTTTATTTTTCGCCCAAGTATCTGCTACTAAGCCATAAAGTTATCAGCTGATTTTGATAATATAAAATATCAAAAAAAAATGAACGTGAGTTGTCTTTCCCCTGGAATAAGAAATAAAACCGTAATAATCTCATGCTGAACATAAGAGGGCCTTGGGTTTGATATGTTCAAATCAAGACAACAGGTCTGTTATTTTCCGTCTATACGTGTTTTGTAATATCATACGACCCCCACTTGAAATATCTGATATCACTGATCTAACCGTTACTCGAAACAACAAGACCGCCGAACGTATTTACTCTATTTGCCAGCAACAAGCCACCACCACGGAAGGTTCAAGATTATTATCATTTTAATCACGCAAATATATTTGCTTTCCCACTTGAATACGCATAACACATCCCCACCAACGCTTAATATAGGTTTGAACGCGCTTTGTATTGATTTTTACAGGATATGTCGGTAATTTATCATGACTCAAGTGTGTCTCGATTCCACTGATCCGGTATGCAGATTTTATTCAGGCCTAGATTCGATATCAAGAGTGTGCGTATTTTTATAACATGTCAGACGACCCGTAGGTTCTGCAGTTTACACAGTATAAATCGTGTTGACGGTAAAGTTAAAAATCCCAATAAAACCACACTCGGTATCGACGAGTTACGCACAGATAAAATTTTTCAGGTCATTCGTGTAAAGTTACGTGTACTGTATGGAATGTTTATGTGAAAAATCAGAGAAATGTTCCTTTTTAGCAGACTTATTGCAAGGGTAAGAAAGCCAGTTGCCCAAGTACGCACTATAGGCGAACCAAAGCTGTTTTACGCTCGAACAACCTGTTGTCTGGCAGACAGGACGTGGACCACTAATTAATGGTTTTTGATTAGCGTTTGTTTGACAGATAGCCGGCAGACGACTGCCTTCTTTCTTCGATTTTTGCCCGCGCTTGTCTGAATCACAAACGTTGAACGAAGTTACGTCTAAACTTGTATTTGATGCTGCAAGGTGTTCTTTTATATCCTTATTTCCAGTCTAATTTAAATGTAAACTTTCGTCGCTTTGCACGCACACAACAACACACCTTGCCACCATGTCTCTAGGGTTTGTTGAATGAATAAAACACTTACAAGAGATATTCTTACCCGCTTCCTGATCCATTGTCGATTCTGAATTCCATCTCAAATCCAATATTGCTTCCAGAAATAATTCTGTTAAACTCAACAGTTCCACGAGATAAATCCGCATCTTCCGTTTGCTCCGTCCGCCTCAAACCTTCTCCGTCTATATCCGGAGGATAGTTGACTCTCAAATGCCGGAGCAGCTTTTTTGACATCTTGGAGTGAAGGCGGACCTCCTCCGGGAGTCTGGGTCGTGTCCGACTTCCAAATCCGATCCTCCTCTCCGTGTTCATCACCCTCGGACTTTGTGCTCCCATCCTGGACGTGATGAGCCAGAGGAAGTTGAATCCTGTGCTTGAGGTCCTCTCATGGGATGCAGGAGTCGGTTTTCGTCTAGCGTGGTGTCTTCTGTGAATTCTCTGTCGTTGCGGATAATTTCTGGTTGCAGTCGGCCGCGTAACTCGGCGCGAATCGAAATAAGTAACTGAGTTTGGGTCAGGTCTGTGCCTCATGGTGGCTGCGAATAAAAAAACTGGTCTGAAACCTACCAGAAAATCGCATTTCTCGTCATCATTCCTGTGTACGATTTAAAATCACCTCTAAATTTACACTGTAGTGTTGAGAATGTAGTGCACTTTAACAATTTAACAAAATCGTTTGTAGCACCTTACAAAGAGAGGATAAGCTCGCGAATAAAGTTTTTAAGTGGTCAGTCTGTCAAAAACAGTGCTCCAGTAGTAGCAAAGTAATTATAATCGTTTATTTTGAAGCTAGTAGGAATTCGTTGCTTGACCACAGTAGTGCTGGCTGATAATTAGTAAACGTCATCGTCCTCCTGTTATTACTACACTTGAAAACATTTACTTTTATTCGCCATGTGATTATATATGTTTTGTGGAATAAACTAACTATCTTTGTGAAGCAATGAACCTCACAAATATATCAGAAAAAAACTGGAGCGCTATGAGCGATAAATTTACCTCCAAATTCACTAAGTAGTGTTAAGAATGTAGTGCACTTGTTGAGCAAAAAAACAAAAGGAAACTCACGTTTGTTTTCATGTTTGTGGTAAAACCGCACGTGCAAAGTCACAACCATAAACTTACTTGACACAGAGGCCTCGGTGCAGCATATCGCCGCCAATAGCAACAGTAGACCGCAGATTGGAATGGATTTGAAGGTAATCCAAGTCATGTCGCGATTGCCTAATATTGACCGCGATTTCTATGGAGTTGTTTCGTCTCGAATGAACCTTTTTTTCAGTCGGGTTAATGCGAAGGTCGTGCGCAACTCGGAATTGTTGCAAATTTTCCCTACATCCAATTCTTAATCTTATGGTTAATCCTGTAACAAAATTTAGTTCATTCCCGAGTAAAGCGATGTAGTTTTTAACCATAAAATGATAGCTGTAGTCGAGCAGCATTACCCAAGTGCATTCAGTTCGGTTGAAAGCTGAACGGAGGTAAATTACTGTTCAAATAATCGTAAGCATAACAAACCACAGTGTATCAAATTCAATGCAAAAAAGACGTACAAACTGTCACCGCTCGCTCAATAAAACAGTTCCCTTATCGCAACAAGTAGAACGACTCAACCTCACCACTTACATACCGCAGGTAACTACAACAACCACAAGCCAGACTTTGTGGAACGTCGCAACAAAATGCAAACCCCCCTCCGCGCGCTGATTGCATTCTAGAAACCCAAACAAGCGAAGCACGAACTTCCTGTAGCACGCGCGCTGCGGGAATTGAAACGAACTGTTTTATCACGTATCAATGGAAGGTTTTCTCTGACCCGAGAACTCACCGTGCCTCACCTGATAAGGGAACAGCTGCTGATTCTGCTTTGATGGCACCGAGTTCAGCCAGTTGTTACTTTGCCTTTCACTAAACACTGAACGTTTTTGTGTACAGGTTGCACTGTGACATTCTGTGACTTTCTTATCATTGGGTTTCTCATTTAAACCTCGCAAAAACATTCGGATGCCTACACAGTTTCTGCCGGTTCTTCTATATACTGACAGTTTAAATGGTTCAAGTCGATTCGTTTTCACCTTACACCTGGTTTACGTTAAACGAACAAATCATTGCCATATCCTCGTGCACATTTGTCGATTTGAATGGAGTTTAATACAAAATTCTTTTAAGTTTTGCTGACGAAAGTGTTGGTGATAATAATCCGCATTTTATTGGAATAGAACGAAATTATGCAGACTTTCTGACGGTGTACGATCGTGCTGGTCGATTGATTAAATAAACTTCTTAGCTAGGTCGTTTTACAGACATTCTTCAACAATGGCAATATTACCCACCACTACGCCTGCAGCACAGTCTCTTGATCAATACTCCAGAAACGAAACAAAACTTGCAATGTCCCAAGACATTCACCTGCCCTCTAATCCCTCATAACTACACACTCCATCCGGCACCTGTGCTTGTGTCGGTTCGCAGCGATTTCGTATCTACATATAGTTGTCCCCACGAGCGCATTTCACCGAAGGAAAAAACGCCAGCTTCCCTGAAAATCTCGAAGCTGCTAATAATGAATTCCTCTTTGCCGCGTAGAAACTAATCGCCGAACACCAATTCATCAATCGTCGCTGTACTGGAAGGAGGCCGTGTCGATCTTCGGGGTGCCCGCCGACCAAAACTCAGCACTCATAAGTTTGTGTTGCACTTTATTGTAAGTTGCACTTAAATGTGAGTGAATCATTGCTTGAAAAGAGGTAGTTAATTTAAGATACAAGAAACAAAAAGAAATATCTCACTGTTTCGATTGCAGTTTGTGGCTCACGTTTTGGAAACACTTCTGCGGCTTTTACGCCGATCAGCAAAAAAGTTTGCGAGTGATATAGTATTACTTATTAGTGCAGTTAACAAACAATGCAATGTTTTGCGACTATCAGAAGTAAACAAATGAAGAAGTCTCGTTTTAAGCTCATACACCTGCCAGAATCCACTTGTTTACTTGTTGAAACCAATAGCGTTGATATTGCGCCAAGCTGAAATTAATACTGATGATCTTTCCGAAAGCTTGGAATTCCGGCTTTGCTTTTAGCGAGGCTCCTGTGGTTGGTAAGCGCATTTTGCTTCACCGACCAGAGTTACCATAAGCATTTTAAACAATGATCACCCATGGTGTTTCCCGACCAACTGCATCCATTCATCATTATAATTCTACTTCCATCCGATTCCTTGCCGCGTTTTACTCCTTCTCGGGTTTATCTTGAACGACATTCGGTAGCCTCAAATACCTATCCGGTGTGTGTGGATTGGGAGGGACATTGTTCAGAGTTGCCTCCAGCAGTATGTGTGGCCCATGACCGTTCCCCACAGTGTGTTGCCAAAACTTTGCAGCTTTTAACTTCTGACTGACTTGATTTCATCTTTTAGCGTGCTTCCAAACTCGATTTTCGACCATTCGGTCATCCATCTTATTGCCACAGTGTTCAACAATCTCAAAGCAAAAAGGCTTACCGGTGTATTTGCCAAGCTTATGATGGTAAAGCGAAAATGCACCTTTGCGCGATGTTAACCATATTTCGCGGTTTCCGGCAATAATCTACTTAATACCAGCTTATTTGTAACCTATTGTCTGTTTCAAAGATTACACTTACGTCAGGGATACACTACATTGGGCACTTAGGTCGAAGATGGCATTCACGAAACATTACGTTATCTGTAGCGAATAACTATTACTTCATATAATGTACCCAAGAGCAAATTGCTGTCGAAATAGCGTTTTTTTCGTTATAACCCATGACTGCTGCTCTGCTTCTGTTGTTATTTAATTTCGTGCAGAAATGTGTAAGTGTGGATGTATGCGTTTGTTTTCATTCCCAGTGTTCGCCCTTTTTATGTTTGTTGTTTTGGAATAATTTTATCAAATAATTAAATTATTAGTTGAAAAATTTAACTACTAGTGGAAAATAAGGATTCTGCTTGAACCGAAAGTGGGGAAAAAGAGAAAAAGGTTAAGAGCCACTGAACTGAATAATGCATGAATAATACTTCTATTGTATGACGTAAATTTTCTTTGAAATTAGTAATGCGTTGGCTGCAAACTCTATGGCAATTGTTATCCCAACGTAATTGGATTTCTGTGTAATGGTGAACCGCAACTAATAAACGGCTTAAAAATCTCTAACACGCCGCATAGTCGCAGGATTTGCGATGATAGCTTAACAATATAGCGTTCATATCATTAAAAAGTTTCCTTGTGTTCCGTATGATCGTGTCATTACCGTGTTTACAAGTCGAGATACACAACGCAGGTTGGTACCGTCTGCACGGAAGTGCGCAAACACTATGGAAGCCTTGTCTCATCAGAATGTCCTGACAATAAATGGCCAACCGCAGGCGCTGGATTTAAGGTTGTCCCTGCGCGCGAGTTGTCGTGGCAATAAACATGACCTTCGCGAGTCACCGGTCTGCGGCCTGTGCCGCTATTTGAGTCATAACTCACAAGTTCTCCTTTTATCGTTGTGTTGGGAGTTTGCCATACACAATAATCAGATATAGATCGTCTGCCGGCTCGCGCCAAATTCTGCAATATTGAAAAACGTTTTTTTTGTAGTTTCTACCGAAAACACGGCTCTGTGTTGCTACTGAACAGGAATTCTATCTAGGCACGAATAAACGTTAACTTTAAACTTGCTATGTTAATTTCGTAAAGTGCATTTCCTATGAATTAGCCAACCTGACGTAAAGAATGTCTAATTTAATTTTTTTTATATTTTCTAAAACCTAATAGACAAATTCTCATACTTTATAATGCTTATAATTACGATTTCACTGTGACATCATTTCCAAAACAAGTTAAACACGAAACAATGCATCCCATATTTGTAACAAGTGATTGCCACAATTTCTTGAATAACTGTGCAAAACTAAGTCAGTCCTAGTAACCCCCATGGAAGAATTTTAGTGCCACGATCCCAAGACCAATGAAAGTTGTCCGTGGAAGATCTATGCTTTATATAAACATTTCTGTATTTGTAACACAAACGTTTTGTAGCATTGAGTTACATTAACTACGTAATTTACGTTTAATACTGGCATATTTGATTCCACTAAAGAAATTAGTTTTAAACTATATGTTTAAATATCACAAACTTACAGCTTCAAGCGTTGACATTTCCTGGTTGTATGCCAACTGAACTGAACGGGCTAAGCTCGCCTATTGTTCTAGAAATGCCAAACCAAATGTAACCGGTGCACTGTTTGTTTGAAAACACGAACCTGTAATTTCCACGGACAAAAGCCTATCGCACTTCCCCCTTTACATTCCATCCCCGGCTGATGTGCATGACGATAAGACAGAGGGTCAGAAGGTTACAGGGGATGTCAAACAAACGACTTATTCTCAACTAAAAGCCACACGATTTTTTGACGTCTGGTGTTGCAACTTCTGTTCAAAGGTCCGTCTCGACTTGCTTCAGGCCACAGCTTTGTAGTCGCAAAGAAAATAATTTTTCGAAGGTTTTGCAGCGAACAAACGGTTCCCCACTCTCTTATTACTTTGGGATTTAAAACAAAATCTTATGCAAACATTGATTATACAATACTGCAGTCAAAATATGCCTTTTTTATTGTCCTTCATTATTAGTGGATGTCTGTAACAAGAACCTGTACACAAGTTGTGCTATACCTTACCTCATGACTGTTCTATCAGGAAATGGGTTTTGATCTATAAAAGCTCTTTCCAACAGTGGTTTTGTAAATCAAATGTTATTTCGTTTCATATCAAAACATTAAAAGAACTTGTTTCTTTAAACTGGATCAGTCTGGTTTGCAATAAAAACATAACATATATTTTACCATGTATAGGCATCGTTAGTTCAATATTTTTAGCAAACCAGGTTGAACCTGTTTTCACAGAAATTGCTTTTTTTGTGTGTGTATGCGCGTATTTCCTCACGGAAAGGGCAGTGATCGCGAGGCCCGTAATTCAATAAAGGCTAACAAAATATATATCACCTTAACTTGTATACCAGTAAACTTCATTGCAATGAGTTACCAGAAAAACAGAAAAAAAGGTAAGTGTGTTGCAAATGCAATAGTTCGCCTTTTGAAACTCGTGGCATTGGTGCATTGTTTATAGACGAATGGAAGTCTATTGAGGGAACCAGCACGTATTCAAACTTTATTTCGAATGAAACAAGAATGACGCTTGAGATACTTTTGAGAATTGTAAAGGCGATGCACAAATATATTTGACCACTTCGGCTTGCCAGCATTGGACGTAATGGTTGTAACCAATGCCCATGCCATATTTTGATGTGTTTATTGCTCATTCGAGGAGTACTTTTTTGCTCAAAATAAAACGATTTGTTTTGAAATGAATTTTGTTTCGTTATATCTTGTGGCTGTTTATACAAAACACTACACACGAACATAAATGTATTCGGAACAGACGATTGTGACTGAGGAGCTAAAAGGAAACTTATGACTAAATGCTTGTACACAAAATTACACGAAAACTTAAACGTAATTACATAAGAACACAGTTTTTACACAAAGAAAATTAATCAATTTGTGATAACAACATATCAATTTTACAGAGTTTTTGTTTATATTGACAACAGATTTAAAATTAAAACCAAGATTGGAGGAATTTAACCCCAAGAGCGTGATTTGTTTGCAAATATTATCTAAGATCAAAGAGTTTACACAGGAACAACAGGTTGAAGAGTGGCAGCAGCCGATAACACGTGGAAGACGACGATGGAATATTGTCTTCTCACTTCATCCCAGGCATCCTCATCGTTATCTGCGATATCAAACATGGCGTCCACGATCCCCGGGAACGCTGTGTTGCCGTAAGTGTTGTGTTGGCTCGGTGCCGATATCACGTGTCTACAAGGTCGTACAAGGTTATATTGGTTGGAAATCGATAAACTGTGAACAAACGGCTTCTGGCTGCCATATTCGTTCGATTTTTTCAAGAAAAGTTAATGATTTTGCAGGCTCTGATGGCACAATACTACAGTCAAAATGTCTACATGACATGCATGCCACAAGTATGTGTTGTGTTAAACTTTACCTGTAGGCGGTTCTCCCAGGCAGTGGGTTTTGATCAATAAATGCTCTTTCCAACTGCATCAGTTGATCGTTGACTGATCTTACAGATGAATAACTTCAAAAGAAATAGGGTTACTCAATTTGTTGAAACTTGCGATTATAGACCTGACCTATAAGGTCGCATCAGCGCAGCTGGTGACCGTAGCACTGAATAGCTTTTAAACTAATAGACACAGAGATTTCCACTTATTGTACTTTTTGGTCAACATCAATCCATTGAAAACTCAATTTCATAAAAAACAACAGAGACACTGTGGAGCGCACTATAACCTGGCTTTCCACAACTAATAAAAGTTTTTTGACTACAAATAGTAAAAAAAAAATATGAACACAAAATTTTTTAATTTACTTAATATCGCGTTTCTGAACAAGGAAATCTAAGCTGTTTGAAATAACATGAAACCTCAGCCAATACTACTAACTCTGATTTGTCGAGATCGTCGATCCTGGTGTGAAGGTTGTTAGCTGATGACTTGAAAGTCGAGATGGCATCTTCTAGCTGGCCTGAAAACAGAATCAGAACTTGTTAAAAGGTTGTATGTGCGTTTCACGTTTGGCAGAAATTGAATGAGCAACACATATTTCGAAGGTTTATGTGAACCTGCAAGGTAATGTTTAATTTTTTTCTAGTTTAACGATGTTTATCGATGAAAACAGAGCGATTGATTGGTTAAGTAATAAAATATACTTAAGCTGTTCACTTGCGTTAACTGATGCTAACCTAAATCGACGCCATGAGCTGTCAAGTCAGGTCCAGCATTCGCTTTTAACGACGCAAACTTATCTTCCAAATCCTTAGCGTAAAGCCTCGCATCAATGGGAAGGATCGTGGAATCAGCCAATCTTCTTCCCACCTCAGCCCACATTCGATTAACCGCTAGATGGCAGTAGAAGTCCGGGTCGACGTATTGTGAGACGAGACTGAAGGTTTCGTACACAGAGTGGTAGACAGGGTATGACGCCAGTCCTGTGCTCTGTAATCACGATGTTTGTCAATGTGAAACCTACTGAATTTGCTGCAGGTGCGAGAAGAAATTTCTTTTTGGTGCTGCTAGCACGCGAGATAAATAATCGAATTTGGATATTTTCCTTGGTATTCTGATATTCGTATTCTAAAATGACGACCGTTGCCAACTTACAGAGTCGTATACATAGCTAAAGTCAATTGATGAAATTCCAATAGCTTGCAAGAAAGTTGTGTAATCACTTCCCGAACCCAGACCAGAAAATCTATTGATAAACAGTTGAGAAACAGAAAAGATTATAAAAGATAATCTTAGACACACTTTCCTTTAGAACATAATAATACATTCCTATAGCTAAACAGTTTTTACGGACACAGCACTGCTACCTTTTGATACAGTTCTTTTGTTTAGCTTCCTTAACTTTTACAGTGGTTAAGTTTCTTACCTAGGAAGATTTCCCATTGAGTTTCGTTCAACCCACGTGTCGTAAACCGAACCTCTGCTAACATCCGGGTTAGGAACGATTTTAGCGGCTTCGAAAACTAAATTACTTAAACTGTAAACGCCCCTAGCATTTAACGAGTAGTTTCCATTTACTGCAACATCCACATTGATGTAGGCAACAGCGCGAGCCGAAAGCTCTTTCTGGAGCTCCTGAAAATCAAATACAAAAATACGTATGGTGAGATTCAACACCACGTATATCAGGTAATGACAAAATAACAAACTCTATTGCACTGATACTGTGATCACTGCGACCTACAATCTTTCACAAATTCCATTTCAGCATTTAATATTAGCAAAAAGGCGAGAAGGTAAAATGTTTACAATGTATAAAACTCTTACCTCCACCCATTCTGTCGACCCGATTAAACCGTATTCCTCTGCTCCCCAACTACAGAATACAAGAGTCCTCCTCGGTCTCCATCCATCCTTCAACATCTTCCCGAACGCTCTCGTCATCTCCAACAATGAAGCTGTACCACTGGTCGGATCTATAGCTCCAAACACCCAAGCATCTCTGTGGTTTCCGAAGATCACGTAGCGATCTATGCAAAAAATGACAGAGAAAATAATAAGGATATCGCGGGATTATTTATGATACAAGAGACAAAAATGTAAAAACACGAATAAAAAAAGCTTTTGGTTTTTGAATATTTTGTACTTTTGTCGTCGCTCACCTGGTTCGTAACTCCCCCTGATGTATCCGATCACGTTGTGGATTTTTGCCACCTCGGTTTTAGTTTTCACCGACATCTTAATCTTTCTACAAAAAACCAACAGTTCTATTCGAACAAACACATTTTGTTTGTCTAACAATTGCCATCACAATAGTCACTAAACCACATCACTAATAGTTACTGGTAATATGGAGTTAACACAGTACTTTGCCAGGTGCGAGTAAATAAAATATATATTCCACTTTACTTGTCTGCATGAGCGGGAGAAAATCCTGGTCCGTATCTGTAAGTAATGTTCAACCCTCCCTTCCACGTTGGTTCAACTTCATCCCCACCAAGTTTCGATAAATACTTCCACGCATCGTTGTAACCAATCGGCGTCACTGGAATCTTCGGGAGACGAATCGAATCTATTGGTTTTTTCCAGGCAGTGCCTGCAAAATAACTTGGAGTATTACAATCTATTAATGACAAGCACTGGCCAGTCCAACAAGGAAATTGGCTATGCATAATAATCAGATAGTTAAATGCGCGACTATTTTATAAGCTGTTGAAAACTTTCTCCCAGAGGATATCGCAGCCAACAGACGAAGTTAGTAACAAGTAGGAAAACCACATTTGTCTAAAATATAACTTTCCAGAAAAGACGGGGCGAACGACTGCTGTAGACGGCAGATATGCAAACATGGTAAGGTTTGCAAAACATCAAATCGCAAAGGGCTTGCAGTTACGTGTTTACTCAGGCAACAAAGCCCATGTGGCTCCAATTGATATGTCAAAAACGCTTGAAAGCAATCGGGATTGCTTCATCATCTGACAAATGACAAGCAAACAACTCTGAATCAAGCATTTATAGAGCAATGATCAATAGATCGGGCAAAACGTCCATTGCTTCACACCTTGCAGCATAGGAGATACAAACCTCATAGGCATCGTCGTTGCACTCCAAGTTATTATCAGACGAATTATTATTGCTATCAATTAATCTTGGTAGAAAAAGTTCTGTCGTTTCTAAAAAAATGTGTTTTCGGTGCAGGAAATAGGGGTCAGCAAATTAAACTTACATTTCATAACAGGAGTGCTTTTCTGGCTTAAATTAGCGTATTTTATTCTACGACGTTCCGTCTTCCTATAAAACGTGTTAACAATACATTAAAGTTCAGAAATGACAAGGATTCTACTACTATACACTCTTCTCGGGAAATTTATTACCATCAGCCTTATGTTAACTTCGTGTGGTAATGTTTGCTACGGGCGGGTTTATTGCCGATTGCCACAGGCTGTAAAAATGCTGTAGCTGGAATCATGTCTCCATTTGTTTGATATTGGGCCCAATAACAATACACACATAAAACCAATGAGGTAATAATAAACCAAGGCTCCGTTGTAAAGCGTTGTAAAATAGCCTTAGATAAACAACGCCCGCATGAACGAGCAGTTTGTGACAGACAGCGATCTCTCTACCGCGTCCGCGCATACATGCAATGTATTTTGGCATGAAAAATTAAGTAAGAAGATAATCGCAAATGTGCGATTGATGTGCGATATTTTGGCATGCAAAAGGTTTGCAAAGTCAGTGATAAATATTAGCAACCACCCATATCACAAACCTATAGAAGGGTAGTTGGGTGTTTGCGGGTCCCCGTTGTCAACCCACAAAGTCCCACGTTGAGCCCCAGTTCCAGGTAGGTACCAGTCATTTGGGTAAACATCAGCCCATGGTACGGTGTAGTCAATAGGATCAGAGTAGAGGATAAGTCCGATGCATCCGTATTCCTGGGCGTGCTCGGCTGAAAATAGTACAACAATAGAACAGAATCTGCATTTCCCATGTCACAAAAAAACGGTGAAGAATTTGAGCATGATGTTATATACGTACAATGCAATTTAAAGCAAAAAGTTATGTTTACTCTTTTTCGGCAAAAAAACAACTATCGCAGCACCTTTATCTCCGCGGAAAATCTTTCCGTATCTCGCAATGCAGATTTTTCCTCTCGTGTCGATATTCAGAGTTCGGTTCAAATTCATGAAGTCTTCGATGGTGGCGTAATTCACATAAACTAATTCACCCTGAAAACATCGGGGATATCAGTCCAGAAAAGCACAAAAACTACACAGTACGGTCGGGAATCAAAGTAACCAGACTAAAAAACGTCACCAAACACACAATGTTCAGTCATTTATTGGGATATATCTGGAAGCATATAGTTAACTATTTACTTAATAATGATCATCTAACCCTATACAAATGCTCATTTGAACAAAAATATTTCTACCTCTGGTGAACCAGCAGCCGAGTAAGCGTTGAAAGGATCGACAACATCCGGGTCATTTTGCTCCTCATCTAAGACCAGCTCTTGTCGTTGCGAAATATCCGTTTCGGTTCCGTTGCTTAGCAACACAGCCACGTAGTTGGAATCGTTTTGATTCGGGTAGGAAAGTAAAACATCGTATTCGGGTATAACAATCGAATCCAATCTATATTCTTCCCATCTGCTTTTTATCAAATTGACCAGTTCCACTTCTTCAACGGTTCGTCCCGCAATATGAGGTTTCTTGGTCAGTTCCCTGCAATGTAGAAAAACTGTCGCCATACCTAACACTTAGAGCTTCTGGGTCGGGTGTTTATTATCACATGACTTTCAATGTCGTTAACATACAGAAAAAGGTTGAACACATTTTGAAAAAAACCAAACTTTCTTAAGTAACTCACTCTAAATTATTTCTGATATTTTCACTTTTCATTTCATCCATGAGTTTTTTCTGGATGGAAACATCTTCCTCTGGTTGCTGCCCACCAGATGGAGCTCGTTGGTTTGGATGGCTGAAGTAACCAATCAGAACTCCGACACCAATCCCAACAGCAGCAGTTATCACACAGAATATAATCGTGCGAGATTTTGACATTCTATGTTAACAATCCCAACTTAATTTATGGAACAACGTTTAGTCCACTTAATACAAAACAGTGCAGTTCTGAAAGACGTCAACTATTCATGTAAGATATTAATCCGAGTAACGACAAGTAGATAGCAAGGATTTTGCTAAATGAGTTATTGCAACATCACTATTGCCGCAATAATGAGTTATTTGTCACTCATGTTGCTGCCAAAGTCTAAACACGGCGAGTATCTCATGCGTGTCAGCTGCTTACACTTTAATTACAAACGTTGATTGCCTATCCTGTACATAATGCGTAGAGCAGGGTGATGGTCTACGGCGTCCCTAGGGGCAAAGGGCGATTACCTGGGGTCCATAGACAGGGTCCGAACTCCGACACCATACTAAAAATTAGCTGTTATTACACAGAATAAAATGGTACGGGATTTTGACATTGTATATATATAAGTACCACTAGCTTCCTGTTATCAAGTTTTTGTGTAGTAATTTAAAAACGTCAGAAAAGCTTTCCCTGATGCAAAACGCATCACACGCGTGCCAAGAAAAGGACACCAGCATACAGCTCAAATACTTCCATAAAATATTTACAAACTTCACACTAACCATACAAAGAGATTGTGATTACAACAAAGTCAAGGCAACAAGCATTTCAACGCTTGCACAAATTCGCGAGGTGCTTTTTGCTAGAGGGAAAAACGAATGCGCTTGTTCGAATTTCCGTGTAGCAGCAAACACAATAAGGTTGATTAGGAAGCCCGTCAGGCACTTTTCTGTCACAATGCCTAAAACGAGTACATCCTGAAATAACCTTTATGTTTCAAAGATTTACAAAAATTTGGATTGGAAGTCTGAAACCAGTATTTGAGTATGATTTATGTCATTCAAACACATTTATTTACTTGATCTTGACCTGACTAACCATAACATACACCATTAAATCCTCAATCTCAAACTCTGCGGCACATTTTTGACAGATTTTTGTTCATACTGCATCGCTGGTCAAATTTTGAACGGTCTTAAAGTCATTGATACACTTTTGACATTGTATTATCGAAGCATCAAGAGATTCACTCTTTGTCACCAAAATTGCCTCCAAATTGCACGTGGTGCAACAAACTGACAACATAGACATCATATCTAACCTGATGTTTTTAATTGTTTCAAGTCGGTTCTTTCCCCAAATAAAATTAAGGTTTTCCGCAAATTTTGGTTAACAAAAAGTCTTGCATTAGCTTCCATCTACACGAAGACACGAAGAGCAATTCTGATAAAAGATTTTAAAAACTTTTTCGTGAGCTATTTTCGTTGAAAATTTCACAAATGTATAGCTCTGCTTGTTTGAAACCCAACACTGCGAGTCAACCAAGCCGTTCCTAAAATATCACTCCCGACTTCGCTTGACAAAAAAATGCATGATGACTGTTTGCGTATCGTTGGCTGAGCAAACACTCTGCCCATTTATGAGTAGTTTATATTTGCCTTCCTTGTATGATCATGCTGTTCTGGGAATTGGGGATAAAACGCCGATGTTTGCATTGTGCAAGATTGATAGACCCTAAGCAAAACGCTTGATTTCGAGCTTCCTAATACTAAAATAATCTGGTACACAAGCACTCATTGCTTAATTTTTTTTTTCAATGGGAAATTTAAGAGTTTTACTTGCAGTGAAAACGCCCGCAAAGGCAAATGCCAAGAACTACTGATTTAAGTATACAGTATACATACACAGAAACAACACAAAGGATGTAATGATCGGTGAAAAGATGTAATCTTTATGATGGAACACAAACTAAACAGGAACAACAGGTTGAAGAGTGGCAGCAGCCGACAACACGTGGAAGACGACGATGGAATATTGTCTTCTCACTTCATCCCAGGCATCCTCATCGTTATCTGCGATATCAAACATGGCGTCCACGATCCCTGGGAACGCTGTGTTGCCGTAAGTGTTGTGTTGGCTCGGTGCCGATATCACGTGTCTACAAGGTTGTACAAGGTTATATGAGTCGAAAATCAGCGCTAAAACAATGGAAAATCGGTTCCTTGCCGCTACATTAATTTAATTTAAATGCTTTGTCGTAGGTCGGGAAACAAATAGTTTTAAAAATTCCCCAGTAAAGCAAGAGTTGACGTCCGCATGTAAATACTTTACCTGTAAGCAGTTCTACCAGGCAGTGGGTTTTGATCAAATGAATGCTCTCTCCAACTGCATCAGTTGGTCGTTGGCTGATCTTACCGATGAATAACTTAAACAAACATAAGAAGATTTAACTTGTTCTAACAACAAGATACAGACCCATCGGCCCATGAGTAAATCCGTTGTTGGTGTTTCATGCAAATATGTTTGTTAAGATTAGGATTTTAGCCAACACTTCTACTTACTCTGTTTTCTCGAGGTCTTCAATCCTAGAATGAAGATCAATGGCTGATGTTTTGAACTTCGCGATGGCATTTTCCAACTGACCTGATAAAAAAATTTGTAAAAGGAGAAGAAATGTAGAAGGAAAACAACTATTGTATTCTTTAAAGCTGCAGACAGTTGAGCATACATTGTTTCGACGTATAACGTCTTACCAGCTAGTTTAGCGCGATCGTCACCAGCTGCATTGACTAGAGCTTACAAATCGAAACAGAGAAGAAATAGTCATGCGGTTCATAAACTACACTGGAGACATTTACGCAGACTTTTGTAAATAAATAATTTTTTTTTTGCTTTATAAAGTGTTCACTACTTTTTTACCAAATTATGAACATTTTAAAACCAAAACATAAAGATTCGAATGTAACACAATAAATATGTTTATCGTCATTCAAACTTGTGTTAACTGATGCTGACCTAAATCGACGCCATGAGCAGTCAAATTAACTCCAGCATTCGCCTTTAGCGGCGCAAACTTATCTTCCAAATCCTTTGCGTAAAGCCTCGCATCAATAGGAAGTATGGTGGAATCAGCCAATCTTCTTCCCACCTCACCCCACATTCGAGTAACCGCTAGATGGCAGTGGAAGTCGGGGTCGACGTATTTTGAGACGAGACTGAAGGTTTCGTACACAGAGTGGTAGACAGGGTATGACGCCAGTCCTGTGCTCTGTAAGAATAACGTTTATGTCAATTTAAAGCTGTTTTTGTAGTGGTTGAACTTTTACAAATACAATGGCAGAATGTAACCACTTACATAATCGTGGACGTAGGCGAGGTCAATGGATGAAATTCCGATAAATTGTATGAAAGCGGTGTAATCGCTTCCCGAGCCCAGAGAATTAAAGCTAGTCAAAAAAAATACATGTGTTCATAACCAATGACAGATGTGTGAGCATTTCTGTACAAAACACTATCACATATCCCGTTTTTGTGCCTCTTTTTCTCTGCATTTAAGTTAACACATATTGGTATTTCTTTATTTCGTCGACTCCAAGAGAATCATTTTACCATTGGCTGCGAAAAGCTGGACATGGATTACCTTGGAAGACTTCTATCTGCGTTTGGTCTGCGTGCCACCCAGGTGTCGTATACCGATCCTCTAGAAGCAACTGGGTTTGGAACGATTTTAGCGGTTTCGAAAACTAGATCACTCAAACTGTAGACACCATCAGCATAGAGCGAGTAGTTTCCAGTGATCGAAACATCCACATTGATGTAAGCAACAGCACGAGCTGAAAGCTCTTTCTGGAGCTCCTGCCAGAAACGGCAATATGTTATGAGTTTTAGAACTTTACCATTATATGCTAATGACAGGTTGCTGCAAAACAGGTTAAGACACAACACAAAGACACTACACTATATGTTTTCTGGCTCACAATTAAATAAATATTACTGCCGTCATGTTTCTTTTTGTAACATTAAACAAATGAATCCACAGACGAATATAATCCCCTTAATATAGGCTGTTTCTTTCCCATGGGGTAACCAGGGGTGTTGTTACGTAATGACTAACGTCTTATACTTCTTGACTTATGACACATATGACTTGTATGTGATTGCATGAGTGGAGCAACACTGTCTGGGGAATGTTATTTCACTAGACGATGATATTCTGTTCGAGACGTTGACTTTGAACTTGACTCAAAGTGATTCCAAAGCTCCAACGATTTTGTTTTCCTTTCAAACGAAGCCAGATCACATCAAATCCCCACTCAGGAAAACTTTTACCTCCACCCACTCCGTTGATCCGATCAAACCATATTCCTCCGCTCCCCAACTACAGAATACAAGAGTCCTCCTCGGTCTCCATCCATCCTTCAACATCTTCCCGAACGCTCTCGTCATCTCCAACAATGAAGCTGTTCCACTTGATGGATCAATTGCTCCAAACACCCAAGCATCTCTGTGGTTTCCGAAGATCACGTAGCGATCTGTATGAGCAGAAAGTTACATCAAAATCAGAGAAACTGGCATAGAAATCTTAGTAAATTGCGCGGCAAAACAGGGGCGGTTCCACAAATTTTCGTTAGGGAGCGATTATGATCCAAAACTCATTGTGACGCAATCATAACAATTTTTGTCACCACGGATGGACATATCCGTGCATGCTCCAGACAAAGCTCGTTGATGATCAACGAAAGTCAATCTTTATATCATGTTATAATATTCAAAAATGTTGCAGTGTCAGACAATAAGGTGGCGTTAAATAGAAGTAATCTTCTGATATAAATTAAAGTGGTTTATTTCTCCGACGTTTCGTCTCACGTGATTTCACAAATGGTGTTATAGCATGTCCTTTCCTCTTGTGCCTTTGAGTGTTGTGTGTTATTTCGTTTCAATTGTGGTGTAAAGTCCGGATGAAGTCTTGCTGTATGGCAGACGAAACGTCGGAGAAATAAACAACATTAATTTACGCCAGAAAAAAAGTTCTTGTTAAATTGTATCATGCCTGGCAGCAACAGTAGAACAATATCGTAAATTATTCTACCTGAGTGACCGACCCATCTTCCACCACGCAGATCTGCCCTTGCGGTAAATGTGTTGGTATTTGTTCTGGATATTTCTATTAATTTAAGTCGCTTACCCGGTTCGTAACTTCCTCTGATATATCCAATCACGTTGCGGATTTTTGCCACCTCGGTTTTAGTTTTTACCGACATCTTAATCTTTCTACAAACAACCAAAGTTCATTACTAACAACTATTCCATGTTTCTGTATGCTTCATGGTAAAAAACGTTGTAGATTGTATTTCCACAAAGTTTTGACCGTCGGATATTCTGTATTCATAAGCACGGGGCCTTGTTAGTTTGAATCTTGCGATTCTACTTTAAAAGCATATATGGTTTTGTTTTCCAACCAAAATATCCCCTTAGTATAACAATTTGTCGATGTTGCAATGCAATTGTTTAACTAACATGTACTAATACTGTAGTGCATGACATTAGGACCTCCTGAGACCCTCAAGTATAGACACAGTGCCTAAAATAGATCAAAACAAAAATCTCCTCATTACTTGTTCGCATGATCGGCCGAAAATCCGGGTCCGTATCTGTAAGTAATGTTCAACCCTCCCTTCCACGTTGGTTCAACAGCAGCCCCACCAAGTTTTGATAAATACTTCCACGCATCGTTGTAACCAATCGGCGTCACTGGAATCTTCGGGAGACGAATCAAATCTATCGGTTTTTTCCAGGCGGATTCTACATAATAATATGTCACTTTGCCAAGACATGCTTTGTGTCATCCCAAAAGAACCTCTGTCATTGTAAACACCATTAACATTCCACCCATAGTTCCATTGTGCCATAAAGGTTAAAATCGTGCAGACAATTTATGTTTATTACAGGATATTCGAACTTAAATCGCAACTAATACTATGTCGTTCCAACTACTACTATTATGCCGCTCCCAGAAAAGTTTACTGTCCAGGATTGTAAAATAAAACGTTTGATCTTTCACGCACGTTTTAATTTCAGTTGAAATACCATGCCTTACAAAAGGTAAACTGTTTTAAATGCCAGGTTGGCTCATGCGCAATGTAGAGGTTTGCAATGCAGACATTCTTTAGGCTGGATTTCTAAACCATCAGAAGGAAACAACACAGATTAAACCGTATCAAGCTAGACACACTGAAAATGAACGACAGTGGAACATTGTCGACAAACAACTGCTTTGGAACCAATAGTATTATCGGTTCTGTATCACGTGTCACCATTTGATTTTCTGGAAAGAAAACTTTAAAAACTACACAGAGAACGAACATGAATTCACTGCCCCCCAAAAATAATATTGTTGATAGGTTGTCGAACCAGTGGACATATTGTAGTTACGCACATACGAGTTTATTGCTGTCTACCGTGCCGCAAAACTACAGTAGCAAGTAACGTTGCTGCATTTGTTTGTTGAAGAGGTGAGCCATATAAAAAAAAGAAGAATGCATTCCAATAGTCACGGGAAAGGTTTTCAAATAATCACAGTGAAATTGCATTTGAACGTTGCGACCTCTCCTTTGTGTTGTCAACCCGCACAGGTCATAAAACTTTTCCATGCATTTGGACTAAGACAAACAGAAACTCGACCAGCATGTGTTAGGGGTAGATAGGTTTTAAAATCTCCACAACAAATTTTACAATATTTCTTATAGAATATAGAAATTATTCTCCGCTATAATCTGTTTACAAAAAGTCTCTTATTTACTATTTTATGATAATGTATTCTGGTATTACAAACCCAACGAGATGTAACTCATAACGGTACAAAAGGTGATAATTATCAGAATTCGGATTACGTAATCTTTATGCAACTTGAGTAAAAGTCACAAAAAGTAATTTGTAGCAGCGGCAAAGATAATATCCGAATCTAGAAGTTACTTTTATCCACAAACCTATAGAAGGATAGTTGGGGGTCTGTGGGTCCCCGTTATCCGTCCACAAAGTCCCACGTTGGGCCCCAGTCCCAGGTAGGTACCAGTCATTGGGGTAAACATCAGCCCATGGTACAGTGTAGTCAATAGGGTCTGAGTAGATAATCAGTCCGATGCATCCGTATTCCTGGGCCAGTTTAGCTGAATGTACAATCACAGGTATTGGTGCTTGTGCATAAAACACGATTGTACTAAACGTGTAGTACTGAAAAATTTTGCAATATAAAGAAACTGCGGTCACCTTTGTCTCCACGGAAAATCTTTCCGTATCTCGCAATGCAGATTTTTCCATTCGTGTCGATATTAAGAGTTCGGTTCAAATTCATGAAGTCTTCGACAGTTGCATAATTCACATAAACCAAATCACCCTGAAAATCACCGAGTATATTTGGGTTTGTATGTTGGCAACTGCTCTCATAGCTTTTCTGACGAAGCGTGAAAAATTAAGACCAATAAATTACCCATTTTATTTCACCCATTTTTGCATTACAGTTGCTGCCAAACTTCATATAATTTTTAAAACAACTGCCCTTCTGCAAAAAAAAACTTAGCAGATGTTATGTAATCAACGTTTCAAACAAATCTACGTTTATTTTTGTGCCAGAAGGTCAGTTATTTAGAATATCCATTTTTGTAAAATCATAAAAAACAGGTACAGAAAAATTTTACATAAACACTTGCGTGTGCTTGATTCATTTAATCGCAGTACAGCTTTCAACTACTTTACCTCTGGTGAACCAGCAGCCGAGTAAGCGTTGAAAGGATCGACAACATCCGGGTCATTTTGCTCCTCATCCAAGACCAACTCCTGTCGTTGCGAAATATCCGTTTCGGTTCCGTTGCTTAGCAACACAGCCACGTAGTTGGAATCGGTTTGATTCGGGTAGGAAAGTAGAACATCGTATTCGGGTATAACAACCGAATCCAATCCGTCTTCTTCCCATCTGTTTTTTATCAAATTGACCAGATCCACTTCAGCATTGGTTCGACCAGCAATATGAGGTTTCTTGGTCAGTAGCCTGTGGTTTAAAGTCAGGTTTGTCGCTATTTGAAGAACGAGCCAGCATGGCAATTATCAAACGAAATGATAAAAGCAAGGTGGATCACGGGTTTGACTGATATGACATAAGTTTACTATATCGTTGTCCTGCTTTATACGGTGCTGGCCGACTACAAGATGTATAAACGCGTTCAGTCATGAAACTAATGAAACTCACTCTAAATTCTTCCTGATATTTTCACTTTTCATTTCATCCATGAGTTTTTTCTGAATGGAAACATCTTCCTCTGGTTGCTGTCCACCAGATGGGGATCGTTGGTTTGGATGGCTGAAGTAACCAATCAGAACTCCGACACCAATTCCAACAGCAGCAGTTATCACACAGAATATGATAGCGTGAGATTTTGACATTCTAAGTAAGTAAATATCACCTACTTCCTAACACGACAGTACTGGAAATTGCAACGTAAAATATTCAAGGCTTAGTATGCAAATCGTATGGGCTTCAGTCGTGGTCGTTACTGATATACTGTTTTCAAATGAAGGCGAAGCATGTAAGATGTATTAAAACCTGCTGAAATTTGGAATGGGGTTCTGGAATAGCTCAGAAATCATGCCCTATGGTAAACTCGTGCAACTAATTGTTGGTGACAAAAGCAACTACACCCTTGATTGCGAGCTTCGTCTGCGCATGGCTTCTAATGTCACAAACGGTATGAAGCAATTGCATGCATTGTTATGGTATACAAAACACACATAATAAACAGTCCTCCTAAATAGAACAAACTTGCTTGCGACGTCGAAGATACAACCACGAATGCACGTTTTCCCTATCGCAGGGGACACAGTCAGTCTAACTGCATTGCGAATGGCTCGACAAACCTTATCTTTGCTTCAACACCTGCATCAACTTTAATCGAAACGACTTTTTCTCTGAGGCGTAATGCGCAAACAAACCGTTAAATAAACACTGTTGAACTTTGTCGTTCTGTCCCAACATAATTAAATAAATATTTAAATAAGGCAGTGACACCTGGCTCAACCTTGCAAAGTCACGGGACCGCTGTCCTGTATTCAATAGCGAGCTGGCGCTTTCGCTTGCGCCAATAAAAAAGCGCAAGCTTGGTTGTGTGCACAACAACATTAATTGCACGGCACCTTCTGCACTGAGGTTGATGCCACAGCTTCCTAAAATACTTCGAAAACTTTTTCTTGTTATAAAACGATGACAGCCAGTCTTTAAGTCATTACAAATTGTCACTTTCAATAAACTCCTTTCGTGTAAAAAAAAAACAGGCGACATTAATTCAAAACCATTTGTCGTACACGAATAACTTAATTATGTGCGGTGAAAAATGGATTAGAAAAGCTAAAGTTTATATACTGATCATGCTAAAGCAGACGCTTCAACTGTCTGACACTCGGTCGTTTTGCTTGTTTAGTTGCCTGCCTACCTCTTCTGTGCACGCCTTGCTGCAGCTCAGCCTTTTCTATCACTTATTTTGGACACAGTAGTGTTTGAAACGCTTGCTTCGTCATGATTAGCATATTATCTTTTGGCATTGGTATTCAGAAACTTAATTAAACATTGATATTATGCTTCTCTTAAGTTAAACGCTCTTTTCGATGTAGAAACATATTTTTCATTCTATTTCAAGTAGTGCACCAATTGATACCGAGGCATCACCTAGGAACTAAAAGTTGCCGGTTTTGTCTGTTCGTTTGCCAGCGAGCGGACATTTCTAAGGAAATTCAATAAGAACCTTCATTGAGCGAGTTGACGTGCGACTGCTATCGATACGCAAAGGCTCAGACACCACAGGATCACCAATACACTTGCATAAACAGGAACAAAAAGTAATACAAACTATACTTGATCAGTGAACAAAGCCATCCTGGCAAGCTGTCGATTGATAACAGCATGGAGAGTATCTGTTTAATATCACAGAAACTGATAAAATATACTATCAGAGAATACAGTGCTCTCTGCTTGATTGATATTTTCAGAATTACAAAATGACAAATTATAAAAGCTGTCATAACATCTATACGCCAGAAATAGGAACAACAGGTTGAAGATTGGCAGCAGCCGACAACACGTGGAAGACGACGATGGAATATTGTCTTCTCACTTCATCCCAGGCATCCTCATCGTTATCTGCGATATCAAACATGGCGTCCACGATCCCAGGAAAAGCTGTGTTTCCGTAAGTGTTGTGTTGGCTCGGTGCTGATATCACGTGTCTGTGAGAACATACAACAAACTTATTTTCTTATTTCTGAAATATGCATTAGTTTAATTATGAATATGCAGTTTTTCTTCACAAGAACAGAATTCTAAGGCATACCCTCTTGACATATGACAAAGCAACTAATGTAAAAACATAACCTAATTCCTGTTTAAGCAAGCAATTTAAAATCATTCTACATGAAAAAAAATAATTTGGCAACAGTTTACCTGTAGGCAGTTCTACCAGGCAGTGGGTTTTGATCAATAAATGCTCTTTCCAACTGCATCAGTTGATCGTTGACTGATCTTACCGATGAATCACTTAAACAGAAACGGCCATAAAATTTGCAATCCTTATACATTCTTAGTAAACACATTCGCTTACTCTGTTTTGTCGAGGTTTTCAATCAGAGAATGAAGTTTATTGGCTGATGTACTGAACTTTGAGATGGCATTTTCTAGTTGGCCTGGACAAAAAAACATAACTTGTGAAACTGTTTATTTTAAAGGCTACAATGCCTAGGCTGGCAAGCCTGCAAACCTAATGATCGCGATACGTCAGTTATGATCGTTAAACAAGGACCTGCACAGTGGGGCGTTTCTGACAATCATGCAATTGAATGAAATATTACTGCGTTAGTTGAGGAAGTTTATCAATTCAATTGTAGTTTTTAAATGATATGTTAGTACTGAGTCATCATTTACACAAGTGACACTAACCTAAATCAACGCCATGAGCTGTCAAATTAGCTCCAGCATTCGCCTTCAGCGACGCAAACTTATCTTCCAAATCCTTTGTGTAAAGCCTCGCATCAATAGGAAGGATCGTGGAATCAGCCAATCTTCTTCCCACCTCACCCCACATTCGAGTAACCGCTAGGTTGCAGTAAAAGTCGGGATCGACGTAATTTGAGACGAGACTGAAGGTTTCGTACACAGAGTGGTACACAGGGTATGAAGCCAGTCCAATGTTCTGAAAACAAATCTTAATTGCAATATCGTGTTGCTGTTTCTGTTTCTGTCATGTGTGTTATAATTTCTACGAAACTGACCTTTAGACACACATACACGTGGATTTAATTTCATTGACCTTTTGATTTCTATTCAGCATGATTCTTTCTAAGGATAATGTCACTCCTGGAATTGGTGCTACAGTAAGAGCGTTAGCTTGTTCCCTTTATTACGTTTCTTTGTTTAAATCTGACATATGTTTTAGTGCCATTACCACGATGAAGTCTCACTGCATCGCTGGCGAAACGTCGACAAAATGAAAGGTTTTGTGCCAGAAAGCTACTTTCTCCTGTTTGAAATCCTATTTATTGGCACCCTTGTATTATTTTAATGAACGCAATCTGACTGCAAAGATAAAAACACTATGAGCCACGGTTTACACAATTGAAGGTTACAAACTATCATTACTGGAAAAATTTTTGAACTGTTTATTTTCATGGTGGTACAATTTGGGTTGAACAATTAGTTTCTTTAATGTGATGAAAAAAAACTTGACTTACAGGATTGACCACGTAGCGCATATTGACCGATGAAATTCCAATAGCTTGTAAGAAGGTTGTATAATCACTTCCTGATCCCAGCGAATAAAAACTAGTGATAAAAGCTTTGTTTGTAAAGGTGTTTCCGTTACAATTTGTTCATTTGTCTATGATCACGTCCAGACATAAAAATAAATAATAATTCCAGGCCGTTTGGTCGGCAAAGTCGTCTAAGACTCACACAAAGCTGCACTGAAGATACCTTACAGGTCAAAACAGTAGCCATCTGTCTGCAGCTCACAAAAATAATCCCAATGTTTGCGTTTGAACAAATTTATCCTTAAACTAATGATTGGGTGAATTTTCTTACCTTGGTAGATCTCCCATGGAGTTTGGAGATCGTTCAACCCACGTGTCGTAAACAGAACTCCTGCTAACATCTGGGTTAGGAACGATTTTAGAGGCTTCGAAAACTAAATCACTCAAACTGTAAACGCCCCCAGCATTTAACGTGTAATTTCCATTTACTGAGGCGTCCACGTTAATGTAAGCAACAGCACGGGCCGAAAGCTCTTTCTGGAACTCCTGCAAAACACGGAAATACATCCAGAAGCATTTGATCGAAATGTTTATTTGTAGTTACTGTAGTACTGTTCAACGTTCCTGTCGGATACGTAAAGAAAGGGGGGTTTTAATTTCCTAATGACTATACATATTTTTAACTCTTCCTAAAATATCAGCACAGCCAATTGAGTTTACAGCTCATAGTTATAAACATCTTTAAATCCAGCAAAACCCTTACCTCCACCCATTCTGTCGATCCGATCAAACCATATTCCTCCGCTCCCCAACTACAGAATACAAGAGTCCTCCTCGGTCTCCACCCATCCTTCAACATCTTCCCGAACGCTCTCGTCATCTCCAACAATGCAGCTGTTCCACTTGATGGATCAATTGCTCCAAACACCCAAGCATCTCTGTGGTTTCCGAAGATCACGTAACGATCTAAACGTGTTGGAAATAAAGGTTGGTTTTATGTAAAGTGTTGCCATGGGTAAAACCCTGTACGTGAACCAAATCGTCAATGGTATGCATTTAAAAAAACATACAGGTCCTGAATTGTTTTTCTATGTGCGTGTATGCTTTGAGTAGGTCTGGATCCAAGCAATAAAAACATCACTATGCAGTAATGGGTAAGGCAGACACTGGTGCACGCTTGTCTGGTGCAAGTTATGTAAATTAATAAAATTAACCATTACTTTACATGCCTTAATATTTAAATGTGGAAAAATATCGTTCTTATGTTTTATTCCGATACTTTGCACTGGATGTACATAAATAATACTAAATCAGTGCTAGTGGTGCCAGGCATAGTGATTACTACAAAACCCGTCTTGTAGTGATATAAGAATGGTGTTAAAAGTGTATGATAACTGTAGACCAGAACAACATGTAACATCAATATACAAAATAATCCTGTATTTTAATAGTTTGTTCTTCTGGCACAATAAAAACGTACGGGCCCACCTCAGGAAGCCTTGTTGAATAACAGGCTAAACTTCGGTCAATAAAGTTAGTTTTTATTGTGCCAGAAGAACAGACTACTAAATTACAATATGCCTGGCAGCAACAGAAACTTTATAATCCTGTATCTTTACCTGGTTCGTAACTTCCCCTGATATATCCGATCACGTTGTGAATTTTTGCATTCTCAGTTTCAGTTTTTACCGACATCTTAATCTTTCTGCAAAACGGCATAAGTTTTTTTACTATGCAAAAACTATCCTTGTTTTATCACGTAATAAGTAAAAAACGGAAACTATTTGGCATTTTCGCACCATTGCAAGTTGTAAAGTCTTATCCAAAAGCCCGCATGTTTTCTTGGTTTGCAGCGCAAACATTTTCTATCTATAACCAGATCAATTTAAAATTGTGTGTTTTCCAAATTTAACGACAATAGTTTATGTAGTTTAGGAAAAATGTGTTCAAAGAAAATACTTCCACATTACTTGTCTGCATGATCGGCCGAAAATCCTGGTCCGTGTCTATAAGTAATGTTCAACCCTCCCTTCCACGTTGGCTCAACTTCATTCCCACCAAGTTTCGATAAATACTTCCACGCATCGTTGTAACCAATCGGCGTCACTGGAATCTTCGGGAGACGAATCGAATCTATCGGTTTTTTCCAGGCAGTGGCTGCAAGGTAACTTCTCACGCTACAGATAGTCTCATGGTCAGGTTCGCAAACCAATGTAAGCACAAGCCACATTCCGTACTTCCAAATGCCATGAAGGTAAAACCGTGCAGAAAGTAATTTATGTTTCCACTATACAGGGTAATTGTGTAAATATCGTAGCCAATCATAGGCGTATTAACCATTATGCGAACAAGGCATGCCTCTTCGTCCGCCAAACATCCAGGCCAACCGGATACATTTACGATGTTAGTCCGGGAATGCATTTGTTAATTAACGAGATGTAATAAACCATGGAAGAATGCATTCCTATAGTCAGCAAAAAAACTGCTACTCTCCTGTCTGTTCCCACGTCACAACAGATGTCATAAAAACTTTTTTAAGAGGTCAGCAACAAATATTTTAAAAAATGCACGGAAAACACTTCTCCAGTCTAGTGCTCTAAATAATAGTATATTCATTACAAAAAGTTATAAATAAGTGAGATTAGACCATGGGGTGATCTTTATACAAATTTGACCTCATGGCTTTAGTACAACTTTGACATGTTTTGATTTTCCCGTCTCATAAGCCAGAAAAAGTTATCTTTGTGGGTTGGGTATGTTTTTGGTTGCTACGACGTGTTTCATAAATTAAACTGCGTTCAGATCAAAGGTGTTCATATAACTGTAAAAGTTTCCACCTGTGTCACGAACAACATTGGAATAAAGGTAGATTTCAGGAAGAAAACGTCTTTGATGCTACAACATGGATAATTTTGGATACCACCAACCACACTTAACCACAAACCTATAGATGGGTAGTTGGGGGTTTGGGGGTCTCCGTTATCCGTCCATAAAGTCCCACGTTGAGCCCCAGTTCCAGGTAGGTACCAGTCATTTGGGTAAACATCTGCCCATGGTACAGTGTAGTCAATAGGATCAGAGTAGATAATCAGTCCGATGCATCCGTATTCCTGGGCGTGCTCGGCTGATAATAGAATCACAAGTCATGGCAAATGCATTGAATCCAACGATTAGTGTGTTAAAACCTGCTGTATAAAACCACTATCGCACCTTTATCTCCACGGAAAATCTTTCCGTATTTCGCAATACAGATCTTTCCTCTCGTGTCGATATTAAGAGTTCGGTTCAGATTCATGAAGTCTTCGATGGTGGCGTAATTCACATAAACCAAATCACCCTGAAAACATTTAGAGTCTCTTAGGTCCTTTTTGGCGTTAATTACTGCAACTTATTTTTAACACACTGGAATTCGAACCCATGATATCCATGGTACAAATCCTTGTCATTTTTTTCATGATATATTGGTCGGACGCCTTGTACGATGTAGCTTTCAAGCATTTTACCTCTGGTGAACCAGCAGCCGAGTAAGCGTTGAAGGGATCGACAACATTCGGATCATTTTGCTCCTCATCCAAGACCAACTCCTTTCGTTGCGAAATATCCGTTTCGGTTCCGTCGCTTAGCAACACAGCCACGTAGTTGGAATCGTTTTGTTTCGGGTAGGAAAGTAGAACATCGTATTCGGGTATAACAACCGAATCCAACCCGTATTCTTCCCATCTGTTTTTGATCAAATTAACCAGATCCTCTTCATCAACGGTTCGACCAGCAATATGAGGTCTTTTGGTCAATTCTCTGTAATATAACCAAATGTATGTCATCATTGTTCCCTCTACTGCAGTTGTGCAGACGTGCAAAAGTCGAATTAATTTATTAGAAACAATCACATGGAACTTCATATACGATCCATCCCAAAATAGTTCGCGTACCACAGGTTGGAAACGTGCTCTATAGCATAGTGATAATTAAACGAAAAGCTAAATGCAAAGCTTTTTATAGTGATACGATTTTAATGTTACTTTTCATATATGTTGTACAGTCCATACAAGACTTGTAAAAATGCTGTTTAATTATATCTTAAAGAAGCATTAACGCCCAAAATACAATATATACAAGTTGTTGATTTCCCGATTCAGTAAACGTGTTGCAACTCACTCCAAATTCTTCCTGATATTTTCACTTTTCATTTCATCCATGAGTTTCTTCTGAATGGAAACATCTTCCTCTGGTTGCTGTCCACCAGATGGGGATCGTTGGTTTGGATGGCTGAAGTAACCAATCAGAACTCCGACACCAATCCCAACAGCAGCGGTTATCACACAGAATATAATGGTATAATATTTTGACGTCATGTTGCATGTAATTTTACTAAACTATGCTATAAAGCATTAAGTTAACGGCATTATTTTACGCAACAGCACAGAGGTTTGTACCGCACACCACGCCGTGTGTCCTGCGTGTCGTGACATCACTTAATAAATAACACAAAGAACCTGTTATAGATAAAAACACTAAAACTGTTTCTGTTTCTGCCGCCTGTAGGTGTAAAACTGCGTCCTGGTGTCTATATTGCACACGCTCAAAGCCAGAACTTCACCAGACCATCGTACTGTTGAAAGCATATGTTTAATTGGAATGTTTGCACCGTATTTAAAATGGGAGTAATGATGTTTGCTTTGTGCATTGCAACGACGTACCCGCAGGTTATTTGTTTGCTGACTTTAGGGGTACGGTTCTGCATCAAACGCAAAGCAAACATTATGCAGAGAATGCATTGTCAGCATTACTGTCTTGGTTTTGTGTTTGATGATTGCCCGACAGTAAATAAAAACTTATCTGAAAGTACAACTGCCCAAGCTTACCTTAATTCCACTGCATTGTTTTTGATTGACATGGGCATACTTTTGATATTACGTAATCAGAGCGAAGATACAACAAACAAGTAGTCACTAACAATTGCACCAAACTAATCTTGGAGATTACGAAGCACTTTGTCACCAAATTACACGTGGTGCCAGCAACTGACGACACTTTTTTTTAAAATCGTTTTTTAAAAAACACATGTTTTAATACAAGTACTACTTAGGCTTGACACAAAAGAAATGACAGATAGCCAGGGAATAATATTCACATGGTTACATTTGACATCCTGCTTTTGTGGAAGATTCCAGCAGTGCGAGTCACGTAAACATGTCACTCTACAAAATGCTTTAATGCTTGCTTTTCGCTCGTTGGATGAACAGCGCCTTTATTCAAGGTGGGTTGGTTTTGGTTTGCATGTGTTTCATTCATTCATTGGTTTATTTTGCCCTAAGTATTTCAGTACAAAAAGATGGGGTGTTTACCATCCTTTTATCTTGAATTATCCAGTGTCGAAGCACAAAATGTCATTACTTTCAAACGTAAAATATAGATTCCTGGAATACCAAAATGTAGAAGCTGTTTGTTTCTAACACAGACTGTTTCCAGATCTAATAAAAAAAAGTTATCATAACTAAGAAGGGGAATATTAAGAATATTTAGTAACATTTTTAAATCAGCTGAATTGCACCCGCATCTATGGTTTCTGCAACACCTTGATTTTAGGTTTTACTGCAAGTGAAATTCGCTTTTATTTCGCAAAACTGCATATATTCTGGATATAATGACGCCTTTGAAAACTACTTATTTATTTATTGAAAGAAATCAACCAGTGTTTTTTAATAAGCTATCATAGTAGTAAAGAGCAGTTAATTTTACTTTGCAAGAAAAACTATTTATGACCTTGACTTTGCCTAGGGATAAATCATCAAACAGTAACTATACGTTGTAACTCACTTAATACATTGGAAGTGAATAAATTTCCAACATTTGTTATAGGAGATGTTATGCATTCTATACTGGAACATTTAGTTCGGAACAACAGGTTGAAGAGTGGCAGCAGCCGACAACACGTGGAAGACGACGATGGAATATTGTCTTCTCACTTCATCCCAGGCATCATCATCGTCATCTGCGATATCAAACATGGCGTCCACGATCCCCGGGAACGCTGTGTTGCCGTAAGTGTTGTGTTGGCTCGGTGCCGATATCACGTGTCTACAAGGTCGTACAAGGTTATATTAGTCGAAAATCGACGCTAAAACAATGGAAAATCGGTTCCTCGTATTTGGGATACAAATAGTTTAAAAAATTCCCCAGTAAAGCAAGAGTTGAGATCCAATTTTAAATAATTTACCTGTAAGCAGTTCTACCAGGCAGTGGGTTTTGATCAATAAATGCTCTTTCCAACTGCATCAGTTGATCGTTAGCAGCTCTCACTGCCGATGGGCTGCATTAAGTTAAAACGGCTCAATGACAAAAAATCTACAATACTGGCCCAGCCACTTCTGTTAAGACAATAAACCTTAGAATGTGTATCGATACCTACTTGGTTTTGTCAAGTGTATCAATTCGCGAATGAATTTCTTTTGCTGAAGCAGACAGTTGTGCGATTGCATTCTCCATCTGGTCTGTGGAATAAGCACAATAATCAGAAAAGTTTGTGGTCGGATACGTGATTTTTGTCCTATATCTTTAATTATTTGTATTGGTATACTCATTCACTACCGCCAATGACGGATTCATTTTTAAGGAATCGGTTGCAGTAAGAACCTATCTAGCGAGTTTATTTCATTAGTTTTCTTCCAAAGAAAAAAGTAAACGCCTAGAACCTTTTTTACCTAAATCAACGCCATGAGCAGTCAAGTTAGCTCCAGCATCCGCTTTCAGCGACGCAAACTTATCTTCTAAATCCTTTGCGTAAAGCCTCGCATCAATGGGAAGGATCGTAAAATCAGCCAATCTTCTTCCCACCTCACCCCATATTCGAGTAACCGCTAGATGGCAGTAGAAGTCGGGATCGACGTATTTTGAGACGAGACTGAAGGTTTCGTACACAGAGTGGTACACAGGGTATCTTGCAAGCCCGATGTTCTGTAAAAAAAGTAGTTATTTCATTTCATGTTACATTGGAAATGTCTCACTTCTATATTGAAAGCAACAACATACATTGTCCTCAATAAAAACTTATGGAAAATGGCATGATTTTTCTAAACGTTTTGAACACATTGCATTCATACTTTATATTTCAAGGAAGTTTAAGGTGTGTTGTCTTTCAGTTTAGATTCTACTGTACATAAACGTGTCATGCGCCGAAATCAAGAAAACAACATCGCCAATGCCTATCTGACGAAACTGTCGGGAAACCACAGAGATGGAATATATAAAATCTATGATGAACAAATGGTAGGCATGCGTCACTCACAAAATCATAAATGTGAAGGATGTTGACTGATGGAACCCCTATAGCTTGCTGAAACGTCGTATAATCACTTCCTGAGCCGAGCGAACTGAAACTAATCAAAGGTATTGTTGCCTTAATACACAGTAAAACTATAAAGTTTAGTAATAAAAACTGTACCAACAGCATCTTGGCATTAGCCTTTACTTTCGGTTTAAAAGTAATTGATCAGGAATAGCAGCTTAACAATTTAACTTGCAATACAGTTTTGTAAAGTTTTATAATCAATATCTTCAATAAGACCAAATTAAACGCTGGGAAAACGTTTTAGTTGACAGTCAACCACTCCAATTGTTGACATGTGAAATAAGTTTAATTTTCATACCTTGGTAAGCTCCCATCACCATTAGGATTACGCTTTACCCACGTGTCGTACAGACTTCCACTTGCTGGGTCCGGATTCGGAACCAACTTCGCAGAGTCGAAAACCACATCACTTAAACTGTACACACCCCCGGCACTCAGAGAAAAGTTTCCAACCACAGCCAAGTCAACGTTCAAGTAAGCCACTGCTCTCGAATTCAGCTCCTTTTGATACTCCTGTGTAACAAGAGACAAAAAAATTTTTACGAATACGCGATATTAAAACGATACTGCTAACAATTGTAGTGCTCTTAAAAAAAGTGCAGCTTTCCTTCTTAAGGTTATTAACACAAGATGTGTAATATAACATGTATGCATACAAATGAAACGAATATCACGGTGAAGGTCATAACACCTGTGGTTTTTTTTTGAGTAGAATAAATGTGTACATTTCGGCAACAAAGCTAACACCAGTTTTAGGCAACTTTAAGGTTTATTTGACAAAATATAAAAACTTGAGGAAAAGAATAAATGAAATTATCTCATTCACCTCCACCCACTCAGTTGATCCTATCCACGCATATTCCTCTGCTCCCCAGCTACAGAATACAAGAGTCCTCCTCGGTCTCCATCCATCCTTCAACATCTTCCCGAACGCTCTCGTCATCTCCAACAACGCAGCTGTTCCACTTGATGGATCCATTGCTCCAAACACCCAAGCATCTCTGTGGTTTCCGAAGATCACGTAGCGATCTGTACGAAATGATTAAGGGTGGTTTTATGTTCCATAACAATGTTGCCATTAGAACAAATCAGTAAGGGCAAGTGAAAAAGTCACAAACACACACATTAATGTGCCTTTACTTTTAGTTGCATGTGATCTGTCTTTACGTTTCGGTAATAAACCTCCCATCGAGATTCCTGGCGAAGTTACCTGGATTTAAAAAAAAAATACTCGCCTGGTTCGTAACTTCCTCTGATGTATCCGATCACATTGTGAATTTTTGCCACCTCGTTTTCAGTTTTCACCGACATCCTTATCTTTCTGCAAAATGATAACAGATTGAGCAAATCACATTACTGTAGACTTGCAATGTTGCAAAGTACATTAATACAAGATGCACTGACAATACTTTACCATGGGTCAGGAAAAAAATTATTCCACATTACTTGTCTGCATGAGCGGCCGAAAACCCTGGTCCGTATTTGTAAGTAATGTTCAACCCTCCCCTCCACGTTGGTTCAACTTCATCTCCACCAAGTTTCGATAAATACTTCCACGCATCGTTGTAACCAATCGGCGTCACTGGAATCTTCGGGAGACGAATCGAATCTATTGGTTTTCTCCAGGCTGACTCTTAAACCCAAGTTACGTCATTTAACATCAATGATACAATTACGTGTTTTTGTTGGTCGATGATTTAACGTTTAAATGCCCGCGTAAGCAACTCCAACATCATCACAAACCTCAGAAAACGTATTTCTGAAAACAGAACCATCTACACGTTATTTACCATTAAAAAACAAACATGTGCTCTCTGATCCAAAAGAGGTGAATTAATGGCAAAGTTTATTAATTTAAATCCCCTTTTTACGACGCTATAAAGGTAATAAATTTGTTTCATAGTGATTTTACTGCGCATCAAACAAAAATAACTCTCACCACTTTGCTACTATGTGATCATATCTTCTTTGTGTTACAGTGTTAACAAACTTTAAGCAGGTTACTTCCACATGGTAAGTACTTATAGCTGGGTAATTTGGAGTCTGTGGATCCCCGTTGCCCGTCCATAAAGTCCCACGTTGAACCCCAGTCCCAGGTAGGTACCAGTCATTTGGGTAAACATCAGCCCATGGTACAGTGTAGTCGATAGGATCAGAGTAGAGGATAAGTCCGATGCATCCGTATTCCTGGGCGTGCTCGGCTGAAAGTTAAATCGTAAGATTCGGTTTATTCAGCTATTCTTGCTGTCAGGCATGATAAATTTAAAAGAACTGTTCTTTTGGCAGAAGGATACGAGATTTGCATTACAAACGACCTTTCGTCCACTACCCGGAGGGATTTTTTCAGGGTTATTTGGCAATAAACTATCATGTGCATAAATAACACAGAAAAGGGGGGAAAATAGATTACTTTAGTCACCTTTATCGCCACGGTATAGATATCCATATTTCGCGATACAAATTTTCCCTCTCGTGTCGATATTAAGAGTTCGGTTCAAATTCATAAAGTCTTCGATGGTTGCGTAATTCACATAAACTAATTCACCCTGAGAAGAAAATCGAGGTCATCCACCAACTTAATGTCGATTTATGTAATTGAAAGGGAATTTAATGTGAAAATGCGTGGGGCCCATACTTTTGCATAAAAAATCAGCAAAATCGTGTGTTTGTTAATCAGGTTTTAAATTCCAGGTCGAATAAAACACAAACTAGGTTTAAATGATCAAGGTTGTAATACAGATACCACACCTCTGGTGAACCAGCAGCCGAGTAAGCATTGAACGGATCCACAACATCCGGGTCATTTTGCTCCTCATCCAAGACCAGCTCCTTTCGTTGCGAAATATCCGTTTCGGTTCCGTCGCTTAGCAACACAGCCACGTAGTTGGAATCGTTTTGTTTCGGGTAGGAAAGTAGTACATCGTATTCGGATACCACAACCGAATCCAAATCTTTTTCCCATCTGTTTTTGATTAAATTCACGAAATCCACTTCGTCAACTTCTCTTCCAGCAATATGGGGTCGCCGTGTGAGTATTCTGCATCACAAGTGAAAGCAAAAAAGATCTCTCAACACAATCATTCATTCAGGTCCGTTGCCCATATCTTAAACCCTATAAATGGTGGTACATCATTTTTTTGTGTATTTAACTTTATTTTTAGTAGTTATATACTCCTTTGTTTTGCTCGATAATGTCCATTTTTGTGTTACGAACTTTTTGTGGCAGCTCTTCTGGCAGAAGAGTATTCAGCAATTTAACATGCCTGGCAGCGTCAGTAACAAATAATTTGGGAGAGTTTTAATTCGTCCAATTATTTTCCGACTTACCCATTTTTACGATACAATCATAGCCTACCCCGATATTATGTGCCTTAGAGCATTCTTCGATTCGCCTTTTGAATTTTTAAATAAAAAACTTGTATATTTGATCATTGAATAAATTATACTTACTCCAAATTCTCCCTGATATTTTCACTTTTCATTTCATCCATGAGTTTCTTCTGAATGGAAACATCTTCCTCTGGTTGTCCACCAGATGGAGCTCGTTGGTTTGGATGGCTGAAGTAACCAATCAGAACTCCGACACCAATACCAACAACAGCAGTTATCACACAAAATATAATGGTGCGAGATTTTGACATTATATGTTAGCAATCCCAACTTAATTTTCAGAAACACAGTAAGCCCACTTAATACAAAACACTACAGTTCTGAAAGATGTCGACTATTTATGTTCAATTAATCCGAGTAACGACAAGTAGATAGCAAGGATTTTGCTGAATCCGTTATTGCTCCATCACTATTGCCGCAATAACGAATTACTTGTCACGCATGTTGCTGCCAAAGGCTTAACACGGCGAGTATCTCATGCGTATCAGCTGCTTACACTTTAATCACAAACGTTGATTGCCTATCCTGTACATAATGCGTAGAGCAGGGTTTCTCAACGGTGGCCTATGGCGTCCCTAGGGGCAAAGGGCGATCCCCTAGGGTGTACAGATAGGGTCCGCACTAATTGCGTTACATAAAAATTCATTAAAAATTGTGTTGGTCTCTTGGTTTTCGCTGGTCCCTGCATTTTAAATTAGCATTTTGTTTCAAACATTAAAATAATGTTATCTACCTTCAAGCTTTCAGTCTTACTGCTATTACAGACATAAAACAGACCAAAACCCACCAAGTTACCTTCACAAACATTAAGAACAATGCAAATGACATAGAGCTGCGTGCTGTTTCGCTGAGTACGTGGCCCGTATTTACACTTCCGAACTATGTGTGCTCAACTCAATTGTGCACCAAATATTTGTCATAATTTTTTAGCTCTAATATCAAAACCAACGACTACAGATTTTTTTTCAGAGAACATTCAGGATGAGTATTTAACGCTAAAAGAGGTTGTATTTTGCGCCAACCGGTCCTGAAGAATACACACATTTTCAACCACCACAGCATAATTTTGTCCCAATATTGAGCGTTAAGACGAGTATAACAAACGCGTTGTACACTAACATATCCCTCTTTAAAACTATGGTGACGTTTTCAAAAATCATGCAAACACCTTTCCACTGGTCGTCCCTGGGCTAAACACATTCCTCAATCCAAGCTTTCATCACTGAATGCAATTTCACCAGGCCCAAATCAACGTCCCTTTCGGCAATACCATTATGGAAGACTGCCCTCGCGTGCACATCTGTAAAAGGTAACACCTTCACAAGAATATCTTCGCCATCGTTGCACTGTGCCATCCTGTGGCAGAACTCGGCTGCCCCCTTGCGGCCATCATGAGTCGGCAAAGTGTTTTTCACCTCGATCCACACCATGTTGGTTTCCACCTCATTGAGATCGATGCAAACGTATTTCGGCGCGTACTCCAGTACACCTGTTCCAACACACTCTTTTACGGGCTACAGTGAACGTGAATGGTTTTTCCAATTGTTTTACTGTTAATGGTCAACTTTTTCGTGTCTCAAAATCAAATTTCGCTTTTAAAAACTTTTGAAACAGTTGAATGCTAAAGCGAATTATCAACTTGAGACACGGAAACTAATGTCGGCCAATAATTCACAGCGAACAAATCACAAATGATCATAGAATAACTGCACTTCTGTGCTATCGGGCTAAGGCGTTTTGAGATAGTTTTACAGTAAGTAGACAACTTTAATTTTCTGTGCTAATTATGATTCAATACAAACAATATAGCCATTTAACCGCTGGGTGATTCATTAGCAAACGTATCTATTGTAATTACAATCATCACTAATGCAAGTGGTAAGAGTTATGTTCCGAGAAACTTTAGTTGTGATACATGCAACAACATAGTAGAAGGGGCGTTAATTGACTTCGACGTTGTAATATTTAGCGGATTGTTTTAAATAAAACCAAAACGCAAGGGAAAGTAATATAACTATGTGGTCTTAATTACAGCCGCATCAAACCTTCAGCAAATTTCTTCGCGTTATCGTGGTCAACGTGGAGGCGTCCGACCATATCGGTAAGGGAAATAATTCCGGCAGCAGCAAGGACTCCACACTGCCGCATACCGCCACCTAGCGCCTTGCGGAGTCGACGCGCACGTCCGATCAGCTCCTTACTCCCCACTATCACCGAGCCCACAGGGGAACCCAGACCCTGCGCAAATACGAGCTTGCGGTTACTATCTGATGACGCCAGGGAGTATTTAAAACGCAATCAAGTGGAATCACCTTGGAGAGGCAAATGTTGATGGAGTCGACGTACTTAGTGATGGCGCTTGGCTCCACGTTCAACCCCACAGCTGCGTGGAACAGACGCGCTCCGTCCATGTGGACTGGAACGCCAAGCTCGTTCGCAAGAACTCGAAGCTGTGAATTAGTGACACCCTTGTAAGTTAACAGTAGAAAATATATGGTGTAAGTCACGACGTAGTTTTAAGCTTTGCGGAAGTTTATAAAGGATGGAAGCCGAAGGTTTATTTTAAGTTGGCATTATTTTGTAACATGTGAATACAAAAACGTTTTAACAAACTCGGTTGTCATTGCGTATTACTATTGTTACATATTTCTTATCGTTATCGTCTTCCGCTTACGTCTTTAATGGCTACGTGTGATTTCTATGGTGGCTGTTTGGTGTGGGGGAAGGAGGGAATGTACGCGTGGTAGAAACGCGACGTTTTTTTCTATTTTTTTATCGCTTTGGTCGTTTTCGAATGAAACGTATACACCCTGTTGGTTGTAGTACGATTCTACGATCCTTGCGGAAAACAACAGTAAAACACTGATTCGGGAGAGTCACAAAAACCGACAGACCTCTTGTAAGAACGGCATTGGGAGAATCCTCCCGTTCATTGCGTTTTCAACAGCAATTAAAGATGTTTTCGTTCTGTGTGGATCTTTATCATCACGGAAGTTCGCCCTGGCGTCCTTCAAGCTGAAAGTTCCGTCTCTCTTGTTTCGCAAGACATTAAATCCAACTCCACCCCACTGTATAGGATAAATTAGGTCGCTATCAAATGCTATGTATTTGAAAAGCGGCGGGAAATAACGATAGAAACATAAGCAGAGTTTCATGAACTGAGAGATTATAACAATTATAATAGTGGCATTTCATTGAACACGCAGTAGTGGATTTAGTTCCGTTAATGTTTGACCCGGTGTTAACGCCACATATATTGACCTTTAGAGTTTCCTGCGGTCAAATGTTGCATAATGTAGAAAGCCACACGCACTGAAAAGGCTGGCTTAATTATTTAATGCGCTGGCCCCACATATAAAGCCGGCTTAGCAGACTATTTAGGAGAGCCCCAATCAGGTTTACTTACTTTAATGTATTTTCCTTGTAGGGTTATAATTGTCATATCAATTATATTCAGGGTATGACATGAGGTATAGTTTCTAACGCAAGGCAGCAACATTAATATTAGCAAAGTTGTCAGAAAAACAGCAAACTCGGAAATTATCGCCATTCTCACCTGTGCAATTCCCCCTTGCTCGTTGAGGTAAATGTGAGATTCGTCTCCCAGCATTACTTCGCTCGCCCTCTCCCAGCAATGACTCAACACAGAGAGGAGGTTCCCCATCGTACCAGTAGGAACAAACAAGGCATCTTCCTTCTTACATATATCGGCAATCATCCTTTGCAAACCTGCAAAAGATATTATTCGGAATATTGGAGTATATTTTATGAACCACGGCATTACATAAAACCCTAGTAATGTGGTTTATATTAAAAAGTTGATGAATGCTAACCTCCACAAAGAAGAGATTTTGATGAATTTTGCAGCATTTAAAATCATACTGACATGGAAATAGTAATGAAGAATTAAAACATATCTTATGCAGTAAACAAAGCTGACGTTAGCGGTAACAAATAGCGGAAAACCAGCAGGATTTTGGGTGGAATAAGTCATATTATTTTCCCACCAACTAAAATATTGGGAGACCTCTGCGTCCCCATTCGGGATTTTCGCCCATGGAGGTACCAACATTTCGATTGTCGCCATGGCAACAGCAAACGCCAATCTAGGCCTACATGGTAAACTAAAATAATGGAAAATGGGCCACTGTACGAAACTGACAGGTTCTTGTAGGTGCTCATTTCACATGTGTTTATCTTGGAGACAAAACCCATGAATGGCAAAAATTAGAAGACAAAAGCTTACGGTTTACTGTTTGATCTTCCCCGTAAACGTCATCTCCAACTTCGGCTTCAGACATTGCTTTTCGCATTTTATCAGTCGGTAAAGTCAAAGTATCGCTTCGTAAATCAACAACATGTACTTTGTTTTCCATGGCAACAAGTCTATTCTTCTGCGATGCAGCAATTACAAACTTGAATGCAAATAAAACTATGAGGTTAGTGTAATCTAGTGTGAGCGCATTTTTAATCGATCTCATCCGTGGATTAATGAACAGTTTTACGATAACTAGTAGCTGCCGAAATGCATTTTTAAGCTTCAGTTTTGATTTGGGGTTACTTATTTTATTCTGCCAGGAAATAAGGGGCGACTAGACTTTCTTTATGGTCCTCACTTTTGCGACCTGAATATTCCTATATATTGTAACTCTAGAAAAAAAGTGGCTTCACAAAGGTCTGCTTAATGGTTGCAACATTACAGAGACTTTAACCGAAGTGCATACATATGTTAGTAGCAATTTACGATTGGTAGATCGCGTTAGTAAGCATCTAAACTTTGCAAATCATGCAATAACCTGAAAAATTGCAGTTGTTAATTCTACAGTGCCCAGCTAGCCTACACCACAACTGCGGTCAACTTGAAGTCATTCAAATCGCAGGGAGTTTAATACCAAGGTATGTCAAACAAAACCGCACATGATAACGTGGTTGATGCTGGTAAACTATTCCCACCAGAGTTACAAACAACCCGTCCAAAATAATTCCAGAAAATTATCATCCAAATAAAAGACTGCAAAACCTTTTTGAACTGTTTTACATTTATTACTCGAAAGCTTAAATGCTAAAACGTTGAAGCAAGTTGATAATAAGAAACTACATCAGCACTGTGGGCCTGTGTTACGTTTCACAATCACTGCAGAAAATATCGGCCCCTGACAAAACATGTCACAATAATAACCTGAATACAGTAGTTTAAACTAAGTTGGTCCAAAGCTTTAACAAATTTCAACATTTCAAAACAATGACCTGCACAAACGTATCGTGGCATTGATAGAGATGTGCCTGTTATCTAAACAAGGTCTGTTTGTCATAACTTCAAACACTTGCATCGTTCAACATACCCCATATAGTATCCATGCAGTAAGGTTATAGATTTTCTTTTAATATAGAATTTAGAAGCCAATATCATACCAGAGTGGGAAAATTTGCGACGCAATCCTGCATGCCGCATTTTATTTCAGTAAAAAACTGATTAAATGCGTGTAGTGTTGCACGTGCACTGCATCTTTATTGGGACCACACAAAACAGCATAATCTTTTATCGAAAATATTATGCGTGATTTATTTGCCAGGAAATACCTAATGTTCACTTTTAATTTCCTAATTGGGGAGTGACTAAAAAAAACCTGAAAGAATTCTTGCTTTCTATGAAACTACTCAACCATATCCTAACGTGGGAAAACGTGGTCATTGAAGCATATCGGACTGTAGCGTCCAACATAGGTATGCGGTAAGATCATTAGTCTCGACAAAATCAGTTGCCTAAACATGTGACCATCGCTGCAATCAGGGATTGTACATATTTTCATCCAAGGAGGTTAATACAAATTAGAATCATTAATCCTGTACCTTGCATTGTGTCCGCGATAGGTAACTTTGTTAAACAATATGGTAGTCACGCTATACTTTGCACTGTGTCCACGATATGTAACTTTGTCAATTGTTAGGGTAGTCACGCCATACCTTGCATTGTGACCAAATAGGTAGCTTTGTTAAACGTGAGGGTTTAAAGGTCTCCCCCCCCTTTGGATAGAAATATGTATCTTCCCTGTTTCCGATGCAGTCACGTGTTTAGGCAACTGATTTTGTCCAGACTACTGATCTTGGCCGCTTACCTATGTTGGCCGTAACGTTACAACTCCTCTATTGAAGCGTGTTTTCGTTTTTCTAGTTTGTTTTTCTTAAAATAGTTCTGGTCGTAAAATAAGGTTAGAAGTGCTTGAAAGTTGCGTTACTGGGTGATATCTTCCTGAATTTTTTCTCCCAAAGTTAAATAAAATATCTAATGGCGTCCAGCGGAAAGACCGTGGATGGAACCGACGGAAGCGATCATCTTTTTCGTGAGAGAATTGCATCACAATACAAAGTTAGGTATGTTGTTACAATTATATCATGATATGCCAAAACAGTTACCGTGTCTTCAGCTCACTTGGCACTATTGACGTTATCACCTAGACACTCTAATAAATTGGTAGTTTTTAATAGTACCGTATGCTGTCCAGACTGGAAAAAAGGATGTTGTTTGTAAACTTTTATCAATAAACCATGTAAATGGTAACAACTGAAACGTTAGTAACACGAACACAGCTTTAGTTCAATCATATAGACTCTGTTGTTCTTTTTAAAACATTCTAATGCGTTTAAAACTATATGTTTTGTTTGTTGAACACAGTCCATTGTTTCCAGTGCTTCTTACAAATCAAAGTTAAAACTTCACCTAATTGTTTCACTTTTGCCATGGACGATCATATTCTGTCACTTCCTGCAAACGAATCTCAACATCAAACTCACAAACCAAGTAAGCATTTAAATCATTCAAGTGATTGTGGTGCTTGAAAGTAAAGAAACAACAAATATATGCTTGACAGGACAATATTTTTTTCGAAATGTGCCATAAGGAATTGCAGCTAAGTCAAATAAAAGATCACTTGTTGTATATAAATTGCACAAGTAAATGTAAACACCAATAAATAACTAAAAACATTTGTCAATATTTTGACATTTGAAATAGTTTTGTTTTGTAATATTTACACTATTATCATTTTTTGTTGCAACTGACAACTGTGTTTGTGAAATGAAACAAAAACTTTAAGTAACTTTTTAGGTTTTACCTCGTTATGAATGGTGGGAATCCTTGTATCTCTGCAATATCATCATGATCATGATTGGATATTCTTCCCTGCAAAGAAACAAGTCTGGTGTTCTTACTATTTTTAAGTTTGGTTCTGGGGTGTTTGGGATTCTCCCTCTAGTTATTGGATTCACAACAAGATTTTCAGAACTTAAACTGCTCATCTTCCACAATCGATTCAATGCATATTTGTTTGGACAGCCATTTACTCCTCTGTACTATGGTTTTATTGTTATATCCTTGGCAATCAACTTGCATTGTATTTCCTGTTCTATAAAACTTTTGCAGGCTTGGACAGTAAAAGGATTTAAGACAAAGTAGTTCCCCTTGCTGCTTTTATAAACAATGCAACTTTTTTAGTTTTTGTTAAAATATTTTGTGACTGTTTTTCTACAATCGTAAATGAAAACATAGATTTTTTGTGTTGTCCCAGGTGGGGGAAAGGTTTCAATAAACTTTGCATTCGTTTACAAGTTTTCATTACGTTGCAAGACTTCTGCAAAGCATAGTTTGTGTGTTTCGTGTAGAAAATTAGTGCGGTGTTTATGAGATTTCTATTGAAGACCGCGAAATAAAATAGTAGTCGAACTGGTGTGTGTCGTTTCATTTTCTTGAAAAAAATCTGAGAAATATGTGATTCACCAAAAATGGAAACTGCCCATGAATTAACAAAATTTGCGCTGAGTTTAAACAAACGTGTTCTGCCAATATTTGACACGAATGAAACTGCAAAAGAAAAAGTAACAAGCAGTCGCTCTAACACATCGCATGTATCAACAACTCCGTCCAGCGATGCTTCAAAACCAAAACGTTTTTCATGCAAGATATGCTCGAGAGATTTCAAAACTGTTGCTCATTTTGATTATCACTTGAAGGCACATAGGTATGTTTTGTACAACTGTAAATGTTATTGAATGCTACGAATGTAAAACCATGGTAGTAAGATAAAGAGGCGGCCGCGCTCTAGTTCCTGTTCCACCAGATTGGAAATTTTTGTAATTTGCGCGGACGATTTTTTTCGGCGATCGTTAGTTGCGTGTATGGCATATATTTGTGCTGTGCCTGGTGCCCAATATGACATTTACTATCGTTGTTGCGTAATTTTCTTTGTATTCTTTGTGAACCAGCAGTCATATTCTGAAATCATAAATTAAGAAAACTGTGACATTTTGTAAATTGTAAACAAATGCTGATTCATACATGCATTAAAATATCTAAAACCACTTTAATTCAACCAAATACTGAGTGTTAACATGTGGTTCTGACATTGTCATTTCTTGACTTTCAGTGGGATCAAACCTTTTGCGTGCACAATTTGTTTCAAACGGTTTATCACCAAACAAGCTTTGAATCAGCATTGTTTGACTCACAGTAAAACAAGGAATCCAACATTTATTTGCAAAGTTTGTGGAAAGAAGTTCCTGACCAAACAGAATCTCCATAATCATGTGAATACACACACCGGTAAGTTAAACCTGTTAGCTGAAATGTTTTTGTGTAAATCATTGTAAAGAGCCCGGTTAACGTTTACATATAAGCCAGTTTAGCATGAGAAATATAGAAGTTTAAATATGAAACAAAACTGAAGATAGTCTTAATGTTGAGGTGATTTTCATTTTTAGAAGAAAAACCTTTCGAATGCAAGCAGTGCTTGAAAAGATTTGCAGAAAAATCTACACTAACCAAACACATGACAACCCATACCAAAGTTAAGAAGTATTCATGCTGTTTGTGCAACAAAAAGTTTACCCAGGTGAGATACGTTCTTCTTGTCTTACCCTATGACAAGTGGCCCTGAAATAATCATAAACAAATATAATTGTGCATGCTTTTAGTACTTGAAATGTAGGTCATTCTTGTGGTATGAGTACCTACATTTGCAAACATTGTTTGTGGTTTAGAATACAAAGTAACAACAATATGTCACTGGAATTAAATTGTTGAATAAGTTGTTGTAATATCGTCTTTAATCCGTAGTTCCAAGCATTAGTATTTTGCGTGTGTGTTTCTTTCAGTTCATACTTAAATATGCATTTGCAATTTATTAAAAATGTGTTTTGCCTCATATGCCAAGTATATAGATCAATTGTTTGTTTGTTTTAAGGTAACACTCTATTTTAATTATGTATGCATATATATTAAAGCAAACCAGTTTAGGCAAAATTATGAAACTGCCCATATAATATATTTTGGGCACAGCTTTAACGAGATGCTTTATTTACTACAAATTTATGCTTTATATTTTGCAGATTAGCTCCCAACACAAACACATGAAAAAATTTCACATGCCAAGTGTTTCTGATTATGGAGGATTTTTACCAACTTTGGGCGCAGAAGTTGTAACGAGCGAATTACAATTTCTTGAAAATAATTTCAAATCCTGACAAAGTGGAAAATCATGTATTTTAAGTTGGACTGTCACAACATTGTGTGCGGTTTGCTTCTAAATCATTTTACTGGGATTCCAATTCCTGAGTGTATTATGCCTTCAAAAATCGCCAGGTTAGGTCAATGGCATATGGGTTTATGGGCGTCCAGCATACTAAGAATATGTAGAAAGGACAAACGAAAATAATTGTGTAAGATACTTTGTGTACAACTGCAACACAGTGGTGTTGGTTTCACCGAAAAAAAAAACAGTTAAAAAATTTTGGACGCAGGTTATATTTTTTTTAATTTTTCAAATCGCTGGAAAGCCCATGAACTATTACGTTTAAAAAAAACAAGCCGCTACCTTGTAAGATGGTCGAGTAACCAGCGTCCAAATTTTTGTAGCCTGGCTTCCCTCTAGAATCCCTTCTCTACTTTGTTGTTATTCACTTATGCGGAAGTATAAATATGGTGGGGTGAATGTGACCCGCTCTGGTGTTCTTTTTCCAGTGCTAAAGCGTTTTGTTTCGGTAAGAAACCAACATTCCAGTATATTCGTAAGTTAATTCTTTCCAGGAAAACAGTTGAGCAAATTTTCGAGGTGGGTGGTAGAGCCTTCAAGTCACAGCAACAGTTGTGTGTATTGGAGGCAACAACAGTGTACTTATGAGACCTGGAAAAGGAGTGTCAAACATCGGCTGACTTAACACTGTGGTTATTGTTAAAGTTTTAGAGGTAAAATTGTTAAAATGAGTAAACCATCAGAAAGCACATCAGCAGGTCCGTCAACTTCACAAGAAAGCGAAGTTTTACGACAACCGGAAGGTATGTTGTGCGTGCGTGCGTGCGTGCGTGCGTGCGTGATTTTAATGGTTGATATTTGGCATGGTTGAGCACTCGGCTGGGTTCATGATTTTAAACCACAGAAAAAAATACATGACCACAAAACTTGTTCATGCCCTAATACAAGAAAATAATCTAATAGAATAGTTGAAAAGCAATTGGTAACGAAGATATTTTTTATTTTGAAAATCAGTCCCATTCTTACACAAAACACCCACAGCTAAGAAAGTATCATATCCACGTATTTATCAAGCACAATTGGAACGTAGATTACAAAAACACTCCTCCATGGCGGAAACAGGAAATCTAGCTTTCAATACCTTTTCCTTACCTCATTAAGTAAATCCAACTACTGATATTTGCTTGACAGCACGAAATATCTTATGGGATGATTTAAGTTTCAATGACGAGGATTTCAATAATTCGGTTACTAACGGTAAATGAACTGAAACATATTTCTCAAGCACGATACGTGAAAGGGTGAAGTATTTTAAAAAGATTGTAGGTTGTTTACCTCGACTTTTTGTTTTTACACCGACAAAAGAAACGGCGCCAACAAATGTAGCAGTCACACAAAAGGTAAAGACCCGGTCGGTAATTAATCCTTTTAGCCCGAAACAAAACCACAAACGTTTCTCAACAACCCGAAGGTATATTTGTCACCAATTCTGGTTAACACAGTAATTAAACATCCTATGGCTTATCAGGAAAAAACATCATAATTTTTTTTCATATACTTACGTCGTTTTCGTCTGCATAGTTCTGAAACAATCATGATTTTCTTTCATTTTCAAACCGGAATATCACAGTTTTTACGTTTAAAGATGAATCAACGGAGCTGATACAGAAGTTTGTGAAGTCCATTGAAACTAAAAACTATTCTGCCGCGAACGAAGCAAAGTCGCAAATATTGGGGTCATTTCTACGCCAAGGGTTGAAAGCAGATGTCGTAAAAACAAGTGCTGACAAATACAGAGAGAAAGGAAACCATTTTGCCTCGATTTTATTCTACACCCTAGCATCGGACTTGTACCAAAAGGACAGTGGTGGGGAACTAGTGGTGAGAGATCTGAGGGACTGCGTGGGCGGCATAAAAGAAAATGTTACGACTTTGCTGAATCAAAATTGGAAATTTTGGAATTTCTTCCGAAACCGAGATATAGTTCGTGATTACATCATTCCATTCATGCAAGAGACCAGATTCAAAATACAGCATGTGAAAAATATCCAGCGAGAACTCGCATGTTTATGTGAAGTTGAATGTTTAAATGACATCGAATGGAGTCAACGCTTACTGAAAGATTACTCTTCAGAAGGAGCAACAAATAAACTTGGACTTGAAATGATGAGAAATCAATTTGGTGAAAATGCTGCAGATTACACAATTTTTGCAGTGTTTTTAAACAACCTTGGCACTGTGTATGGAATTCAGCGCAGATTTAATATAAGTGAGAATCATTTCCAACAAGCAATTCACGCTTACAATCAGGCCAAAGACTTACAAACAGAAAGAGAGAAGTGGATTCAAAAATGTACCCAGGACCTGGAAAGAGTTCAAAGTCAGTAGAAATGTAATTTTATTGAGAACGCTAATTTTTTTCTGATCGAAGTTGTTTTTTTAAGAAAAACTTTCTCCGTCTGCTTTAAGCTTTGGATCATTCAGACGTTCTAGCTTCGGGTCAAATGTTGATGCGGTGACAAAAGTCCAATGGGGTAAACTATCTTTTTTTAAACCTACCATTGGGCAAATTTATCTGGATGGGATCTTTTCGATCTATGTAAATGCCTCCTTATCTCTGAATCCAACAATTTATACATATACGTAAAAATAGGTCGATTATATTTAAGTTGCGGGGTGCTCCAATAATTCCCATCCAAGTGCAAACGACCTATGAATGATTGTGGGGGTCTTAATATTATTCATTGCTTGGAAGGATTGTACTGCTGCAAAGGCTTTGGTCCACCAATCCATAAAACTTATCCATGCCGTCCCCCACAAAAATTATCTACTAGAATGGTTGGGAAGCATTTTAGTAAATAACTAGAAGTAATGCCATGCTTTCTCATAACAAGGCAGGATCGCCCTACTGGGCAGGCCCTTTATATTTGGCGATCACAGTTCTAATATTCTGATCATAAGGTTCAAAGGCTTCGCTGCCAAGGCGTTGCAGCCAAACTGACCACTCTTTACCAAAAGCATCCCCACCTGGGAAAGAATCACCCCCACGCTCACCCCCTTGGTATGGATTACCAATAGCATCGTCCCACAGTTTCGCAGCAGGTAATCTAGCGTTACATAAATTTGCCTTATACCTCATAGTCTAAATTCAACAATTTATATATCTGCATACGAAAATGGTCGCGTGTGTGTGTGTGTGTGTGTGTGTGTGTGTCCAACACCCGCAGAAATGTCTCACTCAGCCACAAAAGCGTGGAGTGACCGCATAGGAGATTTTTCGCCCATTATGCTTCCGTGTTTATCACTTGACGATAGCGCGTCTATGTTTGGCGCAATCAGGCGAGTGAATAATCTTCTTCCAGCACTGGTTTTCGAAATGGCAGTGCTTGGTCGATGATAAGAGCCTGCATGCGTACCTTTTTCAATAATCGCACCGTTTTATTAACTGATTTAAAGGGTTGATATTTGGGGTAGTTGATCACTCGGCTGTTAAGTGGTTCATGATTTTAAACCATAGAAAAAAGTGCATGGCCACAAAACTTGTTCATGCCCTAAAAGAAGAAAATAATCTAAAAAAATAGTTGGAAAGCAAGTGGCAACGAATTAGATCTTTTTTTGAAAAATCAGCCCCATTCTTACACAAACCGCCCGCAGCTAAAAAAGTATTATTCCGAAGTATTCAGGAAATCTAGCTTTCAGCACCTTTAAGTTACCTCATTATGTAAATCCAACAATTTGTACATATCCATACGAAATGTGCGTGCGTGCGTGCGTGCGTGCGTGTGTGTTTTAACAAGGTCGAATGCAGCATAACTACTTATATTTCCTTGACAGCACAAGATACCGAGGTTGATTCAAGAGATGAGGATTCCGGTATTTCATCGTATTTACAATCGACTACGGGTAATTGAACTTTTTTTCTTTTGCGCAAACAGACGCGTGAATAATTTTTTTACCAAGAGTGGTTTGCGACATGGCAGTGTTTGGTCGATGATTAGAACCTGCATGCGTACCTTTCTCAATAACTGCTCTGTTTTAAAAACTGATTTTAATGGTTGATATTTGGCATAGTTGATCACTCGGAGGTTGAGTAGTATAGGATTTTAAACCACAGAAAAAACTACATGACCACAAAATTTGTTCATGACCCAAATACAAGAAAATAATCTAATAGAATAGTTGGAAAGCAATTGACAACAAAGATATTTTTTATTTTGAAAAATCAGTCCCATTCTTACGCAAAGCACCCTCAGCTAGGAAAGTATCATACCTACGTATTCATCAAGCACAATTGGGACCTAGATTACAAGCATTACACTTCTACATGGCGGAAACAGATAATCCAGCTTTCAGTACCTTTACCTTTCCTCATTATGTAAATCCAACAATTTATACATATCCATACGACATGTATGTGTGTGTTTTAACAAGGTCGAATGCAGCATAACTACTTATATTTCCTTGACAGCACAAAGTATCGGGGATGATTCAAGTTACTATGAGGAATCCGGTATTTCATTGTATTCACAACCGGCTATGGGTAAATTAACTGAAACATATTTCTCAAGCACGATTCGTGAAAGGGTGAAGTATTTTTAAAAGGTTGTAGATTGTTTACCTCGACTTTTTGTTTTTCCACCGACAAAATCAAGATCGTTCGGTAATTAATTAGTTTCGCCCGATACAAAACCACAAACACCCGTAGAAATGTCTTACTCAGCCATGAATGCGACCTGGACTGACCACATAAGTGATTTTCACCAGGTTTTTGTCATCCAGGGATGAGGACTCCACATTTGACACCAGAAGCATCCCCACGTTTATCCGCATCACACTGGCGAAGTGGATTACAAACATCACACTCACGCTTGGTGGACCATACCTCATTGCCGCGCTTTCGCTCCTACAATTTTTCCTCAATAGAACAAGATACCCGGAATCAGTCAAGTAACGAGGATTTCAATATTTTAATATTACCAAAATCTCTGAATCCATTATCATTTTCTACTATAACTGAATCAGTGCACAAGAGTTGTTTCAAGTAGTTCAAATTAGTGGGTGTGACGCACCACTGTAAAAGAGGGTTTCCACTACCGTAAATCTTTGGTACAATCTTGAAACTAAACGTTGAATCATTTTTTAGATATTCCCTCGACCCCAATGTTTCATTCAGAATTCGGTCTGTCTGGATATGTCGGCAACATAACAACAGACGTATCGGTAAGCGTTAATGTTTTTTTTTTGAGATGACGAGAACACAATGCACGGTAATTGCTTATTTTAAACAACGTTTTAATGAATCAATGTGAACACCAAGACGCAATGAAGCGAAAAAAACGGATCGCTACATTTGAAATTTTTGGGCGACGGTACTGTCTAGTAAACTGAAATTTTAGAGAGTTTTTTTGGTATAAGTTATGTATATACTTTTAGTTATTGCTTGTAAAAAGGCTTGTAAGCTTTGTTACACAGCTCAGACGTTTGCTAACTGATAGCAGATGAATATGACAGCACTTTTAAAAAAAATTTTTTTGTTTGTTTCTTTATGTGTTCAACTGGTAGTGTATATCAGCAAGTTGATGAAAAAAAGGCATAACATCAATATATATTGATAATTGAATAGACAAGCCTTCTGCCAGTGCATATAAAGCTTTTCCATGAAATAACAGAGACAATGTATAAAAAAGACAAGGAAAAAATCAGCTGTACGAATTTGAAGCTACCCCATTTACTGGATGACGCCCACAGCCACGCCCACAACTGTTTGATTCTTGTACAAATTGCATGAATATATGAATTGCATATTTGCATGAATTCCATATATACATAATGCTTTGATACCAAATTATGCATCAGGGATGTTACAGAGGTGACTGTAACATCACCAAATCACCATCATTGAACTTTTTGTGGATATGTTTTGGATATACCCTTCGAAAACCATTGGTTATTGTTATGCAGAGGAAAGAATTATTCAATGTTGGTTTATGTATTTGGCCATGCTCCAGAGATTATCATATTAGTCAATAATGTTTTGTTTCAATTGTGTTCAACGTAAATACAAAGCAAAACAAATTGTTATCTCCATATTTGCATGTAAATATATAATCATTGTGATGTCATAAGATGCTAAAAAACACACCATTAGAAAGGTGAGACCTTCCTCTACAATTCTTATGCAGATCATTACCAGGTACAACTTACAGATAAAAAGTTATTAGGCAAGGTATGCAATGATACCAAACATTTTTTGGCTAATTTTTCCATGCATCTGGATTTGCATGTAAATATATAGTCATTGTGACGTCATACAGCGAAAAAAAACACACCATCGAAAAGGTCAGACCTTCCTCCACAATTCTTACGAAGATCATTTCTAGTTACAACGTACAGATAATAAGTTATTAGACAAAATATGCAGTGACATCACTAAAAATTTTCTGCTTATTTTTCCAAAAATTTGGTTTCAAACAACGACAATTTACGAAAAAAGTTCAAATACAAAGGTACAACTTTGTTATGTTTATGTGAAACTACAGCCCTTGCGCCTTCCGTTGGTAAAAACCTCAAGTCGTTACGCGCACTACAGGCCGCATCTCTCAATTAAATCCTAAAAATTGAGTTTTAGAAGTCATTTGTTATTGTGCACCTGGTTACAGTTTCTCTTGTTTGCCAAAAACAATCGCCGGGTCTGATGACTCATGAAGGGGGACTACTATTGCTGAACAGAAAAAAATTGATTGCAGCTGCATTAAGACAGCACATTGGGGGGTTTTGCAAAGGCTAACTGCTAAATTGTCAGTCCTAGGGGGTGTACAAACAGCCCCGGTGGGGCCCCAAGACAATTACAAGACATCTAATTCTTCATGAATTGTGTAGAGGAGGGTTGGTGGCTTCACTTAATCGCAAATGGAGGTAACTTTCTGTGATTCATTTTTTCACAAAACAAACCTACACTTTTTTCTGCTTTTTTGACCAAAATAATGGCCAACAGAGGGTCAAAATGCCCCCGGGGGAGCAGTTTAAGTAGTTATTTCGATTATAAATTTGGCCACAATTCCTTGCCAAGGGTCCGCACTAACAGAAAATCACAAATTGAACATACTTTCTGTGATTCATTTTTTCACAAAATCAACCTCAATATTTGGGTAGTTTTTCAGCTACATGTACAACAGCACCCTCTACCAATTTACTGCCTGACTAATAACCCTGAAAAACAAACTAAAACTGCCCCAAACACGCTGAAAATCGCCCTGGCAACAGCCTGTTCATCTGCGCTCATTCAACCAAAACACTGGCGCCCATGCATGACCCATTGCATTGTTACACATAATTTTACTCTGTTACGCAGGACAGAGTTCGAGAAGGGCAATTCCCAACCGGAAAAGTCTTTTCCATAGAAATACAGAGATGCGGCCTTCAGCGTGAGATATGCGCGAAAGAAAAAAGGCGCTCTGCTGTCTGGCCAAAGCCAATGTATTGGCTTGGTGGGGCTTAAAGGGAAACAGTTGAGCAAATTTGCGAGGTGAGTGGTAGAGCCTTCATGTCACAGCAACAGTTGCGTGTATTGGAGGCAACAACAATGTACTCAGGAGCCCTGAAAAAAGTGTGTCAGAAATTGGCCGACTTACCACTATTTATTATTAAAGTTTTAGAAGTGAAATTGTTAAAATGAGTAAACCATCAGAAAGCACATCAGCTTCACAAGAAAGCGAAGTTTCTCGACAACCCGAAGGTATATTTGTCACCAATTCTGGTTAACACAGTAATTAAACATCCTATGACTAACATATCAGGAAAAATCTTCATAATTTTTTTTCATACTTACGTTGTTTTCATCAGTATAGTTCTGAAACAATCATGATATTTTTTCAAACTGTAATATCACAGTTTCTACATTTAAAGATGAATCAACTGAGCTGATAGAGAAGTTTGTGAAGTCCATTAAAACTAAAAACTATTCTGCCGCGAACGAAGCAAAGTCGCAAATATTGGAGTCATTTCTACGCCAGGGGTTGAATGGAGATGTCGTAAAAACAAGTGCTGAGAAATACAGAGAGAAAGGAAACCATTTTGCCGCGATTTTATTCTACACCCTAGCATCGGACTTGTACCAAACTGACAGTAGCGGAGAACTAGTGGTTAGAGGTCTGAGGGATTGTGTGGGCGGCATAAAAGAAAATATTACTACTTTGCTGAATCCAACTTGGAAGTTTTGGAATTTGTTTCGAAACCGAGATATAGTTTGTGATTACGTCATTCCATTCATGCAAGAGATCAGACTAAAAATACAGCATGTGAAAAATGTTCAGCCAGAATTCGCATGTTTATGTGAAGTTGAATGTTTAAATTACATCGAATGGAGTCAACGCTTACTGAAAGATTACTCTTCAGAAGAAGCAACAAATAAACTTGGACTTGAAATGATGAGAAATCAATTTGGTGAAAATGCTGTAAAGTACACAATTTTTGCAGTGTTTTTGAACAACCTTGGCACTGTGTATGGAATTCAGCGCAGATTTAATGAGAGTGGATATTATTTAAAACGAGCAATTCACGCTTTTAATCAGGCCAAAGACCTAAACACAGAAAGAGAGAAGTGGATTCAAAAATGTACCCAGGACCTGGAAAGAGTTCAAAGTCAGTAGAAATGTAATTTTATTGAGAACGCTAATTTTTTTCTGATCGAAGTTGTTTTTTTAAGAAAAACTTTCTCCGTCTGCTTTAAGCTTTGGATCATTCAGACGTTCTAGCTTCGGGTCATCTGTCGATGCAATGACAAAAGTCCAATGGGGTAAACTATCTTTTTTTAAACCTACTATTGGGCAAATTTATCTAGATGGGATCCAATAATTCCATCCAAGTGCAAATGACTCATGAATGTTTATGGGGGTCTTAATATTATTCATTGCTTGGAAGGATTGTACTGCTGCAAAGGCTTTGGTCCACCAATCCATAAAACTTATCGATGCCGCCCCCCAAAAAATTATCTACTAGAATGGCTGGGAAGCATTTTAGTAAATAACTAGAAGTAATACCATGCTTTCGAATAGCAAGGCAGGGCCGCCCCACTGCGCAGGCCCTTTATATTTGGCGATCACAGTTCTAATATTCTGATCATAAGGTTCAAAGGCTTCGCTGCCAAGGCATTGTAGCCAAACTGACCACTCTTTACCAAAAGCATCCCCACCTGGGAAAGAATCACCCCCACGCTCACCCCCTTGGTATGGATTACCAATAGCATCGTTCCACAGTTTCGCAGCAGGTAATCTAGCGTTACATAAATTTGCCTTATACCTCATTGTCTAAATTCAACAATTTATATATCTGCATACGAAAATGGTCGCGTGTGTGTGTGTGTGTGTGTGTGTGTGTGCAATGAGGATTCCGGTATTTCATCGTATTTACAATCGACTACGGGTAATTGAACTTTTTTTCTTTTGCGCAAACAGACGCGTGAATAATATTTTTCCAGCAGTGGTTTGCGACATGGCAGTGTTTGGTCGATGATTAGAACCTGCATGCGCACGTTTCTCAATAACCGCTCTGTTTTAAAAACTGATTCTAATGGTTGACATTTGGCATAGTTGATCACTCGGAGGTTGAGTAGTATAGGATTTTAAACCACAGAAAAAACTACATGACCACGAAACATGTTCATAACCTCATACAAGTAAATAATCTAACAGAATAGTTGGAAAGCAATTGACAACAAAGATATTTTTTATTTTGAAAAATCAGTCCCATTCGAACGCGAAGCACCCTCAGCTAGGAAAGTATCATACCCACGTATTCATCAAGCACGATTGGGATCTAGATTACAAGCAGCACACTCCTCCATGGCGGAAAAAGGTAATCCAGCTTTCAGTACCTTTACCTTTCCTCTTTATGTAAATCCAACAATTTATATATCAGCATACGAAAATGGTCGTGTGTGTGTGTGTCCAACACCCGCAGAAATGTCTCACTCAGCCACAAAAGCGACCTGGAGTGACCGCATAAGAGATTTTTCGCCCATTATGCTCAGGTGTTTGTCACCTGACGATAGCGCGTCTATGTTTGGCGCAATCAGGCGAGTGAATAATCTTCTTCCAGCACTGGTTTTCGAAATGGCAGTGCTTGGTCGATGATAAGAGCCTGCATGCGTACCTTTTTCAATAATCGCACCGTTTTATTAACTGATTTAAAGGGTTGATATTTGGGGTAGTTGATCACTCGGCTGTTAAGTGGTTCATGATTTTAAACCATAGAAAAAAGTGCATGGCCACAAAACTTGTTTATGCCCTAAAAGATGAAAATAATCTAATAGAATAGTTGGAAAGCAAGTGGCAACGAATTGGATTTTTTTTGAAAAATCAGCCCAATTCTTACACAAACCGCCCGCAGCTAAGAAAGTATCATCCCGAAGTTTTCAGGAAATCTAGCTTTCAATACATTTACCTTACCTCATTATGTAAATCCAACAATTTGTACTTATCCATACAAAATGTGCGTGCGTTGAGTAGTATAGGATTTTAAACTACAGAAAAAATTACATGACCACGAAACTTGTTCATGACCCCATACAATAAGTAAATAATCCAATAGAATAGTTGGAAAGCAATTGACAACAAAGATATTTTTTATTTTGAAAAATCAGTCCCATTCTTACGCAAAGCACCCTCAGCTAGGAAAGTATCATACCCACGTATTCATCAAGCACAATTGGGACCTAGATTACAAGCAGCACACTCCTCCATGGCGGAAACAGGTAATCCAGCTTTCAGTACCTTTACCTTTCCTCATTATGTAAATCCAACAATTTGTACATATCCATACGACATGTATGTGTGTGTTTTAACAAGGTCGAATGTAGCATAACTACTTATATTTCCTTGACAGCACAAAGTATCGGGGATGATTCAAGTGATGAGGATTTCAATATTTCAATGATTTCACGTCCGGTTACTAAGGGTAAATTAACTGAAACATATTTCTCAAGCACGATTCGTGAAAGGGTGAAGTATTTTAAAAAGGTTATAGGTTGTTTACCTCGACTTTTTGTTTTTCCACCGACAAAATCAAGATCGTTAAAAAATGTAGCAGTCACACAAAAGGTGAATATCCGGTCGGTAATTAATTAGTTTCGCCCGATACAAAACCACAAACACCCGCAGACATGTCTCACTCAGCCACGAATGCGACCTGGAGTGACCCCATAAGAGATTTTCATTAGGTTTTCGTCATCCAGAGATGAGGAATCGACATTTGACAGTCAACACTTCACCAGAAGCATTCCCATCACGTAGGAAAGAATTACACTTTCGAAGATCACGAACAAAACATTCCTCTATGGCGGATACAGGTAACACATAAATTTTATTTACTTTTAAAAGTCAGCCTCATTATCACCATGTTTAGTCGTATCACCATTGGACCGTGCATGTCTTCCAGCATACTACTTAATGACAAAAGCAGGTAATCTAACTTTCATTACCTTTGCCTTATGTGTGTGTGTGTGTGTGAGTCCATTTTAACAAGGTCGGTTGTAGTATAACTACTTATATTTGCTTGACAGCAAAAGATACCGAGGATGATTCAAGTTATGAGGATTCCAGTATTTCAATGTATTCACGTCCGGTTATGGGTAAATTAACTTTTTATCTTTGGCGCATCAGGCGAGTGAATAATCTTTTTCCAGCACTGGTTTGCGACATGGCAGTACGTGTTTGGTCGGTGATACGAGCCTGCATGCGTACCTTTCTCAACAAACGCCCCAATACAGGAAAATAATTTAATGAATAGTTGGAAAGCAAATTAGTAAATAACTTTTCCCCATCTTTACGCAAAGCACCCCCTCCTGGGAAAGTATTATCCCGACGTTTGCCCGAATCACATTTGGAACATACAACATATATTTCTGCACGATACGTGGAAGGGTGAAATATTTTAAAAAGGTTGTAGGTTGTTTACCTCGACTTTTTGTTTTCCACCGACAAAAGAAACGGCCCCAAAAAATGTAGCAGTCACACAAAAGGTAAAAACCCGGTGGGTAATTAATTATTTTTGCCCGGAACAAAACCACAAATAACCACAAAAATGTCTCACTCAGCCAAGAATGCGACCTGGAGTGACCGCATAATAGATTTTCACTAGGTTTTATAATCCAGGGATTTTGACAGAAGGCTCTTCACCAAAAGCACCACTACCCTGGAAAGAATCATATTTGCGAAGGAGCTCACGAACAACACACTCCATGGAGTATACAGGTATTCCAGCTTTCAATACCTTTACCTTACCTCATTGTCTCAATCCAGGTAGAATATTGCTTTACAGAACAAGATGTCGGGAATGACGAGGATTTCAACGCTTATGAATCACAGGGTATAATTATTTTGTCGGAACATTCGAGTGCAAACAAATAATATATGGAAATTTTAGCAAACCGTTCAGTCGAAATCGCAAACTTTTATGAAGACGAAGTCAGAAACAAAATATTTAATTCTTAAACGCTACATTTAAATTGGTAAAGTATTTTAGCAACAGAAAAAATTACCTGGCCACAAAACTTGTCCACGCCCAAACACAAGAAAATATTCAAATGGAATAGTTGAAAAGCGAATAGGAACACATTACATTTTTTATTTTTAAAAATCAGCTCCAAGACCCCCACGTTTACTCGAATCACGCTGGAGAAGTGGATTACAAACACCACACTCCTCCATGGCAAAAACCTTTACCTTATGTGTGTGTGTGTACAAATTAGTGAGTGTGACCACCGTAAAAGAGGGATTCCACTACCGTAAAGCTTTGGTACCACGTCCCCCAACAAGTCTGCGTGATCTGAAAACTTCCTGGCGTCGACGCATTCCCTCTTTGAGGGCTAATTAAGTGTTTCGGTTTGTCAAAATATTTTCTTGTAACGTAATGATTACTTCATATTCCACCTGTGTAAGAGGTTCAAGCTACATGGATGTTTTTTTCACTTACCGTAAATACGCTAAATATTTTTTCCGGGAACTTTGGAATAAAACGGTTTAGTTTTTAAGCCAACAAACTTCATTTTCGCGACAACCCTTACTTTCAAGGGGCAATTGAAACTTATTTGAAAAAAATTAAATGATACTTTCAACAAAAACACGTCAAAAACTTCATGGTTGACAAATTGCAAAAATATTGACCTGTAACTAAACGTTGAATCAATTTTAAGATTTTTCCATGACCCCAAGGACAGGAGGAACAACCGTTTTGCATAAATATTGGAAGCACCCTCCTGTACGAACCGAACATAGCAATATAACAACTGACGTATCGGTAAGCGTTTATTTTTTTTCAAACTTATTGTTTACCGCCTTCTGCACGAATATTATGCAAGAACACAATTTACACGGTAATTACTAGTTTTAAACAACATGTTTGGATTGTAGAAATACGTTCACCACCAGAAAACATCAAAAGTGATCGGAATAAAAGGAGGGGTGATTGAAATTGGAGGATGTACGATTTCTATCCCAAGTGAGGTCTTGGCGAAAAACGAGGAAATCAACGTGGAAATACTTTACGGAATAAAAGACCCAACAGTAAGAGAATATAAGGGTTTGTTACTGTTGGTAAAAGACACACTGCACTTACAGAAAGAGGAACGTAGCAGCATGCAGCTCACTCCCTTGATAGTGCTACAACCGCATGGATTAAAATTTAAAGGGGAAATTGAAATCAGTTTGCCGACATGTTATAGAACAGACCACGATATGTTAGTACAAGTAAGTATTACTAACAATACAATATTACGTGTAGACCTAGAAATTGTGTAAATATTCCAGGTATTGAGAGCTGGAGACGATGGTGATGACTTTTATGTGATGGAAAATATATCCATGAAACCACGAACCTACACTTTAACGTTTCGTATCACCAAATTTTCATGGTAAAATTATAGAACATTCCAATACTCTGCAATGTTTAGTCAATTAATTTTTGACAGGTATTCCGTTTTTCCACTATCACTACAACATTTCTTAGGACTCTCAAAGGAAATGTCACTTATCGTGGCTGTTCCCTCTGGACCATGTGTAGCTCCAATTCAAATTGTTGCGTCTTTGCTCATATGTGACAACATCGCTGCAACAAAAGATATAAATCCTCTTCAAAAACTTATCGAAACAACATTTGGGGTTACGTAAGTTTCAATATGTTGGCTATGATACGTTTATATACGAGAGCTGAGATCGCCGAATATAAAGGACCTGCGCAGTGGGGCCTTGCTATGCGAAAGCATGGTAATATCGGCGTCTTTTGGATACGTCATTGGAGTTTAAAAAAGCGTTTTATGCAGACGGGGGGATGAAGATCTCATAGCAAGTCTGACCAGCGACGAAGTTGAGTTTGATGAAGAGGAAAAAACAATTCCAGGAATTTGGAAGAAAACGAGATTTGAAATTCAGTTCATGTTGAAAAATCGTCGTGAAATCAGCATTGGTGACAACAAAATTAAAGTTGTTGTCAAATCAGCCCAATTGCAGACTACGTTGCTAGAACCGACAGATGTCTTCATAAGAAAAGAATTGATAGGTAGGGGGCTAATATATTAATATATAGACTTAAACAATTCCGTTTCCTCTAAACTGTCAAAAATAAATAATGACTCTGACGAAGTGCACTCGTTGAAAAGAGTGATTAGAAATATTTGATTTACGTCTAATTGCTTTGTCCAAGTGTTATCAAGATTAGATTAATTTTTTAGAGTGCAGTGTTTCAATCCTAGTGAATGTTTTTTCAGTTACTCCAACCAACTACGACATCAGAGCAGAAAATCTCCATTTTTCGTAGATTCTCGGTGGGTTCTGCTTAATTGTTATGAATAAGCCCACTTTGCAATGCTGTGTGCGAATTATAAACTTTGTAATTGCCTTCAAACTTTAAAGCGATGAAATTCAACGACGTTGAAAGTTTGTTATTTTGGTTTGTTTCATTGTGCAGAGACGATGTTTCTAATTGTTTTCCATTAAATGGAGATTTAAACAGTTTCGAATATCATTAAGATGTAGATACAGTTGTTTCGATGTTTTGGGACAACCGGGGCCGTAGCATTAGTGGATTTCTGCCAGTTGTGTGGCCTAGGGCGTCGTACAGCGTTTTGTATCTGATGTTTGGTACACAACGGATCGACGTTCACCGAAAAGCACAACGACGTGGATAATTTCTGCGTCTGCTAGTTTGAAGTCTGGTTTAACGCCAAGGTCAACAGTTGCACTTATGAGACCTAATATGTTAAAACAATGTAAATATTGGCGTGCTGTCGTTTTTAGTTCCAGTTGATTTTCAAAAATAAATACGTTTGCCTGAGCAAAAAGGATTTCTATTAAAATATATCGTGTTGAATTCCAGTCACGGAGAATAATTTTGCGCACCTATATATCAGTTACAAAAGAGGGCCCATCCATTATCAGTCGGTATCATTCGGTTAATCAAAGGGCTTAAAAACACATTTGTATATGTGACATTTTGTGAAGTTTAACCATTATTTATTTCATCTTAGGTCAGAACACAAAAAAGTTTTGTTTACCTGCACAGATGTAATGGTTCCTTTCCTGGTGGTGGTGATTCTTTCCTGCATTGTACCCATGTCAGTGGCCAGAGTAAGTTGGTAACCCACAGCTGACGGGATACGACCCAGCAGAGCAGATACCTCAGAACCAGCCTGTGTAAACCTTTGTGACAGAAACAGTGTCAGTATATACAGCAAAAGCATTTATTATCGTCTACTTAAATGATTGACAAAAACACTGATCAATACAACTAATACGATGATAAACAGTATACAGAAATTTTTGGCTCAGTTGTGTTTATTTATACCTGATGACGCGAGAGGTACTCCGAAAGCTAGTGTGCAATTTTTTAATACAAAAGTCAGTCTTCTTAAAGGGTTCAGTTCGTTGGCTTGAAGGAAAGGTAACATAAATAGCAAATGACTTACTTACCTTGTGACCTGTAACTCTTACATTATTATAAACAAACAAAATTGTGCACACCTACTACAAATGTGACAGTCATTCTTGTGGCATAAACAAGAGTGCCTAAATTTGCAAACAACAATTTGTTCTTTGTGGTTTAGAATCCAAAGTAACAACAATATGTCACTGGAAATAAATTGCTGAATAAGTTGTTGTAATATCGTCTTTAATCCGTAGTTCCTAGAGACAGCATTGCTGTTTTGTGTGTTCGTTTCTTTAAGTTCATACTTAAATATGCTTTGCAAATTTATTAAAAATGTGTTTTACCGCTTATGCCTTTATTACAAAACAAGTGGATTATTTGTTTGCTTGTGTTAGGGTGACACTCTGTTTTAAATTTGTATATTGAAGCAAACAAGTTCAGGATTGATATGAAACTGCTCATATAATATATTTAGTTGTAGCGAATTACAGTTTCTTGAAAACAATTTTAAAACCTGACAGGAAAATCATGTAATTTTTAGTTGGTCTTGCAAAATATCTTGTATGTTTTGCTTATTAGATATTCTTTCTGAGGATGTGAATCCTGTCATTGCTGTGTCTTCCAACTAAAATAATGAAGTGAAGTCTGTGCGGCCACAAAAGTGTTGGTTTCACCAATGATTATTTTCCTTCAAACTTATATGGAGAAATTCGTTTGTGTTTTTACTGAAGTAAAATCTAATCTTGAGAAGTCAAATCCCTTCGTCATCATCTCTTTATTTCTGTGGAAGAGAGTTTCTTGTTCGGGAAATGCCCTTCTCGAACTCTGTCCTGCGAAACAGAGTTAATTGTGTGTAACAATGCAACGGGTCATGCATGGGCTCCAGTGTTTTGGTTGAATGAGCACAAATGAACATGCTGTTGCCAGGGCGATTTTCGGCGTGTTTTGTTTTAGTATGGTGTAGTCCGGCGGTCAATTGGTAGAGGGTGCTGTTGCAAAACTGCCAAAATTTTAAGGTGGATTTTGTGGAAAATGAATCACAGAGAGTACATTCCATTATCCGTTAGTCACACCCCTTATCTCCAAATTCTGGTGGAAATTATTTGCGAGACCACTACCTTAAACAAAAAGTTAGGTTTAGCGAAGTTTTTAATTACGTACGAAATCGTACCCTGCTTGGAGTGTGTTCATTAAATTTAATCCTTCTCGTAAAAAAGTTGAGCAAATTTCGTTAAAGTTGTTTTCTGGAACATGGCGCCTTTCTGTAACAGCAGTTGGCGTAGGTACAGATCCTAAATAAATATTTGCTTAGCTTTATGGCAGCCTCTACTTTCGGCCAGCAAAAGTTCTCTCCTTTGTCGGAGAAATGCTGAATATGTTTAGTCTTGAAGGGTGGCAGATAATGACAAACTTACATCTGTAGTTAAAGTTTGGCGCTGTTTGGTGAAATACTGAATTGAAATCCGCAATCATGAGCAAGCCATTATCAGAAAGCCCATCAGCACCGTCGACTTCACAAGAAAGCGGAGTTGAGTTCGCTAAAAAGCCAGAAGGTATACCCCATGTTTATAACCTGTGTTGGTTAACACTGTAATTAACCATTGTTTGAATCTGTATTTTCGTTATCACAAATTTTACATTTAAAGATGAATCAACTAAGCTGATACAGAAGTTTGTGAAGTCCATTAAAACTAAAAACTATTTTGCCGCGAACGAAGCAAAGTCGCAAATATTGAAGTCATTTGTACGCCAGAGGTTGAATGCAGATGTCGTAAAATCAAGTGCAGACAAATACAGAAAGAAAGGAAACCATTTTGCCTCGATATTATTCTACACCCTAGCATCGGACTTGTACCAAACGAACTATAACGGGGAGCTTGTGGTGAGAGGTCTGAGGGATTGTGTGGGCGGCATAAAAGAAAATGTTACGACTTTGCTGAATTCAAATTGGAAATTTTGGGATTTTTTCCGAAACCGAGATATAGTTCGTAATTACGTCATTCCATCCATGCAAGAGACCAGACTCAAAATACAACATGTAAAAAATGTTCAGCCAGAATTTGTATGTTTATGTGAAGTTGATTGTTTAAATTACATCGAATGGAGTCAACGTTTACTGAAAGACTATTCTTCAGAAGAAGCAACAATTAAACTTGGACTTGAAATGATGAGAAATCAATTTGGTGACAATGCTGCAAATTATACAATTTTTGCACTGTTTTTAAACAACCTTGGCTGTGTGTATGAAGAAAAGCGCAAATTTAGTAAGAGTGCGAATTATTTGCAACAAGCAATTCACGCTTTTAATCAGGCCAAAGACTTCAAAACAGAAAGAGAGGAAATGGTTCAAAAATGCACCCAAGACCTAGTATTGTACTGCTGCAAAGGCTTTGGTTCCCCAATCCACAAAACTTATCCATGCCGTCCCCCACAGAAATTATCTAATAGAATGGTTGGGAAGCATATTAGTAAATAACTAGAAGTAATGCCATGCTTTCTCATAGCAAGGCAGAATCACCCCACTGCGCAGGCCTTTTATATTTGGCGATCGAAGCGCGATAATATTCTGATCATAAGGTTCGCAGGCTTCGCAGCAAAGCTGGATTAGCCACTTTTCAGTATTTCAGTAATTAAAATGAACTATTAAAATAGCAAGTAAGTAAATGATAAGATTTTTTTATTTTTTAAAATCGGCCAACTCTTTACCAAAAGCACCCTCACCTTGGAAAGAATCACCCCCACGCTCACCCGTTTCGCATGGATTATCAAAAGCACAGTCCTCCAGTTTCGCAGCAGGTAATCTGCGTTATATCAATCTGTTATATACATCGTCTAAATCAACATATTATTGTCTAAATTCAACAATTTATATACATGCATACGAAAATGGTCGTGTGTGCGTGTGTGTAGCAGTCACACAAAATGTAAATAACCGGTCGGTAATCAATTAATTTCGCCCGATAAAAAAACACCAACACCCGCAGAAATGTCTCACTCAGCCACAAAAGCGACCTGGAGTGACCGCATAAGAGATTTTTCGCCCATTATGCTCAGGTGTTTGTCACTTGACGATAGCGCGTCCGTCTGTGGCGCAATCAGGCGAGTGAATAATCTTCTTCCAGCACTGGTTTTCGACATGCCAGTGCTTGGTCGATGACAAGAGCCTGCATGCGTATGTTTGTCAATAATCGCATTGTTTTTATAACTGATTTTAATGGTTGATATTTGGGGTAGTTGATCACTCGGCTGTTAAGTGGTTCATGATTTTAAACCATAGAAAAAAGTGCATGGCCACAAAACTTGTTCATGCCCTAAAAGATGAAAATAATCTAAAAAAATAGTTGGAAAGCAAGTGGCAACGAATTAAATTTTTTTTGAAAAATTAGTCCCATTCTTACGCAAAGCACCATCAGCTAAGAAAGTATCATCCCGAAGTTTTCAGGAAATCTAGCTTACAGTACCTTTACCTTACCTCATTATGTAAATCCAACAATTTATACATATCCATACGACATGTATGTGTGTGTTTTAACAAGGTAGAATGCAGCATAACTACTTATATTTCCTTGACAGCACAAAGTACCGACGATGATTCAAGTAGCAATGAGGATTCCGGTATTTCATCGTATTTACAATCGACTACGGGTAATTGAACTTTTTATCTTTTGTGCAAACAGACGCGTGAATAATTTTTTTTCCAGCAGTGGTTTGCGACATGGCAGTGTTTGGTCGATGATTAGAACCTGCATGCGTACGTTTCTCAATAACCGCTCTGTTTTAAAAACTGATTCTAATGGTTGATATTTGGCATAGTTGATCACTCGGAGGTTGAGTAGTATAGGATTTTAAACCACAGAAAAAACTACATGACCACGAAACATGTTCATAACCTCATACAAGTAAATAATCTAATAGAATAGTTGGAAAGCAATTGACAACAAAGATATTTTTATTTTGAAAAATCAGTCCCATTCGCACGCGAAGCACCCTCAGCTAGGAAAGTATCATACCCACGTATTCATCAAGCACGATTGGGATCTAGATTACAAGCAGCACACTCCTCCATGGCGGAAACAGGTAATCCAGCTTTCAGTACCTTTACCTTTCCTCATTATGTAAATCCAACAATTTATACATATCCATACGACATGTATGTGTGTGTTTTAACAAGGTCGAATGTAGCATAACTACTTATATTTCCTTGACAGCACAAAGTATCGGGGATGATTCAAGTTACTATGAGGAATCCGGTATTTCATTGTATTCACAACCGGCTATGGGTAAATTAACTGAAACATATTTCTCAAGCACGATTCGTGAAAGGGTGAAGTATTTTAAAAAGGTTGTAGATTGTTTACCTCGACTTTTTGTTTTTCCACCGACAAAATCAAGATCGTTAAAAAATGTAGCAGTCACACAAAAGGTAAATACCCGGTCGGTAATTAATTAGTTTCGCCCGATACAAAACCACAAACACCCGTAGAAATGTCTTACTCAGCCATGAATGCGACCTGGACTGACCACATAAGTGATTTTCACCAGGTTTTTGTCATCCAGGGATGAGGACTCCACATTTGACACCAGAAGCATCCCCACGTTTATCCGCATCACACTGGCGAAGTGGATTACAAACATCACACTCACGCTTGGTGGACCATACCTCATTGCCGCGCTTTCGCTCCTACAATTTTTCCTCAATAGAACAAGATACCCGGAATCAGTCAAGTAACGAGGATTTCAATATTTTAATATTACCAAAATCTCTGAATCCATTATCATTTTCTACTATAACTGAATCAGTGCACAAGAGTTGTTTCAAGTAGTTCAAATTAGTGGGTGTGACGCACCACTGTAAAAGAGGGTTTCCACTACCGTAAATCTTTGGTACAATCTTGAAACTAAACGTTGAATCATTTTTTAGATATTCCCTCGACCCCAATGTTTCATTCAGAATTCGGTCTGTCTGGATATGTCGGCAACATAACAACAGACGTATCGGTAAGCGTTAATGTTTTTTTTGAGATGACGAGAACACAATGCACGGTAATTGCTTATTTTAAACAACGTTTTAATGAATCAATGTGAACACCAAGACGCAATGAAGCGAAAAAAACGAATCGCTACATTTGAAATTTTTGGGCGACGGTACTGTCTAGTAAACTGAAATTTTAGAGAGTTTTTTTGGTATAAGTTATGTATATACTTTTAGTTATTGCTTGTAAAAAGGCTTGTAAGCTTTGTTACACAGCTCAGACGTTTGCTAACTGATAGCAGATGAATATGACAGCACTTTTAAAAAAAATTTTTTTGTTTGTTTCTTTATGTGTTCAACTGGTAGTGTATATCAGCAAGTTGATGAAAAAAAGGCATAACATCAATATATATTGATAATTGAATAGACAAGCCTTCTGCCAGTGCATATAAAGCTTTTCCATGAAATAACAGAGACAATGTATAAAAAAGACAAGGAAAAAATCAGCTGTACGAATTTGAAGCTACCCCATTTACTGGATGACGCCCACAGCCACGCCCACAACTGTTTGATTCTTGTACAAATTGCATGAATATATGAATTGCATATTTGCATGAATTCCATATATACATAATGCTTTGATACCAAATTATGCATCAGGGATGTTACAGAGGTGACTGTAACATCACCAAATCACCATCATTGAACTTTTTGTGGATATGTTTTGGATATACCCTTCGAAAACCATTGGTTATTGTTATGCAGAGGAAAAAATTACTCAATGTTGGTTTATGTATTTGGCCATGCTCCAGAGATTATCATATTAGTCAATAATGTTTTGTTTCAATTGTGTTCAACGTAAATACAAAGCAAAACAAATTGTTATCTCCATATTTGCATGTAAATATATAATCATTGTGATGTCATAAGATGCTAAAAAACACACCATTAGAAAGGTGAGACCTTCCTCTACAATTCTTATGCAGATCATTACCAGGTACAACTTACAGATAAAAAGTTATTAGGCAAGGTATGCAATGATACCAAACATTTTTTGGCTAATTTTTCCATGCATCTGGATTTGCATGTAAATATATAGTCATTGTGACGTCATACAGCGAAAAAAACACACCATCGAAAAGGTCAGACCTTCCTCCACAATTCTTACGAAGATCATTTCTAGTTACAACGTACAGATAATAAGTTATTAGACAAAATATGCAGTGACATCACTAAAAATTTTCTGCTTATTTTTCCAAAAATTTGGTTTCAAACAACGACAATTTACGAAAAAAGTTCAAATACAAAGGTACAACTTTGTTATGTTTATGTGAAACTACAGCCCTTGCGCCTTCCGTTGGTAAAAACCTCAAGTCGTTACGCGCACTACAGGCCGCATCTCTCAATTAAATCCTAAAAATTGAGTTTTAGAAGTCATTTGTTATTGTGCACCTGGTTACAGTTTCTCTTGTTTGCCAAAAACAATCGCCGGGTCTGATGACTCATGAAGGGGGACTACTATTGCTGAACAGAAAAAAATTGATTGCAGCTGCATTAAGACAGCACATTGGGGGGTTTTGCAAAGGCTAACTGCTAAATTGTCAGTCCTAGGGGGTGTACAAACAGCCCCGGTGGGGCCCCAAGACAATTACAAGACATCTAATTCTTCATGAATTGTGTAGAGGAGGGTTGGTGGCTTCACTTAATCGCAAATGGAGGTAACTTTCTGTGATTCATTTTTTCACAAAACAAACCTACACTTTTTTCTGCTTTTTTGACCAAAATAATGGCCAACAGAGGGTCAAAATGCCCCCGGGGGAGCAGTTTAAGTAGTTATTTCGATTATAAATTTGGCCACAATTCCTTGCCAAGGGTCCGCACTAACAGAAAATCACAAATTGAACATACTTTCTGTGATTCATTTTTTCACAAAATCAACCTCAATATTTGGGTAGTTTTTCAGCTACATGTACAACAGCACCCTCTACCAATTTACTGCCTGACTAATAACCCTGAAAAACAAACTAAAACTGCCCCAAACACGCTGAAAATCGCCCTGGCAACAGCCTGTTCATCTGCGCTCATTCAACCAAAACACTGGCGCCCATGCATGACCCATTGCATTGTTACACATAATTTTACTCTGTTACGCAGGACAGAGTTCGAGAAGGGCAATTCCCAACCGGAAAAGTCTTTTCCATAGAAATACAGAGATGCGGCCTTCAGCGTGAGATATGCGCGAAAGAAAAAAGGCGCTCTGCTGTCTGGCCAAAGCCAATGTATTGGCTTGGTGGGGCTTAAAGGGAAACAGTTGAGCAAATTTGCGAGGTGAGTGGTAGAGCCTTCATGTCACAGCAACAGTTGCGTGTATTGGAGGCAACAACAATGTACTCAGGAGCCCTGAAAAAAGTGTGTCAGAAATTGGCCGACTTACCACTATTTATTATTAAAGTTTTAGAAGTGAAATTGTTAAAATGAGTAAACCATCAGAAAGCACATCAGCTTCACAAGAAAGCGAAGTTTCTCGACAACCCGAAGGTATATTTGTCACCAATTCTGGTTAAGACAGTAATTAAACATCCTATGACTAACATATCAGGAAAAATCTTCATAATTTTTTTTCATACTTACGTTGTTTTCATCAGTATAGTTCTGAAACAATCATGATATTTTTTCAAACTGTAATATCACAGTTTCTACATTTAAAGATGAATCAACTGAGCTGATAGAGAAGTTTGTGAAGTCCATTAAAACTAAAAACTATTCTGCCGCGAACGAAGCAAAGTCGCAAATATTGGAGTCATTTCCACGCCAGGGGTTGAATGGAGATGTCGTAAAAACAAGTGCTGAGAAATACAGAGAGAAAGGAAACCATTTTGCCGCGATTTTATTCTACACCCTAGCATCGGACTTGTACCAAACTGACAGTAGCGGAGAACTAGTGGTTAGAGGTCTGAGGGATTGTGTGGGCGGGATAAAAGAAAATATTACTACTTTGCTGAATCCAACTTGGAAGTTTTGGAATTTGTTTCGAAACCGAGATATAGTTTGTGATTACGTCATTCCATTCATGCAAGAGACCAGACTCAAAATACAGAATGTTAAAAATGTTCAGCCAGAATTTGCATGTTTATGTGAAGTTGATTGTTTAAATTACATCGAATAAAGTCAACGTTTACTGAAAGATTATTCTTCAGAAAAAGCAACAATTAAACTTGGACTTGAAATGATGAGAAATCAATTTGGTGACAATGCTGCAAATTATACAATTTTTGCACTGTTTTTAAACAACCTTGGCTGTGTGTATGAAGAAAAGCGCAAATTTAGTAAGAGTGCGAATTATTTGCAACAAGCAATTCACGCTTTTAATCAGGCCAAAGACTTCAAAACAGAAAGAGAGGAAATGGTTCAAAAATGCACCCAAGACCTAGTATTGTACTGCTGCAAAGGCTTTGGTTCCCCAATCCACAAAACTTATCCATGCCGTCCCCCACAGAAATTATCTAATAGAATGGTTGGGAAGCATATTAGTAAATAACTAGAAGTAATGCCATGCTTTCTCATAGCAAGGCAGAATCACCCCACTGCGCAGGCCTTTTATATTTGGCGATCGAAGCGCGATAATATTCTGATCATAAGGTTCGCAGGCTTCGCAGCAAAGCTGGATTAGCCACTTTTCAGTATTTCAGTAATTAAAATGAACTATTAAAATAGCAAGTAAGTAAATGATAAGATTTTTTTATTTTTTAAAATCGGCCAACTCTTTACCAAAAGCACCCTCACCTTGGAAAGAATCACCCCCACGCTCACCCGTTTCGCATGGATTATCAAAAGCACAGTCCTCCAGTTTCGCAGCAGGTAATCTGCGTTATATCAATCTGTTATATACATCGTCTAAATCAACATATTATTGTCTAAATTCAACAATTTATATACATGCATACGAAAATGGTCGTGTGTGCGTGTGTGTAGCAGTCACACAAAATGTAAATAACCGGTCGGTAATCAATTAATTTCGCCCGATAAAAAAACACCAACACCCGCAGAAATGTCTCACTCAGCCACAAAAGCGACCTGGAGTGACCGCATAAGAGATTTTTCGCCCATTATGCTCAGGTGTTTGTCACTTGACGATAGCGCGTCCGTCTGTGGCGCAATCAGGCGAGTGAATAATCTTCTTCCAGCACTGGTTTTCGACATGCCAGTGCTTGGTCGATGACAAGAGCCTGCATGCGTATGTTTGTCAATAATCGCATTGTTTTTATAACTGATTTTAATGGTTGATATTTGGGGTAGTTGATCACTCGGCTGTTAAGTGGTTCATGATTTTAAACCATAGAAAAAAGTGCATGGCCACAAAACTTGTTCATGCCCTAAAAGATGAAAATAATCTAAAAAAATAGTTGGAAAGCAAGTGGCAACGAATTAAATTTTTTTTGAAAAATTAGTCCCATTCTTACGCAAAGCACCATCAGCTAAGAAAGTATCATCCCGAAGTTTTCAGGAAATCTAGCTTACAGTACCTTTACCTTACCTCATTATGTAAATCCAACAATTTATACATATCCATACGACATGTATGTGTGTGTTTTAACAAGGTAGAATGCAGCATAACTACTTATATTTCCTTGACAGCACAAAGTACCGACGATGATTCAAGTAGCAATGAGGATTCCGGTATTTCATCGTATTTACAATCGACTACGGGTAATTGAACTTTTTATCTTTTGTGCAAACAGACGCGTGAATAATTTTTTTTCCAGCAGTGGTTTGCGACATGGCAGTGTTTGGTCGATGATTAGAACCTGCATGCGTACGTTTCTCAATAACCGCTCTGTTTTAAAAACTGATTCTAATGGTTGATATTTGGCATAGTTGATCACTCGGAGGTTGAGTAGTATAGGATTTTAAACCACAGAAAAAACTACATGACCACGAAACATGTTCATAACCTCATACAAGTAAATAATCTAATAGAATAGTTGGAAAGCAATTGACAACAAAGATATTTTTATTTTGAAAAATCAGTCCCATTCGCACGCGAAGCACCCTCAGCTAGGAAAGTATCATACCCACGTATTCATCAAGCACGATTGGGATCTAGATTACAAGCAGCACACTCCTCCATGGCGGAAACAGGTAATCCAGCTTTCAGTACCTTTACCTTTCCTCATTATGTAAATCCAACAATTTATACATATCCATACGACATGTATGTGTGTGTTTTAACAAGGTCGAATGTAGCATAACTACTTATATTTCCTTGACAGCACAAAGTATCGGGGATGATTCAAGTTACTATGAGGAATCCGGTATTTCATTGTATTCACAACCGGCTATGGGTAAATTAACTGAAACATATTTCTCAAGCACGATTCGTGAAAGGGTGAAGTATTTTAAAAAGGTTGTAGATTGTTTACCTCGACTTTTTGTTTTTCCACCGACAAAATCAAGATCGTTAAAAAATGTAGCAGTCACACAAAAGGTAAATACCCGGTCGGTAATTAATTAGTTTCGCCCGATACAAAACCACAAACACCCGTAGAAATGTCTTACTCAGCCATGAATGCGACCTGGACTGACCACATAAGTGATTTTCACCAGGTTTTTGTCATCCAGGGATGAGGACTCCACATTTGACACCAGAAGCATCCCCACGTTTATCCGCATCACACTGGCGAAGTGGATTACAAACATCACACTCACGCTTGGTGGACCATACCTCATTGCCGCGCTTTCGCTCCTACAATTTTTCCTCAATAGAACAAGATACCCGGAATCAGTCAAGTAACGAGGATTTCAATATTTTAATATTACCAAAATCTCTGAATCCATTATCATTTTCTACTATAACTGAATCAGTGCACAAGAGTTGTTTCAAGTAGTTCAAATTAGTGGGTGTGACGCACCACTGTAAAAGAGGGTTTCCACTACCGTAAATCTTTGGTACAATCTTGAAACTAAACGTTGAATCATTTTTTAGATATTCCCTCGACCCCAATGTTTCATTCAGAATTCGGTCTGTCTGGATATGTCGGCAACATAACAACAGACGTATCGGTAAGCGTTAATGTTTTTTTTTGAGATGACGAGAACACAATGCACGGTAATTGCTTATTTTAAACAACGTTTTAATGAATCAATGTGAACACCAAGACGCAATGAAGCGAAAAAAACGGATCGCTACATTTGAAATTTTTGGGCGACGGTACTGTCTAGTAAACTGAAATTTTAGAGAGTTTTTTTGGTATAAGTTATGTATATACTTTTAGTTATTGCTTGTAAAAAGGCTTGTAAGCTTTGTTACACAGCTCAGACGTTTGCTAACTGATAGCAGATGAATATGACAGCACTTTTAAAAAAAATTTTTTTGTTTGTTTCTTTATGTGTTCAACTGGTAGTGTATATCAGCAAGTTGATGAAAAAAAGGCATAACATCAATATATATTGATAATTGAATAGACAAGCCTTCTGCCAGTGCATATAAAGCTTTTCCATGAAATAACAGAGACAATGTATAAAAAAGACAAGGAAAAAATCAGCTGTACGAATTTGAAGCTACCCCATTTACTGGATGACGCCCACAGCCACGCCCACAACTGTTTGATTCTTGTACAAATTGCATGAATATATGAATTGCATATTTGCATGAATTCCATATATACATAATGCTTTGATACCAAATTATGCATCAGGGATGTTACAGAGGTGACTGTAACATCACCAAATCACCATCATTGAACTTTTTGTGGATATGTTTTGGATATACCCTTCGAAAACCATTGGTTATTGTTATGCAGAGGAAAGAATTACTCAATGTTGGTTTATGTATTTGGCCATGCTCCAGAGATTATCATATTAGTCAATAATGTTTTGTTTCAATTGTGTTCAACGTAAATACAAAGCAAAACAAATTGTTATCTCCATATTTGCATGTAAATATATAATCATTGTGATGTCATAAGATGCTAAAAAACACACCATTAGAAAGGTGAGACCTTCCTCTACAATTCTTATGCAGATCATTACCAGGTACAACTTACAGATAAAAAGTTATTAGGCAAGGTATGCAATGATACCAAACATTTTTTGGCTAATTTTTCCATGCATCTGGATTTGCATGTAAATATATAGTCATTGTGACGTCATACAGCGAAAAAAACACACCATCGAAAAGGTCAGACCTTCCTCCACAATTCTTACGAAGATCATTTCTAGTTACAACGTACAGATAATAAGTTATTAGACAAAATATGCAGTGACATCACTAAAAATTTTCTGCTTATTTTTCCAAAAATTTGGTTTCAAACAACGACAATTTACGAAAAAAGTTCAAATACAAAGGTACAACTTTGTTATGTTTATGTGAAACTACAGCCCTTGCGCCTTCCGTTGGTAAAAACCTCAAGTCGTTACGCGCACTACAGGCCGCATCTCTCAATTAAATCCTAAAAATTGAGTTTTAGAAGTCATTTGTTATTGTGCACCTGGTTACAGTTTCTCTTGTTTGCCAAAAACAATCGCCGGGTCTGATGACTCATGAAGGGGGACTACTATTGCTGAACAGAAAAAAATTGATTGCAGCTGCATTAAGACAGCACATTGGGGGGTTTTGCAAAGGCTAACTGCTAAATTGTCAGTCCTAGGGGGTGTACAAACAGCCCCGGTGGGGCCCCAAGACAATTACAAGACATCTAATTCTTCATGAATTGTGTAGAGGAGGGTTGGTGGCTTCACTTAATCGCAAATGGAGGTAACTTTCTGTGATTCATTTTTTCACAAAACAAACCTACACTTTTTTCTGCTTTTTTGACCAAAATAATGGCCAACAGAGGGTCAAAATGCCCCCGGGGGAGCAGTTTAAGTAGTTATTTCGATTATAAATTTGGCCACAATTCCTTGCCAAGGGTCCGCACTAACAGAAAATCACAAATTGAACATACTTTCTGTGATTCATTTTTTCACAAAATCAACCTCAATATTTGGGTAGTTTTTCAGCTACATGTACAACAGCACCCTCTACCAATTTACTGCCTGACTAATAACCCTGAAAAACAAACTAAAACTGCCCCAAACACGCTGAAAATCGCCCTGGCAACAGCCTGTTCATCTGCGCTCATTCAACCAAAACACTGGCGCCCATGCATGACCCATTGCATTGTTACACATAATTTTACTCTGTTACGCAGGACAGAGTTCGAGAAGGGCAATTCCCAACCGGAAAAGTCTTTTCCATAGAAATACAGAGATGCGGCCTTCAGCGTGAGATATGCGCGAAAGAAAAAAGGCGCTCTGCTGTCTGGCCAAAGCCAATGTATTGGCTTGGTGGGGCTTAAAGGGAAACAGTTGAGCAAATTTGCGAGGTGAGTGGTAGAGCCTTCATGTCACAGCAACAGTTGCGTGTATTGGAGGCAACAACAATGTACTCAGGAGCCCTGAAAAAAGTGTGTCAGAAATTGGCCGACTTACCACTATTTATTATTAAAGTTTTAGAAGTGAAATTGTTAAAATGAGTAAACCATCAGAAAGCACATCAGCTTCACAAGAAAGCGAAGTTTCTCGACAACCCGAAGGTATATTTGTCACCAATTCTGGTTAACACAGTAATTAAACATCCTATGACTAACATATCAGGAAAAATCTTCATAATTTTTTTTCATACTTACGTTGTTTTCATCAGTATAGTTCTGAAACAATCATGATATTTTTTCAAACTGTAATATCACAGTTTCTACATTTAAAGATGAATCAACTGAGCTGATAGAGAAGTTTGTGAAGTCCATTAAAACTAAAAACTATTCTGCCGCGAACGAAGCAAAGTCGCAAATATTGGAGTCATTTCTACGCCAGGGGTTGAATGGAGATGTCGTAAAAACAAGTGCTGAGAAATACAGAGAGAAAGGAAACCATTTTGCCGCGATTTTATTCTACACCCTAGCATCGGACTTGTACCAAACTGACAGTAGCGGAGAACTAGTGGTTAGAGGTCTGAGGGATTGTGTGGGCGGGATAAAAGAAAATATTACTACTTTGCTGAATCCAACTTGGAAGTTTTGGAATTTGTTTCGAAACCGAGATATAGTTTGTGATTACGTCATTCCATTCATGCAAGAGACCAGACTCAAAATACAGAATGTTAAAAATGTTCAGCCAGAATTTGTATGTTTATGTGAAGTTGATTGTTTAAATTACATCGAATAAAGTCAACGTTTACTGAAAGATTATTCTTCAGAAAAAGCAACAATTAAACTTGGACTTGAAATGATGAGAAATCAATTTGGGGACAATGCTGCAAATTATACAATTTTTGCACTGTTTTTAAACAACCTTGGCTGTGTGTATGAAGAAAAGCGCAAATTTAGTAAGAGTGCGAATTATTTGCAACAAGCAATTCACGCTTTTAATCAGGCCAAAGACTTCAAAACAGAAAGAGAGGAAATGGTTCAAAAATGCACCCAAGACCTAGTATTGTACTGCTGCAAAGGCTTTGGTTCCCCAATCCACAAAACTTATCCATGCCGTCCCCCACAGAAATTATCTAATAGAATGGTTGGGAAGCATATTAGTAAATAACTAGAAGTAATGCCATGCTTTCTCATAGCAAGGCAGAATCACCCCACTGCGCAGGCCTTTTATATTTGGCGATCGAAGCGCGATAATATTCTGATCATAAGGTTCGCAGGCTTCGCAGCAAAGCTGGATTAGCCACTTTTCAGTATTTCAGTAATTAAAATGAACTATTAAAATAGCAAGTAAGTAAATGATAAGATTTTTTTATTTTTTAAAATCGGCCAACTCTTTACCAAAAGCACCCTCACCTTGGAAAGAATCACCCCCACGCTCACCCGTTTCGCATGGATTATCAAAAGCACAGTCCTCCAGTTTCGCAGCAGGTAATCTGCGTTATATCAATCTGTTATATACATCGTCTAAATCAACATATTATTGTCTAAATTCAACAATTTATATACATGCATACGAAAATGGTCGTGTGTGCGTGTGTGTAGCAGTCACACAAAATGTAAATAACCGGTCGGTAATCAATTAATTTCGCCCGATAAAAAAACACCAACACCCGCAGAAATGTCTCACTCAGCCACAAAAGCGACCTGGAGTGACCGCATAAGAGATTTTTCGCCCATTATGCTCAGGTGTTTGTCACTTGACGATAGCGCGTCCGTCTGTGGCGCAATCAGGCGAGTGAATAATCTTCTTCCAGCACTGGTTTTCGACATGCCAGTGCTTGGTCGATGACAAGAGCCTGCATGCGTATGTTTGTCAATAATCGCATTGTTTTTATAACTGATTTTAATGGTTGATATTTGGGGTAGTTGATCACTCGGCTGTTAAGTGGTTCATGATTTTAAACCATAGAAAAAAGTGCATGGCCACAAAACTTGTTCATGCCCTAAAAGATGAAAATAATCTAAAAAAATAGTTGGAAAGCAAGTGGCAACGAATTAAATTTTTTTTGAAAAATTAGTCCCATTCTTACGCAAAGCACCATCAGCTAAGAAAGTATCATCCCGAAGTTTTCAGGAAATCTAGCTTACAGTACCTTTACCTTACCTCATTATGTAAATCCAACAATTTATACATATCCATACGACATGTATGTGTGTGTTTTAACAAGGTAGAATGCAGCATAACTACTTATATTTCCTTGACAGCACAAAGTACCGACGATGATTCAAGTAGCAATGAGGATTCCGGTATTTCATCGTATTTACAATCGACTACGGGTAATTGAACTTTTTATCTTTTGTGCAAACAGACGCGTGAATAATTTTTTTTCCAGCAGTGGTTTGCGACATGGCAGTGTTTGGTCGATGATTAGAACCTGCATGCGTACGTTTCTCAATAACCGCTCTGTTTTAAAAACTGATTCTAATGGTTGATATTTGGCATAGTTGATCACTCGGAGGTTGAGTAGTATAGGATTTTAAACCACAGAAAAAACTACATGACCACGAAACATGTTCATAACCTCATACAAGTAAATAATCTAATAGAATAGTTGGAAAGCAATTGACAACAAAGATATTTTTATTTTGAAAAATCAGTCCCATTCGCACGCGAAGCACCCTCAGCTAGGAAAGTATCATACCCACGTATTCATCAAGCACGATTGGGATCTAGATTACAAGCAGCACACTCCTCCATGGCGGAAACAGGTAATCCAGCTTTCAGTACCTTTACCTTTCCTCATTATGTAAATCCAACAATTTATACATATCCATACGACATGTATGTGTGTGTTTTAACAAGGTCGAATGTAGCATAACTACTTATATTTCCTTGACAGCACAAAGTATCGGGGATGATTCAAGTTACTATGAGGAATCCGGTATTTCATTGTATTCACAACCGGCTATGGGTAAATTAACTGAAACATATTTCTCAAGCACGATTCGTGAAAGGGTGAAGTATTTTAAAAAGGTTGTAGATTGTTTACCTCGACTTTTTGTTTTTCCACCGACAAAATCAAGATCGTTAAAAAATGTAGCAGTCACACAAAAGGTAAATACCCGGTCGGTAATTAATTAGTTTCGCCCGATACAAAACCACAAACACCCGTAGAAATGTCTTACTCAGCCATGAATGCGACCTGGACTGACCACATAAGTGATTTTCACCAGGTTTTTGTCATCCAGGGATGAGGACTCCACATTTGACACCAGAAGCATCCCCACGTTTATCCGCATCACACTGGCGAAGTGGATTACAAACATCACACTCACGCTTGGTGGACCATACCTCATTGCCGCGCTTTCGCTCCTACAATTTTTCCTCAATAGAACAAGATACCCGGAATCAGTCAAGTAACGAGGATTTCAATATTTTAATATTACCAAAATCTCTGAATCCATTATCATTTTCTACTATAACTGAATCAGTGCACAAGAGTTGTTTCAAGTAGTTCAAATTAGTGGGTGTGACGCACCACTGTAAAAGAGGGTTTCCACTACCGTAAATCTTTGGTACAATCTTGAAACTAAACGTTGAATCATTTTTTAGATATTCCCTCGACCCCAATGTTTCATTCAGAATTCGGTCTGTCTGGATATGTCGGCAACATAACAACAGACGTATCGGTAAGCGTTAATGTTTTTTTTGAGATGACGAGAACACAATGCACGGTAATTGCTTATTTTAAACAACGTTTTAATGAATCAATGTGAACACCAAGACGCAATGAAGCGAAAAAAACGGATCGCTACATTTGAAATTTTTGGGCGACGGTACTGTCTAGTAAACTGAAATTTTAGAGAGTTTTTTTGGTATAAGTTATGTATATACTTTTAGTTATTGCTTGTAAAAAGGCTTGTAAGCTTTGTTACACAGCTCAGACGTTTGCTAACTGATAGCAGATGAATATGACAGCACTTTTAAAAAAAATTTTTTTGTTTGTTTCTTTATGTGTTCAACTGGTAGTGTATATCAGCAAGTTGATGAAAAAAAGGCATAACATCAATATATATTGATAATTGAATAGACAAGCCTTCTGCCAGTGCATATAAAGCTTTTCCATGAAATAACAGAGACAATGTATAAAAAAGACAAGGAAAAAATCAGCTGTACGAATTTGAAGCTACCCCATTTACTGGATGACGCCCACAGCCACGCCCACAACTGTTTGATTCTTGTACAAATTGCATGAATATATGAATTGCATATTTGCATGAATTCCATATATACATAATGCTTTGATACCAAATTATGCATCAGGGATGTTACAGAGGTGACTGTAACATCACCAAATCACCATCATTGAACTTTTTGTGGATATGTTTTGGATATACCCTTCGAAAACCATTGGTTATTGTTATGCAGAGGAAAGAATTACTCAATGTTGGTTTATGTATTTGGCCATGCTCCAGAGATTATCATATTAGTCAATAATGTTTTGTTTCAATTGTGTTCAACGTAAATACAAAGCAAAACAAATTGTTATCTCCATATTTGCATGTAAATATATAGTCATTGTGATGTCATAAGATGCTAAAAAACACACCATTAGAAAGGTGAGACCTTCCTCTACAATTCTTATGCAGATCATTACCAGGTACAACTTACAGATAAAAAGTTATTAGGCAAGGTATGCAATGATACCAAACATTTTTTGGCTAATTTTTCCATGCATCTGGATTTGCATGTAAATATATAGTCATTGTGACGTCATACAGCGAAAAAAACACACCATCGAAAAGGTCAGACCTTCCTCCACAATTCTTACGAAGATCATTTCTAGTTACAACGTACAGATAATAAGTTATTAGACAAAATATGCAGTGACATCACTAAAAATTTTCTGCTTATTTTTCCAAAAATTTGGTTTCAAACAACGACAATTTACGAAAAAAGTTCAAATACAAAGGTACAACTTTGTTATGTTTATGTGAAACTACAGCCCTTGCGCCTTCCGTTGGTAAAAACCTCAAGTCGTTACGCGCACTACAGGCCGCATCTCTCAATTAAATCCTAAAAATTGAGTTTTAGAAGTCATTTGTTATTGTGCACCTGGTTACAGTTTCTCTTGTTTGCCAAAAACAATCGCCGGGTCTGATGACTCATGAAGGGGGACTACTATTGCTGAACAGAAAAAAATTGATTGCAGCTGCATTAAGACAGCACATTGGGGGGTTTTGCAAAGGCTAACTGCTAAATTGTCAGTCCTAGGGGGTGTACAAACAGCCCCGGTGGGGCCCCAAGACAATTACAAGACATCTAATTCTTCATGAATTGTGTAGAGGAGGGTTGGTGGCTTCACTTAATCGCAAATGGAGGTAACTTTCTGTGATTCATTTTTTCACAAAACAAACCTACACTTTTTTCTGCTTTTTTGACCAAAATAATGGCCAACAGAGGGTCAAAATGCCCCCGGGGGAGCAGTTTAAGTAGTTATTTCGATTATAAATTTGGCCACAATTCCTTGCCAAGGGTCCGCACTAACAGAAAATCACAAATTGAACATACTTTCTGTGATTCATTTTTTCACAAAATCAACCTCAATATTTGGGTAGTTTTTCAGCTACATGTACAACAGCACCCTCTACCAATTTACTGCCTGACTAATAACCCTGAAAAACAAACTAAAACTGCCCCAAACACGCTGAAAATCGCCCTGGCAACAGCCTGTTCATCTGCGCTCATTCAACCAAAACACTGGCGCCCATGCATGACCCATTGCATTGTTACACATAATTTTACTCTGTTACGCAGGACAGAGTTCGAGAAGGGCAATTCCCAACCGGAAAAGTCTTTTCCATAGAAATACAGAGATGCGGCCTTCAGCGTGAGATATGCGCGAAAGAAAAAAGGCGCTCTGCTGTCTGGCCAAAGCCAATGTATTGGCTTGGTGGGGCTTAAAGGGAAACAGTTGAGCAAATTTGCGAGGTGAGTGGTAGAGCCTTCATGTCACAGCAACAGTTGCGTGTATTGGAGGCAACAACAATGTACTCAGGAGCCCTGAAAAAAGTGTGTCAGAAATTGGCCGACTTACCACTATTTATTATTAAAGTTTTAGAAGTGAAATTGTTAAAATGAGTAAACCATCAGAAAGCACATCAGCTTCACAAGAAAGCGAAGTTTCTCGACAACCCGAAGGTATATTTGTCACCAATTCTGGTTAACACAGTAATTAAACATCCTATGACTAACATATCAGGAAAAATCTTCATAATTTTTTTTCATACTTACGTTGTTTTCATCAGTATAGTTCTGAAACAATCATGATATTTTTTCAAACTGTAATATCACAGTTTCTACATTTAAAGATGAATCAACTGAGCTGATAGAGAAGTTTGTGAAGTCCATTAAAACTAAAAACTATTCTGCCGCGAACGAAGCAAAGTCGCAAATATTGGAGTCATTTCTACGCCAGGGGTTGAATGGAGATGTCGTAAAAACAAGTGCTGAGAAATACAGAGAGAAAGGAAACCATTTTGCCGCGATTTTATTCTACACCCTAGCATCGGACTTGTACCAAACTGACAGTAGCGGAGAACTAGTGGTTAGAGGTCTGAGGGATTGTGTGGGCGGCATAAAAGAAAATATTACTACTTTGCTGAATCCAACTTGGAAGTTTTGGAATTTGTTTCGAAACCGAGATATAGTTTGTGATTACGTCATTCCATTCATGCAAGAGATCAGACTAAAAATACAGCATGTGAAAAATGTTCAGCCAGAATTCGCATGTTTATGTGAAGTTGAATGTTTAAATTACATCGAATGGAGTCAACGCTTACTGAAAGATTACTCTTCAGAAGAAGCAACAAATAAACTTGGACTTGAAATGATGAGAAATCAATTTGGTGAAAATGCTGTAAAGTACACAATTTTTGCAGTGTTTTTAAACAACCTTGGCACTGTGTATGGAATTCAGCGCAGATTTAATGAGAGTGGATATTATTTAAAACGAGCAATTCACGCTTTTAATCAGGCCAAAGACCTAAACACAGAAAGAGAGAAGTGGATTCAAAAATGTACCCAGGACCTGGAAAGAGTTCAAAGTCAGTAGAAATGTAATTTTATTGAGAACGCTAATTTTTTTCTGATCGAAGTTGTTTTTTTAAGAAAAACTTTCTCCGTCTGCTTTAAGCTTTGGATCATTCAGACGTTCTAGCTTCGGGTCATCTGTCGATGCAATGACAAAAGTCCAATGGGGTAAACTATCTTTTTTTAAACCTACTATTGGGCAAATTTATCTAGATGGGATCCAATAATTCCATCCAAGTGCAAATGACTCATGAATGTTTATGGGGGTCTTAATATTATTCATTGCTTGGAAGGATTGTACTGCTGCAAAGGCTTTGGTCCCCCCAATCCATAAAACTTATCGATGCCGCCCCCCAAAAAATTATCTACTAGAATGGCTGGGAAGCATTTTAGTAAATAACTAGAAGTAATACCATGCTTTCGAATAGCAAGGCAGGGCCGCCCCACTGCGCAGGCCCTTTATATTTGGCGATCACAGTTCTAATATTCTGATCATAAGGTTCAAAGGCTTCGCTGCCAAGGCATTGTAGCCAAACTGACCACTCTTTACCAAAAGCATCCCCACCTGGGAAAGAATCACCCCCACGCTCACCCCCTTGGTATGGATTACCAATAGCATCGTTCCACAGTTTCGCAGCAGGTAATCTAAAGTTACATAAATTTGCCTTATACCTCATTGTCTAAATTCAACAATTTATATATCTGCATACGAAAATGGTCGCGTGTGTGTGTGTGTGTGTGTGTGTGTGTGTGTGTGTGTCCAACACCCGCAGAAATGTCTCACTCAGCCACAAAAGCGTGGAGTGACCGCATAGGAGATTTTTCGCCCATTATGCTTACGTGTTTATCACTTGACGATAGCGCGTCTATGTTTGGCGCAATCAGGCGAGTGAATAATCTTCTTCCAGCACTGGTTTTCGAAATGGCAGTGCTTGGTCGATGATAAGAGCCTGCATGCGTACCTTTTTCAATAATCGCACCGTTTTATTAACTGATTTAAAGGGTTGATATTTGGGGTAGTTGATCACTCGGCTGTTAAGTGGTTCATGATTTTAAACCATAGAAAAAAGTGCATGGCCACAAAACTTGTTTATGCCCTAAAAGAAGAAAATAATCTAATAGAATAGTTGGAAAGCAAGTGGCAACGAATTAGATCTTTTTTTGAAAAATCAGCCCCATTCTTACACAAACCGCCCGCAGCTAAGAAAGTATTATTCCGAAGTTTTCAGGAAATCTAGCTTTCAGTACCTTTAAGTTACCTCATTATGTAAATCCAACAATTTGTACATATCCATACGAAATGTGCGTGCGTGCGTGCGTGCGTGTGTGTGTGTTTTAACAAGGTAGAATGCAGCATAACTACTTATATTTCCTTGACAGCACAAGATACCGAGGTTGATTCAAGAGATGAGGATTCCGGTATTTCATCGTATTTACAATCGACTACGGGTAATTGAACTTTTTTTCTTTTGCGCAAACAGACGCGTGAATAATATTTTTCCAGCAGTGGTTTGCGACATGGCAGTGTTTGGTCGATGATTAGAACCTGCATGCGTACCTTTCTCAATAACCGCTCTGTTTCAAAAACTGATTCTAATGGTTGACATTTGGCATAGTTGATCACTCGGAGGTTGAGTAGTATAGGATTTTAAACCACAGAAAAAACTACATGACCACGAAACATGTTCACAACCTCATACAAGTAAATAATCTAATAGAATAGTTGGAAAGCAATTGACAACAAAGATATTTTTTATTTTGAAAAATCAGTCCCATTCTTACGCAAAGCACCCTCAGCTAGGAAAGTATCATACCCACGTATTCATCAAGCACAATTGGGACCTAGATTACAAGCATTACACTTCTCCATGGCGGAAACAGGTAATCCAGCTTTCAGTACCTTTACCTTACCTCATTATGTAAATCCAACAATTTGTACATATCCATACGAAATGTGCGTGCGTGTTTTAACAAGGTCGAATGTAGCATAACTACTTATATTTCCTTGACAGCACAAAGTACCGACGATGATTCAAGTAGCAATGAGGATTCCGGTATTTCATCGTATTTACAATCGACTACGGGTAATTGAACTTTTTATCTTTTGTGCAAACAGACGCGTGAATAATTTTCTTTCCAGCAGTGGTTTGCGACATGGCAGTGTTTGGTCGATGATTACAACCTGCATGCGTACGTTTCTTAATAACCGCTCTGTTTTAAAAACTGATTCTAATGGTTGACATTTGGCATAGTTGATCACTCGGAGGTTGAGTAGTATAGGATTTTAAACCACAGAAAAAACTACATGACCACGAAACTTGTTCATGATCCAAATATAAGAAAATAATCTAATAGAATAGTTGGAAAGCAATTGGCAACAAAGATAATTTTTATTTTGAAAAATCAGACCCATTCTTACGCAAAGCACCCTCAGCTAGGAAAGTATCATACCCACGTATTCATCAAGCACAATTGGGACCTAGATTACAAGCATTACACTTCTACATGGCGGAAACAGGTAATCCAGCTTTCAGTACCTTTACCTTTCCTCATTATGTAAATCCAACAATTTATACATATCCATACGACATGTATGTGTATGTTTTAACAAGGTCGAATGCAGCATAACTACTTATATTTCCTTGACAGCACAAAGTACCAACGATGATTCAAGTTATTATGAGGAATCCGGTATTTCATTGTATTCACAACCGGCTATGGGTAAATTAACTGAAACATATTTCTCAAGCACGATTCGTGAAAGGGTGAAGTATTTTAAAAAGGTTGTAGATTGTTTACCTCGACTTTTTGTTTTTCCACCGACAAAATCAAGATCGTTAAAAAATGTAGCAGTCACACAAAAGGTAAATATCCGGTCGGCAATTAATTAGTTTCGCCCGATACAAAACCACAAACACCCGTAGAAATGTCTTACTCAGCCATGAATGCGACCTGGACTGACCACATAAGTGATTTTCACCAGGTTTTTGTCATCCAGGGATGAGGATTCCACATTTGACACCAGAAGCATCCCCACGTTTATCCGCATCACACTGGCGAAGTGGATTACAAACATCACACTCACGCTTGGTGGACCATACCTCATTGCCGCGCTTTCGCTCCTACAATTTTTCCTCAATAGAACAAGATACCCGGAATCAGTCAAGTAACGAGGATTTCAATATTTTAATATTACCAAAATCTCTGAATCCATTATCATTTTCTACTATAACTGAATCAGTGCACAAGAGTTGTTTCAAGTAGTTCAAATTAGTCGGTGTGACGCACCACTGTAAAAGAGGGTTTCCACTACCGTAAAGCTTTGGTACAATCTTGAAACTAAACGTTGAATCATTTTTTAGATATTCCCTCGACCCCAATGTTTCATTCAGAATTCGGTCTGTCTGGATATGTCGGCAACATAACAACAGACGTATCGGTAAGCGTTAATGTTTTTTTTTTGAGATGACGAGAACACAATGCACGGTAATTGCTTATTTTAAACAACGTTTTAATTGGATTGTAGAAGTACGTTCACAACCAGAAAACATCAAAGGTGATCGGAATAAAAGGAGGGGTGATTGAAATTGGAGGATGTATGATTTCTATCCCAGGTGGGGTCTTGGCTAAAGATGAGGAAATCAACGTGGAAATACTTTACGGAATAAAAGACCCAGCAGTAAGAGAATATAACGGTTTGTTACTGTTGGTAAAAGACACACTGCACTTGCAGAAAGAAGAATGGAGCAGCATGCAGCTCACTCCCTTGATATTGCTACAACCGCATGGATTGAAATTTAAAGGGGAAGTTGAAATCAGTTTGCCGACATGCTATAGAACAGACCACGATATGTTAGTACAAGTAAGTATCACAAACAATACAATATTTTGTATATGACTAGTCATTGAGTATTTACAATACCTTTACCTATGGTGTTGTGTGGGTGCGGATAATACAGCTCTAGTGTGTGTGTGTGTGTGTGTGTGTGTATTACAGGCTTTTTGTTTGTTAATCCAGGTATTGAGAGCTAGAGATGATAGTGACGACTTTTCCGTGATGGAAACAATATCCATGAAACCACGAACCTACACTTTAACGTTTCGTATCACCAAATTTTCGTGGTAAAATGTTGGAACATTCCAATACACTGCAAAGTTTACCCAATTAATTTTTGACAGGTATTCCGTTTTTCCACTATCACTACAACATTTCTTGGGACTGTCAAAGGAAATGTCACTTATCGTGGCTGTTCCCTCTGGACCATGTGTAACTCCAATTCAAATTGTTGCGTCTTTGCTCATATGTGACAACATCGCTGCAACAAAAGATATAAATCCTCTTCAAAAACTTATCGAAACAACATTTGGGGTTACGTAAGTTTCAACATGTTGGCTATGATACGTTTATATACGAGAGCTGAGATCGCCGAATATAAAGGACCTGCGTTGTGGGGCCTTGCTATGCGAAAAAAAAATGGTAATATCGGCGTCTTTTGGATACGTCATTGGAGTTAAAAAAAGCGTTTTATGCAGACGCGGGGATGAAGATCTCATAGCAAGTCTAACCAGCGACGAAGTTGAGTTTGATGAAGAGGAAAAAACAATTCCAGGAATTTGGAAGAAAACGAGATTTGAAATTCAGTTCATGTTGAAAAATCGTCGTGAAAGCAGCATTGGTGATAACAAAATTAAAGTTGTTATCAAATCAGCCCAATTGCAGGCGACGTTGCTAGAACCGACAGATGTCTTCATAAGAAAAGAATTGATAGGTAGGGGGCTAATATATTAATATATAGACTTAAACAATTCCGTTTCCTCTAAACTGTCAAAAATAAATAATGACTCTGACGAAGTGCACTCGTTGAAAAGAGTGATTGGAAATATTTGATTTTCGTCTAATTGCTTTGTCCAAGTGTTATCAAGATTAGATTAATTTTTTAGAGTGCAGTGTTTCAATCCTAGTGGTTGTTTTTTTAGTTACTCCAACCAACTACGACATCAGAACAGAAACAGTCCATTTTTCGTAGATTCGCGGTGGGTTCTGCTTAATTGTTATGAATAAGCTCACTTTGCAATGCTGTGTGCGAATTATAAACTTTGTAATTGCCTTCAAACTTTAAAGCGATGAAATTCAACGACGTTGAAAGTTTGTTATTTTGGTTTGTTTCATTGTGCAGAGACGATGTTTCTAATTGTTTTCCATTAAATGGAGATTTAAACAATTTTGAATATCATTGAGATGTAGATACAGTTGTTTCGATGTTTTGAGACAACCGGGCCCACAGCATTAGTGGATTTTTGCCAGTTGTTTGGCCTAGGGCGTCGTACAGTGTTTTGTATCTGATGTTTGGTACACAACGGATCGACGTTCACCGAAAAGCACAACGACGTGGATAATTTCTGCGTCTGCTAGTTTGAAGTCTGGTTTAACGCCAAGGTCAACAGCACTTATGAGACCTAATATGTTAAAACAATGTAAATATTGGCGTGCTGTCGTTTTTAGAGCCAGTTGATTTTCAAAAATCAACACGTTTGCCTGAGTAAAATGTATTTCTATTAAAATATATCTTCTTGAATTCCAGTCACGGAGAATAATTTTGCGCACCTATATATCAGTTACAAAAAAGGCCCATCCATTATCAGGCGGTATCGTGAATTTAAGCATTTTTCATCAGTTTCAGTGTGGCTCAATATAGCCGAAGCATCACGGTTAGCAAAAAGCGGTGTACCCGACAAAAAGAGCAAATGCAGCCCGCCCCGCACTGTGATATGATAGGGAACAAACTTACTTAAACCCTGCCACATAACTGTTCTGAAATGGACTACAGAATTAAGAAACTAGACAGTCATTGCTTTCACGCAACAGATTTTACTGAATTTTCGCGTAGCGGGTAACAAGGAAACCAATCAAAAGTGGCACATAACAAGTGAACTGGGGTGGCATCACGAATTTATGGGCAAATAAATGATGAACTCCTTTTAAACATTGCGAAATAGAAACGCCTGAACTTGAATAAATCATCTTAATCTTCCATTTCACTTGCGATTTGGTCGGCTTTTGTCATGACTTCTCCTATGTTTCCAACCATGTAAAAAGCTCCCTCTGGTATGTGATCAAGTTCACCTTAAACATGAAAATTAACGTTATAATATGCATCGACACTTACAACAATGTACAATACAACAGTGCCCAAGGTGAAAACATTAAGCAACTACAAAATTTTAATTGAAGTGAAAACATACAATGGATTCAGGGTCTTTTTCAATGTAACTATACAACAGGTCACTCACCATCCAAAATTTGGTTAAATCCTTTAATAGTATCTTGAAGTGTGACCAGTTTGCCTGGAGTGCCAGTGAAGGTTTCTGCAACCTGCAACAGTAAAATAATGCAAACACCCGGAAAATTTAAAACAATTTCTCAAATAGTGCTAAAAACACATGCTGATATATAAAATAACTCACTGTATATAAAACTTAAAGGCACAATAAAATTATTAACATTCTGCAAGGTAAGCCAGCAACATCCTACAGTTAGTTAATTTACCAACATGTTGCAATAACACATTGGTATGTAACGTCCCGCTGCAATAACTATTAAAATTACAAGTCAAACACAACCACATTACCTGGAATGGTTGGGAGAGGAATCGTTGAATTTTCCTCGCTCTCTGCACGGTAAGCTTCTCCTCCTGAGAAAGTTCTCCCATACCAAGGATAGCAATGATATCTTGCAAGGATTTTTGATCCTAAAAAATGAACGAAATGTTTTACGCGAACCGATTTAGAAGGTTTTTATTTGGACATTATCTTACCAGCTGCATGAATACAATATAGGTGGGGGCATAGCTGATTGTTTTGATAAGCATATACCAAGATTAAACAGTTCATAATCTCCTACAGTTTAGCAAGATTAATCACAACGTCTTCTCACCTGCAGGATCTTCTTCACTCTTCTAGCGCAGTCGTAATGCTCCAATCCAACGATGTTAGGGTCCATGATACGCGATGAGGACTCCAGTGGATCCACAGCTGGGTAGAAACCCAACTCAGAAACTTGGCGGGACAACACAGTAGTGGCATCCAAATGGGAGAAGGTGGTGGCTGGACTGGGATCAGTCAAATCGTCAGCTGGCACATAGATAGCCTGAAAAACAAAAACAAAAAAATTTTTACTTTGCCATTCACTTATATCTTATTTTTGTCCACACAAATTGCCAGTAAACTACATCTGGTTTAACCAAAGAGCCCAAAACACAGTCTATATAACTAAAGTGACATTTTGTGAAGTTTAACCAGGATTTTTTGTTACGAGTTAATCTTTCCAACCATACTTTACGGAGGTCAGAACACAAAGAAGTTTTGTTTACCTGCACAGAAGTAATGGATCCTTTCCTGGTGGTGGTGATTCTTTCCTGCATTGTACCCATGTCAGTGGCTAGAGTAGGTTGGTAACCCACAGCTGATGGGATACGACCCAGCAGAGCAGATACCTCAGAACCAGCTTGTGTAAACCTTCGTGACACAAACACTATCAGTTTACACAGCATTCATTATTTTCTATGATTGACAAAAACACTGATAAATACAACTAACATGATAATATACAGTATGTACATAAAAATTTCTGGCTTAGTTTGAAATTCATGGAGAAAAGCAAAGCAATTAGCAAGGAAATCCCCACAAATATTCACCTGAAAATGTTGTCAATGAAAAGCAGCACATCCTGACCCTCCTCATCACGGAAGTACTCGGCGACAGTTAATCCAGTGAGGGCAACACGGGCACGAGCACCTGGTGGTTCGTTCATTTGTCCATACACCAACGCTACCTGCAGGTTAAACTAAGTTAAGCCTTTTTTTTATGAAAACTACACTTTATGTCCAAATGTGCAAGATTTACAATGCTGAACACGGAAAGTCTTGCGTGGTCTATATTGAAGCTGATTTTTGCATTGCAATAGGTAATAAAGGCTAGATAAAACCTAAACATGTATGGTACCTTGGAGGATTTGTCCTGGAGTGAAATTACACCAGAGTCGATCATCTCATGGTACAAATCATTCCCCTCTCTTGTTCTTTCTCCGACACCAGCGAACACAGAGTAACCACCATGAGCTTTGGCAACGTTATTGATCAGTTCCATGATGAACACAGTCTTTCCCACTCCAGCACCACCAAAGAGACCTGCCAAAAGATTTCATGCATTAGAATCAAACTTCCAAGCAGAAAAACATTCAAATTTGGAAGCTACTAAATTTAATCTTTACAATGCTAAGAGAAAATGTCGCTAACATGGGTGCTCTCTTTTTTTTTAGAACAGAAGAAACACCAGCTTTCCAGCATGTGCTTACAGAAGGTTGCTGTAGTGACAAGTAATATGTCTTATTTTGCCAAAGTGACTTTCAGTGGTTTGTAGTCTCGTTTTATTTGAATACTGGCAGTATTCAGGTGTGACTTCAGACATTTAACTACAAATAGGTGCTAGCATTAGTTGCCCAGATTGAATGTGGCGTATGATACATTTGGGACAGTGAGAAGTTGATGACTACATATGGTCATGATCATGAATGATTACAGAAACCAGATATATACATTTCAACAACAACAAAGTGAATTAACAATAATAAACAATAAAAAAACTATTTACCGATCTTTCCTCCCTTGGCATATGGTGCAAGTAAATCTACAACCTTAATACCAGTTTCCAAGATCTCCTGAGCACCACCAGTGTCAATTAAATCTGGAGGTGAGGCATGGATTGCAGCAAACCTGTGGAAATAAAAGTTTTGAGTAAATATGATGAAAAGCAGTGGTGTTTTACAGACGGATAGTTTCAACTTTTACCGTTTAAACCTACATACATTACGAATTCAGACTGATGAAAAATAACCATTTGGCATGTTCAGTTTTAATCTACGACATTACGATAAGATATATATATATACAAAATTGTTTGTTTCAACATGAAAACATGGATAAACATGAAAGTATTTATGTAAAAAGGTTAAGAATTTAGAATCATACTTATCAGTATCCACTGGGCCTCTCTCATCAATAGGTTCACCAATGACATTGATGATTCTTCCAAGTGTTCCAGGGCCAACCGGAACCCTGATTGGTGAGCCTACATCAACAACTGTTTGTCCTCTCACCAATCTCTCAGTGGAATCCATAGCAATTGTGCGGACGGTGTTTTGACCTAAAATTTTTTTACAGATTTAATTTTTTCTGGAGGCACTCATTAACAATTGGTTTGGAGACCTTAGTTTGGCAGAAAACCTGAATTAATAAAAAGCCCCATGCTAACTGCAGTTTAATACAGACAGACCTTGGTTACCCAAAGCCCCGGGTGATCCGTGAACCCTGCCAGCCAACACAAAATTTCTAGTTATTTCCCGGCACTCCAAAAAAAGCACCCAGGCAATCCAAAAATGACCATTGGAATACAGTCACAGGTTTTGAAGAACAATATGCAAAATGTGTAAAAGCATAAACATATTCCTTGCTTCTCCCTAACATATTTCCTGCACTCAGTAATAGGATTTGAATTGAGCAATCCTACTTTCTGCACATTGACATGAAGAATATATATAAAATATGTATAAGCCTTATTCTGATTTTTTTTAACCCACCAAACGAACATTATGTTTATAACAACACCAGTTATTCTCTATGGTGAAATCTGACTAAACTGTTTACACAGGGCCACTAAGATTATAAACCATTTATATTTTCATAGTTAATACCAAGATGCTGCGCAACTTCCAACACCAATCTGTTGTCACGTCCTTCAACTTCCAAGGCATTTAGGATCGGTGGACGTCCATCATTGAAATGAACATCAACAACCGGTCCAATGACGGCCACAACTTCACCTTTTAGAGCTCCTGCTTCAGATGCAGCGGCTGCTTTTGCTGCATAGTTTCCTACAAGAGATACATTTAGTTGCACATTTATTTTAAATTTTACCCATATATGGCACATAGACTACTGACTTGGAATAAAATTACGATACACTATTTCACACAATATAAAAAGCATTTTTAACGACTTTTCAAACTATTTCATAAAGCAGTAACTAAATTAAAACTTACGGTTTGATGAAACGGGTGCAACACGTGCAGCCAGGGGTTTGACCGACTGCAGCGCCCGCAGGCAATTTCTTGCAGAATTCAGCATTATAGTTTAATACAGGCCGTTGTCGTTTAACAACAACGACGTTAACAAAACCAACCTTAACACAAATGCACGCTAAACCAAATGAAAACTCGCGAAAACGCCGGTGTCGAGTTGGATTTATAAACCAACCACAATCCGTCACGGTGACGACCTTGCCCCTGATTTCAGCTTCGTACACCCGTACCGGCGCATTGATTCTGATTGTATTCACGGTATTGCACATTTTTACTAGTTTCCTCTTCTTTTCACGCCTATTGTGAATTCAAAAATTACATTTTAAACTGCCTAATAATGTCTTTTTTAAAAAAGTTTAAACAATGCTTTATGTCCGAAGCCCAGATTTGCGTTTGTATTAACGTCTGTTTGGGGAGAAAAAAATATCCCTAAATTACGATTTTTTGCAAATTATTGTTAAAAATTGCATTGCTCTTATTTTCGAATGGTTGAATTATGACTTTCGTAGTTGGAAAGGAATACCATTTCTTTGTCGTCTCGTCGTGGGCATAGACATATTCCTTTCGAACATAGGTGGGATTGAAATATTTTAGCATCGTTCTCTCTTAAGCAACCGGGAGATACAGCGCTCAAAGTGAAACAGGCATGCCCATTATAAATATTGACGTTGCATAGAACCTTGCAGTTAAGCAAATGCTAACATTGTCGACTGTTAATCACATAACGCAAACCCGTATTTTTTCGAAAGAGCAGTGGTAAAAGTAGAAAATTGTGTTCAACGATTTGGAATATGATGGGTCACAGTTTTTTACGTAAGTTCAAAATTTACTAAATTCAAGATCTCTCAACCATTTAAGCATAGAATACTGTTTAGTATTCTATGATTTAAGATACAATCGCCGTTGGTTTCATTCCGCTGGAACATGCACCACTGGAAAGAGGTCGCAACAATCGTTTCGGGATATGAAAAGCAAATGAACCCCAAGTGTTGCAACAACTTTTGAGGTTTCTTATGACGGCCGCTGGTAAACAAAATATGAAACGTTTTATTGCAATAAAAACTAAAAAATTACAATTTCTATGTAAAAAATTAAAATTATTCAATCGTGACGAAGGTGTTTTCCCCTCCGTGGAGGAACTTTGATGTCGCGTAATTATATTTTGTGTTTTCTAAAAAAAGAACTAAAGACTGAGTAACCTTAGTACTAATTGGATATTATAGGTTGTTCAGAAGCTACCTTTACTGTTTCATCAATTTTGACTGATCACATCATGCGTTAAAAAAATATTATGGACAATATTTTTTTAAGATTAGAGCATTTAGCTGCTGTTGCTGTGTTCATCTGAATTAGTTTGCAGCTGTTCTGCATTGATTTTGATCGCCACAATGGTGTGTATAATGCTTTTTTATTATACTGTACATCAATATTGCAAAAAAAGTGTAATTTCGTCTCGAACTTTGTTGTTTTGTATGCAGGGAACCAACAAACTTCTCAAATCCTTGCCGTCTTACAATGCAAGTAATTTCACCAAGTTCCAGCCAGATTCTGCCGACAGAAAAAATGTAGGAACATTTTTTAGTCTATGAGTTTGTTATTTTTAAACAGGGTTTCACAATCAATACAGCTTTTGTCAATATAATCATAGGCGCCGACGTTGAAATTTTTTTGGGTATGCCAAATTATATGACATCATAAAAAGCCACATATCTTTCTTGGCGCTAGATAGGGTGGGGCTATGTTAAGGCTTACAGTTTACAAATTTCACGCAGCGCAATTCTACCGCCAAGCTCTTTTGCAAATGAATGCATGTTTATGTGCGGTAAGACCGCATTGAATATGAGATTTCCGATAGTTATGCTGACAGTTTCACCGTTCAAGGTGACCCTGGTTTTCGCAGACGCAACAATATTTGTCAGTTTAAATAACGTTCGGTCTAATACGCTTTAAAACCGCTGTCACAAATTATTGTTGTGTTTACTGCTTATGTTCCACTCAATTCTTACTGGGAACCCAATGGACATTATTACGTACAATGCGGTAAACATCACGCTATAAGCAGTGACACCAATATTTGGTGAAGCAAGTAATAAACATCTCGTTGTTACCTGCTGTCCAGAAACTCGTTGCTTTGGGAAAGTGACAACCGCCTAAACTAAACGCATGACGAATGTTGGTCAGATTCTTGGGTATGCGGCATACCCAAGTTTTTCGGCCGGGTATGCGAGGCATACCCGGCATACCCGTGTTCGGCGCATATGAATATAATAGTAAGTTTTAATGCATTAAAAAATTGCTAGTTATGCATTACAAAATGTAATTTTAAGCCTTTTTTTGGTGTTGTCAAATGTGCAATTTGCTTAAACTTTATTTTATGTAAGTTGTATCAAAGATTGCAACATGAGCTTTTGATAAATATACTGTGTGTACCAATATATCATAATGTACTGGAAGAAATAAAGTATTTGTATAAACAATACAAAGAATGGAATAAAATGACATCATCACCGATAAAACCGTAAAGGTTATCGAGTCAGACACCCATGTGACCAGGCAGTAATATTTTGTACTGGTCGATCTGTTCAGTGTTTGTCTGCCCTCACCAAATTGTATATATATATATGTTTTACTGAGTTATAAAGGAACCTATTAACATGATATTGATCAACATTTCATCAAAAACGATTTTGGTCAAATTAATTTAACACTACGTGCAGCACAAGCTTCCTTTTTAGTCTCTCTGACAAGCTCCTAATGTGGTGTTATGTTTTTGTTACAGTTCAAGAAACTCTCTGTCTACATTTCAACCGAAGCCAGTGAACCTCAACAAGGTTAGTGGTTTAAATTCACAAAATCTCCAAAATTGCTGGTTTACAGACATTTGTGAAGAACGTGTGTTTTGGTTACATCAGCTGTTTTTCTACTTTTGCTATTCGGGTGGTAGACTGTTGTTGTGTAAATTAAGATAGAAATCTAACTTATCAATTATGCTTTATCACAGAGATTTGTTTTTTTGGCCTGTTCGAAGTTGTAAGCAAGCCAAAATGAAAACCCCCTGTTTCTGCCATATATTTACCTGAATATTCTTGTTGTCATGGTAATCAAGTTTTTAGCTTTGTCACTGAATAACAAATAAATGGAAAGAGAATAATTTTATTTGCAAAATTGAACCAGTTGATACAATGATTATAAAATACTGTTCCACATGAAAAGTGTTTCTCCTTTGCAAATGTGCATCTTGAAGCAAAAATTTGTGTGTCCAATGGTGGCACTTGGGTTAAAATGAACCTCTAGTTGTCCTGGTCCATACTGTCAGCTGATTCGTACAAAATATTGTCCACCATCATTTTTGAACTTTCCCCTGACGACTTTGTTTTGGCGAAGTTTTTACAGGGAGCATATTTTCGTTCAATTGTGTTGCTTCTTGATGACCTTAAACCAAAAAGAGTGCGACTCAAAACTGTGCCATTACAAAACTAGTTGTTCCACCAACTGCAGAGTTTTTTGGTGGGTGCATTTGACATAAATTTCCTTACCTTCCTGGTTCATCTGTTTCTTGTGCACTATCGTCAATTATTGTGTTGGAATCTTCCCCATCATCTGTGTATTCGTCGGCATCTATGTCATCCTCCGATTGCATGGTGGTTGATTCGTCACTTCCAATACCCATCAACTTCGGTTCGCTCGTATGTTTTTTGAAATGAACCTGAATTATTTGCTAAGTCAGTGTTCAGTTGTGTCCCAGTTGTTTCAAATGTAACAACCAGGCAGCAAGCAAGTGCAGGTCAAAGTAACAAACACAATGCTCATGTTACACCAACATGTCGCAGATCATAAAACAAAAAAATTCAGAAAATCTTATTTGTAATACCTTAACACTTGGGGTTTCAAGGTTTTTGTTGCTGACTTGTATATCCTGCTTACCACGCGTTGTTCCGTATTCCTCAATCGAGAAATATATGTGACTCTCTCTGCTTGGTGCACGTCGAAGAGTTCCCTGTAACACAGAGTTAAGTCTTGTCAATTTATTGGTCATTTTGTTGCCATCCACTCATTTTTGTTCGTTGTTGGTGAACCTTTGAGCTAAAAAAAGCTTTTTCCACCTTACCATTAAGTGGTAATTAGTCCATTCAGTTTGTTGTCTTATGTTTCATAAGTTGGTGAATTTTATAGACAGGTTCTATGTTTTTTGGATGCTTGAAAGTGTTTTGTACCTGTTGACTCAAAGTTTCTGAAACCTGTGGTGTTTCTGGTCGTTCCACTTGTCTCGATCGGATGCTGTGATTGGTTGAGGGAAAGTCAAAGTCATATGCATGGTTTTGCATGACACTGAAACATGGATTATGTTTTCAAAAAATAAATGTTCAGCTCAATGCACAATTGAACCCCTGTCATATCAATAAGTGTTCTAAAATCGTGATGAATAAAAAGCATATGTTGCTTGTAGAGGTTATCACGCTCCTATATTCTGTGTTCATTTATGTTGTTGTTTTTGAAGTTGTTCAAACCTTGAGTTGTTTGCTTCTTTAAATGACCCTTGCACAATGACTGACTTTCCTGTCAGTTGTTGTCGACAACATAATATTATTCCAAGCAACACTAGGATTACAAGAACCCCAGATACCGCTGCAAGACCAGTAATAATCCACTTGGCTGTCTCCTGCACCATAATAAATAGGACCAATAACTTGTTTGACTTGTTTACTGTTAGATGTTAACTTATTGGTAATATGTTTGCTTACTTGCGTAATTACAGTTCCTGGGCCATTACTTGGGTTTGGTACCTGTAGACAACAAATTATGAGTGGTTTAAATGTTGCAAATTGGTCAAAAATTTCATCATTGCTACATAAAAAAAAGTTAAGATTAATTAAGTTCTTTTTGCTTATAAATAGTCTCAACAAGCATTTTGTTTTGTCGTACATCAAGTGGTTTTTTTGACGGAACAGGAGTCGGAATTGTTGAATCAGTGGTTTGTTCCATGGCCGTGACTGGATTTGGTTTCGACGATTCTTCCATTTTCATCTGTGTGGTGCTGGTGGCTATAGTTGTAAAAACTGTTGTATCTGTGGAATGATATATATTGTAGATTGTCTTGTTGTAAAGCTTGGTTGCTTTCTTCAAACCAACTTATAATTACTATACACTGCTTGTTATAATTGAGCAATAATATTATTTCTCTACATAAATTTGTCCATAAGTTACTCCAAATGTAGATAATAATTATTTTTTATAGTTGTAAAGTTGCTACAAGCAAAACATGAATAAAAATGTCCTGCTTTCACCTTTTGAAGATGTCGTTGACACATGTGTTGTTGTAGTAAAAGGTTTAATCACATATGTAGCATTGAACCCACTGCAAATAACAGTAACATTTAACATACATGAATCAAAAGATGATTTTTTTAAATCACTTGACACCAAAATTTGTGATTATGGGACTGTATTTGACCCAACCTGTGGTGATTGTAATTGTCTGACACAAATATGATTTTCATTGAGCCACTATGCGCCACTAGTGGTTGAATCTTGGCGCGGTTGCAGTATTTTCCCAGCAAGTAGCGGTCGCTCAACCCATCGTATATCGATACATGGTCGTATCTGCAGTCGTTGTCTTCCTCTAACTCGAAGTTGTGAAAAGTGAGCTGAAAGATGAGAACGTATTTACTTACGGGTAAAGTTTTACAACAAATAGATATATACTTGTTTTTGAAACACACGTAACATTGCCCTAAGCTGATGTGTATGCTTGACTGGAATTTCCCTTGGAATTTGTGTGTAATGTGATGTGATACACGCAAAAGTGATTATTTGTTTGACAACTTACTGGAATAAACACGCATTTATTTGTTGAAACGTCTTGAACATCTCTTAATGAGTTGCCACAATTCAGCATCACATGCCACACTTAAATTCCCTCGCCACAAATATTAACTAATCAATGTGATTAGGGTCAAACGTCGCCAGTTATCAATCATTGTTTTCAGTTTTCGCTGTAACAATAATACTGTCCAAAAAAGTTGCTGGGCCCACTTGCCTGAATATAAGATGTCCCTTGCGCAACTATATTCCATTCACACAACAAACCCTTGGCATAAAACAGCGGGTAGTTCATAGATTGTATTACTCCTGTGGTAGCTGTCAAATCCCTCTTCTTTCCACACCCAGAAGGGACAACAGCTTTGTATGTAGCATTGAAACCTTAATTGAAATACGAACCTGTGTAAGTAGTGTTGTAGTCAGGTTTATCGTGCTTATTTCTAAGATTAGTGCTTGTTATGCAAATGTGTTTATTTGTAAGAAACGTGCTTATTTTCGACTTGCGCTTAGTTTTCTCATCTAAACCGACGTGTATTGAACTTATCATAAGTCACTTATGTATTTTGTTTTCTAATGCAAACGTGGTTATTTTTTCATAAAATACGGATTATTAGTGATATTGCGTTTCGACAGATTAGCTGGCCTAGAACAACAAACTATGGAGAAATTATCACTGTTCGCCTCCAAAAAAGGTTATTATCTAATTCACACCATGATGTCCTTCGAAGTTGGGTAAAGTTTACAAAGTAAATACGATTTTTCATCAAAATTCAACTTCCTTGTTTTGGCCCTGACCAATTATTATAATAGATCGGCGAGAAGTTTTATTGAAACTTTGCATATAAACTGTTGGAAACTCTACTGAGTGTTACCTCTGTCAGTGAAGCGGTTGTCGCTCTGAAAGGTGACGTGAAGTCGGTTAGAGCTTGACACGAAGTTAGACGGGAGGTTGTGGCCACAATATTGCGTGGCTCCTTTAGCGATTACATCACCTGACCCCGACCCAACGTTGTTGATCTGGAACCAAATTTCAAGGTTAAATAACTTGTTCTACGAAATATTTCCACTCAATTCCAAACACTTGACATTGAAGTGTTGTTGACATCCTTTGTATTGTTTACTGCATTTTCGTGATCGTTTTTAACTGCAGAGCTTCTCAAACTGTCGCGACAAAATATCACTTTAGCGCGCGAAACAAATTGAATTTTAAAATAGGTCGTTTGTTGTTTTAATTTTATCAATTTATGTGACGAAGCAAGGTCGTCAAGGCTACCCACATTGGGGTCGTTTTTTTAAAAAAAATTGGTCCTGTTTTACTGAAGAAGTAACTTTTTGCATATTTTGGGTTTGTTTTTGTTGAAAATTACTTCCGCGTGATGACACTAGTGAGTCTGAGGTTATAACCTTGAGGGCGTCGGGTGCACAGCGAGGTTTTCTTCGTCCAAACGTCGAACCTTCGGTGACGTGAAAATCCACGAACGTTACTTCAATCAGCTGTAAAATAATTCAAGATGATTCTTTCTTTAATTTTTCAGTTGTTTTAGTGCTGGTGGTAAACTGGTTCGTCCCACACTGTTGTATCTTTAATTGTTGCTCATGGCCAATAAATTTAAATTCCACTGCAGTACGAAACATATCCTGAGGGACACTGTTTAATACCAACCACTTATGGGCCAAAATTGAAGAACCAACGGGCCGAAATTTGGCCCGCGAGCAGCTGTTTGTCCAAGTTTCCCAGTGGATGTAAATTATGATGAGTGGCGCGATCAAAACTTGGGATTATCCTTAGTTCGGCGTTTCTATTTATGATCTACTGGGTCTCCGGAATGTGGTTGGAACACCATGTTACTAAAACTGTGTGATTAAATGTGAGCCAAAAGCACATTTGATGAGAGTTCTATGACGTCATATTTTTGTGACACTTTCCTGACGAGTTCGTTTAGTGTGTAAATAGCTTTTACGTCGCCAATGAACACATATTCAATGTCATATACATCAGTGGTTTTTCTTTCATATCTTTTAAATGTATGTTCTTTGCTACCATGTTTTTGCCTTTCTTTAGAAGGATTACTAGGAATTTATCGAATGCTTTCAGTGGTTTTACCTTCCCATCATCCACTGTAATATCCCACGAACAGTTTGCATTGCTGTTGTAATTCCTCGGGTAGTTAATTGAATGGAAACTTCCTTGCTGGTCGTTTAAGTTCTAAACATAGCCAGAAAATTTACGTCATCTGTCTGACGTTGGTCGTTGCATTGCCTCGCACGCACGCCATATGCCATATAAGAAAAACCTTCTTTTGTCGGAATTTCGAAATCTCATAGGCCTAAATTGTCATGCGTGTTTTGTGCACATGTAATCGTTGCTAGGAAACGAAAGGTTGATTTCTAACTAAATTATGGGGAACAATGAAATTTCAGCTCATTCATCGTCCAGTTGCCGTTTTATTAACAGCTAAATAACATTGTCTCAAGGGGCCTTTACAAAGGCAGGGACCGGTTGTAAATTCCTCGATACGACAAGTAATGTTATTGTTTTAATTACAACCGATTCTCGTCAACCAAATATCTTTCTATTGGGTCGTTTGCAAAGCAGTAAAACATCCTCTTAAAGTTAAAGTTACTATAAAGTTGTACCCTCGGTCCTCCGCATCCTGAACCATTATAGAATCGGTAAAAAGCCTTGAAGCCAACATCTGACTCGAAATGATCGGACATAAAACGAACCTGAAATCAACATTGAAATATTTCGTTTTAATTCAATTAATCTGTTATTCTGACGCACGTGTACTATATCACCCAGGTTTTACCTGATATTCGGCTAAGCTTAATCAGGGTATAATGATGCATCACACAACCAGGTTTAAGGAATCGAATTGTAATAAAGTGTACGTTTAATTGTGCCAGAAGAACAAATTAAAATATAATAATACTGTTTCGTCTGCAGCTTACACAATTCAAATTATTGGCTCCACTTTGCTTAAATTACAATATGCCTGGCAGCAACATAATATTTTTCGTTTTGTGCGTTCGGATTAGTTTCACCTCTACTTAGCGACACATTGACTCTTTGTAACCCGAAATATTCGACGTGCGACTCCAATGTAGGTTCATGACCCCAGTATTAAAAGTTCTGCTCCATAAAGGGGTCGAACTATTTATATGCGGACACGACAAAGTTTCCCTCAAACCCTCTTTTAACATTAAATTATGGAAAACTTGCGACATATCTCTGCGTTTCCATATACACAAGTCACAAATACCTTCAATAAATTTGATGTTGAAACGAATTTGGGTGGAGTTGTTTTCCCACAGAATTTCCCCATCGTCGTCTCACTCGCTCCAACCACGTCGTAAACCTGATAGATTTAATCACTCAGCAATTGTCACTAATCTTTAAGTTAAAAAAACGCCTCCAAATTTTAGTAAGATATTATTGTTTGTTTTATAGCTGAGAGCTAGAATTATAGGTAATTCGAACTGGGGCAACAAATTTTTAGTATCAGATCTGTTACTTAACTACCAGGTCGCCAGGAAAAGCCGCCCCGAAAATTTATAAGGGATATAATTAGTTTTGTGGTTTATTGTAAAGGAATTATTAGATTTGTTTCTCGATTCTTTTTATCAAGTTTCTCTTCGTAGTTTGCCGCAAAAAATGGTTTTGCTGGTTTTGTCTGCAATTAAGTTGTTAAAGTTGGCACCTCCACATATTCAAGCGGGCAGTTCTTGTTGAAGCCTTCAAGTGCAAAGGTCCTGAACTCGAGAATTATCGTTTGGCCTTCCGGTGCTGTGATTTCCCACAAACAATTAGCGTTGTTGTCGTAATTCTGTGGGTGGTTCATGCTCGAAAGAAATCCGCTTGGTCTTGTTACAACTCTTGGGCTGTCGCAACCTGTTGGAAATATTGGAATCTTTAGTTTGTGTTTAGTGGTCTCTGGGACGTATATCTACGTTGGTGCAAGATGTAAGGGCAAAGATGACACAAAATTTACTTTTGACAATTAGTGGTAAAAGTATCCCGACCCGGTAAAAAAATCTGCTCTCAGTAAGAATTCAACGACTGTTGTGTCCCAAATAGTTATAAGATACTTAAATTTAATAAATTTATTTACGTGTCAAAAAATCACACCTGGTGCGCGAAAACACAATGGTTTACAAATCACGGATTTACTCATAATTTTGAGAATAAAAAGACTGGCCCATATTGTTATTAACATTGTCATGTTTGAAAAACGTTTCGGCAAGAAGTTTTCAAACTGATGATGGCATACGTTTTTACCAACAATATGGGTCAGTGTTTTTGTTCCCAATGGTTTAATTTTTTCTGTAAATTCCATCGTTCTAGTATAGAAACTTGCTTTATTTACTTTTAAACTTTCTGACAATTAACAGACATCGTCTCGCAGATGTGTTTAACATTATTTGTGTAAGCTGCAGACAGATTGCCACTGTTTCAATCTAAAAGGTCTCATCAGTGCAGCTGGTGTGACTTTCAGACGACTTTGCTAACCAAACGGCCAAGCAAGTCTAACATCTTTGCGATTTTGTAATAAAAGTTAAATGTCCCGTTTTTCGATATAACCAACAACTAACCTGATTGTTCGACTTGGCAACCAAGCAACTCGAATCGTAGAGCGATTATTGGGAAGTTTCGAGGCCAATTCGTGGGAATTATCCGAACGGTCTGCAAAACAATGTTGGGATCGTGGATTAATTCAAAAAAATACACAAATTAATGCTTGTCTTTCGGTTACTTCAAATATCGTTCACTGTTACAACGTCGGCAAACTAATCGAACGTTCACGCGACGTCGACAAATTTTATTTGTTTGAAAAACGCAAGCAAAAAGGGAAATACCCCAACTTAAACAGACGTACTCTTCATCTTATTTAGTTCATAGGAGTTTCTGAACTTCAATGGTTTAAACTTACCTCTGCTTGTACCGGTTTTGTGAAAGTGTTGGTTACAATACTGGAGCCGTCAAAGTTGGCGAGGAATACCCTTGCTTCACTCCTGTAAGAATTTTTCAAGGCATTTAACCCATCAGAAGTATCGACAGTTGCAATTAGAAACGTTCTATTGGTAGGTCCTATAGGCTACGTCACTGGTTCTTAAACTTTCACGTTTGCGACGCACTTGGAAAGATTCCGGGCATTTGCAATTCACCAATTATAAATCTATCCGGACGATTTCCTTGGTATAAAATTTTCAGTCGCAGAATATTGACGTTTCTTGTTATTTGCCTCCATTTTTCGCTCAAAACATTCAAATTTTCTTTCCTTTAATTGTGACGCGTCACCCTTGGAAACTAAAAACCATGCACCAAGGCAACCCTATACGCACAGTTAGAGAACCACTGTTGTAGGCTGCGTTACACAAGCCTCATTAAAGACAAGGAGAGGTACAATTATATTTCAACTTGGTGGGAACGAATCAATGATGAAAGTGATTTAGGTTTGTACCCGAATCCATATTTGATACTTTTCCAGTGGAGATCAACGAGGTTGACTTTGTATTGGACCTGATATGCTGATATCCAATGTATGGAAAAGCCTTGCGTCTGAACCCCACTCACCATACGCTGACCGACAAAATCTACCTGCCAAAATCAAACTCATGGTTTAAGTTTCCACTGCTTGGAAGACGTTTGATCTGCAATTGTAAGCAATGGTTTCACTAATACAGTGTTTACCAAACTTCTTTGTCTGGTTTTAAAGTTGTACTCAAGGTTATTATTTAAAATTAAAAAAAATATATTCAGGGTTAAAAAAAAATTCAAAAAATTCTTTAGGGTTATGAAGGTTGACAAGGAACCCCTAAATCTTCCAATACTTCAGGTTAGCGATTTACACCGAATTGTCGAATTTCTTGCTCTTTTGAACTTATTCCCATGCGTTTGTTACCCAAACACTTTGTTAAAAACCCGACAGTAACTCATGGTACTCTTTTTATTTTGCTGTGGAATCCTAGGGTTCCGTGAAGCCAACTATGGAAATCACTGCACGTGACGAGGAATTGTATCAAAATCAGCAAGGAACTCATTTTTTTACACGAAAAATACGCGCGACCGATATTCGCACAGGAGCAAACTATGTTTTTTTGGATTGAAAGTTTGATGACATGAAATACACGCGAACCAACCTGTATCCACCTCTCCTTAATGGAGGCCCTCGTCATCCACGCACTATTCCCATTCAACCTCGCTTCTTCCTTTCCGTATTTAATCCCCCCCAAACTGGATGAGACGAATATGTGATCGTCAGTAATGTTCCCACTTTCCATGCCTAGTGGCAACATACACCCCTTGTGTTGCAAGTTGACAGGAAATTGTTCGATCTCTATGTCCTCCGTGATTGTCTGTGCGAGGGCTTGACTGGCTGACGTCATTGTGACGTATATTGCGCATAACAACGTAACAAACAGCAACATTGCAAGTGTCATATAGGCCTTTGACCTGTTTTTTTTTTAATACTCGCTGTCAAATATTCTCTGTTAAAGGAAATTTTTCGGTGAATGAGTAAATGTGTTTCAGGTAAAGTTGCAGCATTCTGCTTTGACATTATTTTTCTTTCTGCATAAATTGCAGGTCAATTGTTAGCAGCTATGACGTTAACATTTCATTGTTCTGTTCTCATATGCGTTCTGTCTCGTGTATTCTACAGCACACTACAGTTATCAAATAAGTTGATTCTGTCACTTTGTTGCAGTGAACCTCTCTATACTTTGACACAACTTTGATCGCAAGGAAAACACATTCTCTTGTATCACCATCACGTTACGAGAGTGCTGGGACCTGAGTGGCCACCACCACTCCGATGCCCGACTACAATCTGCACGATGTCGATTTCCGATCGTTTCGGGAAGTGAACCGGTTGCCGTGGCAACCGAGCAATCGGAAGGAATGTGGGGAGACTGCCCGGCTGTTGGTTTTAGCCAAAATCAGACTTGGTTTTGTCCGCTTTGTGTTGTTGGTGTGGAAGAGTTCTCTGCTGCTTCGGTTCGCCAAATGTCTGAAATTTTTTTGCATTGGTCCACAAAAAACAATAAGTTTCTAATTCTCCTTATTAAAACATATCAGCCATGCGCTGTTTCGGTGTTTGGAATTGGACAAAAGCGTGTCTACATATTGGGCTATTGCAATTAACGCTTTCCATGTCCTTTACATACAAAAAACACCAACATGTTTACAGGTGTCCTCCTCCTGTCTGTGAACCATCTTCAGGGAAACGTGTATTTTAAGGGTTTAATCAGTCGTTATTTTTTATGAATACCTTGAAGTTCCTTTAAATCCCAACTTCAATGTCTCACTTAAGTCTGTTTGAATAATGTACCAAGCTTGCTTTTTTGTTGTTAGAGTGCCGACAAATTGTAAATCTGTCAAGTTTAAACGTAAGTGTGATAGAAACCAAGCTGGATCTATTATCAATTATTATCAAGATCTATAACACTGTTATTAAGGTACCCTGGCCGGATGACAGTCATGCACGGTATCGCAAGCAGTAATTCCATGCTCAGTGGATGATTTGTTCTGAATAAGCTTTTTTCGCATAAAAGAGCAACTGTCAACTTTATGTTAAAACTCAAAAGTTCGGTCAGTATTTTCAATATCATAAGTTCAACAATAATTTGTGTTGCAGTAATCAAGAAGGACAGGGGAAACGTCCTGCTCCGTTACCTCTACCAACAACTTGACAAAAAGGTGATACGTTATGAATTATGACAATCATTATAGAGGGCATCGCATTACTCCGTTTAATTACAAGTAGGAATACTTGGCAACACGTGGCAGCTTTTATTCCGAATAAATCAGTTGGTGACATATTAAACATTGCTGAAATTTACAGTTTTCAATCGTTTTACATATAGATTGTAAAACCATTCAGTTCATCACATTTCATTACATTGCTGGTGCTGCCAGCATATTTATTACTATAAGTCGACTCATCTGGCTAAAATAGTTGCAAGTGGTCAACGTTGCGGTTGCTATGCAGCAGCCTTCATTAGGATGTAACGAAATGTGCGCAAACGCATTGGGGTGAATTGTCGAGGCGCATAAACAGAGAAAGAAACGTTTAAACTATTTCCCCCAAAAGAGCCGTCTAACAGTAATGGAGTGTCTTCTTCCAGCAACTTAAAGTTCATTCTGGATACGTGACGTCATTCCAGCGTCAACTTTCATTCAAACGCACTTTCTTCTATTGTTCGCTAACAATTACTTCCGATTACGTCACAGAACAAATCGGGCGACTCAACCAAGCGTAAAGTCCAGGAAGGTGCCTCGTCAAGCCACTCAAGCGAGGCGGAACCGCGGCCCAAAGTGGCAAAAGCCACGAATTCTGACGCAATCACTACGTCACGAAGCAGTGACGTGGATGATTCTGACTTCGATTGATTTTAAAGTGTGAAAACTCTTCAGGGGGAATCACCGTTATTTTTTTATGCCTCACACTGTTGTTTTTACCTGGAAAGTTTTCGGTCCAAAACCAACGAAAAACTGACTTTGAAACTCGCATTAGCAGTTCAGATTAATGGGTTTTAAGTCATTTATCTGTCCACTTAATATAATGCCGGGGACGTTTCAAGTTCTTGAGTCAAGGAGACAACGTTTAGGGACATTTTGTTGTTTCATGTCAAAAAAGTTCGCTTTGATTTTAGAATTAGAAAATTGTAGAAACTTCTTGAAACATTTGTAAGAAATTTGTTCCTTGCAATTTCCTTTGTGCAAAAAATGTATTTTTTTCTTGTACTTTAACCTTATGCCTGTTTTAAGAAATACCTTACCTGAGCCAGTGGGATGGCTTGGGCCCTTTTATATTATGAATTTCTTACAATATTACTTCAAATGTTCGCGTGATTGCATGATTAATCGTAAAAATGGTTGGCTTGTTTCTTTGTCACACTTTTTGACGCTATGTTCCATCTTAAAACGCTGGACTTGTCCACCAACCACATAAGATAAAAAAAAATTAAGGTTTAGACTGGGTCAGGTGGATAGTGTGTTTTGTGGTGACCTGGAAGCGTTTAAGTTTGTTGTACGTAAGTTATCCTTCAAACTTGCCGAAGAAACTTGTTTTGTTCCATTCATAAAAAAATGTCAAAATGTCGTTGTGTTTTTATGTATTTTGGTGTTTGTGTCACCAAATTAGCCCCAGATGCAAACAACTGTACGCTATTTAGGACACACACATGAAGGTTGAACACGTGGTTAAATGTTCTACTGTTTGTTACGTCACAAACGGGTTAACCGAAACTTCACCGATCGTTTATTTTTTCAAAAAAAGTTCCTGTCGGCATCACTTGCGGAAACCCAGTAAAATACCCCAGAGCAAAATAAAATTACCAAAGATTTTTTTTGGATATCTTGAAACGGTTAAGAAGTAAACTTTCCACGCATTAACTATTTTCAACCGACGCATTGTTGCGTCATAAACACCATTTGGAAGGCTGTGGCAACAACGAACTTAGTTCAAACATTCCTTACTCAACAATGCAATGTAATCCAGCAGGTTTTCTTACAGATGTTTACGGTTAAAACTTGGTACATTCCTTGTTCGGAAGCAAACATGTGTAAGTGTTTTCGGTCACGTGACACAGGCATAACCGCCAATCAGCGGGGGGGTTGTCCCAAAGAAGCAATTACAACCATTTACGGGACTTAAGTTCGTGAAAAGCGGCCATATAATTGGTCGGGAACTCGAGAGAAAAAACAAATATAATTGCCCCCTGCCACTTGCAAGATGGAATTGGATTCGCCCAATTGCCAGGTAAATTGCTTGTTATTTGAACCTCGACATGCGCCGAAATTCTATTCTGTAACCACCAAAGGCTCGTGTTTCATTTTGAGTTAATGTGCCCTTGCCAGAATCACGTGACTTTGCAAATTCAAATAACAACTTTAATAACGGACAAAGTGCACGCATGTGAAACCACTGAATTAAGTTAATGAATTGATAAAAACGGATAAGATGGACAAATATGGTATTACTGGGTTAATGGTTAGCGTTGTTCACGCAATTTGTTTTGTTGTTAAACTTGTGCAAGTAACGGACATGCGCGAAAGCTGATGAACCAAGTTTGAGAAATATTTAACCCTTTAGAAATGAACGACATGGACAAATATGGTGTTGTTAGTGGTTGGGCAAATGGTTAGCGTTGTTCTGGTTGATTCGATCTGTTTTGTTAACAAGGCTGCACGTGATTTGTCAATCTCTATCACCAGCAAAATTAACTTCGGTGTAATCGATCAACGACCAACACGCCCGGATTAAAAATAAACATTCAGCGATTCTTCTTGCATTTGAATGCAGTTGATCTGGTCGGGCAAGTCGCGCTTGCCACCAAAACGAATGAGTCATTTTCTTTTCTGCAGCAACTTTTCGTATACGTTTTGTGGCAGTTTTAATGGAACAGCGATTTTCGCGACAAGTTTTATTGTCAAATTGTATTAAAAAATACGTAGAACCTTTGAGTTTATATGACGAAATTGCTTTGCAAATTAGATAATAATTAGTTTTCGGTGGAATGCTGTGTGTTAAAATAACATGAATTTCCCAATGTCCATTATCTACTTTAAGAGCTCAGATGTTATTTCAAACCTAAATATTCGAACTTATTAAAATTTGGGCGTGAGCCTCTAATCAAGTGCGAGTCAACCAAGTCCGGCTGTACTGTTGTTCTAATTGCGTTATACGACCATCCTTCGTCGCCTATCTCTCATATCCAAAAAATTTAACGTTCCAACCGTCTCGCAGGGTGCACTGCGCACTTTAACGGTGCAAGCATTAATGGTTATCACATAATTTATCGCCCCGGGGTCCACGCGTAGCCTTTATATGCCGCTTGCTGGCAACCGAAAAAACATCTTCGAAGTGCAGATCGCTGGAACAAAGCCGTCCCACTTAACAAAGTTTTCAAATCTGAAACATGATTGAAATGAAGTTTTTCGTCTCTTGCCTAGTTTGCTTGTTGGTCAGTTCCGGGAAGGCCCAGGATTTTCTGCCAAAGGATTGTGAAGAATATCAGTCGGTGAGTTTTTGTTGCAAACGTAGTCAGATGAGTAAATAACTAAAACAACAGCTATGCAAATTTGTAGCTATTCGGTGTCGCAAAACAAAATTATCTTTGTTTTTCTTCTGAAATTCGTCACATTTACAAAATGTCTTGGCAGCCTGCAAACCTAATGATCGCGATACGATAGCCGTGATCGCCAAGCAAGGACCTGCGCAGTGGGACGATCCTGCCAATCATACCATTGCATGAAATATTATTGCATTTAAAAATGATTGATAAAAAAGTAAATGTAACTTAATTATAAAAAAAAAAACAATAAAATGTGTCACAAAATCAACCCGACGTTGTAACTTTTCAGCTTCGAGTTGTGAACTGGAATATAATGGCCCCAGTGTGGGTGAATGAATACGCGTTCCACCCAGCTATCATCGACCGGCGGTTGTTGAATGACACTACTAGATTGGAAGCCGTCATCAAAACCCTCAAACAATCTGACGGGGACGTTCTTCTCTTGCAGGAGGTGTGTTTCAACTTTCCGTCCTAAAATTTTTACAACAAAACCTCTGCAGGGACTTTTAACGCATTGTAAATATTCTTCATATCATGGTTAATTACTTACCATGGTCAACCTGTGAGACTTAGTTAAAAGGGTCTGACAAAGTAATGTGTTTAACCGTATGACAAATAGGACCAATTTTATTTCTATCCTATCTGTGCACAGGTTCAATATGATTGGTTGACCCGCATCCAAAGAGAGCTTAGCCCTGAGTACGCACTCGCCATATATGGAAGACATATCTTCAACTACTGGCTTTCACATAAGCCCAGACATAGACAATTTATGGTAAGAATGCTTGTTCCAGAACTTTCTTTTGCAACCGTTCATCATGCCAGATTGCAGACGTGTCCATAAACATTGTTTTTGTGTAAATATTAGGATAGTAAGGAATATCAACCCAGGCTCTATTCTTTAACATATAAAAAAGTAAATTTTAAAATCTATGACGGTTTAGTCCAGGAAATTCCAAAAAGAGTTACAGACGATCAGCGTCAATGCAATCTTTTATTAAAATCAGAAAAGTCAATTTCGCCTGTTGACATCGTCAGTTTCTGTTATGTTAAAATAGAATCAGCCTGTTTAGCTTGGGCCAAAATGTCAGCAGTTACGACACAAAAACACCACCGTGAGAAACGTGCGCTCAACCTGACAAATAATTGTGCAAACAAGGCACCTTCGATCAGTGACGTGTGCAGATGCGGTAATAGCTCGCGAACGTGCGTGAAATTTAGCTGTAACATGAGCTTACTATGTTTGTCTCTGTGCGTTTGTGAGTTTTGCCCCGAGGCCTCCAATCACTGCAATCCGAGACACAAGCGAAAACATCATGTTGCACCTTAGGGGATTTTGTACAATTTTCTGATGACTTAAAGCATGTCTTGCTTGAAGAAATGAAACACGCCAAATGTTACTTTATGTTTGCGTTTAAGTTCTTGTCCATTTTACCACGCATTATATATTTAATAATTTTGTATATCGATCATTAGGTTATGTAGCGATACGATAGCTGTGATCGCCAAGCAAGGACCTGCGCAGTGGGGCGATCCTGTCAACCGTGCCTTTGCATGAAATATTACTGCTTTCTTTATATCGATTCCTCCTTTGTCTCTAGGCAAACGGCGGAGCAATATTCTTCCGCTCCTCGAAACTCATCCGCGTCGACGCCCGATCTCTTCGAACCACGTCTTCCGGCAACGTTGTTACCATAGCAACGTTTGCACTGAGAAGTAATGGACGCGCCAGTAATCTGCCACGTGTTATTCTGGTCAACGGACAACTGGAACGCGGCATCCTCGGGTTTTCAACTCGAACGGCCCAGGTAAGATTTCTATGGGCACGTTCGGATTAGTCACAACTTTTCTGACAACAAGTCAGTTTGTATTTGATTTTGGATATTTGTGGTGGCCGATTTACTTGACGTGTTTTGAACATAATGTTGCCTAAGTGTTTTACAATATTCATTCAGTGCTGCAGACAGTCGTGTAAACTGTTTCGACCTACAAGGGTCTCATCAGTGCAGAGTGTGCACTACTGTATGTACCTCTTGATGATTGTTATGACTCTTTGCATGTATGCGTAACGGTGATTGTGATATAAGTTCGACCTTTGATAACAGAGTAGATTTCTAGTATTGTTGAAGAGAGCTACACGGTGTTATTCATTAAGATGTTGAAAAAACTATTACAAAATTTTTGTCATAGCGTAAAGATGCTGTCTATTTTTCGCCCTGACAATCAATCGTCCCTTACATTTTGATAGCAAACCAATCTAAAATACTCTTTAGATCCGGACCATTCAGGCTACCTTGCTCCAGTTAAAACGTCGTCTGCAGACCCGGAAATCTCCTCAGATTATTTGGTCCGGTGACTTCAACACCTTCACCGTTTTTCCTGGATACGCACAAGTCATTAAATTTGGATACGAGAATGTGTTTGATGTGAGTAAGCAATGAACTAGAAAACCATGTGTTTTTAATAGATTGTGTGTTTTTATAAGCAGCAGAGTTAATACCGCGTTTATAGTAAGCTAAACATTCGCTTACGGTATTCATATTTACAAACTTTTTACTTCCTTATGCGCCTGCTTTCATCATGTTTTCACAATTTAAAGACATTCCATATCAATCCTTTCAGCAAACGAAAACTACATTTCCAACTCAATAATTAGTTAAACCCCAAACAAAACCTATCAGTATACTTTCTTCATCAGAATGTTTCCATAAAGTCCGTTTATATTTTTCAGTCGCTTGGTGTCGTGAATCCTCCCAATTACTTCCGGTCCATTGGAAGTCCGCATGCCACCAGTTATACGTTTGTGGAAAATAACGGAATAATAAACGCCCACATCCAGGTCATCGACTCATTCTTCGACCCAACCGCTGGTAAGTTATCACCAACACACAAACAACATGTTGTACTTTCTCTGAGAATGATCAACTAAAAAGTACTTCCATTAAACCTACCGCAAAACATATACCTGTTGTTGGTTTGACGATGTGCCTCTTTTTGAAATCTCATTTCCGCGTGTTGTAATTATGACGTAACATTGTGCTATAGCCGATCGTTAGTTTGCTCAAAACTTGTCTCATGATGTTTGTCAACATAAGAGTTTCACAATAGAAAGAAGTTTTTCGCATATGTGCAAAAACAGCCATGATAAATAACTTGACTTGACGTGTGACGTATGTTTGCCTGCTAGTATAAAAACTAGCGCAGTGCCAAAGTCAACAGCTGCAATGATGATGAGACATATACGAAACAGTGTGTACATATCTCAATGGTTTTCATGGTATGAAATTCTCACGACTTTTTTTGCAGACCTTCGAAGCCCTCAAGCTATACTGGATGACCGCAAAGAGGCAATTGCGAACTATGTGGGTTACATCGAACAAACAACCAATTACAACGAAACTCAAATTGTCGAGTTGTTCGGTTCCTTCCTATTGCAACTGAAGTACAACAACCGGTTAAACGTTGCTCTACGAAAAGGTTCCGACCACACCTACCAACGATCCCTCTTCTGCTTGTATTGATTGCGCTTGTGTCTTCTATGCCGCTTTGCATTGTCGCTCTTGCTTGTTTTTCTTTACTTTTGCCATTACTGCTGTAATTCTTGCACGAAACACCAGCGGTTTTACATTTTGGTTTCATGACTTTGAAAACCGTCAGGCAAATAAATAGATTTCCTCGTATTATCATTCTGTATTGTGAGCTTAGGGAAACGAAAATTCTCCAAATCTTTGTGAATTTAACTCGCAATAAAATTTTATAAAAAAAAATGTTGTAAAACTATATAAATCTATGGAAGTTATTTCGATAATGCGGCTTTTACAAATATTAGTCTGGCAACAAAAATGTCTAATAAAATTAATTAACAATTTAGAAAGCTGCTTTCCAATATTATGGCTTTTTTGCACATAATTTACAATTCATTAACCTAAAAGGAAAGAGGTTTTTACAAGAAAATCCTCTCTCTGATACGCTTGAGTGACTTGACTACGGAACGGTTATTCCCCTTGGTCATGTGATTGTTTTTGTTGTTGAGCTAAAAGTTGTGAATTCGAAGAGGAACTTTTTACTTTCGATTCTGAGACGATTGTTGTCTCTCACTGGTTTGACAAATACGCAGTGATTGTCTGACGCTGAGAGGAAGCCATGGGTGAAAAGACTTTCGTTCAGGATTTCCCGTTGGCTCACGACGTTTTCGCATCCATCCCACAAAAGTTTTACGTCGGTTTCAGGAGCGTTGAATTGGAAGTGACATCTTTTGATGCCACAAAGTCTCACGTTGTCTTGGGAACGAACTCGGGCTGCGCATTTTTGCACAACCGTGATTCTGGAACTGTGATAAAAATAATTGCAAATGTGAGTTATGGCTTGAATGTTGTTTATGCTAGGATAAGTGCTTTTGCCAAAAATTATAATCACACACCAGAAACGTTTAATTTCTTAGCAATTAATCTGTATTTTGTACCAAATTTAGCTGATACATATTGTACTGGCAATTGACTTGTGCAACTGGGCCCGAATGGCAGTGAATAACTTTGCAAAGTTCACACTTTTACATTTAGATTACATGAAATGTGTTTGGATTCAGTTTCTGTTTCCATAAGATATTAACAGGAGCAAACTGTTATTTGTCTGAAGACTGGTGTTAGGTTTCCAAAGTATTTTGTGCCTTCTCCATTGCACACACAGTCTTGAGATGTCTTGTAACTATTCTTAATACTTTCCAGCAAAATAACCGTGACGTTGTGACTTGTGTGAAAATACTAATCGGTTTGGATTATCAAATAGCTCTTGGAACAAGTGATGGAAATGTTGTGATTGTGATATTTTCCACAACTGTGGCAGGCACAACAAAACAGGTGTATATTCAATATAAATGCAAAATACAGTTTATATGTGTTAAATGTAATTTAATTCAGTCAAAATGAATTGCAACAACAACCTTTATGTCATTTTGTGATGACCTTAACAAAAAAACAACTAAAAATTGTGTAGCATGCGGTTAATATAATGTGTAATCTGTTTTTGCACTATTTTCGATCATTTTTGGCATGAGAATAATTTATGTGTGTATGTAGAAATATTTTTTCCAGTTTTTTGAAAAAAAAACATTAATGATGAATGGAGGAAATGAGGAAATATTTTAAATTAACTTTGTGATCAAATCGTAGGTGAAGAAGTTTAGTCTGGGGAAGTTACACAATGCAGAAGTTTGTTCTTTGACTTGGAGTCTAAATGGAATGAAATTGTTTTCCGGTGATTTAAACGGTGAAATATTTTGCTCCAGTGTTAATTTTGAACAGGTTAGTTTAAAGTTTTACCTGAAATATAATTCATGTAAACATATTTTCATGTTTGCACTTTCTTTAATTTTAACACACATTTATCACAAACAAGATTGCTAGAAAAGGCTTCCTTCCATTTGTATACAGCATGGTGTTTTTGTTTTCATGCAGAATACTTGCAATGCCAAAAGACTCTACTCTGAAGGGAGTGAAATTGTACAGATGGAATATAAACACAAGTTACTTTTGGTCGCGACCAAGGAAAAGGTAACGCTTCATACACAAGATGAGACTTACGATGTTGGAACCAAACCCGTACGAAGGTTTGTTCTGTTACATGGTGAACACAGAAATAATTTTGTCAAATTTAAGACAGCAAAGAAAGCCGTTTTGTCCTTTTTTGACTTGAATATGGTTTAAAATTACAAGGGAAAGCAAAAGTTGTTTTTTTGAACATACATGGTGTCTTAAAACATGTTTTTAAGCATTGGTTTGTTTTGTATGATTCTTCTTTAAACTAGAATGTCATGTTTTTGTTTACAGTGGAAATTATGGAGCTTGCTTTAACCCAAACTCAACAAATGAAAATGATTTAAAAATTTTCTCCGCCCGTCCAAGTTTAAGGTTGTGGGTTGCCGATACAAATGGAACTGTCTTGTCAACAATCAAACTAAAAGGCTTAATTTTAAATTGCAACCACATCATATGTTTATCGAATAACGAAGATAGTTCTGCAGATCCAAGCAGTCACTTGGAGTTTGGTCATGTTTTGTCATATCAAGAAAACTATTTACTGTCATACCATGGTCAGTATTGTGGGGTTTAGTAGTTTATATTGGACGAATAATTCCTTCATGATCCTTTATTGCTTACTATATTCTGCAGAGTAATGTAATAAATTCAACTTTTAACTACAAAATATGAATTGTAGAAATAAGTAATTGAAAATAAATTGTTGTGTTATAAATGCTCATTTGATTACATGCCTTTTTTTTGTTTGTAAAAGGAGTGAGTGTTAAATATGAAATGTTATTGCAGAAAAATCTCTTTACATTATTGATTTGAGAAGCAACACAGTTTGTGGGGTCACACATTCATTGGATGGTTTAATTGATGTTGCAGCCACTGATGATGAGATTTTCATACTAAGAAAAAATAGGGTTTTGCATCGATTGTCTGACATGCCTGATGTAAAAGGTGTGAACTTATATCAAAGCACGTTATATATTGAATAAAAATCATTTTCCTTACATCGCCCACTAAAAAATCCTATTGTTATTGTGTTTAAATTCGTTGGTTTGTAAACAACAACAATAAAACCATATTTACTGCTATTGAGCTGTACTTTACCTATTAATCATCATTTCCTTAAGTTCTTGTATATAAATCAATGTTATGCTAAAATATACCACATTCATTTCAGACACTGGATACATGAGACAGGACAAAGAAACAAGCAATTTCCAGGTAAGAATGTTTATGTTTCTCAAGTCTGAATAAACAATCTCACTCAACACTTTACAGGGAGTAAAGAATCCATTTCTTGGAATGAAGAAAAACTTTTCCCCACTAATGGGTGCTCTACAGTCGAAAATGAGCAACATCAGTATGAACACTGGAAGTTTAACAACCAAGGTTGGTTTTAATCTATAGACATAGTTTAATATTAAGGATCCTGCTTAAAATTTTGTCATGCAAAACTTGAATATTTTTTTACAAAACACAAGTTTTTGCTGTTCACTTTATTCCATGATTTGCTGTTAAATAATTCACAACTCTTGCAAAATAAAAGAGTTAGTTTTATTGTTGTTGACAAAATTTTCACCCAATTGGATTACTCTCTACTAAATATTAGCTGTATTTATTCTTTTTTTTTAAATCATTTAAAGGTCAAAGAATTTTTCTTTATCGTTTAATTAAACATTTAAAAATGCTATTCAACATTTCTACAGAGCAATTAACAACTGTTTTTAGGCCAGAGAACTAAAAGATAAAGTTGCCTCAATGCCAGTTGTGGAAATGGCCGACCACTTCTTTACCAACACAAAGCGGGAGAAAGATATTGAACTTGAGGTGACAAGCGGTAATGTTATTTCTCCAACAAACGACCTTCATGAGGTTTCTGAACACTCATTAACATGTGATGGAAATTCATCCGATGTTGGTGTGATTAGAGATTTACTGCAGGAAATGATTGATTATATTAATGACATTGACTGTCAGGATACACTGCATTCTCAGGTAAAATGATATGTTCCTTTGTAACAACATTCTCAACAAGTTATCCACTGAGTTGAATGGCATCTATTTTTACTGTATATTGTTTAAGTATCACTTTTAAAGGCCATATTTGAAAAATGATTTGTTTAAAACTGTTTTATGATAAGACGAACTTTGCAGACCAAACGGCCAAGCAAAGACACACCAGCTGCACTGATGAGACCTTTTAGGTCGAAACAGTGGCCATCTGTCTGCAGCTTATACACAAATTCATATTATTGGCTCCACATTGCTTATCATATGTTTTATGATAAGTTAAACACTTCATATCTGATTTTAAATACTTTTGTCTAAATTTGATTTGCTACATTGTTTTAAATGTAACAAAAGTATTGAGTGTTTGGATCTGTATCATTTTTAAGCTTTCTTACATTTATGCAAAAATCTCAACTTTATTATCATATTTACAGGGAAATATGGAACTGCCACCCTTCCCAATGAGCCCTGGTATTCATGATAAAGTTCGACGTTTCGAGGAAATTGATTCAATCATTCCACAAAATGATTCACAGGAAATTGTTTTCCATTCCAAAAAGAAACCCAAAAAGAAGAATAAATCAAAAGGTAAAACATGACCTTTAGTTAAAAAACAAAAATACAAAAATATTACCAGTTTCTAGGCAAAATTTGTACATACATGAAATCAATGGAAAAATTTTTGAAGTTTTTTCTGCAATAGGTTTTGTGACATTTGTCATCAAAGAACTTTAATATATTGAATTTCTTTATAGAAGCACAACACAGAGACAACAACAGCACATTGCCTTGTGACTTACATTCACATCAGGTCAGCATGGATTATCATCAGCATGACACTTAATCCTCATTACATTAATTTGTTTAATCTGTCACACGATTTTGTTGTAATAGGATATACACATCACTTATCACATGCTGACTTAAGCTGCACAATGTAGGGATATTATTTTAGGTATCTATAATAGAATGTTTGTCCTGTCATCAATAATGCAACAGTGGTTTTGTTCTTTACACTAGCACACTAATTGTTACATCACAGGTTTGAGAAAAATCAATTTATGGTACCGGCAATACAACAGTTTGCCGGGATAGCTTGCTTCACAGATCCAGTGTAGTTTCCAGTACTTTTTTCAAACACCACAGTTTTTTGTTAATTTATTTAAGAAAGAAAACATTTGTATTGTGATTTTTTTTTAGATTTCTTCTTCTTCCGTTGAAAGTTTTTTCTCCATACACGGTGAAGAGGAAAGAAAACAACATGAAATTGAAGTTGCCCAACTTCTAAATGAGAATCTCAAACCAACCACAACAACAACATCTGCTCCTGAAGAGGCAAACACTTTTCCACAACAACTACACACAGATGGACATTCTGCTTCCGATCACCAAGATATCAACAACTCCACCAGTGTCACAATATCTAAAGAATCAAACGAAGAAACTGATAATGTGAAAAGTGAAGACGAAACTTCCCAAATAACTCTACTAACTCACGAAGAAACACAAACATCCGAAAAGATTTTTCATGTTGAAGGTTTAAATACACATTTGCAAGAGTCGGAAAACCCACACAATGATGTCATCCTGCATCCTATTTTACACTCTGGTGTCACCTCTGAGTCACTGCCACAAAATACACACTATCCTGTAGACTCTCCTGTTGACTGCCATGCAAATGTTGAGCCATGTGACACACATTTACATGCCACGAACAGTTTAGAAACCTATGACAATGAAAATATCCCTGAATGTGTCTCCCCGATAACTCATTCCATGAAAGCAGAAAGCAGACATGAAGGTGAGGAAAGGAAGAAGCTCACTTCGGAAGTTTCTCCTTCAACTCATCCAATTTCTCCTTCGGTTGAAGTGGATGAGCCATCAATACCTGATATTTATGCAGTTGACTCGGGAGCGGAAGACTTCGAAAGCGAACATGAAAAAGAAGAAGAGGAGGAAGAGGAGGTACATTTTGAACCTTGTTTTTACACAATTTTATTGTTAAGCTTGTGACTTAAAAACATTTTTTTCAAAAATTGCGGTTATATAAAAAACTATAGATCTTACGATTATGTCTGGATTAAAAAACAGTGAAATTGTCACTAGAACCACACATTTTGTTGTTTTAAAGCAAACAAAATTTACAGTACATCTTGAAAAATTATTTTTTGCGAATAAGGAATAGAACAAGTAATATTTTATCTTTCCACATTTCAGACTGATTCTGATGATTCTGAAACACAGCAACAACCACCAGTAGATGACCTTGAAGTTGCTGCAAGAGATGCAGAATATTTTGAAGTATGCTTAGCAAAATTTCTCTTGGGCATTCATGTATAAGTGGTTAACCATTACATCACTTCAAATTTGTTGATTAGTTTAAAAAACACGCATATCACAATCCTGTCATCAAAAACGGTTGTTTTAGAAAATTTATGCAGGATAAATTGTTGTTTACATAAAGTATATTCTTAACTCCAGTGTATTGCTGTTTCAGATCGCTAAGCAACATGCTAAACATCTTACATCAGTAACATTACCACATAGAGTCGCAGATGTGTGGCAAGTCCTCGATCCACCTGGATACACTGTGGCTTCTATTGGGGGTAATTTTAATCGTATTTCATGTTTCATATACGGTTTGTAACCAGAGTCCTCTATACTAACTAATTGCAGCAACAGCACATATTGTCAGGTATTTTTGTGACATATTAATTGATATTCTTTTGATATTTGTAAAAGGTTGCTATAAACAAGAGTTTATGTGAGGGTCAAAGCTGATTTCATTCAATATATATTTACCTTTGTGTCACCAAACTTATCTTATTATTTTACCCTTGTTTTTTTAGCATCTGGAAATTTTGTGTGTCATATAACGTTCCGCGACCGTGTTTATCTGGTGGAGGAAACTTCCATTGATCAACAAATTCAAAATATCAAATGGAGGAAGTTGTCGAAGCGAGCAGCTCATATTTCCATCTCACCATCGGGCAAGTTTCTCAACATGATTAATAAACAGCAGAAAGTCGCTCTGACAAATTGGAATTCACGCCTTACCAGCCATGTTTTAAATATACTTACTTTTCAAAACATTCTATATATGAGCGTTTGACACAATAATCTTTATGGATTTATCAGTGCCCATGCCATTTGATGTATCATGTTTATTGTTCATGTGAGCAGTAACTCGTGTAAAATAAAAATGATTTAATGTGAGCGCAACATACAATTCGGCATTTATTTCGCAGGTGATTTTGCGTGGATTGTAACCAGAAGTGGGAACGTGTACGCCACCCAGTGGCCAATCAACATTACCTCCTCGAATGCCGGGGAAGTGAAACTGGATTGGCAAAAAATTTCACATTCATCCACGTTTGTCGCTGTTGGTGTGACGGAAGCTTGGGTCGTCGACAGTAACGGGAAAATCACGAGACAAGTCGGGCTTTCCCGGTCACATTTCTGCACACGAGGTGGCGCTACTGTGCCTGTGTCAATTATAAAGGAAGGGAAGATATTGGATGACGTCAGGGTAAGTTCATGTTAATGTTTCTAACCTCAGTTGTTGGTATTTGCCGTAAAAGGAAGGCAGTGTGGCCACGATTCCACTGTTCAAGGTCAATATATCATCAGTGCTTGTAAATTGCCTTAGGTTTATATACTTTTCCTAATTTGCATATTGCCAACAGCTCACCAGCATTGAAAACGAATTATTTGTTCTACCTTTTACTGTAGGTAGCCCAGGTGGTGCTGAGTACTGAAGTTGTGTGGATTTCAACTGGTGATGGGACAATTTATTGCAAAAGCTTGTCTAAAGTCGACACGCTCTCCCCATGGGAAAAAGGTGTGAAAATTGACAACCACAATCGAAAAAATATGATTTTTACAAATTAAGTGACCTTAAAAAATGTACATTAATTTTGAAGCATATTTGAAGATGCAGAATTAAATATTCACAAAAAGTTATGATATAATCGTTTGCAAGTAACCTGTTTGTGTTTCAAAATAGTTTCTCCTCCGACTTCAACTGACGGAGATCAACATGAAATTAAACTCATATCTGGAGATTCGCAGTGTACTGTGTGGTGTGTGAACGACATCGGGGAGATTTGGTTCAGATCCAGTGTCACGTGTCACGAGCCACGTGGCAAACATTGGTGGCAGGTAAGTGAAATCTGGTATATAACTCCATAACTAAATAAAGGATAGTTTAGTTGTATAAAAAGTTCGACAAATCTTTCTTTTACAAACTATATCAGCGTTCTAAGTGTTTAAAATACATTCGAAAATGGCCATATATTATTTTTAACTTTTTGCCAGATTCATGCAGATTACTTCCAAAAGTCATCTTCCTATCCAGTTTTTAACATGAAGGCTAATGCTTCAGTAAATAAGCTATGTAAACACACGTCCTACTTACATATTGTGCCAGTCAAGCAGAGTTTATAGTGTGGTAGTAGTTGGTCGTAAAACCTTATTTACCTTTTCCAGGTTTACATGAACGAATACCTGCAAAAGCCAAGAGACTCTGTTGCAGCTCAAACCATGAAAATGGTAAAAAAACTTGATTTTAATTAGCTTCCTGGAAAATCGCAGTTAACGACAAAAGTATGGTTTCTACCAAAAATAAACTAATTCTAGTCGTTATTTGTGACATGTATTTGTGACGTAATCATTCATGATTATTGTGTAGATGTCGGACTGGGTGTACGGGACGTCGAAAGCACGCAGTGTTAGTGTAAGTATGGGAGCAGTGTGGGTTGCTTCCATCAACAATAAGATGCACGTTGCTAAAGGTCCAGTCACTGGTAAGTTTAAAGTAGCATTGTATTGTACAAGTGTCTCCATGGCGATTTGATGAATATTTACTGCAACGTATGAATTATGCTAAGAATAGAAAATGTGTTTTATGTCTGCTTGTGGGTTTATTGTATAAAATCCTTTTTTCTTTCTGCTCGGAAAGCCTTTCGCCTAGAATCGGCCAAAACGTGATTATTGATCCACATCTAGGCCTTCAGTTTTTAGTAAAGAAGCTTCTTAATTACTCAGCAATGGTTATGTAGAAATCCATGAAAGTTAATCCAATTTGTTTAAGGCAACGCCTGGAAAACCCCAAAAATCGCCGGAATATCACCATCCACTAGGTGGAGCCACATAACCTCGTCGTCATTCTTCGCTCCGGACAGTGGAGGATGGGAAGGTGGAGATTTAAATCTTGTGTTACGTCTTAGGTTATGGAATCGTGTTTCAACGAATTGTCGTTCATTTTCTTTTTTGCCTTGCGTTTATTGTTCAAAGACTTTGCAAACATATTCTGCAAGTTTAGGCTAAAATCAACCGATAGCTCAGGCAACCCATACTATTTTGTTGTGATACCGTAGGTTTCAATGAAACAGACTTTGGGTAACTCTGGCTTACTGTTTACATTACCCCATATCTGTGTACACTGCATTTTTGTTAGTGAATTGGTTTTTGAGCCATATTAACATATTACTTCACCACTAGGTGTCGTGTGGCTCACCCACGGCAATGGCGAGGTCATCCGCTTTTCATCACAACGCAGCGCTCATCCACAGCGCGCCACTTCCCTCCAATCTCCAACCAACACGTCATCGGAGGTCACGTGTTTCTCGGCGTCGCGCGAATCGTTGTGGATGATTTTATCTTCCGGTGAGATTTTCGTAAGATCCGGTGTCTCGGGTTCGAATCCCACCGGAACCGACTGGCATGCTGTACACGTCAGCGAACAACTCGGTAAGCTAGTACGGTTTTTAAGGCTTTTAGTGACGATTTTCTTAGCTGTCATTTTTAGGAATAAATAATATGCGAAAGGTATCATAACTTAAAATATCGCTTTGCAGAATTACTTGAGACAAATATCAAACAGCTTGGTTAAATTTCCTGTCACACACGTACGTAATGTTTTTCTGTTGCCCAAGCGCAGAAGTTTTGTTTTTGGCACAAAATACAACGACATTTTGTCTGTTGTTGAAACAACTCTTTTCCAGGCGACCGCAAGATGGTGCACGTGAGCTGCGGATCTAACACAGTGTGGGCGCTCGATGACGAGGGAAACGCGTATGTCCGCATGGGGGCGACATTCAGCGAAAGTCACGTGACTATGATGCCGGCGTGGCTTCCGATCGATCTCCCGAAGTATCCGGGTGGGCGGGGAGACTGCAAACTTACACAGGTCGTTGGATGACTTTTTTATATTTTGTGTAATAATCAGTGAACCTATTAGACGACCTCGCCGACCAAACGACAAAATATTTATTGCATTCAAATATCCCACCACTATGCCTTCACTAATGATCGTGAGGTTGTTTGTAGATTATGCCGAAACTGCACGGGGTTAAATATTTGAACGCTACGTTATGGTTGTTAAGTCATTATCTTGATCGAGGTCGTCTAACTTTCCGGTGCCGAAGGTGTTTACCTCATCGTTTATCATGTAAAAACGCATAAAATACATATGTGTTTTGTACGTTGTATCCACCGAAGCATAGAAGCACGCACATAATTTTGGTATCAAATTATTAACCGTATCAGTCTTATATTTACGAACTGAATTCTTTTGATTTGGAACTCTTTACGAAGACTGACTTTTGCTTCATCAGGTGTAAATAAACCTAACCAAGAGATTTCAGTTCACAATTTTTGGTTTAAACTCGTTAGCACACAAAGCTAGGTGAAAAAAATCGCATCTTTTTTTCACCTTCTTAAACGAGATTTTCTCCGTGTGTTTTAGGTCGTTTGTGGTCCTTCCGATTTAAACGTGTGGGCGTTGGACAACAACGGAAATATCTTCGTAAGATTTGCTGTAACCATGGATATGCCAGTCGGTAGTGGTTGGAAACTCGTGGAAGGTAAGATGTTTGCGCATTACCGATGTTTAACCGATGAAATTAAATTCTCTTCAATGCGGCGGCACGAAACTATTAAACCTGTTAACATCGATATCATATTTATTATTACGAAATTTAATTGTAAGGTTCCCGACTCTATGTAATTTGTAAGGTGTTTATTTCTTTGGTTTATGGATTTTCAACACCAAACTAGATGTTACCCCCTAAAACACTGTGTTTTCAGGTACAACAGCAAAACAATTATCCATCAGCAACCACTCCGTGTGGGCGTTACGTCACGATGGAGCATTGTTACGTAGATACGGAATGACGTATAACGATTGCTTGGGGGATTACTGGAAAAAGATGCCCGGGCAGTTTGAAAGTTTTACGGGTGAAATTCTCGAACGCTAAGAATACTTTTTTATTTGTACTTTCCTTGTAAGAATTACGCAACACAGTTGGCGAATTGTGCGTGTCCTTCAGTATCTCCTTGTTTTAATAATCAATATATACGTTTTTCCTTAACTACTGTTGCAATGCGTTGGCAGTTATTATGATAATAGTGGCCATTACGTTTACCAAGAACTCCACTGTCTTTGAAAAAATGCCTCTGTTCGTTCGTTAAGTGAGAATAATGTTATCTAAATCGTTTTAAATCTTCGATTACTTTGAACTCTTATTTCTTGCTCCAAAGCATTGAAACACTTTGCATACCGTCACCATCATATTCATATGATTTCATCTAATTTTCATTTAACGTCGTAACAACTGTTTAGCGACACCTTACGACGAGTTGTGGGCGCTCGACACGCATCACCAACTCCGCGCCCACGTGACTCACCTCTACCGCCCTCCAATGGTGGCGGCGATGTGTGACGAAAGTGACGACGACGAAGAATCCGAGAAGTCAACATTTCCAGGTTCGCGATCACGTGATACACGTCATGATGACTCATCGTGGGAATTCATATGATTGCGGAATCACGGAACGTCAGGTGAAGAACTGTGAGAATGTTGTAAAAAATCACAAATGTCTTGATGCTGGAAATTGCGGTTTCTCATAACTCAAATACAGTAAATTGATTGTTAACTGCATGCCGCGGACTTTATGAATACCTCATATATTTAGCAACAATTTATATTTTGAAATGGGGTCCCGGAAAAGGAAGAGTTATCTTTCAGCTTCGGAATTCAATTTTTGTATTAATATTTTTATATCCGCGTATATTTTTTCATTTCAGAACTGAAAGTTTCCAAAAATTTTTCAAATTTTTTTTATTTTTAAAGAATGAAATTGGAGTGGATCAACTGATCTTGACAGGTGCGTGAAGAAGTCGTGGATTAGGGGAAATCCCTGTGAATTTACTGAGTCTCTTTAAAATAAAGACGCGAGAGCAGTAAAGCGAACGATTAAGTTGTGTTCAAATTATTTTGGAATGTAAGAAAATTCTACAATTGTTTGTTTATTATTTTTGACAGCTGTGGCGTGTTTTAATTACTTGTATTTTTAAGATGATTTAGCAATTTACCTTGTAACAAGCTTTGCCTGTAATTGTTATTGTTTCAACATTATCCACATGAGGTTATTCTGTCGTGTTGTTTTTATGCAAAAGTTTAGTCATAATTTTACTCACTTTCGTTTTTGTGCAATAATTTTGTGAGTGAGGCCATTTTTTAACATTGTATGAAGAATTAAGAGCGAGGCTGCTGTTTTTGAACAAAACTATGTCCACTGATGTCACAAATTGTCCGTAGATTTACTTTGCATCATAATCTACGCAATTACAATCTTATTACTTTGAGTTCTGAATGCTTTATATTTTTACACACGCATCCTGTTTTAAGCCGATCTGTTAAATATACTGTAGCGATCAAAGCATGTATGGAGTATTTTTAATCTTTTTTGTGTTTACGTTGACTTCAAACTCCTATTATTTCATTTTTTTCTTCATCCATATATTACGCAATTTGGACTTTATTTCTCACATAAAAACCCTTCAAAAAAACAACTCAAGTTAAAAAAATTTGTTTCAAGGATTTGTGGCAGATGTCGAAATTTATTTATCTTGTTGAAGAAATTTCAAACGACACCATTTGTTTTTAAATAAATTTAATTTAATCCTTCCTAATTTATTAAAAATAATCGACTTCAGACAGAATTGGCCGAAATGACTCGGTTTCTCTCAGCATGGAAATCCCATGATAGCATTGACGTAATTTTATTGATAATGACGTCACAAACCTTCCATGTTCACCAAAGATAGTTTGTTTCTTTCAAAACCCAATGTACTTGCGCCGAAACGTCTGGTTCTACATTTCCACGAGGCAGTTAGCATTGATTTTTGCATTTTGGTTTTGAAGAAAATGACGCAGTTTTTAATAACAACTTTTAATGAATGTAAAACCGTAAGTTTGAAGAGAAAAGGTGACAGAAGTGCTTTGCGTTGGTGAAAAACAGTGGGGCGATAAAAATACACACAAGTGGCAGCAGTAGAAACATAGAGATCATAAAACGATAAATCGTGAACGCTCAAAACATTTAACAGACAAATGTTTCTTGCATTGGCACAAATCCAAAGCATGAAATCAGATGAAGTAATAAAGTTAGCTTTCACTGTGGTGTTAGTTGAGTCACACCTTGGGGTCATATATTGATGCGTAAAGTAACATCACATCGTAGCAATACCCGTAGATTTCCTGTAAATAGAAATACAATTCGAAATGTAAAAAAATTGTTGCGAATTGTATGATCACCTCAATATTAGGTTTGTCAACTTTTTAATAGCAGATATTTTAGAATTAAATGATCTGGATTTTAGGTAGAAGGCGTGTTTTCTTTTTAATAAGCGTAATCATAGTATTTGCTCATAGTTTTATGTTTTTGGAATTAGAATAAAAAATACATAAGCTATCCCAGGAAAGAATTACGTAAATAAGTCAGGTTATCACAATTTTTGTCTTACTTGATAAAAGTAGAAATTGCTACTGGTAATGGTTACTAAATTAAGTCATTCAACGGAATTGGCCTTTTTTGGCTATTTCTTATTAGTTGCCAAATCGACAAGCTAAGAACGGCAAAATAGAATGCTGTGATGTCAAGCTAGTGTCACCTCATTATAGACACATATATATTTATGTTGTAATTTATTGTGTGAAATCTCCACTTGTGTCACGCACTACAAGTGACGCTGGAAAAAGGTTGATACGAGGGGAGTCCTGATAGATCCGTTGTCTGACACAATATTTCAACCAGCCCTCACCCGATCGTTTGCCATATTCGGATTAATACTCCTCAGGTCCTCCACAGCCCGAAATATATCGATGCGCTGCTGGGATTTAAGACGATCGATGCAGTTCATGAGCGCAATGAACATCCCCGATCGCGTACAACCGTCTCTGCGAACATAAGAGTGAAAATGAACGTGAGATAGTGATTATGGGTTAACCTGTTATTGTTCATACAAACACCTGCAGTGCACGAGCAACTTCACTCGTCTTATGGGTTCCTCACTCACAAACATGTCGATGACGTCGATTGCGCTGAGCAGAGTGGCAGGTTGTGGTGGATTGTGGTTTTCTTGCCACTTTAGGCCGCAAATGTGCGTCACCACCACAGGTTCCTTCAGAAGATTAGAAAATGTTGGTGTTATAGTTTGATGTCATTTTATTCAAAAAGAAAAGAATTTATGAGTTAAAATAATTAATACATTAAACGCAACTTACATTTAACAGCTACCTTCGTGCAGGTATCACAAGTTTGCAATCGAAAAAAAGTAAAAAACACATTTTTCCGTTTCGTGACATCACCAATGACGATTCAATGACGTGTCACGTGAACACGAAAACAATGCAAGAAATACAGTAACAGAGGTTAAATAAGAAATTTCGAATTCCGACTCACCGAAGTTCCGCTGGCTAGTTGAACGTAAAGTTCCTGAAGCACAAAACCATCTCTGTAATGCACCGCCATGACGTCGATACTGACGTCACCAAACATGATGCGATCGTTCTCAAAGAGTGACGCAAGTTTGGTGCCAGTTTCCTGGTGAAAATCATATATCATCACTCCATATACGCGTAAATAAAACAAATTATAAAATAGTAAAATCAGTTTTATCCTTGATCAAGAAAATCAGTTACTTATCTAAATTTAACAACTGGACCAGTTTAGCACTGAATTATTTTCTTTTGTCTCACCGAATCCTCAAGTTCAAACACAGTCAAAGCGTTGCACTGAATCACCATCGTCCAAAAAACTTCAGGATCAGAATCAGGATTTTCGCTTGTGATAAAATGACGAGGAAAACTTCGGTCCTTTTAAATAAAACCAGGCAGATGTTATTCGAGACTCCATAGAAGATACGATATAAAAGAATTACTAAAACAGTAGAATAGATGTTTTGCCTAATAATTAAAGAAGTTACTATCAAAATTCCGCCGTCCAAATATTGGATTTTCAACATACTGTTTAAAAATATTTTTAAAGCGTAACCAGCATCAAACCGATTTATTTATCGTGTTTAAAACGAGTGCAACGTAAAACTTTACATATGGGGCTATGGTGCTTGGTTAACTTAACACATAACAATGGCTTACCTCGACATAGAATGCGTTCAACGCTACCTCATTATTGGTGATTGGATGAGCCACAGTTACCACGTTTGGATCTAACGACAAAGAAGCACAAATTATCCAAGTGTGCGCTGTTCTTAGATTTGCTTTTTCTTACCAACTACTGCTGTTATAAAATATAAAAAAACGTCCTATGTGTAAGTTTAACTAAATTGTAGTAGATGTTTCATTTAATTTTTGTTAACTAAGCATGAAAACCTGTTATGTCTGTGACGCAAATTTTGTTTTTGTTAATGGTTTGTGCCCAGTTAAGACACTCTATGGTAATTTGTAACTTCTACTGGCTACATTTTTTTAGATAAAAGACGTAATCTTACCTTCGTCATATTGGTTTGATTTGTTGCTTGCAATGTGCAACTCCTGGAGGAATTCAAGTCTCTTAAACTCACCTTTAATTATGCTTGGCCTGTTAAAAGTTTAATAAAATAAATTAGTGTTTTTTACCACTTGGTTAATTAGGCCAGTGATTTTCAACCGGTGTTCCGCGGAACACCAGTGCTCCGTGAAAGATCGTAAGGTGTTCCGCAAGAAATTTATTAGTTTGACTGATGTTCCGTGGAACACGGGGCAAAAATCACTTTTTTAAAAAAAAAGTAATTATCCACTATCACAAGTTTGAATATTGCATCGCGAGTTGCTTCATTTATTGTTGTGAAACAATAAGATTCGTTTTGTAATAATAAGAATGTAATTGCGCGAGCCTGTTGCTGGATAAGTACAATGCCGCAGTAGTTCCAACAATTTTGTGCTTCGCAAGATTATTTCAATAAAAAAAGTGTTCCGTGGGTCAAAAAGGTTGAAAAATACTGAATTAGGCAAACATTCGGTTGTATTGAATACGATTTGTACATTGCTGAGATTTTCGTGATATCTTAACAGAGAATTTTAACAGTCAAATTCAATGAAGAAATTCTAACAGAGAAAATAAAAAGACAATTTTTGTCATTCATTGACGTATAATTTTAGTTAAAAAATTCTAAGCGCATTCTTGCAAAGTTACCATTTGTTTGCTGTGACCTTCTTGAATTCTTTCAGTGTTCTGTCAGAGTTCGGGTTAAAGTGATGTTCCACAAGTAACCGGTGTACGAAGATGTATTGTTTCTGTACAAAAGATTTAAGTGAGAGCAGGTAGTTAATATATACAGAGCATTGTGTGCTTTATGAATGGAACCACAACTGTTTCTGGGCAAAATATCGGTTCCTTACATTTAGCCTTAAAAAAATGAAATACTGCAAAAAGAGGGGTGAACCTGTTCGTCCCTAAATCTAGTGGTTGCAAAAGAAGACATGTTAACCAGAACTTACAACATTCTGTATCATATCGGATCTGTTCTCTCTCATCTTCATTGTTGCTCTCATCACATTCACTTGACCAGTAGCTGATAATTCGTCGACAAGAACATCCAATGCTATGTACGTCCCAGTACGACCAGCACCGGCACTGAAATATTAGATTGGCGTAAAATATATAACATAGAAATAGAAATGAAAATGTCTTGACTTCATGAAATCCACCTAACCGCAGCAACACTCACGTGACACAAGTGTAATTTCACTTTCAATATTCTATTTGAATAAGAACTGATAATGCCTTAATAAAGCGAAACATGTTTTCTAAAACTGGAAGCGTTGACACAAAGTTGTTATAGTAATATTTGAAATTACATAGAAATATAATGACGACGATTTTCAACATCATTCTATGATTTTTTAATGAAGGTATAGCGTCTGAATGAGATGATTTTCAATGGTTGTTATGACACTAAGTTTGTATGCAAATAAACCTACCTGCAATGAACAACTATTGATTTTCCGGTATCGAATTCCTCCACCATGCGATGCAAATACATCATTGTTGACGTCATGATTGGAATATCGTGGTCTGGCCACGAGGTGTATTGCAGTTGAAAAACATGACTTTGATTCTGGAATAAAATGTTTGTTGTTATTTTTTCAGGCAAATCATGTCAGGGAACATTTTCTCTGTTCCATACACATCAAGTCTACTTGATTCGAAGCGCAAATGTTGGATAAGTTTTATTCCATTTGGCCAAGCACCTATACTTGCAAATAATGCTGATTTCTGTCAGCAAGGACAATGTAGCACCCAATGGCATTCTAATTATGTTTTTAATAATCGTTGCAGTTGCAAAATTCGCAATATTCTTCCGAGACAAGTTCTTACAATTCCATCGGTTATGATCAAATCCCTCCTAACGATTCCTCCAACTCCAACTTCATCCAAACTTTCCACTTCAAACTTTCCAAACGTTAAGATCTGGCCCTTGTCAGGCCAGTACTTGGCGCACTTGGACTGAAATAGGAAGCACGTCATAAGTTTTCTGGTCCAAGTTTCGCAACGCAATGACGTAAGTCAAGTATCGGCAACTTTTGCGTGAACGCGGGGCAAAGCTGAACACAGCAAGGATATATTTTTTCCAACTAAACGATCTATAACACAAACGTTCCCTTCGCCATTTGTAATGTTGTTAAACCTTGCAGGAGTTTTAATTAAATTATTACTTTCTTTTATAGCAACCGTCGGGCAATTAAGTACAATTTGTAAAGACGATGTGAGCCTGATATGAATTTAGTTATTTGAACCCAACCTTTCCAGACTCGACGAGGTTCGTAAGCATGACAACCACTGTTGTCTGATTCTCCCAAATCATCCTCCAAAAATCTTCCACCATTTCAGGCTTTGGTCCTTGGGATGCAATAAACTTTCTAGGGTTTCGGTAACCCTAAAAATAATACAAACAATAAAAGTATATACGGACTATATGACTACATTTTTTCGTAGTAGGGAGTTTGTAAGATTATTGAACGTATTTAAATTCGATTAAGTTCGTTAATTTTCGAAAAAGTCGAGAAAAAACAGCAAAGTAAAATAATAATATAAACAACATGTTGAAAGTTGGTAAACTTACCTGGATGTACGAAGCGTTGATGTAATCACTATTTTCATCTCCACTCAATATTACACGAGAATCGTCATCTGTTGACAATTGAGAGTAAACTAATTAATCTGGGTAAGCACCAAACATACTGAAAATCGCCAATAATCTGAAGGTAGTGCATTCCGGTTCGATCTATCGAGTCTTACTATTTCTCAATGACAAGCAGTTAATTAGAATTAGGTCGAATGTTGTTTTCTGATTTATAGTCGGGATGCATGGCAAATTGTTAGGTCGGGTCCACACTCACGCTTTGCGCCGGCGGATTCTTTGTTTGTTTCAATGTCCCGAGCGTATGCCCGCACGCCGGCGTATAATGAAACAAACAAAGAATCCGCCGGCGCAAAGCGTGAGTGTGGACCCGGCCTTACTGACGGGGCTATTCTTGCAATCAACATTTTTAGTTTTTTTTTCCTTCGACGTTTTCGGTTGTCATACAGCAAGATCCTTTGTGCATTGCCGGGGGATATTTCATAAACTCCCGCATTGCAATAATTGCTTTACGAACATCAACTTACACGGGTAAATATCCTTGTATCTGTTTTTCTTCTTATTGTGGGGCAAGTGCGCCACCTCGTGCGATCTTCCGCTTTCTTTGCTTGAGCGACAAATTTCCTGCAGACAATAACAAAGAAGTTTATTTCAAACGTATTTCGCCACTAATGGATATTATTTGTTCTGCGACATCTAGAAACAGGTGTGCGAAAAGTTACAGTAAATGTCAACGAGAAATAGCAATAGAATCCTCGGTCTGAGCTATACAATGTTGTAGGTTAAATGTTGCAAAACCTAAAAAATGTGCCAAAAATATATGAACAAGAAAATTTTGCACAGGTTTAAATTGTTAAACACAGTAATAACAGTAAGATTCAAATTTCAAAATATTTTTTCGGTATTTCGTTGGTCAAGCTCAAAGTTTGCGAAATCTTTTATCGACCAATCGTGTGCATGACATGAATTTAAGCCGTTTTGCTTATGTAACTGGAAGATACACAAGCGCCCACATGGAAAGTAGATGGAAAAACCCATTGTATTTTGACGTTACTCAGAAACAAGTGTAACCCAGAAACTGTTTTGCTTCTGTTCACCCTGGGTAACTACGTAAAATTGTGGTACTGGGTAACAAGTTGAATGTCAAATAAAAGGGCTATAATGTTTACTTTCACTATAGACGTTGGTTCTATATAAGACGTCGTGCCTTGAACGTGATTTTCATTAGAGAAATTAGCCGAACGACGAATTTCAAAATGATGAAACAAATCAGTTTCGTGCTGTTGATGCAACTTGCAACAACGCTGGCAGGTACGTTTCGAACATATGTTTGTGGTATTTTGTGATGAACAGTTGTAAATTACTTTGTGGTGTAATGATTTAGAGATCAATAATACGACGTAAAAAGGTTTATTTGTGTGTTCAGTCTCAAACAGTTCGTGTCAGGACGTCTTGCTGAACTCAATCAGTCGACCATTAAGTGGGATCTACACGTTGGAAGACTCGAGGGGGTTCCAATACCAGACCTACTGTGACATGTTAACAAATGGAGGTGGTTGGACTCTCATCGCTTCTATTCATGAAAACAACGCTCAGACGAACGGTAGATGTACCCCGGGAGACAAATGGTCGAGTGAACAAGGGGCCTCGTCCTTACAACCAAGAGCCGAGAACTGGATGAATCAAAACACGTATGGAAATGTTGATTCAGCCACCGACGACGATTTTAAAAACCCGGGATATTTTGATATTGTTGCCCAAAACCTCATGATATGGCAGGTAAGAAAAAAACCGTTATAAGCAAATGTGGATAATAAGTATTCCACATCAATTGTTCTTCCATGTAGCAACGTTTGTCTGTAAAAGACTGGTCCGCATAACCCTGGCCCTGTATTGCCATCGGACAATGTTGTTTTCAAACCCACTTATCGTTAAGGTACCCAACGAAACACCGCTTGAAAAGTGGAGATCAGACAGTTATCTTAGGTACAGAACCACCTCTGCAACTTATACAATCTATACAAGCATTATTATCCCATTGTGTCTGGAGAATACCAAGACAGTGGACCGGCAATTCCTGTTGAATTTGACGTGGGAAATGGTGGAGATGTGGTTAGCCATTTTGGCCTAAATACCCAACCCTATTTAACCCCAGGATTTATTGAAGTAATTAGCCTGTAATTAACATACTGAACAAAGTACAAACAGAATTTTTACAGTTCAGAGCCTTAAACAACAACAACAACGCTTACGCTATGTGTCCTGGTGTGCAAGTTAGCGGAACATATGAATATACTGCGTGCGCATGTTTTGGATCGACGGGTTACAACTACCAAACAAACTTTTGCGGGGACTTCGCTGGATGGAGTTACAGTGGATATGGAACACAAACTGATTGGAGCGTGGACAAATTTTTGATCGAAACCACATTCCTGCTGTTTTACCGCTAATCATTTACCGAAGCCATTTCGGGGGGAAATTCGTGTGTGTGTGTGTGCTTATAATTCTTCCTATCTGCTATTAATTTTGTATTTAAGTTGTGTTTACAACAGGTTCACCGAGAATAACAAACAACTGTAGCACTCAATGTGTACTCGGGAGAACTTAATCAATAAAATAAATAAACAACAGTTTGACATATCAAGTAATTAAGTGGGCGGGAAAACGGACTTACCGTGTACTGAAGTTTCAAGTTAACGAACTCGTCTGTGGCATTGTCACAGTAACATTTCAGCAGTTGGTTTCCTTTGATCACGACGTTGTCAAACTTTGCTTGTGTTGCTAAGAATATCAGAGTCATAAAAGAGAACGCTGTGTTTTACAAGCAGCTGGTGTTCTTACCAACACTATTTAATCCAATGGTTTTGTTTACCACAAGTGTCGGAAAGGATCTTTCATTTGCAAGCAAGGTTTGCTTAAGTTTTCTGATACAGTATTTTTCTAATAATATTAAACAGAGGGATTCATTTTCATTCATGCTATATCGTCGTAAACATTGAATCTTAGCAAAGGCAGAAAAATTTATAGGTTGCTATACTGTTGCAAAAACAACGCCTTAAAAGGTTATTACTAGGAATGCGAAGCAGCACTATTTGAACGGCCTGTTTTATAACTAACATAGATATAAGCATGGCAAACATTTTATTTTAGCAAACTTCTGAATTTATTCCTTCAATATTTATTCGAGACTTGATGACGTAACTTACTTTTGTATGACTCCCGCTTCGTTTGTTGCTGTTGACTTTGTTGTTGTTTGTGGGTTGGCGGAATTTCGATAATGTTAATCGTCTGAAACAAGTCTCAATATACTCAACATCTACGATACGAGTAACACAAACTAACATAAAAAACGCCTGTGTTTGATTTACAGATGATGTCATAAGTAGATGTAAAAACTTTTTATTAAGCAGTTAGTAATACTGGACCTTTAATTCGTGATCAACGTTGCCTACTTTTTATATAATATACAACATGTTACCACAGTAATGATAAGTATAAAACTATTTATAACCACAAAGAATTCTCGCAATCAGATGAGGCAGACAGGAGTAAAAACAATCAGTAATACGCACAGTTTCCTGTGGGTTCGAATGAGTCCTGAAGATTTCTGAAGTGCGATTGTTGCTCGCTGCAAAACAAAAACACAAGTTTTCTAGCAGGTTGTAGATCTCCAAGTGCAAAATGTACTATTCAGTCAAAATCGTAACATGAAAAAATCAGTGGAAGACTGTAAATAGGCCATAGAATGTTTAGATGAACATCAAACCACTTGCGGTTAAAATAGGTTCGATGGATTGCCCTTTTTAAGGTAATCTTTTACACGGTCAGAAACATGAGCTCAAACACTTTTATTATCTTTTAGTTTAAGCTAAATTTCGGCATCAGCTGTTTAAATTATTGTCAGTTCATCATGCTTAAATTCCAATCTTTACACGAAAAAACGTCAGCATGAAAGTGTGTTTGAATAGCTTACAACTTATACCTTTCGACCGGAACTTTGAAAGTTTGGGGAAATTCTTGTTTTTCCGCCTAAACAAATTAGGTTGATCGAGGTTTTGTATAAATCATCAGACCATAAAATATCAGACCAAACAAACTTTATAAAAGCGATATGAGGTTAAGTGCAGGCAGAAATTGCAAATTCCTTGATGCCGTAACTAACTTACTTTTTGTAGTAGAGTAGAACAACCAAAACTATTATAATAAGAAGTATTACAACGGCGACCAGAGCTCCAACCAATGCACCTTTAGAGTCACTTGTAGCTGCTGAAAATCAACAAACACTTACGTTAGCACCGAAATAATGTGAATGTTGTTTTAATTGGAGCAAAATGCAAAATGAAAACTACCCAAAAACACTGATGTTGAAGCGGCAACATTCTTTGTGAAAATTGCTTGGATATAAATTGCCCAAAACACGATTATTATTGTTAAAATTGTCTGTCCTGCAACTAATCGCAACGACAGAATTTACATGATAGTGTTAGATGTGTGGGTATAACTGGGATATATAGGCATATAGCACTAAATCGATTTAGAGACGGTGTGTCTAACCTTCTGTTGTTGGGTTGGAACAAGCAACAGTAGCTCTGTGTTGTGGAACAGATAAAAACGTACCGTATGCGAGAACCTGAATAATACGTGTAAAGCTTAAAGCTATAGAATATGTACTCATAATATGTCAGTCTTGTTTAGCGATTGTAACGTTGTCATAACTATAAATATCATAACAAGTTAAGACATACCCCTTACAGTAGGACTTTCATTAAAACACTACTAATCACCCTTACTCTTAGGTTGAGTGATGAACCAGGGTCGATATCTTTAAGTTGAAAGTTAAAAGATATCTGAGACTGAATGACGTCGAACTGGTAGGACTTATTACCCTGGACATCCACCTATGGTAAAAAGAAAATATTTAGTCTGGCATGAAAATGACAAACACGCTCGGTGGCGCTGTTGGCAAATAAGCAGCAGAAGTTAGCAACATCGGTCAAGCGACCGACCCATATGCCAAGAAGAAAACCTGATCGGGATTTGTGGCCAGCAGGATATCCTACGTCTGCCGTACTCTAGGTTCAAATCCCAGTGGGGTAAAAAAGCGGAAGGGATTCGCGGGATTCGAACCCCTTGGTAATACAACCCTTTAACAACAACCCTAACATAATCGACCGAAATAGATTTTACCTCCAGTTTGCAGAATCCCGCTTGAGGCGACACAGCGCCACTAAGAGTCATGATGCAATCACTGTTGGTGACGTTTACTGTTTGCTCACTGATGACGTAAGCCTCACGTAACGTGGAACGTTTGGGAAGTCTTGCAACTTGAGTCGTTGTGGAAGTGTTGACGTCAGTGCAATCGGACAGTTTCGCTGTTAACTGAATATAAAATTTTAATAATTTTCAGTCGAAATCCATGGAGTCGCTCATTTATAGACTGGAGGCGCAGATAAATTCGGCCTCAACCAGGAAACAGAATCATGTCCCTGAAGAAGCCTGTAGCTAAACGGCAGGCGAAACGTTGGTGAATTAAAAGATTACGTTTAATGGCAACAGAAGAACAGAATATTTGAAATACAATATGCCTGTCCGTAACAACAACATACAATCATGTTTCCTGTTGCAACAACAAAATAACTTAAAATGACCCCACCTTGATCATGTGATCAGTGTAATTTGAAATATTTGTGAACGTCATGGATTTAACGTTGTATGGAACCGATCTCGTTAAACTTGTCCCGAGAACAGAGATCTGTCGAACACAAAACGGCGTTAATGCGTAGATCGTTGACTCCAAATCATGAGAAACACAATCAAAACGTAAATGTGATCAAGAAGAATAAAATAAAATGAAAATAAAACGATTTGTCACCTCCACCATAATTCCGTCTCCATTCCTCGTGTTGGGAATCTTGTTTAAATTTCCATCCCATCTTACGTTGAGTCCCTGGCAGTTGTAGCTGGCTGATGCTGTCACTGATCATTACAAAAGTGAAAATAAATATATAGCATATCCAGATTCGGCATATTTTTCCAGATTTTGCATCGTATTTCATCATCAACGTCTGTAGTTTGTGTGAGAAAAAAGGAACTTGTTCCCTGCAATTCGACTGTCAAAAGTTTTTTTGGACATATTTTACTGGTGTGGTCAATGACCATTACGAACGATAAAACAAAGATGGAAAATTTATACCCTCTATTGGCATTAACGATCGAACAAAATTGATAATAAAAAATTCGTTTTCATTATTGACTGAAGTAAACCCTAGTCCCTTCAAAAGGAAAAAAACGAGTGAAAAGAGAAATGCCAAAGCAAAAAAAAATTTGCTTGCGTTTTTTGCAGTCAACTGCATCGTGAATATACTGCTGGATCTGTTAGAGGTTTGGAAATGTGTTAAAATACGCAGTAGAAAGCCGGAAATATCATCGCAGATTACAGCCAAAAGGAAATGAAAACTACGGACGAAAATGACAAAGATAATTTCAGTAAACAATCCCAACGTTACGCAAACTTACACTGGTACTGACAAGCGAAGTATGTTGTGTCATTCACGTCTTTGTTGCAAACTCTTTCCCAATTTTCACCCAAGTGAAGAACCGATGGTGAACATTGTGTTTGGCCACTGGGTGGAGTAGGAGACGATCCAAGCAACAAATTTATGTCTGTAAAATAGGACATAAATTGTTCGATCATTGTTAGAATGATGTTTAGTTGTTATTTTTTACTTGAATCGTCATAATTGGGATTATCACAACATAACCTTCACTAGTGGAGCAACTACAAATCTTTCTTTCTAAGAAATAATAAAACACCTGTTTCATTTTTTTTGCACTATATTGACTTTTGAGAGCTGCAGACATGGTACACACGCACTGTTTTAACCTGTTAGGTCTCATCTCTCAATTATTATGGCTTTTTTTGTACGTATATTGACTTTTCTTTACAGTTTTTGTAAGGACAAAAACTTACCGTAAGCATACAAGCGAAGATTAAGTAACTTATAATCTGTGCTGTTTTTTTCCAAAAAGGTTGCTTTGGTTCCAAAATTCCTTGTGTTTGTATAAAGGTAAAGTCGTTTAGTTCCAGGAAGGAATGTGCTCGGTGTGTACAGAGTGAAGTCTTTGCGCCAACCGTTAGCTGTGTTTCAAGGTTACATAAATAATTATAATTTTCAAAATTGGCTATAGTACTTCACTAAGGGTAAATGATCATGCACCGGCATATATAAGATCGCCCCACTACGCAGGTCCTTACTTGGCAATAAACATCTATCATGTTGAGAACGTAAGGTTTACAGCCCCCGCAGTCCAGGCATTGCAGCCTAGCTGAATCAGACCAGATTTTCCCCCGACAAGTCTCAGCAAGGTCTGAAATTCATGCTCACATTGTGAAAAAGTGGTCGATCCAGCTAAGCTGTAATGCATTGACTGTCAAATGGTATAAATTAAAATTTTGCTGAACATGGCTGAAATGGGCACCGAACATGGAAATAAACTGAATACTCACCAGAAATACAATCGGATTTTACCCGTATTAACCATTTTAATCTTTGGTTTGTGGTACAAAAGTTGACCGCTACCAACTCGCTATCTCCAGCATCTCTGTAAACAATAGTAACTGTGAGTTTTCTTTGATTGTTTTGCTTCATTTGGTTTAATTACAAAATGCTGTAATCATGATCGAAAAAATTGGTTTGTTTTTTACGACAAGAAATTGTCTGTGTTCCAAACTTACTTAACACCGCTAAGATGAAAGTAGAACGGTTTGTTGTTGTACAACACAGGAGTCCATCCAGAAGGTGTTTGTAACTTCATTGCAGAATATTGGAAAAATTTATTCTTTTCGTACATCCACACAGTAATTAACCCTACATAAGAAAAAGGCACATGTTTTATTGTACTGGTGTCCTCACTGTATCAACATATGTGCGACATTTGTTTCATTTATTTCCCCGCGTTTTGAGTGTTTACGTTATTTTAATCTTGTCATTTGTGGGGCTAAGGGGGTTAAGATTTGTAAGTGTGTTTTTTTCATATATCCAAAATATGGCTTTAGTTTTTATAATATAATTATTTGCCATCAAGCTCGTCTTCTCACATCATTCTGCTTCGTGTAGTGATGCTTTAAAAAACAACTTTACTAAATCCACAAAAAAAATCAGTTTGGCTACTGTTTGAAAAAAAGAACATAACGCGGCAGGACAAGCGTTTCGAATACAACATCATAGCACCATATGATTATCAATAGGGTTGTGAACATCAAGAGAAGGAGCTATTGTGTAAGTAACAATGTAAATATACTAATTCTTGGAAAATTATTGAAAAATGCAACTAGTTCCTTCAATTTATTGCCGATGTAAACCATGCAAACTGGGGTTTTTCACATTTCACAAAAGGACATATGACAAATTACTGCATTAGGGCATGAAGCCGACTTGAAATCAATTTTAAGATTTGTGAATTTCATTGAAAAAATCGTACAACATTTTGTCCAAACAACTGTGGTTGGATAAAACAATTTCATGAAAAAACTTCAAAAAATGTCGAAGGAAAAGCTTTTCGAATATAATCATTGCATACACTTCATACCTTCAGCGTAAAGTTGTTTCGCGGAAGCAAGAAGTTGGTTGTAACTATTCTGGTCGGTCACATGAGCCAGTTGTGAGCCTCTGTCTCTACAAGATTGCTCGGCTCCAACTGCTGACGTTACTTCTTGTGATAGGAAGAAAATCTTCCCTTTTGCTCCAACATATTGCGGTCTGCAAACTGAATAAAAACGCACAAGTTTTGCAACAGGCCATGATAACTTCTATGTTTTGGAAAATTAACACTTTGGTACGTCGCTCAGAAAAGCAGTAAAACTTAAAAAAAACATAATACATTCTTTTCAAATACATGTATATTACATAAAGGAACACTTGAATTTTGTCAGTTTACCTTGTCCATAAACGATTGACAGTGACGAAATTGACAAAATAAAAACTAAATGAAACATTTTCAAGTTTTCAACATAGACACAGTGTTAAAAAATCATGAATGTTTGATTCCATCTGCGCCCTACACCATCCGCTGCTCACAAAAAATAAAAGACATATAAATAAGACCAAGGTTTTGTATTGACTCAATGCTGTAAAATATGCTGAATCGTTTATTGATACAATGCATTTTAGTGACAAGATTGCAGACTATAATTTAAGTGGCTGCTATAATGTTACATATTAAAGCAACAGAGAAATTCTGAAAATCCTTATCCAACACTTTTTGTTCAACTTGATATTTTGTTGTTTTGCGATCCTTTAAATTGTACGTGTTGCTCAAGCAGGAATAATTAAATCAACGTTGCCTGCAGTATAGCAGATCCCAGTGTTTCCATGTTAAAAACAATTTGACAAAGCTAAACATCAACGAATTTCTAGAATCATAAATTCCACACATCAATTAAACAAAACAAAGCAGCAATTTTTTCGGTTGTATCTCGCTCGTAGCTGATGGAATAACCACGCGCCAATATGTTAATGAATGCCGTACGTCATTTAATGTACATCGAGCGTGCACGTGACGTCACTAGACAACCGGTTCGTGTCTCAGTGAATATCCTGTCTCTAACACAGCTGGGCTTATGTAATAAATCAACATTAGGCCTTTGTCGTTTGATTAACTATTGTCTTTCACGATTGCCTAGTGCATTTCCGCTTTAGTGCGTTGATATCCCAAGGATCAAAAATATATTTTCCTTTACTGGTTAATATTTTTAGGTTTCATGTAAAGAGCAATTTGACACTGAAGCTCTGATGACTTCCTATGAATAAACCTACTGGTTACAACAAAATTTGATTTAGTTTGGCGAAATCCTTTAGGCTGCATGAAACATTTCACTTGCATTAACCAACATTGCGTACACTAAGGAAAAGTGAACCGTAAAGTTTGTTCGATGAATTATTTTTAGGTTTCTAACTTCACTTACTCGAAAATATACTTTTAACTAAATAAACACTTCATTTTCAACACGTCTTCAGACAATTCAACGACAACGCAACCGTGACTTGCAACAAACGAACAACCTATCTATTCCTCCACTATCAACCGCGCGACGTTTGTCGGAAGTCATCGCTTCGTTTCTGCTTCGCGACGCTTTCGCGCAATCATCAAAACTCGTGCAATTACTCCAATCACGACGTCTCCCTGCACGCCCAACTCCCCTCGAGCAACCAATTGTTCCATCACACACAATGTATTGTGACGTCATGTTAAAAATTCGGTTTCGGGTTTCTGGTTCCGTGGGACGGAAAGAGCTCAAATGTTTTTAGATTTGAAATTTATGTGATGAAAATTAGCATGCTCTTGTGTGAAAATAAATAACTCTGTTGCGCCACTGAACTTAAGTGCACGGTTGTTACGTCATAGAGTATGACTATTTCCGTGTGGACTAACAGCTATTTACCGAAGATCATTCTTGCTTGGCTTTTTCGTGGAATTATTCAGAATGCGGAAATAATTTTAACCGGTTTGTTTTGTGAACTCTCGCTCTGCTTAAGAGGAATCTAAAATATGATTTAGGTTGGTTTTCGAAAGTTTTAAGTTTTCTTTTTGACAGCTTTCATCAGACAAAGTTTTTATCCGTATTCATGATGTTTTAGCGGCAATCGTTCGGTTCTGATTTCATCGAATGCCAATTTCTTATATTTTTGCATTAACCTTTTACACGAACAAGAGAACAACTGTTACATCATTTATTGGATGAAAAAATACAAAAACCAACATATGGCCACAAAACGATGACATGAAAGAAAGAAAAAAGAATTAAATAAAATTCTACATAGATCAGGGAAAATTGGACGATGCGAAACTATGAATTATAATATCGTGCATAGATAGGAAAATTTACATAAAATTGAGATCCACAAACTAAAGTATGGAAAGTCTTTCAAAGTAATCTCAATGAGGCATTGGAAAAACCCATGAGCGGTCGATACTTCTACCATAATTTTAATCTTGTTCTAAATATTTCCACAATATTTATAGCGTAACTGTAATTTCATAGACACATTATAACAAACAAGGTTTAACGACCTGTCAAAGCAAATGCAAAGCAATGTCTTTTAACCGTATATATATTTGTTGATAAGCATGATTGTGCATTTAAATTGATACTTTCATCAGGGTTTATCGGACGAGCTGACGTGGTAGGTTGATGCAAAGAGTGACATCACGTCGTACAAATACTCGTACATTTCCTTCAAGAGAAAACATTAGAGCAAGGTCTTTTCATCGTATCGAAGCCAATTACAATTAATTATAATTGGAAAATTTCCTTTCTGATTTTGTTTTGCTTTAACCAATATTTAAAAGAGTGATGTTAAAAACACACGGGAATATAGATTTATATTCAAACTGTTGTCTATACTTTCAAAGTAGTGTTACGTAATACACAAAAGGACACCAAATGCATGCCTGTGTAACCACTCACAGTGGTTGAAGCAAAATAATCAGTATATATATATATATTTTGGTCTGAACAAAATGAAAGCCAAATTAATTTATTTTTACCCTTCCAGTCGCCATATTCGGATTAATACTCCTCAGGTCCTCCACAGCCCGAAATATATCGATGCGTTGCTGGGATTTAAGACGATCGATGCAGTTCATGAGCGCAATAAACATCCCCGATCGTTTACAACCATCTCTGCGAACATAAGATTAAAAAGAAGCGTTGTTTAAAAGAAGTCCAAACAAGACTTGAATAATCAATTGGAAAAAGGTGTTCCGATTAAGTAAAGTCTGCTTTAGGTTATGTCAAAATGCGGGGAATCTTCAAGAAATCTTATTTGCATAAAATAATTTGCTATCTTTAAAAACTTTACTGCGTCTCCCTATGTTTTTCATACACATATCGGCGTAACTATAATAACGCTTCAAAATCAACAAATCCACGGGTTTATTTGCCTCCATGAAACTTCAACATCCATGTTACATACCTGCAGTGGACGAGGACTTTCGAACTAGTCATATTTCCCTCTCTCAGAAACAGGTCGATGACGTCAATTGCGCCAAGGAGAGTGGTAGGTTGTGGTGGATTGTGGTCTTCTTTCCACTTTAGGCTGCATATGTGCGTCACCACCACAGACTCCTACACAAACAAGTTATCACAAATTTTGAAAATATGTCAAATAAATTTGTTTGAATACATGCGAAAAAGAGCTATAATATTTATTGAGAGCTGCAGACAGGGTGTACACACTGTTTTGACCGGCAAGGTCCCATCAGTGCAGCTGTTGACTGCGGCACCGCGTTAAGTTTAACACTAGCAGGCAACGTCAAATTTGTTAAAAGTCTGTGGTATCAAGCAAACACGTTTCATATAGGCTGCATCTAAATTTGTTTTATAAAAGATAGATATAAGTTAGGAAATGAATTAACCCCAGCAGCCCCTCACCGAAGTTCCGCTGGCTAGTTGAACGTAAAGCTCCTGAAGCACAAAACCATCTCTGTGATACATCGCCATGACGTCAATACTGACGTCACCGAACATGATGCGATCGTTGCGGACGAGTGACGAAATTTTGCTTCCGGTTTTCTGATGAGGAAATATTTGGTAAAACCCTGTTCAGTTTATGCGAAAAAGGCAAAATTGTGGAGCTTGGTGTAACAACAGACAATGCTCTTTGGGATATCACAACACACATATAATTGTATCTGTCAGGTCCATGTGGCACACTGTAATTAGTTTCAATATGGTTTAACTGCTGCAACCCACCGAATCCTCAAGTTCAAATACAGTCAAAGCGTTGCACTGAATCACCATCGTCCAAAAAACTTCAGGATCAGAATCAGGATTTTCGCTTGTGATAAAATGACGAGGAAAACTTTCATCCTGAGTAAAACGCGCTTAAGTTTCCAAGTGCATGTAAAAGCCTAAATACCAACACACAGCCCACGCTATGACGTGACTGTTTACCCAGAAATTTAAACCTTACCGTGAAGTTAAAAGCCTTCATGGGAACCACGTTGTCATAGGTTGGATGAATCATGGATATCACGTTAGTATCTGATAACAAAATAGGATGCAAACAAGCAAGTCCCTAAAGTGGGAATTTCAAATTACCTTCGTTTATTTCGGTTGTGTTGTGTAATTTTTGCATCAACTCAAGTCTTTCAGTTTCATTCAAAATAATCTTGGACCTGAAAGCACAAAGAACGGCTTTCTTAACAGTAACTGTATGGCCGAGGTTTAAGAAATGTTTTCGTAAGCTGCAAACAGTGTACTCTGTTATGTCCTATCAGCTCTTTTGCGCAACTGGTGACAAGCATGGTCTTGCCAGTTAACTATAGCCAGACAAACATTTTTTCACTTTACGGAAGTAAACGTCGATCCTTTGGGTTGCAAACTGCAAACCACTAGAGAGGGACCACTGTGATAGGTTGGAACAGTTTGCACTGTCTGCAATTCACTGATCATTGTGACCTATTTGCTTCTACACGATCCTTGGACAAACAAATTTCTCGAAATCAGGAAACGTTTTGTCAAGAACGTGTTGGAAAAGTAGGTCACAAATCTATGAACAAATAAACTTGCCTCTTGCTTGCTGTCATCTCTGTAAATTCTTTCAGTGTTTTGTCGGAGTCCGGGTTGAAATGATGTTGGACCAGCAACCGGTGGACGAATATGTATTGATCCTGTATTTCAAACAACTTATATTACCTAGACGATATTTGTTTGTAGCCGCCGTCACACGCCGAAAGTGTTGGTGCAAAAAAATAGAGAAAATATACATTATCATGAAAGAAACTTCTTTAAAAAAGGAGGTTTTCTGCTTGGTTTATAAATGCTCGACCTTCTGTACTTTTCCACAACAAATTTGCATACTTTATCCCATAAATTACTAAGGTGTGTATATTCGTTTACCACATTCTGTATCATTTCCGTTCTGTTCTCTCTCATTTTCATTGTGGCTCTCATCACATTCACTTGACCAGTAGCTGATAATTCGTCGATAAGAACATCAAATGCTATGTACGTTCCAGTACGACCAGAACCAGTACTGTGAAGAATGAAAAAAGCAACTCACAATACAATATCTATAAGTTTAATCAAATCAATAGCAAGATTTGTAGTTGGACGAGCATTTGTAACCACACATTGGTACGTATTTGAAGCATCCTGACAACACACAGAGAATTGCTGGTGCCATCATCATAAGTGGTAACAGCAGTTTATTTACCTGAAATTCCTTCTTATTAATAACATGGAAACAAGCAACCGGTTTATTTGTAAATGTATTATATCAATGACGTTACAAAAAGTTGGCATCAAAAAAACAAGTCGCCCAAAGCATTACTGTATACGTTAGTCTCAATACCTGCAATGAACAACTATTGGAACCTCAGTGTGAAGTTTCTCCACCATCTGACGTAGGTATGATATTGTTGACGTAACAATCGGAATATCGCGATCCGACCACGACGGGTATTCAAGGTGATGGATCTGATGCTGAGTCTGGGGATATTTTTGTGGCAATATTAGGGGAGCACTGGTGAGTAGTGCATGCAGTATGTGTGTTTAACCATTCTTAGCAATGCTTATTGTTAACGATATATAAACGAAGTGACAATCGTATATGTGTGCAAAAGAGCCAAAATAGCCAATGGGAACTGCACTGAGGAGACCCCACAGGTCGAAATATTATGAAGATCCTGTCTGCAGTTTTCGTATCAATTAAGTTAAAACTGGCAAGGTGGGAACACTATGGCCAAGCAAATCTCAACCAATAGTGCCGTCAGACCCCGTGCAGCTTACACAATTCATATTATTGGCTCCACTTTGCTTATCATATAATAAAATAGTTTTTCGAAAAATAGAAGATATTCTTACAATTCCATCGGATATGATCAAAACCCTTCTAACAATTCCTCCAACTCCAACTTCATCCCAACATTCCACGTCAAACTTCCCAAACGTTAAGATCTGACCTTTGTCAGGCCAGTACTTGGCGCACCTAGACTGAAATGTGAAGTAGTATTTATGTGACGATGTCATTTTTGTATGAATTTCTGTAAAAAAACAAGTAGCAACGATACCCGATCCAGCACAACAGAACAATTTTGCAATAAACAATGTGAGGATGGCTGAGCAAATTCAAACTCGTAATTTCAAAACAAAATCAAATAAAACCTTTCCAGACTCGATGAGGTTGGTAAGCATGACAACCACTGTTGTCTGATTCTCCCAAATCATCCTCCAAAAATCTTCCACCATTTCAGGCTTTGGTCCTTGGGATGCAATAAACTTTCTAGGGTTGCGGTAACCCTGAAAAAACGTAAACATATCAGAAAATTGTGTCAGGCGACTTCTTTATACTTTTAAATCTAGAATTAAACGACCTAAAAGTTTTGTATCACAAATATAACTCCTGTGAAAGTATTGCGAAAATCATAGTAACTACAGAATATAAAAAACACCAATGAAGCACTGCCGAATCATTTATTTTATTGTAAAAATGGAAAGACAATTATTGTTAATTATTATTGTTTCACCACCTGAATGTAAGACGCATTGATGTAATCACTTCTTTCTCCGCCGCTTAAAACAACGCGCGAGTCATCATCTAAAATCATATATATCTTTATAATTAGGCGAATCGCAGTGCTTAATCGCTTGCAAACAGATTGTAGCAGGCTTTCCATCCTCAAATTGATATAAATGAGTAACTGAAATTCTGAGCATTTTATACTAAAATAGTCGGTCTTGTCTACCTATACGCTGTGTACGAAATGACCACTTACATGGATAAATATTCTTGAACTTGTTCTTTTGTATGTTGTGGGGCAACTCCGCCACCTTGTGTGATTTTCTGCTTTCTTCACTTCTCCGGCAAATTTCCTGTTAAGCGGAGTAAAACAAAAATACAACAAAACGTAAACAAAAAGCAAATAAGAAAATTATGACCAAATGGTTGGAAGAATGAGGATAAGAAACGAAAGCAGACGACTTACGAACAATCGGTAAGTAGATATGCTGAGATATTGAAGCGGTAAATGGGGTCAAATATCTTTTTATAAGGTGGGACCTTACTCCAGGGATTGAATTAACCACCCCCTTGAAACCCCATATACGGATTTACTTTAGTTACCTTTTTTCCCCACATTCGAATCTGTTTAAAGTGGAACACCGCTTACCGAGTATTGAGTTTTGAAGTTGACAAAGTTTTCCGTTGCATTCTCACAAAAATATTTTAGAAGATCGTTCCCTTTTATGACGAAATTATCGAACTTGCTTGGGGTTGCTAAGAAACAAAAAAAAAACACATGCACTTATCAGTGGACAACGAATATTACGACTCTATATTACAATAATGTCGGTCGAACAGTTTCAACGAATTGTAAGTTTGCGACTACCGCAACGCTGGTTGGAAATATGTCGTATTTCTGATCGCAGCGTTTTTCTTTGCAAGCACGTTTGGCTTGCGGCCACAAAGGTTTCAGCGCTGCATGTTTTTCACGTTAGGCCAACACGGAAGAAACGAAACAGATCTGATCAGCCTCACACTTCCTTGTATTTCAACATCAACTTTGTCAACGCATTTTGAAGAATATTACACGTTCTTTTTCAACGACAACACTGAGTCCAGCTTTTGCATAAATGCCTAACTTTCTAAGCAAACTTTGGTAAAAAAGCAATGCTGTGCCACACCAACTACAATCCCTCGTATGTACCGTCGCATAATAAGGCATCAGGATCGCCATATTGCGAAAGCCCTTACCTGGTTATATTTCTTCGAATAACATAACATATATATCGCTTATTACAAGGAAGAATCATGTTGTCACAGAAAACCACTTACGTTGGTTGGGTTCAGTGTAGACGTGTTCTTGTTGATGTTGTGGTTCGATTATGGATGCCATCTCCAATACATTTTCCTTCTAAACAAATGATTGTATTGTTGGTCCATGTTAACTACAAAACTAAATTTTACAATACGCCGCGTCAGTCTTGTAACACTCTACTTTACTGTTCTTGGCAGTGTAGTAAAGACTGAAAGGCTGCATGGTTAACCAAAAAAAAATTACGCACAGCTTTTTGTGGATTCATGAGAGCGTCTTCGGAGGAACGGCTGTTGAACTCTGAAAACACAAGTTGCCAAGTTTAACCTTATTTATCAGATTTAACAGATCAGCGAATCAACGTCCGAAGACAACACGACTAACCTTTCAAATTGCTCGCTGAGAGTGGAGGAGGTTGGTTCTTATTTCGTCGCCTGATCAAAAACAAAAATTGTGTGATTAAAGAAAGTGGAAAATCGGCAATAAGAAAATAATACAACGCCAACCAACATATGTAAGTGCAAACAGCTGAGAAATATAGGTGGGTTCGATGAACGTTACACTGTTTAAATATGTTGATAAAGAAAACCACATGTAGTTGACACTTGCAGAAAATCGGACTGGTAGATTGGCAACTTTTTCCAGCTTTCAAATATTTATAACAGTGAAAAGCAGTAACATTCAACACATTCCACTCGCCAATAGAACCGATGATTGGAAGGCTACTCACTTTTTCCAGCAGCAAACCCACAGCGTGACAAAAATGATAAGAAGTATTACAACCACCGGCACCAAAATCCCGATCCAAATCTTTTTCATGTCGCTGACATTCGCTGAATAAAAAAGTTATAACAAGGCGTTTTGCAAACAAAAACTAGTACAAATTAATCCAAAATAAAGTTGTTTTAGAACGGCATATATCTAAATAAAAATTAAGAGAAATAACCTTCTGTTGTTGGGTTGGAACAAGTAACTGTTGCTCTGAGTTGTGGGACAGATGAAAACGTACCGTAGGCGAGAACCTGTATTGAGTGTTAATAACAACAGATATATGCAATTCGAGTGAGCGATTGCAGATGATTAAATCGCATTTTGATTGACGATTGTCAACAACCCAAGCCTGTAGAGAAAAAACATCCGTCCTAACTAAAATATAAAACTAGCAATCAAAAACAAGCAATCAATAAATTCCCGCAAATGATGACGTGAAAGGTTGACTGAATAAACGTCAACCTTTCACGGCATCAATTGCGGGAATTTCAAAACGGAAAGACATAAGTCATGTTGGCATATTTAAATCGAAATCTGACCGCAATAATTCAGACCTAGAAGTTTCTGGCAACCATCATTATCCTTACTCTTAAGTTAAGTGATGAACCCACGTCGATTTCTTTCAGTTGAAAGTTGAAAGATGCTTGGGATTGAATGACGTCGAACTGGTAGGACTTATTATCCTGAACATCCACCTTTAAAATATTTAGTCTTGTATGAACGACAAACACGTCAACACCATGCAAATCAGTAACAGGAGTGATTTGGAACATCGGTAACGCGTCTGACCCATCAAGACCAAGAAAACCTGATCACGATTCGTGGCCAGGATAACCAAGGTTCGAATACCGCGGTAATGAAACACGGGACTTGAAATATTTCAAACAACCATTCTACAATAATCCTAGCTTAATCGAACGACAAAGATTTTACCTCCAGTTTGCAGAATCCCGCTTGTGGCGACACAGCGCCACTAAGAGTCATGACGCAATCACTGTTGGTGACGTTTACTGTTTGTTCATTGATGACGTAAGCCTCACGTAACGTGGAAGGTTTTGGAAGTCTTGCAACTTGAATCGTTGTGGAAGTGTTGACCTCAGTGCAATCCGACAGTTTTGCTGTTAACTGAATGTTTATTTTAATACGGAACATCTTTCTTTGACAAAGCAATGAAAACGCTTCCAGAACCCTTTAAAATGGTCGTTAATTCACGAACCCTCTTACTACAACCCACGTAATGACGATCTCGCAAAAGTTTTCATGCACAAAACAACAATAGTTTGTGATAGTTCAGCCATTTATACTAATATTGGGTACACACCCCAATCATCGTTGAAACAATGTTATTTCTTCTGGTTTGTAAGGCTGCCACCTACCTTTATCATATGATTAGCGTCTTTTGAAATATTTGTGAACGTGATGGCCTTAACGTTGTACGGGACTGATCTCATGAAACTTGTTCCGAGCACCGATATCTGTTGAATAAAAAGTATGCGTCAGTCGTTAGGTCGGTGGCTCGAAACCAGCACGCACCAGTTTTGGTATTTCTGATAACTGTTCAAAAATTCAATTCCGAACTAATTGACAAAATCTTAGTAGAGGTGCTGGGTTTCGTTTTGTTTCAAGAGTTGCAATTGGTCACGTACAGACCACAGTTTTCCCAAACTCAGGAAAACCCAAGCAATTTTAACATCTACTAATCACGGTGCCCTGGTGCCTAAAAACCACTTATACGGAAGAGGTTGTGTAAACAGGGATGGACAAACTTTTTGACTCGCTGACCATAAATTATTTGTGACGTGTGACGTGTGCATAAACTAAATAGCAGATTCTTATCAAGCAAAGTCTTCGTCGATTGACATAAAACGCAAATTAAAAAAAACAAAACGATTTCTTACCTCCACCATAATTCCGTCTCCATTCCTCGTGTTGGGAATCTTGTTTAAATTTCCATCCCATCTTACGTTGAGTCCCTGGCAGTTGTAGTCGGCTGATGCTGTCACTGATCATTTCCGAACGAAAGGAAAAACATACATAAAAAGTTTATTGCATTTGTTGGCATCGAAGACGAAACGAAAGCGATATTAAAGAATATGTTTATTACGTTTTTTCTACATTTTTTTTAAAAGAAAAAGTTGTGCTAAAAGTGCAAAATACTTGGAGAAAGGCCAAACCAAATATTTTGCTGACGTTTTTGCAGCAAACTTTTTTCATGAATGGCTGCAACGTAAATATAATGCTAGACCCGTTGTTAAAGGTCTGGAAATGTATCAAAATGCGCAGTAGAAAGCCGAAAATGTCATAGCAGAATACAGCCAAAAGGAAATGTGCACTACAAGGTTGCCACTCCCAAGCGTTTGCAACTCTTTGACAAAAATGACAAAGAAACCAATATTAACGTTATGCAAACTTACACTGGTACTGACAAGCGAAGTAAGTTGTGTCATTCACATCTTTATCGCAAACTCTTTCCCAATTTTCACCCAAATGAAGAACTGATGGTGAACATTGCGTTTGGCCACTGGGTGGAGCAGGAGACGAACCAAGCAACAAATTTATGTCTGTGAAATAAGACATAAACTGTTCGATCTGTTTGATTTTAGTTATTATTTTCTACTCGAATCTTTCTTGTAATTGGGATTGTCACAAAATAGCCTCACTGGCAGAGCAACCACAAATCTTTTTTCAAAAAAGGATCAAATTTGTTTTAAACTTTTTATACTACAAAGATTTTTTGGATTTCTTTCAAGACTTTAAAGAAGGGCAACAACTTACCGTAAACATACAAGCGATTAAGTAACTTATAATCTGTACTGTTCTTTTCCAAAAAGGTTGCTTTAGTTCCAAAATTCCTTGTGTTTGTATAAAGGTAAAGTCGTTTAGTTCCAGGAAGGAAGGTGCTCGGTGCGTACAGAGTGAAGTCTTTCGGCCAACCTTGAGCTGTGTTGCAAGGTTATAAAAATATTATGATTTCTATACATGACTATATTACTTCACTGAGGGAAAATGGCAACGCACAAATGTTTCATGTAACCGCACAACAGGTGTATAAGATCGCCCCACTACACCGGTCCTTACTTGGCGATCACATCTATCGGAAAGAGATAATTAAATTTACAGGCTCCGCAGCCCAGGCATTGCAGCCCAGCTGGATCAGCCACTTTTTCCCGACAAGTCGAAGCAAGGTCTAAAATTCATGCTCCAAGTGTGAAAAAGTGGCCGATCCAGCTTGGCTACAATGCCTTGGATGCCAAATGGTAAAAATTTGTTTTGTTTAACATGGCAGAAAATGGCCACTGACCATTTAAATAAATTAAATACTTACCAGAAGGACAATCGGAATTCACCAGTATTGACCATTTTGATCTTTGGTTTGTGGTACAAAAGTTGACCGCTACAAGTCGGCTATCTCCAGCATTTCTGTAAACAATCGGGACTGTGAGTTTTCTTTAAAAGTTTACGAACTGAATTCTGTTGATTTGGCACCCTTTGAAGACTGACTTTTGTATAAAAAAAATGCTTACGCGAATACCTCTCGCTTCATCAGGTGTAATCCTTGTTGTTGTGCTTTATTATTATTTTAATTACAACATGAATTAACTACGAACGAAAGAATTGGTTTGTTATGCTAGGACAATAAGTTGTACGTTTTCCAAACTTACTTAACACCGCTAAGACGAAAGTAGAACGGTTTGTTGTTGTACAGCACAGATGTCCATCCAGGTGTCGTTAACTTCATCAAAGTATATTGGAAAAATTGATTCCGTTTGTACATCCACACAGTAACTAACCCTACATAAGAAAAGAGCACATTTTTTATTGTACTGATATCCTCACTGTATCAACATTTTTCACTTTTGTTCACCCGCGTTTTTAGTGTTTACTTTATTTTTATCATGTTATTTGTTTTCACACAAATGCAACACCTGCGTGTTTGATTGAAGAGGTGAGTGGCATATTAGTATAACACAGATTGGGAACTTTTGAACACAAATACTTAAGTATTTGAATGGTCTGGGTGTTGATATAGACAGAGAGGGGGTCAAGGGGGTTAAAGATTTACAATTTCGTGTTTTTCCAAATACTCAAAATGTGGCTTTAGTTTTTATGATATAATTTGCCACCAAACAAATAGCCAAAACAAATTTCAGTCTGGCTGCTGGGTCGTGGTAAAAAGAAATTTGAAAAAAAGAACACAACGCGTTAGGAATAGCGCTGGAATGTAACCAATACATTTCATACCTTTAGCGTAAAGTTGTTTCGCGGAAGTAAGAAGTTTGTTGTAACTATTCTGGTCGGTCACGTGAGCCAGTTGTGAGCCTCTGTCTCTACAAGATTGCTCGGCTCCAATTGCTGACGTCACTTCTTGTGATAGGAAGAAAATCTTTTCTCCTGCTCCAACGTATTGCGGTCTGCAAACTGATTAAAAACACACAAGTTTCAAAATTAAAAAAGGGAATGTAAGGTTTGGTTAGGTTACTATATCCACCACAACAACATAATATAATGCGCTATATTATATATAAAATGTTTTTTTGCAACGGTGATATTTAGGTCCCATCAAGTCTTTATTACCAAGCAATGCGCTGATTCGCATACTATGAATCCGTGACGCTGTATTTGGCATTATTACTCATATACAATGTCCTTATTTTGTCAATAAACTATGAATATTGTTTGTGGTTACCTTGGCCTTGGACGCTTAATAGCTTCAACAGCAAAATGGTCGCTGACAGTTTGAGCAGTTTGGAATCCATTGTAACGCGTTCGGAAATCGTAAATTAAAATCTCACAAGGAAACAATGCTTGACCTGATCCAGTTTAGTTGCGATGCCACAGTAATCTTATATTTTATTATCTAACGGCTTATTCCATACAACTGTTAGCAAACACGAAAGGCAGCGTAAAATAATCAAAAAAAACATTGTACGAAACATGTTTTCGATTATTATTCACGTAGTTAAAGAAATTTTTTCACTCACGTTTTCACACTTAATGAAGCAGGGAAAGCTCGTGATGAGAATTTTTAGTACAAAAATCAGTCTAACTGTAGAGCAGTTAAGTAACAAGAAAGCAAACGGTCATAACTTATCGCGTAATTTATTCGTTATTGCATTAATTCTGTATACTTCCACCAAAACATATCAAACACATATTGTGTTTTCAGAGGTCGGCAACTTTTAGCATGCATAGAGTCAGATAGACCATAGGCCAGTTAAAAACTTATTTCAGGTCAACATGAGTAGTTTAAACGCACACCAAACGAAATATGTGTTTTTCGCACCAAAATTAAAAAAACTTTCGGTTAAGAAGGCGTGGGTTGCGACTTTTATGAAACTATAATGTGTCAAAATCTGCGTAAGTGGATATTTTCTTGGTACAAATCTTATCATGACTTTTCCACTTTTTTATCTCAAACTCTGTTACCTCGAAACCAACCTCACGCTCGTATTCCGGGAACTCAAAATAGAGTTGCAGACAGTGTGATCTTTTATTAAACAGAAATGATAATTTAGCCTATTGGCATTGTCAGTTTCTGTCTTATTCAAATAGAACCCCAAGCTTTACACTAAGCCTGATCAGGAAGTTTAAATGCAAATGTCATTATGTCAAAATTTCTGGTAGAACTTTTGACACAACACTAAAACTTTTCTAGTTTTTCGTCTCAAACTTTCCCGGAATTCAAAGAACCTCAAGCTTTCCACTGATCACGAAGGTAAAAAGCAAACTTCATCAACTTAAAAATTCTCCAACACACAAACCGCCTTTTCCTGATTCGAGACCACAACCTTCCACCGCATGATTTGCCAATTTGTCCCTCGGCAGTTTGCGCAATCAGACAACCTCGTGCCGTTACTCACGGCCACTGCCACCAGCACCGACTTTCCCCTGGAAAGCAATTAATTGTTGACATTGCAAGAATTGTGACGTCATAGTGGAGATAAGTTCTAATTTCAGGTCGATCCGGGAAAGGGGAGGGGCAACTGTCCACCACACGTGACAAGGAAACGCGCGACGCAGGTTTTTCCTGAATGGTTTTACGTTGTTGGGGCTTTGCAAGCTTGAGGCTTCACGAACTTTGTTTAGACAATCAACTACAAGACCTTTGAACTGCTGCAATGACAAAAATATGCAATTCGTGTCCAAAATATTGTCAACAACACTATAAACGTGTCTCTAATCAAGGTCATCAATTTTGGGAAAGTTTCAATTGAGTTTCCTTTGATTTTCTACCTTGTATCACGAGTGCCTACAGGGCTATGGGGAAGAAAATCAACAAACAATGACATTGAGAATGAACAGGTAATTTGCATGTTTGCTGACCGCCTGTATTTCCAAGCTCAGCAAAATTACCCAAAATACTTTTGTTTACACAGTGTATTTAATTAAAAACAAACAAGTTATAAGTCGAACTAGGAAGTGCGTTAAAACACAATAAAAGTTACGAAGTCAAACGAACAAAAACAGCACATAAAATAATTCTTTTACAGCAGAAATTTGCATATACCATAGAAAAGCCGTATATGTAAATACATACGTATATGGAGTCTTGCTAGTGGCGACACACAAAGATCGTGCATATTTCAAACATAGAGAGCTGGGTAACAGAGGTCAACAAGTGCATGGCAAGACAATGATATCATATGTCCTTTAGGATGAATGTGGAACAGACAGGAAACTCGTTCTCAGGTCATGAGCAAAGATAACAGCAGCATATGTGTTACCTACAGACCTGCAACGTTGAGGTAAAGGAAAGAAAACTATAATCGAAATGTTAAAATATCCGAACAAATTGAAGATTTTATGACATGAAGATTTTATATCAAGAGGAAAAATTCGTCATAGAAAAAGAGGGACAACATGCAATGTACAGGCAACCCTCTGTGCAATTTGTGGTTTCAGTGTTCATAGCCCTCCTAAATACAACATGCTTTTTTGGAACTTTGTATCCAAGTTATAAAAGATTTCGCTACAATAGCGTACAAATATTCTTAACACAAACACTGCTGCAAAATGACACGCAAAGAAAGCGCTGGAACAACAGTCAATCATCGCCACGATCACGATGACGTCACGACCACTATGACATCACAGCCACGATGACGTCAAGACCTCCGTTTGCTTCTTCTTGTTTCAATGGATCGTCCGAGAGTTACCGAAGCTCTTCCGATGATGGTGAGAAATATGACGAAGTAAGTGACGCCACCGAAAAGGATGACGCGGGGAACTGGTGTTGATGAACTGGAACGGAATACGTCGTGATTGTGTTGGAAACAACAATTATAAGGTTGTGGGCGGGTATAAGGCAACATAGGTCGAGGCGCCTAACCCATATAACAAATAGAAAACCTGATCGGGAATCGTTGCCAGGATATCCCCGGTTCGAATCCCGGTGCGGGATTTTTATTAAAAAAAGGTAGTGACGACAAACACACAACAGTAGAAACAACAGAAAGACGAGACGCTTCTAAAATTTAATTGAACAAAATTCTTCCACAAAACCAACACTAACCTTTCAGAGTTCACCTGAATGTCCATCAGAGCGACCTCAACAATCTGCATTTGGTTGTAAACAGCCAAGCCGGAGAGAATGTGGAACAACTGATGCGAGTGACCAACGATATCAAACCACCCTACATACATATTCATATTAATGTCATCGTCTTTGTGAGGTGGCCTTTTGTGTTGTGAATTTTTAAACTGTTGTGAACAATCAGTCCCAATCCCCAAATAAAAAATTAGACGCCTGATGTCATGCATTAGCGATTTTCCTTTTTTCCAGTGTATTTGCTGGAGCGCATGTGGCGCTTTCGACCCTATACGAGTAAAAGTTTCTATTTAAAAAAGACAATGACGATGCTTTTTGGCGAAATATGTCTTATATGAAAGTCAACAGATTTTAACCTTGAAAATACATGTTTCCGTCAACGTAGGCCTAAAAAAAAGGGAACAACTTAACCAATGTCACCTGGGAATGTTTGTTCCGGTTGTCGTAACGTTTTGACAAGAACGCCTAAAACACAACAAGCGAAGTGAACGCGGAAATATTTTGCGTACGAATGTTGGGTTGTACTGAACTCCATGGCGCTACCTTCCGACGGATTTTCAAGGATGAAGTTGTTCAGAAAATCCAAGTAACAATATCTGAAACGTAAAGTATTAAATTAAGCCACCACTAAACATTTTCTCTTGGACTTCAGGTTAGGAGCAAGTGGGAATCGTGTGCACAACAACGCTCGTACACTATCACGTCTTTTGTGGACGCGTTTCATTCATGCTCTTTGACAGTTTTAAAATTACATCTTATTTCAGCTGGAGAAAATATTCGACGGAATTAACAATTATAAGCTGCCGCTGAGGTGAACTCACGACCCTGGGCGTACAGGACCACTGATCTGCCGACTGAGCTACGGGAGCTTCTAGTTATAAAATCCATAGGCTAGAACACGATGTATCAATTTACTATTTTATCTTCGCTCACCTTACAAAGCATGGCAGCATCATACTTCCGTAAAGAAACGCCGGGAAAACAGTGCGAAACAAGACCGGATGAGGGCAACGTTCGTGTCGGGAAAAGATCTGGCTGAATTGCATCATAATCCACAAAATTGTTATCGCCCGGACGAAGAACAACCAGACATCTGAATGTTGTAAATTAGATTATCAGAATCACTTGTATCATAAATTAAACAAGTTATGATGTATGAGTTGGATTTAAGTTTATAAAACAGCAACGTCCTCCGCCACCGACTTTACAACTACACTGATTAGATCTGATAGGTAGAAACAGAGCTGTATACTGTCTGAAATTCACCGAAGATGAAGTTATGGGGTTTATGCTGGAATTCACCTTTTCATGCGATTACTAACAATCTTTTACTCTGTAATTAGGGTTTTATTTCAAAAATCAACCTTTCTCCAAGCAAACTTGTGCGAGGTTTTCTCTTGTTGAGATTGCAAATGTGGAAACATGTGTTTTCAAAACAAACAGTGTTTGAATTTAATTAATATCTACTTTGAATGATTTATAACCAAATGGCAACTCGTCTATCTTACAGATAAACCTGCATGTAACCCCATAGTCGTTTATTTTTTACCACACCTGGATTTGAACCCAGGATATCCTGGCCAAGGATCCCCACCGGGTTTTGTACGGGACGGGCGTTTGATCGATGCTGCCAATTAAACTCACCTTCAAACTCCTTGGAATGCAGGGGGCAGACGTGCGAAACTGAGAGGAAAAAGTTTGCGAAAGCAAACACAGCAATCGCGTTCATATCGATGCAGAAGCACAACTCCTGGGCCGTCGGAGACTTGCAACTCAGCAAATGCGCACAACTGCTTGCTAGCAAAACGTACAGACAACCTGCAATATAAAAAGTGTGTTTAAACCTGAAATTGTTTTGAAACTGTAACTTTTATTAAATTGAGTGATTGTTACGCTTGGATTTTTTCTCTTTTTAGTTTATGCCGTGAGCTCCACAATAATATTGACCAAAATACTGGATAGGATCTCAATTTTGTTTCCATTTTGATGTTTTTATTTGAACTAACAGTGATAACAAAGAGTCCGGGCCATACTGTTAAAAACATCAACCGGTAACAATGATGCATGACGTCACCATCCACGCGCGCCTTATAATACAATCTGTGACGTCAATCAGGTTAGCCCCATATAATCCTAGAGGTGGACCAACCGCGTCATTTTCAACCGATTATGACATAAGCTCTTGCCGAAAAGTTTTAAATAAATAAAACATGTCAATGTTTTCAACAGTAATGGCCAGTCTGTATACGCTCAGAAATATGAGTATAAACCCGTTTATAGTGTCCTAAAAACCACACATATTTGTAAACTAAACGGCCTGCATATAATTTGAGAACCAGCGAACATATGTTGCAAGTAATCACGACTTTAAATTGTAAATTGTCACTGGATTTACGTTCATTAGCGAAAGGTCTTTAACCCAACAACCTTGTACATGCTTGTCAATTGATAATAAATAACGTTCCGAATTCATACCATGCCTCGCAATAAAATGAATTAACAAAACTTAACATGGTTGAAACGTTGGTACGTTCGCCGACTTCCCAAACAAACCAACCTAATGTTATAATGCAGTTTGCTATTGGTATTAGCATTGTTTATACGACCGCCTGCACCTCTTTGTCATCTCTAGTTACCGGAAGTGAGGTCAACAGAAGTGACGTTTATTTTCGAAGGCCTAGGTGATTGTAACGAAACATTGCACTGTGATCCAGGTTAGACAGAACCTATATTTGCGGTTGATAACAGGGGGTGGATTTCGAATTCAACGATGTTAGTACCCCGAACTCACAACACAAAATAAACATGACTCAAAAGTTAACTTCAAAATTTTTGAAACCCAATCACGTTTTTTATGAAATAAGAATGTGTTTCCACAGTGCTAACATCAGGGAAACCGCGTAACTTACCAAAGCAACTGAACCAAGGTATAACGTATTTTGCACTGAGAGGTTCGTCGAGTTGGATGAATATCAAAACACTTCTCCACAAAAGCCACAAGAATGGTAGGAAGTGAGTCCAGAAGTTTAATGTCTCGTTCGTTGGGTGGAAGGCACTGAAATAATCGAAGTTATTTTCGTTATATGTCCGACCTCATGTAATAACCAGGAGTGAAAGCAAACCCCAGAATGGTTTTCCGGTAACGATTCGAAAGCTGGGGTGTTTCAGATAGTTACGAGAAACTTAAATTTAGCAAATTCATTCACTTAATTAACAAATCCAACCTTGCATACGAAAACACGATGGCTTGTAGTAATATTAGTTCCAGTAAGAAAATTGACTGTAGGCCAGGGATGGGCAAGCTTTTTGATGGCGGGCGAATGGGCAATTCAAAGTGGACAAAGAGTGTTAACATTACAGTTTATGAACTAACCTATGTATCCTATCTGTTTGTAATTACTAACCGAAAAGCAAATAAAACGTGCACTAGTATTAGATTATATACAGTATGAACAGCGTTCTCAAGCGACTAATTTATCACAACTGGATAAAAGACAACAATTGCCACGCGGGTCAAAGTTTGTCCATGTCTGGTGTGGAGGACAGTTTGCATACAAAAGGTGTTACAGCAATTGCTTACAAACCTTTTCAAACAATACAGTAAAGTAGTGGGGTTGGGTCGGTATCCATGCCAGATAAAACGTTCCAGGGAATCAATTGGCGCCTTCCACGAAGGCACCAGTCCATATGACGACAACCATCGTTCGTAACTTCCACTAAAAAACAAAAATAAACCGATTATGAACCGCGTAAGTCTCGTGATTAGTCGCAGAAGACTTCAGTAACTGGATAATTTTAATGGTTTTTTCGGTGCCCATGTCATTATTATATTTCTTTCTTGAGTTATTATTCATCCGCGTTGTAAGTTTATTGCTCAAAACACAAATGATTCGATATAATTTAGGAATCGTTCCAGCAGTAAAAGATTATTAATTATTGTGTGAGTTTTGCTTGGCCGTTGGGGGGAATGACCGTCTTCAATACAATATAGACACCAAGCTGTACTGATGAGACCTATTAGGTCCAAACAGTGGCCATCTGCTGCCTGTAACTTGCATAATTCATATTATTGGCTCTACAACAATAAGCACAATAGGTAACGCTTTACTTTTTTTAAGTGGTAATTGCTATAATTATCGTCACAGCTCCATATTGCTTATACAATTAACTTTTGTTTTGAACCAAAATTCACCATCTTATATCGGAAGCAGTTTGTTTTGTGTTAATTGTCATATTTTTGTTCAAGGACATACTTTCACTGTAATAAAATAAAACGCCGCTATTCGTAAAATTTTTGCGCTGCTGAATGAGCTTTGCGTAAGCTGATATGTGGCTTATCAGGTTACAGGAAATTAAGCTGTGTTGGTTGTCTGCTTAGCAGAATTAGAGCAGAACTGTATGTGATGAGTTCGGCACCATTTTTGCTTAACAGGCGAAATGACAACGGAGCGAAAATTCATGATTCCGACTTCGCGTTAACAATGGGCCTGACGTCAAAATGCTACAGGAAAAGATCGGCTGAAAATGCATTGGTTTAGATAGGAGTTATTTACTAAAACGCGTGCAGCGCAACCTTAAATTCTTTTGTGGGAAAAATTTAAGTTTAGGCAAAGCAGAAACTATCTAAGCAGGAACCGCCTCCGTGTATGAAAGTGCTACAACTTCACATCGGGGGTATTGTGTCGTAATTGTCAACTGTGTGCAACAAGCAAACTTCCACACCACCTACATTAACTTACCCGTAAACTCTCAATAATTTAGATTCAATTTCGCTCCTTGGCGTTGGCTTCGCGACATTCTCATACGAATCCTTCGCTGACGTCATTCTTAATTCATTTCTTTCCAGGGTTTAAAATTCCTAATTAGCAGCACTCGCCCAACTGTTGAAATAAAACAAACTGTGAACCATACGTTCGGGCAGGAAGCAAACGCCACTGCACTACGACAATATGACGTTCCGTGAGGTTTTGATCGTAATGTGATTACCAGCAAGCTTACATCAAGCCATGCACTTAATCACCACAGAAAGACAACAAAGCTCATGGCTGCGAGAAATGAAAACTAATTTTGTTGTCCTAATTCTGCTTAAAATCAGTTCAAATGCATTTTATGTTCTTATGGAATAATCCATAAACATAGCGAACAAACTTAAAAGACAAAATTATACTGGTAAGAAATAGAGGCCTTTTGGTCGAGGATTAATACCGACTTTGTTTACTAAACACCGCCTAAAATCAACTGAAACTTCTCATTTTGATAGCCTTCGGATTCCAGGTAAACTCCCCACAACCAGAGCGTACAAAATTGATAAGAAGTTTACATACCCACGCTTTACATTGTAACTGTCAATTGAAACACCTTTCTTAATACAGGCTATAGCGTCTATACTGCTCCACAACAGAAGTCAAACTGAAACCCACGCAACGATCTCATCGGATATACTCCACTACCAGAGCTGACAAACCTAATAAAAAGCTCATCCCCATGCTTTGTACTGTCACTGTTAATCAACACATCTTCTTTGAAATGCATTCACGTCTATTCCACTCAACAAAATTAGTCAAGCTGACACCCACCGATCTATTATCCGGAAACGAACTTCCATAATTACATACACACAGAGCACGTCCAACCTCACTCGTCATCCAGTCATCACGGGACAGCGATTGTGCAAGTTGTAAACGAGCCACTAAAGTACCGCCCAAAGGTCATACACTGCTGCCATCAAAAGCTTTTACAACTTGCAACAACAAAGCACAGACAGTGCTTTAACGACGTCCACGCTATCTTTGCTGTCAAACAACGAACACTAACATTTTTTCACATCCGATGTAACCTACAATGAGTTTTGGTGGTGCGTCATTTCACACCTGTTTCAAACCTGCGGCGCATTTCAACTACACAGCTTGCAAGCGCACCGTGCGCGTTTCAAATACCCACTCTCAACAAACATGTACACAACAAACCGAGAGACATTTGGTACCAGCAGACTGCAGTGACTCAAACTAAAACACAAGCAGTGTATTCTATTGTATGCACAATAAGCCGTACGCACACACGCATACATTGGCAAAAAGCTTGCTCATGAAATACCAACGCGTGAACCCTGTCTAATCGAATAGGAACTGATGCACTCTTATGCCTACGCACTGTTTTGATAAAGATCAACACAAAAGTTATATCAAATTTTCAAAGTATTTCCCGTTAACGTTGACTAAACATAGACAATTGAAATTTTTAGTCAATTGTGATGTTCGAAGTGTTTTAAAAAAAATTGTGTTTTAAAACACTTAAAACACAAAAAACAAATGTTTTACAATAATTTCTTTATCTTTAGAAAAAAGGTTAAAACCTCTCTTTTGTTAAAATTTATCAAATATTGTAACTCTAGTAACGTAGAAATATTCTGCAGTTATCCAGTCGTACATTTAGTGCCAGGGAGTTTCCCTGGTGGTTATGCACGTGTGTAATTTTTTTTTACTATTTGTAACATTTCTGATAAAATATAATGTAACCGATGGCGACCTTAGTGAGAAAGCTTACCGGCAGAATTGGTTTAAGATGGGAAATTCAATCTATTTTTCGAGTGTTTGGTGCGTATCCAAATGTCAATGCTTTTTGCTATATTATTTTGGTTAAAAGTAAAAAAAAATGGTATGTTTTTTTAGGAAGTCGATCATTTCTATCTGATGGTTATGGCCAAAACAAAAATGTCGAGTTGCTTTTACAAGCTCCGACCAGTCAACCAGAACTCTCCCTGCAGTGTCTCCACATTGACCAGTGTCAAGAAAAAGACCTCCCAATTACCTCTCTCACACTTGACCGGTTATTCCGTTCCATTCAGGCATCAGAGCATGTCCCGGGGATGAAGTACTACCTTTACAAGTAAGATATCTTGAATCTCGACATACATTAGTCACGAAAAAAGTTTGAAGATTTTACAATGTTTCGTGATGTGTCAAAATATTTAATTTACATTTAAGTAAGTGTAGCACAAATGAAAAAGATCAATTTCTGTAATGCTGGTATCACTGTTGTATAATCCTAAAAATTGTATGATCCTAAATTCAGATACAGACATTCAGAAAATGGATATTATCTCCGTCCTTGGTCACAGTTTGCGCTGACTCAGAAATGCATCGACCACGACCACAAAACATTCTTTGAAATTGTTCAAGAGAAGGCACAGTATGGGATCTTCCCTCATTACACATTATGTAATAAGATGTTGGACAAATATCTCAAGGAAGACAATCTTGAAGGTGCAAATTTGTTGTTTATAGATCAAAAAAAGTATTCAGATAAACAGTGTAAGTCAGTGTCACGAAAATTAAAACTATTTGCTGATTTTAATTATTATTTTTAATCGCTTTGTGAAATGCATGGTGCATTTTGTTTTACTTAGATGCTTGTAAAATTGTCAACGAAATATTTTTGCTGGAGTATTTGGATCAAAAAACAACCCAAGCCCTTGTGGTGAAGTTTATAGCGACGTACTGGAAACAAAATGCAGTTGAAGGAAATCTCTTGCCTGATTTTGGCGATTTGACAATTAAAAGAAACCAAGCTGCCTCGATGTACATTATAGGTAAACATATTTTGACTTGACCTTGGCCCACTGTGTAAGTGGAAAAGCTATTTGTGTCAAACAATCGACTGATCCAGTTAAATTTCCAACTACATATATACATTGGTGGCATTTTAAAACCAATATAATACAGTTGTGAAATACTGTGTCCTAATATCAAAAATAGAAAATACTGTGTCCTAACTGTTTAAATTATCTCACTTAATAACTATTTTTAGGTATTTATATTTCCAATGCAAGCTTAAGAACTATGGGCAGTGCATTATTAGGAAGTATTGAGAAAGAAGGTGGATCACTAGCTGTATTTCAAGATCCATGGGGTATTGCACTTTCAAACCTTTTTAAACTAGACACAGACATAAATTAAATTTATAAATAAATAATGATTATTTTATTATTATTATGAAGCTTGGCATTCACTTACTTGGTAAACACAAAATTTTTTGGATTTTCAATGAATTTCTGTTGAACTTTTTGAATGTTGCAATTTTAGAAAAGTAAGATCGGGGAAAAAGTTCAACTTTAACATTAAATAATGAAACTTTTTATGGGTCCTGTTTCTTAAAAGGTCCCTTGGAAGAGAAGAATTACTTGGATGAAGCAGTTAAAGAACTGGAGAATTTAAACGAGCCAATCTCCCAACAGTGTGTAAGTGCTTTCTGCAAAATTTTACTTACAAAATAACTTCAAGAAAAAATGTTTCATGTTTAAGATTAAGACAAAGTATTAAATACTGTAAGAATGAAAATAGTCTGTGTGGTTTCATTTGTAAATGTAACTGCCTGTAGATATTGTCTAAAATAGTATTTAAATAAATCAAGAAAATAAACAATTTTCCTGCATAGAAAAAAATGTTATACAAAACATCTTGCCAGGTGGATATTTTACTTCAATGCATAGCTGCTGATGAAGAAATGGCACAAAAAGTTTCTGGCAGTGTTGAAAGATTGCAAAGCGAAGGATTAATTGAAGTATGTTATCAATATTTATGCGATATCCACCTTCAAGTTTTGTGATACACATCATGGCTTCTTTATAAGTTTTTTCCACTGATTTTTTTTGTAGTTTAGTGTGGGTGGAAGCAAATGTGTTGTTATCAGTAAGGTTTAAGTTTTGCCCAAAAATATTCAAATGCTTTTTTGTTCCAATTGCATGTAAGTGCGTCAGCACTGTGGGAAAATGTACTAAAAAATATGTATTTGATGCAGATCTTTAGTGAGACAGTAATTCTCTTTCCCAAAGGCCCCTTTTTGTGCAGTTGATGTGTTTTTTTGTTTGTTGAATGTCACGATCAATATTTTATAGAATTCAGAATTGAATCTTCAAAAAATATCGGATGGACTAATGAATCAACTGCAACAATTTGAAGATGCAGATGCCAAAGCTTTTGACAATGAAGTATCTGATTGGTTGACTGAACGTAAAGTTTTCCATCAAGTGGAAGAGGAACTCATTAGAAACAAGAAACAGAAAAGGGAAAATTTCTTCGAGGCAACAAGAATTGAAAATGAGGCACACGAAAAAGCTGTGGCCAAACTTGGATATTATTTCTTCAGTCGGGTAAAAAGTTTTTCAAAACAATTTGTCACTTTGGAAATTTATCACACACAATGTCAACAAATGTTACAAGATTTTTTCTAAAATATAAATAGATTGTCATGTTTCATAGGAAAAAACGCTTTGACAAGAACTTATGTCATCATCAGTTTCAATTTGTTCTCGCCGAAACATTTTTTCGTATGAAACATGACAATGTTAACAACAGTATGGGCCAGTCTTGTTATTCGCAGAATTAGGAGCAAATCCATCAGTAATGTTTCTAAATATATAGGTTTTCTATAAATTATAAATTATGAAATGCTGAAATATTAGATTTGGTGCCAACACGTTTTATGCCTGCTATTGGATCTAAAGAATTACCAAACATGTTATGGTTTCATTTACATTAGGATGTGGATGTGACATAGTTTATTTGACATGATTAGGGTTTCAGTGTAAGGATAAGTTCCAACACTTTTGCATCACAACTACAATAGCTATGATCGCCAAGTGAGGACCTGCGCAGTTGGGCGATCCTGCCAATCATGTCATTGCATTAAACATTACTGCCTTGTCTGATTATACTAGTAGTAATCTCCTATGCATATGTGAAGGTTGCTTGGCAAGTTGTGCGCTTGCATATGAATGCATCTTGGCCCAGTGAAACTGCTGAGCTCTTGTAGCTCTGCTGGTAAAGTGATGGGCCTGGTTTGCCCAGGATAGTGTGTTTAAACTTCATTTTTTTCCTTGATTTTTCAAATCTCGCTCCGAATTGTCAGAAAAAAAACTTGGTGATTGTTGTGAAACCAATGTTTTACCTGTTAGTAGAAACCTTGCTTTTTCAAAAAACTTTTTTTGACCCTTTTTTATTAGATTTTGGTAATTTTATAATAAATTACTTATGACTTGTTCCAGGATCCCAACCAAAAAAGCAAACGTAAAAGGAAAGAAATTTACTTGCAAGAAGGTTACATTGATGGATGCATGACCGATCTGGAACTATTGGAAGGTTATCGCAAAAAGCTGAACATTGTGAAAGACCCCATAATTTACTTGGGTGCAAGGCCCAGAAATACAGAAAGCACAGAATCACAAAAGTTGAGTGCGACAGGATGATCACTTTTCTACCAAAATATTTTTCACTGAACTTTAAAAAGCAAAGTGGATCAATTTTCTGTGTTGCTAATGTTTAAAATAAATCTGTAATAAAACTAAAGTTAGTGAAAAGTTTGGCAGAATTTCAGGCAAACAAAAAATCGTGTTTTACAAAACAGGACTTGTTCACACACTGTTTCGACCTGTAAGGTCTCATCAGTGCAGCTGGTGACCGTGGCACATGCTAGCTGGTAGACTTGCAGGCACACAGATTTCCACTTTGTGGTACCTTTCGGTCTGCACAGATGGGACCTTACAGGTTTAAACAGTGTGTACACCTGTCTGCAGCTCTCAACGACTATCATGGCTCTTATATGCATATAGGACTTGTTTGATATCTAAAAGTTGTGGCCATTTTGTTGACAATTTTTGAAACATTTAATGAACATTTATGTTACATGTGTTAGAAAAAATAGTCCATGTAGGAGAATAAGATAAGACTGACGATGGCACAAGTTTTTGCCAAAACCAATAAATGCCTCAAAGTTTTCTGCAGTATGGACCAGTATATTTGTCCTTACAATTATGTCCTATCTATTTAAACACCTGCAATCCTCACTTGCAAAATGAGAAGTTTGGTTTATTTTCTAACTGTAAATTCTAAAAAACAAATGTAGGATAAATGATATTGATGTACGTGGCAGCATCAGGAACAGAGCAAAATGGGAATTTGATAAGATAGTGATTCCATGTCAATAATTTTTAAAATATTAAACAGCCTTTTGTGTAACCATACGCTAAATATCAGTAACTGTTGCTGGAATAGATTGTTTTATTTAAACAAGCAATAGTGTAAGTATGCATAATATATATCAGTGAAAACAAAGATCTTCTTGCCAACAAAAACGTTTTCAAATAAAAGGAAATGGATTTTGAATTCACAAGGAAACAAGGCAATCCATGTTATTCGCTATCTTGTTTCTTCAAACTTTAAAACCTTCACTCCTGGACATCCAAGCGTAACTTCCCAAGATTTTAAACCATTCTCAGACAATTCCTTGCTCAAATTTTGAACCCGATCCTCTTTAGTGTCACTGGGTAGATACACAAACATGCAACCTCCACCACCAGCCCCAGTCAGTTTGCTCACAAAACCATGTTTTGATGAAATTTTTTGTATGTTGTCCAAGCTAGGGTGACCCACACCAATTGCATTTAAAATGTGTTGGTTTGTTTCCACGAGAACCTAAATCATACAAACATGTTGATATGAAATCAAGAAATACGATTTTTGTTGATGACTACAAAATAACTGAACAAAATATATGCGGAGGAACTTTAGGTTAGTTATGCCCTCAGTTGACCTTGTTAATCTGGGCTACTTGGTTAAATTAAATAATGTTGGTTTAGTGGTGAAATGTATCAAAGAAATCTGTTTCCATAAGTTTTATTTTTGGGTATTTAGAATTATACAGATTATCTTTTTAGGCAGTTTGTTGCTAACGCTGCCAGGCATACTATTTGTAATTAAAAGCTCTTCTGGCAAAAGAAAAATCCTGATAAAGGTTTGTTGTATAACAACTGAAACGTCAAACAAACAAGTTTTTCTTTTGCCAGAAGAGCTTTTAATTACAAATCTTTTTAGGCATTTGTAAATTTTTAAGGATTACCTTAAAATTGTCATCGAAATTCTCACTTTTGTTGGAAAATAGATTTTCTGCTTCAACACAAATTTCATGCAAGCTTGCAAGAAGTGGCTTCATAACATTTGGAATCTAAAAGCAAATATTCTCGAATCCTTCAGTTTGAACCCTAACTTTCACAACAAACTAAACAAATTCTATAACATATTAGTAATAAAGAGTTCTCCAAGAGTAATTTCCCTGTTATACACACTTCCATACCTTGTCCACTTTTGTTTTGACATTTTTAACCATGGCTTTGGTGTTTCTTCCAACTCCACTGTCTACAACCAGTATCCGTAACTCTGGAAACCTGAACGCATTAACTTCAATGTAGCATATTTTCGACACAGCAGTATGTGCTTAATGCAACAGAGTATTTCATAACAATTTTATGATAAAAGCAAAAAAATTACTAAACATTATGACAAAAGCTTGAAGAAACTAGATCCAGGCAGTGAAGTTGTGACTACTTTTTACCTGCGAAGGTGAGTAATTTGTTTGCTTTCAAATTTCACAGCTCCTCCATAAGTTGACACAGAATTGTCGACACCTGAAGGATTTCCGTGCACTATTTGTTCAAGGCTGAATGCAAGATCATTAATGCGCAGCAAGGATGATTTATCTAAGGTCAAATCTGCAAAAGTAATAACTATAATTCTGGTTGCCATGACAACAAGTTATATTTGCATTTAAAATTAGCTCAAACAACTGTTTTCTTTAGCATTGGACAGACTTTTAAATCAAAAGCTACCCAAGCCACAAAAACTTGTTTAGTGCTCAAAGAATTCACCGACACCACACATAATAAACATTATTCACACATTTATCACTTGACACTAAATTCCAAACAATGCAAACACCAACCAGATTTATCAGAACCAACAGGGACGAAATGTTCTCCGCACAAAAACAGCGCTGTTGCCAGGGCAACACTAAAAGCAGCAGAAGATCCCAAACCAGCACCAAGTGGTAAATTGTGGCTCTTCACATTGATATGGAGTGATGGAAAATCTAACTGGTCCTCTCTGCAGACTAATGTCTAAAAAACATAACTTTTTAGAGAAAAGAATGGTCACCGTCAATCAGAGTACAACAGCACATTATTTTTGCATTAAAGTTAATGGAAGTAGTTTTTTTTTTGTAGAAACTATGTGCTATAGTCGATAAGGTTAACATTCCTTTTTTTGTATTTGGAATTCTTTGGAGAAACAGTATTGAAAATCATTGGGACAAAAATAATTTTAAATCATCATGCTCAAATGTAGCATTACCAGTGTCGATTCAGCTACAACTAAATAATACAAAGTCTACCACAACATAGGCTATATGTAGACTGGCTTACCTTGAAGTAACAAAACAAACAAACAGTAATAGCATCTGGATAAAAATTAGGAGAGGAAGAAAATTTCTCTGAAACAAAATCCTTGATTGTATTTTTCAATTCAGCTTCATTTTCTTGCATATTTCCAGCTGTGCAACATTTTTCATAAACTTCATTCAACGAATCCACTGATAATAAATATCCTTCCTTTGAATCTCCTACATTAAACAGAATTCCTCCACGATCTTTGCGTAGGAGTTCAACCTTTACAAAAAAAGCTAAATGCCATAAGGGTTTCACAATAGATATTGGAATTTATTTATATAGAACTGATTAAATGTACCAATGGGTATTATAAATTCTGAAATGTAATTTCTCATTGGAATTAGACACCTTTATAGACTTCTTCTGGCAGGCCATATCATATGTATGGGCTTAATCATCCTATTTCATGGCAAGAAAACATTGAAAATCAATTCAAGATATTTTTACATTTTTTTCATTGCTGTACTGTACAGTTGTTGTCATAAAAGTTTAATAATTTAAAACTAATTAGTAAAAAAAGTAGGAAATATTAAAGTCATGTACTTCCATGTAACCATTGACTGCAGCTGCAATTGCCATTTTTCCGTAAACGACGGCATGTTCCCCGTGCAGTATTACCTTCCCTGGAGCGCGGACTATCACATTTTGCACAGGCATAATTGCATACTTTGAAAAAGATATTTGATCAAATAATCAATTGTTTTCTCGTGGCCGCAGTGTCCTCATTGGATATTTGCACATCCACGGTTATGAAATAGGGACATTCCCGCGCACAGCAAACCAATGAAGCATGCAGCATGAATATTGTCGGCTAAATTAAAATGCTCATTTTTTGGAAACTAGAGGCATCTCAAGGAGTTGATTTGTTCGTGCAGACTCTACGCGCTAAATCCTTTCCAGCAGTTTCTAGCACCCTTTGAAGTTAACTTACCTTCCGAAAATTTTGAAGAGCTATCTTTTCTACACGTACCTGTCTAGTATGATTTACCAGAATAAATAAAATTGGGACAAGAATTACGATAATAATATGTAAAGCATTGATCTGACCCATTGCTGTTTTACTCACCACTGTGATTTAAAGAAACCACCTGCTTGATTACGAAAATTCAGGCAAGGTTCACGTGCACATTTTGTACTTGCATTGACGTGTTTCGTGTTTCACTCTTGGTTATTGCACTTGAACAAAAAAGCGGTAGAAAAAAGACGTCCAAAAACCACCACGCAAGCCGAGAAGCCACACAGACACACCGGACTCACTTGAGTGTGATGAAAGTTTCGTCAAACCACTTTATCTTTTTAAATTTTTTTGCCAGTTTTCCAAACAAAATATTGCATAAAGCCGCAGTGTTCAATATAAACAAAAAGAGTTAGGAAACAGAACAGGGCCGGTACTACTTTCTCACAACATGACAGAGGGCAGGGATGCGGTATGCGAATACCCAACCCCTTTATACACACGCAGCATGAGTTTAAAACGAGGTCACAATCCAGCCCAGGAGAACTTTGAAGAAGCAAAAAAGCGGCATTTTTGCGCAAATTTAAGGAAAATTGGACATGGAATGTTAAAAACAAAAGCGAAGAAACTTCCACTACAATCTCTTACTCAACCAAAGAACCGCTTAATCTGGTAGAACTCCGGTATATTCAAAGCCTCCACTGCATTGGTACCGCTTGAACAGTGCATTTTCCCTGTAAGGGAGCAATAGGAAATGTGCTACTTTCACAGTTGACTTGAACATCTTATTGCATGTCAGTGGCAGAAGTCATACTTACAACACAGGGTGGATTCCACGGCAAATGTCATTCAGACAAAGGCACAGTGTGCGAGTTTGTTACTTAGGTTTAACCAAGCCTTTATGGCGGACATGCTTTCGTCACAGGGCACACAAAAAAAAGAGAAAAAGGAAAAAGGCAGGATGCGGATAAAACGATAAAAGCGACGCACTTAAAAAAGGCAATAGGAGAGAGATGGATGAAATGAAGCGACAGAAAAATTTTTGGGCCGTTCTTTGGCGATCGCACATAGAAAACATATAGCGCTGATAGGTGACGCTCTTTACAGAGGCGTTTTTCACACGTAAAAGGTTTCCGAAAAATTGCGTTTTCTTTTGAAAACCAAAAAGAGAACAACAAATAAACCACGTGACTTGTTAGTGTGCAAACTTTCATCTTCGTCGAGAAAACCGTGAGTTTCCGAATGGAATATGGAGTCACGTGGCAAACGAGGATGTTTTCGAGTCGAGGAATGTGATTAACATCGGTTGCTTTTCCTTTTCTTTGTCCTTCCGACACCAACCGACCAGAAAACCGCCTTTGGTAGCGGCGTACAACACCATGCTGTTGTAACTGAACGTGATGCTGCGAAAACGTAAGAAGGCGTTGTAAACAAGGTATACGGAGCCTGTGATGCCTGAGAACACCATCTAAGCCTTTATAGGTTGCCTGTTCATGATGGTTTACGTCTCTTCATCAAATCATTAACACGTTTTCATTGGAAAGTAACAGTATGTGGCATTGAGACCTGAATATCCTCCTGCTAATATTCCACCATAACCTCTTCCGGATAACCTCTACTGTTTTTTTGCGTGATTTTAACGCGAGTTTTTTTTAGTAATATTTTTATTAATGATGTTCCCCATAACAGAGAGGGTATCTCTCTGCCAGCAACCTGTTTTACGCGCTATAACCAACAAGAGCTCAAAAAGCAGACAAAAATCCAGTTTAGGTTAATGTTACCTCACAATAGGCTGGTGAATGCTCTGCGTTGTGACGTCACGAACGTGCGTAAGGTCCCAGGAAGACCAGAGCCTCACACAACCGTTTTCGAGACCTCCAGCTAGTACGTTTACAGATCTACCCTCGGGAGCGGAGCTGAATGTAACGCAACACACTGGAATCTTGCAATCCTGAGCAGCCACCAAACTCCCATTAATCGTCCATAAGCGAATGTGGCTTCCACTGTCATTACCTGCAGTGGCAAAGGTTGTGTTACACAGAACAAGATGTAAGTCATATGGATAAAGCCATTGTGCCAAAACATTCAATCTTCCGTTCAAATCTAGATCGATGGATTGGATGCCAGTTAACGGTGGGGCATAAACGTGGGATTACGAACTAAGTTAAATGGAGCTGTTTCCATGATAAAAAGTAGACAAACAGAAGTGTAGCAATGCTGTTGGCATGGCAACAGTATCACGTCGTTACCAAAAATTACAGGAGTAAATGCAAGCTAATTGTACAGTGGCTCTCACCCTTCTAACCGCTATTCAAAGCTAAAATCTCCCACTGAAAAATCTGTTTGCAAATATTATCTTTATATCAGTAACAATAAGAAAAAAATGCTAAAAAATAATTGATAAACGTTTCAGACTCTAATATCGAAAATGTGCCATTACTTTTTCACCAAATTCCCCTGGTGGGGAAATCCCTATGATAGTAAGCAAAGACTCCATAGAAATAATACCCCGCACTTACTCGATGGACAAACTGTGCAAATATCCCCGGAAGTCTGACTAATCGCCAATGACGTCACTGCGTTCGAATGCCCGGTCAACGATCTGACGTAACAAAGGGCGTCGAGGTCCCAGATGGCGGCAGTACCGTCCTTGGATCCGGATACGAAGATTCGGAACGCTCGACACACGGATAGACAGGTGATGGATGACGTATGGCAATGTAAAGTTGTGGGGGAGAGAATTTCGAGGTCGCAACCCTGAGAGAATGGGAGTCGATTTAACGCATGTGATTTTTGTGTCAAACAACGTTGCACAAAAACATTGGATCCTAAATAATTAACTTTAAACAAACATCGGTTTGCTATGATTATTATCAACAATATTGACAATCTCCATTCGTTGGCGATAAAAATATGTTATTCGTATTTAATACAGTGTAGAAAACATACGATTGCGACCCCAATATTTTAACTGAATAATTTGAATAATTTATCACCAACTGCACTGATGAGAAACAGTGGCCATCTGTATGCAGCTTACACAATTAAACAATTTAATTTCTTATTTCCATAAATTTAAGCACACATAAAGCAATGGCCTTTAAAACAAGAGCAGTCAGACTTGTGTGCACATTTTACGGAAGATATACACCGATCCTCAGGTAAGCATCTACGGTTAAAATCAAATTTTTTCACTATTTGCAGTTTTCTATTTTATAGACTTTACCTTTTCAGGCATTGTGTTGCATTTCTGTGCGATGATTTTACCCGAGTTTGTCCCAAATATGATGGAACGACAATCGGGTGCAGCGATGCATGAAGTCACGTGATCGTCGGATGCGAAACGAACCAGGTTGATTCCGGGGGCGTTGTGTTTCAACTTCAGCCGAACAATGCTGGGAAATAAGAGATTGTCGAATGAGAAGGGATTTATTATTGCACAATGGGGAAAATAGCGTGCAGCAATATATTTTAGATTGAAATAAGTTGATATTTAATTACACAGAGATCAGCCTGTACTGCCCGGTGATGAGAACGACCCGGTCTATACCTGCTGATATTCAGCAATGCAATTCATATTGGTGTCTTGTGGATAATTAGATTATGTTGGGAATTGAGATATATAAATGATTGAATACCATAAAAGTTAATGATTCACAACAGTTTATGTTCCGGGTAACGATCAATAGCGTGTTACAATGCTCATCCACAAAAAAACAGATAGTAAGTAAAAACCAGCCAAACGACACCAATTTAGTCCCAATGTTTTAGCAAGAATGGCCAGAGAGCAAATACAAAAAGTTTCATGCGACAAAATAAGTTATTCCAAACCACTAGACTGACTTGTCAGGTCGGTCGTACGTGACCAGTGCCGACCAGTTGATGTCGATGTGTTTCTGCTGGTTTCCTTTGTTCCGCGCATAAACCACGAGCAAACCCATCTTCGGAGCAAGAGCGCAGACGTCGTTCGTCTCCAGGGGAATCAACTTTCCGATTGACCCAGTTACAAGTTTGTGGAGAAATACTGCGGGTTCCGGAGCGGCCGGTGACCCAACGAAATCGCCCCAGTGGAGTCCTTTCACCGAGGCAATTGGTCTCGGAAGCTGAAGTTATTTTAATAACAAGTGAAAATTTAATTATTCAGGTAAACACTGATGTTGGATCAGTAATGTATCAACAATTTTTTTTTTAAAGAGATGTTCTTTTGGAAAAAAGTTGTCAGGTTTTCATTGCAACCAACTTTCGTCTACCATCCGGTGAGACTTCGTAACTAAGAAACCGTAACCCAAAGCACAAAAATGACATGTCTAGCAGCAAGAATAGCACTGTACAACAAATTGTAATTCACCCAGTAATATGTAACTTTATCCTTATTTGAACATAAATTCCACACAAGTTAAAATTGGTTTAAACGTCAACTAATATATGGTTTATCATTTTGTTGGTAAATTAACACGGGTGGTTCGTGTTTTTTTTACCTTGGCGTTCCGAATTCTTCGAAAAGCTTTCGTTTCTTGATTTCTGAAAGATCCAAGAATTGAATTGGAAATTCCCTCGCCTACACACAGGTAACAAAACTAATAGGAACATAAATCTGAACCACAAACTGCAGACAACGACCTGGGGATCACTGCCCTTTACTTTAATAACAGGCAAAGCACTAATATAGGACCTGCCCGGTATAATATTGAAATATATATTTCGCCCCATACTACATATAAATAGAAATCTTAAAATATGTATGGGAATTTCCCGACATTCTTATGGACAACAAAGACTCGGTATCTGATTTATTGACAAGTTACATAAACCGCATTGTTCTTTTTAGTGATGCTGACGATGCCGAATTGTAGGAGAAAGATATATATCAGAAACAACATAAAGACAAACGACTTAGGGTTTCTGTTATATAACATACTACATATATACATAATATTGAAATTACCCTTCACACCTTAAAAAGGGAACAAAAATCTTTCACAAAACTTTCATAGAAAAAAGGTATTTTTCTTACTAGGTGGCGCACCGGAGCTTCCATCGCCATAGCGACTAGCGTCGAAATCGGATGAGCAGGGAGGGTGGGGGGAGGTGAAGAGTAGTTTGGGAGTTTGTCCGTATGTTTTCACCATTGTTTCAAGAGCTTTCCGTTTCACTGGGTCTTCTACTGATGAAATATCCATTCCGAAATACGTCTGATGACCAACATAACGTAAAAAACGCGGACAATCATTATTAGATATAAACAAGAGGAGTCGCTAATATGACTCTGTGAGCTGCATACAGGTGACCACTGTTTCGATCTACAAGGTCTACATCGGGCGCCTGACTCTATAACCTTCTGTTCACCGATGCCCATGCTTTTTTATTTCCTTGTATATTGTTCATCTGCGTAGTTGCCTTTTTTGCAAAATAAAATGATTTGATTTGTCTGCAGCACACAGAAATTCCCCGTTATATAATGTGATCCGTCATACTATGATAGGAAATTCATTATACTGCTTTTCGAGTTGATTTAGTCACTCAGTTAGTTCTCAGCATTACTGATGATGATGGTGATGGGCACAGCACGTGTTTAAAACGTCTCTTTCCGCATAATTATCATTGAAGGCGAAAAAAAATACAAAAAATGACGCAACAATCTAGATTTACGAATAAAAATCCGGTTTTGGGAAAACCCCGGTATAAAGTTTCACATTACGACAACAGCAAACCCACAAAATACTCACAGCTGGGTGGAAAACGTTAACAGCGTCGAGTGCAGCTCGTCCGGTTTGTTTGTATCCGAACACAAGATCTATCCAATAATGTAATCGCGCTGTGACGTAATCGCTCTCTAGCGCCTGCGCGAAACGAACTGGTTAAAATACGTCAACTTTAAACAAAACTGACATTTCAAGTTTTTCGAAAGTTTAAAAAGATAAATAGGATGCTGAACTGCACAAGCATTTATTTGTTTTTTGCCACAACGGGATTCGAACCCATGATATCCCGGCCACGAATCCCGATCAGGTTTTCTACTTGGTATATGTAAGTCTGTGCTTAATTGTTCATAAAATACAGATTATGGTTGTATGGCTCGGTGCTGGACCTCCTTAAAAAAAGTCAACCATCCTGATGAAAAATTTAAAATATCCTCAAAATCAGATTAAGTTCTGACACAAATCCGATATTTTGGCATCGAAATGCAGCGTGCTTATTTTAAATCCCATGTCGATGGTAACGTGGGTTTACCGATGTTACCGATCGTCCTAATGTTTAACGATAATATGAACTACAAGAGATCACAGCTTCACTAACCTGTCTGTGGATGAGGACGAACAACCTCGGGTCTTCCCTGCACCAAAGTGGCAATGTCACGTGATGAACGCGTAGTCCGCACTGACGTAATCCGAAATCAAAACCTATGTTGAACAACGTTTGAAACTGGTAGTTATATTGCAAGACTTGAAACAACATTTCCTAACGTCAATCAAATACATGCGAAAAATAACCAATCAAGCAAGGACAAACTTTCTTCCCTTTAAAAAATGAGTTTAAATCGAAGGTTTGCAGGCATGGCAGCCCAGGCCAGGCCAGGCCAGGCCAGGCCAGGCCAATCATGTCATTGCATGAATCGCCCCAATGCGCAGGTTCTTGCTTGGCGATCACAACTAACGTATCGCGATCATATGCTGCGAAGCATGCAAGCCTTATGATCGCGATACGATAGCTGTGATCGCCAAGCAAGGACCTGCGCAGTGGGGCAATCATGCCAATCATGCCATTGCATGAAATATTACTGCGTAATTTAAATCTAACGCAAAATTTCAATCAAACAGACGAGAAAAATGAGAATGCAAATTTTGGTTAAGTTGAGTAAAATTGCGCGCATTTATGAGCGGGCAAAAAGTTTGACCTTTGGAAGTTTAAAAGGTCAACCACGAACCTTCCAAGTTGCAGAGAAACTCTGGGAGGAAGAAAAACTCTGGGATGAGTTCCTTGACGTCTGTGGTCGAAGCGAATGATGAGAGTCGATATGTGGTCGCCATGGAGTGGAAAGTTCGGTCGGGAATATCGAATGAGGCGTCCTGGTACTCGAGGAAGAGTTGGGTGAAGGGAGGGAGGCGGACGAGGAAGTGGAGAACCGTTCCACTGCGGGAAACAGAGAGATTTTTTAAGTCACATGGTTGAAGTCGAATCTCGGGTCTATGGTTACTAGAGTGCTTCCTTAGGTATCAAATGTACTTCGGAAATGTTTCTTTGAATTAAAACTTGGGTAGTGAAGTTTGAACGGATTTCAACATTCGTCTCTTCTGATAAAAAATTAAAAAATGGCGCAATTTCCTTGCAGTCTTATCGCCAAACAAAAAGTGTTTATCTGAATTATTTCGATGTATCTTTTGTCGGTAAGAGTATTTTCGTTTTTAAAGATATGTTTTGAATTAAACTATGGGATTTTTGCATAAAGCAAATTGGTCAAAATTTGCAAGAGGAACTTTTCTTTGAATTAAAACCGAGGATTAAGCGAAAACACTGCGATGTTAGACGGACATTAACTACAAAAATTCTCTTTTTCTGAGCATTTTCATCTTTTTCCTCATCTTTCAACCGACCTGTTGGAATAATGAGATCCGTAATGGAAGGGAGGAGTTTTCAGTTCCTTCTCATCCTCAGAACAATTCTTGTAATCTTCCTCCAGGAACTTGTAGCGATCCCGGAAGTGTTGCTCCCTGTTCTCATCCTGGACTGAAATCGGCTTCTCCAACAACCTGAAAGAGGGGGAATAACCTAATATGAGAAAAGCTGTCATTGAGTTTTTGTTTTGTTTAAAAAAAAAATCAAAAATCAAAATTTATAAAAATTTAAGCCTTGTCCAAAAAAAAAAATAGAGCGTTAATTACATAAATTATCTAAATGACTTTCATCAAAATAAAAAAAAAAAATTTAGAATGGTTATCGTACATTACGCAGCCCACAGCAATTAGACGAACCTATAGGACGAACTATTTTCCAAATCCAGTATTTGACTCGAGTAATCCGACAGAACGAACGGCATAACAGGGTATTGCATCAAATCATTAAACGATCTTCCGGCAGCTTTATTAAGTTTGGTCAAATATTCGAAGTTTCCAATGTGACCTTGACACCAAGCTTTCGTCATCGACTGGACGTCCTCAACCGGCGCCAAATTCGGGAAATCAAGTTTGCTTAATTCGTCGTAAATGATATCTCGTTCCTGTTCCGAATCAACAATTGTATTTTAAATGAGGTATTTCGTAACACAGTTTTTTAATTCCTTGGCAAAAATCAATGTTCAGCGCTCAAGAACAGGAGTACACAACGCAGGGCTCCCGCGCCAAACAATTATTGACTTCAATAAGGAAATTATTATGTATGGTACTGTGCTTGGTTGGCAAAAATTAACGATGGGTCGTTTCAGAACCAATAATTGAAACATGTATTGATAAAAAAATGCGATTTACACGAGTTTTTAACATTCTGAGACTAACATCCGCCATACGTGGCTCTATTTCAAAATTTTGTTCCCTAAGTTTTTCCCACAAAAACTTCCATCGCACTGAACCTCCCTTCAACCCTAGAAACTTAAACATCCATCGGAAAACTTGGACCCACCGAAATCGACTTGAAACCGAGGAAATAGGTTTTCCCGTTGATGAGGAAGATCTCGAGCGCGGTGTCCATCAACCTCCACCACCTTTTGTGGAACTCCAACACGTCGCGGTGTTGCCATGACAACGAGAGCACCTCCTTCTCGCCGAAAATCACCTGGTGCGAAAAAAACTTTTTTTATGCAACAACAACCGACTTATGACGAAACAATAAAGATATCTGAGGTCACAATGCGGCTCACAAGCAGCATTGTAACGTTTATTTCCGCAGAATAAATCAGAGCTTTCTTAATTAAGAAAAATAATTTTGCTAAAATAATCATCGTTAGTGTCTTATTCAAATATAAAATGCACGTGTTATTGACAGTGTTGGTGTTATAATTTCCATGTTACTTACAAAAATGTAAAATCCTTGCAGGCAAAAATTACGTTAATCCTTCTAATTCACTGGATCAGGTTTGATGGAAAACATTGACCAGTGTATACGACATTGAAGGATTAATGCCGATATGTGGAGTGTGCACTGTCTACACCAGTGGTTCTTAACCGGTGGGAAACCATACGGTTGTGGGTGTTTAAATAGTCGGCACCGAAATATACAAAAGTAGTTGGAAAAGAAATATGTTCTTTTGATTCACTGTGAGTCGTACACACATTGGCAATTGGTCATGCCATGCAGTCGGTAAGTTAAGAAGTATAACGAATACAGAGAAAATGCAAGGGAGTCTTACTCAAGACTTAAATACCAATGGGAAATAAGGATTCTGTTTAAACTGTAAGTGGATAAAATAAGGATAATAACCACTTGTCTACACTCCAGAGCCAGCATTATCCCTCTTATGATTCTACTTGTATAATCAATTTAAAATCTTGATTACAAAATATCAGCAAGCTTAACAGGAAGGAATCTCTCGGACAATCCAACGCGAATTCAGAAAACATACGAACTACCGACCTGTGTCAAGGATGGGTCGACAATCGCTTCGTCTCCCACGAAGTAAATGTGATTTTCTCCAATCAATATTTCCCCGTCAGTCTCTCGTGCTGTTGTGACATTGGTGCAAGTTTGAACCATGCTTATACGCTCGTTCATCTGCAACCTGAATACACAGAGATATGTTCTGGACTAAGCGTGGATATTAATACTGATAAAAAAGTACTGAATAATAAGCATTAAAACGAACGATGTCCCTAAACATATTATTTAACATTAACATCAATGGACGTATACAATCAACCAACACACAGAAGACATCGTTTAAAAACTTACGTAACAATGCATTCATTATTAACTCAGGCAAGTAATCTTAGCTTGAAAAACATATTTCGTAATCAAGGAACAAACAGTTTGCCAAGAAAAACATACAAAGTTGTGGCTTTACAGCAAAGGTGATTAGCGAGATTTGTGGCTACAGACTAAACCAGAGATTCCCAAATGGAGCGTCATAATGCTGGGGCGTCGCACGCTTACTTGGGTGGGTTTGGTAAATTTGTTTCCAGAACAAATTGCGTGACCTTTTAACTAAAAATATGATCAACCATAACCATAATTTTTTTTCTACCGCCAGAAGCAATGGAAAATAGCGCAAAAGAGATTAAACTTTATGTTAACGAGATGGGCCAACTTAGAACCAAAAACGGTTATTGTGAAGCTGACACCAGGAAGCTGATCAACACCGTAAATATAAAAAACATCAACATATTTAGGGTGCGTCGTCATCACGTTTTGCAATGAATGAATGTTGATAAAGATTGGAAACCACTGGAGTAAATAGACCAACTTACCTCGTCCTTATTGTGACAGAATCAGATGAATGTGAATCGTCCTCGAACAGGAAGGCCAGGGGTCGGACGTGACCCACCAGGAAGGACTTGTCCTTACCTCCCTCACCCAGGGTAGTCCCCATGGAAACAGGGATCCCCTTTTTCCCGAGGGGTTTCGTCTTGTTCAGCATAAAACGTTTGTCAACCCCGATATGACATCTTTGCAATCGCCTCCTTTCTCTGTAGGAATTATTTAGGGAAAGTTTGTGGAGAGAATTTAACGAGCGAGATTTATTTATATGATTTCTATAGATTTTCAAACAACATTGTTCTATTCACAGCGGAAGTCATGTCTGAAGCAAAGAAACATATGGAAGGGTTTTATATGATTTCTGAACACTAACATTATTCAAATTCAGTGCAATTCTTGGTTCGCAGTTCGGTTCACAGAAGTCGGAGCAAACAAAACACAAGAGGTTCAAAATCCTAAAATTTTCCAAAAACTTTATGTGATTTTACCCCAAACTGCGCTGGGTTTGTCTTGAAACTTTACCCATAACGATTCTGTTTGCTTGTGATCTTGTGTTTGGCGATGGTAATATAAAACGGGAGCTTAATTGAATTGAAAACAACTTATAGTAGGCTAAAATAGAATAGTTGTTGTTATTTTGAGACACATATATTTCGCTTTGAAAATCATCGTCAGTGTTTTATTCAAATAAATTCTGTAAAAATACGTTGATCACACAGACCTGCATGGACCTTCGGTCGGATCGAGTTGCCAGGATTTGGGATATTGCTCTGGGTTGTACCATACCGCCCTCTCGTGGGCGAGATGTTCCAGGAGAGTTGTCCATTTCTTCCGGATGAAAAGGTCGTTTGAGATGATTTCCTGACAATGAGCAAAATCATTGTTATTTTAAAAAGTTAAGTATTCACAAAAGAACTGCTTTAAAATGAGTAAAAATAACAATCCCTAACCACGCACTTATATTGACGACACTAGCCAGGGTTAACACACTATCGTATAAGTCTTTAAACAAGTTGTTCGATCAACAGGTGAACGCTAAAGAACCACCTCTCAGTCAGGTCGGCAAACTTGGTCCACATAGAAATCTTTGTAACATAGAAATCTGTACGATTGTTAACGTTCAGGTGTTGAACTCGTTTTTTTTGTTATTTTTTACTAAAACTTGAAATTGAAAATACTGTGGCAGACTTGTACTTCGTTATTTTACGCTGTTTTGTACACTTTGCAGAAACTGATGATGCCCTTTTTAGGGCGAAATATATTTTTCTGACAAAAATAAAAAAAAAAGTTTAAAAGAGCTGTCTGAAAGATTGATTTAAAAGGTTTACTCAGCTACTGAAATACTGCACTAAATTATAAGTTCGCACAGACATGTGGATGCCGGCCTGCATTAGAGGTTGTTCTTTAGCATTGATCCGATCGACAAACTTTTCACTAAAATTGTCCCCCCCCCACCTTCATGTGACTGATTGTCTTTTTCCTTTCCACATTTTGTTGCAAAACAACCATCTGCGTCACATCCATAGCGTGACGCGTCACGTGCTCGGCGAGGCGTGACGTGCGGTTGCGTAGCAACTCGTGCTGTGTGACGTATGTCTTACGCCATTCGGCCTTCTGCCGCTTGTGTTCCTTGTCGAATTTCGCCTGCAAGAAAATAGACATTTAGTAAAATCTGACTTCAAAATATGGAAAAATTGGGATCTAACCAAAACTACAGATGCAAGCCTAGCGATCACTGTATACTTTCGTAATCACACTAAAAAAAGCAGTAGCGTTTTACAATAGGATAAGCCTGTTTTTTTGCTACTAAGGCTAGTAACACAGTGTTTTGCCTTTGCACAGTATCACTAGCCCTTTCTTTACTGTTGTTGTTTTTCAGACGTTTTTTAATATCTTGTATTGTGTTTACTACAAGGAACTGAAGATGCCCATGGGACGAAATATTTATTCCTGATAAAAAGCCAGGCTGATCCTGTAGTTAAAAGCTACTGCTTTTTTAGCATTTAGTGAAGGATTTTTTTTCATTATTTGTTCAGCATGAGATTATTTCAATTTATTATAATTAGGAAAGTGAAGTTTCATGTTATTGAACTTGTCCTTTATATTTTCGTCCATTTGCATCAAACGAAATTAACACAGAAATCATACTAGATGATGATGCTTAAATACCTGGTAATCATCGAGGGGTCCTGGTGATAAAGGCTCTCCACTGGATGTCGCTTTGTGCACAGCCCTCCTCTGTTCTGACGACACCCTGTGGCCGAGTCTGGTAAGGATTTTCGCCATCTTGCGGCCGTTGTGTTTGTCAATTTTGTTGAGTTGTTGCTTGTAGTAATAGAGGAGTGAGTGAAGATAGACGGCAACCTTCGAAATCATTGTTCTTGTCATAAAGAAAACATTCTTTTTATATTTTCATAAAATTTACAAATAAATTTTAAAATATTCAGAAAACGTGTTTGTCACGTCACAAACAGCCACAAACCTTGGTTCCATTTGTTGAAGAAGGCCCGAACATCATTGAAATCACGTGTTCGCACTTGTTGTGGTTGATGACCTTGAAGGGGAACGTGCGTTTTTCAAGGTCGTCGTGGGCAGGAGAGAGAAAATGCACGACGAGTCTTCCGGCCTGGAAAATTTAATAAGTTCATCGATATGGAACTGCGCTTGTCTGGTAAATTTTTGGTTAATTGTATTTTAAAATAAAAAAAAATTCATTTTTCACTTTTACGAAAGAAACCACATTTAATGCCACTCCATTTTTTAAAAAGCTGTTATCATAATTTGTATACACCACACCCTAATCAGAAACTTCCCAATTTTCTACCGAGAATCACTCAAAATATCCAGAATCCAGCGCAAAACCCACCTGTTCGGCGAGATTACTCTCCACAATCCTCAATATTCTGTCCCATGAAGCCGACTTAACTTGCTCACCTCCCGACATCAACCCCAGCAACCAATCCGTCACCAGATCGAAAACCAACTCGGAAAAGTCACTAAATAACACGGGGAGGTTACACGCTTGCACGAGTGGGTTTGCAAATTGGGAATTACCTTGCAACGTCATGTTCTTCCGGTTCGGTGACGTCATCATGATCATGCAGTGGAGCGAAGGTTCGGGTTTTCTCAAAACTTAAAAAACAAACTATTCATTACAAAAATCACCATTTTTTACAATTGTTTCGAAACTTTCTACTTTTTTTACCCAGCAAATTTTACAGATCACGTGATATAATCAAAAGTTTTAAAGAAATTAACAAGTCTTGAGCACGTTAAGTTATTTATTCGCAACCACAATCGTTTCTTTTCCAAAGAAGAAACCCCGAATCTTGTTGTTTTAACAATAAAACATTCACAGCGATAAAAACACTAAGGTTATCCGGTCAAACAGCCACGGGTATCTTTTAACAGGTCGTTTCCACCAACCTGGCATTGAGTTTACAATGATCGGTGTAAACAACCAAATCCACAGCGATATTAACAACCCTCTCTAATCTGTGTGCAGTCTCAGCTTCGTTGATGCGACGACGTTGGTTGCCCTTGAATGACCTTGAACCCAACCTACTCACACGTGACCGGAAGCTAGAATTCAAAAAAAGGAGTCCGGTAAAATTGTGATTGAACAAATAACTGGCGTCGTGTAAGCCTACATAGTTATTAGGGTAATATGCACTTGGAGTGTTGTCGGATAATTATTGGGTACAAGTTCAGGTTTTCAAACTTCGCGGTTGTTAATCGGATTAAGATGAGGTTTAACACATGTTATTCTTGCAAAGGAGACCTCAAAAAACAGGTATTTAACATTATTTTGCTCATGGCTAATTGCTAAAATAGGAATGACAACAATGAAATGTAACACAGCTACATACGTGTTGACGTCATTGTTGTTTCTGAAAGCGAAAGATCTGGAAGCAGTCGGCGAAACACTAGATGGCGCTTCACTGCCCAAGCTGAAAACCCTGCGGTGAGTTTTCAAACTGCAACAAATAATTACGTCATCAACTTATCATAATTCCTGCAATAAACAAACTTCGTCGATTCAAAAAAGCAAAAAATATATGAAGTGGCATCTATCATTACGCGTTATAAGCAAACGATTTACAAAAAAAACAACTTTCAATTCAAACATAATTTTCATCCAAACTGACAACGAACCTCGTTATCGGTGAAGCAGGTAAGGGGAATCCCCTCGCCGGAGAATATTCGGATATCGTGGGGCTAGAGGGCGCTGAAGAGTTGTTGACGGAGGGCGTGGAGGCGAAGACTGAAGAATAACTCGCAGTCATAACGGGACTTGGATTCGACGGGTAACCCGAGGTCGAACCTGGGCTCTGCGGGTAACCCGGGGTCGAGCAAGGGCTGGAGATGGAAGGGTAACCCGAGGTCAAGCTGGACATGGACGCGCTGCAATAGAAACAATATGGGTGAGATGTTAGTTAAAATGACGCTTGGAAGATAAATCTAACTTTAGCCGTATGATGTTTACTGGTATTGCAGCTGAATGGCTGAGATTAACAAGTAAAGGCCTGTGGTCGACTGAACCTCGTCATTCAAAAGCATGAAACACTTCGGCGTGCGACTGCTAATCAACTTTATTGTTAGTTTTAAAGAATCCTTACGTAGTTAGTTACAGCGTTAACAAAACAAATAAATTTTTAGCGCTAAGATTATTGGTTACAAGAACCACATACATGTCACAAGGTTTAATCAATACCTAATGTATATATAACCGTCCCCAAGCATTATACAATAACATATGTCCCTTACTAAAGACAACGTTAAATCAAAAAATCAATTCTTACTTGGAGTTAGTTTGGACGAGGGATCTTTTCATAACCTGGAACGAAGTAGGCCTTCCTCCGTTAGCTTGCTTCATCGCTTCCAAAACCTTGAAATTTGGAGGTTTTGTTTATTGTTACGTCATGGCTGACGTCATGCACTTCCACGAATTAATTAATCCAGAATGTTGATGTTTAAATTCATGAAAAACTCTACTAACTTTAATGCTTTGACGAATATAATTTCTAATTTATTTCCAAATTTAAACACTTTCCAATTTATGGGTTAGTAGGATTTAAATTTAAAGTGTTAATGCCAGAAAAACCGCATTTGAGCATTTCAAATTGTCAACAAGTTAATTTGACTCCAGACTTTATTCCTACTTTCAACAACAAGTTGCTCGTCAGATCCTGGGTGGCAGCGACTTGTTCAGACGAGTTTCCATAAAATTTTACGAAATTTTTCTGCAGCATCAACAGGAGAGTCATCAGATCCTCGAACACCTGTAAATATACTGGCATGTAAATATACTCACAAAATGTAGATTTCATTAAACTCTTGTGTTTTTTACAGTGAATGAAACCTCATGGTTCTAAAACGGTTGAATTTGATTATTACCTCAAAATTATCCTCAAATTATATCAGATGATGTCATAGAATATTATCGCACTCGCTTTAACAATTTTTAACAACTTAACATGCAAATAAACCAACAGCATGGAAAGTTAGAACATGAATGTTTGTGTACATGCAAAAGAGTACAACTGTTTCGATCTATAAGGTCTCATCAGTGCAGCTGGAGACTGTGCACTGCACTACGCATCTTAACCATCAGGCAGATAAATTTCACCTGACAGCTGCACTACTGTCTGCAGCTTTCAGTGAGATTTTGTGTTATTGAAAATATTTGTACAAGACGTAGTAAAAGAATCATTTTTTAACTTTTGCATAAAACTTGCCTGAAAATGTCCCGAACCAGCAATAGTGCAGGATTTGACCGACACAGAAATCATAATCTGTTCCACGGCATCGAATATCATCTGGATTTAAAACAAAGAAGCATCAAGAGATGAAAAAAAATCACAACTAACAACTGAACATGTACATGAAAAAATCAGGTACGTGAAACAGAATGAACAACCCAGACAACTGCTTGTGTCCAGGAGACTGATTTGCCGACCGTGTGCTGTTTAACAAAACTACCGATATTTAAAGCTTAAAAGTACAGGTTATGTTGGAGTCAAAGTTATCATCATAAAATGGATACGGAAACTTAAATTTTAAAGCCTTGACACCAAAATACGTGATATGACCCCTTTGCCACCGATTTTATCTTGTCATCCCATACCTGTCTCTCCCCACTCTTCATATCGGTGTGGTTACCGGCACTTGCCAGCAAGTTGTGTAATGCCAGAGTGAGACCGTTATCCAACATGACGTCAGCAGCTGGTCCCATGCATTCGAATATTTCCGTCTAATGGAAAAGAATGGAATCGCGAGTTATAACAAAATCTTATTAAATTAAAGGATTTTTGAAAAAAAAATCCAAAATACAATAACAGTAACAATACAAACGAAAAAAGAGCACAAAAAAATGTACAATAAAAATACAACAAAGTATTGACTAATCCATTTAAAACATTGGTTTCCAACCAGTGGTACGTAAAACTGTTTGACCGGGATCTTTGCCACAGACAATTTTTACCTCTGCATAAAGTTTAAATTAATCAGAAAGCATATGTTTTACGTGTGTTTCCATGCTCAGAAACTAAATGTAATAAGGTGGATTAAAGGTGACACATTATATCTCATTTGCACGAATTTTATCTGACAGCAAGTGACATAACCGTGCAGAGCTTCAAGGTGGCGTGCGATAGGATTAAAGTTGGGAACCACTGGATAAAACATAGACGGTTTCCTTCACGTCTTACCAGCCTCGCTAGAAGCAGACAACAAAGTTCGGGATCAAGTTGGAAACTTTTCTCAAGCACAGCGAGTAAAATCACAACCGCGTGGTTCGTGAATGGATCGGGAGAAGGGAGCATGGCGTTGTAGTGATCTCCGCCGCCGTCTAGCGGGAGTGGCAGAGGCTCGTCGATCGCCACCGGGTGGCCGAGCAAAAAGTAGAGGCATGCTTCGGCGATGGATCTTGTTGTTGTGTGCTGGTGGAGTTGGTTCGCGATTAAATGGAAACCTTTCTTCTGGAGAAAATTCTGTTTCTCGTCTCCAGAACACCTTTAAACGTTTACGAAAGGTTACAAAAGGTTGTAAAAGGTTTGTCAGCCCCGGAAGTAAGTTTCAGGACTCACTTTCGAACATTGTTGTTTTTATTGTCATTCTTTTCAGACAGAAGTTAATTACATCATCGGGCGGGAATTGAGGTGTTGTTTTTCCGTTATAAGGTTTATGAATAAAACAAACAAAAAAACGCCACTGTCCATCCCGCCAACAGAACCTCCATCAGCTACCTCCAGTCACTTTTTCGAAAAATTTAGTGTAAAACTAACTAGTTTTCAATAAGCGTGCTTTACAATACGCGTTTTTAAGCTGAGGCATCGTCAGAACGCCAAGGAAACTGAGATGCACAAAGAATTTACGCTAGTATTGCCTGCAACATGTATAAGGGACCAGGTTATTTGGAAAGTTCACCCTTCTGTTACGTGAGCAGTGTGTTTCAACAAAGTTGCATCACAACAAACCTGGAAAAGTAGGCGACTAAAAGACGGATGACCGCAGCGCGAACGTCCGGATGTTTGTGGTTGGTGAGCACCACCAATATCTCCGACGTAAGGGATTTACCGAAGAGCTTTGTGACGTCAACATCGCGCATTGTCATAGTTGCAACGAAAAGAACTTTTAGGATCTCGTTGACCATTGTTGGAAGGCAACCTTCATCACATGTCTGCGAAAGGTTTAGACAAAAATATTAAAAAGGTGAAAAGTGAAACTGTTCAAACAGAAAAGTTTACAGGATTTTTTTTATCTGACAAAGACACCAATTTTCCGCGATGTTTGTGAAAGAGGGTTTTGCAGATTCGAAGTAAAATAATGTCAATATTTGTCAAAGTTATCCTTCTTTCAAATATTCACCTTCTTCACGGTTTAAGCGCATGATTCGTGCGAAGCCTTATTTATTATACAATTTCTATGAAAAGTTTATTCTGATGGGCGAAACGCTTGTCACGTGACCGGCGAATATTTTCCGTGGTTGAATTTCTCAGACAATAGCGCACGAAGTTTCGCATCATTGTCGCGCGGAATCGTCAAGGAGTAGAATTAAACTTACTTCCACCACCGAGATCTTCTTCACTGGAGTAAGATGAGGAAGATTTTCCCATCTATCAACCTCCCGTTCACCCGCATCCGATCCCGGCATCGAGACAAGGACACTGTCATCCTGGAGGAGGATCTCACAAGTTCCGTTTCCAACATCCCCGGAGTAATCTTTACTGTCGGAAGAGGGAGGAAGATCCAAGGAATCGGGTCTGGAGGATTCCTCAATTGTCTCGAGGAGGAGAGAAGAGGATTTATCTCCGGAAGATTCTGGAATACGAAGAAGTTTGATTTGAGAGTTGATAAAGCCAGAGAAAGACAATTGGAAATAAATGGTGTTATCCAAGGGTAAACCTTCCCCATCTATTTTGCCTAAAGAATCGAAAACATTCAGCAAAATAAATGCAGGATCCAATACTACCAAATATTAGCAGTCTGTATCATGAACCTGTACAGCCTTTTTACCTAACTTAGCTAAGTTACCTCTATTAATGGCTACAAAAAAAAACAGTTTTAAAATAAATGTTTTATCCAAAGATTTTTAAAATCTCGCTCCGACTTGACAGGAAAAAGTAGCTGAAGAACAGTTTTAAAATAAATGGTTTTATCAAAATCGAAAGATAAACCTTCCCCGCAAATAAATGCAGGATTCAAGATTACCAAATATTAGCAGTCTGTATTAAGAGCCTGTATCGCCTTTTACCTAACTGAATATAGCTAAGCTAAGTTACCTCTAATGGCTACAGACGGAGAAAAAACAGTTTTAAAAAATTGTTTTTTTCCAAAACGCAAGATTTTTCATATCTCATTTAAACTTGCCGGGAAAAAGTAGCTGATCCAGCTAGGTTGCAATGCCTGTAATCCTTATATATTCTACCTAAAGCGTTCGATGGCAAGAAACAATCTTTCTTTTTATCTTCCAAAATATCCTCGTCCGACTCCATGATGCTTTCAACACTCGATAGAGGAATTATGGGGAAATAATTGTTGGACACAGGAGCGCTGACTGTCCTTGAAAGCCTCGCTTTGGACGGCGAAGGTCGGGGGTTTGGCGACGTACGTGTGCGTTGTTCTGATGAAGAAGAATTTGTAACAATGAAACTAAAGTTATTTTGCTACGTTAAGAAAGAACTTTACGTCCGAATTTGGTGTAAATTAATAAAAGTTAATACGATTCGCAAGCGAATCACGGATAAGGTTGCAAAATTTATTTAGCTTGATTGGAATTTATTTGACAGCAATAAAAATCACATATACGGACATGATGTCACCATTACAGAACTTGTCTTTTGAAAACCTCAAACAAAGTGATTTCGCATTATAAAAATTACAGCAATCTAATTTTCACTACTTCCAATTATTCAGTTCTTCACTTTTGGAACAAAAATTTACCGTTTTCTTCCAAGTCGTCCAGGGATTTCCAATGTTTTCTTCCTTTTTTCGAACTCGTAGCGAAATTTGAGTTTGACAAACTGAAGTAAAAACTCGACACGGAATGACTCACGAACGTTCCTGTGTTAAAAAGATTTGTTAATTCCATCTCTCAGCTGCCTTGTATACATATACAGTTATTAAACATTTCAAGAGGATTGTGATGGAATCAGAAAACCACAAAAATATTTGTTTGGATCATTTTATCTGTCAACAACTTTACATACAAAACCAACCCAGAAAGAAACAAGATAACACAAGCATGAACCAACTTAACTAAGGATTATACCAAGAAATTGTGTAATATAAAAAGCATAAAGCTATCACCACAAAAAGCATGTCCTGAATGCGCATGTTGTTTTATTAAAATCCTTGTGTGCCTTTGTACCGAAATGGGATTCGAACCCAGGATATCCTGGCCAAGAACGCCGGCCTTACAAAGGTCGTACGACTAACCGATTGCCAATCGCCTTAGTGTGATACTGATAGCTTTATAAAGTGAATTGGCAACCCCCAGCCGTTACAATTCCTTCATGCATTTACCTTCTGGGGGGTGGGTTGATATCAAGAAGTCGCAGAGAGTCGAAAGTATAGCGACATCTGGTGGTGACCCGATGACCCCTCGTATTACTGAGATGACGGAATGGACGATTGGAGTCGGGGTTGACGTCATCAATCCCTCGTTCATCATTTCCTGAAAACCTGGTTTGGAAAAATATAAAAATTATTTTCTGAAAGTTTTTGATAGAAAACTATCAAAGAAATGAGCTATCTGTTGGTGACCTTCACAGAGTTTGTGAAAAAAAACAATTAATAGAATTTGGTGAAACACTCGCAAATTTGTCCAGCATTTATCTCAAAACCAGTGAAATTTTTAACAACAATCACATAAAAAACTGGCTGGAACCTAATTCAAAATTTACCATTTAATAGTTTTGAGACAACACCAGCCTTGTTGAGTGTTTTTATGTTGAGCCACTGATAAGGATGGTCATCTTTCGTCACAAATTCCAGTCCTTGCAGCAGTAACATCCACACTGAGAAATCCCTTTCCCCTGTGAGCATAGAAATCATACAATCTCTACCACATAGAAGTTTGGAGGTACATGCAACAAAACTCACGACAAAATTTGTTTTACTGTTTTGTCTTTCGAGGAATGAACAGGCGCTTGATGTATTTTATGGAAATATTGTGGACAGTATTGTTGACTTTTAAATATAAATGGTTGAATACAAGCCACTGTAATTTTAATCCCTGATTTGGAAGATAATCTAGATTTGTATCAGATATCACATATTTTGAAGATCATAATGAATTTGGCACAAGTGTAAAATATTACTACAGTGTTCTCCATACTATCACAATATTAGCTCACAATTGCCGAGGAAATTAAGTTACCTTTGTTGTTTACTGCTTTGTGCCAAACCCTCCAATCCAGTAAAAAAGTTTGGAGTATCTTGTCGTCGTGGATAATGGCCGTGCTGTCACCATTTATCTACAAAATTATCAGCAACACTTACCAAAGGTAACACAGAAAGTCATTCGCAATATGTCAACGTTATTTATTTTTTTTTTACATCTATACAAGATACAACAACACACATAGGTTTAAAAAGAATTTCCCTAATTTTACATGAAACTGTACCATTTTACACTAAAAACAAATTTTGTAACATAACATTAAAATATATAAAACTCGTATGCAATTTATTCAAACAACTTATAATGAAAAACCTCACCATGAATACTTCAACGTCTGTCACACCAGTTTGGCTAATCACAATGTCCTCTGAGCAAGCAGAGTTGAACAGAATTTTTAAGGTGTGGTAACTAACAATGCATTCTTGTTTTGTCATCACCTGCATACACAACAATAGTTAAATAGATTGGAAATTAAACTACGCAAATTATTGTGTTGATGTCAGAATATGCTAGCTATCATAAAATTATTATTTAAATGTTAGCATTTTTAAATTTTGGATAACATAGCTATTAATAACATTAAACAGTACCAAATACAAAACAGAAACATTCACCTGAACTTAGACAATCATTTTAAAACGTTTGTTTGCATTTTGAAATGTTCGTCAGTAAAAAAAAACGGCCGCTTCTTAAAAACAACCTTGTGTAACATGAAGTCCAATCCCTCGGCAAGAAATTCTTCCCGCCTCTTGGTGTCGCCAGAGCACAGGTCGAAAAGTGCTTTTAAAGCGAGAACTTGTAACTTCTCGTTGGTTTCAACATCTTTTAACTGATCGTTGGCTGCCGTTGCTTCAACTACTTTTGCATAAAGTAGAAGAAACACTTTTGTTCCTCCAACCTGGTTTAATGCCCTACAATAAAATAACAGATTAACATAAAAGCTACAATGTGCTTTGAATGAAGTAAAAAATGCCCTATAATATTTTAATTATCCAAGATTTCCAAGATAAGGAAAAGAACAATCCCAAGTTTTGCAAATCAACTATCCAAGATTTCTATATTCTATTGTGTTTATTCTAACATTACTCAGTTATTAGAGTTTGTTAGCAGGAATTTTTCACATACTTTAAGGCTGTTTCATAGAAGCAAAAATTAGAAAAAATTGACTTTTGCCACAATACTTTTTATTTTATATTGAATCAAATAAAAAAACTTTACATCCAAGTAACCTGTTGAGCCCGTAGTGGATTCGTGGTTGAAATGTGTTGCCATGGGGACACTGAATTTTCTCCCTTCTGCTACTTTGAGTCAAAGGTTCGAAGTCGGTCAGATTCGGTTCTGATTGGGACTTTGTGCGACGGAATATTTTCCTCTTCTTGGTTGGGGTGACGGAAGGATTGTTGACGTAAACGTGAAAGCAGTTTGGTTCTGAAGGACTGAATGTCATCACTAGAGATTCCTGAAAATGTGCAACAATATTTTGTCCATCCCGTCAAACAGAATTAGATGGAGACATTTTCAGGTCCCATGTGTACAAGCAAAGGTTTATATAGATTTGTATGAATTGGGAAACGAATGAAGTGGGAAACTAATAATGCCCAAGAAATGCCTCGTTTACTGATAATGCCTACAAGCAAAGCAGTGGGAAATGAATGAAAGTTTGTGTTATGGGAATCTCCTGATAGCTCTATGGCCAACAAAAACAAACTGACAGAACAACTCCTGTAAAAATCCTCATTTCTTAAACAAGTTTTTTACCTGATATTTCACGAATGCTTGTAGGCATTATCAGTAAACGACAAATATAAGCAAGTTAAACAAGGTGGAGCCAATAATATAAATTGCGTAAGCTGCATCCGTCCTTATAGGTCAAAACAATGGCCATCTGTATCCAGTTTACACAAATTCATTAGCAAGTTATTTTCCTTCTACTCCTGCCAAGCATGTATTAATGATCTACTGATGGAAGGAAAATACTGGAAATGCAAACTAGTTACTTGTAACGGTCTGAGATCGATTTCCGCTTCTCCACTTAGAAGATCGTCTGGCATTGAATCGAAGTTTGACATTTGGGAGAGACTTCGGAAAAGTCGACTCGTTGGTTTCTGATCATGTGACCTTACAGGATTGCATGACTCAGCAGAAAATCTTATGCGATAATCTGTGTTCTGGTTTGACTGAAATAAAGCACAAGTTTGGTGAAGAAGTTATGATACATTTATAAATTTGCAAATTTATACAATTAAAGTATTCACAAAAAAGTCGTGTTAAACAATGTTTGACACAGTTGATTTCATCATTTTTATATTTGCACCTTCATTAAAAACCTACTTTAATCAACTAGAGGTCAGCATTTAAAATCACCCACATAAATTTTTTAAAGAGATTCTATCTATTCTGTATTAGCTCTTTTCTCAATTTTGGCATTATCCGAATGCAGTGACTTTGGATCTGTGATTCCTTATCATACCTTAGAATTGCAATCTGCGAGACACTCTGTAAGACAAACGGCATCTGGGCCCAAGCGTTCCAACATAAACGCATGAACCATTGTGAAGTTGGATGTATTGAATATCATGATGTTGCCGACAGCGAGACTCGTGAACAAAGCAGGAGCAGTTGATATCATGGAAAGTCTGCAGAAAAAAACACTTTGAAAGCAATTTGTGTGAATGTCATGTGGTGATAAATAACGAGCAGTGTTAAGCTAAGCTGACACACAAACCTCGGTTGCAAGTTGGCAATGTTGTCAACATGGCCAAGAAAGAAGGTAACAATTTGTGTCCCATGAGAGCTGTGCGACGGGGTTTGTCGCCATGACGACAGCATTCCCTTCGAGGTGGGCTCGGGCAAGTTGAACTCGAGAATTATGTCGGTCTCAATGAAACAATTGAGAATGAGGTGAACTTTGCCAAGGATTGTCTGTGGATTAAAACAGAGTGGATCTTACATCTAAAATGCTGAGGATGAAATTGCCGATAAAACTGTATTCACTCATCCAGTGGTTCTGGTTGAAATACTGTTTAGTGTTCGAAGTGTGGTGGTCAAGGACACAATGGTGTACAATTTGCAAACATGTAACTTTTTCTTGAACATAATTGACATTAAAGACACACCTTGCTGGTTAATTTTATATTAAGCATGAGCTCCAAAATCACAAATTGCGAACAATTATTCACAAAACCATTGAAATACATCATCACTGGCAAAAAAAAAAATATTATTGTAACCAATGTTATGGTCATTATTAACAAACTTTCATTACAATCCTGATTAGAATAAATATTTTTTGTAACTGGAAGCTGACATGAATTTTTATTAACACATATTTTAAAACATTTATTCTGGCGATGATATTTGCTGTAGCCTTGTCAGGTATTAACATGACAGCTGTTTATTTGGGCAAACTGACTCTTTTCATAACTAACCACATTCACAACACTTCACCCACCTTATCAGGCATCTTGCTTTCCGTATAACTAACAGTGAGGTGCTGCCACTGGTTGGGTAAAAGAAAGTTAGGACATTCTGCTTGAGCGAGCAAACCGACAGGTTTGTCATCGTTTGGATCAACACAAATCCTGAAAAAGGAGTGTTGGAAACAATAAAAGTTACAGCAGGCAATAATTATGGTATATTTTAAAAGTGCATTCATAAAGTAGTGGAAACTAGAACTGTGTATTATAAAAGTGCAAGTAAATAAAACAAAGTACATTTACTATTCACACTTCTTACAACAATTACTATCAATAAAGACATTAGTTTTCAGTGCAAAATACATATTAAAGCCTTGCTAACCTAAATATAAGAGTTGTATTTTCCAGCCACAGTTGCAACATAGTTTGTTTGTTCCCTATAGACATCAGATGTACGTAGGGTACAGACATGCCCGGTTCTGGAGATGCATCGGCCGATTCCACAATCAAACTGTGACCCTCTCCTAAGTAAAGTGTTGAAAGTTTGGAAATTTGGTAATGCAAAAACTACAAGCTTAATAAAAACATATCAAGAACAAATTTTCTAATATCCTTATTTAATTTTTATATATTTGTTTGTAAATTGGCCAAATCTGGTTTTAATCAAAATGTTTTCAAAATAAAGTTTAAATCTGTACAAATTTCATCCACTACTCACCCCACTTTAGAGTCTCTTCATTGCAGCTCTCCACCGAGTTCACTTGCAACCAAAGTGATATCGTAACTCCGGCATCCTTGGGTGGCCAACTTACCGCATGGTCTGTCATAGAAATAATGCTTAACTTTTTAGATCCCATTGTTATGTTTCTTTTAGATATACATAAGATGCTTTGAAGGTTTGGAAAACAACATGTTCTCAGTGCAAAAAGGGTAAAATATTTTGCTCCATTGTATTTTAGCGGAAAAAATAGACATATCCCCAAGGATAGAGAAAACGTCAAAAAATTGACTACAGGAATCAGCCTTTGCAAGTCGGTGACCGACGGATCTGTCTTTACGAATCAATATAATTCCTAGAGCTCCAAAGGGAGTAAAAGACAATCAGCGCCAGAATACGATTTGAATTTGAATAAGACAGAAACTGAAGATGCCAAATAGGCGAAATTAATATTTCTGTGAAATAAACATCGTATTCTGGCGCTGATCGTCTTTTACTCCCTTTGGAGCTCTAGGAATTATCCCCAAGGATATCACAAAGAAAATTATAAGAAATAACTAAAAACATGGTAACATTGCAGTTTTTCCACAATTAATATGAAAAATTTAACCCATAAAGCTCCTGCGAAATTCATTTTGCATATTGTGAATTGAGAATGACTGAAAAAACAATTAAAACGTCAGCCAAGTGAATTTTACAGCAACTATACAGCTATATTGTTTGTCTCAAAAGCTTTACAAAACCATGAGTTACGTTTCTAAATTGTCCTATTCAAACAAACATAGAAACATGGCAATAATTATATGAATGAATAAAACCACACACCTAGATGCATTCTCATCGGTGCAACCTTCCACACGGTAATCGTCCCGTGTAGAGGAATCACCTGATCATCAGTAGATTGGTTGTCAAGGTTGTCGTCATGGTGATTGAGTCTAACATTTTGTGGTGCCCCATCTAGTGGCCAGAGAAAGCTGAGAAAGTTGTTCGGGCCGAATTCTTGATGGTTGACGAGCTCCAGCAAATAATCCAGCAACTCATTCTGCGGAAACAACATTTTACACTGCACACTGAAAAGCACAAGTTTCTTGTGAACGTTTGGAAAACTGTGCTGCTGCTGCTGGAAAAACTATTTATGAGTGTAGGTGGACTTTTCACACAAAGTTTCTTGGAAAATGCATCGACTTAAAATGATTTTACAGCTGCCGTTACTTTAATTGCTTTAACGCAACCTGCAACACTCACACTTTAAAGTACATACATGTTTATATATTTCTACATAAACTTTTTTTACCAGAGGTGGATCAGATGAATGGAATAAAGACAGGAGAAGTTTGAGATGTTCGGAAGAAAGATGGAACTTGTTGAGTTTCATGCATAGAGACAATATAAGATGACGATGAACTGAATAAAAATATTTAAACTTGTTAGCATGGAAGCAAGCTTGTCACGAGACATAATAAAGTAAACTGCTAAGTTGTTTTTGTAGACATGATGCAAATTTCCTCCCATTAGTGTCATAGTTTATTCAAACCACCACATGTCACGTACCACATTTGCTATTTTTTGCATTTTTATCTGCATAGTTAGGCTACATAATTTTTCAAAACATTTGTTTAAAATTAACATTGATAGGGTGGTTTTGTCATGTGACTCACCTTCCCAATGTGATTGGCTGCTTCCAAGGATGTAGGAGAACTGCGAGAGACATGCAGAGGTAATGTCACTTTTCTGACACAGATTTTCTAAGTTTTCAGAAGAATATGCAACCAAGCGTGACAGAGATCGCATGAGGGAAACGATCAAATGATCATAGACAATATTTTTCTCCAGAGGAATTTCTGCAACAAGTTTTATGTAGTATGTAAGACCAAATGGCAATTCTCTTACAAGATCACTTTTTATGTGTGCATGTATATCAGTATATGCAATTTCTTTAGATATCGATGTACAATACAACAAGCTTTTTCCAACATACCATGAAAAAACTACTTTTCATTTTAAACATTAGTCGTGTAATTGATCATGAAATTGAGCAATAACATCTTACCGCATGGGATATCTTTCGAAAGCAGATCGCCTTCTGAATCAAACTTTCTCAGCTGGTTACCCTGGCAACTGTTGCCAAGCAAATCAAACACAAGCAGCAGAAGTTCCGGGTGAATGACCTTGGAGTTGGCAAAGTCAAGGTCATATTCGACAAACTCGTCCACATCTTTACTCTTCACCAACCTGTTGGTGGATGGGACCTCACTAGGGCAGTTTGGAATTTCTACATAATCAAGTTAAAAGTTAAAACACCTTGGACACAACAAGTCTAAGAATAAAGGTTATCTGATTTAATTAAACACAAGATAAGTGCAACAGAAGTAGGTATGTTCTACATCAATATCTTGTTTTCATGGTATTAATGTTTTTGACTTGTAAAATCCCACTTAACAATTTGCATGTTTAAGTTTAGGCTATTGTAAATATATAGAGCAAATAACATCCTAGTAGTCACAGTGGAAATGCTCAACTAAAAGCTTTGATTTAAAAAAAAACTACAACTAAAAAACTAATCATATATTGCCACAGAATCTCCCAAAACCTGACACAAACCTGAAGAAAAGTTTGCATCCGTTTCCGAGCCACCTTCATATCCATCAGTCGTGTCTGTGTCGGAAAGAGTCACTTCGTCGTCGTTAGCAACTTGTGACCCACGCACAGAACTTGCATTAGAGTTATTTCTACTGTGAGTAGCGCTGAATCTTGGGGAAAGCCCATTGCCGTCGATCAAACTTTGGAGATTCCGCAGAGTTGCAATTTCACTAGAGATGGCAAATATATATTTCCAAAACGTTAAAACCTTAATCAGTATCTGTTTTTGGTTGGGAACTGTTGCTGTAAGTGTCTTTAGTTGCACAAAACTACACAGCAGCAAAGTCAAATTCAGAAAAAGATGGAAAATCATTAAGTGCGAAAAACTGTTGCAACTCAGTTAATTGGTTCACAGCACTGATGATGAGCACAGCAGTGTTGGAAACGTTTGCTCATAATGATTAGCACATTAGGTTTGGCTTTTCTATTTTGGATACAAAATCACATTTTCCATAGTTGCAGAATCAATATTTGTAAATCCGCAACAACAATTAAACAGTCACGCTGTATTTTCAATACCTGGCAAAAGTGATATTTCTTGGGTAAGTAGGCCTTAGAGCTGCCTGAAATAGACTGCTATACAGTTGCTTGGCAAACTGAATCGAACAAATACGACCTTGCAGAGCAGGTTTAATTGTGCTGATTACATCCTCGACATCTATATCAAACTGCAAGAAAAATAAATAAAATAAACAGAAAATATTTGCTTGCTGCCTTCATAACTAAATCCATATGACCTTCACACAAAAACATAATTCTTTTTTAACACTTACCAACCTATTTTAGGCAAATCAAATAACCTATTTATTACACTATCACGTTCCCTGGAAATTTATGTTGCAATGTTTTCTGTACTAATCAAGTCAATTATGAAAAGCAAAAAATGTACAAATAAAAAAAATTAACCTCATTAGCTTGCTTGCCACAAAACAGGCAAATCCGCAGACATGATGCAAAAAACTGCAACTTTGTGTCCAAGACCTCTTCGATCCAAACCAGTTCATCGCTTTCATTCATGTCCTCTTCAGCATCAACATACGCTTCCTTGCCTAATTCCTTCTGATCTGACAAAGTGCTGTCACTTGGATTTCTGGAAACAATTGGATTCTTGACAGCTTTGTCTTCTGCAGGATTTTTTGAGAGCAACGACTCATTCAGATATGCATCGTTTGTGGAAACGGTAAAATCGAGATCCGATTCGAAATAAAAGCTTAGACTGGTCGTGATAAGGTTAAGTAACTTCATCGTTACATCAAAACCATTGAGTTCATTAAAAATCATGCAAAGTTCCCGATCGAGTGGAACAGCAAGTCCCAGGACATTCCATATATCGCTGACACTCTTCCATTGTTCCACATGATCGTCTTCAGGAAGCGAAACACTTTCTGTTGCATAACTCGACATGGACGTCACACTGTGCATAGACCTTAAGTCATGCGCCGTTGATCTTTCCATCGACTCGGGGCTGGTGGAGCGGTACCCGGAAGTCTCAGATATTCGTCGTGTCCTTGATCTCATCTCACCTTCTGTGTCAGATTCTGTTTTTGAAAATCTGCTCACAATCGATTGCTTGTCTCTGCTCCGATCGAAAGATGTGGCACCGGTGATGTTCATTGCATTCTGAACGAAGCGCTTCACTTCAGCATGAAATACTGTAAGCTCGTCAACGTACATCTTTGAGCTCGTGAAGCGACTGCTTGTGTCAGAGATATCAACACTTTTAGAAGAAAGCAGTTTTTTTGGCTTGGAATTGAAACTAATTGCTCTGTCTCGCGCAAGTCCACGATTATCCGTGCCCCAGGAAAATGAAAGACCCCGGAAAAATGCTCTCATGGCCCCAGAGTCATTATTTGCGATGTCTCCGCTTGATGTTTTCCGTCGGACACTTTCTTGTGCAGGGGGAGCGAACACATGAACAACAGCTTGCGGTGAAAAAAGTGTCATCTTCGTCATGAGGCATTCAACAACTTTTAACAAGCGAGTGTGCAGATCATTGTTGTCGCTTTCTGTAACTTTCAGATACAACAGCTGGTTAACCGCCTTGAGCCCTCCATGCCTGAGAAACACAGAACGACATTCGTCTATTTTTTCCATGAAATTCCCCAAGATATCCAGTAGTGACGTTACAACTGCTTCCGTGTAAGTTTCCACTAACACTAGTTGGTCGTCTCTCAACGCATCCCAGGCCACATCGGCAAATGACAACAACACAGGAACTAAAACTGAAGATGTTAACGACTTTTTTGCCTCCAGGGACAAGTATCTGGCTATTGTATGCAAATGCTGCAACGTTTTCTGGCATATTACTGAGTTGCCGAGTTGCAGGAAAGACCTGTAGACAGCAAAGCATAGAAATGGATGTTCAGCACTTTTCTCCAGCATAAAATCTTCCAAATCCTGTTTGAAACTCATCGAGCAGCTTTCAGTGAAACAGATGTCCCCGGGTAATGATCTCCTGATAAAAGTGTGTCATGAGGAACGATCAGTTTTAATATAAATGTAAGAAAATTCACAAAGACAATACAGGCTTATCTGTTGGCACACAGAATTAAAGTTTCAATTATGAATTCGCAGTTATACGAAAGTATGAACCAAACAATGTTTTTATGCAATGACTTCCTACAGTGTTAACCAAAAAAAATCAATAAAGTGTCATTTATGGGCAAGATAAATTAAGTGATAACACAGACATAATATCTCTTTTTACTGCACCCTACTGGTTTGGATTGTGTTTCACTCTAACCCCACAGCCCCGACAAGGCACTTTTTTGAAAATCAATACAATGGCAAGACTGTCAAGGGGAAATCCCTTTTGGTGATTTACCAAGTGTTATATCAATGAAATTTACCTCCAAGTTTCACTTTTGCTTCTCATGTAAGTTTTGTTGTTGGCACGGAGATAAGAGGTGAGTGGGGGGTGGGACAACCAGTTTGACGAGACGTTAATGAGAGCGTCCGATTTTGACACAAGGCCTTGACTACTGAAAAGACCAAAATCAACTACTAATATCTAGAGAACAGTGCAAGGTTTTAAACAGGCTCACTGAGAGGGCTATGTAAACAGCAAAAGATGAAATGACAAAAAGAATAATTGAATATTGATATTTGCACTGGTGTGACAAACCTTGGATATTGCAATCCTCCGTGCTTCTCATTGTTAAAATGGTGAACGAACATTTTTCCCACAATAGCGAGGGCGATGTTTTGAACTGATTCCTCCCACATGGGCAGGTTACACAAGAGGGGAAGCACCAGTGTGGAGGGGGAGAGACAGTGACAGACGCCACAGTTGTTCAGTGTCTGCAGGACAATGCGGAGACCAGGAGATTCGGCGCTCAATGAAATCGCAAGATCGATAAGATATTTCACTGCTACAGCTATGACGCACGTTGAGTCTTCATGTCTGGAAGTGACAGGAGAAGTTTCAAAAGACAAAAAATCAATTTGCAGGTGGCATAATGCAACTTGTTTCTTTATTCAAAATCATGCATAAGTTTTTCAAATAATAAAAATCAGATTAAAGAACACCATCAACATTTTATGTTAGATTGAAATATGCATAATGAATACTCACTACTATAAAATTATTTAAAGATCAACAATTTTGTCTTGTTACAAAAATTATATGCTTTTAAACATTGGTAGAAAAGTACAAGAGCATTCATTGGAACGGGTATTTTTTCTGCATGCCACCAGTATCAGAACAACAAAGACTCACCTTCCAGCGTTGCTAGAGCTTCTTGAGTGAAATTTTGGTGGCACAGAAAAACTGGGAAAGGTTCGATCGCCATGATTTACCTCCAGTAGCATTTCAATCCGGGCTTCAGCTCCAAGAATACCATGGTGAGTAGGAACCTGCCTCTGGTAGTCACAAAGTCGGTGGCTTCTACGGGAGCAGGTAACTTTGTGCAAGTATTCCACTTTGGACTTCTGCACTGCTGAGAGTGATGATTGGAACGACGTTAGAATACTGGTGATGATCTGACTGCTGACGTCACTTTTCTTTCTTGAAATCGCTTGGCTGACCGGGATTTGGTTTGGATGGACTTTAACTGGAGATGTGATGGGAGACAGACAGGACCCAGTCTTGGCTGATGAAGTACAACCAAGCGAAGAAAGACGAAGCAGTAACAAAGACAGCAGACGATACCCACCACTGTTGTGGAACTCATGCAAAAGTGAAACAACTTCAGTGAGCAACTTTGGGTTTATAATCCCTGGCCGCGTCTCCAGAGCTCTCGTGAAAAGGTTGAAAGTCCCTAACAAGACATTGCACACAAAGGAGAGATGGCCAGGGATTGGGTCATGACCGCAGTTCGCATTTAACGGAAGGTTATTCTGGCACTTGTTGCCGGAAAGTAATTCTTCCGGTTGAAGAGATATAATGTGTGAACGCTTCTTCTTTTTCGGAGTGGAACTTAACTTTTCATCACCACTGAAACTTTGGTCACTCAAGACTTCTTCTGCAAAACATTTTTTAATCGAGTAAATTAGGGTTTTATACAAAAGATCACAGTGCACTACAATTGTATGTTCTCGACCTAATATATTGCGTGGTAAGGAACTGTTTATGTGATGGTGAAACTGTCAAAACCAATTTAGTGCTCTCTCTAAAAATATATGTGTAAAATTACAATTTATTTTCTACAAGTCGCAGTGAAAACTATCTTGTCTCTAGATAAGTTATCATTTTTAGGAGGAAAACCAAAACTAAAACTCTGTTGGCAAGCATGGGTGAGGTAAATATTTTAAATATTATACTGTGTTCACCATCAGTACAAACCACCAGCTAAGAATTTTTGCAAATAACTGATGAATTATACGACTAGGTCCCAGTTACCAACGTTTAAAAAAGAACAAAACATAAGCTTACATTCAGGAGTGATGTTGCACAAAACAAGTTCAACAACACATGAACCACAGAACTAACCTATTGGGATGCTCCTGCTGTCCATCTTTCTGTGCCCATCAGGTAACATTCCACCAACACTTAACATGTCATTACACACTTTGATGAGTGATGTAACTGCTTGGCTTTGCACGACATCCTGGGAAAAAACATTTTATGGTCATATTTATTGATAATAGTCAAACTGGGGGCTGCAACCTCTCTTTATGGGTGAGTGGATGTTCTGTATGAAAACTACATCGACATTAAGAAAATTCAAAATATTGTTATAATGGGGAGAAATAAATACTAGTTTTGGAGAAACATTTGCACATGTTTGATGAGTAGAAAATCTTTGTTGATAACTTCTCTCAACCACAAAGGACTTTTGTTACCATGGATTCTTAGTGGGAGAGCAGGAATTTCCACATTTTATCACACGTTTCATCCAATTTTAGTGGTGTTTAACAACAGGTAGAAATTCTTCTTTCATACCTGGAGTTCTTCACCGTGCTTCAGGCCAACTTGGCACATCATAAGAACTGTTCTCAGAATAAGTTTCTGCAGGTGACAAAGAGACTCCACTGTCCACCGGGTGTCCTCATATGAGATCTTCGACATCATCTCATCGTTACCAACAGAATTGACATTGAAGCCTGTATCTACATAAAATAGTTTTGATAAGAGCGTTAACAATCCACTTTAATGTACAAAGTAATTTGGTTTTGTATATGTGTCTCAAAATTTAGTTTATTACTTGGATATTTGCAGGATTATCTCAAATAAGATTTATCATTCCTAATCCTTTCAGCAACATGAAATACAATTTGAAAACAAACACATCATGAGCAACTTTAACAAAAAATTGGACAAACAAAATCACATGCAGTTACTCCAAGAAAAAATTGAATCACATGTGACAAAATACGCACCTCCCTTATTTTGTTGTAGTGCTGTTATGGCTGAAATAAGTTGAATAGCAAGTGACATGGGAGATTGAGTGTTTCCGTTTCGATCACCAACATCATCTGAATTTGTGACAGCGATATATTGAGAACAAAATGAGCTTTGCAATAAATCCAGGAGGACGTTAGCCAATTCGAAGGGGCCTTGAAATGGCTCCATTTTATCGATTTCTTTTTCCAGTTGTTGTTTATTTTTACTGTTTTCCTCCATATTTGCCTCAGCCTCAGTCGAACTTTTTGAAGGAGAGAGTTTTCGTAGGAGCTTTGTCCGTTGCCGTGCCGACTGCACTACACTACTCGCCGAGTTTAAGTCCTGGCAGAAAGAAATCATCATGTGGCACAGTCACATCTGAATAAAATACAAGCAACATGATGTGATACCTCATTGCTGTCTGGGGAACTGCTGCTGTCGGATGAATAACAATAATCCTGGTGATTTTGATAATGTTTCCCGGATAATCGACGGAAACGCTCTCTTCTTTTATTGACATTCGATTTCACACCTGAGTAAATTTTGTTGATAAGAAAATAGATTCAAAGGTGGAATATTCATAAAAAAGTTGATTTGGTCAAAAGAAATTAACAAAATACTTTCGACAATATTCAATAATGGCATGGTTTTTCAGAAGTATATACACATTGATTGCTTCACCAACCAATGTTTCCAAGTAAAAAAAGAGAAAAGTACAGAACTATTCATCAGTTATATCTTAACCTTTGTATCACTAAGTAATAAAATAATACAGTAACATTGAGCCTTTCAACAAAGGTCAGCAATTCAAAACAACATTAAACCAAACTTTTTATACAACATTGTACAGCACAAAGCTAATGGTTAAATATTGCTTCCTGTAACAGTATATAGGCACAAAGTACAAACCATTCCCTCTTTTCCTGCTCCTGTGTTTATGTGTGTTGTTGTACTGCCACACAAAATCCTTTTTCACTGGATGGGAATTACTTGTATCCCAACACAGAGAACATTTTTCACTCTTTGTCACTAAAAAACATCAAATCATCAGTTCATAAAGTTATGTAACCACAGTTACTTGCATTTTCAGTGCTGGTTGGTTTGACTACTCATATAAAGTCATACTCTATAATCTGAACTCGTCATGTAATTTGTCCCAAATAAACTTATTCTGTTTCAATAAAACTAAATTTTCAATAAAATAAGGCTGCCATGCATAGTTTCCAACTGATCTATAAAAAATTTTTAAAAATACGTTCTTCCAAATAAAACCTTCTATAAGTTCTTGCCATGGTATGACTCACAGGACAAATCTTGAAAAAGGTGCGCCAACTCTCCACGACGTGCAAGACAATCTTTTATGAATATAACTTCCAAAATGTGCACATGCACTAACGCGCGTGCAGCTACAGTTGAGAGGTATGAATAACAAACAGTGCACATGAGTCATTCTTTCCTTAATACCCAGTAGGCTGCAGCTTGAAGTCATAACATGCACAAATCACAGAACTCACAAACGTCCAGAGTGGACACTTGTGTTCTTACACCTCTAGTGTTTTTACTGGATTTCAAATACAAATATCCAGAAAACATGTTTCGAAAAGTTGGAGTTAATAAAAATTTTCATACCCAACAAAAAACAATAAAAACTTTTTTGTACTTTTATTATTTTATGAAGCAATATATTGATAAAAAACACTAAATGAATGTGTTTATGACACAAAACCACTTTGTCAGTTATTATCTTTTATCCATTATCCATTTACCGGCTCTTGTGAAACAAACACCCACCAAATTAACAACAAAAAGTGTAAAATCCTAAGTTATTTAATGCTTTCTATTCCAGGTTTTATGCCAACAACATACAAAAGTCCTGCAACTAAATTGGGACAATTGTTATTAGTTCAACAGTCCATGGTTTAATATAAAATCATTCAGTTTCAAAAACTTTACAACACTTACCTTGTTTAAAATCAATGGGTGGAGAGTTGAGAAGAAAAGGAAAAAATGAAACACAAAAACTGGCAATTTCATGTGAACACGAAACACTCTGCAACACAAACAATGTTTAAATACTCAGTGTACATTACATTGTAACCACAGACTTAAAGAAAGACAAAAACGTATAATCTAAGTTGCAAAATTGACAGAAATAAACTTCTAACCTTCATAGAATGCAAAATTGCCACTAAAAAAGTCTTAAAAACAAATAAATAAATGCCAAACAAACTATAGCCATTGGCCTATTACTGCTACATCGCATTTGTAATCAATCTTGTACAGGCACTAATCATCGATTTGCAATTGCTATTAACTCTTTCCTTGCCAGCAATGAAGTAAAGTTTGTAATCACCTTTGCTCATAAAACACCCTCACTTAACTGCTGTGGCATGGTGATAAAGTAATTAAACTTACCAACGTTTTACACTTAGGCCACTGACATAAATTTCTGACAACTAGACAATCTATGTCACATAAACCTATCCACCTACTATGCTGCTGGGACAACAAAACAAAAGCCCGGTCACTACAAGCTTTGAGCTGACACTAACAGCATTGCACACAAATAATAACATTCTCTGAAACGGAAACAGACAAGTGACTCATCATGGTAAGCAGGAAACAGTGCACATCTCACACTGTGTAGGAATTAATTCCATGTGACTGGGATTAAGTGTTATAGGGGCTGGATCACCACATGTGGCCATAATAAGGATTAATGAATGTTCATTAATCTATGATTAGAGGTTGAAGGTAGCAGTTCCAGCCTGATTTTGTGTAATAGAAGTTAATGATACAGGTTATTTATATGTGACTGTTAATTATTACTTTGTTGCCTTGACAATGCAAATATGCAAACAGTGTCAGATAACCACACTAATCCATGGAGCCCATAGTACTGTGAATTATGCAGGAATGTTCATTGAAAGGCCACAAACCTGTTGGGTCAAGTTGTTAAGAAATCTCAGTAATTTTGCACCTCTCCCATGTATGAGGTAGTGACTAACATTTTGGTCGACATGACGATCACTTGGATCAGGCGAAGAACTGCAACAAAACAATTGTATACAATTTGCATCACAATATGATGTGTTAAGGCATAATGCATAACTAATTTAAGCAATTAACACGAAGAATAAAGCCCTTTATTTAACTGGACACTGCATTTAAGTTTATGTTAAAAAGTTTTTTTGATCTTGCCATATTGTGCTTATTTAATAACCATTCAATTATGATAAATCATCCATTATAACATAAGATGCATATCTGACATGTAATTTTATGTAAACCATGTAAGTATTTTGGTACCTTGTTTGATGAGATGGATTGACAGAAGCCTCTCCGACACCTTTAACCAACTCAAATGAAGCATATTTAAATTCCTCCATGTTCTACACAACAAACATTGTGAAGAAATACACTTAACACTGGAACAGTGCACAGAAACGTGGATCACATAGATTTAGGACAGAATATAGGAGGAAAATAGTGGCAGGGAATCAGATGTTTAACACAAGACATCAACATTTATACAGGGCAGCCAATACATACTTATAATTGTGTTTATACCAGATATCATGGTTTTTAACACTCTGTAACTGCAGAAAAGTCTTGCAACAATTTTTCAAAACAATATTATGTAAAACTGTGTCGAAAACATCTATGAACACCCATCTAGAAACAATAAATCCAGTTTTAAATTTAATAGAATAAAAGTCTTATGCAGTAGTTTCTTACACACGAAAAGTGCACAAATTAATGTCTACTGCTATGAATCACTTGAAATTTCTGCACCTCAGCCGAAAACCTTAACTGGAAACAATGGAAAGGAACCAAACAATCAACAATGGGGTGAATCATAATTTCTCATTCTTGTGAACTGTTCAGTGAAAAGTAAATGAGTTACAGAGAAATAACTACAATTTATCAAAAAAGTAATTATTTCCCATTGCTTTGATAGACAATGCACATTGTGAGCAAACAAACAATGGAGTTGACAGTAAATCCCAACATTAAACCAATGTTGGCCTATACTGCAAACAGTTTAAAAGGTAAACATTTGATGTCTGGCACTGACAGAAGCAGAATAACTAACTTTTGTGGTTGAAGCGAAAACACTGTGTCAACCTCCCCCATGGAGCAAGGCCTATTTGCTCAAATTTTTGTGGTTGGCCAATATAAGGTAGTTTGGCAGACTAAACAGAACATATCTAGTGTCACACTAAAATGCTGTTTTTACAAACTGATTAAAGCTGAATTTTTTTAAACGGATACCTTGCAATATATAAACCACCTTCAAAGATTTTTTACAGTTTGAAAGAAATTCATGATTGCAACACGCAACTACTTCTTTCATTTGATAAAGTATATTTACAAACAATGATATTTATGTACATGAAACAGCACTTTAAAATTATCTTTTCTAGGTGAATTTCTAAATGTACTGCATACTTGACAATTATGAAACACTGAACAAGATGGAAAGTTGATATCCGTTGAGGAAATGGGGTTTTACATGTCACACCCCACGGCACGGTGCCACATCATCATTCATTTACATCCTATGTACATTCACTTGCTCCAGGAAAATATTTAAACACACTGCTGTAACTTACAACAATAACTGAAGACCCCACTAAAACTACATTTAAACTTCAAAAGCCAGGTTCAAGAAATGATTGCAACCAAAGGTATCTAAATCAACAAAATGAATAAATAACTTGGGATGCCATTAATATTCCACAGAAACTGACAATGCTTAAAGGACAAAAGTGAAAAGATTTTTTTTAAATAAATCCGCTAACAAAATCAGAGGCTTGTTGCTTCAAACCTACACCAATTTGCTGCTGCAGTGAAAAAGATAATGCCTGATTCTCATACAGTTAATGAGCATGACTAAATACCATGCAAATAATACATGCACATTCCAAGCATGCAATGAATTTACATAATCATACTTACATAATGTTGTGCAAAGAAACATGACAGCACCTTCCTATGAAGCAGGCACCTGGATTCCGGTATCTTGAAATGTGAGGCAACTACATGGCAGTTTATTACATTATACTGCTAACATACTGCCACAAACCATCCTAACAAAACAAAACAAGTTTTTCATGTTACATTTTAAAGTATGATTGGTATACAGTAGCAAACTGAAGCCAAACCAAAATACAAAATTAGTGTTCAGAAGACAAACACAAGTTTGGTGACAATGTTTTCATTACCTTGAAATATAAAATTAAACAAGACCAAAAATAAAATACATAATCAATCGAGTGAAACTCATTGGCACTAAAATTGCCTTAAGGTTTTTATTTTCCAAGTCCTGCTGTAAACATCAACATGAAACTATTTCCCAGCCTTAAGCACCAGCTCTTAAAGGAGGTGAAACCAGAATGACTCCATCCCCACGAACAAACAACATCTGAATATTCCGTTTGGTTTGCTTGTAAATTTCTTCGTAAGTCTCTTCATCGATTTCCACAAGTGTGACAGTTTCTTCGACGTCCCCAAGAACCATGTTGAGATGTTGATCGTAGGCATGAAGTCGACCTCTAAGCTCTCTTTCATTTCGCATTTTCACATAAACACGTTCATCGAGACTGAGTCGAATGAGGTCGAGGGGCTCTTCAACAGCTTGTAGTATCGGTGCTTGTTGTTGGTCGTCATCTTCGGCCATGGTGGTTAATGAAGAATTAAGTATATACTAAATGCAAATTGCTGAAATTGAAGTGTAAACATTAGAAACTAGCTCATAAACCGAAGTTAACAAATTCTATTTCATCAATTCCAAGAAAAACATTCTATATATACAATGGCATCCACAGTTCAGTTTACACAAAAATGTGCGTATCTGCATGACAGAAGAATCCAGGCAGAAAAAGCTAAACTTAGTGATTTAAAAACTGGCAGGTTGTATGCGGAAACACATCAGACCAAATGTCTCACAGCTGCCAACTCTGGTATATTAGACTGGAGGGACCACGGTTGCATATTATTTCATTCCTTGTGTTCCATTTATAAACCCGTGATTGGAAAGAATGCATATTTTCGCAATTTTATGAAAAATATCAGTTTGTCCACGCAAAATCCGCGAAATCGACGCTTACCAGAAAAAATCCACCGCGCAAACTACACACTTTTTAATCTGGACCGTACGTAAATTATTTGAACAAACCTTACTAAAAGCTACTTTATGTAAACACATTATAACCAAACGACCATTAAACGGGTAAAACAGTCTGCAAAAACGTAGTTTTCTGGACATCTTTTCTCTTTTGGGCAAAAAAAACATCCAACAACATGGCGAGACTTGCTGAGTAATTGCTTTATGCCGCCAACAGACGTGACTGCTGAGTCATGACCTTTGAAAAATTGATTCGTAACAAAAAACCTTATTCTATCTTAGTAATTATTTTCTTGTTATATTGCAGTTAACAAAAAAATGAATGAATTGATGAATCAACATATTCGGCATCCAAGTATCACTCTAATATAATATGTGCACACTGCACAAAAACCGGCCCACACGATCAGGGAAATCCCCCTTTTTCTGATAATCCGCGCAAAAAGCTCCTTTTGATAAAGGACAAACTTACAAAATTTATTGACACAAGACATTTTGAATAAATTACTGATAAGACAACAATCACAACACAAAAAAATCCTTGAGAAATTTGCAAATTAAAGCAGCCTGCAAAATCTGTACACTGCAAAGCAGCATAACAAATCTATTCACAATATGTACACAGCATCAAAGTATTGCGAATAACAGGAGCACAAAAAAGTTTAATCAAAAATATACACAGGTTTTTAGCTACAGACATTAACAGCATAATGTGAAAACAATTACAAATTCATGAATAGCAGCTGTTTAAAACTCTGACTGACAATTGCTACAAATTAAATTTTCTCCTAATCAGGTACATCGCAAGTTCTGGAAATAAAAACTGTATCCAGGGAACCAACTTGTAAAAAAGGGGTGCCACAACTAATTCAGGGCATCCCTTGACCACTGCATTGACAACCCATTCTGCCACAAATTCAGGCTTCATTCCTGTGAGATATTCATTTGCAGGTTGGCCATAAACAGACCCATCACCTGTTGATAAAAACACTGTTATTTAGCTTCAAATATGCAAGCAGTTACATTTAATCTGTGACTCTTTTTTAACAGTGCATACACAAAGTCCTTGTTTTATCCCAACAAAGTCATGTTTAAAGGCACAAATTTAAAAAAACACTTTTAGTATTTGTTAATCAGCTATATACCTTTCAGGGCATTTTGGGAGATATTAGTGTTGATATATCCAGGATTTACACATGTAACTTTGATGTTATACTGGTGCACTTCAGGACGAAGAGAATCGTAAAATCCTTGAACAGCATGTTTAGATGCAGAATATGCTGATCGAAATGGTATAGCAACAGTATTCTACAATAATACAAATGTGTTAAATTAGTGAGTAAAAAATTTGTGAAAAAATAATGTCAACATTATGATAAAATTATAGTAACAAGGATAACAAGGCAAGCCAACATGGCACTGAACCTTAAATTATTTTTGGAAAGATACTTAGACAACAAAATGCATACTTACAAAAGTTGTATAATATGTACTTTTTCCTCATGCAAATCATAATGACCCACAACCAAACTACAGGACTTTGTGGGGTTGTAATTACATTTTTTATGACTCATAATTTGTTTAGTAGTTTAGAAAAAGTGTATGTCACTATATCAACCAATATTTTACACTTACAGTTTGCAAAATAGGCAATTTATCATACACACCTGAATACTACCAATGCCAACAACATGTCCAGAGCCTTGTGCTACCATAAAAGGTAATACAGCTTTTGTGACGGATACTGGCCCAAAGATGTTTACATCAAAAACATGCTGATAGACATCAATTTTTGTTGTTAGAGCCAATTCTTTGTTTCCAATTCCAGCATTGTTTACAAGAATGTCAATTCTGTTGCCACAAAGTGCTGCAACCTCTCGAATGATATCAGGAACATTTTCCACATCTGAAACATCCAAGGCATGCACAATAGACGACAAATGTTCGTCTTTTCCAGAAACCGGATAAACTTCTTCAAGTTGAGTCTGCACTTGCTTTAATCCCTCCAGGTTGCGTGAGCACAAAATAACTTTGCACCCATACTTTCGGAAAGCAAAGCAACAAGCTTTACCCAATCCAGAACTGGCACCAGTTATTAAAACAACTTTTCCTTTTAGCTTCTTTAGCTTTTGTCCTTCACTTGGTGCTCGAATGTATAAATAAATGGCTCCACCACTCACCAAGATCAACAAAATAGTGCAAAACACACTAATTAACATATTTTATAAACCTATAAGCATAAAAACTTGCCCAATCATAACTTTTGTGCTATCACTAAAACTGTGTATTAGGTTTTTTTAAGTATACACATGTCCTAATGCCAGCATCATTGCCATCGTATAGCCCAGTTATTAGGATTTTGCCAACAAGACTGACTGAATTCTCTACCGAATTGTGCGGTAACAAATTGGTGGGTGCCTCAATTGTAGGCATAGAGTCTAGTAGGGCTCTAGGCCAGTGGTTCTTAACCTTCAGCCTTGTTCTCCCCCAAACTGTAAACAGGTTTCATACCAAAAGCAATTGTGTTTTTGTCGATCTACGTAAATAAGCTACTTAACTAAACACTGCATGACTGCAACACGATAAAAACAATATACATATCATTTTAAGCTTGCTTATTTAAACTAAAAAAATACGGGACCAATAAACGGTTTGTGACGAAAAATATAAATCATCACAAAAGGTATAGGACATTAAAGTCACTACCAAAAACGAAGTTTCGGTATAGAGCTTGCGCCCCCCCATGAGAATTGGTTGACCTCCCTGATTAAGAACCACTGGTCCAGGCATTGAAGGTATCGTAGGCATTGAGTCTAGGCATCGCAGGCATTGAGTCTAGGCGTTGTAGGAATTGGGTCTAGGCATGTAGGCATTGCATGCATTTACGGCATCGTAGACATTGTTGGCATTGACTTGTTTAACAAGTTTAAAACTCCATACTTTTTAAACTGTTACTGCTGGAACTTGTCGACAACCCAGTAAACAGTACCAATGCAGTCCTTATTCACAACGCTTTGGTTGCCTTAGCACGTAGTATCGTATTCACTGGCTATTATGCATAATGTCTACAATGCCTACACTATACTTTATTATCCATACTGCCTCATGCCACTGGTTTCGACTTCGCGTCATCAATATGTGTGACGTCACATAATGCTCCAGGTGAAAATTGGATGAAAATGCATTGGTTCAGTTAGTTTTTTTACTAAAACGCGTATAGCGTGGCCCTAAATCCATTTGTGGGAAACTTTTACGTTTAGGCAAAGTGGAAATTGTCGATCAATTTCGTTTTTAGTGATTTTGGTACTTCTAAGAATATATATATTCTTCGACAATTTTTGCTTTGCCTAAACAAACATGTTTTTCCCAAACGATGATTTACCGCAGCACTACACACGTTTAATTGAAGAACTTCTATCTAAACCAATGCATTTTCCGCCATCTTTACCTACAGAATTGTGACGTCAGACCCATTGATGACGCCAGGTGGAAACCATGAATATGGGCATCTGGTTTTCATACTTCTACGGGGGCAGCAATATTGTGACGTTTTTATCGTGGGGGCGCTCCCCTTGACTACAGGCCTATATGACGTCAACTGCTTTGTTAAAAAACAGAAGCTTAACAATTGCTTGTCTTATATCCATTGTGCAGGGATTTCGGCTGGTCATAATTCAAATATTTTGTTTTGTTTAAACTTGTTTTTTTGAAGCCGCTTTTAGCTTCAACACTTACACCAAGTAGCTAGTTATCTCGCTTGATCTCGACGATCATGCCATTGGTCTCACAGATGAGAAAGGATCTCGGTTTTGGTCTTAGACCGAACTTTTAGGTCCAAGCACATAAACCATCGGTGTTGATGTTGGATCTTCGGCAATGGAAGTCTCTCAATCAATCGCGTTGGACATACATAACTTCTGAGCTAAATAACTGGAGAAAGGAAATAAGATTGGTCCGCTATAATATCCTAACCCAAAGTGAAACCCTTTGTTGCATCAGTGCACAAAGGCTTCAGCAGGTATATGGCCGAAAACTCTCACTGTACCAACCTTCGGCTGAAAAATATAGCTTAAAAATAAATTCTTTTTATAAACACAACACTAAAGCATAAAAAGGAAAAATACTCAATATAGACCAAACTACATAAAATTGATAAGCTTTGTCCAACACGCATATGTGCAAATAACAACGAAGTATTACATACAATGTAATATTACTTATACCTGATGAAGCGAGAGGTACTCGCGAAAGCTAGTGTGCATTTTTGAATACGAAAGTCAGTCTTTTTGAAGAGTGCCAAATCAGGAGAATTTAGTTCGTGTATATACAATGTGTATTTTATGCAATGTTAAGTTTCATTACATTGTTGTACACGAAATCTTTTCGTTTTCAAACATTGTTTGAACTCTTGAAGTTGTTTTTACACTTTTCAATCCTCTCCCTCTTTTCCTCTTCAGTTAGGTCTGTTGCGATTCCGTAAACCTCGATAGCCCTTTCATAAAACTTTCTACTATCATGCAGTCGATCTGTTTCTCTGTATACAACACCAAGGTTGTTTGACAAAGCTCCAAACACATCATGTTTTAATGAGTTGTCACCAAACTGTTTTTGCATCATTTCAAGTCCGAGTTTAATTGTGTTTTCTCTCGAAGAATGATCTCCGATTAAATGTTGACTGACTTCAATTCTGTGCAAACACAAAGCTTGACTCAAACATGCAACTTCCTTTTCCACTTTTTTAATATTTTGTATTTTGAGTCTCATCTTTTCCATTAGTGGAATCACGTGATCACCAACTATTCGTTTGTTTTTCAATTTTTGATTCCGATCTGATGTTTTCATCAAATCATCACACGTCAGCTTTAGACCACCCACACAATCTCTCAGACCCTCCGCTCCTTCCCACCCATCGCATTTTTCATAAAGTTCAGATGCAATATCGTAATAAGAAATTGATTCCAAGCAGTTCCCCTCTTCTCTGTTTTCATCTCCAGTTATTTTTATATCTACCGCTGTTTTTCCAAGACCTTCAAATGACCTTGAAAGTTGGTTTCTTGTTTCATTAGCTTCCAAATATTTCCCTTCTTTCAACAAATCAACGTAATTTGCTAACGGAGTCATATCCATATGTTCATCTAAAACAAAAAACAACTAATGATAACCTTCTTCAGAGGAACCAAATGTCGACTTAGGTTGCTCAACCATAGAATACTACAACAGTATTCTATGCTCCAACTAACCTACAATTATTTGTCTGCTGCAATGTTATCTGTTTTTGTTCTCTGCATCATTTGATTCACCACATAATCGAATCAGACATATCAAAGGAGAAGGCGCTTTCTAGCCTTCTAATAGGCTTACGACGACCAAACAACATTAAAACGATGCAGTAGTGCGGTGCAAAACGCACCATTTGGATACCTCTGTCCGGGACATTTTTTTCTTTTTTCAAACACAAAGTTCATCACAAAAAGCGATTTACCTCTGCACTACACGTGTTTAGATGCATTTTTAGCCAATCTTTACCTGCAGCATTGTAAAATTTAGAACTTCTTTTTACCTAGTGTTTTGTATATTTTTGCATGTCATCAGTCAGAACGTTGTCTATTTTAATCCTAATGCACTGGAAATATACTTCAAACCTCACCAATATTCCCACAGTTTAAAATCCACATACATTGAAGTACCTGTTTCCTGCAGTGTTATGGAGTTGCTTTCTGCACTTGACTGTTGGCTATGAGTTGCATCAGCAGAGGTGGCTGCACCCTTCTCCAAAGTGCTTCTGGTTTGCTCTAAAAATTTCGATCTACTTTTACAATTACACAACAAGCATATAAGAATGAAAAACATTTATTGTGTGTTAATGATCAAATTTAACCTTAATTTTATGCAATGTACTACAATTGTAAGCAAAATATATACACAATACACCAAACAAAAATATTCATAACATAGTTTTAAACAGTACAAACAATACTTAGTAGTTAGATGCACTATCATAGTTTTCAGAATCAGCGCATATCACACATTACTTGTTACAAGATACTTATATAAAACAACAGATTTAACACATATTCTGTCATAGTGGTGCAACATATTTTTATTACTGCACTCTTACCTTTGCTACTAATGTTGGTAAAACTAACATTTCCATGTACACATGAGCTAATAAAAACCTTAAACCAGTATATTTAGCATTGCTTAAATTGTACAATTTCACATGCAAAATGACATCTTGTGATAATATTTTGTGAGTGTATTGTCACAAGTTATACTGGAAGATCAGTGAGTGTAATGTTGTGATGATACTTTTATTAAAGAAGAAGGATTCTTGTTGACAATGGATCATACTAACCATTTATCGTACTTGGAGATATGCTTTTATAACAATTACTTTTAGCAGACCATTACTGTGCAATACAGTTGCTGGGTTGGTAACTGACACAAACATGCCTCATAAAGTTAAGTTACAAGATATTGTCCATTGTAGTTTTTCATGAAAAATATTGTCTACTCATTGCAAGATTTTTTGTTTGCTGACTTTTTTACTTTATTCCAGCAATATTGTACCTGTTTGTTTTTGGAATTTGGATCCATCACAATGTTGTGTTTGTTCAATTCTTGTCTCAGATGATGGCTGATGCTGTGTCCTGTCATCAAGATATCTTGGGTGACTTTCATTACTTCCTTTTTCAAAAAAATCTTCAAATACATAAAGATTGGTATTTACGCTCAGGCCTGACTTGCGTGACAATTATGAACAATACAAACAACAATGCTTTTGTAGTGAAAACTGTCTTTCAATACCTTTACTGTAATATCATAATTTAAACAACAATAACTTAATGAATTTGAGAAATTTAGCATCAAAAGTTCCTCCACCTTTTAGCTGATGTAGAGTTTTTGTTGAGCCTGATGATGATTGAGGTTGTGTATCATCATCTTCTTGTCTGTGGTGATTTTCAGTATCTCCTGCTTAGAGGGGAATTGTTGAAATTAACAATTATGCTTATATGTACAGTGATGAGGTCACAAAATGAGAAAAATTGCCTAATTTTGTTTCTGTTCTAGGCATTGTTAGCACAGAAGTAGTATTATAGTTTCACAACTACACAATGAGCATATTAAGTATGAAAAACATTTATTCTGTGTTGATGATCAAATTTTAACCTTTATAAGCAATCTACTGTTAACTGTAAAATAGGCACAAAATAGGCACAAAGAACCATTCGCTTACTATGATCTGTTGATAACATAGTTTCAAATAGTACAAACAATATTTAGTAGTTAGATGCACTGGCATAGTTGTCAAAATCAGTGCAAATCTGCACATTGATTGTAAAACAGCAGTTTTGACACAAAGTTTTTTATGTTGGCAAAACTTGGAATTTGTTAATAATAATAATGTTGGTAGCATTAACATTTCCCTGCACTCCTACTATACTTTCATCAGATACTTTTGAGTCATGCAAAGATGTATTTTGGATCTGATCAGATTTCTCTACATACACAAAAAAATTTACAAACTAAGGCAAGTTATCACTATTAAAATTTATAAGGTTTTATAGTTTCTGATGTGGTCCATCTGCTTTGTACCCATGTAATGTAGAACTAATGGCTTAAAGGTTGATCATCTGTTTCAGTATGCTTCCACTTCTGACCAGCCCAAGTTGAACATGTCTTATTGTTACAGTTTACATTTTATTTGCCACATTTTCAGCATATCCAAATTTACCACACTACTTGCATTTTGGCTTGATCTTAATTCATATCACCTTTTCAATCACCCGAGCAAATTGAATTCTTAAACAAACTAATGAATTTAATTCATTGAACTATACATAGGAGTATAGAATTACAGCAATATTTATTACTTCTATACAATACCGGTTTCATTTAGGGATGCAGAGCCAACATCTGATTCCTGTTGTTGAGTTCTTTTTGTGACGGATGGTGATTGAGGTTGAGAAAGGTCACCTTGTTGGCCAGTGTGACTTTCAGCACTAGCAGTTGACAAGGAATCTAGAAGCACGTACATTTTTATTATATTGTTAAACTTGATACATAAATGCATCACAAAATATTGCTGGAAATATGTAAGTTTAGTTAAACCATTTCATCAGTCAGCATATTGACTATTTTAATCTTAATGCACTGGAAATTTATTTCAAACGTCAGCAATATTCCCACAGTTTAAAAGTCACATACATTGAAGTACCTGTTTCCTGCAATGTTCCCTTTATGGAGTTGCTTTCTACGCTTGATTGTTGGCTATGAGTTGCATCAGCATAGGTGGCTGCACCTTCCTTCAAAGTGCTTCTAGTTTGCTCTAGAAATTTCGATCTACTTTTACAATTACACAACAAGCATATAAGAATGAAAAACATTTATTGTGTGTTAATGATCAAATTTAACATTAATTTTATGCAATGTACTACAATTGTAAGCAAAATATATACACAATACACCAAAGAAAACTATTCATAACATAGTTTCAAACAGTACAAACAATACTTAGTAGTTAGATGCACTATCATAGTTTTCAGAATCAGGGCATATCACACATTACTTGTTACAAGATCTTATATAAAACAACAGTTTTAACACGAATTCTGTTATAGAGGTGCAACATATTTTTATTACTGCACTCTTACATTTGCTACTAATGTTGGTAAAACTAACATTTCCATGTACACATGAGCTAATAAAAACCTTAAACAAGTATATTTAGCCATTGGTTAAATTGTACAATTTCACATGCAAAACGACATCTTGGGATAATATTTTGTGAGTGTATTGTCACAAGTTATACTGGAAGATCAGTGAGTGTAATGTTGTGATGATACTTTTATTAAAGAAGAAGGATTCTTGTTGACAATGGATCATACTAACCATTTATCGTACTTGGAGATATGCTTTTATAACAATTACTTTTAGCAGACCATTACTGTGTAATACAGTTGCTGGGTTGGTAACTGACACAAACATGCCTCATAAAGTTAAGTTACAAGATATTGTCCATTGTAGTTTTTCATGAAAAATATTGTCTACTCATTGCAAGATTTTTTGTTTGCAGACTTTTTTACTTTATTTCAGCAATATTGTACCTGTTTGTTTTTGGAATTTGGATCCATCACAATGTTGTGTTTGTTCAATTCTTGTCTCAGATGATGGCTGATGCAGTGTCCTGTCATCAAGATATCTTGAGTGACTTTCAGTACTTCCTTTTTCAAAAAAATCTTCAAATACATAAAGATTGGTATTTACGCTCAGGCCTGACTTGCGTGACAATTATGAGCAATACAAACAACAATGCTTTTGTAGTGAAAACTGTCTTTCAATGCCTTTACTGTAATATCATAATTTAAACAACAACAACTTGATGAATTTGAGAAATTTAGCATCAAAAGTTCCTCCACCTTTTAGCTGATGTAGAGTTTTTGTTGAGCCTGATGATGATTGAGGCTGTGTATCATCATATCCTGGTCTGTGGTGATTTTCAGTATCTCCTACTTAGAGGGGAATTGTTGAAATTAACAATTATGCTTATATGTACAGTGATGAGGTCACAAAATGAGAAAAATTGCTTAATTTTGTTTTTGCTCTAAGCATTGTTAACACAGAAGTAGTATTATAGTTGAACAAATACACAATGAGCATATTAAGAATGAAAAGCATTTATTTTGTGTTTGTGATCAAATTTTAACCTTTTTAAGCAATCTACTATAACTGTAAGTAAAATAGGTACAAAATGGGCACAGAGAACCATTCACTTACTATGATCTGTTAATAAAGTAAGTTCCAAATAGTACAAAAAATATTTATTAGTTAGATGCACTGGCATAGTTGTCATAATCAATGTAAATCTGCACATTGATTGTAAAAACAGCAGTTTTGACACAAAGTTTTTTATGTTGGTAAAACTTGGAATTTCTTACCTTTGTTACTAATGTTTGTAACATTAACATTTCCCTGCACTCCTACTATACTTCCATCAGATACTTTTGAGTCAAGCAAAGATGTATTTTGGATCTGATCAGATTTCTCTACATACACAAAGAATGTACAAAGGTGTAATAAGACTAAGGCAAGTGATCACCATTAAATTATATGAGGTTTTATAGTTTATGGTGTGGTCCATCTGCTTCTACTTATGTAATGTAGAACTAATGGCTCAAATGTTGATCATGTGTTTCAATATGCTTCCACTTCTGACCAGCCCAAGTTGAACATGTCTTATTGTTACAATTTACATTTTATGTGCCACATTTTTAGCATATCCAATTTTACCACGCTACTTGCAGTTTGGCTTGATCTTAATTCATATCACCTTTTCAATCACCCGAGCAAATTGAATTCTTAAACAAACTGATCAATTTAATTCATTGAACTATACTCAGGAGTATAGAATTACAGCAATATTTATTACTTCTATACAATACCGGTTTCATTTAGGGATGCAGAGTCGACACCTGATTCCTGTTGTTGAGTTCTTTTTGTGTCGGATGATGATTGAAGTTGAGCAAGGTCACCTTGTTGACCAGTGTGACTTTCAGCACTAGTAGTTGCCAAGGAATCTAGAAGCACATATATTTTTATTGTATTGTCAAACTTGATACATAAATGCATCACAAAATATTGTTGGGAATATGTTATTACTGTATATGAATCTACATGACGTTTAGTTAAACCATTTCATCAGTCAGCATATTGACTATTTTAATCTTAATGCACTGGAAATTTATTTCAAACGTCAGCAATATTCCCACAGTTTAAAAGTCACATACATTGAAGTACCTGTTTCCTGCAATGTTCCCTTTATGGAGTTGCTTTCTACGCTTGATTGTTGGCTATGAGTTGCATCAGCATAGGTGGCTGCACCTTCCTTCAAAGTGCTTCTAGTTTGCTCTAGAAATTTCGATCTACTTTTACAATTACACAACAAGCATATAAGAATGAAAAACATTTATTGTGTGTTAATGATCAAATTTAACATTAATTTTATGCAATGTACTACAATTGTAAGCAAAATATACACAATACACCAAAGAAAACTGTTCAAAACATAATTTCAAACAGTACAAACAATATTTAGTAGTTAGATGCACTATCATAGTTTTCATAATCAGAATATATCTACACATTACTTGTTACCAGATCCTATATAATACAATAGTTGACACAAATTCTGTCGTAATCAAGATATTTTCATAACAGCACTCTTACCTTTGTTACTAACGTTGGTAAAACTAACATTTCCCTGTACTCTTTCTGTTTTTCCTTCAGATATTTTTGAGTCATGCAAAGATGTATTTTGAATCTTAACAGATTTCTCTGCAAACACATGAGCTATTAAAAACCCTAAACTAGTGTATTTAGGCATTGGTTAAATTTTGTACAATTTCACATGAAAAATGAGATCTTGTGATAATATTTTGTGAGTGCATTGTAAATTGCAAGTAATATTGGACGAGTTCATCATTAGTGAGTATAATGTTGTGATAATACCTTGAAATAATAAAGAAGAAAGACACTTGTTTACAATGGATCATACTAACCATTTATCGTACTTGGAGACATGCTTTCATAACAATTACTTTAAGCAGACCATTACTGCGTAATACAGTTGCTGGGTTGGTAACTGACACAAACATGCCTCATAAAGTTAGGTTACAAGATATTGTTCATTGCAGTATTTTTGATGAAAAATATTGTCTACTCATTGCACAAAATTTTGCTTGGATGTTTTGCAAATAAGATTTTTTGTTTACTTTATTTCAGCAATATTGTACCTGTTTGTATTTGGAATTTGGATCCATCACAATGTTGTTTTTGTTGAATTCCTGTCTCAGATGATGGCTGATGCAGTGTCTTGTCATCAAGATATCTTGGGTGACTTTCAGTATTTCCTTTTTCAAAAAAATCTTCAAATACATAAAGATTAGTATTTAAGCTCAGACTTAGCTTACGTGACTATTATGAGCAATACAAACAACAATGCTTTGTAGTGAAAACTGTCTTTTTTTCCTAATTACAGCAACACATTTACTGTAATATCATAATTTAAACAACTATAACTAAGTGAATTTGAGAAATTTAGCTTCAAAAGTTCCTCTACCTTTTATCTCATGTAGAGTTTTTGGTGTGCCTGATGATGATTGAGGCTGTGTATCATCATCTCCTTGTCTGTGGTGATTTTCAGTATCTCCTACTTAGAGGGGAATTGTTGAAATTAACAATTATGCTTATATGTACAGTGATGAGGTCATAAAATAAGACAAATTGCCTAATTTTGTTCTGTTCTACACATTGTTAACACAGAAGTAGTATTATAGTTGAACAACTACACAATGAGCATATTAATGATGAAAAACATTTATTGTGTGTTTGTGATCAAATTTTACCCTTTTCAAACAATCTATACTAAACTGTAAGTAAAAAAGGCACAAAATGGGCACAGAGAACCATTCGCTAACTATGATCTGTTAATAACATAGTTGCAAATAGTACAAAAAATATTTATTAGTTAGATGCACTGGCGTAGTTGTCATAATCAATGAAAATCTGCAGGTTAATTGTGAAAACAGCAGTTTTGACGCAAAGTTTTTTATGTTGGTAAAACTTGGAATTTCTTACCTTTGTTACTAATGTTTGTAACATTAACATTTCCCTGCACTCCTACTATACTTCCATCAGATACTTTTGAGTCATGCAAAGATGTATTTTGGATCTTAACAGATTTCTCTGCATACACAAAGAATGTACAAAGGTGTAATAAGACTAAGGCAAGTGATCACCATTAAATTATATGAGGTTTTATAGTTTATGGTGTGGTCCATCTGCTTTGTACTTATGTAATGTAGAACTAATGGCTTAAATGTTGATCATGTGTTTCAATATGCTTCCACTTCTGACCAGCCCAAGTTGAACTTGTCTTATTGTTACAATTTACATTTTATGTGCCACATTTTCAGCATATCCAATTTTACTACAATATTTGCATTTTGGCTTGATCTCAATTCATATCATCTTTTCAATCACCCTAGCTTCTATACAATACAATACCGGTTTCATTTGGAGATGCAGAGCCAACACCTAACTCTCGTTGTTGAGTTCTTTTTGTGTCAGATGATGATTGAGGTTGAGCAAGGTCGCCTTGTTGGCCAGTGTGACTTTTAGCACTAGTAGTTGGCAAGGAATCTAAAAGCATTTACATTTTTATATTTTGTTAATCTTGAAAATATAAATGCATCACAAAATATTGTTGGAAATATGTTAGTAGTGTACATTAATTTATCAACGTTTAATTAAACTTTGATAAAGTATTGCTGTATGGCACATGAAATGTCAGCAAAATAGGGTGCGTTAATTTATGCCAAAAATACAGTCCTGTCTACATTGTAGCATGCCTGGCAGCAAAAGTAGCTCAATGAAAGATTTTGTAATGCAGCAAATAGACAGTTGGCTTCTCAAACTTTTTGATTATTTTAAGAGCAAAAGTCCTACCTAGATTATCAATATTTGTAATGCTAACATTTCCTTGGACTCCAGCTATGCTTCCTTCAGATAAATTTGAATCTTTCAATAATGTTTTTTGATGGCTTTTAGAATCACCTGTATGCATAAATGTTGTGCATTTGATTAACCAACATCAAAAGTTACGGCCAACACTATGTGATATTAGTACATCTAAGCACCAACATGTACACATACAAAACTTGTACTCATTGGACATTAAAAAAACTATTTTTTTAGTTAACTTATATGCTACCATAGCAGATGAAAGAACCACTATGCAAATGGTTTATTTTTTTCATTACCTACCTGATGATGAATCCTTTTCTTCTGCTTTCGTAGATTCTGCCAGTATAAACAAAATATCAGATATGTTAATAAAAATAGACAACTAACAGGAAAAATTTCTTGATATTAAGTGTTGGGGTAAAATCCACAAAATCAGTTGAACAACCATAAATAGAAATGATATCAGATTTGTGAAAATAGAAATAGAGATAACATCCAGCAGCAGAATAAATATTTTTACTTTCTGAAAGACAATACCGCTTTCTTTTGGAGACTTGGATCCAACATTCTGCTCTTGTTGAGTTTTTGTAGTGGAGTTTGATGGTTTAAGTTGTGAATCATTATCTCCTTGACTGGCATGACTTTCAGCACTTCCCAGTTGCAGAGACTCTACACACACACAAATATTTTGTGCAGTTTATATAAAAAAATACTTTTATTTTTTTTATCACTAGAAAAGTAATACCACAAAACATTAAATATTGGTCAGATTTCTGGTTCTATAACCATCATGCTTTTGTTCTTCCTTTGAAGCAAGAAACAAAAAAATTTTATTAAAAGATGAATCATAGTTTTTTGCCAAATTGCTTGCCTACCTATTCTTCCTTAAAACCTCAGTATTATATAATATGCAGTAGTGTGTAGCTTTAACATGATTGCTGTTGTAAATATGACTTTGCTCTTACTTAGTGTACCAATTTTGGTAATAGTAACATTGCCCTCCACCCCTGCTATACTTCCTTCAGATAGCTTAGAGTCGCTCAACAACTTATTTTGTGGGTTTCCATGATCATCTGCATGCACACATGTCACAAATTCAAATAAACAACATAAAAAGTTATGACCGATACAAAAATTAGTTTGCAGTGGAGACATCAAATTTATTATGGTATAAAATCTTAATTTTTGTGCCACTCCTCCAGGTGTCTCACTATTACTACACATACATGTTTTTTATTGGACATTCAAAGACAAATATAAGCAAATTTGTCCAAATAATATAACACAAGTATGTTAGGTTTATGTGCATTACCCACAGTATTGCTGACACACAGCAGTTTTTCAAGTTACCAAACTGTGACTCTTTCTTAACTCTTTTGCTATTTGAGGTTACCAAAAAACCTGATAATCATACTCAAGCAACCAGACATATTTTTGTACTCACATTTTTAAGTCAAAGTTTGGCAAACAATTGAGTAACCCTATGTCTATATTTGTTTTGTGACAAGTTTATGAAAATTTGAATTCAAATCATATATATTAACAATTTTATTTATTTCTTACTAGGCTACCTGCTTTGTTTTTAGACCCAGGTTCATTCCCTTGCTGTTGTTGAGTCCCTGTTGTGTCAGATGATGTTTCAGGTTTAGACAGTTGATCTTGTTGTCTGGAATTACTTTCAGTATTTGCCACATGCATTGATTCTGAATAAACATGAATACTTAAAGTTAAAATTTATGTATATTTCTTTAACTTAAACATATACATGCAAAAAAAACGATTTGATGAAAACCTAAAATATCCAGTGAATAATAAACAATCAAACTAAAAACATTTTGTTGAGTAAACACTACATATGAAGTTGCTTTAAACAAAACAGTTTACCTATGTTTTCAATCTGGAGTAGAGTAACATCACCCGTGACTCCAGCAATACTCCCATCAGATAACATGGAGTCATCACATGATGTAGGTTTTGAAGTGACAGATTGCTCTATATGCACAAAAAATAAAAGATTAAACAACATTTCAGGATATTAGCAATATAATAATTTACAAGATTCGTCATCAATCTACAAAGAAAGGTATTATACTTTTAATAGTACACTTTTAAATGCCTAATTTTGTACCACATTTTTAGAAAACCCACCTTTACTTCGAAGTGCACAGGCTTTGTTATTTATTCGACATGCTTGTCTAATTACACACTAACACAAAAACTTCTGAAAGTGCTGGAGATAATTTTATCCATATTACTTTAAAAAAAAAAGCAAAATCCCCTTTTTTTGATTATGTTTACGGAAAGTTGAATTAGAGCAATTTAAATACCAGCAAAAGTTGTACTACAGTACAATAATAAAGTTATACTACAATACAATAATATACTTGTTAGTTGTTGGGGCTTAATTTTATCACGTTTCTGTTGTAGAGGTTTTGTTCTACCATGTGATGATGGAACAAGGTCAACTTGCTGAATATCGTGACTTTCACCACCAGTAGGGATGGGACCTAAAGATAATTTTCTTCATTTTGTATATTCAAGTTTGTTACAGAAATGAATTATATGTATTGTAAGGCTTTCAAAGTAATTACATTGTGTTGTAAAATTTTATACAATAGCTTATTTGTAACATATTACAAAATAAACAATAACTTCTTGACACATTTTATCTTAACTGACATGAGGATGTTTGTAGAACTTGAGAAAGATTTCTACTGAATTCAATTTGATCTTTTTTTGTCTTCTCTGGTAAATCTGTAGCTGTCCTGGAAGTTCTGGCAGCACTTTCAAACAATTCATTGCTCTTGCGTAAGTAAATACAACCAAGGTTATGAGACAAAGTACCATATACATGATACCTTTCGGCATTTTTACCGAACTGTCTCTCCATCATTTTAAGACCAAGTTTAATTGTTTCTTCTCTGGACAAATATTTTCCAATCAAACCAAGGCAGTATTCAAAAAAATGCAAACATTTTACTGCAGATAAACATGAAACTTCATCTCCCACATTTTTCATGGTTACAATTTTCATTTTCATGTCTTGTATCATAGGGATGACATGACCACAAACAATTTGTCTGTTTTTAACATGTTGACTCGATCTTTCTAGCAAAGCTTCACATGTTTTTGTAAGTCCCCTTGCACATTTCTCCACACCCAAAGCGCCCTCATTGCCATTTAAACGTTCAAACTTATCTGATGCAAGGTCATAAAACAAAGTTGATTCCACAAACTGCTTTTCATCTCTTTTTGTGTCTCCAGTTCTTCTCAAATCATCAGCGGTTGAGCAAAGGCTTTCAGGTAAATTTGAAAATTCATACTTAGTATCAATTGCTTCAGAATACCTTTGTTCTTCCACCAAATCCACATATTTTCGAATGAGTACCTCAGCGTTATTCCCTAGGAAAGTAAGAAATAAATATTAACCCTTTTCAATACAACTTGCATTTCAATTTTTTGATACCAAATTTAACATTAAAACCTACACAAAGTCTATATCAGCTGCTAAGGTTGTGTTTGCACCACACTTTGCAGCTAAACCTACCTTACTTTAGAAATTTATTTTGTCACAGGAGTTAACCAGATTTAACCGTTGTCAAGGTTAACTGAGCTTTGGTATCCTATCCCACTTACCTGTCTGCTGGGCAATACCTGCAGGTATCCATTTGTATCTAGAAGTCATTTTGTTGTTTTCAATGAAATTTTAAGGACAGGCCATGTTATACATGCAACAAAAACACTGTTATCACACTAAGGTGCAAAAAAAGCTATGCATTATTAAGAAATACATGAAAATCTGAAAATGTCCTATTCCTTACATTTGTACACCTGCAGGAAATAGCAGATGTTCTTTTATCACAAACCAACATACAATTATTGGAATCTTCGTTTATTATAGTGGCGTTGTTAACTTCTTCTTCGACATCTCCTAAACGCCTTACACGTATTATGCTATTTGATATTGACGTTGGTCGGATTTAGGCAAGAACTTTTGCAGAAAACAAACCATGTTTAGTACCTTGTGGTGGCTTCGGTTGGCTGCCAGGGAAACCATAGAAATGTTAAGAGTGGATTCACAAACTACATGGGGAAAAATATAACAAAAATTCAAAAACAAGAAATTTGGCCCCTCATGTTAATAAACTGCTTTACTTTGTACCAAAACTTGCAAACAATTGTGTTATCGAAAGGAAAATGAGGGATGCATTGTATGGGGCGCCGTTTTGAAAAAAATTATCTTGCCGCAACATAGAGCTAAGTTGCGGCAAGATAGCTAAGTTGCGGCAACATAGAGCTAAGTTGCGGCAAGATAGCTAAGTTGCGGCAAGATAGCTAAGTTGCGGCAACATAGTGCTAAGTTGCGGCAATATAGCTAAGTTGCCGCAACTTAGCGCTATGTTGCGGCAAGATAGCTCTATGTTGCGGCAACTTAGCTATCTTGCCGCAACTTAGCACTATGTTGCCGCAACTTAGCTATAGAAATGATAAACGTAAACTGTTATCTGTGCATATTCTAGGGGCGACATCGGAAGCAAGTTGATGTGGAACATCTCAAGCAACTTTTGGTTCTAAGAATAAAATTTAGTGATATATGCCGATTGCTTGAAATATCCAGACCCACATTGAAACGAGTTATATGTGAATGTAATTTGGAAAAACCAACTTACAGGTATGGCAGGTGGAAATAACTTAGTTAAAGCTTTATTTAACTGGTGTATATCTATCCTCGTGCAGTTCAATATCAGATCAGGATCTTGACACCACATTACGAAATGTAAAAGGAAACCATCCTGCATCTGGGGAAGTTATGGTAAATGGACACCTTAAAGCACAGGGTATATTTGTACAAAGGAAAAGGCTTCGATCTAGTTTGCATAGAGTTGATGAAGAGGGAATAAAAGCACGACAACTTACAACCATTGCCAGAAGAAAATATACAGTTCCATGTCCTAACTACATTTGGCATATAGATGGCACTCACAAGTTAATTAGATGGAAGTTTGTCATTCACGCTGGAATAGATGGATACAGTAGGTTAATTACCTACTGCCACTGCTCAGATAACAATAAGTCAGTGACTGTTTTAAACTTGTTTGAAGAAGCTGTGGATAAATTTGGTTTGCCACTAAAAATTCGAAGTGATTTTGGTGGAGAAAATGTTCATGTGTGGAGGTATATGTATGAAAGAAGGCTTAACAGCAAATCTGTGGTTACTGGAAGTTCAGTGCACAATCAACGAATTGAGCGACTCAACAGAGATATTAATTCTCAAGTTGTGAATAGGTTTCACAATGAATTCTCATACCTTGAGGAGTGTCACATATTGGATATTATGAACTCTGTACATCTTTACTGTCTCCATTTTGTGTACAAAGATATCATAAACAAAAGGTTGGCGGAGTTTGTAACTGCAACAAACCACCATGTCCTTTCAACTGAAAATTATCAATCACCTTTGCAACTTTTTTACATGAATCGCCACCTATTACAGTTTCAGGCGCTAAACCCATTTGATGAAATTGATAATAGTGACATAATATACCCAAGTACTAGCAATGTTGATGTTGAAACAAATTTGTTACAATTGCCTGAAGGTGTATTACAAAACTTAAATGATGCAGTACGTCAAGAAAGTAACAGTATGAACAAATACAAGTGTGCTGTTGAATTTGTTAGTAACTATCTTGTTGAACAGTGAATGCTTTGTTTTTTTACTTTGACACTTGTTTAGTAGTTTTACATTACATGCATACCGTACTGCTTAATACATACATCACAAGTTTTCATGATTTATTTTGAAAATGAACAGAAAATATCGGCTGTATTCAAATTATTTAAAAACGATTCTGTAGCAGGTAAGATACGACAGTGTATGTAGTACTGAGGTATGTGGCAAATTGAGGCTAGCATACAATACAAATCAGAAAGTGTCAATGTTACTCATATTTTACAGTGGTTTTTTTACAATATGATAAGGCCACATTAACATTCAAATATATCCAGTACAGACACTCAATATCTTACAGAACATTATAGTTTTGGTCTTTAAAACAGTTTTAACAAACAATTGCTACACGCAAGGGGTTGTTATATGCTAGAAATTTAATTGTGTACATAGTCAAAAGAAATAAAGAACATGGAAGTAGTATAACTTTTCACAAATTTAATTAAATAGCTTGGTGACAATCACAGTTTGCAATAAACAAAACAACATTTAACAAACACTGCTCTCAGGCTATAGTGTACTAACATAAAACCAGTTCAAATGTACATCAGGTTATGTTTGAAAATGCTTTGAGGTACTTAATACTTATTGGTACATGGTAATTCACACTAGCCGAGGTAATGCATCCCATATACAACTGGTGTTCTTTGGGCATATCCAACCAAAATTATTCAATTGCTTTAAACTTTCCCAAAGCGGGGCGAACTGGAAATGCCAAATTCCATTTTGCTTTTGAAAGTGTCATAATCCTTATGTCCCATGGGAATGCTGATAATATTGGCACAAGTATTTCCCAGGGGAAAAAGGGATGATTCAGTAAACTGTAGAGAAGGCTTTGGAAAAAATCCTAACAGAGGTGTTTCATCTGCCCCAGTTGCAAACACTAATATGCCTTGAAGTGAACATTCAGAATCTCTTTCTAAAGAAAGAAAGTATATATTTCACAAACTGCAACTTTTTAAAACAAAAATAACTTGGCACCTTCCACATCATCTAAGAAGCTTTTCCACCAGGTCATCACCAAATTTTCTTTATTTCTTCTGTTACTTCCAGCCTCAGAAAGTGTGGGGTTAAAGATAGCCTTAATTTTGTCGGCTGTAATTTGTTCACTACCGTTAATTGCCATGAAATACTTTTCAAATGCAATGGGTGCATTTTTCATTTGGTCCAGAAGACCAGTTTGATTTAAACCTGTAGTAAACCTAAACAGTATGTGCCTAATGTAACAATGTAAAGCATCACATACATAGTTTTACAAACCTGGTAAGTGGTTCATTCTTGCCTTCGGTATAAAATTTCATTGCATTATTTATAATTTTGCTCTTGTCATTTAAGTTTGTACAGTGTGTGTGACAGCCAGCAAGTTTTAAAAATGTATTTGAGTTTAACAAACAATCATTGAGTTCACAAAGTGATTCTGTATCTTTTATCTGCAAAATAAAACACTACTGTTCGAAAACAAGAAAGCAACATCAATACAGTAAAACCTTTTGAAGTTCTGAAATATATTCACAACCAATATCGGTCATATCTGACAAAGCTTCCATATAGTCCCTTGGGAGGCCAAGAATTTGTCTGAACAAAAGCCTTGAAAAACATTTTGGAGCTGGCCCGCCATGCAATAGTGAAAGGGATATAAGAATTCCATAAATGTAGTACAAATCCTTGTCAATTGCTGAAAAAGAAAAGAAAACTAATTATTCATATTATTTGCAAAGAAAATTTAAGATTACCTATTGGGTTAGTAGAAAGAAACTTTTTGCTTTCTTTTCCTTCAAATATTATGCTATTCATGATTTCATGCATTACCAAACGTAAAAACTCTCTGGTTGGACCTCCAGCATCCACAGCTCCCTCAAATTCACCATTTTCATCACTAAACTCCACACTAATCCGAGCCATGGGGTTAAACATTTTCCTTTTTTGCAGTTCGAACAGCTCCGTCTAATATGTTGGACCTAATTACATTGAACTTATTGACAGCATGTTCATCAATGTTTTCTTGCAAAGTTTCCAGGCACTGTTCTGCGGTGGCAGTGTCATGCAATTTCCTGCAATGCCATTGTAACAATGCATTATTTTCAAAAGTGAATCCAAATAATATTGTTAGTTACTCAGACTTAGAGGGTTCTCCAAGTAATGACTGCTGAATTGCCTGTTGCAGGTCACCATCACTATCATCACTGGAATAGTTTGGAGGTTCATCACAACTTGATACCAAGTTGACATACTCACTAAAAAGCATTTAGTATTGGAAGATTTTTTTAGGCATAGGAATTATTTAATGTTACCGATAAATCAAAGATTCTGTCGCGGTTATGGAACCAACCAATGATGTATCCGGTAAAGGATTGCAATTTTCCTTCTCTTCAGAAACTTCAACACTGTTACTAGTTTCTTCAGTCAACAGAGCATCTTCCTGTGTTTGCTTGCAATCATAAGTAGATATTTAGTGATACATAACATGTTACATATGGCATGGACATATTCAATAATTAGTCTTGATCGATTTATTTTTGTAATAGTTGGTTATTATCTTACAAACCATGTCACAATTGTTGACTGCAATTTCCACAGTTTTAATTGCTAGGGCATCTTCTGAACTGATATAAATTTTTTTTGTGTTTAGTGCAAGCACAGCTCTTGCATTCCATATAAATCCATCCTCAGATACTGCCTTCGTCAACAAATTAAGGCCTGGTTTGAGCAACAAGTATTGAAAAGTGGAAAATGAAATGAAGCAATCTTTAAAAGCGTTGATGATGGCTGTTTGCATTTCAGTCATATTCCATACACTGTTAATTTGTATAACATGGTGTAATCCCATTGTCTTCATCTTTTTTTGACATCTTGGTATTGTCATAAACCAATCACCATTTATTCTTTGTATGCCTTGTGAAAATTCTTGAAGTGGAATACATACAACAATTCTTGAACAAAAGTGATGTCTATCAGTTTTTTTGTATTTGAGTTTTCGACCACCTTTAACTGCAACTGGTTTCCACCTTTTTCCTGTCGAGTTTAATGGACAGAAAACTCTTTCACACTCCTGCAAAAATTAAAGAACAGCATAAGAATATTACATTTACTGCATAATGCTAGCCAAGTTATTTATAACTAGTTGGAATGTTTTTGGATATGCTACTTTTGGATATACCATATGTTACGGGCACATCAAAGCTAAATGTTATGCAATCTACAGCAGTAAAGTAAATTACTTACTGGTTGAAAGTCATCATCATCATCATCTACAAAGGTGGAATAGCTTGTTTTATTAACCCCAAAGATACGTCCACCACTACCTCTGATTTCATTTTGAAAGGAAGAATTCTGTCAACAAAGCACACAGTGGTTCGAAAGAAAAAAATACAGTAGTTAACTGCGTCCCCAGTGACAGGGTATACAACTTGGCATGATATAAACTTTTTCGTGAGTTTTACCTCTATTGGGAATAACACATTTCGAACATGAAATTAACATTTGTTACTCACTAACAATACTAATGTGTTTACCCGACCCCTAAGGGGTACTTACAATTTTGGGGGGTTTCTTTACTTTTTCCAACTGGCCTTTAGGCAGTGCAGATCCAGAAGATGAGGCAGATTTGCAATCATTGTCCTGTTCGGCTCGGTCCCTTGCCAAGGTATTAACAACTGTGGCCAATCTTTGCACCGCCTCTTCCAACTCCGTATATTCGCTCTTGGTTTCCATTACCTACGTTACCTTATTAAAAATATATATTAAATATAACGCGATAAAAAGCGCCGGCAAATTTTTAGCTAACCTGCGGCAACAAAGCTTTATAATGCGCAACTTCGTTATCTTGCAGCAACTTAGCTCTACGTTGCGACACATTGACTCTATGTTGGGGGAACTTGGCTGTCTTGCAGCAACTTAGATATCTTGCAGCAACTTAGCTCTATCTTGCGGCAACATATCTATCTTGTAGCAACTTCGATCTATGTTGCGGCAACTTAGCACTATGTTGCCGCAACTTAGCTATCTTGCCGCAACTTAGCACTATGTTGCGGCAAGATAGCTCTATGTTGCGGCAACTTAGCTATCTTGCCGCAAGATAGCTCTATGTTGCGGCAACTTAGCTATCTTGCCGCAAGATAGCTCTATGTTGCCGCAACTTTGCTATCTTGCCGCAACTTAGCTTTATCTTGCAGCAAGTTAATATTTTTCAAAAAGGCGCGTTGATGCCATTGTGAAAAATAGCTATGTTGCGGCAAGTTAATTTTTTTCAAAACGGCGCCCCATAGCATTGTAGTACGTCAACAAGAAGTTAAAATTGGCTAGGGCAATTTTGTAATAGTTTTCTACATTCTACATGTAATGTGTAGCAATGTGCAGTGGTTTGATTCTGTAATATTTCTGTTACTACCAGCATGTCATAGTAATCCTGTCTGATGCAGCTTAGACGCCAAAGATTGATTTTGGGTGGACATCTGTTTATACGGGGCGGTAATGCAAAGTTCTACTATACAATCATCACTGCACAATGCGTTGTGAACACGCGTAGTCTCATTGTAAGTTGCATGTTGTTATAACTATCAGGGCTATAAGAAAATACTAGCCGCGCGATTCCAATTGAAATGATTGGCCAACCTACGCATCTTTACAACCGGTCCGCACCGACGGGTAGTGAAAATTTTTAATGCACAATAATCCAGCAGCTAAAGTCTAAAACATTAAATCTGTACATTTTGCAAAAATCAGACTAACTTTAGAATGAACTTGCAGATTGTCTCTTCTAAACTGTCCACCTGCAGGAATCACCGACAAAAGGAATCTGTACAAATAGTTTATTATCAGGCTTAGGGGAATAAATCCCAAGCCGGCAAAGTGTTTGTTAAATCTCAGTAAATCAACAGTTGTTGTATTACAATAATTAATAGTCAGTGAGGGCAAAAGCATTGCAATATATACAAAGACGTGGCATAAGCGAAATAAATAGTAAAAGCAATGTTAAACAATTACTATAAGGCTTGTCATTATACGCTACCCACACAAATTCATCGTTCATACACAAATAACTTTATATACAACATATACATAAATGTTACAGATACTAAATGAAGCAAATCTACGCATACATCTACAACGTGATGAAATCAAAATATTTTTCTTTTGCGCAAAATACTACAAGGGTTGAACAATAAAGCACAAGAAATCAAAGGCACGGATAAGATCATAAAGTTTATCGAGTCCGTTACCCAGTCGCACTGTGAAGTGATGACGGGTTGCGAGAAGCCGCATAGGGCGTTAGGTGACCACTCTACAGTTAGAGCAAGTCCACAATCCATATTAGGACCAAAGTTTATCGACGAAGCATTTTTTGAATTCTTCTGAAATTTTTTTCACTCCAGTTTATCAACTCCTTCCTTCTCTCTTCAGTTATGTCTGTTGCCTTTGTGAAAGCTTTGATGGCTTCTTGAAACAAATCCACGCTCCTATTCAGTCGATTTGTTTTCTCACAAACAACACCAAGGTTGTGTAACATACGTCCGAACACTCGATGATTTGCTGAGTTTTCGCCAAACCCGTTCCTCATCATTTCAAGTCCAAGTTTGATTCTTGTTTCACTCGATGAATAATCTCCAAGTAACTGATGACTCACTCCAATGTAATATAAACATATAACTTGATACAAACATGAAACATTCTGTTTCACATTTGCGACATTTTGTATTTTGAGTCTCATCATTTCCATGAGTGGGATCACGTGATTGCGAACAATTTCTGCGTTTCGAAGCCTAGGAACCAAATCTGATGTTTTGAGCAAATCTTCGCATGTGGAATGCAGACCATCCACACATTCCTCCACACCTTGTGCTGCCAGGGTTCCCTCATGTTTTACATAAAGCTCCGATGCAAGATCGTAAAATAAAATCGATTCCAAACATTTTCCCTCTTCTCTGTTTGCATCTCCAGTTGTTTCCAAATCTGTTGCAGTTGTCCCAAGACCTTCAAGTGACCTTAAAAGTTGGTTTCTTTTTTCATCAGCTTCGGAATATTTATGTATTTTTAACAACTCGACGTAATGTTTCAGGAGTGCATCCAGGTCAATGTTTTCATCTAAAATACAAATCGATTAAATATATCTGGCAAGATGGATAGCAACAGTGACTTGTTTGTTTTGTACATAGGTGTATCTGTAGGGGTCTCAGAACGATGGGCAGCCACATTTTAAATTCGAAAAAAAAAATGTGAAAAGAAAACACACATAAAAGTTGTACAAACTATTCTAAACGCAGCCAACAGTTAAATTACAAAAACAACGAATTATTAGAATGAGGAAAGTTGGGCACAAAACGCTGCAGCGGAAACAAGGAAAATGTGTAAATTGCCAAGTGTGGAAGGCCGATCTCGGGCCGATTAACCGGCAATTTTATCCTTTGAAATCAATATTATAACTGCTGTGGTTAGGTTTAACGTTATTTAATGACTGTCGTCAAACGTACGAAAACTGAGATTGCAGCATGTTAAAAAGAGAGTGATTGTGGTAAAATGTTTCCCTTGTCTACGTTTACATATCGGTTTGTTGCAATGTACCCTGTAAGTTGCTTGCATCTTCAGTTGTTTCCTGAGGACGAGTTGGCTGAGAGTTGGTTGCACTCTCTGGAGTGTTACGAACTTGTTCTGCACAAGAGATATTTATAATACATTTGCCGACGCACACTGTCTAAACATTTTTAGTAGACTGTTTTGCAGTTGCATGACGATATGCTCTGTTTATTTTTGTCCTTTTATGCAATGTCAATCCTACAAGTATTAAACACGTTACGACAAGTTTACCACATTTTCTAGATTTGTAGAAATAAACATTGAAGAAACACAGCAGCACAATTAAAAGATTGGTGCAAGGATAGTTTACTGCATAATTGGTGACTTGAATATTAGGAGAAATATTAAACCATGCATCGGAGTAAAATTTTTTTTTTTGGAGAATGTGTTACAAAATAAAAGCTGCATGTCAATTAATAATGCACTTTTTCGAGTTTAGTTTACCCTACTTGACAATCGCATAATTGTTTGTTGAAGTAAACTTTGTCTAGGATTTGATGTTTGTTGTCTTTGTACATCGTCGGCTCCTTCAGTTATATCTAAAAGCATGAATTTCGACAATCTATCATGTTTCTTAATCAGCCCTTGAGTCTCTGTTATAAAACAGATTAACAAGACGAATACTTGTTGCAAGCTATGGAAGGATAAAACATACTGTGGGTACATTGGCGTTGATTTTATTTTCAGGGTAGGCTAATTAAAATCATTCTACGGTCTAAGTTCTTTGGGATATAAACGTATTTGTATCTGACGCGTCACGCGCAAAAAATATTGGAAAAGCGAATTTGTGTAAAAGCACAAAGCTTGTAACGATCAAACGATTCATTTGCAGGAACCCAAAAAAAACAAAGCGATGCAACCGAAATATCGCAGGACGCATGACTTCAGTATATGGACTACCGACGGACGTTTCAAAACCAGGATAGGCAACCTAGCCTGGATTTTAAGCAGGTTAGGCAGGCCTTCCCTGTTATAGGAAGCAAAGCCTTGGCCAACCAATCCCAAGGTTGGGGGTCTTTAAAATAAGTTTAAAGTTTTTATTCCTAAATACAAGATTATCACAGCGATTACTTGGCGTACCCACAGTGAGAGTATGTTTCACTAAAAGCGTTGAAGCATATTTTAAGACTTTTTTATTACATTCCAAATATGTAACATTCAACTTAGCAAATGAGTGGTAATATGAATCACTAAGGTAGTACTTTAAATAAAACAAAAATTCACTGACCTGATATTGTTTGAACATTTCGTAAGTTAATTTCACTTTGTTTAATCCGCTCCTTCCTTATCTCTTCAGTTATGTCTGTTGCCATTCCCAAAGCTTGAATTGATCTTTCATAAAAATCCACACTTTCATCCAATCGATTTGTTCTCCAGCAAACAAAACCAAGCATGTACAACAAATGTCCGAACACTTCATGCTTTGCTGAGTTTTCACCAAACTGTTTCCTCATCATTTCAAGTCCAAGTTTGATTGTTGATTCCTGAGATGAAAGATCTTGCAACAACTGTTGACTCCATTGAATGTGATACAAACACCAAACTTGACTTAGACATAAAACTTCCTTTTCCACGTTTTCCATGTTTTGTATTTTGAGTCTCATCATTTCCATTAGATTGATCACGTAGTCCCCAACTATTTGTTTGTTTCTGAATTTTAAAAGTAAATCCGATGATTTTATTAAATCTTCGCATGTCTTTCCCAGACCATCCACACAGTCCTTCACACCGTTGGCTGCTTTTCTTCCATCTGGACATTTTTCATACAGTTGCGATGAAAGATAGTAAAATAAAATGGAATGAAAAAATTGCTTCTTTTTTCTCATTTCTTCTCCGATTGATTTCAAATCTTTAGGCGTTAACCAAAGACCCTTAATTAACCTTGATAGTTGGTTTCTTGCTTTATTTGCTGCAGAATATTTTCGTTTGATTAACAAATCTACGTAATTTGCAATCAGTGGCGTCGGGTCAATGTTTTCATCTGAAACAACATTGGTGAAATAAACTCCCTGGAACAATTAAATACCCATTATCTTTTAAGTGTCTGTTGTTTTGGCAAGATGCCTAGCGAAAGGTCAACCAGATATCATGTGAGTCGTTAAATTAGGTACAGCTGCTGGGTTATGAGTTCAAACTTTACCGAAGCCCAGATTTTTAAAAATCTTGCTCTGTCGTCAAGAGAAATGGCTAAAACTGGGTGACTACAACACTACGGCTTCAGTGTCTGTGAACCTTGCAGTCGTGCAGCAAGAACAAAACTGTTTAATTGGAAGTGATTTTTTTGAACCCCATGTTGTTTACTACTGTCAGTGAAACTAAAGGTACAGCAAGCGAATAATGCTAATAAAACATACCCAAATCCTGCAGTGTTCCCTGCATGATGTTCTCTGGGTAATTTGGTTTGTCACTTGATAGTTGGTTGTGAGTAACATCATAAGAGGTGGTTGTGGGCTCCGCTGTTCTTTGTTCTGCAATACATCACTTATTTTTTTTTTGTCAATATTGCTTGGAAATTTACACATTAAAATGTTTGCAAACTATTTGGGGATGAAAATTATTGTTGGGCGATCACTTGCAAGCTAGTCAGTTTTAAGATATCCAGAAGCACACAAATTATGTCCGCAAACAAACTAAGGTTAGGAGATCAAGCAAATCTATAATTGGGATAAAATGTATAAGTAGTTGCACTGACTTAACGTTGACTGAACAGTTGCCAAGCAGCTTTTGGTATCTTCAATCCACTTCTTCCTTTCCTCTTCAGTCATGTCTGTTGCCATTCCATAAGCATGAATTGCCCGTTCAAAGCAAACCACGCTTTCATTCAGTCGATTTGATTTCCAGTAAGCAAGACCAAGTTTGCGCATCAAACGCCCGAACACTTCATGCTTTGTTGAGTTTTCACCAAACTGTTTTTTCATCATTTCAAGTCCAAGTTTGACTGTTTTTTTCTCAGACGAAACATCTCCGATTAAATTTTGACATATTTGAATCTTATGCAAGCACCAAACTTGGCATAAACACGAAACTTCCTTTTCTACGTTTTTCACATTCTGTATTTTGAGTCTCATCTTTTCCATTAGTGGGATCACGTGATCACGAACAATAAATTTGTTTCTTACCAATTGTAACAAATCTGATGTTTTCAGCAAATTTGCGCTGAAACATTTCATACCCAGCACGCAATCCCTAACACCCTCCGCTGCTGTTTTTCCATTGGGATATTTTTCATAAAGTTCCGATGATAAATCGTAAAACAAAATCGATTCCAAACAATCCCCCTCTTCTCTCTTTTCATCTCCAGCTGTTTTCAAACTTTTTGCAGTTGCCCCACGACCTTCAAGTGACCTTGAAAGTTGGTTTCTTCTTTCATTTGCTTCTAAATATTTTCCCTTATTCAACAAATCAACGTAATTTACTGCCAGAGACACATCAATATAATCTGAAACAAAAAAGCATTTTATTCTTTACTAAAAATAAGATACGCAAATACAATCTCCTTCAGAAGAACTAAATGTTGACTCAGGTTTCTCCAACTAACCTGTTTGCTGCAACGTTTCCTGTGTGTTGTTCTCTGCATCATTTGGTTCATCACGTAATGGTTGACTGTCAGATACATTATGAGAGGTACTTGCAAGGTCTGTGTGGCTCATAATTTGTTCTGCAAAAAAAATCCAAGGGCTACATGTTACACAATGAATACGTATACTTTTTTGGTAAACTGTTTGCAAACAACATAAGTTTCACATGACAAAAAAGGTTTACACAAATAACCGTTAAGCGGAGCTGCATATTAATCGAATAAATCCACCAATATGTGGCGAGCGGTTAAACTAAAATGATTTCCTTTGTATAATTATGTTATACTTACTACGAGATGGTCGTGATATGTAAAGTCCATCAACTGGCAATTGTGTGTTTTGCACAAGCTTATAAAAGCCTCGCAAATCCTCGCGAAAAATCTGTATCAGTGCAAGAAATTATTTTAGTTTCAGTAAATTCAATAAATATGTTTGGACAAAGCCTATGCAGGGACGCTCACGTTTGCAAAAAAAGAAAACACTCCGTGTATCTCGACTCCTATGACTATTAAAACATTTGCCACAGACTACTTTGCTACCTTTTGAATAGAATAAAACAAACAATATCGCTCATCTTATTACACAACGTGTAACATTCAAATGCGGCGACGAGATCTAAGGTTATATACGTTTCCTTCTCCCACTTGTCTTAGTCTCTGTACGGTTATTGAAATTTAAAAAAATAGTAACATGGACAGGATCATTATAATGTCGATTTGATTATTAAACCCAAATCCGATTTTCCACATGTCAAAAATGTACCCATATGTCGGGATGTAATTACAATTTGACACAAAATATAACAAAGTCGGATGCACCTTGAAAACTACAGCTTTTGTGGCCACATTTTTTTGTTAATAAAAATGCTGTATATTCCAAACTATGTAGCAATTGCCTTTTTCAAACATAAAGTATAAAACCCTGTAACTACTGTTAATAACTAAAGTTTATTAAACAAAAGTATATTTGCCTGAAATGATTTTAGTCCTTCTTTAATTGTGGTGGCAACATTTTCCTTGAACTGTCGTTGCATATTTTTCCATTCATGTTCACTGACTTTCAGTCCATCTGTGCCTTTAATCTCAATATTGTGGAAATTTCCCACTTGATAATGATTATTGAGTTCATCAAGTAGGGAATTGATTTCTTTCAATATTTTACCCGAGGTACAACCGCTTGTAATGCGATTGGCAACGCTTTCCTTATCAGCAACAACTGTGACTATGATACTTCCATTAACATCAACAACCTGTCCACCTCTGCTTTCAAAGGGTTTTAGTATGGCTCGTACATAGTCCTCACTGTTTATTCTTGTCCATGGTAGGTGTGTATCAGCTATAATTCCTGACTCTACTGTGGATGTTAACACAACTTCTGCAGCTGGTCCAGTAAGCCAAATATGCAGAAACTTCAAATCAACATTTTCAGCCATTTTTCAGTAGTGCTTGTTTTACGATACAGCTATTCTGTAAAATTCAACCTTCACAAAAATGTATGCAACACTAGTAGTAAATGTTGGCTACCACATTCAAATCCCTTGGTAAAAACAAGAATGCGGTGCCCAAACCGCATACAACCCTGCAGCCAAAACAGCTCGAGCGCCTGAATTACCACGTAACGTACAAAAAACAATCCAATTTTACATGCAATCGTGTTCAAAGGGTCCTCAGAGGACACCGCTCTAAACCTCCATTCAAGATATGCCTTGAAAATCGTGCACAACATCACGGAACGCCTCGACGCTATTGTAATTCAATGAAACGTAAAGTTAAAAAATGACAGCGCCCCAAGACAAAAGCGCGCTTGCGCGTGACCATCACCACGACAACAGGTAGTTCTCATATGTTTAAAAGCATAAACTCAGAAATATATTACCTGCGGTGACATTTGGTGTAACAATTTTTTGTGAAATTGCTTGATCGAATCTGCACTAGGCTACTATTGCATACAGTTTCTAAGTGCGCATGTTCACAATATCTAACACCACGCCGCTGGCAACCTGTGACGCACAGTTCCGTCCATAAATTTTGTATTCTTAACGATTATGTGTTTCTCAAGTAGCCTACGTAGAGAGCATTAACTATCTCACCTTGCTATATAACATCTATATATTTACCTCCACTCAAAATATATCTTTCATTAGCCTCACAGATCGCTTTGACGTCTTTGTAATTCAACGAAACGTCAAGTTTGAAAAAGCCAGCGCCCCCCAGACAAAAGCGCGATTAACTGTCCCGTGACTGCCTCGCGACTGGAAATGTCACGACAGCAGGTAGTTTTTAGCAACAACTGTTACTCTTAACATTTCCATTACAAGCATAAACCACGTTTCTAAAGTTGAAAGGGTTACATTATTACATCAAAATGCTACCTCTTCTCATTGGTATCAAATAAAGCCTTTTTGTCATTCACTTTTGGTTCTGCTTGGTTTAAAGCAGTGTTTCTCAAACTTTTCTTCTGTACCGCCCACCAAACACCTAAGTCATTTAACAACGCCCAACAGAACAGACAAAAAACACAACGAATTCATTTGTTGCTTGTCAATTAACGCGACGGGTGAGGTTAGTGCAATGACACCAATTTCTCAATATCAGGTTACATGTCGGACAAAAACAAAAGTCTCCTCAATTGTCGATATCAAGACGATTTCTTTTTCCGTCTAAAAGAGTGGTGAATGCGCTGAACGCACGTTCCACCAAGTAAGAGCTAAGAAAATTACGGAAAGGTGCTCGCGTACCACCTGGAATGCGGTCGCATACCACTAGTGGTAAACGTACCACCGGTTGGGAAACACAGACTTACGCTATAAGAAAAAAATTGCCATGTCACCAAGCGCCCCCCAATCGCCCATTCAGTCTCCAGCGCCCCCCGTACGATTGCAAACGCCCCCAGGTGGGCGCTGGAGCCCACTTTGGGAACCACTGGTTTAAAGGCTCTGCTGCGGTGATGCAACTACAGTATAACTTGATCATGAGGAAACTTTAGTTCAATATTCATAAATTTTGTTGCCATTTCGTTATCATACCACACAAAAAAGACAACACAAGAATAATTTATGCACGTAGTTGATTTTAACAAAGTCAAACATAGGCTACATAACCACTGTGCGATGTAACCCGCAGTGTCAACATTTCATGGTTTAAAGGGTCGGGTGCCGACCAAAACGTATTCAAGCTAAAGTTTTTCAGTGGACTAACATAAACTGAATGGAATAAGCATAGACGCGACCCAGGTGTTTTCAATTGCTAATTACGGTCATAATTTCAGTTGGAATTCATAAATTGTTGCGACTGGTGTTGTCAAACCATAAACAATGTATTCTGTTACCGATGCCGGCAGGAATATATCTGGATATACTTCATTGGATACAATTTCTTGTCACATGAAAATTAAAAAGCCGATTATAATCAGCCAACTTTAACTGATTGGATTCCACACATAATAAAGTCGCAGACAGAACGAAGGATGCAGGTGAAGTATTCATGCAGAACAGTTAATGAAAGCTGAATTAACTCTCATTCTCTATTTTAATACTTTCACAACCTAAAAGTTATTTTTTGAAAATCGTATTTTGCAAAGAATATTACCTGCTTGAACGTGGTTGCTATGAATGACCTGCTGGGCCTTTTATTCCATAAAACAGTTCAGGGTCAATTTCTACATCCTCATCTAAGGCAGCGCTCCAGGGGATGAAGACATATGAGCTTGTTTGTAATAAAAACCGCACAATTAAATAAAATTAATAGCTTTTTATTTTCAACAAACTTTGACTTTACCGCAGTTAGATTTCGTTAAACCTAACCCAAGACTATGGCTAGAGTGTAAAAAAGTCATTTTCACCGTTAAAGGGAGATACTGTATACCTCGTTTGTTGCGTGAAGATGCTACAAGAGTGTAAGTATGCAACATAGTACACGATGTTACAGTTGCCTTTACGTTTGTCCATTGTAACGTAATTTTACGTTACGTAACAACGTTTGCATTCATGGATATATGAACTATGGTCACATAACAGCCAGTTTCGTCATCAACGTCCGGAATCTCTTTCCATGGGTTTTTTGTGTAAAGGCATTCTATAGGTAGCGTCTTGTCCAGCATCTCATTTCAAAATGTATAGCAACGGTTGCTTTCTCACGTGATTTGATCTCGTTACTAGTTTCTACGCAACAGCTGTGTTTTTATGTGATTTCATTGGCCAGCTTAAATGTGTCGCCTTAGAGATGTGTCGCTTCATTGTTTTGTGTGAGAGTGCGTCTTTTGTTAACTGTTCGCTGACCGTTAGTTCTTGAATCGCCTTTCTTTCACGACACTTCGTTCGCTTTGTTTCTCTCCGGTTTTAAATAATGAAACTTTCCGTGTGCGTTTAGCTGAGGCGGAGCGGGGCAGTGCAGCGGTACTGTGCTCTCCTCAGTTCGTAAATTCACTTAGTTTGGCGTTGGTATAATTGCGCATGTTAATTTCGTATCCAAAATTGTTCGTGGTAAATAAATATTGGTGTAGTGTTTGCATCGAGAGTTAATTAAGTCAGGTTAGGAAAACACAACAATTAGAACTCACGTGCGATCTAATGTCAAATGCGCGAATCAAATAGGATTCCCATCGTTCATAAATTATATTGTTAAGACCAATTCGAGACTCATATTTGACATAACAAAGGTCGCAACAGCCAACTAATTCCTAACTAAGAGTCAGAATGGGCGTGTAGATACCACAGATTGATATCTGGGTTGACATCCGTTTATACGAGGTTAAACGTAAGTTCTATTCTGTTATTACTGCACAATGCGTTGTAAACGAGTGTAGCCTATTTGTATGTCGTAACGTTATTATAACTATTATAGCTATTATCAAATACATGGGATTCCAATGCTTGAAATGATATGCCAACATACGCATCTTTGCAGCCGGTCCGTACCGACGGGTAGTTAAAATTTATAATGCACAATCCAAAGCTAAAAGTCTAAAACATTTAAATCTGTACATTTTGCAAAAATCATACTAATTTTAGAATGTACTTGCAGATTGTCTCTGAACTGTCGACATGCAGGAATCACCGACAAAAGGATTCTGTACAAATAGTTTATTGTCAGACTTAGGGGAATAAATCCCAAGCCGGCAAAGTGCTTGTTAAATCAAGTAAATCAGCAGTTGTTATCTTAAAACAGTCTTACAAGAATTAATAGTCGGTAAAGGCAAAAGCACTGCAATATATACAAAGACGTGGCATAAGCGACACAAATAGAAACAGCAATGCCAAACAATTACTGCAAGGCTTGTCATTATACGCTACAAACACAAATTCGCCATTCATGCACAAATAACTTTATCTACAACATATACATAAATGTTACAGATACGAAAAGAGGCAAATCTACGCATACATGTACAACGTGATGAAATCGAAATAGGTTTCTTTTGCGCGAAATACTACAAGGGTTGAACAATAAAGCACAAGAAATCAAAGGCACGGATAAAATCATATCGAGTCAGGTACCCAGTCGCACTGTGAAGTGATGATGGGTTGCGAGAAGCCGCATAGGACGTTAGGTGGCAACCCGACTGTTAGAGCAAGTCCACAAACCACATTAGGACTAAAGTTTATCGACGAAGCATTTTTTGAATTCTTCTGAAATTTTTTTCACTCCAGTTTATCAACTCATTCCTTCTCTCCTCATCTACGTCTGTTGCCTTTGTGAGAGCTTGGGTTGCTTTTTGAAACAAATCCATGCTATCATTCAGTCGATTTGTTTTCTCACAAACAACACCAAGGTAGTGTAACAAACGTCCGAACACTTTATGCTTTGCTGAGTTTTTACCAAACTGTTTCCTCATCATTTCAAGTCCAAGTTGGATTCTTGATTCACTCGGCAAATAATCTCCAAGGAACTGTTGACTCACACCAATGTAATATAAACATTTAACTTGATATAAACATGAAACTTTCTGTTTGACATTTCCGATATTTTGTATTTTGAGTCTCATCATTTCCATTAGTGGGATCACGTAATTGCGAACAATTTCTGTGTTTCGAAGTTTTGGAACCAAATCTGATGTTTTGAGCAAATCTTCGCATGTGGAATGCAGACCGCGCACACAATCCTCCACACCTTCTGCTGCCAGGGTTCCCTCATGTTTTACATAAAGTTCCGATGCAAGATCGTAAAATAAAATCGATTCCAAACATTTTCCCTCTTCTCTGTTTGCATCTCCAGTTGTTTCCAAATCTGTTGCAGTTGTCCCAAGACCTTCAACTGACCTTAAAAGTTGGTTTCTTTTTTCATCAGCTTCGGAATATTTATGTATTTTTAACAACTCGACGTAATGTTTCAGGAGTGCATCCAGGTCAATGTTTTCATCTAAAATACAAATCGATGAAATATATCTGGCAAGATGGATAGCAACAGTGACTTGTTTGTTTTGTACATAGGTGTATATGTAGGCGTCTTAGAACGATGGGCAGCCACATTTTAAATTCGAAAAAAATATGTGAAAAGAAAACACACATAAAAATTGTACAAACTATTCTAAACGCAGCCAACAGTTAAATTACAAAAACAACGAATTATTAGAATGAGGAAAGTTGGGCACAAAACGCTGCAGCGGAAACAAGGAAAATGTGTAAATTGCCAAGTGTGGGAGGCCGATCTCGGGCCGATAAACCGGCAATTTTATCCTTTGAAATCAATATGATAACTGCTGTGGTTAGGTTTAACGTTATTTAATGACTGCCGTCAAACGTACGAAAACTGAGATTGCAGCATATTAAAAAGAGAGTGCTTGAGGTAAAATGTTTTCCTGGCCTACGTTTACATACCGGTTTGTTGTAATGTACCCTGTAAGTTGTTTTCATCTTCAATTGTCTCGTGAGGACGAGTTGGCTGAGAGTTGGTTGCACTCTCTGCAGTGTTTTGAACTTGTTCTGCACAAGAGATATTTATAACATTTTTGCCTACGCACACTGTCCAAACATTTTTAGTGCTCACTTGTGACATCAAATGACGACTGTTTTTCAGTTGCATGACGAGATACTCTGTTTATTTTTGTCCTTTTATGCAATGTCAATCCTACAAGTATTAATCACGTCACGACAAGTTTACCACATTTTCTGGATTTGTAGAAATAAACATTGAAGAAACACAGCAGCACAATTATAAGATTGGTGCAAGAATAGTTTACTGCATAATTGGTGACTTGAATATTAGGAGAAATATTAAACCATGCATCGGAGTAAAATTATTTTTTTTGGAGAATGTGTTCAAAAAAAAAGCTGCATGTCAATTAATATTACACTGTTTCTTGTTTAGTTTACCCTACTTGACATCCTCATAAATGTTTGTTGCAGTAAACTTTGCCAGGGATTTGATGTATGTTGTCTTCGTACATCGTCGGCTCCTTCAGTTATATCTAAAAGCATGAATTTCGACAATCTATTCTGTTTCTTAAATCAGCCCTTGAGTCTGTGCTATGAAACAGATTAACAAGACGAATACTTGTTGCAAGCTATAGAAGGATAAAACATACTGTGGGTACGTTGGCGTTGATTTTATTTTTAAGGTAGGCTAATTAAAATCATTCTACGGTCTAAGTTCTTTGGGATATAAACGTATTTGTGTCTGACGCGTCACGCGCAAAAAATATTGGAAAAGCGAATTTGTGTAAAAGCACAAAGCTTGCAACGATCAAACGATTCATTTGCAGGAACCGAAAAAAAACAAAGCGATGCAATCGAAATATCGAAGGACCCATGATTTCAGTATATGGACTACCGACGGACGTTTCAAAACCAGGATAGGCAACCTAGCCTGGATTATTAGCTGGTTAGGCAGGCCTACTCTGTTATAGAAATCAAAGCCTTGGCCAACCAATCCCAAGGTTGCGGACTTTAAGATAGGTTTCAAGTTCTTTTTCCCAAATACAAGATTATCAGAGCGATTACTTGGCGGACCCACAGTGAGAGTATGTATCACTAAAAGCGTTGAAGCATATTTTAAGACTTTTTTATTACATTCCAAATATGTAACATTCAACTTAGCAAATGAGTGGTAATATGAATCACTAAGGTAGTAATTTAAATATAACAAAAATTTACTGACCTGACAGTGTTTGAACATTTCGTAAGTTATTTTCACTGTTTTTAATCCACTCCTTCCTTGTCTCTTCAGTTATGTCTGTTGCCATTCCCAAAGCTTGAATTGATCTTACAGAAAAATCCATACTTTCATTCAGTCGATTTGTTCTCCAGCAAACAACACTAAGCATGTACAACAAATGTCCGAACACTTGATGCTTTGCTGAGTTTTCACCAAACTGTTTCCTCATCATTTCAAATCCAAGTTTGATTGTCGATTCCTGAGATGAAAGATCTTCCAATAACTGTTGACTCCATTGAATGTGACCCAAACACCAAACTTGACTTAGACACAAAACTTTCTTTTCCACGTTTTCCACGTTTTGTATTTTGAGTCTCATCATTTCCATTAGATTGATCACGTGGTCACGAACTATTTGTTTGTTTCTGAATTTTAAAAGTAAATCCGATGATTTCAGTAAATCTACGCATGTCTGTTTCAGACCATCCACGCAGTCCTTCAGACCATCGGCTGCTTTTCTGCCATCTGGACATTTTTCATACAGTTGCGATGATAAATAGTAAAATAAAATGGAATGAAAAAATTGCTTCTTTTTTCTCATTTCTGCTCCGATTGATTTCAAATCGTTAGGTGTGAACCAAAGACCCTTAATTAACTTTGATAGTTGGTTTCTTGCTTTATTTGCCGCAGAATATTTTCGTTTGAATAACAAATCTACGTAATTTGCAATCAGTGGCGTTGGGTCGTTCTTTTTATCTGAAACAACAACAGTCAAATAAACTCCCTGGAACAATTAAATACCCAATATCTTTTAAGTGTCTGTTGTTTTAACAAGATGCCTAGCGAAAGGTCAACCAGATATTATGTGAGTCGTTAAATTAGGTACAGCTGCTGGGTTATGAGTTCAAACTTTACCGAAGCCCAGATTTTTAAAAATCTTGCTCTGTCGTCAAGAGAAATGGCTAAAACTGGGTAACTACAACACTACGGCTTCAGTGTCTGTGAACCTTGCAGTCGTGTAGCAAGAACAAAAATGTTTAATTCGAAGTGATTTTTTTGAACCCCATGTTGTTACAACTATCAGTAAAACTAAAGGTAAAGCGAGCGAATAATGCTAATAAAACATACCCAAATCCTGCAGTGTTCCCTGCATTGTGTTCTCTGGGTGGTTTGGTTTGTCACTTGATGGTAGGTTGTGAGTGACATCATAAGAGATTGTTGTAGGCTCCGCTATGCTTTTTTCTGCAATACATTGCTTTGTTGTAAACGTTTCCAGGCACAAACTTAAACGGATGTGATTATTTTTTTATTAAATATTGCTTGGAAATTTTTGCGAATATTTATTGCAAACTATTTGGGGATGAAAATTACTGTTGGGCGATCATTTGCAAGCTGGTAAGTTTTAAGATATCCGGAAGCACACAAATTATGTCCGCAAACAAACTAAGCTTAGGAGATCAAGCAAATCTATAATTGGGATAAAATGTATAAGTAGTTGCACTGACTTAATGTTGACTGAACTGTTGCCAAGCAGCTTTTGGTATCTTCAATCCACTTCTTCCTTTCCTCTTCAGTCATGTCTGTTGCCATTTCATAAGCATGAATTGCCCGTTCGAAGCAAACTACGCTTTCATTTAGCCGATTTTCCTCCTGGCAAACAAGTCCAAGGTTGCGCATCAAACGCCCAAACACTTCATGCTTTGCTGAGTTTTCACCAAATTGTTTCCTCATCATTTCAAGTCCAAGTCTGACTGTTTTTTCCTCAGACGAACAAACTCTGATTAAAAATTGACATATTTCAATCTTGTGCAAACACCAAACTTGGCATAAACATGCAACTTCCTTTTCTACGTTTTTCACGTTCGGTATTTTGAGTCTCATCTTTTCCATTAGTGGGATCACGTGATCGCGAACAATAAATTTGCTTCTTACCAATTGTAACAAATCTGATGTTTTAAGCAAATTTTCGCTGGAACATTTCATACCCAGCACGCAATCCCTAACACCCTCCGCTGCTGTTTTTCCATTTGGATATTTTTCATAAAGTTCTGATGATAAATCGTAAAACAAAATCGATTCCAAACAACCCCCCTCTTCTCTCTTTACATCTCCAGCTTTTTCTAAATTTTTTGCAGTTGCCCCACGACCTTCAAGTGACCTTGAAAGTTGGTTTCTTGTTTCATTTGCTTCTAAATATTTTCCCTTATTCAACAAATCAACGTAATTTACTGCCAGAGTAATATCAATATAATCTGAAACAAAAAAAAGCAATTTTATTTTTTACTAAATATGAGATACGCAATTATAATCTCCTTCAGAAGAACTATATGTTGACTGAGGTTTCTTCAACTAACCTGTTTGCTGCAATGTTTCCTGTATGTTGTTCTCTGCATGATTTGGTTCACGACGTAATGGTTGACTGTCAGATACATTATGAGAGGTACTTGCAAGGTCTGTATGGCTCATAATTTGTTCTGCAAAAATATCCAAGGGTTACATGTTATACAATGAATACGTATACTTTTTTCTGGACTGTTTGCAAACAAGATAAGTATCACACAACAGAAAGGGCTTTAACAAATGACCATTAAGTGAAGCTGCATATTATTCGGATAAATCAACCAATATGTGGCGAGCGGTTAAACTAAAATGATTTCCTTTGCATAATTATGTTATACTTACTATGAGATGGTCGTGGTATGTAAAGTTCATCAACTGGCAATTGTGTGTTTTGCACAAGCTTATAAAAGCCCCGCAAATCCTCACGAAAAATCTGTATCAATGCAAGAAATTATTTTAGTTTCAGTAAATTCAATAAATATGTTTGGACAAAGCCTATGCAGGGACGCTCACGTTTGCAAAAAAAGAAAACACTCCGTGTATCTCGACTCCTATGACTATTAAAACATTTGCCACAGACTACTTTGCTACCTTTTAATTAGAATAAAAACAAACCTTAGATCAGAACATATAAGGTTAAAATGCGGCGACGAGAGCTGTGCTTCAATTGCGTAACGTTTCCTTCTCCACACTTATCTTAGCCTCTGTCTCAGTCTTCGTTACCGTAGCTTATGCCCATCGATTAAAATACGTTTATTGAAATTAAAAAAGAATAGCAACATGGACAGGATTATTAAAACGTCGATTTGATTATTAAACCCAAAGCCGATTTTCCATATGCCGGGATGTAATTACAATTTGACAGAAAATATAACAACTAATAGCAACGTCTTATGCACCTTGAAAACTACAGCTTTTGTAGCCACATGTTTAGTAAATAAAAATGCTTTATGTTCCAAATTATGAAGCATTTTACAAACATATATTTGTACACCAAGTGTAAAACCCTGTAACTGGTGTTAATAACTAAAGTTTATTAAACAAAGGTATATTTGCCTGAAATGATTTTAGTCCTTCTTTGATTGTGGTGGCAACATTTTCTTTGAACTGTCGTTGCATATTTTTCCATTCATGTTCACTGACTTCCAGTCCATCTGTGCCTTTGATCTCAATATTGTGGAAATTTCCCACTTGATAATGATTATTGAGTTCATCAAGTAAGGAATTGATTTCTTTCAATATTTCACCCGAGGCACAACCGCTTGTAATGCGATTGGCAACGCTTTCCTCATCAGCAACAACTGTTACCATGATACTTCCATGTGTAATATTAACAACCTGTCCGCCTCTGCTTTCAAAGGGTTTTAGTATGGCTCGTACATAGTCCTTACTGTTTATTCTTGTCCATGGTAGGTGTGTATCAGCTATAAGTCCTGACTCAACTGTGGATGTTAACACAACTTCTGCAGCTGGTCCAGTAAGCCGAATATGCAGAAACTTCAAATCAACATTCAAAACATTTTCTGCCATTTTTCAGCAGTGCTTTACTCTAAACCTGCAGTGTGCAACTCAACCTGAACAACAAAAAATACAACACTTGTAATTGTTAGCTACCACATTCAAACAAAGATATGACAACAATATTTTACATTTTTCTTGCATATACTCTGAAATGACCACATCAGATTTAAATACACCTATTTTTAAATAGGACATGATATGCCTATTTACAGTAAAATGTATTTCGTACAACTTACCACAAGGAAGTATGGCACACGCAAGCATGTTTAAGTCGTTCCAGCAACTGCCTTTGTGTCAGCTGATTTTCCAGTCATGACGTGAATCACAGTTTCCTGTTCACGACTTACTGTAGTGTTTCCCAACCGGTGGCACGCGACGGCATTCGAGCACCTTTCCATAATTTGCGGATATAGTTCTCAAAAAAATTCAAAAAATCGTATGTGATCCAAAAATGTTTGTTACTTCATCCCCTAGATTACTTTGTAACACTCAATAAGGTGGTACGCGTCGAAATTGTTTTACCTCCAAGTTGTACGCAACCACAAAAAGGTTGGGAATCACTGACTTACTGCGTTACTTTCCCGATCACCGTTATCGCTGACGATCACTCACAGGTTTATATTATTTTATAACCTTGTTCTTTTATTATTTTATTCCAAGTGTTGCATAAATCTCACGTGACTAAATCAACCAATCACCCCAATAATAATTACTCGTGTGCGCCTTCGGTTCTGGGCGTTTTATAAAGTCTATACGGCTCGGTATATAACCAGGCTCAAATTTATTCTGTATTTGGTGTTTTAATGGGTGACAAGACGCTGCCATTATTACTGAAACTCTACAGCCTTTTCGCCGGCTTGGCTTTATTCCCAGCCTGATAATAAACTGTTTATTCGACAGATCGATCCGCAATACAGGTAAAACCTTTACACTTTCCATCTGATTACACTGAAGTTAAAAACCACCCTGTTGTATTGATGTGGAGAAGATGGCAGGTAAACACGCAAACGCCAAAGTTCTCATGATTTCTTGTTTCGTTTTGTTTTTTTATTTTAATTTTTGACACTTTAGTTACGATCATCGCCAACCGAATATTCAAGATTATTGAGTGTTTGATGAAAGAATTTAATATGTCTTGTTGTGGAATAAGTCACGAAATAAATTCGCTTTTGCAGGTATATTGCACCATGAGTTAGTTGATTGGTGTTGCATTGTTCAAAATGGGGCCACAGAAGCAACAAGTTTAAGTATAGCCTTGGTTTAAAGCAGGCAATTGATCGAAACTTTAGGAGACAAACAATAACTTCAGCACATTTTTAATGCAGAAAGCAACTACGACACCTCAATAACTTGTGTGAGTTCGTTATGAGATCGATAGAACACAGAATCGCCAGATTCCACAAAAGCACAAGTCATTGCTCTCATCATTCAATCCCAGTCGATAATTTGTTCTGCCCAAGTCAGGCGATTATAAAGCTGTTCCGGTTTGGGCAAACATTGTAAAACTTTGTACATCAGGCAAACTGGGTTGTCGCGATAACAGAAGGGCGCACGTAGGCGATTTACACGAGGGCAAACACACCTTGCTGTGTACAATTAAGAGGGTCGCAATTAACATTCTTTGAACTGCTATCAAAACATATATGCATATATTTTTCTTGATTCATAATTAAAACGCTTTGGGTCAGCTTTGCACGAAGGAATAACTTTAGGTAATCTTGAACCGTGGTATCTCGCAGTACACGATGGGAACAGCATCCATTGCCGTATAAACGTTCAATAAATTAAAAAAATAGTACTGAGAATGAAGAGACTGGCCCATACTAATGTCAACCTTGTCATGTGTCATGCAAACGTTTCGGCAAGCACTTATGCTATCATTAAAAACCAGTACTTTTTCTCGATATTTTAATGTCATGAGGAACAAACGGGTTAGTGAAGCAACAATAGTGTTTGTTTTACGGTGGTGCGATTTGGCATCGGGTGATATCCAGAGTGCTTTTATATGTGTGGGCGCAGCAAACAAACGTTCAATGCTAGGTTTTTCCTCGTACGCAGTTGCTTCAAGTATAAACCCAATGATGCAATTGTTATGTCAATATTTCCGCTTCAGACGTATTTTGTTTCTCGTTGGTACGGATACACACAAACATATTTATACTGGAAGACTTTCCATTGTATAAGTGGTCAATTTCTCAGACTCTTTTTTTGTTTTGTTATCGAGTCACGAAATAAATTGGCTTTTGCAGGGAAATTGCACCATTAGTTGATTGATTGGTGTTGCATTGTCCAAAATGGGGTCAGAGAAACAAAATGTTTAAGCCTTGGATTTAAAGCACGCAATTGATCGAAACTTTAAGGGACAAACAACTTATAGACGTTTTTAATGCAGAAAGCAACTACGACACCTCGATAACCTGTGTGAGTTCGTTACGAGAACACAGAATCGCCAGATTCCACCAAAGCACAAGTCACTGCTCTCATCATTCAATCCCAGTCGATAATTCGTTCTGCCCAAACTAGGCGATTATCCCGTTGTTCAGCTTCAGCATACATTGTAAAATGAACTTTCTGCAGGCGAACAAGGATTTCGCGATAACAGAGCTCGTAGGTGGTTTTTAACGAGGTCATACATACGTCACAACGACGTCAAACATACGTAACCAGTGTGCGACAAATGATTAACCTATGTATTAAAAAACGTTAAAATGATTTTGAGCAAGATAACTATGGGTTAAAATCAATACATTGGCGACAAATTCCGGAACACCCGATGTCACCCAGTGTCCAAATCTCCTTTCAAAGAAAAATCCGCTACATAGTGAAAAAAAATGGGCCTATGTAATCAATTACAGGGTTGCCCTTGGTGGAAGTGTGATTAGGAGTGGTTGTTTGCAATTGCACGGTAGGTTGCACCGCTCGATTTGTTACGAATGAAACGGTGACTACAGTTACTATTGGAAAAACGCCACAGTGATTTCGTTTGAGGTTTTGGTGTGGCAAAAGGTAGGATTTTTTCATTCGATCAATGGATTGAATTAATGCAGCTCTTTAACGCCCACTGCCGACTTAATTAAATAGAATTAGGTTAGCACTACCGCGTTTCACCACTTGATGTGCTACAAATAAAAACGAGATTACTGTTTTTTTACACACAGGGATTCGTATCCGGGTTACCTATTCTAGCCAGGAATTCCTATCAGTTTTTCATGTTGTTATATGGGTCGGGCGTCTAATTCACAGATGTGACCAATCTCTCGTCTGAAACGTTGTTTTTCAACTCTCCAGTATTTGAGACCAGGATATCCTGTCCACAAATCTCTATCAGGTTTTCTTCTAGGTTCATAAGTCGGACGCTTGACCAATGCTGCCAATCACTCGCCCTTAGTTATTGCAGTTAACGTTTTGAATGCACTGATATAGCTCTTTGACGCCCACTGCCGATGGAATAAGTGACATGAGCGTACACAAGATATCCTTTTTCGGTTGATAATTACGGCCATGTCTTCATTTGGAATACATTAATAGATGCGACTAGTGTTGTCAAATCTAAGCTTCGTATTCTGTTACCGATGCTACAAGACGTATTCATAAACGTTAAATAAAATCAGCGGTATAGCTATAGATGAGCAATTTTCATTAAGATCTGCAGACAGGGTGTACACATTGTTTCGACTTGTAAGGTCTCATCAGTGCAGCTGTTGACTGTGGCACTGGACTAGCTTTTACACTAGCAGGCACACTGATTTCCCCTTTGTGGTACTTTTACCCGACGAACCACCGAGGAGCGCAATATGGCCAAACGACTTCTGCAAGCTTGTTGACAATTTCTTTCACTTTTCTGTTTGGCACTCGGCAATATGGCCTGGTAGCAACATAAAAATATGCTCGAGCTCGGCAATTAAAATTTCTATGTAGGGGATGTCCCCATATAAAAAAATTCTCAATAAATTACCTTTCACCTGGTTCAGTGAAAATAGACAAAAGTTTAAATGCACTAAACCTCCAACCTAGGTGTTCCATGTTAATTGCGCCAACTCTTTGCGCCAACAACAAACTTTTTACAGAAATCGCTTGACACGATCAGTTTTAGCAAAACAAGTACAAAATAACTTTAAGGTTAGAAAAATGCACAAAAAGTTTTAAATGAAATGAAATCATGTTTATTTTTGCGAAAAAAGCAACTACGCGGACAGTTGTAGTGGTAAAAAACAACACAATACAACAAGCAACATTCAGAGAACAATCTATCTGGCCACAGTGCAGTTAACAGTGACGTGTTTATCAAAGACATTGCAGTGGAAGCTTCGCGATTATAAGTAGAATGGTTTATCTAGTTTTGCTGGATGTTTGAACAACCACTAAACCGAAACTTCAAGTTCAACTCTTGTATATGCTAGAAAATTTGGCACCAGTTTGAGCATTAGTTTAAATATGCATTTTTACAAAAAGTAACAAGAAATGGTGACAGATTAAGGGTCAAAATTAAACTCGGCCAATAGTATTGATTTACAAACTTTCCATGAGAAAACGTTGCAAAAAATCAAAATTAATGACGGATTCCCATGTCAGAATGTGCTTTAATTACATAAAAACACACAAGCACACTGCAGAAAAGCATATGGCATAGTTTGAATACAGTATTTTGCACAAAGAAATTGTACACTTCAGTATTCATTTCTTGTCAAAATGTAGAATAATGACAACAGTTGAATTAATTTCCAATTTGCAGATTTTCAGCCGTCACATCATATCTCACAGTGGCATGATTAACTAAAAACAAAAAGATACATATTTATGTACAGACTGTATGTATGTTATTGTACATGTAATATTGAACACACTGATATTTTGCACTCAAATGCCTAAAAACCAAGGAGATTTAACAATGACTTACCTAAAGCTTCCTTTCTAATATACAGGTCCTTCTCCTCCAGAGTTGTTTGTAGTTGAGCTGATTTTAAAGTAATTTTAATTTTGTTGTCTCCCAAGCCGTTTCCTTGACGATTCTTCAACTTGACATGAGTTTCAATTTTTGTCTTTTTCCAAATTTCTTTTATCGATTTAACTTCTTCATCAAATTGAACCTCATCACTTGCTAAGTTGACGATTAGATCTTGATCTCCACGTCTGCATGGGAATTTTAAATAATATAACTGTTCAGAAAGGTTTGCAAATGGTACAGCGCAAGGCGGTACTGTGCCATTTTAATAATGTTGGGAGCGTCGTATGATTAATTAAGGCTGTGGAAGAATTTTACATCTATAACCAACTGATTTTTGAAGAAGCCAATAGTTAGTGCACTCGGATGTGACCAATTAAGTCTCATCGGTGCAATTGGTGATGGATTTCTATTTCAAACATCCACCAAATAACCCAAACAAACTTACGTGACAACAAACATGGTTTCAATGAGTTGGTTTGAGTTTTTTAATTCCTTTGCTGACGCAACGTTGTCACAAATTATTAAAGATGCAACAGTTTCTGTTGGTATCTCAGACCCTGGTTGAACAGCAACAATCAAAGCCATCTCTTTTGCAAGACCCAGCAAATGTTGTAGGGATTGAGGAATGAGAGCATACCTATGTGAACACCTGCTTAGAAAATGTAACAAAAATAACCAGTGACAGCTTTTTTTTTACCAAGAAAATTCCCTTGTGAAAATCCTGAATGAAGTGGTTCCAGGTTTCATGCAGACACTTCCAATCTTGACAAATCGCATTGTGTCTTCTGACGCTTTTACAAGCTGAAAAATTAGTATTTTGAAAATAGTACTTTACGAAGAATGTTGCATGCTTTTAGCGGTGTGGTAAATATGACCTACCTCAATCATTAACTCTTCGTTGGTCCGATAACATGTTGGAAAGTTGATTTCAACATTTTTTTGGAAGCGAATCCCATGTGGTTTGCATAGAAGTAAAGGAACAAGTTGAATATTGTCATTCTGTTCCTGTAACAGCCAAAACTTAATCTTTGATAACCAAAACTACAATTAAACTTTCTACTTTTGGGTCTTTTATCCCATAAAATGATTCAACCACAATTTCCTCATTCTTGTGTAAGGCATTATCTGGTATAGAAATCATACATCCTCCAACTTTAATTACTCCTCCTTTTTTTCCAATGACTTTTGATGCTTTGTGATGGTGTGTATAGTCCTTAATGCAAACAAATCAGTCTTTTTTTCGTTGCAACATTTTTGTGATAGATGAAATGTGGCAATTACCGACGCATCAGCACTTATGTGGAATTTGCCTGCAGGTAACGGTTGTTTGGGATTTTTCGCTGAAGGTTGAACAGAAACTGAAAAAATATTAAAGACAAAATTAAAGACCTGTTGATAGCATACAATTCTGCCTGACAAATGTTACAAAACAAAATTTAAAAAATACAGCAATAACAAAGTACACATCTGCATGCAAATGTAAACAGAACTAAAGTATAACAGAAACTGCACAGAATCAGTTTGAACAAGGGATCAAAATAATTTTACTAACCTAAGGTTTCTGTAACACTCAGCAAACTCTTTTTACTTCTTTCAATCAACTCCTTCTTTCCCTCTTCAGTTATGTCTGTTGCCATTCTGAAGGCTTGGATTGCTTTTTGAAAGAAATCCACACTTTCATTCAGTCGATTTAATTCCATGCAAACCACACCAAGGTTGTTTAACAAATGTCCAAACACTTGATGCCTTGCTGAGTTTTCACCAAACTGTTTCCTCATCATTTCAAGTCCAAGTTTAAGTGTTGATTCCCTTGAAGAAATATCTCCAATTAAACCTTGACTCTGTTCAAGGGAATGCAAACAGTCAACATCGCACAAGCAAGCAAATTCCTCATCAACGTTTTTCATGTGCTGTATTTTGAGTCTCATTGATTCCATGAGTGGGATGACATGACGACAAATTATATCCTTGTTTTTCATTTTTTGAACGAAATCAGATATTTCCATCAAGGTTTCAATGGACTCAGCCATACCCTGTACACAATCCTTGATACCTCCAACCCCTTCTTGGCCACTTGAATCATTTTCATAAAGTTGCGATGAAAGAAAGTAAAATAAAATTGCATCGAACACTCTTCCTTCATTCTTGTTTTCATCTGCAGCCATTTTCAATTCTTCTGCAGATGCCTCAAGACCTTCAATCGACCTTGAAATTTGGTCTTTTGCTCTCATGGCATCTTGATATTTTTGTTCTTTTAGTGAATTTACGTATGTTTGGATGAGTAAATTTGGATCGATAACTTCATCTAAAAAAAGAAAAATTATTGTAATGACCAATTGTGTGTAATAAATGCTAATTGGTTTGATAAAGAGAGTCAAAGCTAATATGCTGTTCATATTAGTCCAAGTTTTTTGCACATTTTTGTCTGGTATTAGTTAGTGCACAACTGGTAATACAAAAGACTTGTTACGGAGTGGTTTTAAATCCACAAAGGTGAAATTTTCTTAAGTGCAGCAAATCCTGTTAAAATTAGTTCTCACCTGTGGGGTGCAGTTCTGTGTACGGAGTTGTTGAGGTTTCTGCAAACAACAACAGTATGTTACAGATAACAACAAAAATTTTAACGAAGGAATTCATTAGTTATCCATTCATATATCCAGGAAAAAAAATGCATTTATTGTATAAGATACTATTTGATATTGTAATTTTGCAAACGTGAAGTTTCCACCTGTGTCATGCACAACAAGTGGCGTTAGAAAAAGGTTGATTTCGTAATGAAAATATTGAAGGTTGTTACATCAACCAAGGTTATGGTAAAATGCAATACCTGATGTTCCAGAAGTGGTGTAGTACCCACTATCAGATGCCTTCGAAATTCCATCACTGGACTGATCAGTTTTCTTGGAACGTTGTTCTGCAAACAATAGCATTTTTGATACATACATATATACATACATTTTACAATGTGATAAAACTAATGTAATCTTCAATAATACGTATATAAGTATTAAACAAATTCAGCACGGGTTTCATCTTTTCTGCTATTGTCAAACCACAGCTTTTATACATGTTTAAAAACAATACATTTGCAAAAATAAAACAATAAAAACAACAATAAACACAACAGCTTTTAATGTTTTTACCATGACATTTTTCTCTCCACAATTGACTCAGTGGAGTGTGAGGATTGAGGTTTGATGGGGGAGGATAAATTTCCTTCAACTTATTTAGAGCTTCTTCCACTTGTTGCTCGATAACATCTGAACTTTGCTGGTCAAGGATATGCTGTAATCTCTCACAGATTTCGGTCATGCTTGGTCGGGCAGATGGATCTTGATCCCAACACAGCTTCATCATCTGTTCAAGCTCCTCCACAATTGTTCCGTCACCGATGTCAAGAGATTCTTTCCATTCATCAATTTCCTGACAGTCAGGTCTATGGCCTTTTTTGACAGCATCTGTTATTGCCTCTACCTGGCCATGTGGGTACGGCATGCTACGAGTAAGGACAATGTATATGCATATGGCAAATGAAAATACATCAAATTCTTTTGTGGGCTTCATTGTAGGGTTTGCCAATTTCTCAGGGGAAGCGTAACACCAGGTGTAATGGGGTTTATCCTTCTTGCTTTTGGCTGTAGGATCCATGGTTGTATTGGAACCAGTTGTAGTTGCCAGTTCTGCACTACCAAAGTCACATAGTTTGGCAATTAGCAAACATGTGATAAGGATGTTTTCTAGCTTGACATCTCCGTGAACCAAGCGTTTTAGAGGCAAATTATGGCAGCATTCAAGAGCTTTGGCAATGTTTAATAATAACCGAACTCGCAAGTGAAGTCCAAGTGGAATTTCTCTATTTAAAAGAAGGGGTTTGACATCTCCAAACTCGTAATACTCCATCACTATGCCAACAGCAAAATCCAAGTCCACCCAACCAAACACTTGTACAATGTTCTCATGCTGTGCTTTCCATAGGTGCGTCATTTCCTCAACCACTCTGTAGAAGCAAAGTTATTGTAAATGAGTTACGCATGGTGATAAAATGTGCATAAAATCTAAACAAAGCTAAGGTAACCTTTGTATTTTTTGACTTGCCAACAAAATCATTATGAATTTAAGTCATCATCAATATCAATTTAACCACATACATGGATCAAGTGAAGCATACACAGTTCTTTCAAGATTAAGCATCTATATAATATATATATATACTTTGCAATGCATATTTTTTTTGCTGAGAGCTTGTAAAGTTTCAAGGGCATAAAGGTCATTAATTATTCTTACGTCTCTATAGTCAGTTGCTTGTTAAAATGGCTTCCAGTAACTCTGTATAGTTTAACAGCAACATTTTTATTCCAGACTCTGTGATGTCCGAACCAAACTTCTCCGAATCCACCTTTTCCAGCTTCATGTTTTCCAGGGTCAGGATCAAACAGAAGGTCATCAGCATCGATCTTCTGAAAGTCCGGCATATTATTTGCCACGACTTCAAAAACTTAATCTCCTTTTAAACCTATTTCCTGTAAATAACTAAATAAATGACAATGCCTGCAAATTATTATATAAGCCTGTAGAACTCAAGTATTTTACAAGGACCCTTAACATTTTGGTTTGTAAAACGTCCAAACAGAATTATAGGAATAAATACACTCATGCAAATGATGTAAAAGGGTCTAGTCTAGTGTATACAATTGTTTGTACGTAACCATGTTGTCATAATCAGGAGAGCCTCAAACTACGTCAAATTACTGGTTTGCAGTTTTATTAATTGCAGACATTGTCTGTCAGTCATGCATAAATCTAAATCGGCCACATCGTTGCATTGCAACAAAAGTTTTTACACAATAAACAACATTCCAAAAACAAAACTGAAGAAGCATGTGATTCCAGGGTAATACTGAATGTTTCTAGTGTTAATAAACTAAACAATACATGTCATGTTGATCTGTTTAAATTTTCTTTGCCATAATGAGTAACTTAGAGGGTATGAATTTTTAAATCAACTGTAATATAATTAACAATTTATTTGTTTACAATGTGAAAGTTAAATCCGGAAGCGGCATAACCACTCATGCGTGTCGGCATTTAACAAGTACCAAATTAATGCAAATATTTTCCTAAACTTCTTTAATTTTCTTGATTAAATAAAGGTCGGATAAGTGAAGTTATGCCAGACGTAATTTATTTTTTTCTGCAAGGTCAAACAAAACGCGGCATTTGCTTGACAGAAGCAGTACAAAACTAAGTGCCATTGGGTTGTGTGTGAGACCAGGGTTGCCATTTGGCCGTCTTCACGGCCAAATTCCAGAAATTTGGCCGTTTGAAAATCGGCCTGGCCGCGAAAAAATCGTTTGGCCGTAAGGCAGATATTTGGCCGAATTTGGCCGAATTTCACTTGGTACTATATAAATCCACAAAAGGCATTGCTGGTTTCAGGTTATCAATAGATTTGTGGACGATTGTGTTGTCATAAATATGTTTTCAAAAAATTGTTACGTCATAAACTAATCTTGACTGAGTTGGTAAAGAATTATGCTGCAATCGTAATGTTTTAGCAACATAACCGATTTTGAAACCACTGATCAGCATATAGATAACAGTGTTTTAAACATACAATTTACGAATTTATTTCCGGCTATATAGTCGTTTCTACAGAAATCATCAAACTTATAACGTGATTTGGCCGAATTTTGGCCGTAAGAGAAAAAAAAATTGGCCGTCAAGTGTTTTGACCTTCTGGCAGCCCTGTGTGAGACAATTATCCACACCATGCAGTCGTTCGGTCATGAGGCGCACCGCAGTGGATCGTCTCTATTGTAGTTGGGTACTGCAACGCATCGATGTTGACTCCTAAATATAACGACAAAGTAGAAAATTCGGTGTCCTTCATTTTTAAAGCTAGTTTAGTGAGCTGCAGAGATGTGATCTAACAGGTCGAAAAGATGTGAACTGTTGTCAATTATATACGTTTTGTACCGCAGAAAGGCGAATGTGGACCCCACTGTAGCGTTAATGTAAATAAATGTAACTTATTGCTCACTTCGCCCCTATTTAGGGCGAGGACGAATTCAGAAATTGAAAGGAAGCGGTTGCGACCCAACACTTATTGCGACAAACTGTTGGCAAATTTCGGCCCTAGATGAGAAGATGTTCGAAACCTAAACCAAATTTGAAAGTTTGTTTTCATTGTATCGCCTGTTGTCTCTATGGCTAACGAAGACTCAATAATTACCTCCATTAGTTTGTTTTCTTTGAAACGACTTTTTCTCACTTATGGATAAAATAAATATCAATCACCGCCGCTAGATGGTGCAACTGAAGTAAAAATATGTTGACTGTATTTCTTTAATTTAGAAAAAAACAACCTTTTCTTGGATTAAAAAGTCCTGTTCGCTTGGGGGAGTTTTGTTTTTCGCAAAAGCCCAAATTAACACCGAATGTGACGTAACAACGGCGTGTATTCCGTCATATAAGGTAAGTAGAAACAAGGGGAAGATGATGCATAGCTGCCGAAAGCGGGATTGCGACAGAATGTAAACTGTGGTTTAACAGTAAACAAACTACGTTAGTTCGCCAATGTGAAGTGCGGATAATAAAAAAGAATGCTTGAATAACGTATTACTTGCCGTTTGTGTTCAGTGAAATGCGTAAATTCTTAAATTTTTATTAGTTCGGTGGTCATGTGATTTTGCCGCTTGCTACTAGAATAAAGGAACATCGAGCAATAAAACATAAAAGTGCATTAACTATGCTGAGAACTTGGCTGTAAAGTGTAAAGCAGGATATGATTTTGCCGCTTGCTACTTTTAGGTTACGATCCTTGAATAGATTGTCTTATGACTATAATGCAGTGTACTGGCATTATGTCCTTGTTTGTATTCGGCTGAACAACCAATACAGGCGCACGTTAGTATTTGATTAGGCGCTGTATAATTGACAACAGGTATTTAACCTCTTCTTTCGAAGAGAAGAGGTCCGTTTATCACCCAAGCAAGGAACTGTAAACAACATTATTGAGCCAGTACTTTACTGTCTTGTATGCGTCAACTGTATAAATTTGTGTTACTTTAAAAGGTGTCGTCGTGAAGACGAACACATTTGTACCACGTCTTATACGCATGTATTTTGTAAAGTAATGGAACAAATATGTCCCCTGACCTAGCGGTGCACATGGTATAGGAGTTTTACAAAAACTGTGCTTAGTGCAAATCGCTCTACAAAGTACTACGCGTGAATTCTGCAACTTCGTTTCACCAGAAAAGGTCTTTGTACAAAACAGAGTGGATTTCAATGAGAGCTGCAGACAGAGTGTATACACGCACTGTTTCGACCTGTATGGTGGATTTCCATTGAATGATTTTTTTCCCAATGCAGTCCCCGCCGCCCTATACATGTTGATTAATAAGCAGTCAACTTATTATTATAGTTTGCCGTTCGGTGTCAGTGTTCGCCGTGGCACGAATAATTACTCTATAGGGGGAAGTTTATATTCGCTTGTTACTGTTGCCGCTTCCCGAATATTGTGACGTCATAATTGTGAAGTAGAAACGCCTCGCGGATGGGCTGCGGTTTAACCACAAATAAAGGCAGGTGGTGAAATGACGGCAATGCAAATTGTTACAGTGTGGTATTTGTGCTTCAGGACGGTTTCTAATCTTCCATTTGTGTAATAGAGGTAGCACCACTAGTCCAAGCTATTGCACTCATTTTGCTGCGAGAAAATATACAAGAGCTTCCTAATAGTTTATCAACGTCATGTTGATTTTGCGTTGCCAGCTACGTGATATTTCGTCTGTTTGTGTTGATTAATGCGTGGTGCAGTTCAATTCATTAAAGGCTAGTTCATCTTGTATGCAGAAGCTATGAAAATTATACAAGATCTGTTATTTTCAGTAATTAAATTTCGGTGAAACTCTTTGCGCGTTTTTTTGTTTAAGTGAGGGTGATGCGTGAATTGAGTCAATCGTTACAAACCGCTGAGAAACATCATGGCTTTAAACTGCGGCATGTTTGTTCCTTGGAATGTGTTATAAATCACAGTTATATATTAGAACAGTAAAAAAAATGTCCTCACAATCTAGGCTGTAACTGTTAATGTTCGTTTGCACAATTTGAAAATTTATTGATATTGCAATATGATCAGGAGTTTAACTTTTTCTGAAGTTGTAAAAGTTAAAATTTGTTATTGTATATAAAAGGGCAACGTTGGCTCAATGGCTGTTTTTCGAATGCGTTTTCTGTTGAGTCAGGTAAGCACATAGCACCCTATTCAATTTTGGAATGTATTGTCTTCCTGTGCAAATTTCGTTCGATTGTTATTTATCGGTGATTGTTACGTAACAACTATGGAAGGTAAGGTGTAAAACTCAGACTCAAGCAGTAGAGTATGTTAAACAAACGTTCTGAAAGGGAGCTGTTTACACCGAGCCATGCAACTTTAATGTCAGCTTCCGCCTGTAACAACAACTGCTGTGTGCTTCTTATTTCCCCTTATGTTTGTAATAAAGCGGAGGACGTTTTCTGTGCCACGTTCAGTAAAGCAGGGGTTCTCAACCGACGGTCCGCATCAACTTTTTACAATGTTATGTCTTAATGTCGCCTTGCAGAAACTTCATAAGAACCGCGTTTAACATATATGATATCAAACATACAGCAGCAAACTTCTCATTAAATTTTTCATAATTCTTTTGTATTGCATATTTTTGTCCTAATTACATTTTGGGTTGACTGTGAAAGTCCACCGGTCCGCAAAATTTGTTTTGAAAGTTTACCGGTCCGCAAACTTGAAAGGTTGAGAACCACTGCAGTAACGGAGCTTAAGGTGTACGGTGAACACCAGGCATGGATAAACTGCACTGTTATGTCTTTCAATTTGTCCCACCATGGGTTGGAATAGGCCTAAATTTCTCTAAAAGTTCAGAATTCTGGGGTGCGCCGTAGCAACATAAAAATGAGTACGTCATGCTGGGTGCTTGGAAGAAGCACTTGTCCGCAGTATTCTAATTCTCATTGAGGCCCCAAAACCACTGACACAGCTTGCTGGGTGTTATACGTGGACAGTCTGCACAGAAAGAACAAAAACGTTATTTGTAATTATTAGTCATAATTTGATGATGTCAGCACAGCACGCTCCACACGCTCCACACGCAGCTACGAATGATAGTTGCGCAGTTATCCAACTGTCACATGGTATCGTATTGGCTCTCACTAATGCAGCGTTACGTAGAGTTGTAATTCACATGCACTTAACATTCGTTGTTTGTTGATGCTGTGCTTATTTGCTATACCTTGACGACAGGCCAGTGAAAATACTACTTGCATTAAACCCGTCCGTACTTCAAAAAAGAGGGCGCTTGATTTAGGAGGCGCTTGGTTTAATTTGTGAAGAGTTCAAATACCTGAACAGTGCAGATTTAAATTAAGTGTATATGTAAAAAAGTGTCGTTTGTCATAACTTAAGTATCTGTACTCATCGACCGAAAGCGTTGTGCGGCCGAAAGAGTGCTCAAAACATTAGCGACAGCAGATCAATGAGCGTGTAACGCATTAATATTAATTGCAAGGCCTAAACCTAAGCCGAAGAAGTCCCTGTGGGAGTGGTAAGGTTTATTATTAGCCTGAACCTTGGCACGCACATAGTCAAAGAAACAGTTTCGAATTATGAAGTAGCATTATCATGATTTGAATGCTGTCATTGGCTGGCAGATATCACGTTAAATCTGGCGCACATGGATATTGTTAATGGGATGTAGGGCTTTCGTGGTAATGGGGGCCCTTTCATGGTGGTGGCTATTTGTGTCGTCACAAAATTTTGGTCCTATTTATTGGTGATATTTCTTTCCTTTATCATTTCTGCATGAACGTGTTTAGTTTAAAGTTAAGTGGGGGCATTGTGCATTGTAAATTCTCGTAGTCAGAAACAACAATTTTTTGTCTAATTGTATTTTCTATTATTTGTTGATGTAATGCTAACAAAAATCAGTATGTCATTTACGTCCAATCATTGGTTTTACTGTGGTCCGGTTCTGTTTTGAAAATATGCTGTTATGTCGGATGGAAATTTATGTAATGCTGGCGCGCACATGTCGTTTATCCAACGCAACAGATTGGCAAATTGTCCAATTATCAAACAATCTTATTTATCGAATGTTGATTGAATAGGTTACACCTGGGCTACCTTAAGCGCAGAGGGCGTCCGCTAAATTATGTATGAGCTTTGGTTAAAAGACAAATTGAAACCCGAGTTATATCTACGGTTTAAATCTACTTTGTGTAGTATTTACTTTATGCGCTCAAAGCTTACTTTAATCGGGTTGCAGTTACGCTCCTACGTGATTTCATTTTTGAATTATTAGTGATAATGCATTTTTGGACGAACGTCAATTTCATCATTTTATGTAATTTTTGTTACGTTTGTAAAATCTACTCCATTTGCACACACTGAAACAGTGAGCAACAGGGTTGCGCAGGAGCATTAAAGCCTGGCGCCAATTTCGAGATTTTCGTTTCAGATATAGAAAGGGGATAATATTACACGGCTGATAAAGCCGTTGGTGATCGATTTTGAAGGAGGATTGTAGCAAAAACGTTGGCACGATCGCAAATGCATCGCACGTCAGCTTAAAGCAAAGTAGTTTGTCGTTCGATACTGAAACTGCTACATGTCAAGTTATAAAGTATTTCTTAGGTTGCTCGAAAATCATTACAACGCCGACACTAATTTTGAAAGGAAGACACAACCCTTATTTTGGAATGAATTTTAAACATAAGGTGCAGTTCGCAGGTGATGCTGAGATCAGTTGTTCAAATATACTTCCACTGCTAAGTTTTTCACATTTCGTATAGTTTATTCCTTTGTTTTTCTAGCGAGTGTGCGAATGTTGTAATATCTGCTAAACTTAAAGTTGGTCCCAGATCTAAAAATTGTTAAGCGAGAAAAATCAACGCACTGCTTTGCTTTGTATTGTTTCGCCTCTAGTACAGAGCATCATATTTGGGCATTCAAATGTGACGTTGGTTAATCGACCGTGGAGACGTGGTCCTATATTACATGCAGAGGATTTAAACTGGGATCACTTTTACAATCGCGATGCGATTCGACACCCATTGTGTTTAGACGCGAGGGAATTTTGTCACATATTCTTATTCATTCGTTGTGCTTATTTACAAAGTTGTTGTAGCTTGCTGTGATTTATTTGTGGCAAACATTTGTAAATTCTGTAATGTTCGTTCTTTCAGCCTTTTCGTCGCGTTGCGTCGACGTTAAGGATAGAGCTGTGCAGACGGCTTAAATTTCATGGAAAACTAGTGGTAGTTCAAATAAAAGTGTAAGTAATGTTTTGTGCTTTAAGTTACTTGGTGCGATTATGCAATTGGGCTTTACAATCTTCTGGGAAAAAGTTTCGAGTATATTTGTTATTGGTCAGTAATCGCTCTGATTAAGCGATCAGATAGCAAACGTTTTTAATTAAATTATTGAAACGGTATTTTTACCAACGAATCCATATTAAACACATCAAAGTCTCATAAAAGACACAATATCAAATGTGTTGACAAGTGACACATGATCGTTAAAATCAACCCTATCTCCTGTACAGATTGGAAATACCGGACGTTTGACTGCCTTCCGTTTTTATTTTATTAAGTTTAATTTTGAAATTAACGCTTCGTGGTTCAACATCTGGGGTTATTCGATGTCCCTAGCGCGCGTTCCAACGTAAATATTACGTCATGTCTACGTAAATACAGGTGTAAGGAGAATATAGGAGATACGTTTTGTCATCGCAGTAATGGTTGGGAGGTTGGGATTCTTACAGATTGATGTGTTCCGTTTTATGAAGATGGAAAAAGCATGTTTATGGCTGGACATACAAAGGTCGATCCACCTATGCTGTGGTTTTTTGTTGTCCATAGACTTAGATTTTCAATTAAAGGTTATTTGCGCTGTTGTATAGCAAATTGAATGTGATTTCGGGTTATGTATGTCATGGTTTGTATTATATGTATTAATGATTCACTGTGAAGTCAACGACCATTCGAACAGCAAATATTGCTGAAATGTCCCACGGTTCGTCACGACTGTTTAAAGACGATACAGCGTCCGGATTCCTGTTAACTCTCTGGTTTTCTGTCCTCCCGGGGTGGAATTCGCTCCAAATTTGAATACGAGGTATACCGCTGCTGTGTGTGAGGCAAAGAAAGTTACTTTTACGAATAGTTTCGCCTAAACGTCCCCAAATGATGTTGATGGCATGTCGCAAGTATTCTTGGGTTGCTTCGCGAATTTTAATCTGTATTATAGTCTGCGTGACCCCTTAGTTTTTGCACTGATATAAACAATTTATCTTTGTGCATTATCTCAGAGAATTTCTTCGAAAAAAGTCATCTGGAACGTTAACAGTTTGTTAGGGATGAGGGTGCCATCTGTCACGAAAGTTGGGAATCTCTGGATTACGTGGAATAACCACGTGTTTATCCTGGGCCTTGTTGAGATAACAAGAGAAGGACAGTAAAATAGTATTTAGCAGCAACATTAATCGTCGTGTTCCAGTGTGGGAAGGTATAGCAGAGCCAAGAATTGTTGGTTTCGATTTAAACAAAATCAATAATTCAACAGTTTTGACGATTGAAAGTGTTAGTCTCGCGTCATGGGTTCCATGCATGCTGGCGACACTAATTTCTCTGTAAAATCGACGTTAAGTCAAGTGTAAAGACACTTTTGTATAGTTTGTTTGTTATTTGAGACACTTCAATTAACAAATCATGCCACGCGTAATTTCCAACCTCTGGTTACTTCAAGGTCATGTGAATGTCACGCTCTGAGACATTCGCGTGTTGCGTGTTTTGATATAATTGCTGTTTTTCATTAACATTGTGTAGTTGCAATGCCAAAATCGCGTTTTCTACTTACGTGCAAAAATTATTTCTACAATAACCAGTATCCTCTATTTTGATGTTTAAGCAGCAGGAAAGTGTTTTTTTTTTAAATAAAACAACATCGTTTCGATGTTGCCCAAGTGCTGTGACCCTTTTGCTGACGTCACAAACTGCTCTGTTACGTTTTATCAGCATCACAATGGCTCACTTGATGATTTGAGCTACATCAGGAACTGCCGCGTACCTGTGATATTATTTTCCGCTGTCTCGTTCTACCTCCTAGCGGTGATTATTTACCGCGAGTGCTTCCGCAAGAGGCGTAAGAACAAGCGCCTCTATCACCACGTCGTGCCTGTGTCAATGCTTGCGGTCGCGCTCTATTCGGTGCAGACATTGTGTGATCTATTTCTGGGACGCATTGGCTATGCGGGTTGCAGCTCCCTCCACTGGTCGGCGACCGTGTTTTACAGCGGCGGAAGTTGCCTCGTGTACACCATCTTGTGGTCGAGGCAACGCAAATTCTACTCCGATCCCTTATTAAAGCATTCTGTGGGGAAGGTGTCGCGGACGCTCAGTTCGGCGGTGATTTTCTTCATCTACGCGCTGCTGATCGGTTCAGCATTTGCTTTCGAATTCACATACTGCCTTGTAAGCACGACGGAAGGCTGTGTCGTGATATGGGAAACCGACCAGGGAGTTTTCTCTGTCGTTCCAGTAATTTTCGTCTTCATGAGCGTCTGTTTCCTATCCCAGTTCACTCTTCTCGCGCTGATAGCTTACCCATTGGTCAGCGGCTCCAGTACGCTGTGGCTCACTCTAGCGGCGGTTTGCAAGCCAGCTCGAACCGATATCGAGTCAATGTTGCGTCGGTTGCTGTACTGCACGATTTTCTGCATAGCAACAACCCAAATTATCGGTGTTTTCGTGATTCTCGATGCCACGGGAGTCGTCCATATTTACTGGTCGTTGGCACTCCAGCTTGACCTTCTGTTGAACAACTTCGCGATCACATTTTCGTTTGCCGATTGGAGGGAGCGACTCTTACCTGGTGTCCGTTTCCGTGGAGAAGGAACTCCGAATACTACGGAGTCGATTCCACTGTAAATCATATCTTGTTTTGTTGAATGTTACGCACTTAAATATTGTTTTTTTGTTAAAAATACCAGAACGATGGACAAAACTGATAGCAGAAACTTTGAAACCTCATTTTTTTTAGTTTTGTCGGTTCTATCCTCTGGCATTTTAAATATTGTTTCCTGTTAAGTTTTTTTAACTGTGTCTTGTTCCAAACTTTTCCATTTTTCTTTTCCTTTCGTTTTCTATTCTATTTTTCAGATAAAGCATTGCTTTATCTTGATTTGTGAGAAAACATATTGCAAAAGTGAGTAAATTGCACCCTGCATGTTGTTAGTTTGATTCTCCCACCAAAAACCAGCTAGCCTAAATTGAAAATTATTAACAGGGCTTCTGCAGCAGCCGAAGTTGAAAGACGTGAAAATTAACACCTCTATGCTGATTTAGTATTTTTTAGTGTGCAACTATTGCTGGTAATAACCTAAAATAAAATTTCCTGTCCTGTACGATTGCACGTCAGAGATTATGTGTGCCTTATTACAAACGATATAAAAAGGGCAGTTTGTACAGTTATTAGGTTGTAACGTTTATGCAAAATACTCCTTCAACTGTTTTCTATCGCAAGGTTTCTCCAAAAACGTACAGACAAAACTAAATTACGTTTTGTGTCGAGCACTGTTCACTAGTTGAGCGAGACACGACGGGTTCTTGTAGAACAATTCTCGGTAATTTTTTTTAATTTGATAATTTTATTTTCCCGTCGTGATAGCAGTCTATTTACGCCGTAAACATATGCAATGAACTGACGAGAACCGAACACCTTTGAACCGTAGGCGGTTATCGAGAAGGTGGTAAGTTCCGCGCTTACCAAGACGCAAGTATACCGAGCAGCATATTTTGCAACCGATCAACAACTTTCACGTTGGCTGCGATTTGGCTGGGACTTAATACTTTTGTAATGGTAGCATAGATTCCAAATAAACGTGTACAACGCTTTCTTTGCCCATACCCAACTTCCACACGCAACCAGGAAAACTGTTCTAATGACTGAATGAGGTCATTTCAACATCATAATGCAATGGTGAAATGGCGTAATAAACGTGGCTAATGTGACGTAATAATCTGTGTTGGTTTAGCGGAGAATGAGAAATCAAAAGGGAAACGCAATGTTGACATATAGTAAATGATCGACAGAAGACAAACCTTGTTCTGTTGATATGCTGAATTAAACAGCATTTGTCAAAGCAGCATGTAGGTCTAGTGTCTAACATTGCACCAAATAAAACACTATTAGGCGCAATAAAGACAATTTGGAGTAAACCCGCTATGGATAATGATTTGGCAATGGAGAAACACATACCGCTGTTGAACAAATAGCAAAACAAAATAAGTTGAGAAAATTGCTGTTTACTGAGTCAGCCACGGTGAGGACGTATTCTAGAACCAAGCGTTGAAGCGTCAAAGCGTCGAATGACGAGTTTGACGACCCGGCCAACGTCCTATGGCTATAAATAACCGCTAGTTCCCTTTCGAAACCAGACAGCGATGGAACACATAGGTAGTGTTTACCTCTCATTTTGTCGGCAGAAGCAACGTTTGAGGACCGACTTTTGAACGAGAAGTAATGTATTAGAAATTAATTTAATTAATTTTGTATCAGGCCTACTGGCTGTCTGGCTCTATACATTTTTTCCATATTTTACTTAACTATTTTGCCAGTAGCCTACTATGTAAAGTTTTCAAAAATACTGATTAGTAGTTTAATATGGATTTTGGCGAGGTCCTTATACGAATGGTTCGCAAAGCACCGTGTTTATACGATTCTGCAAACAAGGATTATAAAAACTCAGAAAAGAAAGAAAAAGTTTGGAAACTAATCAGCAAAAAAACTGACCAACCAGGTGAATCTTGGTTTATATCACTGATGATAACATGATATGTGATTGGAGGAATAATTATAACTAATTCGTGTTTTCAGTGAATATGTGCAAAGACAGATGGAAAAGTTTGCGTGATCGCTTTTTAAAAGTAAAAAAAAGTTTGGACAGCCTTGAAAAGAGCAGTAAAACTAGTGCACGACAATGGGTGTATTATAAGGATCTTCAATTCTTGAAGCACCATTTAAGAAACAAACTGTAAGTAGAGCTGTAAATTGTTTTTGTATTTTCATTTCAATACTTTGTTTGCAGAGTTGTGACCGATTTGGACGTCACGGATTTGGATATGACTGAGTTGTCAGAAACAGGTACCTGCAGCACATTGGTCATTTTTTTGCAGCAATTATATTGGTGAAAGGGAAATCTATGTGTCTTGTTGATTTGTAGAATCGGAAGCAAACAAAGCATTAGAGAAAGAGAGAATGTTGTCTGCCATTGACTTGCCACCTCCTTGCAAAAAGCGTAAGGCTGAATGTCAGGTAAATAAACACTCATAAGAATGTTATAAAAGAATAATATATAAACAGCAATTGCCTATCTTCGTTTTAGGAAAAAACACAAACCACAACAACACCAACTCATGCACAAGCTGAATGTGAAGATGAGTTTTTAACTTTTGGAAACTTAGTGGCATGTAAGCTCAGATGTATGCCCAAGAAAAATGCTGACAAGATAATGCCCAAAATACTTGACTGTTTTGTGGAACATGCTGTGGACAAAGTGCCAGGTATGTGAAGTTCAGTAAACAAAACTTACAGCCTTCTCTTTGTTTGTAAACCCAATATTGGCTTTTCTACATTTATAAATCTATTATCCACTAACATTGTATATAACCCAAGAGAATATCAAGTAAAAGACAAAAACATACTGCAATATTCTTTCACATCAGATAAAATTTTCTGTACCTGCCTGGCACACAATCTTTTTCCACTCAAAATCTGAACATTTATATCTCCAGTTATTTTCCTTACCTATGCATTTGACCACAGTTGGTTGTTTTTGAAAATAAAGCATTAAATCAAGCAATACCAGTAACATATCTTCTCATGGCCATATACTCTTGCATTTGAGTGCCAACATAGATCCTACAATTAAACTTTATGGACACATTGTGTGGTGGCCACTTTGGGTAATTGGTAACCTGACATGCACAACAGCAATTGTGATTAACATCAAGCAACATTTTTTTTGTATTGTAAGTGTTTACAATGCATACAAAACATTTTCCCAGCCAATCCAATGACAGTTAGTTATTGTTACATATCTTTCTTGCTTTGCAAATACAGATGATACCTCAGTGAATGGTTTCCATAACCCTGTGAACAATAATGGTGGAACTTGTTTTCCTACACATCAAAGTGTCTTACCACCACAAACAGGTATTTTAAATAGATGAAAGTAAGTGTTATGGATTACTTTGAATGAAACGTTTATGAAATGTTTGACATTTTCATTGGGTTAGTAATTGTAAACAGGTTGAAATGTTTGATACTGGCATGCATCTTGGATTAGTTGTAGCATGAACGTTTTTTTTTTTAATTTTAGTAAGTGCTGGAAATAACAACAACATTCTACAAAATCAAGGCATTGTTCCAAACCACGTCACACGGCAACCCCAGTACACTACACCAAGTTTTCCTATACAAACAGGTATTTTAACGATTGGTGTGTTTCTTTCCATTCTGTGTTTACTGACCTGCTTTATCAATCATCAAGTCTCTCACCGATCCATATGTAAATTTACTTTGGACGTCTTGCAACAAACTAAGTTTTACATTTCTTTAAATAAACAATGGGTGGAATGCAGCAGACAATTACTTTTCTTTTTTGCATTCTCTAGCCCCTTAAAACCATTGTGTGGACCCCTTGGTGGTCCACGGACGCCGAGTATGGAACCACTAGTTTAAAATTTATCTACTAATCTGAAACTTTTTTTTTTTGTTTTAACTTCGGTAGAATAAGAGTATTACAAAATATTAATTTTATTCAAATCAAATTTAGGACTTACTTTAATTAATGGTGGAGGTCCTACTTATTTTGAAGTTCCTCTTTACCAAAACCATGCAGCACAACAAAACACAAATTCATCAGCTCCACCACAGCAAAGAGGTAGAACTGAAGAAATTTGCATCCTCTCCATATATTATCTACTTCTTGTACATAGATTTTCCTTTCTTGAATGATGGGAGTTCCTATAATACTGTCCCCAGTTACCCACCAAGGAATGATTCCATAGTATTCACCAATCCAACACAACAATCTCTATATACCCCAGAAATTTTACAAACAGGTATAGATTCTACTAAGAATCAAAGTAAAAGTCATGTGGAAATGCAAGAAAGACACAAGACACATATGGGCATGCAAAAGTTTTTAATTCAGCAAAAGTGTATATTTTTATTTCTTTTTTTCTGTCATTGCAATTTGTCACACAAAACTTTGTACCAATCTTGTCTACTGTAAATATTGTAGTGCCAGATTGTATTAAAATGCTGTCAGTCACAGGTTTTGTTAAACATTGCCTTTCTCTCATGTTTATTCATGTCATGCCATCATCAGTCAACCGTAGAAAATTTGCCTCACAGTTTTATATAAAGCCAGGCTGTAAACTCTTGTAGTGTGGAGAGTATCAACATATAAAGAAGTTCAATCCCTGGTGGTCATCTTTTATTTTTATCATGATTTGATTTTTCTTTATCATGAGTAATATTGATTATGTTTCCAAATATAGAATTCACTGCAAATCATGTTCAAATTCCTAATAACCCGAAAACCAGTGATATTTCTGCGAGGCAGTCAGATGCTGCAAAAGGGTTAATGCGACTTTCAGGTAAGTTTTTTTTGTAAACAAACACTTAAAACTAATTAGTAAATTTGAGTTAAAATTTAACCTTGTTTTGTAAAAGTTTTTTTGCACATGATTCTCCATTTTTTTATCTTTCCTTTTTTTAAACTTTGTAAGGTCCTGTATACATTTCCAAGTGTGTTTGGGGATAGTATTACCACTACGCCACATACATTCCAATTTCCTTGATGCTAACATGAAAAACATATTTTTGTAAAAGCTGTTCAAGGTTCTGAAGAACGATCAGCCTCTTCGAATAGCCCAAGGTTCACTGAACTATTAAATAGTCAAGATGTACATGCTGAAAATATTATCCAGGGAGCAATGCAACAAACAGGTTGATTCATTGTTTATTGCAAGCCCCTTAGTCACATAATGCAAAAGTAGTTGTAAATTATAAAAGAACATCCAAGGGTGAAGTTTAGATTTTTTTTGTTTAATCACTTTCAAGGCACTGAACAGCATCCAACCACCTCTTATGATGTAACCCGTGATCAGTTTTCAAGTGATGAACAGATAAATGCAGGAAAAGTCGTGAAGGGACAACAACAAACAGGTAACGCTATGTGTGTAAAAATTTTTTACTGAAAACAATTTGAATAAACTGTATCTGCTGTTGGTATGCTACTGATAGTGGTAAACATTGCATTACAGTAAAGCAATTACTTTCCTAAGGTTTTAAGTTAAATTTATGTAAGACAAGACATTGGCAATCACGTTTAAGAAGAAGCCTTTTTCCTTGCCAAGCCTTTTTCTTTTTATAGCCAAATCTTTAAAATTCAGTCACTCCAAAACCCCCAGGAACAGATTGCTAGCACCTCTATTTAAAAGCTATTGGTGACGAAACCAGAATAAATTGTTAAAATGTAGGAATACCATTTAACAGAAGTGTAAGCAATGTAAACTGCTTCAAAAGGAGCTGTTGATGATACATTAAATACAACTATTAAAAATTAAATACCATTGTATTTAAATATATCTGTTTAAACCAATGAGCAAGAAACAAAAATCTTTCCAAAAACTTTCGGGGAAAAATTTAGGACTTTCAAATATCACAAAACATACATAAGTTTCACATTTGTTGTTTCATGACATAACAAATAACGGCATTGACGTGTATATTCTGTGATTTTTTATTAAGCCTAATCAAAATTCCTTTTCTGGTAAATCGTAAAACATAAAAGATACGAAATCTTAAATTTCTTTTTCCATTATGTCCCCTTTTTAAAAAAATACACGTTTACCACTCTTTAGCGCCACCAAAAAAATTCCCCCGAAACACTGACACTTTGAATAGACCGCCAGGGTATGTGATGGCGGGAGGTTGGGTTTATTTATGTTTAAATTAAATAAATTGTTTTTATTTCAGATGAAAACATCGATTCAACTTTTTTGATCCAAACTTACGTGAATTTGTTGGAAAAACATAAATATTTTGAAGCAAATGAAACAAGAAACCAACTTTCAAGGTTGCTTGAAGGTCGTGGGAAAACTGCCGAAGATTTGGAAATAACTGGAGATAAAAAGAGATGGGAGGAAAAATATTTGGAATCGATTTTATTTTACGATGTTGCGTCTGAACTTTATGTCAAACGTGATGGAGATGAAGCGGTGGAACGTGTGAGGGATTGTGTTGAAGGTTTGAGATGGACATGCGAAGGTTTGATGGAAACATTGGATTCGAATCAAAAACTTGAAAACAAACGAATAATTCGTGGTCATGTGATCCCACTGATGGAAACGATGAGACTCAAAATACAAAATATTAAAAACGTGGAAGAAGATATTAAATGTGAGGAGCAAGTGTTGTGTTTGCACTACATTGAACGGAGTCAAGGTTTAATCGGAGATTATTGGTCGAGTGAATCAACAATTCGACTTGGACTTGAAATGATGAGGAAACAGTTTGGTGAAAACTCAGCAAAGCATGTAGTGTTCGGAATTTTGTTAAACAACCTTGGTGTTGTTTGCATGGAAACAAATCGACTGAATGAAAGTGTGGGTTTTTGTCAAAAAGCAATCCAAGCTTTCAGATTGGCAACAGACATGAGTGAAGAGGGAAGGGAGGTGTGGATTGAAGAAAGTGAAAACAATTTAAGTGAAGTTGAATCAAAACTTGCACAAAGGAAATAATTATGACATCACAAACACAAAATGTGTTTTTGTTAAATATGTTTGAATTATGTATTGTTTACGTAATTTGTATGAAAATGGAAGGTAGCTACCATGCACTTGAATGAATTTTGTGATTATTATTTTCATGTCGCTAGTGATTTGTAGCTGATAATAAAACAAATAAATGATATTGACTTCAAGACTAAGCTTTGGTAAAGTCAATGCAAGGTTTTAGGTAAAAATGCAGAATATGATATGTCAGCTTAAAGAGAAACCAACTTTTGCCAAAGAAAATTAGTGTCCTGGTAAGAGTTTGCTTTTATCTTCAATGAAAGTGCGTAACACCATAAAAAAAAACTATTCAAGTATGAAAAACTTACCAATATATTGGGTAATTCTGTTTGATAAATACGTCATTCGAATGTGCCATAGTTTTTAAGTAGCTTATTTCACATTACTAGCTTTTAGTACATGCATTTGGTGCACCCAATAATAGGTATTATAATAAAAAAGTTTAAACAGTGCTAAAAACTGTGCAAAGTAATACAATACAATGGCTAACCTCCTGCTAAGGACCAAATGTGGCACATTATGTCTTTGTATCTGTTCTGCTAGGAGTTTGTACAAATGAGACACTTTACAAACAAGGTTTATACTGCAGTTTGATGTAATTTTTGTACACGTCACTTACCTAGGCCACATTTTAAAGCATTGTTGTAAATAGGTTATAGTTTACCTGTAATTGTCCGCTTTATAATGGTTACAAAAGCTGCATGCCAAATTTTTGATTATTTCCCGTCTGGTAATAGAAAAGTGTGCCCAACCCTTTCAGGGCAGAATAACCTTACCAACCATTCCACATGTGCAAGGTAAAAAACTTTTCTGTATGCTATGCAACCAATAGTTCAAATTACAACTGGTTACTATAGTTGATTCCGCTACGAATGCATGTTGATTAAAAGAATGCATTTCCATCATGGGTACTGCATATATCAACCCAACTTTTTGGAATGGGAATCTGTTGAAGATTTTTGAAATAAATCTACTGATATCAATCAGAGGCCTTTTGCTTCTGACTAATTAATACAAATCTTGGTTGTGTTGGTTAAACAAATACCTGACAAAGGTTTGAGGACATGGTCATCTATATTCTAGTAAGTTCCAGTGTTTACATTCTAACAAGCCAATTTTCTCATTTTGGGATTTTGACATCCAGCACCATATTTGCAGTTTGCACCAGATGAAAGTACTGAAACCTTTCAAAAAACTTAATACACATCTTGAGACTTTTTTGGTGAATATATTGTGCATTGAATCAGTACGATAAATCGGGCATACATTTGAGATGACAGCAGTGCAGAGTTAGTGAGATTGGCTGGGGTGAGAGTAAGGAGAAATTTCCATGTTTCTATTTCTACTGCTGGTCCTCGCTACAATTCCTTAATTGAAGTCAATTTATTTTACAAAGTACGGTGGCCCACAAGTGCCACCGCGAAATATTAACGAATCGCGAAATATATTTTCACTGCGCGAAATATGTTTACATCGCGCGAAATATATTTTGACTGCGCGAAATATTTTTTCACTGCGCGAAATATTTTTTCACTTCGCGAAATATATTTTGACTGCGCGAAATATATTTTCACCGCGCGAAATATATTTACATCGCGCGAAAGAAATGCCTGGCGGAAAGTTTAGTTGTTTCAAGTTCTCACGTACAGCGCTATAGTGTGTGCATTTAGGTTCAAATAGAAACATAGCTTGAGTGTTTTATCCCTATTTTTAATCATGTATTGCACAAATTGTGGAAGGCTACTTTTTCAAGAACACTTGTATTGCGCACATTGCGGACGCGGTAAGTGGTTTATTCTTTAATTGTCGTTTATCAGCCTTGTCAATCTGTTATTTTTGAGGTAACATTCTTGCAAATGTTAATATATTAGACATATATGCCAGTGTAAGTAAAATGATATTGTGCATGTATAATTAGATTGACTCTGTGTTACAGAAAAAGCCCACGGCAGCAATCATCCTACTTTGTCTAAATCTGAAAAAGAGGGTTCTGTGATTGAAAATGTTAATTCCAGTATAAATGGTTAGTATGCCAAACAACCTGTAGCTGAACAACTTTGGTTAACTTTGCAAAACAAAACTTTAATAATACATGTCAAATCTACAGGTACATCATCCATGAAACGCAGAAGTGCAACAGAAATTTTGCCATTTAGTGAATTTAAAGCAATGAAAGGCTCACAATGGAAGCAAAGATTGTCGAAAAAGGATGAAAATGAGGAAGTGTGCATTAACATAGGCATGCTTGAATATGGAGGCAAAGATTTTAAGTTAAAGCCAGTTCGGGGTCAATCCATTATAATTAATGTTGGGAAAAAAGAGTGTGTTCAATCCATACTGAATAAAGCCAAAGAACGGTACTTTCAATTTTATCCAAAGAGTCAAAGACATGGTGCAGTGTACCACCTTGCTTTTAAAGATGGCGAAAGATATATGACGAAACAAATGATTCAAGTAACATTGAATGCTCTAGTAATGGAAAACAATCTCCCTGTATTCTACAAAGTTCAATGCCTGATTTTACTGATTACTTTGATTCTGGTGAACTGGACAATATTATTGGAAATCAATGTGACTTGTTAGCCCCAAAACTCGACAAGCATGATGGCAAAAAATTCAATGATTTGAATTCTGCACTAGAGTCGTTGCATAAAATAGTTGATGATTTAGACCAGTTGTTTATTTGTGTGCGCCGTGGGGCTCATATTCAACGTCAACTTAACTTGTGGAAAAGAGAAACCAAAAAGAAATCAGCAGAAAAGAAATTGGTTGTCCAATTTCAAGGTGAGACGGGGATTGATTCTGGTGCAATGGCTAAGGAGTTCTTTAGTCTTGTTTTGCAAAGTATTTGTGAACAATTCTTTCCTGATGGTACCCCAGTTGACTCAATGCTTCATGTCCAAAATGGACATTTCAAAGTGTGTGGTGAAATAATAGCTGCAAGGTGGGCCTGCTCCACATTGCTTACACCCAAATGTGTTCACAATTCTTGCTAACATGGATTCAGTTGATATAACCAACCTAAATCTTGACCAACACTTTACTGAGAATGAAGTTCAACTGATACAGAGAGTTTGTGCTGACCCATTAGTTCATACTGACATAATAACAGAAAATGGATACACAGGCAAAATCAATATTGATAGCGCCAGTGCAATTAGTCGCACAATCATGGTGAGCATCACTAATAAGCGGCTTTGCTGCCTCAAAGAGTTTGCTTCAGGACTGAATATGTTTGGTTTGTTCAATGTTGTCAAAAATAATGCCTTACTTTTTGCACCTTTATTCATTCCAGGCAAATTGACAGTTGATGCCAATTATGTGTTAAGTTTACTTCAACCGCAATATTCCTCAAAAAATTCCACAAAGCGGTGCGTAGAGAAGAAGATAATGGATAACTTTCAAGATTTCTTAAACTATATTGAGGATAACTGTATTCGGGCCCCCACAGAAGAATTTTGGCTTACTGCAGTACTAACAGTGAAAATGAAGTCAATGCAGAAAATATTGGAGAGACAATGACTGCAGCAGCTGATTGTACTCCAGCTGGTGTGCTCGGTTGGCTAACAGGCCAAAAACATAGGCCAATATTTGGTGACAGTTTGTCCATATCTGTGGAATTTAATCATGACTGCATGAGCAACAACCCAAACCACACAATCTGTTTTCCTGTTGTTGGCGCATGTGCGAAAACAATTACGCTCCCTACTAAACATATGGAAGAACTTCAAGATTTCAAATCCGTCTTCATTACAGCAATGTCCAATAGCCAGGCTTTTGGTTTACATTAAAAAAATTCTTCTATTTCATTGTTTATATTCATAAGTAGTTGTTACTTCATTGCATGTTTCAAGTGTCATATGTCAAAACAGCAATTTAGATTTTTTACGTACTCACTATTGTGTTCGTGACCGTCAGCATTGTCGAAGCAAACTTAGTGTTTTATTTTTTTATTCAACTGCGTCGTGTTTGTTTTGGTGAAACGTATTTCATCCTTTTATACCAAAATTGTTTTTACCTGACACTTACTATTGCATTTTTGAGGTACTGCTGCATAATTGTGAGATTTTTGTGCCACTGCTACTTGCCACTGTACATTTATGCACTCATTTTTCTTCATTTACACTGCATGCTGTCTTTCACACTTTTCTATTCCATCATCTGTTCGCAATACAATCGGAAAAAAATTCGATTTGTATCCTAGCATTTACAGATTCTAGTAGTGCAGTACGCTGATTGTTAATCAGTGAGTAAAAAAACAATTTTTCACAAAGTTGCCTGTGTTTGTTGGTGTAATTTGACAATTAACATACTTGCACTAACAACAAAGTTCAATATACTGAAGTACAAACATGCATAAATGGCTGTGTACTTTGACTTTTTATTCTTTTGCAACCTCCATTATCCCTTTGTACATTGTCAGTGCTTCTGCACAGGAGGTTGGCATGACAAATCCAAATTCAGTTCGAACATAGTCAAAATATTCCTCATATTCGTTGACTTCTTCGGGTGGGGAAATATCATTGCACACCACTTGAAATTTCTCTTGTGAGACTGCATTTATCATGTCTGCTCTTCCACCATACCTTTCTGGCATTAAGTAAAGTAAATTTGGGCGACCAGCTATAACATCGTGTCTTGATTTTCGTATTCGATGACTATTCCAGTGATCCATTACAAAATTTAAGTCACTTTGTAGAACTGGAGAAGCAATACCACACACACTCCTTGCTTAAAGGAAGTGAATAATCAACAACACCTTTAAACTCGAGATCACCAAAAAAGTTTCACCACCAAGAAGTACGAAACTTGCACAATGTTGACCACCAACTTTCAATTCTCTGATTCCTTGGTGAAGGAACGTATCGATGTGCATTGATACAGTTTCTGAAAAAGCACTGTGCTGCTGCCAATATCCCATTTTCTGTGCCCAAATCAGACACAATTTGGACAACCTTGTACATGTGAAACAGTTCTAAGGTACATGGAAGCTATAGTGTGTGGGCATTTATTGGAGCGTATAACATGAAGCCATAGGACCTTATGACTAAAACCATCAATGGCTGCATGTATGGAAAAACCAAATGGCTTTAATTTATCATAGCCATCTATATGCCAGGCATAATTGGGCCCTGGATTGTTATACTCTCTGCGCTTCAGACAATGGCCCCTCCTGAGTTCACAGCCATCAGGATCAATTTTATTCAAAACTTCTGCAACAAAGGATCTTGGAACTCTCAAACCCTCCATCTCCAAACCATGCCACACAGAACGGTACCCCCCATATGAAGATGGACCTTCTAAAATTTCTTTGATTCATTTTTCAGCATCATTTATAATATTCGGATCTTTTTGCCAAGCACCACGTCTATGCAGCCCCATTTCTTGTAAGCGTCTTTTCAAGGTTCTCAAACTGAAAGTTACATTGTGGTAATTTTGTAACAAATGCAAGTGTTCATATCCTACTTGAAAGTAGTGGGTGATGAGGTGTGTTTCATCAAAGGTGGTCCCTGCAAGGAAAAATTGTATTGTCCAAACCGAAATAACAAAATTGCAATGAATGTAGGCCAACTGGAAATACACAATACAAACACACTTACCATGGCCACAATGGGTACAAAATGAATGATCAAGTCCCACATAGTGATCACAATTTAAACAATTCATTCAGTTGAACAGTCCCTGCCAACAACTGGAGTAGATAAATGCTTACTTAGCTGATATAGTCAGTCACCCGTCATGCAAAAATACGAACGGAATGAAATCAACGAGAACCTGGCCTGTCACTACATTTTGCGTCACAAGAAATATATTTCGCGCGATGTAAATATATTTCGCGCGATGTAAATATATTTCGCGCGATGTAAATATATTTCGCGCAGTGAAAATATATTTCGCGATGTTACGAAATTTTATTTGTAGCGGTCGAAATATATTTCGCGATCTCGAAATATATTTCGCGCAGTGAAAATATATTTCGCGAAGTGAAAATATATTTCGCGCGATGTAAATATATTTCGCGCGGTGAAAAAATATTTCGCGCAGTGCAAATATATTTCGCGATCTCGAAATATATTTTGCGCGGTGAAAATATATTTCGCGCGATGTAAATATATTTCGCGCAGTGAAAATATATTTCGCGATTCGTTAATATTTCGCGGTGGCACTTGTATATTTGGAATCGATTTTATTTTTTCGATGTTGCGTCTGAACTTTATGTCAAACGTGATGGAGATGAAGCTGTGGAAGGTGTGGAGGATTGTGTTTGGAGTTTGAGTCTGACATGTGGAGATTTGATGAAAACATCGGATTGGAATCAAAAACTTGAAAACAAACGAATAATTCGTGATCATGTGATCCCACTCATGGAAACGATGAGACTCAAAATACAAAATATTCAAAACGTGGAAGAAGATATCAGATGTGAGAATCAAGTGTGGTGTTTGCACAGGATTGAATGGAGTCAACATTCAATCGGAGATTATTCGTCGAGGGAATCAACAATTAAACTTGGACTTGAAATGATGAGGAAACAGTTTGGTGAAAACTCAGCAAAGCATGAAGTGTTCGGATATTTGTTAAACAACCTTGGTGTTGTTTGCATGGAAACAAATCGACTGAATGAAAGCGTGGATTTTTGTAAAAGAGCAATCCAAGCTTAAGAGTGAAGAGAGTAGGGAGGAGTCGATTGAAAAAAGTGAAAACAATTTAAGTGTTGTTGAATCAAAACTTGCACAAAGGAAATAATTATGACATCACAAACACAAAATGTGTTTTTGTTAAATATGTTTGAATTATGCATTGTTTATGTAATTTGTATTAAAATGGAAGTTAGCTACCATGCACTTGAATGAATTTTGTGATTATTATTTTCATGTCGCTAGTGATTTGTGGCTGATAATAAAGTAAATAAGTGATGTTGGCTTTAAGATTAAGCTTTGGTAAATTCAATGCAAGGTTTTAGGTAAAAATGCAGAATATTATATTTCAGCTTGAAGAGAAACCAACTTTAGCCAAAGAAAATTAGTATCCTGGTAAGAGTTTGCTTTTATCTTCAATGAAAGTGCGTACCACCATAAAAAATAACTATTCAAGTATGAAAAACTTGCCAATATATTGGGTAATTCTGTTTGATAAATACGTCATTCGAATGTGCCATAGTTTTTAAGTAGCTTATTTCACATTACTAGCTTTTAGCACATGCATTTGGTGCACCCAATAATAGGTATTATAAAAAAAAAACTTTAAACAGTGCTAAAAACTGTGCAAAGTAATACAATGGCTAACCTCCTGCAAAGGACCAAATGTGGCACATTATGTCTTTGTATCTGGCCTGCTAGGAGTTTGTACAAATGAGACACTTTACAAACAATGTTTATACTGCAGTTTGATGTAATTTTTGTACACGTCACTTACCTAGGCCACATTTTAAAGCATTTTTGTAAATAGGTTATAGTTTACCTCTAATTGTCCGCTTTTTAATGGTTACAAAAGCTGCATGCTAAATTTTTGTTTATTTCTCGTCTGGTAATAGAGGAGAGTGCCTAACACTGCCAGGACAGATAAACGACAAAATAAACCTTACCCACCATTCCACATGGACAAGACAAAAACTTTTCTGTATGCTAAAAACTTATTTTGCGACTGAATTTAATGAAAACAAAAATCATGGGATTATTTTGAAGCAAAAGTTTGAAAAACCGAAGGGAAATCCAATTTGGCAGGGTTCATTAGGTCTTTAAAAAACTGCATTGATGCCAACTATGGCTGTTTTGTTGGAAGGCCTTGTGCTTATTTGCATACACCAAACTCAGTTAGGTTATGTACAGATTTAGGTCAGCCATGGAAAAGTTGAACTGTTTGTCTAAAATTGTAATCAAAGTGCATTTCTGCAAATCCACGGTTCCACAAGTGATCCAAGATGTACAAGAATATAACGAGCATAAATACACAAATTATTCATTTCACTTTTTTGTTGATTCTTTAGGAACCATTTCCTTTCATTGGACATAAGTTAAAAAAATACAATCTATTGCCAACATAGTTCATTAATTTTAAAAACATTTTTTTCAGGTTTCTTATTTTTTACACTAAATCATACTTTTATCAAGTTTTAATTAATAAACATGAAAATGAATATGACAGATACACACCCAACATATTTCAACATTTCTGTACACATTTGTGCAAAAAAATCAATGCTGATAAAATGAAGGTGTTTATGTAAATGTTAAATTAACATTAAACATTATTTGTACATTGGAAAAAATTGCTGTTAAAAAATGGTATTTCAAAGTTAGTGACATATGACAGGAAAATTGTGATTCATGAATAAACCAGCATCACAATATTCCCTGCTCCACTTAAACACAAGCATTGGTCGATACAACTCCATGCATCGAGTTTGGACCAACCTCTACCTAATGTTTATTTTTCTTTAAGTTAAGCTGCAAAAAGCCAGGACTATTCACTACTCATATACATTGGAATATATGTCTACACAAAATCAAAGAGTATGTACAAATAAAATTGCACAGTTTTGTCAGATGAGAAAGGTCTCTATTATTGCAGAAATTGCAGAAAGATGTAATCCATGGATATTGATGAAATTAACACTGTATGTCAGGGTGTTGAAGCCACATACTGTTACCATTGTGTACAATTGTATATGAACTGAGCAAGTCAAAGGTGAAGAGTGTCAATTTTTCAGGATTTTGGTTGCGCGTTCGTTGGCTTGGCTAATTCTCATGTTGTTCGATTCAGCCTGCATTAAAAATGAAGATATTGTTGTACGACAGAAGTGCATTTTATGTGTGACTGCTGCAGACGATTCAATAAAAGACATACAATCAATGTAACAGTAGTTGGGCATATGGGGGTGCTGTGCTGTTACAAATGTTTGCACAACAAAGACAGAAATGCCTTTTTAAACCACCAGACCAAACACATAATACAAATCCTACACACATTTATCAACACTTTATGCAAAACCAAACAACCATTTGGCCCTAAATACAATTATATCAAAGTGATCCTAATCAAAAAAATCGAAAAAAGTATGGAGATTATTTGTACAAGAAGTGCCAGAAAAATAGGAACCTTAATGTTTAAATCAGAAGGGAATAACCAAACACCTACCTTAGTGTTTATTCTGTCAATCTGTTGGTTCTGGGAGTTAATTTCGTTGCCCATGTCGATAGCCATGTGTTTGAGGTTTCCAAGGACTCCGGCAACTTGGCCGAGGTTTTCTTCCATCTCATCTTCTCTTGCATCGTTTGTGACTCTGCATTCATCGCATACATATCATATTGATGAATGTTTATAACCAGGTATGAATATGTATTAAAAATTTAAAACATTCCAAACTTGCAGGTTGGATCATTTTGTGTGCTTTACGACACTTAAGGCCGCATCTCAGAATTAAATCCTAAAAATTGAGTTTTAGAAGTCATTTGTCATTGTGCACCTGGTTACAGTTTCTCTTGTTTGCCAAAAACAATTGCCGGGTCTGATGACTCATGAAGGGGGACTACTATTGCTGAACAGAAAAAAAATTGATTGCAGCTGCATTAAGGCAGCACATTGGGGGGTTTAGCAAAGGCTAACTGCTAAATTGTCAGTCCTAGGGGGTGTACAAACAGCCCCGGTGGGCCCCCAAGACAGTTGCAAGACATCTAATTCTTAATGAATTGTGTAGAGGAGGGTTGGTGGCTTCACTTAATCGCAAATGGAGGGTACTTTCTGTGATTCATTTTTTCACAAAACAAACCTACACTTTTTTCTGCTTTTTTGGCCAAAATAATGGCCAACAGAGGGTCAAAATGCCCCCGGGGGAGCAGTTAAAGTAGTTATCTCAATTATAAATTTGGCCTGAATTCCTAGTCAAGGGTCGGCAGTCGGCACTAACAGAAAATCACAAATTGACCATACTTTCTGTGATTCATTTTTCCACAAAATCTACCTCAATATTTGGGTAGTTTTTCAGCCACATGTTCAACAGCACCCTCAACCAATTTACTGCCTGACTAATAACCCTGAAAACCATAGTAAAACTGCCCCAAACACGCTGAAAATCGCGCTGGCAACAGCCTGTTCATCTGCGCTCATTCAACCGAAACACTGGCGCCCATGCATGACCCATTGCATTGTTACAGACAATTTTACGTCACAATGCTCATTACATCATCACATTCATGGCATGACCTCAATAACACAAAATGATACATAAGGATGAATACTTACACCTTTAATTTCATCTGCATAGGATGTTCAAAAATCGACCGAATAAGCAGTCATGATAGTTCGGTAAAGGCACAGAAATATTTGTTGCTTTTTGACTGTTTGCAAGCAACGTAGTACAAACATTAACATACTAAAAATTCAGCTCGAAACTCTACCCACGTTTTTAGTAATTTGAATTTATATGTGAGTTTCCTATCTCTTCGTATGCAAAAAGTCGCATTTGATCTCCTGGAAATCATGCGTGACGGAGACAATGGTTGCACTACCATAATAGTATACTATGGTTACACTAATTTTACTCTGTTACGCAGAACAGAGTTCGAGAAGGGTATTTCCCAACCGGGAAAGTCTTTTCTATAGAAATACAGAGATGCGGCCTTAAGGATGAAAGTTTACACAAAAAGTTTATGAGGAAATAATTAGGGAATAGTTTGGTATCTGAGGTTATTGTCATGTGTGTTTCAGACCCTAATTTTCACTTAATTGAATTGTGCATTTTTTGTATTAAACCATTCGGGACAGTTTGGTGAAAGAATTCATGAAAAATTTTACAGACACTTTTCAACGTGTGTGGTTTTTTTCACACCCAACATTTTATTAAATAGTTTATTGACCAATTTTAACGTTTTCAGAATTTCCTGTAACTGTAGTAGATATATGGCCTGACACTGTGACACATGTAAACAGACGAAACATCTTAAATCCCAATTGTTTCGAAAGTACAAATTGATATAAACTGAAGAAAACTATGCATATATTTTAGCCATCATGAGGTTTTCAGGCTTGGCAGCCCAGGCAATGCAGCCCAGCTGGATCAGCCACTTTTTCCTGACAAGTCGAAGCAAGATTTGAAAAATCAAGCTCCCGGTGAGGTTTGAACTCACCACCCTGGGCTAACCAGGCCCAACGCTCTACCAACTGAGCTACAGGAGCTCAGTGGTTTCACGGGGTATATTGTGGCCAAGGTACACTGGTGCGCAAGCGCACAACTTGCCAGGCAACCTTCACATATACGTAGGGGATCTCTACCACCGTATCAGATGACGCAGTAATATTTCATGCAATGGCATGATAGGCAGGATCGCCCCACTGCCAAGCAAGGACCTGCGCAGTGGGGCGATCCTGCCTATCATGCCATTGCATGAAATATTACTGTATATTTCAGCCATTCCTGAATTCGGTGCAGGAGTTTCAAAGGTGATTAAGACCAGTTTTAAGGCAATAATTATATTTTTACCTCTGTATGTAAGCGCCACCAACTTGTGCTTGTTCTCGTGGGTCTTGTACACGTAACACGTTGAGGTTGGTTGCTAACCACCTTTCCATCTTCGTTCGATTGCCATGTTTTCTTGTATTCGTCACCTAAAGTTCTTTGCCCTTACAAAAATGTATTACTTTTAGGCTTGTTGATGTACAACTGTAGCAAAATATTGGGAAGCCAAGACACATCAATTACGATGGGTGGGATTTTTTGAGTTGCCTTCTTCTATGGTGGACATATAAAAAACCTTGGTTACATTTTAAGTAAGGGTCAACAGACTTGTCGATCTATAAAAGGAGTAGGTGACCATTAAAAGATTGGAGAACACAGGCCCTACTTATACTTGTAAGGCTCAGTTAACTTCTATCAAGCAGACAACTTTTATTAGTGTTTAGTGGGCTGCAGACAGGGGCACTGTTTCGACCTAATAGTTCTCATCAGTGCAGCTATTTTCATTTGGACTGCTGCCGTACGTTTCAGCCATCTTAGTAAAAGATTGTTTACCTGATTGGTGTTGAATATACGGAGTTTACAGAAGAACACGCATTAAACGCAACAGCATCAACAGCAAGAACACGCAAGCAGACTTATCTTCAGCACTGCAGGCGGCCGAAATGATTTGGTACGCTGCAGCGTTTACCACCTTTTTTAATTTCTTTTCGACTTCTTCACTGAACGATTAATTTTATTTGTAAATATTCCAATGTGTTATGCAGCAAATAATGCCTAAAGTGCCCACACAGCGAAGTACAAACTCAGCTAGTAGAAATCATTGGCAGCACTGACGCACAACAATAGACTTGATAACCGCTTTTCAAGTTACGGGTTAGTGTGGTAACCCGCACCATGTTTCTGCAAATTTTAGCAAAAACAAACGTAAAGTATAATTCAGCTGAATATCTGTCTTACCCGCAATTTTTTTCGCGGATGCGAAGGACATTTGGTTACCCTTGAGCGATGGCGCGGGTGGAATCACCCCAAGCAACTCTGTTTGTTGATTTTGTTGGGGTTCCTCCTTTTTTCCTTTGTTTGGTTCCTGTTCGAAACCACCAGCGCCATTTTGAAAAGGGGAAACAAAGAGAAACAGTTCTTGTGGAATACGTTTGCAGGTGTCCTTTCTGTCCTGATTAGATGGTGGTAATATGTCTTCTGTGGAAGAGGTATGTGGAGTTTTAAATTCTAATCGTAGTAGTATTTTCCATAAAATTTACTATGCGCCCTTTTCGAAATGTTACCAGGTTAGCCTACCCCACATATCCTCATGTTTTTGATCTGCAATATTGGTAATAGTAACCATCTGTTTATATATGTTTTGTAGTTTCATTTAATCAAAGCTGAAGATATTTTATGTGACCAATGGAATTTTGTTGCTGGACAAGGTGGATTCAGTGACGTAATAATTGGTTACCATGTTGGTTTGAAGCAATTTGTTGCGGTCAAAGTAATTAAAGTTGTTGGTCGTCACAGTGAAGAACTCTTCAAAAAAACGTAAATCCAGCATTCATGATACACTACTGTAACTGTTTTTTTTTACAATGATATATTGTTGCAGAATTGGTGAAGAGCTGGAAAACCTGCAAAAACTAAATCATATCAACATAGTGAGTGTTTATGGTTGGACCAAATGGCCATTTGCCTTAGGGATTGTCATGGAGTTCTGTAAAGGAAGGAGCCTTTTGGAACTGTTGCTGAATACCTCGATCAGTTTGGGATTTCCCTTGCGTGTCCGGTTTTTACTGGATGCTGCAGAAGGTCTAAAAGCTTGTCACGGTTTACCTCTGAAGAGAATGATTCACGGAGATGTCAAGCCTGAAAATGGGTTGCTTACCAAAATTCTGCGCCTCAAATTGTGTGACTTTGGAAATGCGGAACTCGCAACCATAACTGGATCGACGACAAAGAATCCTTCAGCAAGAAGCAAGAAGGAAAGACCTCAATACACACCGATGTACACAGCACCTGAAAAAATTGAAAAACCTACAATGAAACCAACAAAAGAACTTGATGTTTATGCTTTCGGTGTGATGATCTTTACTGTTGTGGTTAGGGCATTGCCATACTCCACCGACAACCAGAAAGCTTTACTAGACTCTATTAAGGAAGGGACTAGACCAAACTGTTTAGTAATAGAAGAAGAAAAGCAAACTCTTAATGAAAGCGACAGAGCAATCGTTGAAAACCTGGAGCAACTAATGAAGCAGTGTTGGGATCAAGATCCATCTAAACGACCAACGATGATCAAAATCTGTGAGAAATTGCAGCAACTTCTCGACCAGCAAAGCCCAGTAGTGATCGAGCAACAAGTGGAAGATGTTGTCAGGCAGAAGAACATGAAAGATCCCTTTCTTGTCAAAGATGAGAAGTTGGTTTCCCTTCAATGGTTTTGCACAAGAACCCGAAGATTCCAAGGTTTGTTCTCAAAATTATACCAACCAGAAAAAATGTCGAATCATTAACTGTATTAACTATCACTTTCACTGATATGTGGTCCTTTCTTTGCACAGTACCTGACAATCCTTCGCCCTCTAATGATGCCAAGAAAGATCATTCATCCACTGACAAGAAACCAGTTTCAGGTGATTCTGTTCAAAGCCCATCATCTTCTAGATTGGCATCAGAAGTTAATCGAGATTGTTATTTAAAACCTAATGTCAGACAGAAAAATATATTTTTGCAAGGTACTGGCTTGACTGATTGCGCCATAGTTTTTTTTACTTTTGCTGTTGAAAAATAGAAACTATAACAATTACTTCAATACATTGTGTCCTTCTCTGGTCAAGAAATTTGCAGCACCAAATGAAGTTAGATTAGGCTCACAAAAGCTCATGCAAATAAAGTGTTTAGAAGCCACTTTTTCAAAAACAATGCAACAGCAATTACTAAAACTATAACAAGTTCTTCTTAAATGCATAAAAATGTGTGAATAGGAGTATATTCAACTAATACTTGTTAGAAATGATATTTGTGGTGTATGATGTTGTTTGTAGCAACCGTGTATAGAACTCATTGTAGACAAATTAGATGTAGCACTGTGGTAAATACAGATGCCATAGCTCAGGGGTCGGCTACCTTTTAAATGCTGTGGTCAGTTTACAAATTATGTTTAAATTTTGATGACTTCATGTGCCAACCTATATGTGTACACAAAAGTATGTTGGCCTTTTTTTAACCATTCTCTGCATAGTAACTGATCATATGGGAATATATGAAGGCAGCACACAAGCATGGACATTGGAGTAATGAACTTGTAAAGCACTCACAGTACTATCAAAAATCATCTCAAATTTGTTATGGATACCACATATTGTTGACTCTGCCATACATTACTTGTGCAATGTAAAATTTTAAGAATGTTTGCAATTTTTGCTTTTGACAATTTCACTATGAATTGATCACATTTGTATTTGTCTGCACTTATCACAAAAAAAACTAAATCCCTCAAACATTTAGTCCCTGTGTTTTCATCACAGAGACCAATCCAAACTCTGATGCGGGAAACCGATCTCCTGCACTTGGTGATGTCACCCTAACTCATTCATCCACAGATCAAGTGGTTTTTGGACAAGCAGGTAATGTTACAAGCTGGTGTATGCAGAGATTATGTGCCTATATTGCGCAAACATAAATACTGATCACTTGAGTAAAAGCCCGTCTTCACTTTAAAGTGCTGATCCTAAATTTTTTTATAGCAGGTCAAGAATTATCCAATGTGAGGTCACAGCATTATGACTTGAATGGTGAAGAAATAGTGGAGCAACAGCCAGGTATATTCAAAGATGTTGTATGGTTTAGGATAGTTTACTAAAAACAAAAATCACTCAACATAACATTAAGTGCCTTACACATGACAACAATGAATATACCAATAAACAACAATTAGGTATTTAAAAATACTGTTAAGTTTGCAAGTTTGCTTTACATCTTTTTAATGTTATTATAATATCAAAAGCTCATTGTAAGGCTTTGTGCAATTTATATTTCCATAAAAAACTGTATGACCTCTCAGCTGTTTCACTGCTGAAAATCGAGTCATTATATTACCATGTAAATTCGTCTCTAAAAAATATTCATCGCCATAAATAAATATTAGTATTACATTTTGTAACAGATGACTGTTTTCTCGTTTGGTAAAGTTAGAAACCACGATCTAGTTTGATTTAACTGCTCTATACAAAATTATTACCCATTACAAAACCTAGTTAATACATTTGCTCTGTTTCCCATCCTGGTTAATTCTCCATTTCTTCATTGTCTATCTATTGACAAAAAGTATTCACGCCAGGGTTTATTTGTTGCAGTTTTAGCAAACAGTTTAAAACCACCTGGAACATTTGACTTTCATGTTTGTATTAAAATAATAGTTGACATTAGCAATCCATTCTCATTCAGCTTTGAAAAGAAAATCAAGCAATGACGTTCCAAGCGCTTCCAGTGACAGCAAGAAAATTAAAAAAAGTACTGAAGATGGAACATCACGAAAGGAAGAAGCAGGTGAAAAAATAAAACTTACGACCTCCGTCATATATATTTTGATATTGTTAATGTAGGGCACCTGTTATGACATCACAAACTAGTGATTGTGGTAAACATAATATAAATAAATGTAAGTTCATGTTATATTACTTCAGCAGGCATGGTGTCAGACTGAGACTTTTTGACGATGTTAATTTTGGGTCTTCGAGGATGGAAGCCTCCCAAAATCATCGATTCGGGACCCTACAACCTGGATAGATTAGGGAACCGTTACCGTAATTTAAAGTCAAATGTATCACTGAAGTATAAAATAAACAGTCCAATGAAATGAGTAAAGATTTATTAACAAAATTAGTTTTTTATGTATCTGCCACAGAGTAATGTTAGCAACCTTGGATTTTGAAACCGTTTTCACTGCGTATCAGCGATGACCTTTATTTTGGGTAATGAGTTAACCTCATATTAGTCCCGGGTTACTTCTACATGAGAGAAGTTATTGTGTTGCGGTTGTTGCGTTTTATGCGTGTTCTTCTGTAACCTTCTGTTCGCTACAAGGTTAACGCGTTGCCAAACCTCGTAAGTTTGCGAAACAACCTTCTGCTATTTCCCCCGTCGGGCATTGATGAAATAAAATATGACGCAAGTCCATTGCTTTACATGACTGAGAATAGTTTGGGATGCAAAAAGACATAGGCTTGATGCTTAATTAGGGGTCGGGAACATTTTTGTCTAAGGTAGCAAGGAAAGCTATATATTAAAAAAGAATTTCTGTGTACAGCCATGTAACATTTTTCAACGCTTTAATTGGTTTATACAGTACACACAAGGTGGAACGAAGTCACTTTAGGGGAGGAAAGCTATAGGGTGTTTTTTTCCCATGCTGTGTTTTAAGGTGGTCAGTTCCACTTTTTAGGGACCACGGTTTTAGGTGGAAATTACCGCCTATAGGGCTGTATTTAAATTTACAGTGTAAGTTGGCATTTCGTATAGCACGATTGTACGTTATGGCAAATGACAGAAAAAGTTTTATTCGTAACATTCGTGCTAAGAAATGTCAACTTAGATTTATCTGCGAGCCAGATGCCGTCATCAAAAGAACCACATCTGACTCGCGAGCCATGGGTTCCCGCGGCCAGTGTGCTTTTCGATTGGGAGACAGGAAAGAGTACTCTTTCCGCTTCTTAAGTATGCATTTTAATTGGCGAAATGTCTTGGGGAGACACTGCAGCGTTCCTAATTGCATCCCCGGTCGGCTGCTTTGTTGAAGCTAAAGTCTGCTTGCGTGTTCTTGCTGTATATTACTAAGTTCGACTCCGTGGCAGACTTGTTTATTAATTGAAAGGCACGATTGCAATACTAGGTGGCTTAAGTTTAATTAGTTTCAAGCGCGTTTAACACGTGACTGAATTGCAGCGAATTAACTATTAAAAGAACGTGCGAACGTTACTGCGCGATGGCGAGAATAACAACAGGGCCGAGAGAGTACGAGCGACTAAGAGTAGAATGGACTAAAGACTGGACTCCGTTCAAAAATTACGAAATTGGCGTTTTATAACAAAGTGTCAGAAAAATGTGTTGTCCAGCAGGATGCCAGAAAGCCTGTGGGAGCTCCGGCAGGAAAGCTTAACACCGTCTGCAGTCTTCGGTCCGTATGTGTTCCAAATGTGTAAAGAATTAAGTAGGGAAACATGCGTGTGGCTACAACACTAACAGGTACTCCCTGTTTTCCGGTCTTGATTGGGTGTAGGCCTACGTTACAATTCTCCCTGAACCGGAAAGAGAGCGCAGAGAGAGAGAGAGAAACTATATTAGTCATTTCCCCTGTCGAGTTGTTAGCTGTTTTTCGTTTCGGTGTACCTATGATTCGGACGACGTCTAAACGCAATTATGTTCGCCGCTAAAACTGGGGAGAAACAAAGCAATATGTTTTGGTGACAAGATTTACGTCAAACTAAGGCTACATTTTTAACAAAAAATAAAGGGCAATATTATAATGACATAACCACGAAGGATAGGCGTATTACTTGTGTTCAGAAAAATTTGTTTAAAAGAAGGACGATCCAAGAACTAACGGTCAGTGAACAAAAGACGGACACTTACACAAAACAATGAAAGGACTTTTCACACGAAAAACGTGACGTTTTTAAGGCGTCCTTAACCGACAGTATATGTACTGTAACTATAGTATAGTTACTCACAAGTTATGATAACCGTGTTGATTAATTTTTCGCTGTGATAATATTAGTGACCTCACATGGCAGCAAAAAAAGGCCCTTATATGACTCCCCAGCAAACACACAACGTAGTTTCGACGTTCGCAACGTCGCTGGAAAGTCGAAAATTGGTTGCATACCACGTTATTTTCAAACTAAACGTTGCATGAAAGTTGGTAACACTGACGTTAGTAATGAACGTTGTTTGCACCAAAAAAGTACGTCATAAATAACGTAAGTAAAACGTTCACTATATACGTTAGATAAAAACCTGAATGCAACTATTTATGTACGTAAATTTTAACGTAACTGGGACGCAACTTCGATACGTTTTAGAAAACCCCAAATCGACCATATTTGCACGTAGTTATTGACGTAACCCAGACGTTGATTTGAAACGTTTGATACAACCCGAACGCGACTACAATTGCACGTCAATGTTAACGTAAGAAAGACGTTGATTTGATACGTTTCGATACAACCCGAACGCGACCACAATTGCACGTCAATCTTAACGTAAGAAAGACGTTGATTTGATACGTTTCGATACAACCCGAATGCGACCACAATTGCACGTCAATGTTAACGTAAGAAAGACGTTGATTTGATACGTTTCGATACAACCCGAATGCGACCACAATTGCACGTCAATGTTAACGTAAGAAAGACTTTGATTTGATACGTTTCGATACAACCCGAATGCGACCACAATTGCACGTCAATCTTAACGTAAGAAAGACGTTGATTTGATACGTTTCGATACAACCCGAATGCGACCACAATTGCACGTCAATGTTAACGTAAGAAAGACGTTGATTTGATACGTTTCGATACAACCCGAATGCGACCACAATTGCACGTCAATGTTAACGTAAGAAAGACGTTGATTTGATACGTTTCGATACGACCCGAATGCGACCACAATTGCACGTCAATGTTAACGTAGGAAAGATGTTGATTTGATACGTTTCGATACAACCGAATGCGACCACAATTGCACGTCAATGTTAACGTAAGAAAGACGTTGAATTGATACGTTTCGATACAACCCGAATGCGACTACAATTGCACGTCAATGTTAACGTAGGAAAGATGTTGATTTGAAACGTTTCGATACAACCCGAATGCGACCACAATTGCACGTCAATGTTAACGTAAGAAAGATGTTGATTTGATACGTTTCGATACAACCCGAATGCGACCACAATTGCACGTCAATGTTAACGTAAGAAAGACTTTGATTTGATACGTTTCGATACGACCCGAATGCGACCACAATTGCACGTCAATGTTAACGTAGGAAAGATGTTGATTTGATACGTTTCGATACAACCCGAATGCGACCACAATTGCACGTCAATGTTAACGTAGGAAAGATGTTGATTTGAAACGTTTCGATACAACCCGAATGCGACCACAATTGCACGTCAATGTTAACGTAGGAAAGATGTTGATTTGAAACGTTTCGATACAACCCGAATGCGACCACAATTGCACGTCAATGTTAACGTAAGAAAGATGTTGATTTGATACGTTTCGATACAACCCGAATGCGACCACAATTGCACGTCAATGTTAACGCAAGAAAGACGTTGAATTGATACGTTTCGATACAACCCGAATGCGACTACAATTGCACGTCAATGTTAACGTAGGAAAGATGTTAATTTGATACGTTTCGATACAACCCGAATGCGACCTCAATTGCACGTCAATGTTAACGTAAGAAAGACGTTTTTGTTTTCGGAAAGTCCTAGTTCCTGTATTCTTACGTTCCGTAAAACGTAGAGAAGATGTTAATTTGATATATTTAAAAAAATATAATTGTGAGTATTTTAGCAGGATATTATTGTTGACAAGATAGGCCAGATAAGAGTGTTGTAAAATATCGTTTATATTTGAGGCGAAGTGGGCTAGACATTGTTATTAACACGCTTTTGATTCATCGTTCAGAAAGTTAAATTACAAACAAACTATCTGAGTTAAGAACAAAAATCATTTTCGCATTCGCTTAAACTCTTGGCGCGTTATTCCCCGTTGATGCAGCCATTAAATCTTGGCCGCAAACGTTTCACATGGGAAAAAGGTTTTATCAGTCAAAGTCTGACAATTGTTTACGCTTCAGATATTCCTTTGCTCAACGTCGACCGACTCCCTTCGCGTCAATTCTAGTGCAATAGGAAACTTTTCAGGATTGGATTTCATAAAACTGCTAAATTTGCTTTATTTGAAATCAAACAAACACCTAAAATACGGACTTTCCCATTACAGAGAGCGATTACATTCAAAATGAGAGTGAAAGTCCAGAATTCGTTTTGCACATAGGCATAGGTTTTTACAGTTCAACTCAAAATAGCGTGTACTAATATTGTGCAAAATTTGATTTCGATTGAAGTTGAAACAAACGAATGAGAGACTGACAACTTGTTTAAAGACAAGGCACGACCGTCGCGCTCGGCTATTGACTGACCCATTGAAATGCTTAACCGTTTCGCTCTTGAAAGCCATTCCAATTAAAAGAAAGCGGTTTTTGCAGTTCAACTCAAAATAGAGTGTTCTAATAATGTGCAAAATTTAATTTCGATTGAAGTTGAAACAAACGAATGGGAGACTGACAACCTGTTTAAAGACAAGGCACGACCGTCGCGCTCGGCTATTGACTGGCCCATTGAAATGCTTAACCGTTTCGCTCTTGAAAGCCATTCCAATTAAAAGAAAGCGGTTTTTGCAGTTCAACTCAAAATAGAGTGTTCTAATAATGTGCAAAATTTGATTTCGATTGAAGTTGAAACAAACGAATGGGAGACTGACAACTTGTTTAAAGACAAGGCACGACTGTCGCGCTCGGCCATTGACTGGCACCTAACAATGCTTAGTCGTTTCGATCTTAAAGCCATTAGAATTAAAAGAAAGCGGTTTTTGCAGTTTAACTCAAAATAGAGTGTTCTAATAATGTGCAAAATTTGATTTCGACTGAAGTTGAAACAAACGAATGGGGGACTGACAACTTGTTTAAAGACAAGGCACGACCGTCGCGGTCGGCTATTGACTGCGCACGTAGCAATGCTTAGTCGTTTCGATCTTAAAAGCCATTTAAAAGAAAGCGGTTTTTGTAATTCAACTCAAAACAGAGTGTTGTAATACTGTGCATAATTTTGCATCGCAGGATAGTGAAGGACAAGTCTTTCCAAAATTGTAAAAGAAAACGTAAACGTGATGGAAAGGCCTTTGTGTGGTTTTATAGTTGCTACTAAACATCTGTTTTTAGGAAATGGGGCGAGATCAGTTGTTTTTAGAGTGATGATTTGCAAATATTAACGTCATATGCGCAGTATTTGTCCCGTACACAAATTCTACATCCCTTTGACACACACACTGTGATTAATTGGGACTGTCCACCGACCTCGCTGTAGTTCGTCCCTTATGGATTTTCCACAGCGTGTGGTCACAGTTCGGCAAGTCAACGCACCGCATACCTCACATGTTCATAAAAGAAAATTTGGCGCTATCTGGCCTTGCCGCGGCTTGTGGGAGAGAAGCCGGTTGGCGGGAAAGTTTTTCAAAGTACCGTTGGATTCCTCTCGGGAGGGATATATTATTGGTATTGGCTGCGAGTCAAATCAAACTTATGGGTATCCTCCAGTCTTTCACATGTCAGAAACAGAAATAGCATCAGATGATATTATAGTATTATACTATGATAGCATACCCTTACAACATATATTTTGTTTGGTTCTATTTAGCAAATGTTGTGTTTGTTGTTGGCCTTTAGTGTACTTGGATTGTTTTGCAGATTAATCGTTTGTAAATGGCTTTGGTGTGAAATTATTTGTTTGTTAAGTTCAAAAGTTCCATGAGAATCATTTTGAAAAGCAGGACAAGGAACCTACAGAAAGTAAAGGTAATTTAACTTTATCGTTGTATTGTATATATTGCTATTTTTCATATTTCATGTACAGTTACGTTGGTTCCAAAATTATGAAAGACATGTGTTTTAAATCTTACACCAAAACCTGATTTTCAGATATTCTATTTTCTCTGCGGTACTTCTGGGAATGTGGAAAAAAAACACCCACAGAACAAATGAATAAGTAGGTGCTGGTTTTGTCTGGATACTATAATAATGAACTTGTAGCGGATTGTTTAAATCAACTATAGGGTGTTAAATTATAATTATAGAGTACAAAAATCTTTTTTCCAGATAATACTTGCTATGCGTATAACATATTATGTCCCGGTACTGCAGTACATGTCACGGCTTGTTTAATGCACTTTAAAGTTAAATTTCCATTTTTACAGGAGCTTGCCGAAAAACTACATTCTGCCCCCAAGAAATCAAAAGGAAGTGGGTTGTTTTTTTAAGCATGCACCGAGAAGGCAATGCGGAGAGAAAGGCAATGTGGCGACTTTTAAAGGGTATGTTTTTGTGTAAATTTTAAAACTGTGTCTTAGTGTGTGACACTGCTGTATAAAACTTTAATTATATTGATTGGTGATATTCTTGCTTTGTTTTTGCAGTACCCCTATTCCAGCAGCGGATTATACGACACCACTGTCTTCATATTGACGGATTTAGCATAGTATTGTTGTGCTGGGATTATTTTAATAAATTATTTTATGTTGACAAACTGCAGGTGGTGCTTATTGTGCAGGCGTTGGTAAGATAAATCAAAAATTATTAATTAACAAAATCTAAATATTTTGAAAGGTATATCTGGCGTTGAAAGGAACGTTTCAAAATCGTCAGATCGGTGTCAGATTAGACGTTAATTGCAACGTTAGCCCAACGTTCCGAAACTATGACTAAACAACGTCACAGTAATCAATGTTTTTACGTTAAATAAACATTCGCGTCAACGTTTTATAGACGAATCCTGTGACGTAAAATGTAACGTAAAACAAATGTCCTTTCGCGACGTAAACAGCTACGTCAGGAAAACATCGTTTAGAGTCGACATTTCTACGTAAACATAACGTTGTTACGAATGTCCAGCCAACGTTGGTTTTGAACGTTACTGTACAGAACGTCATTTCTACGTATGTGGTTGACGTTTTTGAAAACGTTTTGAAGACGTAGTTTCGAGTCGACAGATTTACGTAAAAAAAACATTCCGACACTACGTAGATTAGACCAAAACGCAACCCGAAATCTACGTAGAAATTACGTCAAATTGTTTGCTGGGTCGTAAACACAGGCAATTCAATGTCGCTCATTCATGTCCCTTGCGCGTCAAACCAACAGCGAATCTTGATGTACTTTATTATATCCTTGTTTGTGTATTATAATTTTTAGGTGTTGTGTTTTGTGTTACAATAACATTAGGCCTGTAACAGCAGGATGTTCGAGTTTTTTTTACAATGCAAATTTATGTAGGGGGTTATTTAAAACGTCTACACAAAATATTAACACTGCCGTATATCTGACTCCTGATAAAAAGGCTAGGCTATATACTCTCTAACCCAAAGTCAATCTGTTAGTTTAATGCATAAATAACATTCGCACGAGTATTACAATAAAACGTTACAAACCGCGCATACTGACGTCTCTGTTTGTTAGGCTTGAAAATTATCGACTTAATGTCTTGACTTAATAACTCGGAAGGACTCTATTTTTTACCTAAAGATGTGGTGGCTTATATAATAAATGCATACAGGGTCGTTTGAGTTCGGACCAATTCGTGACTCATTTGAAAAGGCAGCTTGTTGCTGGAAGTTGTCACAAAATAGGTCGGCCGGATATTTAGTTGTCTTCCGTGCAAAACAAATGAATAGCACGCTCGTCGTAAATGAGTTGATATGGTTTCGTGGCGTGATTAGTATTCGACGTTATTAAAAATACAGTTGATGCCACAAAAACACAACATAACATACGATAAATACGACGTCGGATACATGCGTATCAGCGTTGCATGCAGTTAAAAATTTCGGTTTCTGCCCAATTTTGCAAAAATATTCGGCCGAAACAGAATAATTATAAAAACCTTAGTTTCGGCCGAATAAATTTGGCAAACCGAACTTTCGGTGCATCCCCAGTGGTTCTGTTCCCCCTTTTTGCTTTCGTTTGGTTCCTTTTCGAAACCACCACCGCCATTTTGAAAAGGGAAAGCAAAGAGGAACAGTTTTTTTTTCGTTTCCCGGCGTCCTTTCTGTCGCAATTAGATGGTAATATGTCTTCTGTGGAAGAGGTATGTTTTGTTTCATTATCATTATGTTACCGGGGTAGCAGCCTACATCACCTTATGTTTTTGATCAGTAATATCAGCAATAACAATCCATTTTGTATGTTTTTGTAGTTACCTTTTATCCAAGCCGGGGATATTTTATGTGACGAATTGAACTATGTTGCTGGAAGTGGTGGATCCGGTGACGTAATAATTGGTTACCATGTTGGTTTGGAGCAATTTGTCGCCGTCAAAGTAATCAAAGTTGTTGGTCGTCACAGTGAAGAACTCTTTAAAAAAACGTAAATCCAGTATTCATGATACACTACTGTAACTGTTTTGTTTGACAATAATTTACTGTTGCAGAATTGGTGAAGAGCTGGAAAACCTGCAAAAACTAAATCATATCAACATAGTGAGTGTTTATGGTTGGACCAAATGGCCATTTGCCTTAGGGATTGTCATGGAGTTCTGTAAAGGGGGGAACCTTTTGGAACTGTTGCTGAATTTCTCGATCAGTTTGGGATTTCCCTTGCGTGTCCGGTTTTTACTGGATGCTGCAGAAGGTCTCAAAGCTTGCCATGGTTTACCTCTGAAGAGAATGATTCACGGAGATGTCAAGCCTGAAAATGGGTTGCTTACCAAAATTCTGCTCCTGAAACTGTGCGACTTTGGAAATGCGGAACTCACAACCATAACTGGATTGACGACAAAGAATCCTTCTACAAGAAGCAAGAAGGAAAGACCTCAACACACACCGATGTACACGGCACCTGAAAAAATTGAAAACTCTTTCATGAAACCAACAAAAGAACTTGATGTTTATGCTTTCGGTGTGATGGCCTTTACTGTCGTGGTTAGGGCATTGCCATACTCCACCGACAACCTAAAAGCTTTACTAGACTCCATTAAGGAAGGGACTAGACCTAACTGTTTAGTAATAGAAGAACTGAAGCAAAATCTTAATGAAAGCGACAGAGCAATCGTTGAAAACCTGGAGCAACTATTGAAGCAGTGTTGGGATCAAGATCCATCTAAACGACCAAACATGATCGAAATCTGTGAGAGATTGCAGCAACTTCTTGACCAGCAAAGTCCGGAAGTGATCGAGCAACAAGTGGAAGATGTTGTCAGGCAGATGAACATGAAAGATCCCTTTCTTGTCAACGATGACAAGCTGGTTTCCCTTAAATGGTATTGTGCAAGAACCCGAAGATTCCAAGGTTTGTTCTGAAAATTACACCAACTAGAAAAAATTTAGAAATTGACTCATAATTTGCTGGCTTGTGTCTGTTGTATTATGTGAGCCCTTTCTTTCCCAGCACCCAACAATCTTCCAACCTTTAATGATGCCAAGAAAGATCATTCATCTACTGACAAGAAACCAGTTTTAGGTGATTCTGTTCAAGTCCCATCATCTTCTGGATTGGCGTCAAAAGTTAATCGAGATCGTCAGGATCAACAACATTTGGGAGGTATATACAGCATCAATGAGTTAGTGAAAAAATAATGTCAGACAGAAAACAATATAAAATCATCCCTCGAACACTGGGTTGGGAACCACTGGTTTAAAAGTTATGTACTAATCTTAAACTTTTAATTTCCTTAAAGTACAATAAGACTGTATTAAATCAAGTAATATTGTTTGCATCAAATTCAGGACATATTTTACTTGGAAGAGGTCCTTCTTTTCAAGTTCCTCTTTACCATAACAATGCAATCCGACAAAACACAAGTTCATCAGCTCCACCACAGCAAAGAGGTAGAATTAAAGAAATTTGCATCCACTCCATATATTATCTACTTCCTGTATAAAGATTTTACTTTTGTGAGTAGTGGAAGTTCCTATAATACTGTCTCCAGTTACCCACCAAGGAATGATCCCATAGTATTCACCAATCCAACACAACAACATCTGAATACTGTGCAAACTTTACAAACAGTTGTGAACTGCAATAAGATTGATAGTAGAAGTCGCACAGAAATGCAAGACATGTTTAGTCCAGTATTGTGTAAAAATTTGTTTTGTCTTAAATTTGAAAACACAAACAAGAATGGTTGGTCCTGGGGTGCTCGCCAATGTAAACTCAGTTATGCCATGAGGCAACCGGTGATGCATTGGGGGCAAATTTATGGTTGAATGAGCAGGGAGACATGTGCTGTTGCCAGGGCGATTTTCGGCTTGTTTGGTGCAGTTTTAGTGCACTTTTTGACTTTTTCATTCAGGTAGTCATTTTGTGCTTGGTGTTGTCGAAAAGTTAGTTGAAAAAGCATCAAAATGTTCAAGAGGACATAGCTTAAAATCACAAACAGGTATAGATTCAACTAAGAATCAATGTGAAAGTTACGTGGAAATGCAAAAAAGGACACATGGGCATGCATGTGTAGCAAATGTCTATTTCACATTTTTTTCTCCGAAGTCGTTTTATTTGAAATGTTATGTCAAAGCGAAAACAAGATTTACAACAAAAAACTATGCAGTGTTTTCATTGCAATTTGTCACACAAAAAACTTTGTACCAATCTTGTCCACTGTAAATATTGTAGTGCCAGACTGCATTATTATAGCAGTCAATATAGGAAAGTAAGTATACTTACTGGGTTTTAAAATTAAATTTGTCCTGGTAGCGGTGTACTTTCATCATCGATCTTGCGATAAAGCACAAAACCTCAGTTAGTGTTTCACACAACCATATTGTGATCCAATAAATATATGCCCACGAGTCTTATGTATTATTCGGGGTTGCATGAATAATAAAACTATGCTCATATTCAGCGAATCTATTCGGGTTCGGGTTTGCTTGGCACATCCCTAGTTGACATTAGCAATCTATTCTCATTCAGCTTTGAAAAGAAAATCAAGCAATGACATTCCAAGCGCTTCCAGTGACAGCAAGAAAAAAAAAAAAACTAATGAAGATGGAACATCACGAAAGGAAGAAGCAGGTGAAAAAATAAAACTTACGACCTCCGTCATATATATTTTGATATTGTTAACGGAGGGCACCTGTTATGACATCACAAACTAGTGATTGTGGTAAACATAATATAAATAAATGTAAATTCATGTTATATCACTTCCAAGACACTGAACAGCATCCAACCACCTCTCATGATGAAACCCATGATCATTTTTCAAGTTATGAACAGATAAATGCAGGAAAAGTTGTGCAGGGACGACAACAAACAGGTAACGCTATGTGTGTAAAATTTTTATACTGAAAACAATTTGAATAAACTGTATCTGCTGTTGGTATGCTACTGATAGTGGTAAACATTGCATTACAGTGAAGCAATTACTTTCCTAGGGTTTTAAGTTAAATTTATGTAAGACAATACATTGGCAATCACTTTTGAAAGAAGCCTTTTTCCTTGCCAAGCCTTAAAAGCTACATAATACACTTTTTGGTACAATGTTATTAACAGCTTCAGTTAGTTTAGTGTTTCCCAACCGGTAGTACCACTAGTGGTACGCAAAAGCATTCCAGGTCGTACGCAAGTGCCTTTCCGTAATTTGCGGATATAGTTCAAATTAAAAAAATTGCAAGTGATCTAAAAATGTTTGTTACTTCATCCCCTAGGTTACTTTGTAAATTTGTTTTACCTCCAAGTGAACTGGTCTAAAACTAATGCAGAATGTGATGTGTTTATTTTATTTAAGGAAACACAACATCAGCTGAGGTTAACATGGATGGTGCAAAAGAAGAACATGCAGCCACCAGACACAATCAGCAACATTATGAAGGTACAAACAACATAAACACATATTTTCGTGAATAGTATATGAAGATACTGATATCAGGTTGCAAAAATACTGTGCAACCCACAATAGCTTCAACATCCACCTAAGACAACACAGAAATCATGTACATATACTTTAATTGTGGTAAGGTAGGATTGCTTGCGGCAAAGGCTTCTGTTTGGCGATGTAAAAAATAAGCATGTTTAGTCTGAACTAAACAAGTGTTTTTGATGATGGCAAATAAATGTGGTTGTCTGGCAATTTGTTTGTATTAATGTAACTTGCCTAGGATCTTAAGTTCACACTTCACTGAGATCTATAATTGTATTTCTTATTTAGACTTTTACAAAGCTTAGTTTTAACATTTTTATACAATGTATATATGTATATTATACATTGATTGATAGGGCCCAGAAAATAATTTGCTTTGCCCCCAAAAATGGACACTGTATCGGTTTTTCCCATTATATTTTTTTGATCTTGTAATGTTTTGATCTTGTAATTGCTTAAATAATGGTGAAAGCCTTCAACATCCTTGGAATGGCAATGGTCATGTTTTGCATGTCACTACAGCACAGCAATGTGCACAAACTATACCGCAGAAGCAACAAGCAGGTATTTTTAAAGCTGAAAATACTATTGTGAAGTTGGCACACTGTTAAATTGTGTAAGTCTGTCCATTTAGCTGGAAACTGTGGGTAGTAGTTTAATGTGGATGAGGTCTGTCGATCAAAAAATGTCACTTTCTGCAACTCAATTATCATAAGTGGTTGCATTACTTTTGTGCCTTACAATACGAGTTTTATTAAAATAGTAGTTATGCAAGTGTATTTCTTATCATAATCAATATAATAATTATTGTGTAGTATTAGTTTGCCTCTAAATATTTGCTTCTCAAATGTAGACTCTGCTTTGAACACTGGTGAACCTGAAAGTTACCACAATCCTGTCAGCAATACTACAGAAAACTTCATTCCAGCAAATCAATCTTCAGTTAATGCTAATGATTTACCACCACAAACAGGTATTTCACATTGCTGCATTTCTATATGTACAGAAAGGACATTTTGTATCATAAGCCAAATTGAACAACGTTAAACCTTACAGTAGGTTTAAATTGAAAATCATGCCAACATAAACAAGACATGCAAACCGGCTCATTTCGATCTGTGCTTGTTTTTTTGTTTTTTTTTGTGTTCACAGACACAGATAATATTCGAAAAAAGGAAATTAGCTTTTAGGTTTGTCTGCAAATACAGCTATGTAATTTTTCTAAAGTGTAAGATCCATGTCGATTTCAAATTTGAGTTGTTTTTTTATTGATGTTTAATGCAGGTTTTATTTCAGTGGGCGGAAATTTAAATCTCTTGACTGGAAACGATGCCTTTACTGCAAACAATTCAACACAGCAACCACAACTTATGCAATTTTTTCCATCAACAACAGGTATTTTAAAAAATCTTGGAAATTTGGCTAGGTGGTAGAAGAAGAAATGAACAATTAAGGCTCAATTTTTGCCTTTTTCACCATTCTAAGTTTTCAACATGCAAAGCCACTGTTCGACACCCGTGGCGTGAAACAATGTTGAGTTACCGATATTCAGGAACATGAACAGACCAACGCCATTGTCCTTAAAGACCATAAATTGAATTACTTTAATAACTTAATTATCGGTCATGCCAATCTTGCAGCATTCACATCGATCTTACTAGTTTTCTTTTTTCAATGACTGGCATATAGATGCTGGTGGAAAAGTGGTTCAAAAAAATTGGTGCCAGTAGAAGTCATTTAATTGCAAACCGCAAATAATTATTTGGGGAGAAATTTGTATTTCGAGTCACTATTAAACAACAGCATTTACCTGAATGGTTACGTAGTGTTGAAAACTTAATGCGGTCATCGTTTGCTATGCTGGGATCCTCATCCAAATTGATTTTGTCTCTTTAGATGGCTAAATAAATTCAACCGCAATAAATTCTTGTACAAAATCCATGCAAACACCAGCCAGCACTTGCTTTACGTTCAGTGAATAAGCGCGTTATGTTTAAAACTTACCATTTACCAAACACGTGGCAAGGTTGCCAAACATCTTGCTTTGTTATGAAACAAAGACCGTTTTTCGTTCAATTGGACCTATTTAATGAAACATCTCAGCCTACAACATGCAGGTTATTCTTTTGTTTTGTTGCTATTTCAACATGTATTTTAAACTTATGTAAGTACAAGAATCCTATAATGGAAATAAGCCTGGTCGTTCTCATAGGTTAGTTACCACATAAGGCATTTTTACTATTCAACATGCACGAAAATCTTTACTTAGGATTTTTGACACGCAATAAAAAACGACGGCCTGAACAATAAAGATAAAAATCTGCATTATCAAAAGCCTTAACTTTCAAGTTCCTTATCGCCAATTTAATCCACATGCTAGATATGTATAATTTTTGCGAGCCCCATCAGAGCACTTAATCTACTAAGTTAATTTTTGGCATAAGCTTAAATAATGAAAACTACTTCCATCCACATGTCATTGTGTACATATTTGAAGAGTTATAAATTTCTTTTTTGTGTAGATTCTACTTTCTGTAATGGTGGAAGTTCCTATAATACTGTCACCAGTGTCCCACCCAGAAATGGTTCTTTGATTACCGCTAACCCAACACAACAACATGGGGATACGGTGCAAACTTTACAAACAGGTATTAACTTAAAATTATTAAGCTTAAAGCCAAAAGTCACACAGAAATGCAAGGAAGAAATTTTCTCCAAAATGGTATATAAAAATATGCAGTGAATTCATTGCAACTTTGTGACACGAAAAAATCTTTATGTTAATTCATTTGTGCAACACCTTTTCTCATGTCTTTTTTTTAGTGTCATGCAATGAGGCCATCAGTCCATCCTAGCAAATTTGTTAATATCAAAAACTAAGCGAAGAGTATTGACATGGAAAGATGTTTTTAGTCCCTGTTCACCATCTTTTTTTGTATTGATATGATGTAACATTTATTATGTTTCCAAAAACAGAATTCAGTGCAAACCATGTTGAAATTGCCAATAACCCAACAAGCTTTGGTGAATACAAAACAAGCAGTGATATTTCTACGAGGCAATCAGATGCTGCAATAGTATTGATGCAACTTTCAGGTAAGTTTTCTTGTAAACAAACACTGATTAGTAAATGTGACAAAAAATTTGACGTTCTTTTGTTTCTTTGGGTTTTTTTGCACACGAACCTTTATGTGACCCTACCTAGGCCTAAATGTTTTCATTTTTTTTGAAAATCTGTAAAGTCTTGTATCGTATTCACTAGATTGTAAGCCACAGCTTGTAAAGTTTTTTAACCTATCGTTTCCGCGGTGTTCAATCGAGGGCAGCTTATATTCGTGGGTGGCTGTGGCTGTGGCTGTGTTTCTCAGTTTCAATGAAATTCACCTTTCACTTGCTCTGCCTTACCAATACGTTTTATCAAACGCAGTTATCAGCGTACCTGACAATTTCAATGGACAGATTTGTTGACAATTATTGTTATAGGGCACCTAAGGTTGCCTATGACATTTACATGTGGCTTAAATTCGAAGGCGGCTTATATTAACTTTTGATCACCGTCACAATCGATTAAATAAGGTTGTACATTCTCAAGTCTATTTGGACTAGTTTTTTCACAAAATCACCAACTTGCTTAACACTAACATGACAAAAGTATGAAAATATATTTTTGTGAAACCTATTCAAGGTATTGAAGAGCCTGCAACTACTCCCTATAGCCCAAGGTTCACTGAACTATTCAATAGTCAACAAGACAACACTTGGAATATTATCCGGGGAGCAATACAACAAACAGGTAATTTCACTGTTTATTACAAGCCCATTGATGTACATAACAGAAATGCAAAGTTATATTTTTTAAAATTACAAAACATCACCTAGGGTGTAGCTTAGATTTACTTTTGTTTAATCACTTTCAAGGCACTGAACAGCATCAAACCTCTTATGATGTAACCCATAATCAGTTTTCAAGTGATGAACAGATAAATGCAGGAAAAGTTGTGCAGGGACGACAACAGCAAACAGGTAATAAAAACAATTTGAAGAAAACTGTATCTGTTGTTGGTAACCCCTAGGAACAGACTGCTAGCACCCCCTTTTTGACAACTACTAGTATTGAAACATGAATAAGTTGTCATGTAAGAGAAATGTAGGAATACCATTTAACAGAAATGCAAGCAATGTAAAATGCTTCAAAGAAAGCTGTTGATTATACAGTGGATATAACATTTTATAATTAAATACCACTGTATCGGGAAAAATGAACATTTAGGACTTTCAAATATCACATATTTCGTGACAAAACATACATGGTTTTACAGCACATTTGTTGTTTTATGACATCACAAATAACGGCATTGACGTGTATATTCTGTGATTTTTCACTAAACCTAATCAAAATCCCTTTCTGATAAATTGTAAAACATTAAAAGTACGAAATCTTAAATTTATTTTTCCAATATGTCCCCTTTTTTAAAAAAATACACGTTTACCACTCTTTAGCGCTACCAAAAAAAATCCCCCGAAACACTGACACTTTGAATAGACCGCCAGGGTATGTGATGGTGGGAGGTTGGGTTTATTTATGTTTAAATTAAATAAATTGTTTTTATTTCAGATGAAAACATCCAAACTTTTTGGATCCAAACTTACGTGAATTTGTTGAAAAAACATAAATATTTGGAAGCAAATGAAACAAGAAACCAACTTTTAAGGTTGCTTGAAGGTCGTTGGGTAACTGAGGAAGTTTTGAGAATAACTGGAGATATAAAGAGAAGAGAGGGAAAATGTTTGGAATCGATTTTATTTTTCGATGTTGCGTCTGAACTTTATGTCAAATGTGGTGGATGGAAAACGGTGAAAGGTGTGAGGGGATGTGTTTGGGGTTTGTATCTGACATGCGGAGGTTTGATGAAAACATCGGATTTGAATCAAAAACTTGAAAACAAACGAATAATTAGTGGTTATGTGATCCCACTCATGGAAACGATCAGACTCAAAGTGTATTATGTCAAAAACGTGGAAGAAGGATTTAAATGCGACAATCAAGTGTGGTGTTTGCTCGGGATTGGGTTGAGTCAACGTTTAATCGGAGATTATTCGTCCAGTGAATCAACAATTAATCTTGGACTTGAAATGATGAGAAAACGGTTTGGTGAAAACTCAGCAAAGCATAAAGTGTTTGGAATTTTGTTAAGTGACCTTGGTTTGGTTTGCATGAAAACAAATCGACTGAATGAAAGTGTGGATTTTTATAAAGAATCAATCCAAGCTTACAGAACGGCAACAGACATAACTGAAGAGAGAAGGGAGGAGTTGATTGAAATGAGTGAAAACAATTTAAGTGAAGTTGAATCAAAACTTGCACAAAGGAAATAATTGTGACATCACAAACACGAAATGTGTTTTTGTTAAATATGTTTGAATTATGCATTGTTTACGTAATTTGTATCAAAATGGAAGGTAGCTACCATGCACTTAATGAATTTTGTGATTATTATTTTCATGTCGCTAGTGATTTGTAGCTGATAATAAAGTAAATAAGTGATGTTGGCTTTAAGATTAAGCTTTGGTAAATTCAATACAAGGTTTTAGGTAAAAATGCAGAATATTATATTTCAGCTTAAAAGAGAAACCAACTTTAGCCAAAGAAAATTAGTGTCCTGGTAAGAGTTTGCTTTTATCTTCAATGAAAGTGCGTACCACCATAAAAAATAACTATTCAAGTATGAAAAACTTGCCAATATATTGGGTAATTCTGTTTGATAAATACGTCATTCGAATGTGCCATAGTTTTTAAGTAGCTTATTTCACATTACTAGCTTTTAGCACATGCATTTGGTGCACCCAATAATAGGTATTATAAAAAAAAACTTTAAACAGTGCTAAAAACTGTGCAAAGTAATACAATGGCTAACCTCCTGCAAAGGACCAAATGTGGCACATTAGGTCTTTGTATCTGGCCTGCTAGGAGTTTGTACAAATGAGACACTTTACAAACAAGGTTTATACTGCAGTTTGATGTAATTTTTGTACACGTCACTTACCTAGGCCACATTTTAAAGCATTGTTGTAAATAGGTTATAGTTTACCTCTAATTGTCCACTTTAAAATGGTTAAAATATGTCAAATATTTGATGATTTTTGGACTGTCAATAGAAAAGTGTGCCCAACCCTACCAGGGCAGAATAACCTTACCCACCATTCCACATGTGCAAGGTAAAAAAATTTTCTGCATGCTATGCAACCAATAGTTCCAAATTACAACTGGTTACTATAGACGATTCCGCTACGAATGCATGTTGATTAAAAGACTGCATTTCCATCATGGGTACAGCATATATCAACCCAACTTTTTGGAATGGGAAACTGTTGAAGATTTTTGTAATAAATCTACTGATATCAATCAGAGGCCTTTTGCTTCTGACTAATTAATACAAATCTTGGTTGTGTTGGTTAAACAAATACCTGACAACGGTTTGAGGACATGGTCATCTATATTCTAGTAAGTTCCAGTGGTTACGTTCTAACAAGCCAATTTTCTCATTTTGAGATTTTGACATCCAGCACCATATTTGCAGTTTGCACCAGAAGGTCCTGAAACCTTTCAAAAAACTTAATACACATCTGAGACTTTTTTGGTGAATATATTGTGGATTGAATCAGTACGATAAATCGAGCAAACATTTGAGATGACAGCAGTGCAGAGTTAGTGAGATTGGCTGGGGTGAGAGTAAGGAGAAATTTCCATGTTTCTATTTCTACTGCTGGTCCTTGCTACAATTCCTTAATTTAAGTCAATTTATTTTACAAAGGTATAATTTGCACAACAATAAATGGCCAAAACGCAGCACAGTAAAACTTGATTTGCAGTGACAATTCTGGTGTGACAAGTTTCTCTTTTTTTGTAAAACAGTTGCACGTTCTTGTTTTACAACTGCAAACGTCACAAAACCACAATGGCTCATGACGTCACTGTTTACATGTTACGGATGAGTAATTTTCTGTGCAGGGACCCGGGTTTGCAGAGAGAAAACACGCCGTGTATCTGACTCCTATGACTTTTTAAAAAAACACCCACACGGGTTACCTTTACGAACTTTTAATTAGCGCAAAAACAAACGACAACACTCACCTTAGACAACTACGCGTAAGCACTCAATGCAGCATTCTCCTCACGATTTTTCTTACAGAGCGCGTAACTTGGGCCTCTTCGCTCAGTTCTCTATATTCCTTCTGTGGCTTACGGCCATCGATATATATACGGTTATTGAGATTACATAAAATAATGAATTCGACAGGATTAATAAAAATGTCGATGTGAAATTAAAACCAAAACCGAATTGCACATATGTCAGAGATTAGCCGATATGTCGGATAGAAACGAAGCGATTGACCCCAAAACAACATATGCGCACGTACGCGAACTAATCAAATTGCACAATTTAACACAAAATGACGTTTAATCATAAAGTTTTGCTGCATCTGCACTTGCCTGGGTTTTGCATTGCAAAGTAATTTTTTGTATGTTCCGCGTCTTAGTGGTGAAAGATTTTTGGAAAACACGACTTTCGCCCTGTTCAAATTCTTCCGTAACATTGCCACCAATTACAAAATATTCCCTCAATTGTCAATGTTTAATGCTCGCTGTTCGTAGTTTTCTATTTAACATTTGTATTTTAAAGGTAATTTAGCAAGCGTTTCAATCAGAACAGGCACCAGTTTAGGTGACAACTAGTATATTCGGCCAATTGTGTCGACTGTAGCTTGTCTATATTTTTTGGAGACGGTAGACGAAAGCGCCAATCCTACGTCGTACCAGAGTAACCAACTATTGAAACGTCATGAAGTTAACTCCTGGCGTATGCAAGTGTGTAGAATTATCGAGTCGCGGCCAAAAATAATCAAAAAATCGACAGGTAGGCCAACAGACCGCATAAGAGAAACAAAAGAATGCAGTTTAATGAATCAACCCAACTACATTATTTAATAAAAATTTAAACACTGTAACCGAAAAACAATAAAAAAACATTCAACTGCAGCATGGAGAATTTTCCCAATGACAATAATTTATACCAAGCCCTGGGGCGACAAATTAAAAAAAAAACGAACCAGGCATTGCCAATATCTGAGATATACATTACGATTGCAACCGTCTTATTTCAGTGTTATGTCCTCAGCGTTGAAACGTCATCATGGGTTAAGAAGCTCGCGAAAAAAAGTTAGGCAGCGCGTGGAACCCATTGTGTCATCTTTGTTCATTCTGCGACGGGATTTTGGCCGAAAACATTACGGAAAAGGCTTTTGTTTATTATCTTTGACACCCAGTCTTAGTGTTGATCGAAAGCATCCTGTCGTAATCACCGTAGACGAAGTAATGCCTCTTTGTAACGAAAATTCAAACTATATCTGCAGGAAGTTGTGTTAGCTTTTCAGAAACATGCCAGGCACAGAATTATTGCAGTTTTTCGCTGCTACGTTTTTTTAACCCTGAGAAAAATCAGCGAAGAACCGCGGTCTATAGCCTACTGAGCTATCAAACATACATTGCGTTTTGTTCTCCAGTGAAAATTTTGTGTCCATTTCGTACAATACCATTTTTCACCTTCTCCTCCACCCTCGAAAAAAGCAACTTCAATTAACCTTTGCAAGGATATGCATTGGAACCGCAGTTTCTATGAACGTAAAGTCCCTCTCCGTGGCGCGATTTGTTGCAGTTTCCTGTTTAAAAAACCCTCGTCTTCCAGCAAGAGGCATCAGTGTACCGCTGTGTGTAAACCGGCAAAATGCACATAAATAACTAAAACCCTAACCAATCCTGTCAATGCGTGATAAATCAAGCTCTCGGTAAGGTTTAAACTCACGACCCTGGGCTAACCAGGCCCAACGCTCTACCAACTGAGCTCTCAGTGGTTTTACGGGGTATATTGTGGCCAAAGTACACTGATGTGCAAGCGCACAACTTGTCAGGTAACCTTCACACATACGTAGGGATACCTGTGCAGTTGGGCAATCATGTCATTCTAATCTCACTCAGACTTTCCAGGAAAAGTTGTTTGTTATGCAATGATAGTTGAATAGTAACATTAATTTGTTTAATTCTTATAATCCGGGCATCGATTTTTGCCTTTTTCACCATTCTAAGTGTTCAAAATTTGAAGCCAGCACTGTTCGACACAGGCGGTGTAAAGAAGTGTTTAGTTACCGCGTTACCGGTATGCAGTACCACAAACTTTGGTAATAACTCTATTGTTATTAACCAAAGTCCATAAATTAAACTACTACTGTACATTCTTCAACACAATAATTGTGAATTTATGGAGCCTAACATATCCGTTATACAAATCCTGCTTCTTCAACACCGATCTTCTCAGTTTGAATTTTTTGAAGGTTTAGCACCAATATGCTAAAACTGACCATTTTTTCCAAACATGGAGCATTGTTAACGAACACACGGTATTGTTAACGAACATTGCCCTGTTATGAAACTATGACCATTTTTTATTCAATCTGAAGAGATATAGCAGGCTACTTTTTATCTGTTTTTAATTTAACATGTATTCTAAACTTGTGTAGGACTGTTATGAAGAAATATACTATGTTTAAGTACAAGAAACGTGTAATAAACAGTAGTAGTATTATTTATCTACTTTTATCAAACGTTTTTGTAGCGCAAAATAACTTGCGATCATTTGTTGGCGTTTCCTTTCCAAGTTTCACGCTTTCGTTGTGTCACGTATCCATTTACGCCACGTTCTTTTTATCTTTTGTTTTTTCACCTTCCACCTGCTTAGTTAAATGTTTTGTGTCAATTTATATTTTTATTCACGAATTGTCTCGAACGCACCAGTCACCGCACGTTGATTTTATATCGCAGCGCTCCCTTCCTCTCACGTGACACGGTTGGGCCAATGACTGGCGAGATAAAAGATAAAACCGGACTAACACGAGACGCTAAGAGAAATCGAGAGACGTTTTTGCAGATTGTGATTCGTCTGTGGTATTTGTTTTTGAACAAGATATTATGTAAACGGTTGTGCTGGAACAGACTTGTGGTTAGCCGTGGATGCAGCGTCCTGAAAACCAAGGAAAGCGTTTATTTAAGAAACATTTTGGTTGAAAAAGTTTTTTTTAATATTGATAAAGAAGCACTTTGTATCAAATATCTCTGTGTAAGAGTGTTTTGTAAATGTGTAACATAAACACTTTTTGGTACAATGTTATTAACAGCTTCAGTTATAGTTTATAGCAGTGTTTCCCAACCGGTGGCACGCGGCGGCATTCCAGGTGGTATGAAATTATTGAAAGCATTCAACATCCTTTGAATGGGAATGGTCATGTTTTGTATGTCACTACAGCACAGCAACGTGCACAAACCATACCACAGAAGCAACAAACAGGTATTTCAAAAGCTGAAAATACTATTGTGAAGTTGGCACACTGTTAAATCATGTAAGTTTTGTTGGCCTCCGGACGCTTATGTTGGGAGGTGGATTTCAAAAGTTACCGATAAACTGTAGATAAAATCTTTCATGCATTTGGGAACAACAGTGTTTCAAGTCGATGTGATATCGAGCCTCCTACTGGGCTGTGATTGCCCTGTAAGGAACTACGCAGTGGGGCGACCCTGTGTTGCGAAAGCATGAAAAAAACTTCGTCGTGACAGATAAGCCCAGATGTCAAGGCTGTAAAAACACTGCATGTACCTTTGCACGTGTAAGCTTACACAGATTTGGCTTCGTAAGCATTACACAGGCGCAAGCACTCAGTCTGTTTTGGTTGGTCACTGCAACATGAACTATTTGAATTTAAATTTCACAGATACTACTTGATCAACATGGTTCCTAGCGCAGCACTACCATTAAAAATGTACTAATTGAAACAGTATGGGTCAACCAATAAATAATTTTTAAATTAATAAGAATTGTTCTTTTGGCACTTAAGTTACGAGAGATTTTTATTGCCATCAACGATTCGTCCACCATCCGGTGAGACTTCCTCAAGGTTATGTCACAACAATAATGAATCAAACTTACATTTAAGTTTTAATGTCGAGATGTTGTTTTTCAGGATATGTTGGAAGACGGCGAACTACGACACTTGCATGTTGATATATACGGTGAATGGAGGATGCTAGTTTTCAAAATACCTCTGTGCGCTGCATTGTTGACTATTATAGTTTAAACAGTATTTACAACAAACATGTCCGAAAACGCTGGTTCGGTGTACCAGTTCCATTTCAATGCAGCAGCGACATCATGCGGAAAATGATCCAATATGCATGGTATAGTAATGAAAACGAAATGTAAGGAATTTTAAGGACAACAGTTACAATGGATTCGTAGATAAAGTTACTTCAAGCCACTTTTATCGTAAAAAAAATCAATTCAACATCGGCGCGAAGTTGAATTGCTTCAAAAATATAACCGGATTCGAATAAAAAAGGTACAAAGAGCTTACGTAAAATAAATTTACATCGAAGAGCATAGCTTTTTGGTTAACGTTACAGTTTTACAATAGTGATTACGAGTAAAAAGCTGAAGAACTGTTGACAAAGTTTGTTTATGGATTTTGTTGGTTTAATGGAGGAACTGTTGCCATGTTAGCCATCATCGTCAGTGTCCATATCAGATTCTGGGTGTGCAAGGGGATTCCCAGCGTATGTTGTAAGTTCGACGAAGGCGCGCAACTCCTCGTATCTGAAGACCAGACTTCCACGTTCGTCTCTGATGTCCACAACCAGATAGATTTCTTGACCGCGAGCAACGTAGTTTGTGCATACAGGCATATTAAAGCTTTGTTGTTACGCAGCGGTTTAAGAGCCTGGAAAAAGTTTTGCATGTTGAATCTGAAAGAAATCACTCAAAGCTGGCTATTAAAAGGTAAAAAGTTTCGTGGTGATTTCGAAATTCCGTGACTTGGCATAACTTATGGGAATAATTCTGCATTATTCGACCTCCAGGAAAAGAATAAACAAACAATAGAAACAAGCCCTCGTAAACCACGTGACTTAAATAGCCAACCCCCTTACAATATTCTTGTATCCTAAACCGGTCGTAGAATTAGTGGCCAAAGCGAAACGTCCGACTGGCAATAATTTCCTTCAAATACCACAAACCTATTTCATTCTCTCATATTCGCGTCATTAATTTCGTACTCTTCAACACATGCGCAGGGGGTGTTAAAATCATCCAACAGCGAAGAGCAAAGCGCTAGTTTGATCGTGACGTCATTAAGGGTACTATTCAACTCCAACAGTTCGCTTCGAAACGACTTCCTACAACATACAATAAAACTGAAAAATCTGCTGCCTTCTTGTGGAGAACTTTATGTCAACGAATAAACAATAAATAAATTTTACAATTAGCGACTCCTAAAGTTGCTTTGTTTCGTCTGCTCAAATAAAACACGTTCTTAAACTGCTACAGTTCTGTAGTAGCATATCCTTAACCGGCACCCACTATATACTAAGCGACTCGGCCCGGATACCCTTTTTCAGTTTGTATCGAATACGCGATGGGGCGAAATCCGCCAGCAGCAAGTTTGCGTCAAGCGTCGTAAGATACATTACTGAAACGTTTTGGGGTTCTGGTTACGGGCTCAATTGCAATTCTATACTAGGACCAAACTATGAATTTGCCTACGTTAAAAACATGTGCTGAAAGCAACTCCGTATCTAATTCCCTGCTGTAATCCACATTCAAACAATCTACCAGTAGTGGCGCAGTTACAAATCACAAAGCATTTTAACAAGTGTTCCCCTGTTGTTTTTTTTGTAAACTTGCAAATGCGAACTCCACACGGGGCCACAACAACAAAAAATCTACCATCCTGTGCAGAACGTTATATGTATCAGCATAAATATCCGGGTTATAAAAACTCAATTAGGTTGTTTTGATTACTTTAACATTAGACGCCCTTGGGTAGCTTTTGGGTTCGCATCCAGGCAGACAGGAATAAATACAACAGTACGTTTATAGTTCGGGCAAAACACAAGCTTTAAATGCAAGTTTCGCATGAACTTACGGTAAAGATATTAAACATGTGTCACCAAACTTTTTGGAATTTATTGAGGTGGTACCAGGCTGTTAATATATACACATATAAAACATCTGTGACAATGGACATTAAGCACTCACGACACGGTTACGAAAAAGGCTCCAAAATGTCAGCGAAACGAACACAGCCAATACGACCTAATGCGAGATTCCAATCCTTAACGCTCGTCGTTTGACGCCATGTGTCGTCGTACGGGTTTCAATAAAAGTTTCGCCGCCGAGTGATCATTGTTACGACTTTCTGTGTGTGACGTATAAGTAGAAAAATACTGATCACGTGACTTCAGGTGTGAGAGATGTCGGGCGGAGTCAATGTATTAAAATAGGGCTGGGAGTTTGCCTAAATTCATTGCAGGGGGGCGTTTGTGGTCTACACAGGTGTTGTCCAACTGAATTTTGTCACGGGCCCAAACAAACCGTTAGTTTATCCCGCGGGCCAGTGTAATTATAAAATATCCTCGTTACTTTTAATGCGATATTTGCGGAACGTAATTGCTATTATACAAATAACACAGCTTAATCTTTATTCAATGCGACATTTGTGGTCGAGCTGCTTCTTTAACGAATGAAGGCGTGCCCACGGGAACTATGGTGATGACCATGGGAAAACAAGCGTACAAAGTTGTATTTCCAAACCAGGTTACAATTGGTGAGCCAACGAATATACAATATTTTTGTGTTGTCTTGAATCATAATCCGGTCGTCTATTTGGTGGTCAAAGGGAAATTTTCGACTGCCAATAATCGCCTTAAAAACGAATCGAAATACCACAAACCTATTTCATTCTCTCATATTCGCGTCATTAATTTCGTCATCTTTAACACATGCGCAGGAGGTGTTAAAATCATCCAACAACGAAGAGCAAAGCGCTAGTTTGATTATGACGTCATTAAGGGTTCAACTCAAACCATTCGTTTCGAAACGACTACCTACAACATACAATAAAACTGAAAAATCTGCTGCCTTCTTGTGCAGAACGTTATGTCAACGTACGCACAATAAATTTTACAATTAGCGACTCCTAAAGTTGCTTTGTTTCGTCTGCTCAAATAAAACACGTTCTTAAACTGCTACAGTTCTGTAGTAGCATATCCTTAACCGGCACGCACTATATACTAAGCGACTCAGCCCGGATTCCCTTTTTCGGTTTATATCAAATACGCGATGCGGCGAAATCCGCCAGCCAGCAAGTTTGCGTCAAGCGTCGAAAGATACATTACTGAAACGTTTTTGGTTTCTGGTTCAACATGAGGCCCCAATTACAACTCTATACCACAATCTAACCATGAATTCAAAACATGTGCTGAAAGCAGCTCCGTATCTAATTCCCTGCTGTCATCCACATTCAAACAATCTACCAGTAGTGGCGCAGTTACAAATCACAAAACATTTCAACAAGTGTTTCCCTATCGTTATTTTGTCAACTTGCTAATGCGTTACAACCCGACGACCGCAACAATAAAACATCTACTGTCTGATGCAGAACGTTACAACACCTCGCTTGTATATTAACAATAAATTTCCTGGTGAAAAAAACCAATTAAGTTATTTCAACTACACTGACAACACGCTGTTGGATGGTTTTGGTTCGCATCGAAAGCAGGCAGGTATATATATAGGTATTTATACACCGGCCACAGCGCGAGGCTGCCTTCTTCAGTAGTTTTCGCCAAACACAAGACACAGAGCGCTAAGCGTCAAGAGCGCGACTTCGTGTCGTAAATATCAGTTTCGCATGAACCTCATGACAAACAGACCAAACTTTCGTCTCCTAATTTTTTTGAATATATTGATGTGATACCAGAGGGCACTTGGAAGGACTTTGCTGCATTATGTATATGCAAAAAACAGGTGTGATGCTGGACATTAAGCACACACGACCCAGGCACGTTTCGAATGAGGTTAAAAATTGTCAGCGACACGAGCTGAGTCGACACGAGCATACGCATGGCGTTTGACTCGTTGTTTCATGGTTAGTGTAATTCGGCGACCAAGTCTACCGACGTTCAGCAAACACACAGGTCACGTGACGTACTGGGGTGGAGTACATCACATGGGGTCGACCGTTATGTGTCCTTCCGTGTTTTTTATTATTTTTAGATGTTTTGGGGTGTCGTGTTTGCAAGATTCTTTTTACTAAAGTTTGTAATGTTCTGCTTGTTTGTAGATGGGTTTTACCCGCTCAGTGTAATTTGGCCACTCATAACTGGAAGTTCAATTTGTCAAAAGTGATTGGAAAAACTTTCCAGGTCCTTATTCAAGTATTTCCAAATTTTAATGTGAAGTAAAAAATAACATTGGACAGCTGTACATTGCTGCAACTTCTTTTTCCAAGACGTTTGCTTTTCACCGTAAATCAGTGATTCCCAACCTTTTTGTGGTTGCGTGCCACTTGGAGGTAAACAACTTCGACGACGCGTATCACCTAATTGAGAAAGTAACCTAGGGGATGACGTAACAAACATTAAGTGATCCCTTACGGTTTTTTTAAATTCAAACTATATCCGCTAAATACGAAAAGGTTGTCGCGTACCACCTGGAATGCCGTCGCATACCACTAGTAGTGCGCGTACCACCGGTTGGGAAACACTGCCATAAATCAAACCATTCCAAACCATATTCCTTGAGCTAATGCATTGCCGACTGTTACATCTCCAGACTATCACTGCACCTCCTTGACTGCGACGCAACAATGGTCACTGTGCGTAATAATCCATTTGTAAAATCATTGTTGTGGTTGTTGCTAAGTTCTGTTCATTTTCGTTCGCAACGTGAGAGTATGAGGTGCTCATTGTGACTGAATGAAGTTGTTGTATTTACACCTTAATGCAAAAAGGCATTTGATAAATTGTGAAAATAAAGAACTAATTCACAAAAGTAAACAACATTGTGGTTGTTAGAATACAACATTGTGGTTGTTGTGACCTTGATATACCGTGGTTAGGAATTGTTGAATAGGGCGGGGCGGTACGTTTTGACGAAATATATCCGTTACTAGCCTTAGCCCTTGTAGGCCTGGCGTATAAGAGTCTACACTTACGTATATAACTTAATGTGACATATATGGGTAATTGTAAAAGGCCACGAAAATAATGCTATCTGTAACGTTTGTGGGTACATAGATTTGGGCGCTTCTGTTGTTTTGTGCCACGAATTTTTCGCAAGACTTGTACAATCCAGCAGCAAGAAGTAAACTCCAATGCCGCAAGTTTAATTGCCGAGTAACACTTGACGTTCGACGCGACGTACCATTGGGTAATAGCAGGAAGAAATACAAAAAGACAAGACCTTTGCTTCAGCTTCTTTTGGTGTAGGTGGGGTGTGACGAAGCAGCGGGCGAAGAACGCTGTCTGACCTGACATCATTTTATAGGTGTTTGTATTTGACTGCACGCAGTGCTGATGCCATTTTCCTTTCTTTGCAACACAAAACAATATTGTTACGTAAGTCATTGATAAAAAAGAATCACATTGATCGGCAAAATTTTGTTGACAGCAATATGTTGTCGGAATAAAAATATGTTGTTGACTCTAATCGTTTTTATTTTGCATGAAACTTTAATAAGTACAGTCAGCAAAAAATGTTTCGGCATCAAAAATGTTGGTCTTTTGTACAAAATTAGAAAACCACCGGTAAGGAATGTATTCTCCACGTCCAGTGAACAATTGCCACGGGATCACGTGTAAAATAGTTTCCCAGGAAAAGGCCCTGCGACGTCATTCCCGTTGGTTGGTTTGTGTGGCGTCAGAAGTCAAACTTGTGAAGAAGAAAACATGGCGCCAGACGTTCGATTGCGAAATAAGGCAACAAATAAGGTACAACAATAAAACACTGGAAGGTTACAACAACAAAAAATGGCGAAAATATTCCGGTCTTTTCCATAATATACATTTAACTGTTCTCAATTAATATGTGACAAATATCTAATGGTGATCATGCCAATCAAGCAAAGACTTCCTCTTTTTCGTGACATTCTTGTGTTTACCGTTTAGCTGTTTTACCTAAGATTTTCTGTTAGCCTAACACAAACATTTGTCTGACGTCAACCAAAGCTCGTGAGGTTTTACGATGGAAAGTTTCAGTTCCTCTGTGCGATGAAACATGTAAAGTGTGTTCAATCTGCATAAATACCATTGAGGATTGATACAATTGCTAGCAGCGTGAATTTGTGGTTTGAGTGGATTGCTTAATTTATAGTTTACAGTATTTCAAATAACAAAATTTTTGTTTAGACCCCAAAGTTGTTTATAATGGAGCTTGCTAAGGTGTTGATACCAATGGTTAGCCGTGAGCCATGTCTGTATGATTCTAAACACAAAGATTACAAAGATAAGGAATTCAAAGAAAATGTGTGGCTACGAATTAGTCAAAAAACGCATCAATCAGGTTAATTCTTTTGTTACATTGGCTACTGCTTTTGTGATTCTAACAATTATGCAAGATGTTAATTTTATAAAAAATATTCAGTGGATGACTGCAAGGAAAGGTGGAAAAGTCTGCGTGATCGATTTTCAAAAGTAAAAAAAACTATGGATAGAAATAAAAAAAGTGCTAAAGGTAAAACAAGAGTTTGGAAGTACTACAAGGATCTACAGTTCTTACAGGGTCATTTACGACTACCGATGTAAGCTATTCAAAATTCTATTATGTTTTGTGAGTGTATAAAATTATGTCTGTTTACAGTATTGTTGACAACCTTGATTCAGACACAACTGAATTTCCTGAAAAAGGTATGTTATATTATGTTTTAGGTTTACAGGTTTTACAGCCTATAGCTGTATCAGCCACTTTTTCCTGAAAAGTCCGAGCGAGATTTAAAAAATCAGTCACTAGACTTCGATATTTTTGCTGTTCGACGCACACGATAATTTTTTTCCCCATGTTCAATCGCAATTACAAAGCAACACCCTGTGTATAATGTTAAAGATAATTTAATTACTTTTGAAATGTTTTGTAGAATCTCATGGAAATAAAATGGAAGAGAAAGATATTTCGTGTACATCAACATCTACAAACTCCTCATCGCTTTGTAAGAAACGAAAACTGTCAACCTCAGAGTCGCAGGTAACAAAATTTTGCTTTATTTCATGTATGTATGTTATTATTTAACTATTTGCCCTTTTACCAGGAAAACTTTGATCACAACAATACGCATTCAAAGGAATCAAAAACTTATAACTTTTCAAACTTTGGCAATTTTGTGGCAGATACACTTCAATCTATGCCCCTTAATTCTGCCTATAAAGCAATGGCCACAATATTACAGTGTTTAGGTGCTCATTGTATGAATACTGAGGAAGTTTCAGGTATGTAAGATTGTTTTTTTTTTAATATTGATAAAGAAGCACTTTGTTTCAATTATCTCTTTATAAAAGTGTTTTGTAAGTGTGTAACATAAACACTTTTTGCTACAATGTTAGTAACAGCTTCAGTTGGTTTGTAGTAGTGTTTCCCAACCGGTAGTACCACTAGTGGTTTGCAAAAGCATTCCAGGTCGTATGCGAGCGCCTTTACGTAATTTGCGGATATAGTTCAAATTTTAAAAATCGCAAGTGATCAAAAAATGTTTGTTATTTCATCCCCTAGGTTACTTTGTAAATTTGTTTTACCTCCAAGTGGTACACAACCACAAAAAGGTTGGAAATCACTGGTTTATAGTGTAGAGTAGTGATGTAATGAAGCTTCGGTTTGCCAAATTTATTCCGCGAATCTGCGATTTCGATGAAGATTCAGTTTTGGCCCAATAATTTGTTTTGATTTGGACAAAACTAAACTTATACGCTCATGAAAACATTGTGAGATACCAACAATAGCATGTGAACTGTATTAATAATTTCCAATACTTTGAAAGATGATAATATTTTGGGCGCAAATCTTATCTTTTCTGCGTAGTTGTGCATCACACAAAAAAATTAAAAAATGGGAGCGATGGTGTTCAATGAAATATTATCGTTGTGCCCATGCCTGGTACAAAATCGTTGATACAACTTGAAAACTATCGCAAAAACTGAATATTTGGTTTGGACCAGAACCGAATTTGGACGATTCCATGCATCACTAGTGTAGAATGTCAGATTATGGAAATTTTTAAAATTGTGATGTGTTTATTTTATTTAAGGAAACACATCATCTGCTGAGGTTAACACGGATGGTGCAAAAGAAGAACATGCAGCCACCAGACACAGTCAGCAACATTATGAAGGTACAAACAACATAAACACATATTTTCATGACTAGTGTATGAAGATGCTGATATCAAGTTGCAAAAATACTGTGCAACCCATAATAGCTTCAACATCCACCTAAGACAACACAGAAATCATGTATATATACTTTTATATGGTAAGGTAGGACTGCTTGCGGCAAAGACTTCTGTTTGGCGATGTAAAAAATAAGCATGTTTAGTATGAACTAAACAAGTGTTTTTGATGATGGCAAATAAATGTGGTCGCCTGGCAATTTGTTTGTATTAATGTAACTTGCCTGGGATCTTCAGTTGACACTTCACTGAGATCTATAAATATATTTCTTATTTAGACTTTTACAAAGCTTAGTTTTAACATTTATATACAATGTATATATGTATATTATACATTGATTGATAGGGCCCAGAAAATAGTTTGCATTGCCCCAAAAAATGGACACTGTGTAGGTTTTTCCCATTATATTTTTTTGATCTTGTAATGTTTAGATTGCTTGAATAATGGTGAAAGCCTTCAACATCCTTTGAATGGGAATGGTCATGCTTTGCGTGTCACTACAGCACAGCAACGTGCACAAACCATACCGCAGAAGCAACAAACAGGTATTTTAAAAGCTGAAAATACTGTTGTGAAGTTGGCACACTGTTAAATCGTGTAAGTCTGTCCATTTAGCTGGAAACTGTGGGTAGTAGTTTAATGTGGATGAGGCCTGTCGATCAAAAAATGTCACTTTCTGCAACTCTATTATCATAAGTGGTTGCATTACTTTTATAATTTTCATTGATATTAGCAAGCGTATTTCTTATCATAATCAATGTATAGTGTTAGTTTGCCTCTAAATATTTGTTTGTTTGTACTTTTGCCTCATCCACATTAGTTTGCTTCTCAAATGTAGACACTGCTTTGAACACTGGTGAACCTGAAAGTTACCACAATTCTGTCAGCGATGCTACAAAAAACTTCATTCCAGCAAATCAATCTTCAGTTAATGGTAATGTTTTACCACCACAAACAGGTATTTTCCATATGTACTGAAAGGACATTTTGTATCATCAGCCAAATTGAACAACATTAAACCTTACAGATGGTTAACATTGAAAATCATGCCAGCATTAACAAGACATGCAAACCGGCTCATTTCAATCTGTGCTTGTTTTTTTTATTTTTGTGTTCACATACACAGATAATATTCCAAAAAAGGAAATTAGCTTATAAGTTTGTCTGCAAATACAGCTATGTAATTTTTCTAAAGTGTAAGATTCATGTCGATGTTAAATTTGAGTTGTTTTTTTATTTTATGTTTAATGCAGGTTTTACTTCAGTGGGCAGAAATTTAAATCTCTTGACTGGAAAAGCAACTCCACCCTCGAAAAAAGCAACTTCAATTATCCTTTGCAAGGATATGCATTGGAACCGCAGTTTCTATGAACGTAAAGTCCATCTTCGCGGCGCGATTTGTTGCAGTTTCCTGTTTAAAAAACCCTCGTCTTCCAGCAAGAGGCATCAGTATACCGCTGTGTGTAAACCTGCAAAATGCACATAAATAATTAAAACCCCAACCAATCCTGTCAATGCATGATAAATCAAGCTCTCGGTGAGGTTTTTACTCACGACCCTGGGCTAACCAGGCCCAACGCTCTACCAACTGAGCTCTCAGTGGTTTCACGGGGTATATTGTGGCCAAAATACACTGATGTGCAAGCGCACAACTTGTCAGGCAACCTTCACATATAAGTAGGGAAACCTGTGCAGTGGGGCAATCACGCCATTCAAATCTCACTCGGACTTTCCAGGAAAAGTTGCTGAAACGTTAGCCTACTGCATTATGTTATGCAATGATGGTTGAATATTAACATTAATTTGTTTAATTCTTATAATCCGGGCATCGATTTTTGCCTTTTTCACCATTCTAATACTTCGTTTCCATGGCCAATTTACACTCGGACAAAACACTCGGTCATTACTAAAAAGTCGAACAAATTGGAATGGCCAAAATAGCTTGCGTTTCCATGGCCAAAATTATCCAAGCGTGACGTAAGCAACAACAACTATCGATTGACCATAGTATACTCTATACTATGGATTGACAGTCGACGACTGAACTCTTGGATTTGCTGTGTGATGTCTGTCAAGTTTTGCCATCTCAATAAAAGATTGTTATGCTGAAATGGTGTCAGATCTATACGGAGTTTTCTAAAATAGAACACGCATCTACAACGACGACCTTGTTCAATAACATTTTAGACTATATAGAGGAAAGAATGCCATCCAATGCATCAACAGTGTCACGAAAGCTAAAAAAGATAGTTTTAATACTAACTGTAGTTTTAAAAATACTTTGTATTACAAATCTCGCTACTCATCAGAGGTTGCTGAGTACAGTGCATGCTATTGTTGCAGCAAAGCACAATTTAAGGAAACATAAAAGAAGATGGATGTTAAGAAGGTAGGCAGATACATTATAGCGTTTCAAGTTTCAATTATGTGCAGTAAAATTTTTATAGATCATCCGATTGGTGGAACAACATCGTTAAAGATTTTAATGACAGTGATTGGGTGGCCCATTTTAGGATTAGGAAGGCTACGTTCGACCGGTTGGTTGAATTACTTGCTAAAATGGGCCACCCAATCACTGTCATGTTTTTTTTTTTTAATAAAATGACCTTTGTGTTTAGATGAACGATCAGTGAGAGCACCCATATCACTGGAGAAAAGAGTTGCTGTTGATCTCTACAAATTAGCCTCAGCCTCGGAGTATAGAGTTGTTGCTGCCATGTTTGGAATTCACAAAACGTCAGTACATCGGTGTCTACACTCGTAAGTTGAAATTTTGACGATATTTTGAACAGCTACAGTGAAAAGTGAGCTTTACTGACATGTTTTTTTTTAGATTTTGTCATGCTATTTGTAACAAACGGGACCAGTTTATCAAACTTCCAAGTAGGCTACTCAGGAAGCAAAACACATCGCCTGTGAAAATCACCAAAAATCAGGATTTCCCCAAGTTTATGGAGCTATTGATGGGTGCCACATCCATATTACACCACCAAAGGATGGACTCAGTGATTTTTTAAACAGGAAGAGATTTCCATCACTTTTTCTCCAAGCAGTTGTAGACAACCAATACAGTTTTTTTTTGTCATTTCAAAACCAGACCAGAGATTCATTAGTATTAATAGATTTAGATATGTGTCCATGATGCCAGCGTTCTTCGTGCATCGGAAGTATATCGCAACTCGGCTGTTCTACCAAAGGTATGGTAACCCATTCCTGAAGTAGTTAAAATTAAACAAGTTTACGCACTGTCTCACTCTTTTAGGGGGATATAACAATAAATGGGGTTCAAATCCTGTTAATGATAGTGGGTGACGCAGCTTACCCTATGTTGCCATGGCTTATGCGACCTTACACGGGATCAAGACTAACACCTCGCCAGGAAATGTTCAACTTTCACCATAGCAGTGTTCGAATGGTTGTGGAAAATGCATTCGGAAGGCTGAAAGCACGGTGGCGAATTTTAAAGAGGCAGTTGGATGTGCATCTGGAAGAAGCTCCCTTTGTTATTGGAGCTTGTTGTATCCTCCACTATCTTTGTGAGGAAGCTCAAACCTCAGTCCCACTTGATGTGGAAAATCAGGAAAGTGTTGGGTCATCAGCTCAGCGAGACCCACCTATTGGCAACCATGTCCGTGATACAATTGCTGATTATATTTTTGAGCATGTTTGATTCGCCCTTATTTTAAATTTAATTTGACTACACCCACAATAAACATATAACCTGAATATTTAAAAGATTTGGGTGTATTTTTATAAACACCTAACACAAGTTAATATCTCTAGCAAATGGAAATATTTAGTTTGTTGAGTCATTTTCCAAGGTTCTTTGAATCAAGTTAATTAAATTTGTAACAGAACTGAGCAAGACATTCATTTGTTGTTGATGATTCTCATTAGCCTGGGTCATAAGTTGAATTAAGCTGTCTGTTTGATCCTGTTGCCTTGTTTGAGCTGCTCTTCTTCTCATGGTTCTCCTAGATCTTCCTGTTGCAAATACATTAGTTCCAACTGAAGTGTTTGTTTTTGCCAAATATCACTGCACATACCTGTGATGTTTCTTGAGGAGTCCAAGCTGGATGGCTAAGTTTCATCATTTTGTGTGCTGATAGGTTGGGTGTGGTCTTGTGGAGAACATGGTTGGTCATTTTGTGTGGTGTTTGTGTGGGAGTATTCTTGCGAAATGTGTGGTTCATCAAGTTGTGTAGGATTTTGTTGGAACTCATTTTGTGATGTTGTTGGTTCATTGTTATGGTGGAATTGATTTTGAGATGTGTGTGGTTCAATAGTGGGTGTAGTGTTTAAAGTTTCACCAAAAGAATTTAGAATAGCTGCTTCAAATTCCCCCTCGGGTGTTTCTGCTAATTACATGTCATCAAAAAAGTTATATTTATAAAGCATTTAATAAATTACCACAATCCATTTGAAACTCGTATCCATCCAGTGTCTGGGGTAAAGGTGACTTTAAGGATTCAAATCCAAAGCCAGGTCTTGCAGTCTTCAACAGTTAAACAGTTTAGCAATGAATAGTTGCAAAAGAACTTATGTTTACCTTGGATCGAGGTCTTGAAATAAGTATGTCTGACATTGCAGTCAGATGACGCCATTTTAAATTTTTGGATGAGGCTCCAGAAAGATTAAGTTCACTATTAATTTCAAAACACTTGGTCTTCATAAATTTCCATTTTTTTCTGATTTGTTCTTTGTTTGGAGGCAACAGCAATAACACAAATTTGGTGGAAAACACCCCTGACAAAATATGACAAATTTATTAAAACTGACATAACCTACTCTGTGAAATCATGACCCCGTTTCCTCATTTCGCCAACAGCCTGCATCATGATATTTTTGTTTCTTCTTGCCTTACTGTCTGTTTGTTGGACTAAGTGTAACTCTTTCGCTACCACAACCAAATCATCCTCTTCACTATCACTCCATCTTCTCTTTAAACTTCCTTTGGGCATTTTTGTGATATGTTACCTGCGACAAAAGGCAGAAGTAGGATGGCAATGCTTTAAAAGTAACAAAACTAAAAAAAAACCTACTATTGCTAGAAATAGTTCCGCTCCGATGCCAAAAAAAGTAATCAAAACCTTTGACCTTGCTTACGACCCTGTTGGCAGCGTGGCGCAGACAACCATAGACGCTAACGCTGCGCGGCGCAATTGAGCAAAATATTATATTTTTCAATAATACCTTCAGGATAGTGGAACTGAAACGCGTGCACGTGGCGATTTATATCCGTGTAAGTCGGCCATATAGCGTTATGTCCACCCGTGACGGAAGGACAAACGAAAGTCGTTTTTGTCCGACTATTTTTGCGTGCGTCATTTGCGTCACTTCCAAATATGGTCACTTGGCCATAAAAGACGGACAAAAAGCGTCCATGGATGGCGCCACTGTTCGACACCAGAGTCATAGAAATCACGAGTACTCCAACTGCCACGTTTGGCCGCCATTTTGTGTCCAAAAGCCTGGAATGCGTGTAGCCTGTTCAGTAGATGCCCTAATGGTTTAGCGGTTTCGAAATTTATTGCTGTCCACAAGATGGTCTAAAATTGCTTGTTGGTGTGTTTTTTCAATATAGAAGGTAAGTATCACGCACAAGATGTTTCACTGATAAGCTTTGTTGGTAAAATACGTCATGTATTAAATGAATTATATCAGCATCAGCCATAACACACAACAAAAGTTACTGATTAACATAAAAATTTTTTCAGTATTTTATTGCAGACCATCTTGCTGCACTTTTGCTTCCAAATTGTGTTTTTGGGAAGCCTGTTTAGTCACGGTCTTGCCATGAATGTGGAGTCGTAACTTAATGTACTTTTTTACAATTTTTGGAACAACCTCGTGACAGTTGGGAAACATGACATTTTCTGGCAGGGCTTCAGTAAGTATATTGAAGTACATCTTTTTGTCCAGCCACGTTAACAACAATTTGGCGAAACTTGCTCTCAAGGGCATCTTGGGTTAGCCGCCCGGACATTAAAAATTTGTAGTTACCATGAACGACAATAAGCTCCTGGTGCAAAGCTAACAAACTAGTAGTGGCCAATTTGATTCCTGATTGTACAGGCTTCCATGAACTGGAAATATGTATTTTTTGAAATGTGTCCAACATCTGAAAATAATTTTATGTAAATTTAAATGCGGATATACAATATTTTAGGTAAGTTTTTTGTAACAATAATAGTATTATTGATATTGTTTTACGAAAATAATATTTTACCTCTGTTAGCTGGTCTAACTTTTCTGCTGAATTTGGAAAAAGGGCATCCTGCATGCATCGATAGTTCATGATGTCGAACCAATTATTAATATATTGCCAAAAAAATCCAGTTGTCAGTGCTTCGGGATAAAGTTTGTTTATTGCAACCATTGTGCGAATGACTCAATACCTAATTGGAATTTGAAGGTGAGGACAGATAGAAAAATTGAATATTATTTACTGAGTTACATATATACCTGAGCTGCCATATTTACTCATTTTTTGATATTGTGTTGGATGAATATGACTTTTTGTCAGCTTCGGGGCTAGCTTAAACTCACCTTCCTCTTGATAATTAATAAGTTTTTCCACCCAACTTTTTAAAACCTTGATAAAAACATTTATTACTTTTAGAACTTGAATTAGGTTACTGAATGTATGTGCTAACTGGGTTAAGTTAGTTTTGTGCAAACCTGATTTGTGGGAAGGCTGTATTTGGTCACAACGCTGTCACTTAAAAATATCATGCTTTAAAAAAGGACTCCTTGTAGCGCTCACTTTACCGCATTTTAGCGAAGCGGATTAATTGCCTTTTTCGCCGTGTTTCTCTTTTGCCGCTGTTGCGTAGACTCGTTGATTCATTCTTAACTTTGCAACGGAATAAAGCTGTGTAACGCTTTAATGGTGACCCCGACGAGTCAGAAACGTATATTTCTTGACATAAATTTCAAGTTAAGATGGATGGTAGTGACCAAAACGCTGTGGCTATTAAACTCCCCACATTTTGGATGTCGCAGCCACGTGTTTGGTTCCAGCAAGCGGAAGCTCAATTTGCTTTGAAGAAAGTGACAGCTGACGAAACCAAGTACTTTTACGTTGTGTCAGCTCTCGATCAGAACACAGCTAGTCGTTTGATTGATTTACTTGAACAACCGCCGCATGAAGACAAGTATGCAGCAATTAAGGAGCGATTGCTGACTACTTTTACTTTCACACCGTCTCAAAGAGCTCAACAATTACTCCACATGCCAACTTTGGGTGACCGGCTGCCAACTGCCCTAATGGACGAAATGCTGGCGTTGCTTGGGAGTGAGGAACCTTGTTTTTTGTTCAAAGAATTATTTTTTGTTCAAAGAATTATTAAAAAAGGACTCCTTAACTTTTTTAAAAGTCGAGGCACATCTAGCATGAAGTAAAGAAGTTGTTCAGTCAGTGCAGGATGGTGAATGCAACATCTAACTTCATCTCTGACCATTTGTAATGCAGAAAAGGGTAAAGATGAGTTTTTGCTACAGCCTAAATATCCTAAAATGAAACAGGATATCACCTGTTGCTAACAACTCCAGCAGACTTCCACATTGCTTGGTTGCAAGCCCCCATGTCACTAATCACCACTTTGACTGTGAAACCCCTTATGGCGAGCTGTTTAATAATTTCCTTTGTTGTTTTCCATAAACTAATTGAAGTACCAGTGTAAAAATATGCTGTTAAAAAACACAACATTACGAATATTGCACATTTAAATTTTTTACCGAAATAACCAACAAACTACTTGTTTCTAGTGTGTTGTGATGCCTTTTGCCATAAAACACAACACACATGATGCCATTAAATTTCCTGACTTATGGCATCATTTCAGGGCTAACGTACCCCACAAATTGCTTGATGCCGGGATCGTACTCAACGGCTGTTGCAATTTGAACCTCGTCGAGCAGTAAACTACAAACACGCTCGTGCTCTTCGGTCGCCTCCAACTTGGATTTCATCCAGTCCAAGACTACATTTTATATTCCCGGACTCATCCCAAGAGGCACAATTCTATTGCAGAGTGTTGAGTACGAGGGCAGTGGGTACGTAAGCGATCTTAGAAACTCGTATCTGCGTGAGATCAATACGCGGTTTCAGTTGAAGCTCAGTACAACAAACTTGACATTGTTAGATACCCTTGCTTGCCAACTGCGCATCTAATTTTTAGTGCAACTTTGATAGTCACGTCTGACCACTCAGATCTCGAACTGTTCACTGTTCCGCCTTGCAAAGCCTTGATTTGGTCATCATGCAAAAATTTCGGCAAATTAGAAGCCATGTTTTGCAGTTTTGCATTCAAAAGTGTGATCTAATTTTGAAACAATAAATACAGAGCAAAACAAATATTTATGTTAGTACCTGTCGCTTCAATTGCCTATTTTCTGTTTCATATTTTGAGCAATTTGTACAAGTCACTTGTACTACTTCTGTTGGTTCTGTTCTTTCTGCACTTTCAGCTTCTGATTTGCTGTATTTGTGGTCGTGACTGCATGCTAAATTAATAAATACGTTTTACTATCTAGGCTTAATGTTTAGTTTAGTTCCCTACTGGAAAAATCTCCATGATTTCTGATATTCCTGTGCCGTTTCAAAAGGCGCCTTTGACTAGAAAGTTTAGCTGGGCAGTTTGGAACATTAAATAATGTTGGCACGGCTCCCAACTTCAATTTTTTCAGGCCGTCTTTTCCATTTTGTTCAAATAATAACTGATCTGTGCACGGAGTATCTTTCAGTCAAACCTCGCAAAGCCGACTGTTCTTCGTTGGTACCCACTTATCCCGGCGACAATTTTGCAGCCAGCGTCTGCGAATGGATACAGCAGTGGGAAAGCGGAGCATTTTAAAACCATTCTCACTTCTGTTCACACAGTTTGTGGCTGAGCATCTTCCCATTATGTGATAATCTTTTGAAAACTGCACTAGCTAACCTTAAACCTGGTGCGTATTCAAGTAAATTTTCATCAAAATCGCTACCTTTCCACTGAATTCTCATATCTAATTAAACTAAACTTAAAGTTTCATTAATCACGACGAAAGAAAATTTTTCTTGAACTCGACAATTTCTGCCAAAAGAAAATTTCTATAGTTTGGCCTATGTCCATTGTATTATTTTGGACACAAAATGGCGGCCATGAGCTTCTATCGCGTAACAATGGGTTGGACAACTTGTGTTTTCTATGGACTTTGGGAATACCTATTTGGCAACCAAGGCAATTAAGTGTCTTTGAGCCAGCAAATTTCCAGGCCACCCCAATAACTTAAATAAGTGTAACGGTCAACAAAGTCCTCTTTGCATTGAAAGTTAATTTCCCGTGACTAGCTTGACTTGGAAATTGACTGACAAATTTGTTCTGCGGTGTTTTTAGCCTTATTCTTAGTGAACGCAATACATGAGTATTTTCGGACACTTGTTACAATTTGCTAACAGAGCCTTTTAATCCAGGACAATCTTGCACACCAATGAAAAGATAAAACTTATTTTACAAACCACAGAATTAATTTCCATCAAGTAAAGACGGATTCCAAATTTCTGCTGAAAATCAGTGAAACCTCACGAAATCATAAACAGAGCACGCCAGGATGGTTCATAAACAATCCATAAACAACATTCAAAAATACATAAACAGATATCGCACACAAACAACTTTTACGCAATCGCCAAACAACCGAAATGGTTTGATAATATAACCTGGATCTATCATGATTTAATAAACACTTTCAAAGCAAATCAACAGTCCTGAAAAGAAAGCATGTCGTCGATGCAATTACTGCGCATGCGCAACAGCAATAGTATTGAAGCGTGGAATTACTTTTGGTTCGTCTTTATTATCTGTCGAAATTCTATTCACAATTAAAAGTCTTTAGTTATAAAATGTTACACCAACAAAAACTGACACAAAAACTTTTCAGGCTTGATTTAATACCTGTGTAACATATTTTATCAGTCCAACGTAATTTTACAACACGGTGGCGCTCGTGTCGCATCATAGAATACTAAAACAGTATTAGTATTCTATGGTCGCATGGAACAATTTGTTTTGAATTGGCACCGCGACCTGTTGGTTCATCTCGTAATCGTAGTCGTGTTCTCGTTACTGTCAGACAAAAAGCATTGCGACCAGGGATGCACCGAAAGTTCGGTTTGCCGAATTTATTCGGCCGAAACCAAGGTTTTTATAATTATTCGGTTTCGGCCGAATATTTTTGCAAAGTTCGGCCGAAACCGAAACTTTTTTACTGCATGCAACACTGGTACGCAAAGTTTAGAATCATAGTTCAAACTGTACTACTGTGTTTTATTTGTTAATTGTCATCGAAATCACTTTTAAGCAGTTGCTTATGTGCCAATAAAAGGTTGTATGATACGATCAGATGCATTCCAGCACATGCTGTAATCCTCTATTTGTTTTTTTTTTAATCTAATTGTTTTTTTGTAGAAAGTGTTTCCCAGTTTGCCAGTACCAGCCAAGCACCCAAAGATGTTGAAGAAACGGTTGCATTCAATGTTCAATTATGGATGACAGCCTTTTTGAAATAATTGAAGAACCAGTGAGCCCTGCATCATCACACTCTGAAGCATCATTACAACACAAAGCAAAGCGCCGCCGTCGTGATCCAGAAAAGGACATAGTTGACATACAAAAAGAAATTTATGTCCAAATATCAAACATAGCTATAATTCAACAGCAACAGTTGGAACAAATGATAATAGCAAATGATTTGCAGTGACAAAAGTTTCAGTTGTCTGAAACCAGTAAAGTTGAACTAACCTGCAGTCAACCCTTCACAGTTGATGATTAGAACTAATTTGCATTTTCAACAATATGCTTCTTTCTGCATGTGTTTTTCAATTTTCTTTTATTCACTGCTGGTTTTAAAGGTCCAAATCTGTGCTAGTCTGTCGGGGTGTTATTCATTCTTGTTCACTGTTTTTCATTACCCTACTTCATTAGTTTCAAATTCTTCACTGTTCTTTTCACCTACCTTATGACTTTCATATTCGTTCAGTATTCTGTTACCTACTTTTTCAAGTTCATTTCTGTGTTGCTGTGCAGCCACTTTTTTTAATAAACAAACGCAAAAACATTTCACAAACATCACTTTATTGGAATGTAGAAACAATTGAATCTCTCACAGTACTACCTTGTAAGTCATGAATTTCATTTGTTGTGGTGGTGTCTAGTAGTGAATCTATGTCAGCATTTGCTGGCAGTGGTTGAGGCAATGGCACATTGTGAAGGCGACAAATATTGTGCAGAATGAAACAACACATTGTAATTTTACAAACTTGTAGAGGTGAATAACATAACCTTCCTCCTGTGTGATCAATAACTCTCCATCTCTGTTTTAAAACACCAAATGCACTAAACAACAAAGCTTTATTATCATTTATGTTAATGTTATGAGGTGCAAGACAAGTGTAACTTACTTCTCTATAGTTGACCGTGTTTGTTTGTGAGCCTTATATTGAAGGGTACTTGGATGACAATACTTCTGTTGTGAAGGGGTACTTGGATGGCTAAGAGGTGTCATTAACCAAGGTTTTCATGGATAACCACTGTCACCCAGCAAAATGTCATCGTGATATTTTTCACTCTCAAACTCCTGGTACACATTTGATTGTCGAAGAATGAATGAATCATGACATGAGCCAGGCCACTTGCATACCACATCCAGAAATACCATATTGGCGTCACATATAGCCTGCAAACAGAATTTTAAGTCAAAACCAATTTATCTCAAGAGAAAAGTATGCAACTTGCCTGCACATTGATGGAATGGAAACCCTTTTTGTTGACAAAGAAATGTTCTTCGCTACTTAGCGAAGAGTTTAGCGAGGTCCGGTTAGCGAGACGGGGGTTCGTAATACCAAATCTCGACTTAACGAGGTCGTGCGTCAATACCGAGCTCGCTAAACTTAGTGAGATGTGTTCGTAATGCCGCCCCAGATAGGTTTCCTGGCCGCGAGCAACGTAATAAGTGTGTACAGGCATATTAAAGATTTGTGTTACAGCGGTTTAAATAAGAGTCTGAAAAAAGCAAAGTTTTACTTGTTGTATCTGAAAGGAATCATTCTTAGCTGGCTTTAAGAGGTAAAAAGTTTCGTGCTAAGTGTTTTTGAAACACCGTAACTTGCTTGACCTTTAGGAATAATGCTGCATTTTGCGACCTCCACACAATGAATAAAAATTTAATCGAGCCCTCGTAAACCACGTGACCTTATAGCCCATGTCATCATAACATACTTCTGTCGCTTTGAACTCAAATCCCAAACCAGCCGTGGAACTCAAATCATGACTTACTCTGTACCACCGAAGCAATATATATACTGGTCAGAAATATCTCAAACAGCAAGTTGTGGTGGTAACACGAATTTTCTGCATCTGTCCTCACTTTTTGAAGTGAGTCGTTTCAAACTGCTGAGGCAGCTTTCGATCTACCTTACATATGGCTAATCGAGGCGCCAAACGCTGCCGCTATGCGCTGCCGTCTTGCGCTGCCGTCTTGCGCTGGCAAAATCCATCCCAGTTCACACGTTGCGTTGAGGGAAATTTCGATTGTTACGTCACACAGTGGTTTGTGTAGCAAAGGGCATCATGAAATGCTTTTTACAGAATTGTTTTTGTTTCATCCATTCACAATTGATCTGAGCTTTAATTTCAGAGACAATGTGGGTGACTGACTGTGAAGCAGAAACAAAAAGTCTGGGCTAGTTGGGCACCAAGCGCACTTTAGCTGAACGAGAAACACACATGCAAGTGCTTAACGCCATGATATGTGCACAAAGGCTGTTTCAGATCGGTGTGACATAGCGAAATGGGGATAGTCATCAAGCAGCCAACTAGGATTTGGGCTCGATAGTGCGCTTTTGTTCGTTTGGTTGTGCAGTTTAGGCCTACAGTACTTCCGATTCCTTTAGAAGCAATGTCAGTTCAGGTATTTGTGACCAAAGCAAAATAATTTTTTGAGTTATACTTTAACGGCAAGTTTGTAGCGCTTTTTCTGAAATACTAGGTTTGTCAGAGTTTAGAATTAGTGTTATATTTAGGTAAACCCTATCTACCCAGGAACCCCAACCAACCCTATAGGTCATTGTATGGTAATGGAAACACAGTTTATGATATGTTTAGTAATCAGCAATTTAAATCTTTTAACATGTTGTACTTCGCGTAGTTTTATAGGGTGTGCTTTTAAAAGTAAACCTAATTTAAAAGGGTAAGCATTGTTTCAATAGTGGATATCTGTTTTCAAGGTATATCGGGTCAATGGTATGATGAGCTTTAATAAAACTCTTATAAAACTAGTCAAAGATTCACCATGTTTATATGACTCCAAACACAAAGAATACAGAAGCGTCAAAAATAAACAAGATAAATGGACGGAAATCAGCCTAAAGCTTGGTCAAAGAGGTAAATATAAACGTGGTTATCCAGGATTTGTAAAACAAAGGGTTTCGAGTGTATTTGGGGAGTTTACCTCTTTTTTTGCTTTTTTTTTCGGAATATGGGTAATTGCTAAAGAACTGTCACCCCAGCAGGTCAACATATGGGACTAACATATAAGTCTATGTTGCTTAGACTTACTTGTGAATCTCATATGCGACCTACTTGGTGGACAGTTTTTGTGCATCTACCCCAAATATATACACCATGAAAGTTAATGAGACATAAATACTAAATTGTTCATTCTTCCTGTGAAAAAAAAACAACAAATATAGGCCTACACCTTTTGTTTAGGAAGGTTGTATTTTCTGACGTTGCCTGTACGAACTACTTGGCTTTGAGTTATGAGTCATAATTAGTTATGAGCAAAATCATGGAAATGCATGCGAAAGTACTTAATTCTATCATTGCGATTAGGTATAGATTTTTGGTCATAACTATTCATAACTCTTGTTTTCCATGTTTGGACAATTGACTGGTGATTGGTGCTATTGTAGCGTTTTTTGATAATTTGCTATGCATGGCTAATAAATTGACTTGCAGACTTTGGATAGAAAGATGCGTTGCGATGTCAGGCTTTGTAAATTAAATTGTTCCAAGCATGTTATTGACTGAGCGAGTATATAACTGCTACTTCTGATAATCTGAGTGAGTTCCAGTAAGTTAGTTGAGGTTGGGTCATCAGAAAATACAATCTTTTTAAACAAAAGGTGAAAGTTACATTTGTTGTTTTTTTTTTACCTGAAGAACAAATATAGTTAAGTATTCATCATGTTACAAAAGCATTTCTCAACGGTGAAGGGCAGACCCCTTGAATATACCTAAATTCAAATAAAATACAAGTCGATCATAATTATTCAAACTTTTAGTGGATGTGTGTAAAAAAAGATGGAAAAGTTTGCGTGATCGATTTTTGAAAGAGAAAAAGAGGTTGGACAAGTTACAAAATGATGAAGGGACCACAAATGAATCTAATTGGGAGCATTATAAGGATCTCCACTTCTTGCGCGATCATTTAAGACCTAAACTGTGAGTGAGAGGGTAATGGTTGTAGTCGGTGTGGGATTCACATGCACCTGTAAGAAAATATATAATTCTGAAGTTTGTAAACAAACCATGCTTATGCCGATGAAAATACAATAAACAACACCGGATCGGTGAACCAAGCCACCCTGGTAGGCTGTCGATCGATACCGTATCTGTAGTAGCTGAGTAAAACTTTTAAATCAATCTTTCAGACAAACCATGCTTATTGGTCTTTTATATGCAAGTGAAATGGTTTATCTTTGTGTTACTCTTGTAATTAATACAGCAAACTGGCATTTATAGTGATTTACACAAAAATTATAGCTGATTGGTTTACCTTAGTATTGTATGTCAATCAGTGATTCAAAACTGTAATCTTGTTGTGCAGAATGGTTGTCAATTGTACTGCACACAACACTTGGTCACAGAAAACAGGTAGTAATAACAGTAGTTAAAATTCATGATATTCTTTTTTGTTAAAAAATATGTTTTTATTCATGTTTCATTTAAGTAGATACAAGTGATGTTTTGGAGGAAGAAAGTACTTCATCCTCTTTTGACCCTTTTGTGATTGGTAAAAAACGAACAGCTTCATACCAAGATTGTGGGGTATTATGATTTGAGTGTATTTAGTAATTATTTTGCAAATTTCATTTCTTCCAGGAAAATCAGCACAACAAAAAAAGCCGACAATCTGTGGAATCAAAAACCACTCAAACTCTACAAACGTTTTCTACTTTTTACAATTTGATCTCAGAAAAACTTGAATCTATGCCCACTATTTCTGCCTATATAGCAATAGGCGAAATGACAAAGTATTTAGAGCAATATTGTGCTAATCCTAATAAAGTTTCAGGTATGTAACATCAATAGTTATATAATTAGTTCTCTTTCTTTTTGTGAATACATTCATTAATGTGAGGGTTCTTAAACTGGTGGGTGTGAAAGGTTGACATGTATTGGGTGGGGATATAAAAGATATTGGAATACCTGACTAGCAACCTGTCAGCCATTTATGTTTGGTTTTTCTATGAAAAGGAATTTGTGACAAATCTAAGCAACCCTCAAAAGCTCCTTTTAATGTCACTTTTATTGCAATGGTAACTGTAATGTGATAATGATCATTACATTGACTCAAGTAGTTCTGGCATTCTGACTAGTTGTTTGTTCATATAATATGAATCAAGGATTTAAGGGCATGTGTGTTAAATCCAATTGGATATATTAATAAATAAAGCTATTCTAATAATGTTGTTATTGCTGGACTGGATGAACAACAACATACAGGTAGCAAACTATATAGAGCATTAGATCAAGGGAATTTGTAATGTTTCAATACGTTTTTTTTTATTTAAGGAAACACAACATCAGCTGAGGTTAACACGGATGGTGCAAAAGAAGAACATGCAGCCACCAGACTCAATCAGCAACATTATGAAGGTACAAACAACATAAACACATATTTTCGTGACCAGTGTATGAAGATACTGATATATAAAGTTACAAAAATACTGTGCAACCCACAGTAGCTTCAACATCCAACTACGACAACACAGAAATCATGTATATATGCTTTTATATGGGTAGGTAGGATTGCTTGCGGCAAAGACTTCTGTTTGGCGATGTAAAAAATAAACATGTTTAGTGTGTACTAAACAAGTGTTTTTGATGATGGTAAATAAATGTGGTCGTCTGGCAATTTGTTTGTATTAATGTAACTTGCCTGGGATCTTTAGTTCACACTTCACTGAGATCTATAAATATATTTCTTATTTATACTTTTACAAAGCTTAGTTTTAACATTTATATACAATGTATGTATATATGTATATTATACATTGATGATAGGGCCCAGAAAATAATTTGCTTTGCCAAAAAAATTCGGACACTATATGCTTTTCACATTATATTTTTTTGATATTGTATTGTTTAGATTGCTTGGATAATGGTGAAAGCCTTCAACATCCTTTGAATGGGAATGGTCATGTTTTGCATTTCACTACAGCACAGCAACGTCCTCAAACCATACCACAGAAGCAACAAACAGGTATTTCAAAAGGTGAAAATAGTATTGTGAAGTTGGCACACTGTTAAATCGTGTAAGTCTGTCCATTTAGCTGGAAACTGTGGGTAGTAGTTCAGTGTGGATGAGGCCTGTAGATCAAAAAAATGTCACTTCCTGCAACTCAATTATCATAAGTGGTTGCATTACTTTTTTGCATTACAATACGAGTTTCATTAAAATAATAGTTATGCAAGTGTATTTCTTATCATAATCAATATAATAATTATTGTGTAGTGTTAGTTTGTCTCTAAATATTTTCCTTTCAAATGTAGACACTGCTTTGAACACTGGTGAACCTGAAAGTTACCACAATCCTGTCAGCAATGCTACAGAAAACTTCATGCCAGCAAATCAATCTTCAGTTAATGGTAGTGTTTTACCACCACAAACAGGTATTTCACATTGCTGCATTTCCATATGTACAGAAAGGACATTTTGTATCATAAGCCAAATTGAACAACGTTAAACCTTACAGTTGGTTAACATTAAAATTCATGCCGGCATAAACAAGACATGCAAACCAGCTCATTTCGACCTGTGCTTGTTTGTTTTTTTATTTTTGTGTTCACAGACACAGATAATATTCCAAAAAAGGAAATTAGCTCATAAGTTTGTCTGCAAATACAGCTATGTAATTTTTCTGAAGTGTAAGATCCATCTTGATTTTAAATTTGAGTTGTTTTTTATTGATGTTTAATGCAGGTTTTACTTTAGTGGGCAGAAATTTAAATCTCTTGACTGGAAATGATGCCTTTACTGCAAACAACTTAACACAGCAACCACAACTTATGCAATTTCTTCCATCAACAACAGGTATTTCTTGGAATCTTGGAAATTTGGCTAGGTGGTAGAAGAAGAAATGAACAATTAAGGCTTAATTTTTGCCTTTTTCGCCATTCTAAGTTTTCGACATGCAAAGCCACTGTTCGACACGGGCGGCGTGAAACAATGTTGGGTTACCGATATTCAGTAACATGAACAGACCAATGCCATTGTCTTTAAAGACCATAAATTGAATTACTTTAATAACTTAATTATCGGTCATGCCAATCTTGCAGCATTCACTCATCAATCTTACTAGTTTTCTTTTTTCAATGATTGGCATATAGATGCTGGTGGCAAAGTGGTTCAAAAAAATTGGTGCCAGTAGAAGTCATTTAATTGCAAACTGCAAATAACTATTTGGGGAGAAGTTTGTATTTTGAGTCACTATTAAACAACAGCATTTACCTGAATAGTTATGTAGTGTTGAAAACTTAATGCAATCATCGTTTGCTATGCCGGGATCCTCATCCAAATTGATTTTGTCTCTTTAGATGGCTAAATAAATGCAACCGCAATAAATTTTAGACAAAATCCATGTAAACACCAGCCAACACTTGCTTTAACGTTCTGTTATGTTTAAAACTAACCATTTACCAAACACGTGCCATGGTTGCAGAACATGTTGCTTTGTTACGAAACAAGTACCGTTTTTTGTTCAATTGGACCTATTTAATGAGACATATCAGCCTACAACATGCAGGTTATTCTTTTGTTTTGTTGCTATTTCAACATGTATTCTAAACTTATTTAAGTACAAGAATTCTATAATGGAAATAAGCCTGGTCGTTCTCATAAGTTAGTTACCACATACGGCATTTTTACTATTCAACACGCACGACAATTTTTCTCAAGATGTTTGACACGCAATAAAAATCCGATGCCCTGAACAATAAAGAAAATAATCTGCATTATTAAAAGCCTTAACTTTCAAGTTCCTTATCGCCAATTTAATCCACATGCTAGATATGTATATTTTTTTGTGAGCCTCATCAGAGCACTTAATCTACAAGTTAATTTTTGGTAAAAGCTTAAATTATAGAAACTACTTCCATCCACATGTCATTGTGTACATATTTGAAGAGTTATAAATTTCTTTTTTGTGTAGATTCTACTTTCTGTAATGGTGGAAGTTCCTATAATACTGTCACCAGTGTCCCACCCGGAAATGGTTCTTTGATTACCGCTAACCCAACACAACAACATCAGAATACTGTGCAAACTTTACAAACAGGTATTAACTTGAAATTAATAAGCTTAAAGCAAAAAGTCACACAGAAATGCAAGGAATAAATTTTCTCCAAAATGGTATAAAAGCATGCAGTGAATTTATTGCAACTTTGTGACACGAAAAAAATGTTAATTCATTTGTGCAACACCTTTTTCTCATGTCTCTTTTTTCGTGTCATGCAATGAGGCCATCAGTCCATCGTAGCAAATTTGTTAATATCAAAAACTACACGAAGAGTATTAACATAGAAAGATGTTTTTAGTCCCTGTTCACCATCTTTTTTTATATTGACGTGATGTAACATTTATTATGTTTCCAAATACAGATTTCAGTGCAAACCATGTTGAAATTCCCAATAACCCAACAAGCTTTGGTGAATACAAAACAAGCAGTGATATTTCTACGAGGCAGTCGGATGCTGCAATAGTGTTGATGCAACTTTCCGGTAAGTTTTCTTGCAAACAAACACTGATTAGTAAATGTGACAAAATTTAACGTTCTTTTGTTTCTTTGTTTTTTTTGCACATGAATCTTTATGTGACCCTACCTAGGCCTAATTCTTTTCATTTTTTTGAAAATCTGTAAAGTCTTGTACTGTATTTACTTGATTGTAAGCCACAGCTTGTAAAGTTTTTTAACCTACTGTTTCTGCGGTGATCAATCGAGGGCAGCTTATATTCGAGGGTGGCTGTGGCTCTGAGTTTCAATAAAATTCATGTTTAACTTGCTCTGCCTTACCAGTACGTTTTATCAAACACAGTTATCAGCGTACCTGACAATTTCAATGGACAGATTTGTTGACAATTATTGTTATAGGGCACCTAAGGTTGCCTATGACATTAACATGTGGCATAAATTCGAAGGCGGCTTATATTAACTTTTGAACACTGTCACAATTGAATAAATAAGGTTACACACTCTCAAGTTTATTTGCACTAGTTTTTTCACAAAATCACCAACTTGCTTAACACTAACATGACAAAAGTATGAAAATATATTTTTGTAAAACCTATTCAAGGTATTGAAGAGCCTGCAACTACTCCTTATAGCCCAAGGTTCACTGAACTAATAAATAGTCAACAAGTATATACTGGCAATATTATCCAGGGAGCAATACAACAAACAGGTAATTTCATTGTTTATTACAAGCCCATTGATTTACATAACACATATGCAAAGTTATATTTTTTTTTGCAAATTTTACTTCTTTCTTCTTCCAGGAAAATCAGCACAACAAAAAAAGCCGACAATCTGTGGAGTCTAAAACCACTCAACCTCCACAAAAGTTTTCTCCCTTTTGCAATTTGATCTCAGAAAAACTTGAATTGATGCCCACTATTTCTGCCAACAAAGCAAAACACGCAATCTTACAGTGTTTGGAGCAATATTGGGGTAATCCTAATGAAGTTTCAGGTATGTAACATCAGTAGTTATATAATTAGTTCTCTTTTTTTTCTAATTCATTAAGGATGTGAAAGGTTGACACGTATTGGGTGGGGATATAAAAGATTTTGAAATAACTGACTAGCAACCTGTCAGCAAATTATGTTTGGTTTTTCTGTGAAAAGAAACTTATAACAAATCTAAGCAAGCCTCAAAAGCTCCTTTTAATGTCACTTTTGTTGCAATGGTAACTGTAATGTGATAATGATCATTACTTTGACTTGAGTAGTTCTGGCATTCTGACTAGTTGTTTGTTCATATAATATTAATCAAGGATTTAAGGGCATGTGTGTTAAAACCAATTGGAGATATTGATAAATAAAGCTATTCTAATAATGTTGTTTTATAAAGTTGTTTTAATTACAGAAAATGTTATTTCATCTGATGTCACAAAAGAAGTATCAGTTGTTGCTGGACTGAATGAACAACAACATACAGGTAGCAAACTATATAGAGCATTAGATTAAGAGAATTTGTAATGTTTCAATACATTTTTTTTTGCTATTGTGATACAAGTCTTAGCATGTGCGCTCGCTAACGACATAACTTTTTAAAAAACGAAATTGATGGTGTTCAATCAAGTATTATCGTTTTGCCCATGCCCGGTACAGGATCGTTAATACAACATAAAAACTACCGCAAAAACTGAATATTTGGTTTCAACCAGAACCGAATTTGGACAATTCCATGCATCACTAGTGTAGAATGTCAGATTATAGAAATTTTTGAAATTGTGATGTGTTTATTTTGTTTAAGGAAACACAATATCTGCTGAGGTTAACACGGATGATGCAAAAGAAGAACATGCAGCCACCAGACTCAATCAGCAACAGTATGAAGGTACAAACAACATAAACACATATTTTCGTGACTAGTGTATGATCATACTGATATCAAGTTACAAAAATACTGTGCAACCCACAATAGCTTCAACAACATAGATAAATGTGGCCGCCTGGCAAATTGTTTATATCAATGTAACTTGCCTAGAATCTTAAGTTCACACTTCACTGAGATCTGGATGTTTGTCATTTCTTCTTCAAACTTTTAAAGTTACTTTTACAAAGCTTGGTTGTAACATGTATATACATTGATTTTTAGCGCTCAGAAAATAATTTTTTTTGTCGAAAAAAATGGACACTGTGTAGGTTTTTCCCATTATATTTTTTTGATCTTGTAATGTTTATATTGCTTGAATAATGGTGAAAGCCTTCAACATCCTTTAAATGACACTGGTCATGTTTTACATATCACTACAGCCATAGGCGCATAGTTTTCATTTTCCCAAGTGGGGCGGCTATATTATGACGTTATAATTTGTTACTATGACGTCATCAAGTATCGAAAAACTGTGTTTGAATTTCAACGCATGAGGCGGATTAGCCAAAAGGGCGGCGTTAACGACGAACGCACGAGATCGGTCTACGACACAACCAATACGTACCTGTTGGCATATCATACTGCGAGACTGACGTTGCAACAACCGATGTCAGCTACGCAAGCGAATCTAGGTCAACATGTTTTTTGTGCGTGGTGCAAGAAACACATTGTTTTAGGTCTTTTTATCTTCGAACGTTACGAATGCGACGAGTTAACATGGTGCGGACAGACGCGCGTAAAAGCCACTCGTTATCATTTTCAAAAAACCTGGGGGGGGGCGCCGCCCCCCTGCCCCCCCCCCGGACTAGGCGCCTATGACTACAGCACAGCAACGTGCACAAACCATACCACAGAAGCAACAAACAGGTATTTTAAAAGCTGAAAATAGTATTGTGGTTGGCACACTGTTAAATCGTGTAAGTCTGTCCATTTAGCTGGAAACTGTGGGTAGTAGTTCAGTGTGGATGAGGCCTGTAGATTAAAAAAATGTCACTTTCTGCAACTCAATTATCATAAGTGGTTGCATTACTTTTTTGCATTACAATACGAGTTTCATTAAAATAATAGTTATGCAAGTGTATTTCTTATCATAATCAATATAATAATTATTGTGTAGTGTTAGTTTGCCTCTAAATATTTGTTTGTTGTATACTTTTGCCTCTAAATATTTGCTTCTCAAATGTAGACACTGGTAAACCTGAAAGTTACCAGAATTTTATCAGCAATGATACAGAAAACTTCATGCAAGCAAATCAATCTTCAGTTAATGCTAATGTTTTACCACCACAAACAGGTATTTCACATTGCTGCATTTCTATATGTACAGAAAGGACATTTTGTATCATAAGCCAAATTGAACAGCGTTAAACCTTACAGTTGGTTAACATTGAAAATCATGCCAGCATAAACAAGACATGCAAACCAGCTCATTTCAATCTGTGCAAAAAAAATCTTAGCACCTATTTTGTTTATTGTTATGTTGCAGGTTATGTTAATTTATGTGTGTGACGCCTTTTTTCTCATGTCTCTTTTTTCATGTCATGTGGTCGTCAGGTAATCCAAGCAAGTTGATCCCATTGTGATGTCATAACTAATGTTAACTGTGATTAGGGTATCCTAAATTTTGGAGAAAATTCCATTATTTTTTGCTGTTATATTTTGGTAAATTGGGGTTGAGCTCTAGAAAGTACGAACATCCGTGTTTGCGCTAATGGAAATGGACACACACATAAATGGTGGGTTGCGCAATTGCATTACATTATGGAAAACTTGAACGCGAGTTTCTGCATGGCACCATACTTCCCCCCCCCCTCCTCCAGATGGCGCCACTGCCTGGTGACCATCCTTCATTTTTTTTACCAAACTTTAAATTTAATTTGTGTATGTTTTTTATATATAGAAAAAAATCATTTCGAAACTCTCAATATCCCAACACACTTAGATGAATACGAAACAACCAGTGATATATCTGCAAGGCAGTCTGCAAAAGATACTGAAGAAGTGTTGAAGCAACTTTCCAGTAAGTTTTCTTGTAAACAAACACTGATTAGTAGATGTTTGAGACAAAATTAAACCTTGTTTCGTTTTTTTTTTGTACATGAATCTCTATGTGACCCTGCCTGGGTCTAAATCTTTTCATTTTTTGCAACTTTGTAAAGTCTTGTATACATTTTCAAGTTTATTTGGGACTCGTTTTTCCACAAAGTTACATACATGCTAACTTGCTCAACATTAACATGGTAGAAACATGAAAACATATTTTTGTAAAACCTATTCAAGGTCCTGAAGAACGATCAGCCTCTTCTCATAGCTCATCGCTCTCTGAAATATTACAATATTTTGATGGGAATATTATCCAGGGAGCAATGCAACCAACAGGTAATTTTATTATTTATTGCAAGCCCCTCAGTCACATAATACAAAAGTAGTTGTAAATTTTTTAATTATGAAACAACATCCAAGGTGAAGCTTAGATTTAGTTTTGTTCAATCACTTTCAAGACAATGAACAGCATCCAACCTCCTCTAATGATGTAACCCATCATCAGTTTTAACGCTGTGTGTAAGAATTTTTTACTGAAAATAATTTGAATAAACTATACCTGCTGTTGGTATGCTACTGATAGTGGTAAGCATTACAAAAGCAAGCAAATACTTACTTTCCTATGCAGGGTTTTTAAGTTAAATTTATGTAACATACTTATTGTCAACCACTTTTTGTAGAAGCCTTTTCCTTGCCAAATATTTTTCTATTTATAACCACATCTTCAAGATTCAGCCACTCCAAAACCCCTAGGAACTGATTGCTAGCACCCCTTTTTGAAAGCTACTGGTGATAAAACAATAATAAAATGTTAAAATGTAGGAATACAATTCAATAGAAGTGTAAGCAATGTGAATTGCTTCAAAGGGAGCTGTTCGTGATATCGTAAATACAACTTTCAACAATCAAATACCATTGTATTTAAATATATCTGTGTAAACCAATGAGCAAGTAACAAAAATCTTTCGGGATAAAATGAACATTTAGGACTTCCAAAATATACATATATGTTTTACAGCACGTTTGTTGTTTTATGACATCACAAATAATGGCATTGACGTGTATATTTTGTGTTTTTCACTAAACCAAATCAAAATCCCTTTTCTGTTAAATTGAAAAACATTACAGGTAACAAAATCTGTAATGTTTAGATTGCTTGAATATTGGTGAAAGCCTTCAACATCCTTTGAATGGGAATGATCATGTTTTGCATATCACTACAGCACAGCAACGTGCACAAACCATGCCACAGAAGCAACAAACAGGTATTTTAAAAGCTGAAAATAGTATTGTGGTTGGCACACTGTTAAATCGTGTAAGTCTGTCCATTTAGCTGGAAACTGTGGGTAGTAGTTCAGTGTGGATGAGGCCTGTAGATTAAAAAAATGTCACTTTCTGCAACTCAATTATCATAAGTGGTTGCATTACTTTTTTGCATTACAATACGAGTTTCATTAAAATAATAGTTATGCAAGTGTATTTCTTATCATAATCAATATAATAATTATTGTGTAGTGTTAGTTTGCCTCTAAATATTTGTTTGTTGTATACTTTTGCCTCTAAATATTTGCTTCTCAAATGTAGACACTGGTAAACCTGAAAGTTACCAGAATTTTATCAGCAATGATACAGAAAACTTCATGCAAGCAAATCAATCTTCAGTTAATGCTAATGTTTTACCACCACGAACAGGTATTTCACATTGCTGCATTTCTATATGTACAGAAAGGACATTTTGTATCATAAGCCAAATTGAACAGCGTTAAACCTTACAGTTGGTTAACATTGAAAATCATGCCAGCATAAACAAGACATGCAAACCGGCTCATTTCGATCTGTGCTTGTTTTTTTTTTGTTTTTGTGTTCACACACACAGATAATATTCCAAACAAGGAATTTAGCTTATAAGTTTGTCTGCAAATACAGCTATGTAATTTTTCTGAAGTGTTTTATCCATCTTGATTTTGAATTTGAATTGTTTTTTATTGAAGTTTTAATGCAGTTTTTACTTCAGTGGGCAAAAATTTAAATCTCTTGACTGGAAACGATGCCTTTACTGCAAACAACTTAACACAGCAACCACAACTTATGCAATTTCTTCCATCAACAACAGGTATTTTAAAAAATCTTGGAAATTTGGCTTGGTGGTAAAAGAAGAAATGAACAATTAAGGCTTAATTTTTGCCTTTTTTGCCATTCTAAATTTTCGACATGCAAAGCCACTGTTCGACACGGGCGGCGTGAAACAATGTTTAGTTACCGATATTCAGTAACATGAACAGACCAACGCCATTGTCTTTAAAGACCATAAATTGAATTACTTTAATAACTTAATTATCTGTCATGCCAATCTTGCAGCATTCACTCATCAATCTTACTAGTTTTCTTTTTTCAATGATTGGCATGTAGATGCTGGTGGCAAAGTGGTTCAAAAAAATTGGTGCCAGTAGAAGTCATTTAATTGCAAACTGCAAATAATTATTTGGGGAGAAGTTTGTATTTTGAGTCACTATTAAACAACAGCATTTACCTGAATAGTTATGTAGTGTTGAAAACTTAATGCAATCATCGTTTGCTATGCCGGGATCCTCATCCAAATTAATTTTGTCTCTTTAGATGGCTAAATAAATGCAACCGCAATAAATTTTGGACAAAATCCATGTAAACACCAGCCAACACTTGCTTTAACGTTCTGTTATGTTTAAAACTAACCATTTACCAAACACGTGCCATGGTTGCAGAACATGTTGCTTTGTTACGAAACAAGTACCGTTTTTTGTTCAATTGGACCTATTTAATGAGACATATCAGCCTACAACATGCAGGTTATTCTTTTGTTTTGTCGCTATTTCAACATGTATTCTAAAGTTATTTAAGTACAAGAATCCTATAATGGAAATAAGCCTGGTCGTTCTCATACGTTAGTTACCACATACGGCATTTTTACTATTCAACATGCACGACAATTTTTCTCAAGATGTTTGACACGCAATAAAAATCCGACGCCCTGAACAATAAAGAAAATAATCTGCATTATTAAAAGCCTTAACTTTCATGTTCCTTATCGCCAATTTAATCCACATGCTAGATATGTATATTTTTTTGTGAGCCTTATCAGAGCACTTAATCTACAAGTTAATTTTTGGTTAAGCTTAAATTATAGAAACTACTTCTATCCACATGTCATTGTATACATATTTGAAGAGTTATAAATTTCTTTTTTGTGTAGATTCTACTTTCTGTAATTTTGGAAGTTCTTATAATACTGTCACCAGTGTCCCACCCGGAAATGGTTCTTTGATTACCGCTAACCCAACACAACAACATCAGAATACTGTGCAAACTTTACAAACAGGTATTAACTTGAAATTATTAAGCTTAAAGCCAAAAGTCACACAGAAATGCAAGGAAGAAATTTTCTCCAAAATGGTATAAAAATATGCAGTGAATTCATTGCAACTTTGTGACATGAAAAAAATGTTAATTCATGTGTGCAACACCTTTTTCTCATGTCTCTTTTTCGTGTCATGCAATGAGGCCATCAGTCCATCCTAGCAAATTTGTTAATATCAAAAACTACACGAAGAGTATTAACATAGAAAGATGTTTTTAGTCCCTGTTTACCATCTTTTTTTGTATTGATATGATGTAACATTTATTATGTTTCCAAATACAGAATTCAGTGGAAACCATGTTGAAATTCCCAATATCCCAACAAGCTTTGGTGAATACAAAACAAGCAGTGATATTTCTACGAGGCAGTCGGATGCTGCAATAGTGTTGATGCAACTTTCCGGTAAGTTTTCTTGCAAACAAACACTGATTAGTAAATGTGACAAAATTTAACGTTCTTTTGTTTCTTTGTATTTTTTTGCACATGAATCTTTATGTGACCCTACCTAGGCCTAAATCTTTTCATTTTTTTTTGTAAATCTGTAAAGTTTTGTACCGTATTCACTTGATTGTAAGCCACAGCTTGTAAAGTTTTTTAACCTATTGTTTCCGCGGTGTTCAATCGAGGGCAGCTTATATTCGAGGGTGGCTGTGGCTGTGGCTGTGGCTGTGGCTCTGAGTTTCAATGAAATTTAACTTTTACTTGCTCTGCCTTACCAGTACGTTTTATCAAACACAGTTATCAGCTTACCTGACAATTTCAATGGACAGATTTGTTGACAATTATTGTTATAGGGCACCTAAGGTTGCCTATGACATTTACATGTGGCTGAAATTCGATATTAACTTTTTAATGCCGTCACAATCGAGTAAATAAAGTTGTACATTCCCAAGTTCATTTGGACTAGTTTTTTTTACGAAGTCACCAACTTGCTTAACACAAACATGACAAAAGTATGAAAATATATTTTTGTAAAACCTATTCAAGGTATTGAAGAGCCTGCAACTACTCCCTATAGCCCAAGGTTCACTGAACTATTGAATAGTCAACAAGTATATACTGGGAATATTATCCAGAGAGCAATGCAACAAACAGGTAATTTTATTGTTTATTACAAGCTCATTGATTTACATAACACTAATGCAAAAACAAATGCAATATTTTTTCGAATTACAAAACATCACCAAGTGTGTAGCTTAGATTTAGTTTTGTTTAATCACTTTCAAGGCACTGAACAGCATCAAACCTCTTATGATGTAACCCATAATCAGTTTTCAAGTGATGAACGGATAAATGCAGGAAAAGTTGTGCAGGAACAACAGCAAACAGGTACTGAAAACAATTTAAAAAAAACTGTATCTGTTGTTGGTAACCCCTAGGAACAGACTGCTAGCACCCCCGTTTTGAAAACTACTAGTATTGAAACATGAATGAGTTGCTATGCAAGAGGAATGTAGGAATACCATTTAACAGAAATGCAAGCAATGTAAAATGCTTCAAAGGGAGCTGTTGATTATACAGTAGATACAACATTTTATAATTAAATACCACTGTATCGGGAAAGTTCGTGAAAAATGAACATTTAGGACTTTCAAATATCACATATATCGTGACAAAAACATACATAAGTTTTACATTTGTTGTTTTATGACATCACAAATAACGGCATTGACGTGTATATTCTGTGATTTTTTACTAAACCTAATCAAAATTCCTTTTCTGGTAAATCGTAAAACATAAAAGATACGAAATTTTAAATTTCTTTTTCCAAAAGGTCCCCTTTTTAAAAAAATACACGTTTACCACTCTTTAGCGCCACTAAAAAAATTCCCCCGAAACAGTGACACTTTGAATAGACCGCCAGGGTATGTGATATCGGGAGGTTGGATTTATTTTTGTTTGAATTAAATAAATTGTTTTTATTTCAGATAAAAACATCGATTCAACGTTTTTGATCCAAACTTACGTGAATTTGTTGGAAATACATAAATATTTTGAAGCAAATGAAACAAGAAACCAACTTTCAAGGTTGCTTGAAGGTCGTGGGGAAACTGCGGAAGATTTGGAAACAACTGGAGATGAAAAGAGATGGGAGGGAAAATATTTGGAATCGATTTTATTTCACGATGTTGCGTCTGAACTTTATGTCAAACGTGATGGAGATGAAGCGGCGAAAAGTGTGTGGAGTTGTGTTGGGGGTTTGTATCTGACATGCGAAGATTTGATGGAAACATCGGATTCGAATCAAAAACTTGAAAACAAACGAATAATTCGTGATCATGTGATCCCACTGATGGAAACGATGAGACTCAAAATACAAAATATTAAAAACATGGAAGAAGATATCAGATGTGAGAATCAAGTGTGGTGTTTGCACAGCATTGAATTGAGTCAAGGTTCAATCGGAGATTATTCGTCGAGGGAATCAACAATTCGACTTGGACTTGAAATGATGAAGAAACAGTTTGGTGAAAACTCAGCAAAGTATCATGTGTTCGGACATTTGTTAAACAACCTTGGTTTGGTTTGCATGGAAACAAATCGACTGAATGAAAGTGTAGATTTTTGTCAAAAAGCAATCCAAGCTTTCAGAATGGCAACAGACATTAGTGAAGATATAAGGGAGGAGTGCATTGAAGAAAGTGAAAACAATTTAAGTGTTGTTGAATCAAAACTTGCACGAAGGAAATAATTATGACATCACAAACACAAAATGTGTCATGTTAAATATGTTTGAATTATGCATTGTTCACGTAATTTGTATGAAAATGGAAGTTAGCTACCATGCACTTAATGAATTTTGTGATTATTATTTTCATGTCGTTAGTGATTTGTAGCTGATAATAAAGTAAATAAGTGATGTTGACTTTAAGACTAAGCTTTGGTAAAGTCAATGCAAGGTTTTAGGTAAAAATGCAGAATATGATATGTCAGCTTAAAGAGAAACCAACTTTAGCCAAAGAAAATTAGTGTCCTGGTAAGAGTTTGCTTTTATCTTCAATGAAAGTGCGTAACACCATAAAAAAAAACTATTCAAGTATGAAAAACTTACCAATATATTGGGTAATTCTGTTTGATAAATACGTCATTCGAATGTGCCATAGTTTTTAAGTAGCTTATTTCACATTACTAGCTTTTAGTACATGCATTTGGTGCACCCAATAATAGGTATTATAATAAAAAAGTTTAAACAGTGCTAAAAACTGTGCAAAGTAATACAATACAATGGCTAACCTCCTGCTAAGGACCAAATGTGGCACATTATGTCTTTGTATCTGGCCTGCTAGGAGTTTGTACAAATGAGACACTTTACAAACAAGGTTTATACTGCAGTTTGATGTAATTTTTGTACACTTCACTTACCTAGGCCACATTTTAAAGCATTGTTGTAAATAGGTTATAGTTTACCTCTAATTGTCCACTATATAATGGTTACAAAAGCTGCATGCCAAATTTTTGATTATTTCCCGTCTGGTAATAGAAAAGTGTGCCCAACCCTTTCAGGGCAGAATAACCTTACCAACCATTCCACATGTGCAAGGTAAAAAACTTTTCTGCATGCTATGCAACCAATAGTTCAAATTACAACTGGTTACTATAGTCGATTCCGCTACGAATGCATGTTGATTAAAGAATGCATTTCCATCATGGGTACTGCACATCAACCCAACTTTTTGGAATGGGAATCTGTTGAAGATTTTTTTAATAAATCTACTGATATCAATCAGAGGCCTTTTGCTTCTGACTAATTAATACAAATCTTGGTTGTGTTGGTTAAACAAATACCTGACAAAGGTTTGAGGACATGGTCATCTATATTCTAGTAAGTTCCAGTGTTTACGTTCTAACAAGCCAATTTTCTCATTTTGGGATTTTGACATCCAGCACCATATTTGCAGTTTGCACCAGAAGGTCCTGAAACCTTTCAAAAAACTTAATACACATCTTGAGACTTTTTTGGTGAATATATTGTGCATTGAATCAGTACGATAAATCGAGCATACATTTGAGATGACAGCAGTGCAGAGTTAGTGACATTGGCTTGGGTGAGAGAAGGAGAAATTTTCATGTTTCTATTTCTACTGCTGGTCCTTGCTACAATTCATTAATTTAAGTCAATTTATTTCACAAAAGTATAATTTGCACAACAATAAATGGCCAAAACGCAGCACAGTAAAACTTGATTTGCAGTGACAATTCTGGTGTGACAAGTTTGTCTTTTTTCAAAAACAATTGCACGTTCTTGTTTTGCAACTGCAAACGTCTCTCAACCACAATGGCCCATGACGTCACTGTTTACATGTTACGGATGAGTAATTTTCCCACTTGCCTGGGTTTTGCATTCCAAAGTAATTTTTTGTATGTTCCGCGTCTCGGTGGTTGAAGATTTTTGGAAAACACGACTTTCGCCCTGTTCAAATTCTTCTGTAACATTGCCAACAATGACAAAATATTCTCTGAATTGTCAATGTTTAATGCTCGCTGTTCGTAGTTTTCTATTCAACATTTGTATTTTAAAGGTAAACGAAAGCGCCACTCCTACGTCGTACCAGGGTAACCAACTATTGAAACGTCACGAAGTTAACTCCTGGCGTATGCAAGTGTGTAGAATTATCGACTCGCGGCCAAAAATAATCGAAAAATCGACAGGTAGGCCAACAGACCGCATAAGAGAAACAAAAGAATGCAGTTTAATGAATAAACCCAACTACATTATTTAATGAAAATTTAAACACTGTAACCGAAAAACAATAAAAAAACATTCAACTGCAACATGGAGAATTTTCCGAATGACAATAATTTATACCAAACCCTGGCGCGCCAAATTAAAAAAAAAAAAAACGAACCAGGCATAGTCTTCGCTGTGGGTCACAAGTTTGCCAATATCTGAGATATACATTACGATTGCAACCGTCTTATTTCAGTGTTATGTCCTCAGCGTTGAAACGTCATCATGGGTTAAGAAGCTCGCGAAAAAAAGTTAGGCAGCGGGCGGAACCCATTGTGTCATCTTTGTTCATTGTGCGACGGGATTTTGGCCGAAAACATTACGGAAAAGGCTTTTGTTTATTATCTATGACACCCAGTCTTAGTGTTGATCGAAAGCATCCTGTCGCAATCACCGTAGACGAAGTTATGCCTCTTTGTAACGAAAATTCAAACTTAATCTGCAAGAAGTTGTGTTAGCTTTTCAGAAACATGCCAGGCACAGAATTATTGCAGTTTTTCGCTGCTACGTTTTTTTAACCCTGAGAAAAATCAGCGAAGAACCGCGGTCTATAGCCTACTGAGCTATCAAACATACATTGCGTTTTGTTCTCCAGTGAAAATTTTGTGTCCATTTCGTACAATACCATTTTCACCTTCTCCTCCACCCTCGAAAAAAGCAACTTTAAACTATCCTTTGCAAGGATATGCATTGGAACCGCAGTTTCTATGAACGTAAAGTCCCTCTCCGTGGCGCGATTTGTTGCAGTTTCCTGTTTAAAAAACCCTCGTCTTCCAGCAAGAGGCATCAGTGTACCGCTGTGTGTAAACCGGCAAAATGCACATAAATAACTAAAACCCTAACCAATCCTGTCAATGCGTGATAAATCAAGCTCTCGGTAAGGTTTAAACTCACGACCCTGGGCTAACCAGGCCCAACGCTCTACCAACTGAGCTCTCAGTGGTTTTACGGGGTATATTGTGGCCAAAGTACACTGATGTGCAAGCGCACAACTTGTCAGGCAACCTTCACACATACGTAGGGATACCTGTGCAGTTGGGCAATCATGTCATTCTAATCTCACTCAGACTTTCCAGGAAAAGTTGCTGGAACATTAGCCTACTGCATTATATTATGCAATGATGGTTGAATATTAACATTAATTTGTTTGATTCTTATAATCCGGGCATCGATTTTTGCCTTTTTCACCATTCTAAGTATTCAAAATTTGAAGCCAGCACTGTTCGACACAGGCGGTGTAAAGAAGTGTTTAGTTACCGCGTTACCGGTATGCAGTACCACAAACTTTGGTAATAACTCTATTGTTATTAACCAAAGTCCATAAACTAAACTTTTCTACACAATACTTTTGAATTTATGGAGACTAACATATCCGTTATACAAATCCCGCTTCTTCAACACCGATCTTCTCAGTTTTAATGTTTTTAAGGTTTAGCACCAATATGCTTAAACTGACCATTGTTTCCAAACATGGAGCATTGTTACCGAACATTGCCCTGTTATGAAACTAACACCATTTTTCATTCAATCTGAAGAGAAATAGCAGCAAGCTACTTTTTAATCTGTTTTTAATTTAACATGTATTCTAAACTTGTGTAGGACTATTATGAAGAAATATACTATGTTTAAGTACAAAAAACGTGTAATAAATAGTAGTATTATTATTTATAGTCTACTTTTATCAAACGTTTTTGTAGCGCAAAAGAACTTGCGATCACTTGTTGGCGTTTCCTTTCCAAGTTTCACGCTTTCGTTGTGTCACGTATTCTTTTACGCCACGTTCTTTTTCACCTTTTGTTTTTCCACCTTCCACATGCTTAGTTAAATGTTTTGTGTTAATTTATATTTTTTTCACGAATTGTCTCGAACGCACCAGTCACCGCACGTTGATTTTATATCGCAGCGCTCCCTTCCTCTCACGTGACACTGTTGGGCCAATGACTGGCGAGATCAAAGATAAAACCGGACTAACACGAGACGCTAAGAGAAATCGAGAGAAGTTTTTGCAGGTTGTGATTCGACTGTGGTGTTTTCAAAGTTTTTATGAACAAGATATTAGCTAAACGGTTGTGCTGGAACAGACTTGTGGTTAGCCGTGAATGCAGCGTCCTGAGAACATTTTGGTTGAAAAATATGTCAGGCCTTTCGCATGTGTTAGTCACCAGACTTCGAGATTTTTTCTTTTCCATAGAACTGAAATGGAAGAGGCAGACATTTCGTGTACATCAACACCTACAAACTCCTCACCGCCTTGCAAGAAACGAAAACTGTCACCCTCAGTGTCTTAGATAACAAAAATTTGCTTTATTTCATGTATGTATGTTATTAATCAACTCAATTTGCCCTTTGCCAGGAAAGCATTGTCCACAACAATACACATTCAATGGAATTAAAAACTCAGTCACAATCTCATAACTTTTCAAACTTTTGCAGTTTTGTGGCAGATACACTTAAATCTATGCCCATTAGTTCTTCTTAGAAAGCAATGGCCGCAATATTACAGTGTTAAGGGGCTCATTGTATGAATACTGATAAAATTTCAGGTACGTAAGATTGTTTTTTATAAATATTGATAAAGAAGCACTTTGTTTCAAACATCTCTGTATAAGAGTGTTTTGTGAGTGTGTAACATAAACACTTTTTGCTACAATGTTATTAACAGCTTCAGTTATAGTTTATAGCAGTGTTTCCCACCCGGTGGCACGCGGCGGCATTCCAGGTGGTATGAAATTATTGAAAGCATTCAACATCCTTGGAATTACAATGGTCATGTTTTGCATGTCACTAAAGCACAGCAACGTGCACAAACCATACCACAGAAGCAACAAACAGGTATTTTAAAAGTTGAAAATAGTATTGTGAAGTTGGGACACTGTTAAATCATGTAAGTTTTGTTGACCTCCGGACGCTCATTTTGGAGGTGAATTTCAAAAGTTACCGATAAACTGTGGATAAAATCTGCCATGCATATGGGAACAACAGTGTTTTGTGTCGGTCTGATATCGAGCCTCCTACTGGGCTGTGATTGCCCTGTAAGGAACTACGCAGTGTGGCGACCCCGTGTTGCAAAAGCATAAAACACTTCTGCGTCGTGACAGATAAGCCCAGATGTCAAGACTGTAAAAGCACTGCATGAATTTTTGCACGTGTATGCTTACACAGATTTGGCTTCGTAAGCATTTAGACAGGCGCACGCACTCAGTCTGTTTTGGTTGGTCACTGCAACATGAACTATTTGAATTTAAATTTCACAGATACTGCTTGATCAACATGGTTCCTAGCGCAGCACTACCATAAAAAATGTACGAATTGAAACAGTATGGGTCAACCAATTATTAAGAATTGTTTTTTTGGCACTTAAGTTACGAGAGATTTTCATTGCCATCAACGATTCCTCCACCATCCGGTGAGACTTCCTCAGGGTTATGTCACAACAATAATGAATCAAACGTACAATAAAGTTTTAATGTCGTTATGTTGTTTTTCAGGATATGTTGGAAGACGGTGAACTACGACACTTTCATGTTGATATATACGGTGAATGGAGGATGCTAGTTTTCAAAATACCTTTGTGCGCTGCATTGCTGACTATCATAGTTTAAACAGTATTTACAACAAACATGTCCGAAAACGCTGGTTCGGTGTACCAGCTCTATTTCAATGCAGCAGCGACATCATGCGGAAAATGATCCAATATGCACGGTATAGTAATGAAAACGAAATGTAAGGAATTTTAAGGACAACAGTTACAATGGGTTCGTAGATAAAGTTACTTCGCGCCACTTTTATCGTAAAAAAATCAATTCAACATCGGCGCGAAGTTGAATTGCTTCAAAAATATAACCGGATTCGAATAAAAAAGGTACAAAGAGCTTACGTAAAATAAATTTACGTCGAAGAGCATAGCTTTTTGGTTAACGTTACAGTTTTACAATGGTGATTACGAGTAAAAAGTTGAAGAACTGTTGACAAAGTTTGTTTATGGATTTTGTTGGGTTAGTGGAGGAACTGTTGCCATGTTAGCCATCCTCGTCCGTGTCCATATCAGATTCTGGGTTTGCAAGGGGATTCCCAGCGTATGTTGTAAGTTCGACGAAGGCGCGCAACTCCTTGTATCTGAAGACCAGACTTCCACGTTCGTCTCTAATATACACAACCAGATAGGTTTCTTGACCGCGAGCAACGTAATAAGTGCGTACAGGCATATTAAAGCTTTGTTGTTACGCAGCGGTGTAAGAACCTGGAAAAATCAAAGTTTTACTTGTTGAATCTGGAAGGAATCACTCAAAGCTGGATATTGAGAGGTAAAAAGTTTCGTGCTCAGTGATTTTGAAAATTCCGTGACTTGCATAACTTATGGGAATAATTCTGCATTATTCGACCTCCAGGAAAAGAATAAACAAACAATAGAAACAAGCCCTCGTAAACCACGTGACTTAAATAGCCAACCCCCTTACAATATTCTTGTATCCTAAACCGTTCGTAGAATTAGTGGCCAAAGCGAAACGTCTGACTGGCAATAATTTCCTTCAAATACCACAAACCTATTTCATTCTCTCATATTCGCGTCATTAATTTCGTCATCTTTAACACATGCACAGGGGGTGTTAAAATCATCCAACAACGAAGAACAAAGCGCTAGTTTGATTATGACGTCATTAAGGGTACTATTCAACTCAAACCATTCGCTTCGAAACGACTTCCTACAACATACAATAAAACTGAAACATCTTTTGCCTTCTTGTGCAGAACGTTATGTCAACGTACGCTCAATCATTTTTACAATTAGCGATTCCTAAAGTTGCTTTGTTTCGTCTGCTCAAACAAAACACGTTCTTAAACTGCTATAGTTCTGTAGTAGCCTATCCTTAACCGACACGCATAATATACTAAGCGACTCCGCCCTAATTCCCTTTTTCAGTTTGTATCGAATACGCGATGCGGCGAAATCCACCAGCAGCAAGTTTGCGTCAAGCGTCGTAAGATACAGGACTGAAACGTTTTGGGGTTCTGGTTCAACATCAGGCCCCAATTACAACTCTATACTAGAATCTAACTATGAATTCAAAACCTGTGCTGAAAGCAACCCCGTATCTAATTCCCTGCTACCATCCACATTCAAACAATCTACCAGTAGTGGCGCAGTTACAAATCACAAAGCATTTCAACAAGTGTTTCCCTATTGTTATTTTGTCAACTTGCGTTACAACCCGACGACCGCAACAATAAAATGTCTACTGTCTGATGCAGAACGTTACAACACCTCGCTTGTATATTAACAATAAATATCCTGGTGATAACAACTTAATTAAGTTATTTCATCTACACTCACAACACGCCGTTGGATAGTTTTGGTTCACATCGAAAGCAGGCAGGTATATATACACCGGCCACAGCACCGGAGGCTGCCTTCTTTAGTAGTTTTCGTCCAACACAAGATACAGAGCGCTAAGCGTCAAGTGCGCGACTTCGTGTCGCAAATATCAGATTCGCATGAACCTCACGACAAAGAGGCCAAACTTTCGTCTCCTAATTTTTTTGAATTTATTGATGTGATACCAGAGACTTTGAAGGACTTTGCTGCATTATGTATAAATATATGCAAAAAACAGGTGTTATGCTGGACATTAAGCACACACGACCCAGGCACGTTTCGAATGAGGTTAAATAATGCCAGAGACACTAGCATACGCATGGCGTTTGACGCGTTGTTTCATGGTTAGTGTAATTCGGCGACCAAGTCTACCGACGTTGAGTAAACAAACTGATCACGTTTGTTTACTCATCACGTTTGTAGATGGGTTTTACCCGCTCAGTGTAAATTGGCCACTCATGGAAGTTCAATTTGTCAAAAGTGAACGGAAAAACTTTCCAGGTCAAGTCCTTATTCAAGTATTTCCAAAATTTCATGTGTAGTAAAAAATAACATTGGACAGGTGTAGATTGCTGCAACTTCTTTACCAAGACTTTTACTTTTCTCCGTAAATCAGTGATTCCCAACCTTTTTGTGGTTGCGTGCCACTTGGAGGTAAACAACTTCGACGACGCGTATCACCTAATTGAGAAAGTAACCTAGGGGATGACGTAAGAAACATTAAGTGATCCCTTACGTTTTTTTTTAAATTCAAACTATATCCGCTAAATACGGAAAGGTTGTCGCGTACCACCTGGAATGCCGTCGCATACCACTAGTAGTGCGCGTACCACCGGTTGGGAAACACTGCCATAAATCAAACCATTCCAAACCATATTCCTTGAGCTAATGCATTGCCGACTGTTACATCTCCAGACTATCACTGCACCTCCTTGACTGCGACGCAACAATGGTCACTGTGCGTAATAATCCATTTGTAAAATCATTGTTGTGGTTGTTGCTAAGTTCTGTTCATTTTCGTTCGCAACGTGAGAGTATGAGGTGCTCATTGTGACTGAATGAAGTTGTTGTATTTACACCTTAATGCAAAAAGGCATTTGATAAATTGTGAAAATAAAGAACTAATTCACAAAAGTAAACAACATTGTGGTTGTTGTGACCTTGATATACCGTGGTTACGAATTGTTGAATAGGGCGGGACGGTTTGTTTTGACGAAATATATCCGTTACTATAGCCTAGCCCTTGTAGGCCTGGCGTATAAGAGTCTACACTTACGTATATAACTTAATGTGACATATATGGGTAATTGTTTTTTGAAGGCCACGAAAATAATGCTATCTGTAACGTTTGTGGGTACATAGATTTGGGCGATTCTGTTGTTTTGTGCCACGAATTTTTCGCAAGACTTGTACAATCCAGCAGCAAGAAGTAAACTCCAATGCCGCAAGTTTAATTGCCGAGTAACACTTAACGTTCGACGCGGCGTACCGTGTGGTGATAGCAGGAAGAAATACAAAAAGACACGACCTTTGCTTCAGCTTCTATTGTTGTAAGCGGGGCGTGACGAAGCAACGGGCGAAGAACGCTGTCTGACCTGACATCATTTATATGTGTTTGTATTTGACTGCACGCAGTGCTGATGCCATTTTTTTTCTTGACAACACAATACAATATTGTTACGTAAGTCACTGATAAAAAAAAGAATCACATTGATGGGCAAAATTTTGTTGACAGCGATATGTTGCCGGAATGAAAAGATGATGTTGACTCAAATCGTTTTTATTTTGCATGAAACTTTAATGAAGTTACAAAAAGTTTCGGCATCAAAAATGTTGGTCTTTTGTACAAAATTAGAAAACTACCGGTAAGGAATGTATTCTCCACGTCGAGTGAACAATTGCCACGCCATCACGTGTAAAACAGTTTCCCAAGAAAGGCCCTGCGAGCGACGTCATTCCCGTTGGTTGGTTTGTGTGGCGTCAGAAGTCAACCTTGTGTAGAAGAAAACATGTCGCCAGACGTTCGATTGCGAAATTCAAGGCACAACAACAAAACACTGGAAGGTAACAACAACAAAAAATGGCGAAAATATTCCGGACTTTTCCATTATGTACATTGATCTGTTCCTAATAGTATAATGTGACAAATATCTAATGGTGACCATGCCAACCAAGCAAAGACCTCCTCTTTTTCGTGACATTCTTGTGTTTACCGTTTAGCTGTTTTACCTTAGGTTTCCTATCGGCTTAACACAAACATTTGCCTGACGTCAACCAAAGCTCGTGAGGTTTTAGGATGGAGACTTGGAGAGTTTCAGTTCCTTTGTGTAGTAAACATATAGAGTGTGTTCAATATATCATTTGATTTGATACAGTTTTGTTTGCTATTACCGTCCATTTGTGCTTTTTATATTTTATAAAAATAGGCTACAGTATTTCAAATAACAAATTTTTTGTTTAGGCCAAGTTGTTTATAATGGAGCTTGCTAAGGTATTGATACCAATGGTTCGCCGTGAGCCATGCTTGTATGATTCTAAACACAAAGATTACAAAGATAAGGAATTCAAAGAAAATGTATGGCTACGAATTAGTCAAAAAACGCATCAACCAGGTTAATTCTTTTGTTACATTGGCTACTGCTTTTGTGTTCCCAACAATTATGCAAGATGTTAATTTTTTAAAAAATATTCAGTGGATGACTGCAAGGAAAGGTGGAAAAGTCTGCGTGATCGATTTTAAAAGTAAAAAAAGCTATGGATAGAAATAAAAAAAGTGCTAAAGGTAAAACAAGAGTTTGGAAGTACTACACAGATCTACAGTTCTTACAGGGTCATTTACGACTACCAATGTAAGCTATTTAAAATTCTATTGTGTTTTGTGAGTGTATAAAATTATGTCTGTTTACAGTATTGTTGATAACCCTGATTCAGACACAACTGGATTTCCTGAAAATGGTATGTTATATCATGTGTTCAGTGACCAGATTTCGATATTTTTGCTGTGCGACGCACACGATAATTTTTCTCTCCATGTTCAATCACAATTACAAATCAACACCCTGTGCATAATATCAAAGATAATTTAATTACTTTTGAAATGTTTTGTAGAATCTCATGGAAATGAAATGGAAGAGGCAGATATTTCGTGTACATCAACTACTACAAACTCCTCACCGCTTTGTAAGAAACGAAAACTGTCAACCTCAGAGTCGCAGGTAAAAAAATTTTGCTTTATTTCATGTATGTATGTTTTTATTAAACTATTTGCCCTTTCACTAGGAAAACTTTGATCACAACAATACACATTCAAAGGAATCAAAAACTCAGTCACAATCTCATTATAACTTTTCAAACTTTGGCAATTTTGTGGCAGATACACTTCAATCTATGCCTCTTAATTCTGCCTATAAAGCAATGGCCACAATATTACAGTGTTTAGGTGCTCATTGTATGAATACTGATGAAGTTTCAGGTATGTAAGATTGTTTTTTTTTAATATTGATAAAGAAGCACTTTGTATAAATTTCTCTGTATAAGAGTGTTTTGTAAATGTGTAACATAATACACTTTTTGGTACAATGTTATTAACAGCTTCAGTTAGTTTAGTGTTTCCCAACCGGTAGTACCACTAGTGATACGCAAAAGCATTCCAGGTCGTATGCGAGCGCCTTTCCGTAATTTGCAGATTTAGTTCCAATTTAAAAAATCGCAAGTGATCTAAAAATGTTTGTTACTTCATCCCCTAGGTTATTTTGTAATTTTGACAAAGCCAAACTTAAACGTTCAAGAAAAACATTAAAACATTAAACGTTTTTCTTGAGAGTTAAATTCGGCCCAAAAAAACGAACTTTATACGTTCATGAAAATGTTATGAGATACCAACAATAGCATGTGACATGTATTAATAATTTCCAATACTTTGAAAGATGATAATATTTTGGGCGCAAATCTTTTCTTTTCCGTGTAATTGTGTATCACACAAATTTACAGTCTTAGCATGTACGCTCGCTAACAACATAACCTTAAAGAAATAGAAGCGATGGTGTTCAATGAAGTATTATTGTATTACCCATGCCCGGTACAGGATCGTTAATATAACTTAAAAACTACCACAAAAACTCCTGAATATTTGGTTTCGGCCAGAACCGAACTTAGGACGATTCTGTACATCACTAGTGTAGAATGTCAGATTATGGGAATTTTTAATATTCTAATGCGTTTTTTTTGTTTAAGGAAACACAACATCCGCTGAGGTTAACACGGATGATGCAAAAGAAAAACATGCAGCCACCAGACACAATCAGCAACATTATGAAGGTACAAACAACATAAACACATATTTTCGTGACTAGTGTATGAAGATACTGATATATAAAGTTACAAAAATACTGTGCAACCCACAATAGCTTCAACATCCACCTAAGACAACACAGAAATCATGTATTTTCTTTTAAATGGTAAGGTAGGACTGCTTGCAGCAAAGTCTTAAGTTTGGCGATTTAAAAAAAAATAAGCATGTTTAGTATAAAATAAGCTCTTTCTTATTTTTGTAAGACTTACTCACAAAACTAAACAAGTGTTTTTGATGATGGTAAATAAATGTGGTCGTCTGGCAATTTGTTTATATTAATGTAACTTGCCTAGGATCTTAAGTTCACAGTTCACTGAGATCTAGATAATTGTCATTTCTTATTTAGACTTTAAAGCTACTTTTGCAAAGCTTGGTTGTAACATAGATATACATTAATTTATAGGGCTCAGAAAATAATTTGCTTTGCCAAAAAAATTCGGACGCTGTATAGGTTTTTTCATTATATTTTTTGATCTTGTAATGTTTAGATTATTTGAATAATGGTGAAAGCATTCAACGTCCTTGGAATGACCTAGAATAATAGTTATGCAAGCGTTTCTTTTCTTATCATAATCAATATAATAATTGTTGTTTAGTGTTAGTTTGCCTCTAAATATTTGTTTGTTGTATACTTTTGCCTCTAAATATTTGCTTTTCAAATGTAGACACTGCTTTGAACACTGGTAAACCTGAAAGTTACCAGAATTTTGTCAGCAATGCTACAGAAAACTTCATGCCAGCAAATCAATCTTCAGTTAATGCTAATGTTTTACCACCACAAACAGGTATTTCACATTGCTACATTTCTATATGTACAGAAAGGACATTTTGTATCATAAGCCAAATTGAACAACGTTAAACCTTACAGTTGGTTAACATTGAAAATCATGCCAGCATAAACAAGACATGCAAACCGGCTCATTTCGATCTGTGCTTGTTTTTTTTTGGTTTTGTGTTCACACACACAGATAATATTCCAAAAAAGGAAATTAGCTGATAAGTTTGTCTGCAAATACAGCTATGTAATTTTTCTAAAGTGTTTTATCCATCTCGATTTCAAATTTGAGTTGTTTTTTTATTGATGTTTAATGCAGGTTTTACTTCAGTGGGCGGAAATTTAAATCTCTTGACTGGAAACGATGCCTTTACTGCAAACAACTTAACACAGCAACCACAACTTATGCAATTTCTTCCATCAACAACAGGTATTTTAAAAAATCTTGGAAATTTGGCTAGGTGGTAGAAGAAGAAATGAACAATTAAGGCTCAATTTTTGCCTTTGTCGCCATTCTAAGTTTTCGACACAGGCGGCGGGAAACAATGTTGGGTTACCGATATTCAGTAACATGAACAGACCAATGCCATTGTCTTTAAGACCATAAATTGAATTACTTCAATAACTCAATTATCAGTCATGCCAATCTTGCAGCATTCACATCGATCTTACTAGTTTTTTTTTTTCAATGATTGGCATATAGATGCTGGTGGCAAAGTGGTTCAAAAAAATTGGTGCCAGTAGAAGTTATTTAATTGCAAACTGCAAATAATTATTTGGGGAGAAATTTGTATTTTGAGTAACTATTAAACAACAGTATTTAACTGAATAGTTATATAGTGTTGAAAACTTAATGCGGTCATTGTTTGCTATGCTGGGATCCTCATCCAAATTAATTTTGTCTCTTTAGATGGCTAAATAAATGCAACCGCAAATAAATTTTTGAACAAAATCCATGTAAACACCAGCCAACACTTGCTTTAACGTTCAGTGAATAAGCGCGTTATGTTGAAAACTAACCATTTACCGAACACGTGGCATGGTTGCCAAACATGTTGCTTTGTTTCGAAACAAAGACCGTTTTTTGTTCAATTGGACCTATTTATAGAGACATATCAGCCTACAACATGCAGGTTATTCTTTTGTTTTGTCGCTATTTCGACATGAATTTTAAACTTATGTAAGTACAAGAATCCTATAATGGAAATAAGCCTGGTCGTTCTCACGCCCTGAACAGTAAAGAAAAAAATCTGCATTATTCAAAGCCTTAACTTTCAAGTTCCTTATCGCCAATTTAAACCACATGCTAGATATGTATATTTTTGTGAGCCTCATCAGAGCACTTAATCTACAAGTTAATTTTTGGCAAAAGCTTAAATTATAGAAACTACTTCTATCCACATGTCATTGTATACATATTTGAAGAGTTATAAATTTCTTTTTTGTGTAGATTCTACTTTCTGTAATGGTGGAAGTTCTTATAATACTGTCACCAGTGTCCCACCCAGAAATGGTTCTTTGATTACCGCTAACCCAACACAACAACATCGGAATACTGTGCAACATCGGAATACTGTGCAAACTTTACAAACAGGTATTAACTTGAAATTATTAAGCTTAAAAGCCAAAAGTCACACAGAAATGCAAGGAAGAAATTTTCTCCAAAATGGTAGGGAATTCATTGCAACTTTGTGACACGAAAAAAATGTTAATTCATTTGTGCAACACCTTTTTCTCATGTCTCTTTTTTCGTGTCATGCAATGAGGCCATCAGTCCATCCTAGCAAATTTAATAATATCAAAAACTATGCGAAGAGTATTGACATAGAAAGATGTTTTTATTCCCTGTTCACGATCTTTTTTGTATTGATATGATGTAACATTTATATTGTTTCCAAATACAGAATTCAGTGCAAACCATGTTGAAATTGCCAATAACCCAACAAGCTTTAGTGAATACAAAACAAGCAGTGATATTTCTACGAAGCAGTCGGATGCTGCAATGGTGTTGATGCAACTTTCCGGTAAGTTTTCTTGCAAAAAAACACTGATTATTAAATGTGACAAAATTTAACGTTCTTTTGTTTCTTTGTTTTTTTTTTGCACATGAATCTTTATGTGACCCTACCTAGGCCTAAATCTTTCCATTTTTTTTGAAAATCTGTAAAGTCTTGTACTGTATTTACTTGATTGTAAACTACAACTTGTAAAGTTTTTTAACCTACTGTTTCTGCGGCGTTCAATCGAGGGCAGCTTATATTGGAGGGTGGCTGTGGCTCTGAGTTTCAATGAAATTCATGTTTAACTTGCTCTGCCTTACCAGTATGTTTTATCAAACACAGTTATCAGCGTACCCGACAATTTCAATGGACAGATTTGTTGACAATTATTGTTGTAGGGCACCTAAGGTTGCCTATGACATTTACATGTGGCTTAAATTCGAAGGCGGCTTATATTAACTTTTTAACACCGTCACAATCCAATAAATAAGGTTATACATTCTCAAGTTTATTTGGACTAGTTTTTTCACAAAATCACCTTGCTTAACACTAACATGACAAAAGTATGAAAATATATTTTTATAAAACCTATTCAAGGTATTGAAGAGCCTGCAACTACTCCCTATAGCCCAAGGTTCACTGAACTATTAAATAGTCAACAAGTATATACTGGGAATATTATCCAGAGAGCAATACAACAAACAGGTAATTTCATTGTTTATTACAAGCCCATTGATTTACATAACACATATGCAAAGTTATATTTTTTAAAGTTACAAAACATCACCAAGGGTGTAGCTTAGATTTACTTTTGTTTAATCACTTTCAAGGCACTGAACAGCATCCAACCACCCCTTATGATGTAACCCATAATCAGTTTTCAAGTGATGAACAGATAAATGCAGGGAAAGTTATGCAGGAACAGCAGCAAACAGGTAATAAAAACAATATGAAAAAGACTGTGTCTGTTGTTGGTAACCCCTAGGAACAGACTGCTATCACCCCCGTTTTGAAAACTACTAGTATTGAAACATGAATAAGTTGTTATGTAAGAGAAATGTAGGAATACCATTCAACAGAAATGCAAGCAATGTAAAATGCTTCAAAGAAATCTGTTGATTATACAGTGGATACAACATTTTATAATTAAATACCACTGTATCGGGAAAGTTCGGGAAAAATGAACATTTAGGACTTTCAAATATCACATATATCGTGACAAAAACATACATAGGTTTTACAGAAGATTTGTTGTTTTATGACATTACAAATAACGGCATTGACGTGTATATTCTGTAATTTTTAACTAAACCAAATCAAATAAATTGTAAAACATTAAAAGTACGAAATCCTAAATTTATTTTTCCAATATGTCCCCTTTTAAAAAAAAATACACGTTTACCACTCTTTAGCGCCACCAAAAAAATTCCCCCGACAAAAGTGACACACGTTCGGGGTTTGAATCTGACACGCGAACATTTGATGAAAACATCGGATTTGAATCAAGAACTTGAAAACAAACAAATAATTAGTGGTCATGTGATCCCACTGATGGAAACGATGAGACTCAAAATACAAAATATTAAAAACGTGGAAGAAGATATTAAATGCGAGAATCAAGTGTGGTGTTTGCACAACATTGAATTGAGTCAAGATGCAATCGGAGATTATTCGTCCGAGGAATCAACAACTAAACTTGGACTTAAAATGATGAGGAAACAGTTTGGTGAAAACTCAGCAAAGCATGAAGTGTTCGCATATTTGTTACACAACCTTGGTCATGTTTGCATGGAAACAAATCGACTGAATGAAAGCGTGGATTTTTATCAAAAATCAATCCAAGCTTTCAGAATGGCAACAGACATAACTGAAAGGGAAAGGGAGGAGTGGATTGAAATAAGTGAAAACAATTTAAGTGTTGTTGAATCAAAACTTGCACAAAGAAAATAATTGTGACATCACAAACACAAAATGTATGCTTTTGTAAAATATGTTTGAATTATGCATTGTTTAGGTAATTTACATGAAAATGGAAGTTAGCTACCATGCACTTAATGAATTTTGTGATTATTATTTTCATGTCGCCAGTGATTTGTAGCTGATAATAAAGAGTAAGTAAATTATGTTGACTTCAAGATTAAGCTTTGGTAAAGTGAATGCAAGGTTTTAGGTAAAAATGCAGAATATTATATTTCAGCTTATATATTTCACTTTAGCCAAAGAAAATTAGTGTCCTGGTAAGAGTTTGCTTTTATCTTCAATGAAAGTGCGTAACAGCAGAAAAAAAAACTATTCAAGTATGAAAAACTTACCAATATATTGGGTAATTCTGTTTGATAAATACGTCATTCGAATGTGCCATAGTTTTTAAGTAGCTTATTTCACATTACTAGCTTTTAGCACATGCATTTGGTGCACCCAATGATAGGTATTATAAAAAAAAAAAACTTTAAACAGTGCTAAAAACTGTGCAAAGTAATACAATGGCTAACCTCCTGCAAAGGACCAAATGTGGCACATTATGTCTTTGTATCTGGCCTGCTAGGAGTTTGTACAAATGAGACACTTTACAAACAAGGTTTATACTGCAGTTTGATGTAATTTTTGTACATGTCACTTACCTAGGCCACATTTTAAAGCATTGTTGTAAATAGGTTATAGTTTACCTCTAATTGTCCGCTTTATAATGGTTACAAAAGCTGCATGTCAAATTTTTGATTATTTCCCGTCTGGTAATAGAAAAGTGTGCCCAACCCTTTCAGGACAGAATAACCTTACCAACCATTCCACATGTGCAAGGTAAAAAACTTTTCTGTATGCTATGCAACCAATAGTTCAAATTACAACTGGTTACTATAGTTGATTCCGCTACGAATGCATGTTGATTAAAAGAATGCATTTCCATCATGGGTACTGCATATATCAACCCAACTTTTTGGAATGGGAATCTGTTGAAGCTTTTTGTAATAAATCTACTGATATCAATCAGAGGCCTTTTGCTTCTGACTAATTAATACAAATCTTGGTTGTGTTGGTTAAACAAATACCTGACAAAGGTTTGAGGACATGGTAATCTATATTCTAGTAAGTTCCAGTGTTTACGTTCTAACAAGCCAATTTTCTCATTTTGGGATTTTGACATCCAGCACCATATTTGCAGTTTGCACCAGAAGAAAGTCCTGAAACCTTTCAAAAAACTTAATACACATCTTGAGACTTTTTTGGTGAATATATTGTGGATTGAATCAGTACGATAAATCGGGCATACATTTGAGATGACAGCAGTGCAGAGTTAGTGAGATTCGCTGGGGTGAGAGTAAGGAGAAATTTTCATGTTTCTATTTCTACTGCTGGTCCTTGCTACAATTCCTTAATTGAAGTAAATTAATTTCACAAAGGTATAATTTGCATAAACACACAACAATAAATGCCCGCAGCACAGTAAAACTTGATTTGCAGTGACAATTCTGGTGTGACAAGTTTTTTCCTTTTTGAAAAACAGTTGCACGTTCTTGTTTTACAACTGCAAACGTCACAAAACCACAATGGCCCATGACGTCACTGTTCACATGTTACGGATGAGTAATTTTCTGCACTTGACTAAGTTTTGCATTCAAGTATTTTTTTGTATGTTCCGCGTCTCAGTGGTTGAAGATTTTTGGAAAACACGACTTTCGCCCTGTTCAAATTCTTCTGTAACATTGCCAACAATGACAAAATATTCTCTGAATTGTCAATGTTTAATGCTCGCTGTTCGTAGTTTTCTATTTAACATTTGTATTTTAAAGGTAAACGAAAGCGCAAATCCTACGTCGTACCTGGGTAACCAACTATTGAAACGTCACGAAGTTAACTCCTGGCGTATACAAGTGTGTAGAATTATCGACTCGCGGCCAAAAATAATCGAAAAATCGACAGATAGGCCAACAGACCGCATAAGAGATACAAAAGAATGCAGTTTAATGAATAAACCCAACTACATTATTTGATAAAAATTTAAACACTGTAACCGAAAAACAAAAAAAAACATTCAACTGCAACATGGAGAATTTTCCGAATGACAATAATTGATACCAAGCCCTGGCGCGACAAATTAAAAAAAACGAACCAGGCATAGTCTTCGCTGTGGGTCACAAGTTCGCCAGTATCTGAGATATACATTACGATTGCAACCGTCTTATTTCAGTGTTATGTCCTCAGCGTTGAAACGTCATCATGGGTTAAGAAGCTCGCGAAAAAAAGTTAGGCAGCGGGCGGAACCCATTGTGTCATCTTTGTTCATTCTGCGACGGGATTTTGGCCGAAAACATTACGGAAAAGGCTTTTGTTTATTATCTATGACACCCAGTCTTAGTGTTGATCGAAAGCATCCTGTCGCAATCACCGTAGACGAAGTTATGCCTCTTTGTAACGAAAATTCAAACTAAATCTGCAAGAAGTTGTGTTAGCTTTTCAGAAACATGCCAGGCACAGAATTATTGCAGTTTTTCGCTGCTACGTTTTTTTAACCCTGAGAAATATCAGCGAAGAACCGCGGTCTATAGCCTACTGAGCTATCAAACATACATTGCGTTTTGTTCTCCAGGGAAAATTTTGTGTCCATTTCGTACAATACCATTTTTCACCTTCTCCTCCACCGTTCTCCTCCACCGTCGAATAAAGCAACTTCAATTAACCTTTGCAAGGATATGCATTGGAACCGCAGTTTCTATGAACGTAAAGTCTCTCTCCGTGGCGCGATTTGTTGCAGTTTCCTGTTTAAAAAACCCTCGTCTTCCAGCAAGAGGCATCAGTATACCGCTGTGTGTATACCTGCAAAATGCACATAAATAATTAAAACCCCAACCAATCCTGTCAATGCGTGATAAATCAAGCTCTCGGTGAGGTTTGAACTCACGACCCTGGGCTAACCAGACCCAACGCTCTACCAACTGAGCTCTCAGTGGTTTCACGGGGTATATTGTGGCCAAAGTACACTGATGTGCAAGCGCACAACTTGTCAGGCAACCTTCACATATACGTAGGGAAACCTGTGCAGTTGGGCAATCACGCCATTAAAATCTCGCTCCGACTTTCCAGGAAAAGTGGCTGGAACATTAGCCTACTGCATTATATTATGCAATGATGGTTGAATATTAACATTAATTTGTTTAATTCTTATAACCCGGGCATCGATTTTTGCCTTTTTCACCATTCTATAAGTGTTCAAAATTTGGCGCCACTGTTCGACACAGGCGGTGTAAAGAAGTGTTTAGTTACCGCGTTACCGGTATGCAGTACCACAAACATGCCAACTCTATTGTTATTAACCAAAGTCCATAAATTAAACTACTACTGTATATTCTACACAATAATTGTGAATTTATGGAGCCTAACATATCCGTTATACAAATCCTGCTTCTTCAACACCGATCTTCTCAGGTTTAATTTTTTGAAGGTTTAGCACCAATATGCTAAAACTGACCATTGTTTCCAAACATGGAGCATTGTTAACGAACACATGGTATTGTTACCGAACATTGCCCAGTTGAGAGATTTTTATTGCCATCAATGTTTCTTCCACCATCCGGTGAGACTTCCTCAGGGTTATGTTACAACGATAATGCATCAAACGTACAATAAAGTTTTAATGTCGAGATGTTGTTTTTCAGGATATGTTGGAAGACGGTGAACTACGACACTTGCATGTTGATATATACGGTGAATGGAGGATGCTGGTTTTCGAAATACCTTCGTGTGTTGCGTTGCTGACTATTATAGTTTGAACGGTATTTACAACAAACATGTCCGAAAACGCTGATTTAAAATACGACGCATTCGGTGTAACAGCTCCGTTCCAGTGCAGCAGCGACATCATGCGGAAAACGATCCACTATGCACGGTGTGGTGATAAAAAACAAATGTAATGAATTTTAAGGACAACAGTTACATTAGGTTCGCGAAGAAAAGTTACGTCAATTCAATATCAGCGTCAAGTTGTAAGTGCCTCAAAAATGATTCAGGATTCAAACAAAGAAGGCACAACAGCTCACGTAAAAAAATTTACATCGAAGGGCATAGCTCTTTGGTTAACGTTACAGTTTTACAATAGTGATTACGAGTAAAAAGCTGGAAGAACTGTTGACAAAGTTTGCATATGAAGTTTGTTGGTTTAGTGGAGGAACTGTTGCCATGTTAGGCATCATCGTCAGTGTTCACATCAGATTCTGGGTGTATAAGGGGATTCCCAGCGTATGTTGTAAGTTCGACGAAGGCGCGCAACTCCTCGTATCTGAAGATCAGACTTCCATGTTCGTCTCTGATGTCCACAACCAGATAGGTTTCTCGGCCGCGAGTGACGTAATAAATGTCTACAGGCATACTGTTCGAGCAGTTCAACAAATAAAAGTCTGAAAAAAATCAAAGTTTTACTTGTTGTATCTGGAAGGAATCATAGCTGGCTTTAAGAGGTAAAAAGTTTCGTGTTAAGTGATTTTGAAACACCGTGACTTGCTTAACATTTAGAAATAATGCTGCATTGTTCGACCTCCAGACAATGAATAAAAGTTTAATCGAGCCCTCGTAAACCACGTGACTTTATAGCCAACGTCATCAAAACATACTTCTGTCGCCTTGAACTTAAATCCCACACCGGCCGTGGAACTCAAAACATGATTCATAAACAACGTCAAACCGTAACTTTTGACAACAAGCCATGCCCTATAACAAATGAAACACTCTCGAACATATGTGCTTTATAATCTGGGTTGTTGGAATGGTGACCAACGTGATGCACTACGGCGGGATAATAAAGACTGGCCAGGATTTTTGGGCCAGATTCGGTTCCGAATTTATAAGCTCACATTTTCGTTGTAATCTAATATCCTTTACACTTCAGCTACAAATGGCGCTACTAACTAAAATACACTGTATCACCGAAGCAATATAGTATACTGATCAGGAATATCTCAAACAGCAAGTTGTTGTGGTAACACGAATTTTCTGCATCTGTCCTGTACTTTCTGAAGTGACTCGTTTCAAATTGCTGGGGCAGCCTTCGATCTACCTAATATATGGCGAATCGAGGCTCCAAACGCTTACGTTTTGCGCTGTCGTCTAACGTTGCCGACTAGCGCTGCCTCTTGCGCCGCCGTCTTGCGCTGCCGACCAGCGCTGGCGAAATCCATTCCCAGTTCACAAGTAGCGTTGAGGGAAATTCCGATTGTTACGTCACACAGTGGTTTGTGTAGTGAAGGGCATCATCAAATGCTTTTTACTTAGAGAATTGTTTTTGTTTCATCCATTCACAATTGGTCCGAGCTTTAATTTTAGAGACAATGTGGGTGATTGATGTGAAGCAGAAACAAAAAGCCAGGGCGAGTTGGGCACCAAGCGCACTTTAACTGCACGAGAAACAAGGTCGGTGTGCCGTTTGTGGACATAGCGAAATGGGGATAGTCATCACGCAGCTATAGGATGTGGGCTTGATTTCGCAAGACCTAACGGAACGCGTCGTTTTTAACATGTAAAGAAAATTGGTTTCGGTTCATTCATAATGCGCTTATGTTCATTTGGTCGTTTGGCTTAGGCCTACACTAGCACTTCCGTTTCCATTGGTAGCAGTGTCAGTTCAGGTATTTGCGACCAAAGCAAAATAAGTTTTTGAGTTATAGAGCAAGGTTGTGGCGCTTTTTCTAAATACCAGGTTTGTCAGAGTTTGGAATCAGTGTTATATTTATATATACCCTATCTGCCCAGAAGCCCTAACCATCCCTACTTATACAGGTCATTGTATGGTAATGGAAATACAGCTTATGATATGTTTAGTAATTAGTAACTGAAATCTTGTGACATGTTGTAATTCTCATTGATTTATAAGGTGTGCTTTTAAAAGTAAACCTAATTTAAAGGGCACATAAGCATTGTTTCAATAGTGGATATCTGTTTTCAAGGTATATCAGGTCAATGTTATAATGGACTTTAATAAAGAACTTATAAAACTAGTCAAAGATTCACCATGTTTATATGATTGCAAACAAAAAGAATACAGAAGCGTCAAAAATAAACAAGATAAATGGACAGAAATCAGCCAAAAGCTTGGTCAAAGAGGTAAACCTGAACAGGGTTATCCAGGATTGTTTGAACAAAGAGTTTTGAATGTATTTGGGGAGTTTACGTTTTTTGCTTTTTGAGTTAGAGAAATTACTCTTAGGAATTTCGGAATATGGGTAATTGCTGAAGAAATGTCATTCCAGCAGGTCAACATATGGGACTAACATATAAGTCTATGTTGCTTAGACTTACTTGTGAATCTCATACATGACCTACTTGGTGGACAGTTTTTGTGCATCTACCTTAAATAAATACACCACAAAAGTTAATGTGACATAAATACTAAATTGATCATTCCTCCTGTAAAAAAAACAACAAATATAGGCCTACACCTTGTGTTTAGGAAGGTTGTATTTTCTGACATTGCCTGCACGAACGACCAGGCTTTGAGTCATAATTAGTTACAAGCAAAGTTAGTTACGGGCGGATTACTTAAATTTGTGAAAGTACTTTTTCCATCATTGTGATTAGGGAGAGAATTTTGCTCGTAACTATTCATAAGTCCTGTTTGCCATGTTTGGACAATTGACTGGTGATTGGTGCTATTGTAACGTTTTTTGTTTTTTTTTGCTAATTTGCTATGCATGGCTAATAAATTAACTCTGTAAAGAGACTTTGAATAGAAAGATGCCTGTGATATGAAGCGTCATAAATCAAATTGTTCCAGACGCGTTATTGACTGAGCGAGTATATAACTGCTACTTCTGTTAGTCTGAGTGAGTTACAGTTAGTTAGATGAGGTCGGGTCATCAGAAAATACAATCTTTTTACACAAAAGGTGCAAGTTACATTTGCTGTTGTTTTTTTTCCGAACATAAGAACGAACATAATTCATCATGCTACAAAACCATTTCACAATGGTTGAGGTCAGACCCCTGGCTCTGGATATACCCAAATTCAAATAAAATACAAGTCACACCAGCTGCACTGAGGAGACCCTTTAGGTCAAAACAGTAGCCATCTGTCTGCAGCTTACACACAAAATACAAGTCGTTTATAATTATTTAAAATTTTAGTGGATGTGTGTGAAAGAAGATGGAAAAGTTTGCGTGATCGATTTAAGAGAGAGAAAACGAAGTTGGACAGCTTTCAAAATGATGAAGAGACCACAAATGAATCTAATTGGGAGCATTATAAGGATCTCCACTTCTTGCACGATCATTTAAGACCTAAACTGTGAGTGAGAGGGTAGTGGTTGTAGTCGGTGTGGGATTCACATGCAGCTGTAAGAAAATATATAATTCTGAAGTTTGTAAACAAACCATGCTTATGCCGATGAAAATACAATAAACAACACCGGATCGGTGAACCAAGCCACCCTGGTAGGCTGTCGATCGATACCGTATCTGTAGTAGCTGAGTAAAACTTTTAAATCAATCTTTCAGACAAACCATGCTTATTGGTCTTTTATATGCAAGTGAAATGGTTTATCTTTGTGTTACTCTTGTAATTAATACAGCAAACTGGCATTTATAGTGATTTACACAAAAATTATAGCTGATTGGTTTACCTTAGTATTGTATGTCAATCAGTGATTCAAAACTGTAATCTTGTTGTGCAGAATGGTTGTCAATTGTACTGCACACAACACTTGGTCACAGAAAACAGGTAGTAATAACAGTAGTTAAAATTCATGATATTCTTTTTTGTTAAAAAATATGTTTTTATTCATGTTTCATTTAAGTAGATACAAGTGATGTTTTGGAGGAAGAAAGTACTTCATCCTCTTTTGACCCTTTTGTGATTGGTAAAAAACGAACAGCTTCATACCAAGATTGTGGGGTATTATGATTTGAGTGTATTTAGTAATTATTTTGCAAATTTCATTTCTTCCAGGAAAATCAGCACAACAAAAAAAGCCGACAATCTGTGGAATCAAAAACCACTCAAACTCTACAAACGTTTTCTACTTTTTACAATTTGATCTCAGAAAAACTTGAATCTATGCCCACTATTTCTGCCTATATAGCAATAGGCGAAATGACAAAGTATTTAGAGCAATATTGTGCTAATCCTAATAAAGTTTCAGGTATGTAACATCAATAGTTATATAATTAGTTCTCTTTCTTTTTGTGAATACATTCATTAATGTGAGGGTTCTTAAACTGGTGGGTGTGAAAGGTTGACATGTATTGGGTGGGGATATAAAAGATATTGGAATACCTGACTAGCAACCTGTCAGCCATTTATGTTTGGTTTTTCTATGAAAAGGAATTTGTGACAAATCTAAGCAACCCTCAAAAGCTCCTTTTAATGTCACTTTTATTGCAATGGTAACTGTAATGTGATAATGATCATTACATTGACTCAAGTAGTTCTGGCATTCTGACTAGTTGTTTGTTCATATAATATGAATCAAGGATTTAAGGGCATGTGTGTTAAATCCAATTGGATATATTAATAAATAAAGCTATTCTAATAATGTTGTTATTGCTGGACTGGATGAACAACAACATACAGGTAGCAAACTATATAGAGCATTAGATCAAGGGAATTTGTAATGTTTCAATACGTTTTTTTTTATTTAAGGAAACACAACATCAGCTGAGGTTAACACGGATGGTGCAAAAGAAGAACATGCAGCCACCAGACTCAATCAGCAACATTATGAAGGTACAAACAACATAAACACATATTTTCGTGACCAGTGTATGAAGATACTGATATATAAAGTTACAAAAATACTGTGCAACCCACAGTAGCTTCAACATCCAACTACGACAACACAGAAATCATGTATATATGCTTTTATATGGGTAGGTAGGATTGCTTGCGGCAAAGACTTCTGTTTGGCGATGTAAAAAATAAACATGTTTAGTGTGTACTAAACAAGTGTTTTTGATGATGGTAAATAAATGTGGTCGTCTGGCAATTTGTTTGTATTAATGTAACTTGCCTGGGATCTTTAGTTCACACTTCACTGAGATCTATAAATATATTTCTTATTTATACTTTTACAAAGCTTAGTTTTAACATTTATATACAATGTATGTATATATGTATATTATACATTGATGATAGGGCCCAGAAAATAATTTGCTTTGCCAAAAAAATTCGGACACTATATGCTTTTCACATTATATTTTTTTGATATTGTATTGTTTAGATTGCTTGGATAATGGTGAAAGCCTTCAACATCCTTTGAATGGGAATGGTCATGTTTTGCATTTCACTACAGCACAGCAACGTCCTCAAACCATACCACAGAAGCAACAAACAGGTATTTCAAAAGGTGAAAATAGTATTGTGAAGTTGGCACACTGTTAAATCGTGTAAGTCTGTCCATTTAGCTGGAAACTGTGGGTAGTAGTTCAGTGTGGATGAGGCCTGTAGATCAAAAAAATGTCACTTCCTGCAACTCAATTATCATAAGTGGTTGCATTACTTTTTTGCATTACAATACGAGTTTCATTAAAATAATAGTTATGCAAGTGTATTTCTTATCATAATCAATATAATAATTATTGTGTAGTGTTAGTTTGTCTCTAAATATTTTCCTTTCAAATGTAGACACTGCTTTGAACACTGGTGAACCTGAAAGTTACCACAATCCTGTCAGCAATGCTACAGAAAACTTCATGCCAGCAAATCAATCTTCAGTTAATGGTAGTGTTTTACCACCACAAACAGGTATTTCACATTGCTGCATTTCCATATGTACAGAAAGGACATTTTGTATCATAAGCCAAATTGAACAACGTTAAACCTTACAGTTGGTTAACATTAAAATTCATGCCGGCATAAACAAGACATGCAAACCAGCTCATTTCGACCTGTGCTTGTTTGTTTTTTTATTTTTGTGTTCACAGACACAGATAATATTCCAAAAAAGGAAATTAGCTCATAAGTTTGTCTGCAAATACAGCTATGTAATTTTTCTGAAGTGTAAGATCCATCTTGATTTTAAATTTGAGTTGTTTTTTATTGATGTTTAATGCAGGTTTTACTTTAGTGGGCAGAAATTTAAATCTCTTGACTGGAAATGATGCCTTTACTGCAAACAACTTAACACAGCAACCACAACTTATGCAATTTCTTCCATCAACAACAGGTATTTCTTGGAATCTTGGAAATTTGGCTAGGTGGTAGAAGAAGAAATGAACAATTAAGGCTTAATTTTTGCCTTTTTCGCCATTCTAAGTTTTCGACATGCAAAGCCACTGTTCGACACGGGCGGCGTGAAACAATGTTGGGTTACCGATATTCAGTAACATGAACAGACCAATGCCATTGTCTTTAAAGACCATAAATTGAATTACTTTAATAACTTAATTATCGGTCATGCCAATCTTGCAGCATTCACTCATCAATCTTACTAGTTTTCTTTTTTCAATGATTGGCATATAGATGCTGGTGGCAAAGTGGTTCAAAAAAATTGGTGCCAGTAGAAGTCATTTAATTGCAAACTGCAAATAACTATTTGGGGAGAAGTTTGTATTTTGAGTCACTATTAAACAACAGCATTTACCTGAATAGTTATGTAGTGTTGAAAACTTAATGCAATCATCGTTTGCTATGCCGGGATCCTCATCCAAATTGATTTTGTCTCTTTAGATGGCTAAATAAATGCAACCGCAATAAATTTTAGACAAAATCCATGTAAACACCAGCCAACACTTGCTTTAACGTTCTGTTATGTTTAAAACTAACCATTTACCAAACACGTGCCATGGTTGCAGAACATGTTGCTTTGTTACGAAACAAGTACCGTTTTTTGTTCAATTGGACCTATTTAATGAGACATATCAGCCTACAACATGCAGGTTATTCTTTTGTTTTGTTGCTATTTCAACATGTATTCTAAACTTATTTAAGTACAAGAATTCTATAATGGAAATAAGCCTGGTCGTTCTCATAAGTTAGTTACCACATACGGCATTTTTACTATTCAACACGCACGACAATTTTTCTCAAGATGTTTGACACGCAATAAAAATCCGATGCCCTGAACAATAAAGAAAATAATCTGCATTATTAAAAGCCTTAACTTTCAAGTTCCTTATCGCCAATTTAATCCACATGCTAGATATGTATATTTTTTTGTGAGCCTCATCAGAGCACTTAATCTACAAGTTAATTTTTGGTAAAAGCTTAAATTATAGAAACTACTTCCATCCACATGTCATTGTGTACATATTTGAAGAGTTATAAATTTCTTTTTTGTGTAGATTCTACTTTCTGTAATGGTGGAAGTTCCTATAATACTGTCACCAGTGTCCCACCCGGAAATGGTTCTTTGATTACCGCTAACCCAACACAACAACATCAGAATACTGTGCAAACTTTACAAACAGGTATTAACTTGAAATTAATAAGCTTAAAGCAAAAAGTCACACAGAAATGCAAGGAATAAATTTTCTCCAAAATGGTATAAAAGCATGCAGTGAATTTATTGCAACTTTGTGACACGAAAAAAATGTTAATTCATTTGTGCAACACCTTTTTCTCATGTCTCTTTTTTCGTGTCATGCAATGAGGCCATCAGTCCATCGTAGCAAATTTGTTAATATCAAAAACTACACGAAGAGTATTAACATAGAAAGATGTTTTTAGTCCCTGTTCACCATCTTTTTTTATATTGACGTGATGTAACATTTATTATGTTTCCAAATACAGATTTCAGTGCAAACCATGTTGAAATTCCCAATAACCCAACAAGCTTTGGTGAATACAAAACAAGCAGTGATATTTCTACGAGGCAGTCGGATGCTGCAATAGTGTTGATGCAACTTTCCGGTAAGTTTTCTTGCAAACAAACACTGATTAGTAAATGTGACAAAATTTAACGTTCTTTTGTTTCTTTGTTTTTTTTGCACATGAATCTTTATGTGACCCTACCTAGGCCTAATTCTTTTCATTTTTTTGAAAATCTGTAAAGTCTTGTACTGTATTTACTTGATTGTAAGCCACAGCTTGTAAAGTTTTTTAACCTACTGTTTCTGCGGTGATCAATCGAGGGCAGCTTATATTCGAGGGTGGCTGTGGCTCTGAGTTTCAATAAAATTCATGTTTAACTTGCTCTGCCTTACCAGTACGTTTTATCAAACACAGTTATCAGCGTACCTGACAATTTCAATGGACAGATTTGTTGACAATTATTGTTATAGGGCACCTAAGGTTGCCTATGACATTAACATGTGGCATAAATTCGAAGGCGGCTTATATTAACTTTTGAACACTGTCACAATTGAATAAATAAGGTTACACACTCTCAAGTTTATTTGCACTAGTTTTTTCACAAAATCACCAACTTGCTTAACACTAACATGACAAAAGTATGAAAATATATTTTTGTAAAACCTATTCAAGGTATTGAAGAGCCTGCAACTACTCCTTATAGCCCAAGGTTCACTGAACTAATAAATAGTCAACAAGTATATACTGGCAATATTATCCAGGGAGCAATACAACAAACAGGTAATTTCATTGTTTATTACAAGCCCATTGATTTACATAACACATATGCAAAGTTATATTTTTTAAAATTACAAAACATCACCAAGGGTGTAGCTTAGATTTATTTTTGTGTAATCACTTTCAAGGCACTGAACATCATCCAATCACCTCTTATGATGTAACCCATGATCCTTTTTCAAGTGATGAACAGATAAATGCAGGAAAAGTTGTGCAGGGACGACAAAAGCAAACAGGTAATGAAAACAATTTGAAAAAACTGTATCTGTTGTTGGTAACCCCTAGGAACAGACTGCTAGCACCCCCGTTTTGAAAACTACTAGTATTGAAGCATGAATAAGTTGTTATGTAAGAGGAATGTAGGAATACCATTTAACAGAAATGCAACAATGTAAAATGCTTCAAAGGGAGCTGTTGAATATACAGTAGATACAACATTTTATAATTAAATACCACTGTATTTAAATATATATGTGTAAACCAATGAGCAAGTACCAAAATCTTTCCAAAAACTTTCGGGAAAAATGAACATGTAGGACTTTCAAATATCACATATATCGTAGCAAAAACATACATGGTTTTACAGTACATTTGTTGTTTTATGACATCACAAATAACGGCATTGACGTGTATATTCTGTGATTTTTTACTAAATCTAATAAAAATCCCTTTCTGATAAATTGTAAAACATTAAAAGTACGAAATCTTAAATTTATTTTTCCAATGTGTCCCCTTTTTTTTAAAAAAAATACACGTTTACCACTCTTTAGCGCCACCGAAAAAATTCCCCCGAAACACTGACACTTTGAATAGACCGCCAGGGTATGTGATGGTGGGAGGTTGGGTTTATTTATGTTTAAATTAAATAAATTGTTTTTATTTCAGATGAAAACATCGATTCAAATTTTTTGATCCAAACTTACGTGAATTTGTTAAAAAAACAAAAATATTTTGAAGCAAATGAAACAAGAAATCAACTTTCAAGGTCCCTTGAAGGTCGTGGGGAAACTGCGGAAGATTTGAGAACAACTGGACATGAAAAGAGATGGGAGGGAAAATATTTGGAATCGATTTCATTTTACGATGTTGCGTCTGAACTTTATGTCAAACGTGATGGAGATGAAGCGGCGGAAGGTGTGTGGAGTTGTGTTGCGGGTTTGAGTTGGACATGCGGAGATTTGATGAAAACATCGGATTCGAATCAAGAACTTGAAAACAAACAAATAATTAGTGATCATGTGATCCCACTGATGGAAACGATGAGACTCAAAATACAAAATATTAAAAACGTGGAAGAAGATATCAGATGTCTAAGTGAAGCGTGGTGTTTGCACATGATTGAATGGAGTCAACTTTCAATCGGAGATTATTCGTCGAGTGAATCAACAATTAAACTTGGACTTGAAATGATGAGGAAACAGTTTGGTGAAAACTCAGCAAAGCATGTAGTGTTCGGAGATTTGTTAAACAACCTTGGTCATGTTTGCATGGCAACAAATCGACTGAATGAAAGCGTGGATTTTTGTCGAAAAGCAATCCAAGCTTACAGAATGGCAACAGACATAACTGAAGAGAGAAGGGAGAAGTGTATTGAAAAAAGTAAAAACAATTTAAGTGTTGTTCAATCAAAACTTGCACAAAGGACATAATTATGACATCACAAACACAAGATGTGTTTTTGTTAAATATGTTTGAATTTTGCATTGTTTACGTAATTTGTATCCAAATGGAAGTTAGCTACCATGCACTTAATGAATTTTGTGATTATTATTTTCATGTTGTTAGTGATTTGTAGCTGATAATAAAGTAAATAAGTGATGTTGACTTTAAGATTAAGCTTTGGTAAAGTCAATGCAAGGTTTTGGGTAAAAATGCAGAATATTATATTTCAGCTTAAAAGAGAAACCAACTTTAGCCAAAGAAAATTAGTGTCCTGGTAAGAGTTTGCTTTAATCTTTAATGAAAGTGCGTAATACCATAAAAAAAAACTATTTAAGTATGAAAAACTTATCAGTATATTGGGTAATTCTGTTTGGTAAATACGTCATTCGCATGTGCCATAGTTTTTAACTAGCTTATTTCGCATAACTAGCTTTTAGCACATGCATTTGGTGCACCCAATAATAGGTATTATAAAAAAAACTTCAAACTGTGCAAAGTAATACAATACAATGGCTAACCTCCTGCAAAGGACCAAATGTGGCACATTATGTCTTTGTATCTGGCCTGCTAGGAGTTTGTACAAATGAGACACTTTACAAACAAGGTTTATCCTGCAGTTTGATGCAATTTTTGTTCACGTCACTTACCTAGGCCACATTTTAAAGCATTGTTGTAAATAGGTTATAGTTTACCTCTAATTGTCCGCTTTTTAATGGTTACAAAAGCTGCAAGCCAAATTTTTGTTTATTTCTCATCTGGTAATAGAGAGTGCCTAACACTGCCAGGACAGATAAATGACAAAATAAACCTTACCCACCATTCCACATGGACAAGACAAAAACTTTTCTATATGCTACACAACCAATAGTTCCAAATTACAACTGGTTACTATAGTCGATTCCGCTACGAATGCATGTTGATTAAAAGACTGCATTTCCATCATGGGTACTGCATATATCAACCCAACTTTTTGGAATGGGATATAATAAATCTACTGATATTAATCAGAGACCTGTTGCTTCTGATCGATTACAAGAGATATTATATGTGTTGGTTAAACAAATACCTTTACATGTTCTGTGCAAGTGTACACAGGATTTTCAGAGAATGTAAACGTGACGTAACTCTGCAGGTAAGTTTTGTTGACCCTTCGGACGCTCATGTTGGGTGGTGGATTTCAAAAGTTAACGATAAACTGTAGATAAAATCTGCCATGCATTTGGGAACAACAGAGATTGAAGTTTGAGCTAACTTAACTAAAACATTTTGAAAAGCTCATTCATCTACACTACGAGAATAATATTTATTAGAATGGTATGTACATTTGCTGCAGAATATCTCAAAAACGTTGACAATTCTATTTTTGTTGTAAAACTTGTTGTGACGCCATTCTCGATCGTCCCAAACTATACAAGTAACAATCAAAGCGTTTTTGAAATTTTCCACAATAAGCAAAATTATTACTTGTTTTAACTGATGGTTACATCGTACAAACAGTATCTGCAGACATGTTATAAAACTTGTTGCGTGACAACAAAAACAGTAAACAACAGTTAATAAATTAACAAACATTTGGTCAATAAAAAGAAGGTTAAAATGAACACGAGAACAGTCTCAAATACAGCATGCATGTGAAAGCATTCACACAATTTGTTTGGTGGTGGTTCAAGAAAACAGAAAACTTATTTTGCGACTGAATTTAATGAAAACAAAAATCATGGGATTATTTTGAAGCAAAAGTTTGAAAAACCGCAGGGAAATCCAATTTGGCCCAAAAAAATAATTTGGCAGGGTTCCTTAGGTCTTTAAAAAACTGCATTGATGCCAACTATGGCTGTTTTGTTGGAAGGCCTTGCTTATTTGCATACACCAAACTCAGTTAGGTTATGTACAGATTTAGGTCAGCCATGGAAAAGTTGAACTGTTTGTCTAAAATTGTAATCAAAGTGCATTTCTGCAAAGCCCGGATTTCACAAGTGATCCAAGATGTACAAGAATATAACGAGTATAAATACACAAATTATTCATTTCACTTTTTTGTTGATTCTTTAGGAACCATTTCCTTTGATTGGACATAAGTTAAAAAAATACAATCTATTGCCAACATAGTTCATTAATTTTAAAAACATTTTTTTCAGGTTTCTTATTTTTTACACTAAATCATACTTCATCAAGTTTTAATTAATAAACATGAAAATGAATATGACAGATACACACCCAACATATTTCAACATTTCTGTACACATTTGTGCAAAAAAATCAATGCTGATAAAATGAAGGTGTTAATGTAAATGTCATCAATTAAACATTATTTATACATTGGGAAAAATTGCTGTTCAAAAATGGTATTTCAAAGTTAGTGACATATGACAGGAAAAATGTGATTCATGAATAAACCAGTATCACAATATTTCCTGCTCCACTTAAGCACAAGCATTGGTTGATACAACTCCATGCATCGAGTTTGGACCAACCTCTACCTAATATTTAATTTTCTTTAAGTTAAGCTGCAAAAAGCCAGGACCATTGACTACACATACATATTGGAATATATGTCTACACAAAATCAAAGAGTATGTACAAATAAAATTGCACAGTTTCGTCAGATGAGAAAGGTCTCTATTATTGCAGAAATTGCAGAAAGATGTAATCCATGGATACTGGTGAAATTAACACTGTATGTCAGGGTGTTGAAGCCACATACTGTTACCATTGTGTACAATTGTATATGAACTGAGCAAGTCAAAGGTGAAGAGTGTCAATTTTTCAGAATTTTGGTCGCGCGTTCGTTGGCTTGACTAATTCTCATGTTGTTCGATTCAGCCTGCATTAAAAATGAAGATATTGTTGTACGACAGAAGTGCATTTTGTATGTGACTGCTGCAGACGATTCAATAAAAGACATACAATCAATGTGACAGTAGTATAGGGTTACAAATGCTTGCACAACACAGACACAAATGCCTTTTTAAACTGCCAGACCAAACACATAATACAAATCCTACACACATTTATCAACACTTTATGCAAAACCAAACAACCATTTGCCCCTGAATACAATTATATCCTGTATAGAAAACCAAACAAACAATTATATCAAAGTGATCGTAATCAAAAAAAAAGAAAAAAGTATGCAGATTATTTGTATAAGAAGTGCCAGAAAAATAGGAACCTTAATATTTAAATCAGAAGGGAAAAACCAAACACCTACCTTAGTGTTTATTCTGTCAATCTGTTGGTTCTGAGAGTTAATTTCGTTGCCCATGTCGATAGCCATGTGTTTGAGATTTCCAAGGACTCCGGCAACTTGGCCGAGGTTTTCTTCCATCTCATCTTCTCTTGCATCGTTGGTGACTCTGCATTCATCGCATACATATCATATTGATGAATGTTCATAACCAGCAAACCAGGTATAATTTTTTTTAAACATTTATACCTACAGGTTGGATCATTTTGTATACGGGTGAAAGTTTACACAAAAAGTTTATGGGAAAATGATTAGGGAATAGTTAGTAGCTAAGGATATTGTCATGTGTGTTTCAGACCCTATATTTTCACCTGATTGAATTTGAATTTTTATTAAGCCAATGTTTCCCGATTTCAGGACAGTTTGGTGAAAGTATTCATGAAAAATTTATACAGACACTTTTCAACGTGTGTAGTCGTTTTTCGCACCCAACATTTTTATTTAATTGCTTATTGACCAATTTTAACGTTTTCAGAGTTTCCTCTAACTGTAGTAGATATGGCCTGACACTGTGACACATGTAAACAGATGAAACATCTTAAATCCCAATTGTTTCGAAAGTACAAAGTAAAATAAACTGAAATTCAATGCAGGAGTTTCAAAGGTGATTAAGGCCAGTTTTAAGGTCATAATTATATTTTTACCTCTGTATGTAAGCGCCCCCAACTTGTGCTTGTTCTCGTGGGTCTTGTACACGTTGAGGTTGGTTGCTAACCACCTTTCCATCTTCGTTCGATTGCCATGTTTTCTTGTATTCGTCACCTTTCTCAAAGTTCTTCGCCCTTACAAAAATGTATTACTTTTAGGCTTGTTGATGTACGACTGTGGCAAAATATTGGGAAGCCAAGACACATCAATTACGATGGGTGGCATTTTTTGAGTTGCCTTCTTCTATGGTGGACATATAAAGAACCTTGGTTACATTTTAAGTAAGGGTCAACAGACTTGTCGATCTATAAAAGGAGTAGGTGACCATTAAAAGATTGGAGAACACAGGCCCTACTTATACTTGTAAGGCTCAGTTAACTTCTATCAAGCAGACAACTTTTATTAGTGTTTAGTGGGCTGCAGACAGGGGCACTGTTTCGACCTAATAGTTCTCATCAGTGCAGCTATTTTCATTTGGACTGCTGCCGTACGTTTCAGCCATCTTAATAAACGATTGTTTACCTGATTGGTGTTGGATATACGGAGTTTACAGCAGAACACGCATTAAACGCAACAGTATCAACAGCAAGAACACGCAAGCAGACTTATCTTCACTCTTCAGCACTGCAGGCGGCCGAAATGATTTGGTACGCTGCAGCGTTTACCACCTTTTTTAATTTCTTTTCGACTTCTTCACTGAACGATTAATTTTATTTACAAATATTCCAATGTGTTATGCAGCAAATAATGCCTAAAGTGCCCACACAGCGAAGTACATACTCGGCTAGTAGAAATCATTGACAGCCCTGCCGCACCGACACCGACTTGATGGAATTCTTACAGATTGATGTGTTCCGTTTTATGAAGATGGAAAGCATGTTTATGGCTGGACATACAAAGGTCGACCCACCTATGCTGTGGCCTTTTGTTTGTCCATAGACTTTGATTTTCAATTAAAGGTTATTTGCGCTGTTGTATAGCAAAGTGAATGTGATTTCGGGTTATATATGTCATGGTTATGGCCATTGTGTATTAAAGATTCACTGTGAAGTCAACTACCATTCGAACAGCAAATATTGCTGAAATGTCCCACGGTTCGTCACGACTGCTTAAAGACGATACAGCGTCCGGATTCCTGTTAACTCTCTCGTTTTCTGTCCTCCCGGGGTGGAATTCGCTCCAATTTGAATACGAGGTACGGCTGCTGTGTGTGAGGCAAAGGATGTCGTCTTTGGAAAGTTACTTTTACGAATAGTATCGCCCAAACGTTCGTAAGTGATGTTAATGGCATGTCGCAAGTATTCTTGAGTTGATTCGCAAATTTTAATCTGTATCAATCTGCGCGACCCCTTAGTTGTTGCACTGATAAAAACAAATTATCTTTGTGCATTATGTCAGAGAATTTCTCCGAATAAATATCATCTGGAACGTTAACAGCTTGTTAGGGGTGAGCGCGTCATTTTTCACGAAAGTTGGGAACCTCTGTATTGGAATAACCACGTGTTTATCCTGGGTCTTGTGGAGATAACAAGAGAAGGGCAGTAAAATAGTATTTATCTGGCAGTAACATTAATCGTCATGTTCCAGTGTGGGAAGCTGAACCAAGAATTGTTGGTTTCGATTTAAACAAAATCAATAATTCAACAGTTTTGACGATTGAAAGTGTTGGTCTCGCGTCTTGGGTTCAATGCATGCTGGCGACACTAATTTCTCTGTAAAATCGACGTTAAGTCAAGTGCAAAGACACTTCTTTTATAGTTTGTTTGTTATTTGCGACACTTGGATCAACAAATCATGCTGCGCGTAATTTGCAACCTCTGGTTACTTCAAGGTCATGTGAATGTCACGCTCTGAGACTTTCGCGTGTTGCGTGTTTTTTATGTAATTAATGTTTTTTTACCATTGTATAATTGCAATGACAAAATCGTGTTTTTTTATTTATGTGCACAAATTATTTCCTTCAGTACAATAACCAGTATCCTCTACTTTAATGTTTTAGCAGCAGGAAAGTGTTTTTAAAATAAAACAACATCTCGATGTTGCCCAAGTGCTGTGACCCTTTTGCTGACGTCACAAACTGCTCTGTTACGTTTTATCAACATCACAATGGCTCACTTGATGATTTGAGCTACATCAGGAACAGCCGCGTACCTGTGATATTATTTTCCGCTGTCTCGTTCTACCTCCCAGCGGTGATTGTTTACCGCGAGTGCTTCCGCAAGAGGCGCAAGAGCAAACGCCTCTATCACCGCGTCGTGCCTGTGTCAATGCTTGCGGTCGCGCTCTATTCGGTTCTGACATTGTGTGATCTATTTCTGGGACGCATTGGCTATGCGGGTTGCAACGCCCTCCACTGGTCGGCGACCGTGTTTTACAGCGGCGGAAGTTGCCTCGTGTACACCATCTTGTGGTCGAGGCAACGCAAATTCTACTCCGATCCCTTATTAAAGCATTCTGTGGGGAAGGTGTCGCGGACGCTCAGTTCGGCGGTGATTTTCTTCATCTACGCGCTGCTGATCGGTTCAGCATTTGCTTTCGAATTCACATACTGCCTTGTAAGCACGGCGGAAGGTTGCGTCGTGATATGGGAAACAGACCAGGGAGTTTTCTCTGTCGTTCCAGTAATTTTCGTCTTCATGAGCGTCTGTTTCCTATCCCAGTTCACTCTTCTCGCGCTGATAGCTTACCCGTTGGTCAGCGGCTCCAGCACTCTGTGGCTCATTCTAGCGGCGGTTTGCAGGCCAGCTCGAACCGATATCGAGTCAATGTTGCGTCGGTTGCTGTACTGCACCATTTTCTGCATAGCAACAACCCAAATTATCGGTGTTTTCGTAATTCTCGATGCCACGGGGGTCGTCCATATTTACTGGTCGTTGGCACTCCAGCTTGACCTTCTGTTGAACAACTTCGCTATCACATTTTCGTTTGCCGATTGGAGAGAGAGACTCCTGCCCGGTGTTAATTTCCGCGGAGAAGGAACCCCGAATACTACGGAGTCGATTCCACTGTAAACCATATCTTGTTTTATTGAATGTTACGCACTTAAATATGGTTTCATGTTAAATATGCTAGAACGATGGACAAAACTGATAGCAGAAACGTTGAAACCTCATTTGTTGTTTTTTTAGTTTTGTCAGTTCCATTCCTCTGGCATTTTAAATATTGTTTCCTGTTAAGTTTTTTTTAACTGTGTCTTGTTCCAAACTTTTCCATTTTTCCTTTCGTTTTCTATTCTATTTTTCAGATAAAGCATTGCTTTATCTTGATTTGTGAGAAAACATATTGCAAAAGTGAGTAAATTGCACCCTGCATGTTGTTAGTTTGATTCCCACACCAAAAACCAGCTAAACTGAAAATTATTGACAGGGCTTCTGCAGCAGCCGAAGTTGAAAGACGTGAAAATTAACACCTCTATGCTGTTTTAATAATTTTTAAGTGTGCAATTATTGCTGGTAAAATAACCTAAAATAAAATTTCCTGTCCTGTACGATTGCACGTCAGAGATTATGTGTGCCTTATTACAAACGAAAAAAAAAGGGCAGTTTGTACAGTTATTAGGTTGTAGCGTTTATGCAAAATACTCCTTCAACTGTTTTCTACTTAAGGTTTCTCCAAAAACGTACAGACAAAACTAAATTACGTTTTGTGTCAAGCACTGTTCACTAGTTGAGCGAGACACGACGGGTTCTTGTAGAACAATTCTCGGTAATTTTTTTTAATTTGATAATTTTATTTTCCCGTCGTGATAGCAGTCTATTTACGCCGTAAACATATGCAATGAACTGACGAGAACCGAACACCTTTGAAGGCGGTTATCGAGAAGGTGGAAGTTCCGCGCTTACCAAGACCCAAGTATACCGAGGCAGCATATTTTGCAACCGATCAACAACTTTCACGTTGGCTGCGATTTGGCTGGGACTAGTGATGTGTTGCGCCGGATCCGGGTACCCGGACCCGCGGCCGGATATTGACCAATTTTCAATACCCGGACCCGGCCGGATAATACACTTAATTTAACCGGATAGTTGGGAAAGCATTTTTGTCCTAAAAGCGGACAAACATTTCGCAAATTACTCGTTTTTGGGACCCAGTCTGTGATACTCGCCGACATAAGATTTTTCTGTTATTTGTTATTAAGGTTTTTCGTGACGTGTTATACCATATTAATAAATGCCCACGTTTATTTGTTCCACTCATGACAGGCTAACCTTAACATAGCATTCTGTTTGCCAATCAAACATTTTTGCCATAATACACGAATCGGTGTTAACAAACTGCCGGATCCAAATTATCCGGCCGGATTTGATTAATAACTATCCGGATCCGGCCGGGCCGGATAATTTGGAACTGGGAACATCACTAGCTGGGACTTGATACTTTTGTAATGGTAGCATAGATTCCAAATAAACCTGTACAACGCTTTCTTTGCCCCCACCCAACTTTCACGCGCAACGCAGGAACACTGTTCTAATGACTGAATTAAATTCAACATCATAATGCAATGGTGAAATGACGTAATAAACGTGGCTAATGTGACGTAATAACCTGTGTTGGTTTAGCGGAGAATAAGAAATCAAAAGGGAAACGCAATGTTGATATATAGTAAATGATCGACACAAGAAAAACTTTCTTCTGTTGATATGCTGGATTAAACAGCATTTGTCAAAGCAGCATGTAGGTCTAGTGTCTAACATTGCACCAAATAAAACACTATTAGGCGCAAGACAATTTGGAGTAAACCCGCTATAGATATTGATTTAGCGATGGAGAAACACATACCGCTGTTGAACAAATAGCAAAACAAAAAAGGTTGAAAAAATTGCTGTTTACTGAGTCATCCACGGTGGTGAGGACGTAGCCTAGTAGCAAGCGTTGAAGCGTCAAAGCGTCGAATGACGACCCGGCCAACGTCCTATGGCTATAAATAACCGCTAGTTCCCTTTCGAAACCAGACAGCGATGGAACACAGAAGGTAGTTTACCTCTCTCAGTCGGCAGAAGCAAGGTTTGAGGACCGACTTTTGAAAGAGAAGTAATGTATTAGAAATTGATTTATTTAATTTTGTATCAGGCCTACTACTGGCTGTCTGGCTCTATATATTTTTTCCACATTTTACTTAACTATTTTGCCAGTAGCCTACTATGTAAAGTTTTCAAAAATACTGATTAGTAGTTTAATATGGATTTTGGCGAGGTCCTTATACGAATGGTTCGCAAAGCAGGGTGTTTATACGATTCTGCAAACAAGGATTATAAAAACTCAGAAAAGAAAGAAAAAGTTTGGAAGCTAATCAGCAAAAAAACTGGCCAACCAGGTGAATCTTGGTTTATATCACTGATAATAACATGATATGTGATTGGAGGAATAATTATAACTAATTCGTATTTTCAGTGAATATATGCAAGGACAGATGGAAAAGTTTACGTGATCGCTTTTTGAAGGTAAAAAAAGGTTTGGACAGCCTTGAAAAGAGCAGTAAAACTGGTGCAAGACAATGGGTGTATTATAAGGATCTTCAATTCTTGAAGCACCATTTAAGAAACAAACTGTAAGTAGAGCTGTAAATTTGTTTTTGTATTTTCATTTCAATACTTTGTTTGCAGAGTTGTGACCGATTTGGACGTCACGGATTTGGATATGACTGAGTTGTCAGAAACAGGTACCTGCAGCACATTGGTCATTTTTTTGCAGCAATTATATTGGTGAAAGGGAAATCTATGTGTCTTGTTGATTTGTAGAATCAGAAGCAAACGAAGCATTAGAGGAAGAGAGAATGTCGTCTGTCATGGACTTGCCACCTCCTTGCAAAAAGCGTAAGGCTGAACGCCAGGTAAATATGCACTCATAAGAATGTTATAAAAGAATATTATATAAACAGCAATTGCCTATCTTTGTTTTAGGAAAAAACACATAACACAACAACACCAACTCCCACACAAGCTGAATGTGAAGATGAGTTTTTAACTTTTGGAAACTTAGTGGCATGTAAGCTCAGACGTATGCCCAAGAAAAATGCAGACAAGATAATGCCCAAAATACTTGACTGTTTTGTGGAACATGCTGTGGACAAAGTGCCAGGTATGTGAAGTTCAGTTAACAAAACTTACAGCCTTCTCTATGTTTGTAAACCCAATATTGGCTTTTCTACATTTATAAATGTATATATATCCACTAACATTGTATATAACCCTATAGAAAATCAAGTAAAAGACAAAAACATACTGCAATATTCTTTGACTTCAGATTTAATTTTCTGTACCTGTCTGGCACACAATATTTTTCCACTCAAAATCTGAACATTTATTTTTCCAGTAATTTTCCTTACCTATGCATTTGACCAAAGTTGGTTGTTTTTGAAAATAAAGCATTAAATCAAGCAATACCAGTAACATATCTTCTCATGGCCATATACTCTTGCATTTGAGTGCCAACATAGATCCTACAACTAAACTTTACGGACACATTGTGTGGTGGCCACTTTGGGTAATTGGTTACCTGACATGCACAACAGCAATTGTGATTAACATCAAGCAACATTTTTTTGTATTGTAAGTGTTTACAATGCATACAAAACATTTTTCCAGCCAATCCAATGAAAGTTAGTTATTGTTACACATCTTTCTTGCTTTGCAAATACAGATGATACCTCAGTGAATGGTTTCCACAACCCTGTGAACAATAATGGTGGAACTTGTTTCCCTGCACATCAAAGTGTCTTACCACCACAAACAGGTAATTTAATTAGATGAAAGTAAGTGTTATGGATTACTTTGAACGAAAAGTTTATGAAATGTTTGGCATTTTCAATGGGTTAGTTATTGTAAACAGGTTGAAATGTTCGATACTGGCATGCATCTTGGATTAGTTGTAACTTGTAGCACAAATGTTTTTTGTTAATTTTAGTAAGTGCTGGAAATATCAACAACATTCTACAAAATCGAGGAATTCTTCCAAATCATGTCACACGGCAACCCCAGTACACTACACCAAGTTTTCCCACACAAACAGGTATTTTAACGATTGGTGTGTTTCTTTCCATTCTGTGCTTACAGACCTGCTTTATCAATCATCAAGTCTCTCACCGATCCATGTGTAAATTTACTGGAAGTCTTGCAACAAACTAAGTTTTACATTTCTTTAAATAAACAATGGGTGGAATGCAGCAGATAGGAAAGTTTAGGAGCAATTACTTTTCTTTTTTGCATTCTCTAGCCCCTTAAAACTTTAAACCCTTGGTGGTCCACGGACGCCGAGTATGGAACCACTAGTTTAAAATTTATCTACCAATTATAAACTTTTATTTTTTGTTTTAACTTCGGTACAACAAGAGTATTACAAAATAATCATTTCATTCAAATCAAATTTAGGATATACTTCAATTAATGGTGGAGGTCCTACTTATTTTGAAGTTCCTCTTTACCAAAACCATGCAGCACAACAAAACACAAATTCATCAGCTCCACCACAGCAAAGAGGTAGAACTGAAGAAATTTGCATCCTCTCCATATATTATCTACTTCTTGTACATAGATTTTAGTTTCATGAATGATGGAAGTTCCTATAATGCTGTCTCCAATTACCCACCAAGGAATGATCCCATAGTATTCACCATTCCAACACAGCAATCTCTAAATACCGCACAAACGTCACAAACAGGTATAGATTCAACTAAGAATCAAAGTAATGTCACATGGAAATGCAAAAAAGGACACATGGGCATGCATGTGTAGCAAATGTGTATTTCGCATTTTTTTTCTTCTAAGTCTTTTTTTTAAATATTGTGTCAAAGCAAAAACAAGATTTATAACAAGAAAATATGCAGATATTAAGTCAATGTTATAAAACCAACAGAAGTTTTAAATTGCAGTCATCTATAAATCAAAATAGAATATAGGTGTTGCTGATAGAATACAATGCCAACTAGATTCTGAAAAAAATAAGGAACCATTCTTATGCAGTGATATTATTGCAATTTGTCACACAAAAAACTTGGCGTCAATGTCATGTTGACTCTTGTAGTGTGGAGAGTATCGTAATATAAAGAAGTTTTAAATACCTGTTGGTTATGTTTTACTTTTATCATGACTTGATTTTTTTTTATCCTGAGTAATATTTATTATGTTTCCAAATATAGAATTCACTGCAAACCATGTTGAAATGTCTAACAACCCGACAATTTTTGGTGGATCTGAAACAACCAGTGATATTTCTACTATGCAATCAGATGCTGCAAAAGTATTGATGCAACTTTCAGGTAAGTTTTCTTGTAAACAAACACTTAAACTAATTTGTAAATTTGAGTTAAAATTTAACCTTGTTTTGTAACAGTTTTTTTGCACATGATTCTCCATGTATATCTTTTCATATTTTTTAAGGTCCTGTATACATTTTCAAGTGTTTTTGGGAATAGTATTACCACTAAGCCACATACATGCCAATTTTCTTTGTGCTAGCAAGACAAAAACACGAAAAACATATTTTTTTAAAACCTGTTCAAGGTTCTGAAGAACGTTCAGCCTCTTCGAATAGCCCAAGGTTCACTGAACTATTAAATAGTCGACAAGTATATACTGGGAATATTATCCATGGAGCAAAGAAACAAACAGGTAATTTCATTGTTTATTACAAGCCCATTGATTTACATAATACTAATGCAAAAACAAATGCAATATTTTTTCGAATTACAAAACATCACCAAGTGTGTAGCTTAGATTTAGTTTTGTTTAATCACTTTCAAGGCACTGAACAGCATCAAACCTCTTATGATGTAACCCATAATCAGTTTTCAAGTGATGATCAGATAAATGCAGGAAAAGTTGTGCAGGAACAACAGCAAACAGGTACTGAAAACAATTTAAAAAAAACTGTATCTGTTGTTGGTAACCCCTAGGAACAGACTGCTAGCACCCCCGTTTTGAAAACTACTAGTATTGAAACATGAATAAGTTGTTATGCAAGAGGAATGTAGGAATACCATTTAACAGAAATGCAAGCAATGTAAAATGCTTCAAAGGGAGCTGTTGATTATACAGTAGATACAACATTTTATAATTAAATACCACTGTATCGGGAAAGTTCGTGAAAAATGAACATTTAGGACTTTCAAATATCATGTATATATCGTGACAAAAACATACATAGGTTTTACATTTGTTGTTTTATGACATCACAAATAACGGCATTGACGTGTATATTCTGTGATTTTTTACTAAACCAAATCAAAATTCCTTGTCTGGTAAATCGTAAAACATAAAAGATACGAAATTTTAAATTTATTTTTCCAATATGTCCCCCTTTTAAAAAAATACACGTTTACCACTCTTTAGCGCCACTTAAAAAATTCCCCCGAAACAGTGACACTTTGAATAGACCGCCAGGGTATGTGATGGCGGGAGGTTGGATTTATTTTTGTTTAAATTAAATAAATTGTTTTTATTTCAGATAAAAACATCGATTCAACGTTTTTGATCCAAACTTACGTGAATTTGTTGGAAAAACATAAATATTCTGAAGCAAATGAAACAAGAAACCAACTTTCAAGGTTGTTTGAAGGTCGTGGGGAAACTGCGGAAGATTTGGAAACAACTGGATATGAAAAGAGAGAAGAGGGAAAATATTTGGAATCGATTTTATTTTTCGATGTTGCGTCTGAACTTTATGTCAAATGTGATGGAGATGAAGCGGTGAAAGGTGTGTGGAGTTGTGTTAAGGGTTTGTATGTGACATGCAGAGATTTGATGAAAACATGGGATTCGAATCAAAAACTTGAAAACAAACGAATAATTCGTGACCATGTGATCCCACTCATGAAAACGATGAGACTCAAAATACAAAATATTCAAAACGTGGAAGAAGATATTAAATGTGAGAAGCAAGTGTGGTGTTTGCACTGGATTGAATTGAGTCAACGTTCAATCGGAGATTATTCGTCGAGGGAATCAACAATTAAACTTGGACTTGAAATGATGAGGAAACAGTTTGGTGAAAACTCAGCAAAGCATGAAGTGTTCGGAGGTTTGTTACACAACCTTGGTGGTGTTTGCGAGAAAACAAATCGACTGAATGAAAGTGTGGATTTTTATCAAAAAGCAATCCAAGCTTTCAGAATGGCAACAGACATGAGTGAAGAGAGAAGGGAGGAGTTGATTGAAAAAAGTGAAAACAATTTAAGTGAAGTTGAATCAAAACTTGCACAAAGGAAATAATTATGACATCACAAACACAAAATGTGTTTTTGTTAAATATGTTTGAATTATGCATTGTTTATGTAATTTGTATGAAAATGGAAGGTAGCTACCATGCACTTAATGAATTTTGTGATTATTATTTTCATGTCGCTGATGATTTGTAGCTGATAATAAAGAGTAAGTAAATGATGTTGACTTCAAGTGTAAGCTTCAGTAAAGTGAATGCAAGGTATTATGTAAAAATGCAGAATATTATATTTCAGCTTATATATTTCACTTTAGCCAAAGAAAATTAGTGTCCTGGTAAGAGTTTGCTTTTATCTTCAATGAAAGTGCGTAACACCATAAAAAAAAACTATTCAAGTATGAAAAACTTACCAATATATTGGGTAATTCTGTTTGATAAATACGTCATTCGAATGTGCCATAGTTTTTAAGTAGCTTATTTCACATTACTAGCTTTTAGCACATGCATTTGGTGCACCCAATAATAGGTATTATAAAAAAAAAAACTTTAAACAGTGCTAAAAACTGTGCAAAGTAATACAATGGCTAACCTCCTGCAAAGGAACAATTTGGCACATTATGTCTTTGTATCTGGCCTGCTAGGAGTTTGTACAAATGAGACACTTTACAAACAAGGTTTATACTGCAGTTTGATGTAATTTTTGTACACATCACTTACCTAGGCCACATTTTAAAGCATTGTTCTAATTGTCCATTTAAAATGGTTAAAATATGTCAAATATTTGATGATTTTTGGACTGTCAATAGAAAAGTGTGCCCAACCCTACCAGGGCAGAATAACCTTACCCACCATTCCACATGTGCAAGGTAAAAAAATTTTCTGCATGCTATGCAACCAATAGTTCCAAATTACAACGGGTTACTATAGACGATTCCGCTACGAATGCATGTTGATTAAAATACTGCATTTCCATCATGGGTACTGCATATATCAACCCAACTTTTTGGAATGGGAAACTGTTGAAGATTTTTGTAATAAATCTACTGATATCAATCAGAGGTCTTTTGCTTCTGACTAATTAATACAAATCTTGGTTGTGTTGGTTAAACAAATACCTGACAAAGGTTTGAAGACATGGGCATCTATATTCTAGTAAGTTCCAGTGTTTACGTTCTAACAAGCCAATTTTCTCATTTTGGGATTTTGACATCCAGCACCATATTGGCAGTTTGCACCAGATGAAAGTCCTGAAACCTTTCAAAAAACTTAATACACATCTTGAGACTTTTTTGGTGAATATATTGTGCATTGAATCAGTACGATAAATCGAGCATACATTTGAGATGACAGCAGTGCAGATTTGGTGAGATTCGCTGGGGTGAGAGTAAGGAGAAATTTCCATGTTTCTATTTCTACTGCTGGTCCTTGCTACAATTCCTTAATTGAAGTCAATTTATTTTACAAAGGTATAATTTGCACAACAATAAATGGCCAAAACGCAGCACAGTAAAACTTGATTTGCAGTGACAATTCTGGTGTGACAAGTTTGTCTTTTTTGTAAAACAGTTGCACGTTCATATTTTACAACTGCAAACGTCACAAAACCACAATGGCTCATGACGTCACTGTTTACATGTTACGGATGAGTAATTTTCTGTGCAGGGACCCGGGTTTGCAGAGAGAAAACACGCCGTGTATCTGACTCCTATGGCTTTTAAAAAAAACACCCGCACGGGCTACCTTTACGAACTTTTAATTAGCGCAAAAACAAACGACAACACATACCTTAGATAACTACGCGTAAGCACTCAATGCAGCCTTCTCCCCACGATTTTTCTTACAGAGCGCGTAACTTGGGCCTTTTCGCTTAGTTCTCTATATTCCTTCTGTGGCTTACGGCCATCGATATATATACGGTTATTGAGATTACATAAAATAATGAATTCGACAGGATTAATAAAAATGTCGATGTGAAATTAAAACCAAAACCGATTTGCACATATGTTAGAGATTAGCCGATATGTCGGACAGAAACGAAGCGATCAACCGAAAATAACCTATGCGCACGTACGCGAACTAATCAAATTTAACACAAAATGACATTTAATAATAAAGTTTTGCTGCATCTGCCCTTGCTTGGGTTTTGCATTCCAAAGTAATTTTTTGTATGTTCCGCGTCTCAGTGGTTGAAGATTTTTGGAAAACACGACTTTCGCCCTGTTCAAATTCTTCTGTAACATTGCCAACAATGACAAAATATTCTCTGAATTGTCAATGTTTAATGCTCACTGTTCGTAGTTTTCTATTTAACATTTGTATTTTGAAGGTTAACGAAAGCGCCACTCCTACGTCGTACCAGGGTAACCAACTATTGAAACGTCATGAAGTTAACTCCTGGCGTATGCAAGTGTGTAGAATTATCGACTCGCGGCCAAAAATAATCGAAAAATCGACAGGTAGGCCAACAGACCGCATAAGAGAAACAAAAGAATACAGTTTAATGAATAAACCCAAATACATTATTTAATGAAAATTTAAACACTGCAACCGAAAAACAATAAAAAACCATTCAACTGCAACATGGAGAATTTTCCGAATGACAATAATTTATACCAAGCGCGACAAATTAAAAAAAAACGAACCAGGCATAGTCTTCGCTGTGGGTCACAAGTTTGCCAATATCTGAGATATACATTACGATTGCAACCGTCTTATTTCAGTGTTATGTCCTCAGCGTTGAAACGTCATCATGGGTTAAGAAGCTCGCGAAAAAAATTAGGCAGCCCGCGAAACCCATTGTGATGTCATCTTTGTTCGCTCTGCGATTTTGGCCGAAACATTACGGAAAAGGCTTTTGTTTATTATCTATGACACCCAGTCTCAGTGTTGATCGAAAGCATCCTGTCGCAATCACCTCGTAGACGAAGTTATGCCTCTTTGTAACGAAAATTCAAACTAAATCTACAAGAAGTTGTGTTAGCTTTTCAGAAACATGCCAGGCACAGAATTATTGCAGTTTTTCGCTGCTACGTTTTTTTAACCCTGAGAAAAATCAGCGAAGAACCGCGGTCTATAGCCTACTGAGCTATCAAACATACATTGCGTTTTGTTCTCCAGTGAAAATTTTGTGTCCATTTCGTACAATACCATTTTTCACCTTCTCCTCCACCCTCGAAAAAAGCAACTTCAATTATCCTTTGCAAGGATATGCATTGGAACCGCAGTTTCTATGAACGTAAAGTCCCTCTCCGTGGCGCGATTTGTTGCAGTTTCCTGTTTAATAAACCCTCGTCTTCCAGCAAGAGGCATCAGTATACCGCTGTGTGCGAACCTGCAAAATGCACATAAATAATTAAAACCCCAACCAATCCTGTCAGTGCGTGATAAATGAAGCTCTCGGTGAGGTTTAAACTCACGACCCTGGGCTATAACCAGGCCCAACGCGCTACAAACTGAGCTCTCAGTGGTTTCACGGGGTATATTGTGGCCAAAGTACACTGATGTGCAAGCGCACAACTTGTCAGGCGACCTTCACATATACGTAGGGAAACCTGTGCAGTGGGGCAACCACGCCATTCAAATCTCGCTCTGACTTTCTAGGAAAATTTGCTGGAACATTAGCCTACTGCATTATGTTATGCAATGATGGTTGAATATTAACATTAATTTGTTTAATTCTTATAACCCGGGCATCGATTTTTTCCTTTTTCACCATTCTAAGTGTTCACAATATGGCGCCACTGTTCGACACAGGCGGTGTAAAGGAGTGTTTAGTTACCGCGTTACCGGTATGCAGTACCACAAACTTGCCAACTCTATTGTTATTAACCAAAGTCCATAAATTAAACTACTACTGTATATTCTTCTACACAATACTTTTGAATTTATGGAGCCTAACATATCCGTTATACAAATCCTGCTTCTTCAACACCGATCTTCTCAGGTTTAATTTGTTTAAGGTTCAGCACCAATACGCTTAAACTGACCATTGTTTCCAAACATGGAGCATTGTTAACGAAAACACGGTATTGTGACCGAACATTGCCCTGTTACGAAACTAATGCCATTTTTCATTCAATCTGAAGAGATATAGCAGCAAGCTACTTTTTTATCTGTTTTTAATTTAACATGTATTCTAAACTTATGTAGGACTATTATGAAGAAATATACTATGTTTGAGTACAAGAAACGTGTAATAAATAGTAGTATTATTATTTATAGTCTACTTTTATCAAACGTTCTTGTAGCGCAAAAGAACTTGCGATCACTTGTTGGCGTTTCCTTTCCAAGTTTCACCCTTTCGTTGTGTCACGTATCCATTTACGCCACGTTCTTTTTTACCTTTTGTTTTTTCACCTTCCACCTGCTTAGTTAAATGTTTTGTGTCAATTTATATTTTATTCACGAATTGTCTCGAACGCACCAGTCACCGCACGTTGATTTTATATCGCAGCGCTCGCTTCCTCTCACGTGACACGGTTGGGCCAATGACTGGCGAGATAAAAGATAAAACCGGACCAACACGAGACGCTAAGAGAAATCGAGATACGATTTTGCAGGTTGTGATTCGTCTGTGGTATTTTTAAAGTTTTTATGAACAAGATATTATCTAACCGGTCAGACTTGTGGTTAGCCGTGAATGCAGCGTCCTGAGAACCAAGGAAAGCGTTTATTTAAGAAGCTTAACATTTTGGTTGAAAAAAATGTCAGGCCTTTCGCATGCGTTAGTCACCAGACAAACTCTTCATCGCCTTGCAAGAAACGAAAACTGTCACCCTCAGTGTCTTAGATAACAAAATTTTACTTTATTTTGATGTATGTATGTTAATAATCAACTCAATTTGCCCTTTGCCAGAAAAGCGTTGTCCACAACAACAAACATGAAAAGGAATTAAAAGCTCCGTCACAATCTCATAATTTTTTAAACTTTGGTAATTTTGTGGCAGATACACTTAAATCTATGCCCGTTAGTTCTTCTTATAAAGCAATGGCCACAATATTACAGTGTTTAGGTGCTCGTTGTATGAATACTGATGAAGTTTCAGGTACGTAACCACATAAACACTTTTTGCTACAATGTTATTAACAGCTTCAGTTATAGTTTATAGCAGTGTTTCCCAACCGGTGGCACTCGGCGGCATTACATTTGGTATATGAAATTATTGAAAGCATTCAACATCCTTTGAATGACAATGGTCATGTTTTGCATGTCACTACGGCACAGCAATTTGCACAAACCATATCACAGAAGCAAGAAACGGGTATTTTAAAAGTTGAAAATAGTATTGTGAAGTTGGGACACTGTTAAGTCATGTAAGTTTTGTTGACCTCCGGACGCTCATGTTTGGAGGTGGATTTCAAAAGTTACCGATAAACTGTGGATAAAATCTGCCATGCATTTGGGAACAACAGTGTTTTGAGTCGATCCGATATCGAGCCTCCTACTGGGCTGTGATTGCCCAGTAAGGAACTACGCAGTGCGGCGACCCTGTGTTGCGAAAGCATGAAAAACTTCTTCGTCGTGACAGATAAGCCCAGATGTCAAGGCTGTAAAAGCACGGCATGAATCTTTGCACGTGTAAGCTTACACAGATTTGGCTTCGTAAGCATTTAGACAGGCGCGCGCACTCAGTCCGTTTTGGTTGGTCACTGCAACATGAACTATTTGAATTTAAATTTCACAGATACTGCTTGATCAACATGGTTCCTGGCGCAGCACTACCATTAAAAAAATGTACGAATTGAAACAGTATGGGTCAACCAATTAATAAGAATTGTTCTTTTGGCACTTAAGTTACGAGAGATTTTCATTGTCATCAACGTTTCGTTCACCATCCGGTGAGACTTCCTCAGGGTTATGTCACAACAATAATGAATCAAACGTACAATAAAGTTTTAATGTCGAGATGTTGTTTTTCAGAATATGTTGGAAGACGGTGAACTATACGACACTTGCATGTTGATATATACGGTGAATGGAGGATGCTAGTTTTCAAAATACCTTTGTGTGCTGCATTGTTGACTATTATAGTTAAACAGTATTTACAACAAACATGTCCGAAAACGCTGGTTCGGCGTACCAGCTCCATTTCAATGCAGCAGCGACATCATGCGGAAAACGATCCACTATATGCACGGTATAGTAATGAGAGACGAAATGTCAGGAATTTTAAGGACAACAGTTACAATGGGTTCGTAGATAAAGTTACTTCAAGCCACTTTTATAGTAAAAAAATCAATTCAACATCGACGCGAAGTTGAAGTGCTTCAAAAGTATAACCGGATTCGAATAAAAAAGGTACAAAGAGCTTACGTAAAATAAATTTACATCGAAGAGCATAGCTTTTTGGTTAACGTTACAGTTTTACAATGGTGATTACGAGTAAAAAGCTGAAGAACTGTTGACAAAGTTTGTTTATGGATTTTGTTGGGTTAGTGGAGGAACTGTTGCCATGTTAGCCATCATCGTCAGTGTCCATATCAGATTCTGGGTGTGCAATGGGATTCCCAGCGTATGTTGTAAGTTCGACGAAGGCGCGCAACTCCTTGTATCTGAAGACCAGACTTCCACGTTCGTCTCTAATATACACAACCAGATAGGTTTCTTCACCGCGAGCAACGTAATAAGTGCGTACAGGCATATTAAAGCTTTGTTGTTACGCAGCGGTTTAACTACCTGGAAAAATCAAAGTTTTACTTGTTGAATCTGGAAGGAATCACTCAAAGCTGGCTAGTGAGAGGTAAAAAGTTTCGTGCTCAGTGATTTTGAAAATTCCGTGACTTGGCATAACTTATGGGAATAATTCTGCATTATTCGACCTCCAGGAAAAGAATAAACAAACAATAGAAACAAGCCCTCGTAAACCACGTGACTTAAATAGCCAACCCCCTTACAATATTCTTGTATCCTAAACCGGTCGTAGAATGAGTGGCCAAAGCGAAACGTCTGACTGGCAATAATTTCATTCAAATACCACAAACCTATTTCATTCTCTCATATTCGCGTCATTAATTTCGTCATCTTTAACACATGCGCAGGATGTGTAAAAATCATCCAACAACGAAGAGCAAAGCGCTAGTTTGATTATGACGTCATTAAGGGTACTATTCAACTCAAACCATTCGCTTCGAAACGACTACCTACAACAAACTGAAAAATCTTCTGCCTTATTGTGGAGAACTTTATGTCAACGTACGCTCAATCATTTTTACAATTAGCGATTCCTAAAGTTGTTTTGTTTCGTCTGCTCAAACATAACACGTTCTTAAACTGCTATAGTTCTGTGGTAGCATATCCTTAACCGGCACGCATAATATACTAAGCGACTCAGCCCGGATTCCCTTTTTCAGGTTGTATCGAATACGCGATGCGGCGAAATCCGCCAGCAGCAAGTTTGCGTCAAGCGTCGAAAGATACATTACTGAAACGTTTTTGGGTTCTGGTTCAACATACAGGTCCCAATCACAACACTAGAATCTAACCATGAATTAAAAACACATGTGCTGAAAGCAACCCCGTATCTAATTCGCTGCTGTCATCCACATTCAAACAATCTACCAGTAGTGGCGCAGTTACAAATCACAAAGCATTTCAACAAGTGTTCCCCTGTTGTTGTTTCGTCAACTTGCAAAAGCGTTACAACCAGACGACCACAACAATAAAACATCTACTGTCTAAAACAGAACGTGACAACACCTCGCTTGTATATTAGCAATAAATACCCTGGTCATAGCAACTCAATTAAGTTATTTCATCTACACTCACAACACGCCGCTGGATGGTTTTGGTTCACATCGAAAGCAGGCAGGTATATATACACCGGCCACAGCAGCGCGGGTCTGCCTTCTTTGGTAGTTTTCGTCGAACAAAAGATACAGAGCGTTAAGCGTCAAGAGCGCGACTTCGTGTCGCAAATATCAGTTTCGCATGAACCTCACGACAAAGAGGCCAAACTTTCATCTCCTATTTTTTTTGAATTTATTGATGAGGGTACTGGGAAGGAATTTGCGGCATTATGTATAAATATATGCACAAAACAGGTGTGATGCTGGACATAAAGCACACAGGACCCGGGTACGTTTCGAACAAGGTTCAAAAATTTCAGCGACACGAGCAGAGTCGATACGAGCATATGCGAGGCTGTAATCCAAACGCATGGCGTTTGACGCGTTGTTTCATGGTTAGTGTAATTCGGCGACCAACCAAGTCTACCGACGTTGAGTAAACACACTGATCACGTGACGTGCTGGGGTGGAGTCCATCACACGGGGTCGTCGGTTATGTGCTCTTCCGTTATTTTTTATTATTTTTAGATGTTTTGAGGTCTCGTGTTTGCAAGATTCTTTTCACTAAAGTTTGTAATGTTCGGCTTGTTTGTAGATGGGTTTTACTCGCTCAGTGTATTTGGCCACTCATAACTGGAAGTTCAATTTGTCAAAAGTGAATGGAAAAACTTTCCAGGTCAAGTCCTTATTCAAGTGTTTCCAAAATTTCATGAGTAGTATAAAATAACTTTGGACAGGTGTAGATTGCTGCAACTTCTTTTTCCAAGACGTTTGCTTTTCACCGTAAATCAGTGATTCCCAACCTTTTTGTGGTTGCGTGCCACATGGAGGTAAACAACTTCGACGACGCGTATCACCTAATTGAGAAAGTAACCTAGGGGATGACGTAACAAACATTAAGTGATCCCTTACGGTTTTTTTAAATTCAAACTATATCCGCTAAATACGAAAAGGTTGTCGCGTACCACCTGGAATGCCGTCGCATACCACTAGTAGTGCGCGTACCACCGGTTGGGAAACACTGCCATAAATCAAACCATTCCAAACCATATTCCTTGAGCTATGCATTGCCGACTGTTACATCTCCAGACTATCACTGCACCTCCTTGACTGCGACGCAACAATGGTCACTGTGCGTAATAATCCATTTGTAAAATCATTGTTGTGGTTGTTGCTAAGTTCTGTTCATTTTCGTTCGCAACGTTAGAGTATGAGGTGCTCATTGTGACTGAATGAAGTTGTTGTATTTACACCTTAATGCAAAAAGGCATTTGATAAATTGTGAAAATAAAGAACTAATTCACAAAAGTAAACAACATTGTGGTTGTTGTGACCTTGATATACCGTGGTTACGAATTGTTGAATAGGGCGGGACGGTTTGTTTTGACGAAATATATCCGTTACTATAGCCTAGCCCTTGTAGGCCTGGCGTATAAGAGTCTACACTTACGTATATAACTTAATGTGACATATATGGGTAACTGTTTTTTAAAGGCCACGAAAATGATGTAATCTGTAACGTTTGTGGGTACATAGATTTGGGCGATTCTGTTGTTTTGTGCCACGAATTTTTCGCAAGACTTGTACAATCCAGCAGCAAGAAGTAAACTCCAATGCCGCAAGTTTAATTGCCGAGTAACACTTGACGTTCGACGCGGCGTACCATGTGGTAATAGCAGGAAGAAATACAAAAAGACACGACCTGAGGTTCAGCTTCTTTTGGTGTAGGCGGGGCGTGACGAAGCAGCGGGCGAAGAACGCTGTCTGACCTGACATCCTTTATAGGTGTTTGTATTTGACTGCACGCAGTGCTGATGCCATTTTCCTTTCTTTGCAACACAAAACAATATTGTTACGTAAGTCAATGATAAAAAAGAATCACATTGATGGGCAAAATTTTGTTGACAGCAATATGTTGTCGGAATAAAAATATGTTGTTGACTCCAATCGTTTTTATTTTGCATGAAACTTTAATAAGTACAGTCAGCAACAAAATGTTTCGGCATCAAAAATGTTGGTCTTTTGTACAAAATTAGAAAACTACCGGTAAGGAATGTATTCTCCACGTCCAGTGAACAATTGCCACGGGATCACGTGTAAAATAGTTTTCCAGGAAAGGCCCTGCGACGTCATTCCCGTTGGTTGGTTTGTGTGGCGTCAGAAGTCAAACTTGTGAAGAAGAAAACATGGCGCCAGACGTTCGATTGCGAAATAAGGCAACAAATAAGGTACAACAATAAAACACTGGAAGGTTACAACAACAAAAAATGGCGAAAATATTCCGGACTTTTCCATAATATACATTTAACTGTTCTCAATTAATATGTGACAAATATCTAATGGTGATCATGCCAACCAAGCAAAGACTTCCTCTTTTTCGTGACATTCTTGTGTTTACCGTTTAGCTGTTTTACCTAAGATTTTCTGTTAGCCTAACACAAACATTTGTCTGACGTCAACTAAAGCTCGTGAGGTTTTACGATGGAAAGTTTCAGTTCCTCTGTGCGATGAAACATGTAAAGTGTGTTCAATCTGCATAAATACCATTGAGGATTGATACAATTGCTAGCAGCGTGAATTTGTGGTTTGAGTGGATTGCTTAATTTATAGTTTACAGTATTTCAAATAACAAAATTTTTGTTTAGACCCCAAAGTTGTTTATGATGGAGCTTGCTAAGGTGTTAATACCAATGGTTCGCCGTGAGCCATGCTTGTATGATTCTAAACACAAAGATTACAAAGATAAGGAATTCAAAGAAAATGTATGGCTAGAAATTAGTCAAAAAACACATCAATCAGGTTAATTCTTTTGTTGCATTGGCTACTACATTTGTATTTCGTTTTAATTTGTTGTTTACAAAACATTACGTAATATGTTAATTTTATAAAAAAATATTCAGTGGATGACTGCAAGGAAAGATGGAAAAGTCTGCGTGATCGATTTTCAAAAGTAAAAAAAACTATGGATAGAAATAAAAAAAGTGCTAAAGGTAAAACAAGAGTTTGGAAGTACTACAAGGATCTACAGTTCTTACAGGGTCATTTACGATTACCGATGTAAGCTATTTAAAAATTCTATTGTGTTTTGTGAGTGTATAAAATTATGTCTGTTTACAGTATTGTTGACAACCTTGATTCAGACACAACTGAATTTCCTGAAAAAGGTATGTTATATTATGTTTTAGGTTTACAGGTTTTGCAGCCTATAGCTGTATCAGCCACTTTTTCCTGAAAACTCCGAGCGAGATTTAAAAAATCAGTCACCAGACTTCGATATTTTTGCTGTTCGACGCACACGATAATTTTTTTCCCCATGTTCAATCGCAATTACAAAGCAACACCCTGTGTATAATGTTGAAGATAATTTAATTACTTTTGAAATGTTATGTAGAATCTCATGGAAATGAAATGGAAGAGGCAGATATTTCGTGTACATCAACAACTACAAACTCCTCATCGCTTTGCAAGAAACGAAAACTGTCAACCTCAGAGTCGCAGGTAACAAAATTTTGCTTTATTTCATGTATGTATGTTATTATTCAACTATTTGCCCTTTTACCAGGAAAACTTTGATCACAACAATACACATTCAAAGGAATCAAAAACTTATAACTTTTCAAACTTTGGCAATTTTGTGGCAGATACACTTCAATCTATGCCCCTTAATTCTGCCTATAAAGCAATGGCCACAATATTACAGTGTTTAGGTGCTCATTGTATGAATACTGAGGAAGTTTCAGGTATGTAAGATTGTTTTTTTTTAATATTGATAAAAAAGCACTTTGTATTAAATATCTCTGTATAAGAGTGTTTTGTAAGTGTGTAACATAATACACTTTTTGGTACAATGTTATTAACAGCGTCAGTTAGTTTAGTGTTTCCCAACCGATAGTACCACTCATAGGCGCCTAGTCCGGGGGGGGCAGGGGGGGCGGCGGCCCCCCAGGTTTTTCAAAATGGTAACGAGTGGCTTTTGCGCGCGTCTGTCCGCACCATGTTAACTCGTCGCATTCGTAACGTTCGAAGATAAAAAGACCTAAAACAATGCGTTTCTTGCACGACGCACAAAAATCATGTTGACCTAGATTTGCTCGCGTAGCTGACATCGGTTGTTGCAACGCGAGTCTCGCAGTATGATATGCCAACTGGTACTTATTGGTTGTGTAGTAGACCGATCTCGTGCGTTCGTCGTTAACGCCGCCCTTTTGGCTAATACGCCTTATGCGTTGAAATTCAAACACAGTTTTTCGATACTTGATGACGTCATAGTAACAAATTATGACGTCATAATATAGCCGCCCCCCCTGGAAAAATGAAAACTAGGCGCCTATGGTACCCCTAGTGGTACGCAAAAGCATTCCAGGTCGTATGTGAGCGCCTTTCCGTAATTTGTGGATATAGTTCAAATTTAAAAAATTGCAAGTGATCTAAAAATGTTTGTTACTTCATCCCCTAGGTTACTTTGTAATTTTGCTTTACCTCCAAGTGGTACGCAACCACAAAAAGGTTGGAAACCACTGGTTTATAGTGTAGAGTAGTGATGTAATGAAGCTTCGGTTTGCCAAATTTATTCGGCCGAATCTGCGATTTTGATGAAGATTCAGTTTTGGCTGAATAATTTGTTCTGATTCGGACAAAACCAAACTTATATGCTCATGAAAACGTTATGAGATACCAACAATAGCATGTGAACTGTATTAATAATTTCCAATACTTTGAAAGATGATAATATTTTGGGTGCAAATCTTATCTTTTCCGTGTAATTGTGTATCACACAAATTTACAGTCTTAGCATGTACGCTCTCTAACAACATAACCTTAAAGAAATAGAAGCGATGGTGTTCAATGAAGTATTATTGTATTACCCATGCCCGGTACAGGATCGTTAATATAACTTAAAAACTACCACAAAAACTCCTGAATATTTGGTTTCGGCCAGAACCGAACTTAGGACGATTCTGTACATCACTAGTGTAGAATGTCAGGTTATGGGAATTTTTAATATTCTAATGCGTTTTTTTTGTTTAAGGAAACACAACATCCGCTGAGGTTAACACGGATGGTGCAAAGGAAGAACATGCAGCCACCAGACACAATCAGCAACATTATGAAGGTACAAACAACATAAACACATATTTTCGTGACTAGTGTATGAAGATACTGATATACAAAGTTACAAAAATACTGTGCAACCCACAATAGCTTCAACATCCACCTACGACAACACAGAAATCATGTATTTTCTTTTAAATGGTAAGGTAGGACTGCTTGCAGCAAAGTTTTAAGTTTGGCGATTTAAAAAAATAAGCATGTTTAGTATAAATAAGCCCTTTTGTATTTTTGTAAGACTTACTCACAAAACTAAACAAGTGTTTTTGATGATGGTAAATAAATGTGGTCGTCTGGCAATTTGTTTATATTAATGTAACTTGCCTAGGATCTTAAGTTCACAGTTCACTGAGATCTAGATAATTGTCATTTCTTATTTAGACTTTAAAGCTACTTTTGCAAAGCTTGGTTGTAACATAGATATACATTAATTTATAGGGCTCAGAAAATAATTTGCTTTGCCAAAAAAATTCGGACGCTGTATAGGTTTTTTCATTATATTTTTTGATCTTGTAATGTTTAGATTATTTGAATAATGGTGAAAGCATTCAACGTCCTTGGAATGACCTAGAATAATAGTTATGCAAGCGTTTCTTTTCTTATCATAATCAATATAATAATTGTTGTTTAGTGTTAGTTTGCCTCTTATTTGTTTGTTGTATACTTTTGCCTCTAAATATTTGCTTTTCAAATGTAGACACTGCTTTGAACACTGGTAAACCTGAAAGTTACCAGAATTTTGTCAGCAATGCTACAGAAAACTTCATGCCAGCAAATCAATCTTCAGTTAATGCTAATGTTTTACCACCACAAACAGGTATTTCACATTGCTACATTTCTATATGTACAGAAAGGACATTTTGTATCATAAGCCAAATTGAACAACGTTAAATCTTACAGTTGGTTAACATTGAAAATCATGCCAGCATAAACAAGACATGCAAACCGGCTCATTTCGATCTGTGCTTGTTTTTTTTTGGTTTTGTGTTCACAGACACAGATAATATTCCAAAAAAGGAAATTAGCTGATAGGTTTGTCTGCAAATACAGCTATGTAATTTTTCTAAAGTGTAAGATCCATCTCAATGTTAAATTTGAATTGTTTTTTTATTGATATTTAATGCAGGTTTTACTTCAGTGGGCGGAAATTTAAATCTCTTGGCTGGAAACGATGCCTTTACTGCAAACAACTTAACACAGCAACCACAACTTATGCAATTTCTTCCATCAACAACAGGTATTTCAAAAAAATCTTGGAAATTTGGCTAGGTGGTAGAAGAATAAACAATTAAGGCTAAATTTTTGCCTTTTTCGCCATTCTAAGTTTTCGACACGGGCGGCGTGAAACAATGTTGAGTTACTGGCATTCAGTAACATGAACAGACCAATGCCATTGTCTTTAAGACCATAAATTGAATTACTTTAATAACTCAATTATCGGTCATGCCAATCTTGCAGAATTCACATCGATCTTACTAGTTTTCTTTTTTCAATGATTGGCATATAGATGCTGGTGGCAAAGTAATTTAAAAAAATTGGTGCCCGTAGAAGTCATTTAATTGCAAACTGCAAATAATTATTTGGGGAGAAATTTGTATTTTGAGTCACTATTAAACATCAGTATTTAACTGAATGGTTATATAGTGTTGAAAACTTAATGCAGTCATCGTTTGCTATGCTGGGATCCTCATCCAAATTAATTTTGTCTCTTTAGATGGCTAAATAAATGCAACCGCAAATAAATTTTTGAACAAAATCCATGTAAACACCAGCCAACACTTGCTTTAACGTTCAGCGAATAAGCTTGTTATGTTTAGAACTAACCATTTACCAAACACGTAGCATGGTTGCCAAACATGTTGCTTTGTTACGAAACAAAGACCGTTTTTTGTTCAATTGGACGTATTTAAATAGACATATCAGCCTACAACATGCAAGTTATTCTTTTGTTTTGTCGCTATTTCAACATGTATTCTAAACTGATGTAAGTACAAGAATCCTATAATGGAAATAAGCCTGGTCGTTCTCATACGTTAGTTACCAGATACGGCATTTTTACTATTCAACACGCCCGACAATTTTTCTCAAGATGTTTGACACGCAATAAAAAAATGACGCCCTGAACAATAAAGAAAAAAATCTGCATTATTAAAAGCCTTAACTTTCAAGTTCCTTATTGCCAATTTAATCCACATGCTAGATATGTATATTTTTGCGAGCCTCATCAGAGCACTTAATCTACAAGTTAATTTTTGGCATAAGCTTAAATTATAAAAACTACTTCTATCCGCATGTCATTGTATGCATATTTGAAGAGTTATAAATTTCTTTTTTGTGTAGATTCTACTTTCTGTAATGGTGGAAGTTCTTATAATACTGTCACCAGTGTCCCACCCGGAAATGGTTCTTTGATTACCGCTAACCCAACACAACAACATCAGAATACTGTGCAAACTTTACAAACAGGTATTAACTTGAAATTAATAAGCTTAAAGCAAAAGTCACACAGAAATGCAAGGAATAAATTTTCTCCAAAATGGTATAAAAGTATGCAGTGAATTTATTGCAACTTTGTGACACGAAAAAATCTTTATGTTAATTCATTTGTGCAACACCTTTTTCTCATGTCTCTTTTTAGTGTCATGCAATGAGGCCATCAGTCCATCCTAGCAAATTTGTAAAAATCAAAAACTAAGCGAAGAGAATTGACATAGAAAGAAGTTTTTATTCCCTGTTCACCATCTTTTTTCATATTGATATGATGTAACATTTATTGTGTTTCCAAACACAGAATTCAGTGCAAACCATGTTGAAATTCCCAATAACCCAACAAGCTTTGGTGAATACAAAACAAGCAGTGATATTTCTACGAGGCAGTCGGATGCTGCAATAGTGTTGATGCAACTTTCCGGTAAGTTTTCTTGCAAACAAACACTGATTAGTAAATGTGACAAAATTTAACGTTCTTTTGTTTCTTTGTATTTTTTGCACATGAATCTTTATGTGACCCTACCTAGGCCTAAATCTTTTCATTTTTTTTTGTAAATCTGTAAAGTTTTGTACCGTATTCACTTGATTGTAAGCCACAGCTTGTAAAGTTTTTTAACTTATTGTTTCCGCGGTGTTCAATCGAGGGCAGCTTATATTCGAGGGTGGCTGTGGCTCTGAGTTTCAATAAAATTTAACTTTTACTTGCTCTGCCTTACCAGTACGTTTTATCAAACACAGTTATCAGCGTACCTGACAATTTCAATGGACAGATTTATTGACAATTATTGTTATAGGGCACCTAAGGTTGCCTATGACATTTGCATGTGGCTTTAATTCGAAGGCGGCTTATATTAACTTTTTAACACCGTCACAATCCAATCAATAAGCTTATACATTCTCAAGTTTATTTGGACTAGTTTTTTCACAAAATCACCAACTTGCTTAACACTAACATGACAAAAGTATGAAAATATATTTTTGTAAAACCTATTCAAGGTATTGAAGAGCCTGCAACTACTCCCTATAGCCCAAGGTTCACTGAACTATTAAATAGTCAACAAGTATATACTGGGAATATTATCCAGAGAGCAATGCAACAAACAGGTAATTTTATTGTTTATTACAAGCCCATTGATTTACATAACACTATTGCAAAAACAAATGCAATATTTTTTCGAATTACAAAACATCACCAAGTGTGTAGCTTAGATTTAGTTTTGTTTAATCACTTTCAAGGCACTGAACAGCATCAAACCTCTTATGATGTAACCCATAATCAGTTTTCAAGTGATGAACAGATAAATGCAGGAAAAGTTGTGCAGGAACAACAGCAAACAGGTACTGAAAACAATTTTAAAAAAACTGTATCTGTTGTTGGTAACCCCTAGGAACAGACTGCTAGCACCCCCGTTTTGAAAACTACTAGTATTGAAACATGAATAAGTTGTTATGCAAGAGAAATGTAGGAATACCATTTAACAGAAATGCAAGCAATGTAAAATGCTTCAAAGGGAGCTGTTGATTATACAGTAGATACAACATTTTATAATTAAATACTACTGTATCGGGAAAGTTCGTGAAAAATGAACATTTAGGACTTTCAAATATCATATATATATCGTGACAAAAACATACATAGGTTTTACATTTGTTGTTTTATGACATCACAAATAACGGCATTGACGTGTATATTCTGTGATTTTTTACTAAACCTAATCAAAATTCCTTGTCTGGTAAATCGTAAAACATAAAAGATACGAAATTTTAAATTTATTTTTCCAATATGTCCCCTTTTTAAAAAAATACACGTTTACCACTCTTTAGCGCCACCAAAAAAAATTCCCCCCCGAAACACTGACACTTTGAATAGACCGCCAGGGTATTTAATGGCGGGAGGTTGCATTTATTTTTGTTTAAATTAAATAAATTGTTTTTATTTCAGATGGAAACATCGATTCAACTTTTTTGATCCAAACTTACGTGAATTTGTTGGAAAAACATAAATATTTTGAAGCAAATGAAACAAGAAACCAACTTTCAAGGTCGCTTGAAGGTCGTGGGGAAACTGCGGAAGATTTGGAAACAACTGGACGTGAAAAGAGAAGAGAGGGAAAATATTTGGAATCGATTTTATTTTTCGATGTTGCGTCTGAACTTTATGTCAAATGTGATGGAGATGAAGCGGTGGAAGGTGTGAAGGATTGTGTTTGGGGTTTGAGATGGACATGCAGAGATTTGATGAAAACATGGGATTCGAATCAACAACTTGAAAACAAACGAATAATTCGTGATCATGTGATCCCACTCATGCAAGCGACGAGACTCAAAATACAAAATATTGAAAACGTGGAAGAAGATATTAAATGTAAGAAACAAGTGTGGTGTTTGCACTCGATTGAATGGAGTCGAGATTCAATCGGAGATTATTCGTCGAGGGAATCAACAATTAAACGTGGACTTGAAATGATGAGGAAACAGTTTGGTGAAAACTCAGCAAAGCATTTTGTGTTCGGAGCTTTGTTAAACAACCTTGGTGTTGTTTACGAGGAAACAAATCGACTGAATGAAAGTGTGGATTTTTATAAAAAAGCAATCCAAGCTTACAGAACGGCAACAGACATAAGTGAAGATATAAGGGAGACATGCATTGAAGAAAGTGAAAACAATTTAAGTGAAGTTGAATCAAAACTTGCACAAAGGAAATAATTATGACATCACAAACACAAAATGTGTTTTTGTTAAATATGTTTGAATTATGCATTGTTTATGTAATTTGTATCAAAATGGAAGGTAGCTACCATGCACTTGAATGAATTTTGTGATTATTATTTTCATGTCGCTAGTGATGTGTAGCTGATAATAAAGAATAAGTAAATTATGTTGACTTCAAGACTAAGCTTTAGTAAAGTCAATGCAAGCTTTTGGGTAAAAACGCAGAATCTGTTCCATGTCAGCTTGAAGAGAAACCAAATTTAGCCAAAGAAAGTTAGTGTCCTGGTAAGACGTTGCTTTTATCTTTAATGAAAGTAGGTAACATCATAAAAAAAATTATTTAAGTATGGAAAAGGCTGCTGGGAGTTTGTATAAATTGGTGACATTTTAAAAACCAGGTTCATACTGCAGTTTGCGGCATATGTTGCAATAAGCCAAAGTTTATTGGTTTAATGTCATGCACAGGCCTACACTAATAGGACTTCATTGGTAAAGTAGGACTTCATTGGTACAATAAATCAGAAATTCACAATGAAATGTTAGTCTCTTGATTTTTGATGAATGTATTGTGCAGTGAATGAACAATGAATCAGTATGACAATCAAGCACACATTTGGGATTCACGAAGGTACAATTTGCATAAACATACAACAATAAATACCCAAAACGCAGCACGGTAAAACTTCATTTGCAATGACAGTTCTGGTGTGATAAGTTGGACTTTTTTATTGCATCTTGTAGTGAAAACTAAGACAGAATTTCCCCATTGATATTGCCTGCAACATCCTTTACAATCACATGCGTCCCATTTTTCCACCATGAAATGCAACGAACAACTTTTTTAAATGTTTGAAAACCAACAAAACTTCTAATCATGGCAACATTGCAAAAGCACTCCAGGAATTCTTGCACGTGTAAACAGATTTGGTTTTCAAGCATTTAGACAGGGAAGATGTGCGCGTGCAATCAGTCTGTTTTGGTTGGTTACTGCATCATCATCTGTTTGGATTTAAATCACAGATACCGCTTGATCAACATTGTTCCTAGTACAGCATTACAGTGATAAAATGTATGAATTGAAACAGTATGGGTCAACCAATAAGTAAACAGTATTTATTGCCGAAATAAAAAACTGCAACATCATAAACAGTTGCACTTTCTTGTTACAACTGCACACGTCACAAAAACCGCAAAGCTCCAAAGCTCCATTCAATGGTTCGTGACATCACTGTTTACATGTTACGGATGAGTAATTTTCTGCACTGAGAGGGATTTTTTTTTTTTGTTGAACAGAAACTGAAAAAATATTAAAGACAAAATTAAAGACCTGTTGATAGCATACAGTTCTGCCTGACAAATGATCATAACAGTTACAAAACAACCGTAAAAAATACAGCAATAACAAAGTACACATCTGCATGCAAATGTAAACAGAACTAAAGTATAACAGAAACTGCACAGAATCAGTTTGAACCAAGGCATCAAAATAATTTTACTAACCTAAGGTTTCTGTAACACTCCGCAAACACTTTTTACTTCTTTCAATCAACTCCTTCTTTCCCTCTTCAGTTATGTCTGTTGCCATTCTGAAGGCTTGGATTGCTTTTTGAAAGAAATCCACACTTTCATTTAGTCGATTTGTTTCCATGCAAACAACACCAAGGTTGTTTAACAAATGTCAAAACACTTGATGCCTTGCTGAGTTTTCACCAAACTGTTTCCTCATCATTTCAAGTCCAAGTTTAAGTGTTGATTCCCTTGAAAACATATCTCCAATTAAACCTTGACTCTGTTCAAGGGAATGCAAACAGTCAACATCGCACAAGCAAGCAAATTCCTCATCAACGTTTTTCATGTGCTGTATTTTGAGTCTCATTGATTCCATGAGTGGGATGACATGACGACAAATTATATCCTTGTTTTTCATTTTTTGAACGAAATCAGATATTTCCATCAAGGTTTCAATGGACTCGGCCATACCCTGTACACAATCCTTGATACCTTGGACTCCTTCTTTGCCACTTGAATCATTTTCATAAAGTTGTGATGAAAGAGCGTAAAACAAAATTGCATCGAACACTCTTCCTTCATTTCTGTTTTCATCTGCAGCCATTTTTAATTCTTCTGCAGACGCCTCTAGACCTTCAATCGACCTTGAAATTTGGTCTTTTGCTCTCGTGGCATCTTGATATTTTTGTTCTTTTAGTGAATTTACATATGTTTGGATGAGTAAATTTGGATCGATAACTTCATCTAAAAAAAATTAAATTATGAAATGTAATGACCAATTGTGTGTAATAAATGCTTATTGGTTTAATAAAGAAAGTCAAAGCTAATATGCTACTCATATTAGTCCAAGATTTTTCCACATAAATGCTTATTGGTATCTGGTAATACAAAGACTTATCACTGAGTGGTTTTAAATCCAGAAACAAAGTTGCAATTTTCTCAAATAGCAGTCATTTCAGGCAAACTAGCCTGGTTTTATTTAAAAAAAAATCTAGGACTGAATATTTACATGAAAAATGCAGCAAATCCTCTTAAAATCAGTTCTCACCTGTGGAGTGTGATTCTATGTGCGCAGTTGTTGAGGTTTCTGCAAGGAACAACAGTATGTTACAGAAAACAAAAAAAAAATTAACCAAGGTATTCAATAGTTATCCATTCATATACCCAGGAAAAAATGCAGAGTCATCAAACTACATCAACTAAGGTAATAAAATGCAATACCTGATGTTCCAGAAGTGGTGTAATACCCACTATCAGATGCCTTCGATATCCCATCACTGGACTGATCAGTTTTCTTAGAGCGTTGTTCTGCAAACAATAGCATTTTACCACATTCACTATTACTTCACACATAAATGTATTTTATTATGTGATAAAACTATGTGAGTTATAATAACACATAGGTTTTAAACAAACTCAGCATGGGTTTCATCTTTTTTGCTATTGTACAACTACAGGTTTTATACATGTCTGAAAACAGTACATTTGTATTTACCGTGACATTTTTGTTTCCACTGCTGACTAAGTGAAGTGTGAGGATTGAGGTTTGATGGGGGAGGATGAAATTCCTTCAACTTTCTTAAAGCTTCTTCCACTTGCTGTTCGATAACATCTGAACTTTGCTGGTCAAGGATATGCTGTAATCTCTCACAGATTTCGGTCATGCTTGGTCGGGCAGATGGATCTTGATCCCAACACAGCTTCATCATCTGTTCAAGCTCCTCCACAAATGTTCCGTCAGCGATGTCAAGAGATTCTTTCCATTCATCAATTTCCTGACACTCAGGTCTATGGCCTTTTTTGACAGCATCTGTTATTGCCTCTAACTGGCCATGTGGGTACGGCATGCTACGAGTAAGGACAATGTATATTCATATGGCAAATGAAAATACATCAAATTCTTTTGTGGGCTACATTGTAGGGTTTGCCAATTTCTCAGGGGAAGCGTAACACCAGGTGTAATGGGGTTTATCCTTCTTGCTTTTGGCTGTAGGATCCATGGTTGTATTGGAACCAGTTGTAGTTGCCAGTTCTGCACTACCAAAGTCACATAGTTTGGCGATTAGCAAACATGTGATAAGGATGTTTTCTAGCTTGACATCTCCGTGAACCAAGCGTTTTAGAGGCAAATTATGGCAGCATTCAAGAGCTTTGGCAATGTTTAACAATAACCGAACTCGCAAGTGAAGTCCAAGTGGAATTTCTCTATTAAAAAGAAGAAGTTTGACATCTCCAAACTCGTAATACTCCATCACTATGCCAACAGCAAAATCCAAGTCCACCCAACCAAACACTTGTACAATGTTCTCATGCTGTGCTTTCCATAGGTGGGTCATTTCCTCAACCACTCTGTAGAAGCAAAGTTATTGTAAATGAGTTATGCATGGTGATAAAATGTGTATAAAATCTAAAAAGCTAAGGTAACCTTTGTATTTTTTGACTTGCCAGCAATATCATTATGAATTTAAGTCATCATCAATATCAATTTAACCACATACATGGATCAAGTGAAGCATACACAGTTCTTTCAAGATTAAGCATCTACTTAATATATATATATACTTTGCAAATTGCAAAGCATATTTTTTTTGCTGAGAGCTTGTAAAGTTTCAAGGGCATAAATGTCATTAATTGTTCTTACGTCTCTATAGTAAGTTGCTTGTTAAAATGGCTTCCAGTAACTCTGTATAGTTTAACAGCAACATTTTTATTCCAGACTCTGTGATGTCCGAACCAAACTTCTCCGAATCCACCTTTTCCAGCTTCATGTTTTCCAGGTTCGGGATCTCCCCACGATTTTTCTTACAGAGCGCGTAACTTGGGCCTTTTCGCTTAGTTCTCTATATTCCTTCTGTGGCTTACGGCCATCGATATATATACGGTTATTGAGATTACATAAAAAAATGAATTCGACAGGATTAATAAAAATGTCGATGTGAAATTAAAACCAAAACCGATTTGCATATATGTTAGAGATTAGCCGATATGTCGGACAGAAACGAAGCGATTAACCCAAAATAACATATGCGCACGTACGCGAACTAATCAAATTGCACAATTTAACACAAAATGACGTTTAATCATAAAGTATTGCTGCATCTGCACTTGCCTGGGTTTTGCATTCCAAAGTAATTTTTTGTATGTTCCGCGTCTCAGTGGTTGAAGATTTTTGAAAAACACGACTTTCGCCCTGTTCAAATTCTTCTGTAACATTGCCAACAATGACAAAATATTCTCTGAATTGTCAATGTTTAATGCTCGCTGTTCGTAGTTTTCTATTTAACATTTGTATTTTAAAAGTAAACGAAAGCGCTTATCCTACGTCGTACTCGAGTAACCAACTATTGAAACGTAACGAAGTTAACTCCTGGCGTATAATTGTGTAGAATTATCGACTCGCGGCCAAAAATAATCGAAAAATCGACAGATAGGCCAACAGACCGCATAAGAGAAACAAAAGAATGCAGTTTAATGAATAAACCTAACTACATTATTTAATGAAAATTTAAACACTGTAACCGAAAAACAATAAAAAAACATTCAACTGCAGCATGGAGAATTTTCCGGATGACAATAATTGATACCAAGCCCTGGCGCGCCAAATTAAAAAAAAAACGAACCAGGCATAGTCTTCTCTGTGGGTCACAAGTTTGCCAATATCTGAGATATACATTACGATTGCAACCGTCTTATTTCAGTGTTATGTCCTCAGCGTTGGAGCGTCATCATGGGTTAAGAAGCTCGCGAAAAAAAAGTTAGGCAGCTTTTTTTAGACGGGATTTTTGATTTTGGCCGAAACATTACGGAAAAGGCTTTTGTTTATTATCTATGACACCCAGTCTTAGCGTTGATCGAAAGCATCCTGTCGCAATCACCGTAGACGAAGTTATGCCTCTTTGTAACGAAAATTCAAACTAAATCTGCAAGAAGTTGTGTTAGCTTTTCAGAAACATGTCAGGCACAGAATTATTGCAGTTTTTCGCTGCTACGTTTTTTTCAACCCTGAGAAAAATCAGCGAAGAACCGCGGTCTATATAGCCTACTGAGCTATCAAACATACATTGCGTTTTGTTCTCCAGTGAAATTTTTGTGTCCATTTCGTACAATACCATTTTTCACCTTCTCCTCCACCCTCGAAAAAAGCAACTTTAAACTATCCTTTGCAAGGATATGCATTGGAACCGCAGTTTCTATGAACGTAAAGTCCATCTCCGTGGCGCGATTTGTTGCAGTTTCCTGTTTAAAAAACCCTCGTCTTCCAGCAAGAGGCATCAGTATACCGCTGTGTGTGAACCTGCAAAATGCACATAAATAATTAAAACCCCAACCAATCCGGTCAATGCGTGATAAATGAAGCTCTCGGTGAGGTTTAAACTCACGACCCTGGGCTAACCAGGCCCAACGCTCTACCAACTGAGCTCTCAGTGGTTTCACGGGGTATATTGTGGCCAAAGTACACTGATGTGCAAGCGCACAACTTGTCAGGTAACCTTCACATATACGTAGGAAAACCTGTGCAGTGGGGCAATCACGCCATTCAAATCTCACTCCGACTTTCCAGGAAAAGTTGCTGGAACATTAGCCTACTGCATTATATTATGCAATGATGGTTGAATATTAACATTAATTTGTTTGATTCTTATAATCCGGGCATCACTTTCTGCCTTTTTCACCATTCTAAGTGTTCAAAATATGGCGCCACTGTTCGATACAGGCGGTGTAAAGAAGTGTTTAGTTACCGCGTTAACGGTATGCAGTACCACAAACATGTTATTAACCAAAGTCCACAAACTAAATTACTACTGTATATTCTTCTACACAATAATTGTGAATTTATGGAGCCTAACATATCCGTCATACAAATCCTGCTTCGTCAACACTGATCTTCTCAGTTTGAATTTTTTTCAGGTTTAGCACCAATATGCTTAAACTGACCATTGTTTCCAAACATGGAGCATTGTTTACGAACACACGGTATTGTGACCGAACATTTGCCACTAATACCGTTTTTCATTCAATCTGAAGAGAAATAGCAAGCTACTTTTTTGTCTGTTTTTGATTTAACATGTATTTTAAACTTATGTAGGACTATTATGAAGAAATATAGCATGTTTAAGTACAAAAAACGTGTAATAAATAGTAGTATTATTATTTATCTACTTTTATCAAACGTTTTTGTAGCGCAAAAGAACTTGCGATCACTTGTTGGCGTTTCCTTTCCAAGTTTCACGCTTTCGTTGTGTCACGTATTCTTTTACGCCACGTTCTTTTTCACCTTTTGTTTTTTCACCTTCCACCTGCTTAGTTAAATGTTTTGTGTCAATTTATATTTTTTTCACGAATTGTCTCGAACGCACCAGTCACCGCACGTTGATTTTATATCGCAGCGCTCCCTTCCTCTCACGTGACACCGTTGGGCCAATGACTGGCGAGATCAAAGATAAAACCGGACTAACACGAGACGCTAAGAGAAATCGAGAGACGTTTTTGCAGGTTGTGATTCGTCTGTGGTATTTTTAAAGGTTTTATGAACACTTCAATCTGGCCGCAATATTACAGTGTTAAGGGGCTCATTGTATGAATACTGATGAATTCACTTTCAGGTATGTAAGATTGCTTTTTTAAATATTGATAAAGAAGCACTTTGTATCAAATATCTTTGTGTAAAAGTGTTTTGTAAGGGTGTAACATAAACACTTTTTGCTACAATGTTATTAACAGCTTCAGTTATAGTTTATATAGCAGTGTTTCCCAACCGGTGGCACGCGGCGGCATTCCAGGTGGTATGAAATTATTGAAGGCAACAAACAGGTATTTTAAAAGTTGAAAATAGTATTGTGAAGTTGGGACACTGTTAAGTCATGTAAGATTTGTTGACCTCCGGACGGTCATGTTGGGAGGTGGATTTCAAAAGTTACCGATAAACTGTAGATAAAATCTGCCATGCATTTGGGAACAACAGTGTTTGGAGTCGATCCGATATCGAGCCTCCTACTGGGCTGTGATTGCCCTCCAAGGAACTACGCAGTGGGGCGACCCTGTGTTGCGAAAGCATGAAAAACTTCTTCGTCGTGACAGATAAGCCCAGATGTCAAGGCTGTAAAAGCACTGCATGAATCTTTGCACGTGTAAGCTTACACAGATTTGGCTTCGTAAGCATTTAGACAGGCGCACGCACTCGGTCTGTTTTGGTTGGTCACTGCAACATGAACTATTTGAATTTAAATCACAGATACTGCTTGATCAACATGGTTCCTGGCGCAGCACTACCATAAAAAATGTACGAATTGAAACAGGATGGGTCAACCAATAAATAATTTATAAATTAATAAGAATCTTTCTTTTGGCACTTAAGTTACGAGAGATTTTCATTGTCATCAACGTTTCGTTCACCATCCGGTGAGACTTCCTCAGGGTTATGTCACAACGATAATGAATCAAACGATAATGTTTTAATGTCGAGATGTTGTTTTTCAGGATATGTTGGAAGACGGTGAACTATACGACACTTGCATGTTGATATATACGGTGAATGGAGGATGCTAGTTTTCAAAATACCTTTGTGTGCTGCATTGTGGACTATTATAGTTTAAACAGTATTTACAACAAACATGTCCGAAAACGCTGGTTCGGCGTACCAGCTCTATTTCAATGCAGCAGCGACATCATGCGGAAAATGATCCACTATATGCACGGTATAGTAATGAGAGACGAAATGTCAGGAATTTTAAGGACAACAGTTACAATGGGTTCGTAGATAAAGTTACTTCAAGCCACTTTTATAGTAAAAAAATCAATTCAACATCAGCGCGAAGTTGAAGTGCTTCAAAAGTATAACCGGATTCGAATAAAAAAGGTACAAAGAACTTACGTAAAATAAATTTACATCGAAGAGCACAACTTTTCGGTTAACGTTACAGTTTTACAATGGTGATTACGAGTAAAAAGCTGAAGAACTGTTGACAAAGTTTGTTTATGGATTTTGTTGGGTTAGTGGAGGAACTGTTGCCATGTTAGCCATCATCGTCAGTGTCCATATCAGATTCTAGGTGTGCAATGGGATTCCCAGCGTATGTTGTAAGTTCGACGAAGGCGCGCAACTCCTCGTATCTGAAGATCAGACTTCCACGTTCGTCTCTAATATCCACAACCAGATAGGTTTCTTGATCGCGAGCAACGTAATACGTGCGTACAGGCATATTAAAGCTTTGTTGTTACAGCGGTTTAAGAACCTGAAAAAATCAAAGTTTTACTTGTTGAATCTGGAAGAAATCACTCAAAGTTGGATATTGAGAGGTAAAAAGTTTCGTGCTCAGTGATTTTGAAAATTCCGTGACTTGGCATAACTTATGGGAATAATTCTGCATTATTCCACCTCCAGGAAAAGAATAAACAAACAATAGAAACAAGCCCTCGTAAACCACGTGACTTAAATAGCCAACCCCCTTACAATATTCTTGTATCCTAAACCGGTCGTAGAATTAGTGGCCAAAGCGAAACGTCCGACTGGCAATAATTGCCTTCAAATACCACAAACCTATTTCATTCTCTCATATTCGCGTCATTAATTTCGTACTCTTCAACACATGCGCAGGAGGTGTTAAAATCATCCAACAGCGAAGAGCAAAGCGCTAGTTTGATCGTGACGTCATTAAGGGTACTATTCAACTCCAACAGTTCGCTTCGAAACGACTTCCTACAACATACAATAAAACTGAAAAATCTGCTGCCTTCTTGTGGAGAACTTTATGTCAACGAATTCACAATAAACAAATTTTACAATTAGCGACTCCTAAAGTTGCTTTGTTTCGTCTGCTCAAATAAAACACGTTCTTAAACTGCTACAGTTCTGTAGTAGCATATCCTTAACCGGCACCCACTATATACTAAGCGACTCAGCCCGGATTCCCTTTTTCGGTTTATATCAAATACGCGATGCGGCGAAATCCGCCAGTTAGCAAATTCGTGTCAAGCGTCGAAAGACACATTACTGAAACGTTTTGGGTTCTGGTTCAACATACAGGCCCCAATTACAACTCTATACTAGAATCTAACTATGAATTCAAAACATGTGCTGAAAGCAACTCCGTATCTAATTCGCTGCTGTAATCCACATTCAAACAATCTACCAGTAGTGGCGCAGTGACCAATCACAAAACATTTCAACAAGTGTTTCCCTATCGTTATTTTGTCAACTTGCCAATGCGTTACAACCCGACGACCGCAACAATGAAATGTCTGCTATTTGATGCAGAACGTTACAACACCTCGCTTGTATATTAGCAATAAATATCCTGGTGATAACAACTTAATTTAAGTTATTTCATCTACACTCACAACACGCTGTTGGATAGTTTTGGTTCGCATCGAAAGCAGGCAGGTATATATACACCGCCACAGCGCAGGTCGGCCTTCTTTTTGCGGTTTTCGCCAAACACAAGACACAGCGCGCTAAGCGTCAAGAGCGCGACTTCGTGTCGCAAATATCAGTTTCGCATGAACCTCACGACTAAGAGGCCAAACTTTCATCTCCTATTTTTTTTGAATTTATTGATGAGGGTACTGGGAAGGAATTTGCGGCATTATGTATAAATATATGCACAAAACAGGTGTGATGCTGGACATAAAGCACACAGGACCCGGGTACGTTTCGAACAAGGTTCAAAAATGTCAGCGACACGAGCAGAGTCGATACGAGCATATGCGAGAGGCTGTAATCCAAACGCATGGCGTTTGACGCGTTGTTTCATGGTTAGTGTAATTCGGCGACCAAGTCTACCGACGTTGAGTAAACACATTGATCACGTGACGTGCTGGGGTGGAGTCCATCACACGGGGTCGTCGGTTATGTGCTCTTCCGTTATTTTTTATTATTTTTAGATGTTTTGAGGTCTCGTGTTTGCAAGATTCTTTTCACTAAAGTTTGTAATGTTCTGCTTGTTTGTAGATGGGTTTTACCCGCTCAGTGTATTTGGCCACTCATAACTGGAAGTTCAATTTGTCAAAAGTGAATGGAAAAACTTTCCAGGTCAAGTCCTTATTCAAGTGTTTCCAAAATTTCATGAGTAGTATAAAATAACTTTGGACAGGTGTAGATTGCTGCAACTTCTTTTTCCAAGACGTTTGCTTTTCACCGTAAATCAGTGATTCCCAACCTTTTTGTGGTTGCGTGCCACATGGAGGTAAACAACTTCGACGACGCGTATTACCTAATTGAGAAAGTAACCTAGGGGATGACGTAACAAACATTAAGTGATCCCTTACGGTTTTTTTAAATTCAAACTATATCCGCTAAATACGGAAAGGTTGTCGCGTACCACCTGGAATGCCGTCGCATACCACTAGTAGTGCGCGTACCACCGGTTGGGAAACACTGCCATAAATCAAACCATTCCAAACCATATTCCTTGAGCTAATGCATTGCCGACTGTTACATCTCCAGACTATCACTGCACCTCCTTGACTGCGACGCAACAATGGTCACTGTGCGTAATAATCCATTTGTAAAATCATTGTTGTGGTTGTTGCTAAGTTCTATTCATTTTCGTTCGCAACGTGAGAGTATGAGGTGATCAATGTGACTGAATGAAATTGTTGTATTTACACCTTAATGCAAAAAGGTATTTGATAAATTGTGAAAATAAAGAACTAATTCACAAAAGTAAACAACATTGTGGTTGTTAGAATACAATATTGTGGTTTTTGTGACCTTGATATACCGTGGTTAGGAATTGTTGAATAGGGCGGGACGGTTTGTTTTGACGAAATATATCCGTTACTATAGCCTTTAGCTCTTGTAGGCCTGGCGCATAAGAGTCTACACTTACGTATATAACTTAATGTGACAGATATGGGTAATTGTTTTTTGAAGGCCACGAAAATAATACTATCTGTAACGTTTGTGGGTACATAGATTTGGGCGATTCTGTTGTTTTGTGCCACGAATTTTTCGCAAGACTTGTACAATCCAGCAGCAAGAAGTAAACTCCAATGCCGCAAGTTTAATTGCCGAGTAACACTTGACGTTCGACGCGGCGTACCATGTGGTAATAGCAGGAAGAAATACAAAAATACCCGACCTTTGCTTCAGCTTCTTTTGGTGTAGGCGGGGTGTGACGAAGCAGCGGGCGAAGAACGCTGTCTGACCTGACATCATTTATATGTGTTTGTATTTGACTGCACGCAGTGCTGATGCCATTTTTTTTCTTGACAACACAATACAATATTGTTACGTAAGTCACTGATAAAAAAAGAATCACATTGATGGGCAAAATTTTGTTGACAGCGATATGTTGCCGGAATGAAAAGATGATGTTGACTCAAATCGTTTTTATTTTGCATGAAACTTTAATGAAGTTACAAAAAGTTTCGGCATCAAAAATGTTGGTCTTTTGTACAAAATTAGAAAACTACCGGTAAGGAATGTATTCTCCACGTCGAGTGAACAATTGCCACGCCATCACGTGTAAAACAGTTTCCCAAGAAAGGCCCTGCGAGCGACGTCATTCCCGTTGGTTGGTTTGTGTGGCGTCAGAAGTCAACCTTGTGTAGAAGAAAACATGTCGCCAGACGTTCGATTGCGAAATTCAAGGCACAACAACAAAACACTGGAAGGTAACAACAACAAAAAATGGCGAAAATATTCCGGACTTTTCCATTATGTACATTGATCTGTTCCTAATAGTATAATGTGACAAATATCTAATGGTGACCATGCCAACCAAGCAAAGACCTCCTCTTTTTCGTGACATTCTTGTGTTTACCGTTTAGCTGTTTTACCTTAGGTTTCCTATCGGCTTAACACAAACATTTGCCTGACGTCAACCAAAGCTCGTGAGGTTTTAGGATGGAGACTTGGAGAGTTTCAGTTCCTTTGTGTAGTAAAACATATAGAGTGTGTTCAATATATCATTTGATTTGATACAGTTTTGTTTGCTATTACCGTCCATTTGTGCTTTTTATATTTTATAAAAATAGGCTACAGTATTTCAAATAACAAAATTTTTGTTAAGGCCAAGTTGTTTATAATGGAGCTTGCTAAGGTATTGATACCAATGGTTCGCCGTGAGCCATGCTTGTATGATTCTAAACACAAAGATTACAAAGATAAGGAATTCAAAGAAAATGTATGGCTAGGAATTAGTCAAAAAACGCATCAACCAGGTTAATTCTTTTGTTGCATTGGCTACTGCATTTGTGTTCCCAACAATTATGCAAGATGTTAATTTTTTTTAAAATATTCAGTGGATGACTGCAAGGAAAGGTGGAAAAGTCTGCGTGATCGATTTTCAAAAGTAAAAAATGCTATGGATAGAAATAAAAAAAGTGCTAAAGGTAAAACAAGAGTTTGGAAGTACTACACAGATCTACAGTTCTTACAGGGTCATTTACGACTACCAATGTAAGCTATTTAAAATTCTATTATGTTTTGTGAGTGTATAAAATTATGTCTGTTCACAGTATTGTTGATAACCCTGATTCAGACACAATTGAATTTCCTGAAAATGGTATGTTATATCATGTGTTCAGTGACCAGATTTCGATATTTTTGCTGTGCGACGCACACGATAATTTTTCTCTCCATGTTCAATCGCAATTACAAAGCAACACCCTGTGCACAATATTAAAGATAATTTAATTACTTTTGAAATGTTTTGTAGAATCTCATGGAAATGAAATGGAAGAGGCAGATATTTCGTGTACATCAACTACTACAAACTCCTCACCGCTTTGTAAGAAACGAAAACTGTCAACCTCAGAGTCGCAGGTAAAAAAAATTTGCTTTATTTCATGTATGTATGTTTTTATTAAACTATTTGCCCTTTTACTAGGAAAACTTTGATCACAACAATACACATTCAAAGGAATCAAAAACTCAGTCACAATCTCATTATAACTTTTCAAACTTTGGCAATTTTGTGGCAGATACACTTCAATCTATGCCTCTTAATTCTGCCTATAAAGCAATGGCCACAATATTACAGTGTTTAGGTGCTCATTGTATGAATACTGATGAAGTTTCAGGTATGTAAGATTGTTTTTTTTTAATATTGATAAAGAAGCACTTTGTATAAATTTCTCTGTATAAGAGTGTTTTGTAAATGTGTAACATAATACACTTTTTGGTACAATGTTATTAACAGCTTCAGTTAGTTTAGTGTTTCCCAACCGGTAGTACCACTAGTGATACGCAAAAGCATTCCAGGTCGTATGCGAGCGCCTTTCCGTAATTTGCAGATTTAGTTCCAATTTAAAAAATCGCAAGTGATCTAAAAATGTTTGTTACTTCATCCCCTAGGTTATTTTGTAATTTTGACAAAGCCAAACTTAAACGTTCAAGAAAAACATTAAAACATTAAACGTTTTTCTTGAGAGTTAAATTTGGCCCAAAAAAACGAACTTTATACGTTCATGAAAATGTTATGAGATACCAACAATAGCATGTGACATGTATTAATAATTTCCAATACTTTGAAAGATGATAATATTTTGGGCGCAAATCTTTTCTTTTCCGTGTAATTGTGTATCACACAAATTTACAGTCTTAGCATGTACGCTCTCTAACAACATAACCTTAAAGAAATGGAAGCGATGGTGTTCAATGAAGTATTATTGTATTACCCATGCCCGGTACAGGATCGTTAATATAACTTAAAAACTACCACAAAAACTCCTGAATATTTGGTTTCGGCCAGAACCGAACTTAGGACGATTCTGTACATCACCAGTGTAGAATGTCAGATTAAGGGAATTTTTAATATTCTAATGCGTTTTTTTTGTTTAAGGAAACACAACATCCGCTGAGGTTAACACGGATGGTGCAAAAGAAGAACATGCAGCCACCAGACTCAATCAGCAACATTATGAAGGTACAAACAACATAAACACATATTTTCGTGACTAGTGTATAAAGATACTGATATATAAAGTTACAAAAATACTGTGCAACCCACAATAGCTTCAACATCCACCTAAGACAACACAGAAATCATGTATTTTCTTTTAAATGGTAAGGTAGGACTGCTTGCAGCAAAGTCTTAAGTTTGGCGATTTAAAAAAATAAGCATGTTTAGTATAAAATAAGCTCTTTCTTATTTTTGTAAGACTTACTCACAAAACTAAACAAGTGTTTTTGATGATGGTAAATAAATGTGGTCGTCTGGCAATTTGTTTATATTAATGTAACTTGCCTAGGATCTTAAGTTCACAGTTCACTGAGATCTAGATAATTGTCATTTCTTAATTAGACTTTAAAGCTACTTTTGCAAAGCTTGGTTGTAACATAGATAACATTAATTTATAGGGCTCAGAAAATAATTTGCTTTGCCAAAAAAATTCGGATGCTGTATATGTTTTTTCTTTATATTTTTTGATTTTGTAATGTTTAGATTATTTGAATAATGGTGAAAGCATTCAACGTCCTTGGAATGACCTAGAATAATAGTTATGCAAGCGTTTCTTTTCTTATCATAATCAATATAATAATTGTTGTTTAGTGTTAGTTTGCCTCTAAATATTTGTTTGTTGTATACTTTTGCCTCTAAATATTTGCTTCTCAAATGTAGACACTGCTTTGAACACTGGTAAACCTGAAAGTTACCATAATTTTGTCAGCAATGCTACAGAAAACTTCATGCCAGCAAATCAATCTTCAGTTAATGCTAATGTTTTACCACCACAAACAGGTATTTCACATTGCTACAGTTCTGTATGTACAGAAAGGACATTTTGTATCATAAGCCAAATTGAACAACGTTAAACCTTACAGTTGGTTAACATTGAAAATCATGCCAGCATAAACAAGACATGCAAACCGGCTCATTTCGATCTGTGCTTGTTTTTTTTTGTTTTTGTGTTCACACACACAGATAATATTCCAAACAAGGAAATTAGCTTTTAGGTTTGTCTGCAAATACAGCTATGTAATTTTTCTAAAGTGTAAGATTCATCTCGATGTTAAATTTGAGTTTTTTTTTTATGTTTAATGCAGGTTTTACTTCAGTGGGCGGAAATTTAAATCTCTTGACTGGAAACGATGCCTTTACTGCAAACAACTCAACACAGCAACCACAACTTATGCAATTTCTTCCATCAACAACAGGTATTTCAAAAAAATCTTGGAAATTTGGCTAGGTGGTAGAAGAAGAAATGAACAATTAAGGCCCAATTTTTGCCTTTTTTGCCATTCTAAGTTTTCGATATGCGAAGCCACTGTCGACACGCGTGGCGTGAAACAATGTTGAGTTACCGATATTCAGTAACATGAACAGACCAATGCCATTGTCTTTAAAGACCATAAATTGAATTACTTTAATAACTCAATTATCGGTCATGCCAATCTTGCAGCATTCACATCGATCTTACTAGATTTGTTTTTTCAATGATTGGCATATAGATGCTGGTGGCAAAGTGGTTCAAAAAAATTGGTGCCAGTAGAAGTCATTTAATTGCAAACTGCAAATGATTATTTCGGGAGAAATTTGTATTTTGAGTCACTATTAAACATCAGTATGTAACTGAATGGTTATATAGTGTTGAAAACTTAATGCGGTCATCGTTTGCTATGCTGGGATCCTCATCCAAATTAATTTTGTCTCTTTAGATGGCTAAGTAAGTGCAACCGCAAATAAATTTTTGAACAAAATCCATGCAAACATCAGCCAACACTTGCTTTAACGTTCAGCGAATAAGCGCGTTATGTTTAAAACTAACCATTTACCAAACACGTGGCATGGTTGCCAAACATGTTGCTTTGTTTCGAAACAAAGACCGTTTTTTTGTTCAATTGGACCTATTTAAAGAGACATCTCAGCCTACAACATGCAGGTTATTCGTTTGTTTTGTCGCTATTTCAATGTATTTTATGTATTTTTGTATTTTAAACTTATGTAAGTACAAGAATCCTATAATGGAAATAAGCCTGGTCGTTCTCATACGTTAGTTACCAGACGACATTTTGCTATTCAACACGCACAACAATAAAGAAAATAATCTGCATTATTCAAAGCCTTAACTTTCAAGTTCCTTATCGCCAATTTAAACCACATGCTAGATATGTATATTTTTTGCGAGCCTCGTCAGAGCACTTAATCTACAAGTTAATTTTTTGGTAAAGCTTAAATTATGTCATTGTACACATATTGGAAGTGTTATAAATTTCTGTTTTGTGTAGATTCTACTTTCTGTAATGGTGGAAGTTCCTATAATACTGTCACCAGTGTCCCACCCAGAAATGGTTCTTTGATTACCGCTAACCCAACACAACAACATCGGAATACGGTGCAAACTTTACAAACAGGTATTAACTTGAAATTAATAAGCTTTAAGCCAAAAGTCACACAGAAATGCAAGGAAGAAATTTTCTCCAAAATGGTAAAATATGCAGTGAATTCATTGCAACTTTGTGACATGAAAAAATCTTTATGTTAATTCATGTGTGCAACACCTTTTTCTCATGTCTTTTTTTCGTGTCATGCAATGAGGCCATCAGTCCATCCTAGCAAATTTGTTAATATCAAAAACTACGCGAAGAGTATTGACATAGAAAGATGTTTTTAGTCCCTGTTCACCATCTTTTTTTATTTTGATATGATGTAACATTTATTATGTTTCCGAATACAGAATTCAGTGCAAACCATGTTGAAATTGCCAATAACCCAACAAGCTTTGGTGAATACAAAACAAGCGGTGATATTTCTACGAGGCAGTCAGATGCTGCAATAGTATTGATGCAACTTTCAGGTACGTTTTCTTGTAAATTAGTAAATGTGACAAAATTTAACGTTGTTTTTTTTTTTTTTGCACATGAATCTTTATGTGACCCTACCTAGGCCTAATTCTTTTCATTTTTTTTGAAAATCTGTAAAGTCTTGTACCGTATTTACTTGATTGTAAGCCACAGCTTGTAAAGTTTTTGAACCTACTGTTTCTGCGGTGTTCAATCGAGGGCAGCTTATATTCGTGGGTGGCTGTGGCTCTCAGTTTCAATGAAATTCATGTTTAACTTGCTCTGCCTTACCAGTACGTTTTATCAAACACAGTTATCAGCGTACCTGACAATTTCAATGGACAGATTTGTTGACAATTATTGTTATAGGGCACCTAAGGTTCCCTATGACATTTACATGTGGCTTAAATTCGAAGGCGGCTTATATTAACTTTTGAACACCGTCACAATTGAATAAATAAGGTTGTACATTCTCAAGTTTATTTGCACTATTTTTTTCACAAAATCACCAACTTGCTTAACACTAACATGACAAAAGTATGAAAATATATTTTTGTAAAACCTATTCAAGGTATTGAAGAGCCTGCAACTACTCCTTATAGCCCAAGGTTCACTGAACTATTAAATAGTCAACGAGTATATACTGGGAATATTATCCAGGGAGCAATACAACAAACAGGTAATTTCATTGTTTATTACAAGCCCATTGATTTACATAACACATATGCAAAGTTATATTTTTTCAAATTACAAAACATCACCAAAGGTGTAGCTTAGATTTAGTTTTGTTTAATCACTTTCAAGGCACTGAACAGCATCCAATCACCTCTTATGATGTAACCCATGATCCTTTTTCAAGTGATGAACAGATGAATGCAGGAAAACTTGTGCAGGAACAGCAGCAAACAGGTAATAAACACAATTTGAAAAAAACTGTATCTGTTGTTGGTAACCCCTAGGAACAGACTGCTAGCACCCCCTTTTTGACAACTACTAGTATTGAAACATGAATAAACTTTTATGTAAGAGGAATGTAGGAATACCATTTAACAGAAATGCAAGCAATGCGAATGCTTCAAAGAGAGCTGTTGATTATACAGTAAATACAACATTTCATAATTAAATACCACTGTATCGGGAAAGTTCGGGAAAAATGAACATTTTGTACTTTCAAATATCACATATATCGTGACAAAAACATACATGGTTTTACAGCACATTTGTTGTTTTATGACATCACAAATAACGGCATTGACGTGTATATTCTGTGATTTTTTACTAAACCTAATCAAAATTCCTTTTCTGATAAATTGTAAAACATTAAAAGTACGAAATCTTGAATTTCTTTTTCCATTATGTCCCCTTTTTAAAAAAATACACGTTTACCACTCTTTAGCGCCACCAAAAAAAATTCCTCCGAAACACTGACACTTTGAATAGACCGCCAGGGTATGTGATGGCGGGAGGTTGGATTTATTTATGTTTAAATTAAATAAATTGTTTTTATTTCAGATGGAAACATCGATCCAACTTTTTTGATCCAAACTTACGTGAATTTGTTGGAAAAACATAAATATTCTGAAGCAAATGAAACAAGAAACCAACTTTCAAGGTCACTTGAAGGTCTTGGGGAAACTGCGGAAGATTTGGAAAAAACTGGAGGTAAAAAGAGAGAAGAGGGAAAATATTTGGAATCGATTTTATTTCGCGATGTTGCGTCTAAACTTTATGTCAAACGTGATGGAGATGAAGCGGTGGAAAGTGTGAAGGATTGTGTTGGGGGTTTGTATCTGACATGCGAAGATTTGATGAAAACATCGGATTCGAATCAAGAACTTGAATACAAACGAATAATTCGAGATCATGTGATCCCACTCATGGAAACGATGAGACTCAAAATACAAAATATTGAAAACGTGGAAGAAGGTATTAAATGCGAGAATCAAGTGTGGTGTTTGCACTGGATTGGGTCGAGTCAACGTTTAATCGGAGAATATTTGTCGAGGGAATCAACAATTAAACTTGGACTTGAAATGATGAGGAAACAGTTTGGTGAAAACTCAGCAAAGCATCGAGTTTTCGGACATTTGTTACACAACCTTGGTTTTGTTTGCGAGAAAACAAATCGACTGAATGAAAGCGTGGATTTGTTCAAAAAAGCAATCCAAGCTTACAGAATGGCAACAGACATAACTGAAGAGAGAAGGGAGGAGTTCATTGAAAAAAGTAAAAACAATTTGAGTGAAATTTAATCAAAACTTGCACAAAGAAAATAATTGTGACATCACAAACACAAAATGTGTTTTGTTAAATATGTTTGAATTACATTGTTTAGGTAATTTGTATCAAAATGGAAGGTAGCTACCATGCACTTAATGAATTTTGTGATTATTATTTTCATGTCGTTAGTGATGTGTAGCTGATAATAAAGAGTAAGTAAATTATGTTGACTTCAAGACTAAACTTTGGTAAAGTCAATGCAAGGTTTTAGGTAAAAATGCAGAATATTATATTTCAGCTTAAAAGAGAAACCAACTTTAGCCAAAGAAAATTAGTGTCCTGGTAAGAGTTTGCTTTTATCTTTAATGAAAGTGCGTAACAGCAGAAAAAAAAACTATTCAAGTATGGAAAACTTACCAATATATTGGGTAATTCTGTTTGATAAATACGTCATTCGAATGTGCCATAGTTTTTAAGTAGCTTATTTCACATTACTAGCTTTTAGCACATGCATTTGGTGCACCCAATGATAGGTATTATAAAAAAAAAACTTTAAACAGTGCTAAAAACTGTGCAAAGTAATACAATGGCTAACCTCCTGCAAAGGACCAAATGTGGCACATTATGTCTTTGTATCTGGCCTGCTAGGAGTTTGTACAAATGAGACACTTTACAAACAAGGTTTATACTGCAGTTTGATGTAATTTTTGTACATGTCACTTACCTAGGCCACATTTTAAAGCATTGTTGTAAATAGGTTATAGTTTACCTCTAATTGTCCGCTTTATAATGGTTACAAAAGCTGCATGTCAAATTTTTGATTATTTCCCGTCTGGTAATAGAAAAGTGTGCCCAACCCTTTCAGGACAGAATAACCTTACCAACCATTCCACATGTGCAAGGTAAAAAACTTTTCTGTACGCTATGCAACCAATAGTTCAAATTACAACTGGTTACTATAGTCGATTCCGCTATGAATGCATGTTGATTAAAAGAATGCATTTCCATCATGGGTACTGCATATATCAACCCAACTTTTTGGAATGGGAATCTGTTGAAGCTTTTTGTAATAAATCTACTGATATCAATCAGAGGCCTTTTGCTTCTGACTAATTAATACAAATCTTGGTTGTGTTGGTTAAACAAATACCTGACAAAGGTTTGAGGACATGGTCATCTATATTCTAGTAAGTTCCAGTGTTTACGTTCTAACAAGCCAATTTTCTCATTTTGGGATTTTGACATCCAGCACCATATTTGCAGTTTGCACCAGAAGGTCCTGAAACCTTTCAAAAAACTTAATACACATCTGAGACTTTTTTGGTGAATATATTGTGGATTGAATCAGTACGATAAATCGAGCATACATTTGAGATGACAGCAGTGCAGAGTTAGTGAGATTTGCTGGGGTGAGAGTAAGGAGAAATTTTCATGTTTCTATTTCTACTACTGGTCCTTGCTACAATTCCTTAATTGAAGTCAATTTATTTTACAAAGGTATAATTTGCACAACAATAAATGGCCAAAACGCAGCACAGTAAAACTTGATTTGCAGTGACAATTCTGGTGTGACAAGTTTGTCTTTTTGTAAAACAGTTGCACGTTCTTGTTTTACAAGTTACAACTGCAAACGTCACTAAACCACAATGGCTCATGACGTCACTGTTTATGTTACGGATGAGTAATTTTCTGTGCAGGGACCCGGGTTTGCAGAGAGAAAACACGCCGTGTATCTGACTCCTATGACTTTGAAAAAAAAACACCCGCGCGGGCTACCTTTACGAACTTTTAATTAGCGCAAAAACAAACGACAACACATACCTTAGATAACTACGCGTAAGCACTCAATGCAGCCTTCACCCCACGGTTTTTCTTACAGTGCGCGTAACTTGGGCCTCTTCGCTCAGTGAGTTCTCTATATTCCTTCTTCGTTTTTTTCGCTTAGTTTCTTTGTGGCTTACGGCCATCGATATATATACGGTTATTGAGATTACATTAAATAATGAATTCGACAGGATTAATAAAAATGTCGATGTGAAATCAAAACGCTCGCGAAAAAAAGTTAGACAGCGCGCGAAACCCATTGTGTCATCTTTGTTCATTCTGCGACGGGATTTTGGCCGAAAACATGACGGAAAGGGCTTTTGTTTATTATCTATGACACCAAGTCTTAGTGTTGATCGAAAGCATCCTGTCGTAATCACCGTAGACGAAGTTATGCCTCTTTGTAACGAAAATTCAAACTAAATCTGCAAGATGAAGTGTTGGCTTTTCAGAAACATGCCAGGCACAGAATTATTGCAGTTTTTCGCTGCTACGTTTTTTTAACCCTGAGAAAAATCACCGAAGAACCGCGGTCTATAGCCTACTGAGCTATCAAACATACATTGCGTTTTGTTCTCCAGTGAAAATTTTGTGTCCATTTCGTACAATACCATTTTTCACCTTCTCCTCCACCTTCGAAAAAAGCAACTTCAATTATCCTTTGCAAGGATATGCATTGCAACCGCAGTTTCTATGAACGTAAAGTCCATCTTCGCGGCGCGATTTGTTGCAGTTTCCTGTTTAAAAAACCCTCGCCTTCCAGCAAGAGGCACCAGTATACCGCTGTGTGAAAACCTGCAAAATGCCAAACTTGCCAACTCTATTGTTATTAACCAAAGTCCATAAATTGAACTACTGCTGTATATTCTTCTACACAATAATTGTGAATTTATGGAGCCTAACATATCCGTTATACAAATCCTGCTTCTTCAACACTGATCTTCTCAGTTTAAATTTTTTGAAGGTTTAGCACCAATATGCTTAAACTGACCATTGTTTCCAAACATGGAGCATTGTTAACGAACACATGGTATTGTTACCGAACATTGCCCTGTTACGAAACTAATACCATTTTTCATGCAATCTGAAAGGATATGGCAGGCTACTTTTTTTATCTGTTTTTAATTTAACATGTATTCTAAACTTGTGTAGGACTATTATGAAGAAATATACTATGTTTAAGTACAAGAAACGTGTAATAAATATTAGTATTATTATTTATCTACTTTTATCAAACGTTTTTGTAGCGCAAAAGAACTTGCGATCGCTTGTTGGCGTTTCCTTTCCAAGTTTCACGCTTTCGTTGTGTCACGTATTCATTTACGCCACGTTCTTTTTCACCTTTTGTTGTTTCACCTTCCACCTGCTTAGTTAAATGTTTTGTGTCAATTTATATTTTTTTCACGAATTGTCTCGAACGCACCAGTCACCGCACGTTGATTTTATATCGCAGCGCTCGCTTCCTCTCACGTGACACGGTTGGGCCAATGACTGGCGAGATAAAAGATAAAACCGGACTAACACGAGACGCTAAGAGAAACCGAGAGACGTTTTTGCAGGTTGTGATTCGTCTGTGGTATTTTTAAAGTTTTTATGAACAAGATATGATCTAAACGGTTGTGCTGGAACAGACTTGTGGTTAGCCGTGAATGCAGCGTCCTGAGAACCAAGGAAAGCGTTTATTTAAGAAGCTTAACATTTTGGTTGAAAAATATGTCAGGCCTTTCGCATGCGTTAGTCATCAAACTTCGAGATTTTTTCTTTTCCATAGAACTGAAATGGAAGAGGCAGATATTTCGTGTACATCAACAACTACAAACTCCTCATCGCCTTGCAAGAAACGAAAACTGTCACCCTCAGTGTCTTAGGTAACAACATTTTGCTTTAATTTCATGTATGTATGTTATTAATCAACTCAATTTGCCCTTTGTCAGGAAAGCATTGTCCACAACAATACACATTCAAAGGTATTAAAAACTCAGTCACAATCTCAAAATTTTTTAAACTTTGGCAATTTTGTGGAAGATACACTTGAATCTATGCCCGTTAGTTCTTCTTATAAAGCAATGGCCGCAATAATTACAGTGTTTAGGGGCTCAATGTATGAATACTGATGAAGTTTAAGGTACGTAAGATTGTTTTTTTAAATTTTGATAAAGAAGCACTTTGTATCAAATACCTCTGTATAAGAGTGTTTTGTAAGTGTGTAACATAAACACTTTGTGCCAAATTGTTATTGACAGCTTCAGTTATAGTTTATAGCAGTGTTTCCCAACCGGTGGCACGCGGCGGCATTCCAGGTGGTGCGAAATTATTGAAAGCATTCAACATTCTTGGAATAATGACAATGGTCATGTTTTGCATATCACTACAGCACAGCAATGTGCACAAACCACAGAAGCAACAAACAGGTATCTTAAAAGTTGAAAATAGTATTGTGAAGTTGGGACACTGTTAAATCATGTAAGTTTTGTTGACCTCCGGACGTTCATGTTGGGAGGTGGATTTCAAAAGTTACCGATAAACTGTAGATAAAATCTGCCATGCATATGGGAACAACAGTGTTTTGTATCGGTCTGATATCGAGCCTCCTACTGGGCTGTGATTGCCCTGTAAGGAACTACGCAGTGTGGCGACCCTGTGTTGCGAAAGCATGAAAAACTTCTTCGTCGTGACAGATAAGCCCAGATGTCAAGCCTGTAAAAGCACTGCATGAATCTTTGCACGTGGAAGCTTACACAGATTTCGCTTCGTAAGCATTTAGACAGGCGCACGCACTCTGTTGGTCACTGCAACATGAACTATTTGCATTTAAATCACAGATACTGCTTGATCAACATGGTTCCTGGCGCAGCACTACCATAAAAAATGTACGAATTGAAACAGTATGGGTCAACCAATTAATAAGAATTGTTCTTTTGGCACTTAAGTTACGAGAGATTTTCATTGCCATCAACGTTTCGTTCACCATCCGGTGAGACTTCCTCAGGGTTATGTCACAACAATAATGAATCAAACGTACAATAAAGTTTTAATGTCGAGATGTTGTTTTTCATGATATGTTGGAAGACGGTGAACTACGACACTTGCATGTTGATATATACGGTGAATGGAGGATGCTAGTTTTCAAAATACCGTTGTGCGCTGCATTGCTGACTATTATAGTTTAAACAGTATTTACAACAAACATGTCCGAAAACGCTGGTTCGGCGTACCAGCTCCATTTCAATGCAGCAGCGACATCATGCGGAAAATGATCCAATATGCACGGTATAGTAATGAAAGACGAAATGTAAGGAATTTTAAGGAAAACAGTTACAATGGGTTCGTAGATAAAGTTACTTCAAGCCACTTTTATCGTAAAAAAAATCAATTCAACATCGGCGCGAAGTTGAAGTGCTTCAAAAATATTACCGGATTCGAATAAAAAAGGTACAGAGAACTTACGTAAAATAAATTTACATCGAAGAGCACAGCTTCTTGGTTAACGTTACAGTTTTACAATGGTGATTACGAGTAAAAAGCTGAAGAACTGTTGACGAAGTTTGCATATGGATTTTGTTGGTTTAGTGGAGGAACTGTTGCCATGTTAGCCATCATCGTCAGTGTCCATATCAGATTCTGGGTTTGCAATGGGATTCCCAGCGTATGTTGTAAGTTCGACGAAGGCGCGCAACTCCTTGTATCTGAAGACCAGACTTCCACGTTCGTCTCTGATGTCCACAACCAGATAGATTTCTTGACCGCGAGCAACGTAGTTTGTGCATACAGGCATATTAAAGCTTTGTTGTTACGCAGCGGTTTAAGAGCCTGGAAAAAGTTTTGCTTGTTGAATCTGAAAGAAATCACTCAAAGCTGGCTATTAAAAGGTAAAAAGTTTCGTGCTCAGTGATTTTGAAAATTCCGTGACTTGGCATAACTTATGGGAATAATTCTGCATTATTCGACCTCCAGGAAAAGAATAAACAAACAATAGAAACAAGCCCTCGTAAACCACGTGACTTAAATAGCCAACCCCCTTACAATATTCTTGTATCCTAAACCGGTCGTAGAATTAGTGGCCAAAGCGAAACGTCCGACTGGCAATAATTGCCTTCAAATACCACAAACCTATTTCATTCTCTCATATTTGCGTCATTAATTTCGTACTCTTTAACACATGCGCAGGAGGTGTTAAAATCATCCAACAACGAAGAGCAAAGAGCTAGTTTGATTATGACGTCATTAAGGGCACTATTCAACTCCAACAGTTCGCTTCGAAACGACTTCCTACAACATACAATAAAACTGAAAAATCTGCTGCCTTCTTGTGGAGAACTTTATGTCAACGAATTCACAATAAATAAATTTTACAATTAGCGATTCCTAAAGTTGCTTTGTTTCGTCTGCTCAAACATAACGCGTTCTTAAACTGCTACAGTTCTGTGGTAGCATATCCTTAACCGGCACCCACTATATACTAAGCGACTCAGCCCGGATTCCCTTTTTCAGTTTGTATCGAATACGCGATGCGGCGAAATCCGCCAGCCAGCAAGTTTGCGTCAAGCGTCGAAAGACACATTACTGAAACGTTTTTGGGTTCTGGTCCAACATGCAGGGCTCAATTACAATTCTATACCACAATCTAACTATGAATTCAAAACATGTGCTGAATGCAACTCCGTATCTAATTCGCTGCTGTAATCCACATTCAAACAATCTACCAGTAGTGGCGCAGTTACAAATCGCAAAGCATTTCAACAAGTGTTTCCCTATTGTTATTTTGTCAACTTGCTAATGCGTTACAACCCGACGACCGCAACAATGAAATGTCTGCTATTTGATGCAGAACGTTACAACACCTCGCTTGTATATTAACAATAAATATCCTGGTGATAACAACTTAATTTAAGTTATTTCATCTACACTCACAACACGCCGTTGGATAGTTTTGGTTCGCATCGAAAGCAGGCAGGTATATATGCACCGCCACAGCGCAGGTCGGCATTCTTTTTGCGGTTTTCGCCAAACACAAGACACAGAGCGCTAAGCGTCAAGAGCGCGACTTCGTGTCGCAAATATCAGTTTCGCATGAACCTCACGACAAAGAGGCCAAACTTTCATCTCCTATTTTTTTGAATTTATTGATGAGGGTACTGGGAAGGAATTTGCGGCATTATGTATAAATATATGCAAAGTGTGTTTTTATTTTAGGTTCAGATCACGGTTTACCACAGGACGTGCCGACAGACCTTACAATGCCGAAACCCATGGTAAGTAAACACTTTCCGCTTTTTGTTCGGTGCGCTTCATTTCGTAAATGTCAGCGGCAGGAGCGAGTCGATACAAACGTATGCGAGGCTGTAATCCAAACGCATGGCGTTTGACGCGTTGTTTCATGGTTTGTGTAATTTAGCGACCAACCAAGTCTACCGACGTTGAGTAAACACATTGATCACGTGACGTACTGGGGTGGAATACATCACACGGGTCGTCGGTTATGTGCTCTTCCGTTATTTTTTATTATTTTTAGATGTTTTGAGGTCTCGTGTTTGCAAGATTCTTTTCACTAAAGTTTGTAATGTTCTGCTTGTTTGTAGATGGGTTTTACCCGCTCAGTGTATTTGGCCACTCATAACTGGAAGTTCAATTTGTCAAAAGTGAATGGAAAAACTTTCCAGGTCAAGTCCTTATTCAAGTGTTTCCAAAATTTCATGAGTAGTATAAAATAACTTTAGACAGGTGTAGATTGCTGCAACTTCTTTTCCAAGACGTTTGCTTTTCACCGTAAATCAGTGATTCCCAACCTTTTTGTGGTTGCGTGCCACATGGAGGTAAACAACTTCGACGACGCGTATCACCTAATTGAGAAAGTAACCTAGGGGATGACGTAACAAACATTAAGTGATCCCTTACGGTTTTTTTAAATTCAAACTATATCCGCTAAATACGGAAAGGTTGTCGCGTACCACCTGGAATGCCGTCGCATACCACTAGCAGTGCGCGTACCACCGGTTGGGAAACACTGCCATAAATCAAACCATTCCAAACCATATTCCTTGAGCTAATGCATTGCCGACTGTTACATCTCCAGACTATCACTGCACCTTCATGACTGCGACGCAACAATGGTCACTGTGCGTAATAATCCATTTGTAAAATCATTGTTGTGGTTGTTGCTAAGTTCTGTTCATTTTCGTTCGCAACGTGAGAGTATGAGGTGCTCATTGTGACTGAATGAAGTTGTTGTATTTACACCTTAATGCAAAAAGGCATTTGATAAATTGTGAAAATAAAAAACTAATTCACAAAAGTAAACAACATTGTGGTTGTTAGAATACAACATTGTGGTTGTTGTGACCTTGATATACCGTGGTTAGGAATTGTTGAATAGGGCGGGGCGGTACGTTTTGACGAAATATATCCGTTACTAGCCTTAGGCCGGGTCCACACTCACGCTTTACGCCGGCGGATTCTTTGTTTATTTCATTATACGCCAGCGTGCGGGCGTACGCTCGGGACATTAAAACAAACAAAGAATCCGCCGGCGCAAAGCGTGAGTGTGGACCCGGCCTAAGCCCTTGTAGGCCTGGCGTATAAGAGTCTACACTTACGTATATAACTTAATGTGACATATATGGGTAATTGTAAAAGGCCACGAAAATAATGCTATCTGTAACGTTTGTGGGTACATAGATTTGGGCGATTCTGTTGTTTTGTGCCACGAATTTTTCGCAAGACTTGTACAATCCAGCAGCAAGAAGTAAACTCCAATGCCGCAAGTTTAATTGCCGAGTAACACTTGACGTTCGACGCGACGTACCATTGGGTAATAGCAGGAAGAAATACAAAAAGACACGACCTTAGGTTCAGCCTCTTTTGGTGTAGGCGGGGCGTGACGAAGCAGCGGGCGAAGAACGCTGTCTGACCTGACATCATTTATAGGTGTTTGTATTTGACTGCACGCAGTGCTGATGCCATTTTCCTTTCTTTGCAACACAAAACAATATTGTTACGTAAGTCATTGATAAAAAAGAATCACATTGATCGGCAAAATTTTGTTGACAGCAATATGTTGTCGGAATAAAAATATGGTGTTGACTCTAATCGTTTTTATTTTGCATGAAACTTTAATAAGTACAGTCTGCAAAAAATGTTTCGGCATAAAAAATGTTGGTCTTTTATACAAAATTTGAAAACCACCGGTAAGGAATGTATTCTCCACGTCCAGTGAACAATTGCCACGGGATCACGTGTAAAATAGTTTCCCAGGAAAGGCCCTGCGACGTCATTCCCGTTGGTTGGTTTGTGTGGCGTCAGAAGTCAACCTTGTGTAGAAGAAAACATGTCGCCAGACGTTCGATTGCGAAATAAGGCAACAAATAAGGTACAACAATAAAACACTGGAAGGTTACAACAACAAAAATGGCGAAAATATTCCGGACTTTTCCATAATATACATTTAACTGTTCTCAATTAATATGTGACAAATATCTAATGGTGATCATGCCAATCAAGCAAAGACTTCCTCTTTTTCGCGACATTCTTGTGTTTACCGTTTAGCTGTTTTACCTAAGGTTTTCTGTTAGCCTAACACAAACATTTGTCTGACGTCAACCAAAGCTCGTGACTCGTGAGGTTTTACCATAGTATACTAAACATACTATGGTTTTACGATGGAAAGTTTCAGTTCCTCTGTGAGATGAAACATGTAAAGTGTGTTCAATCTGCATAAATATCATTGAGGATTGATACAATTGCTAGCAGCGTGAATTTGTGGTTTGAGTGGATTGCTTAATTTATAGTTTACAGTATTTCAAATAACAAAATTTTTGTTTAGACCTCAAAGTTGTTTATAATGGAGCTTGCTAAGGTGTTGATACCAATGGTTCACCGTGAGCCATGTCTGTATGATTCTAAACACAAAGATTACAAAGATAAGGAATTCAAAGAAAATGTATGGCTACGAATTAGTCAAAAAACGCACCAATCAGGTTAATTCTTTTGTTACATTGGCTACTGCTTTTGTGTTCCCAACAATTATGCAAGATGTTAATTTTTTAAAAAATATTCAGTGGATGACTGCAAGGAAAGGTGGAAAAGTCTGCGTGATCGATTTTCAAAAGTAAAAAAAACTATGGATAGAAATAAAAAAAGTGCTAAAGGTAAAACAAGAGTTTGGAAGTACTACAAGGATCTACAGTTCTTACAGGGTCATTTACGGCTACCGATGTAAGCTATTTATAAATTCTATTATGTTTTGTGAGTGTATAAAATTATGTCTGTTTACAGTATTGTTGACAACCTTGATTCAGACACAACTGAATTTCCTGAAAAAGGTATGTTATATTATGTTTTAGGTTTACAGGTTTTGCAGCCTATAGCTGTATCAGCCACTTTTTCCTGAAAACTCCGAGCGAGATTTAAAAAATCAGTCACCAGACTTCGATATTTTTGCTGTTCGACGCACACGATAATTTTTTTCCCCATGTTCAATCGCAATTACAAAGCAACACCCTGTGTATAATGTTGAAGATAATTTAATTACTTTTGAAATGTTTTGTAGAATCTCATGGAAATGAAATGGAAGAGGCAGATATTTCATGTACATCAACAACTACAAACTCCTCATCGCTTTGCAAGAAACGAAAACTGTCAACCTCAGAGTCGCAGGTAACAAAATTTTGCTTTATTTCATGTATGTATATTATTATTCAACTATTTGCCCTTTTACCAGGAAAACTTTGATTACAACAATACACATTCAAAGGAATCAAAAACTTATAACTTTTCAAACTTTGGCAATTTTGTGGCAGATACACTTCAATCTATGCCCCTTAATTCTGCCTACAAAGCAATGGCCACAATATTACAGTGTTTAGGTGCTCATTGTATGAATACTGAGGAAGTTTCAGGTATGTAAGATTGTTTTTTTTTAATATTGATAAAAAAGCACTTTGTATTAAATATCTCTGTATAAGAGTGTTTTGTAAGTGTGTAACATAATACACTTTTTGGTACAATGTTATTAACAGCTTCAGTTAGTTTAGTGTTTCCCAACCGGTAGTACCACTAGTGGTACGCAAAAGCATTCCAGGTCGTATGTGAGCGCCTTTCCGTAATTTGTGGATATAGTTCAAATTTAAAAAATCGCAAGTGATCTAAAAATGTTTGTTACTTCATCCCCTAGGTTACTTTGTAATTTTGTTTTACCTCCAAGTGGTACGCAACCACAAAAATGTTGGAAACCACTGGTTTATAGTGTAGAGTAGTGATGTAATGAAGCTTCGGTTTGCCAAATTTATTCGGCCGAATCTGCGATTTTGATGAAGATTCAGTTTTGGCTGAATAATTTGTTCTGATTCGGACAAAACCAAACTTATATGCTCATGAAAACGTTATGAGATACCAACAATAGCATGTGAACTGTATTAATAATTTCCAATACTTTGAAAGATGATAATATTTTGGGCGCAAATCTTATCTTTTCTGCGTAATTGTGCATCACACAAATTTATGAACTGGTCGAAAACTAACGCAGAATCAACAACTCATTTGTATTGTTCAGTGACATGACAATAAAACTGTTACAGCGGCGGATTGCTATTGTGTTCTTAGCATGTACGCTCGCTAACAACATAACCTTTAAGAAATGGGAGTCTATAGTGTTCAATGAAGTATTATTGTATTACCCATGCCCGGTACAGGATCGTTAATACAACTTGAAAACTACAGCAAAAACTGAATATTTGGTTTCGACCAGAACCAAATTTGGACAATTCCATGCATCACTAGTGTAGAATGTCAGATTATGGAAATTTTTAAAATTGTGATGTGTTTATTTTATTTAAGGAAACACAACATCAGCTGAGGTTAACACGGATGGTGCAAAAGAAGAACATGCAGCCACCAGACACAGTCAGCAACATTATGAAGGTACAAACAACATAAACACATATTTTCGTGACCAGTGTATGATCATACTGATATCAAGTTGCAAAAATGCTGTGCAACCCACAATAGCTTCAACATCCACCTAAGACAACACAGAAATCATGTATATATACTTTTATGTGGTAAGGTAGGATTGCTTGCGGCAAAGACTTCTGTTTGGGGATGTAAAAAATAAGCATGTTTAGTGTGAACTAAACAAGTGTTTTTGATGATGGCAAATAAATGTGGTCGCCTGGCAATTTGTTTGTATTAATGTAACTTGCCTAGGATCTTAAGTTCACACTTCACTGAGATCTAGAATTGTCATTTCTTATTTAGACTTTAAAGCTAATTTTACAAAGCTTAGTTTTAACATGTATATATGTAGATTATACATTGATTGATAGGGCCCAGAAAATAGTTTGCATTGCCCCAAAAAATGGACACTGTATAGGTTTTTCCCTTTATATTTTTTTGATCTTGTAATGTTTAGATTGCTTGAATAATGGCGAAAGCCTTCAACATCCTTTGAATGGGAATGATCATGTTTTGCATATCACTACAGCACAGCAACGTGCACAAACCATACCACAGAAGCAACAAACAGGTATTTTGAAAGCTGAAAATACTATTGTGAAGTTGGCACACTGTTAAATCGTGTAAGTCTGTCCATTTAGCTGGAAACTGTGGGTAGTAGTTCAGTGTGGATGGGGCCTGTCGATCAAAAAATGTTACTTTCTGCAACTCGATTATCATGGTTGCATTCTCTTTTTTTGCATTACAATACGAGTTTCATTAAAATAATAGTTATGCAAGTGTATTTCTTATCATAATCAATATAATAATTATTGTTTTGTGTTAGTTTGCCTCTAAATATTTGTTTGTTGTTTGTATACTTTTGCCTCTAATTATTTGCTTCTCAAATGTAGACACTGCTTTGAACACTGGTGAACCTGAAAGTTACCACAATCCTGCAGAAAACCTTATGCCAGCAAATCAATCTTCAGTTAATGCTAATGTTTTACCACCACAAACAGGTATTTCACATTGCTGCATTTCCGTATGTACAGATTTCCGTATGTCATAAGTCAAATTGAACAACGTTGAACCTTTTGGTTAACATTGAAAATCATGCCAGCATAAACAAGACATGCAAACCAGCTCATTTCGATCTGTGCTTGTTTTTTTTGTGTTCACACACACAGATAATATTCTGAAAAAGGAAATTAGCTTTTAGGTTTGTCTGCAAATACAGCTATGTAATTTTTAAGTAAGATCCATCTCGATTTTAAATTTGAGTTGTTTTTTATTGATGTTTTAATGCAGGTTTTACTTCAGTGGGCGGAAATTTAAATCTCTTGACTGGAAACGATGCCTTTACTGCAAACAACTTAACACAGCAACAACAACATATGCAATTTCTTCCATCAACAACAGGTATTTCAAAAAATCTTGGAAATTTGGCTAGGTGGAAGAAGAAGAAATGAACAATTAAGGCTCAATTTTTGCCTTTTTTGCCATTCTAAGTTTTCGACATGCAAAGCCACTGTTCGACATGGGCGGCGTGAAACAATGTTGTGTTACTGATATTCAGTGGCATGAACAGACCAACGCCATTGTCTTTAAAGACCATAAATTGAATTACTGGTCATGCCAATCTTGCAGCATTGACATCGATCTTACTAGTTTTCTTTTTTCAATGATTGGCATATAGATACTGGTGGCAAAGTGGTTCAAAAAATTGGTGCCAGTAGAAGTCATTTAATTGCAAGTTGCAAATAATTATTTTGGGAGAAATTTGTATTTTGAGTCACTATTAAACAACAGCATTTACCTGAATAGTTACGTAGTGTTGAAAACTTAATGGCATCATCGTTTGCTATGCTGGGATCCTCAGCCAAATTAATTTTGTCTCTTTAGATGGCTAAATAAATGCAACCGCATTAAATTTTGGACAAAATCCATGCAAACACCAGTCAACACTGGCTTTGACGTTCAGCGAATAAGCGCGTTATGTTTAAAACTAACCATTTACCAAACACCTGGCATGGTTGCCAAACATGTTGCATTGTTACGAAACAAGTACCGTTTTTCGTTCAAATGGACCTATTTAAAGAGACATATCAGCCAACAACATACAAGTTTTTCTTTTGTTTTGTCACTATTTCAACATGTATTCTAAACTTATTTAAGTACAAGACCCCTATGGTGGAAATAAGCCTGATAGTTCTCATACGTTAGTTACCAGATACGGCATTTTTACTATTCCACATGCACAACAATTTTTTTCTCAAGAAAAAAATTTTCTTTTTTCTCATTATACAAAGCCTTAACTTTCAAGTTCCTTATCACCAATTTTTACCACATGCTAAATGTGTGTAATTTTTGCGAGCCTCATCAGAGCACTTAATCTACAAATTAATTTTTGGCATAAGCTTAAATTATAAAAACTACTTCTATCCGCATGTCATTGTATAATATTTGAAGAGTTATAAATTTCTTTTTTGTGTAGATTCTACTTTCTGTAATGGTGGAAGTTCCTATGTTCCACCCGGAAATGGTTCTTTGATTACCGCTAACCCAACACAACAACATCGGAATACTGTGCAAACTTTACAAACAGGTATTAACTTGAAATTATTAAGCTTAAAGCCAAGAGTCACACAGAAATGCAAGGAAGAAATTTTCTCCAAAATGGTATAAAAATATGCAGGGAATTCATTGCAACTTTGTGACACCAAAAAATCTTTATGTTAATTCATTTGTGCAACACCTTTTTCTCATGTCTTTTTTTTCATGTCATGCAATGAGGCCATCAGTGCATCCTAGCAAATTTGTTAATATCAAAAACTACGCGAAGAGTATTGACATAGAAAGAAGTTTTTAGTCCCTGTTCACCATCTTTTTTTGTATTGATATGATGTAACATTTATTATGTTTCCAAATACAGAATTCAGTGCAAACCATGTTGAAATTGCCAATATCCCAACAAGCTTTGGTGAATACAAAACAAGCAGTGATATTTCTACGAGGCAGTCGGATGCTGCAATAGTGTTGATGCAACTTTCTGGTAAGTTTTCTTGCAAAAAACACTGATTAGTAAATGTGACAAAATTTAACGTTCTTTTGTTTCTTTGTTTTTTTTGCACATGACTCTTTATGTGACCCTACCTAGGCCTAAATCTTTCCATTTTTTTAAAAATCTGTAAAGTCTTGTACTGTATTTACTTAATTGTAAGCCACAGCTTGTAAAGTTTTTTAACCTACTGTTTCTGCGGCGTTTAATCGAGGGCAGCTTATATTCGAGGGTGGCTGTGGCTCTGAGTTTCAAAAATATCAAGTTTAACTTGCTCTGCCTTACCAGCACGTTTCATCAAACACAGTTATCAGCGTACCTGACAATTTCAATGGACAGATTTGTTGACAATTATTGTTATAGGGCACCTAAGGTTGCCGATGACATTTACATGTGGCTTAAATTCGAAGGCGACTTATATTAACTTTTTAATACTGTCACAATTGAATAAATAAGGTTGTACATTCTCAAGTTCATTAGGACTATTTTTTTCAAAAAGTCACCAACTTGCTTAACACCAACATGACAAAAGTATGAAAATATATTTTTGTAAACCCTGTTCAAGGTATTGAAGAGCCTGCAACTACTCCCTATAGCCCAAGGTTCACTGAACTATTAAATAGTCAACAAGTATATACTGGGAATAATATCCAGGGAGCAATACAACAAACAGGTAATTTCATTGTTTATTACAAGCCCATTGATATACATAACACAAATGCAAAGTTATATTTTTTAAAATTACAAAACGTCACCAAGGGTGTAGCTTAGATTTATTTTTGTGTAATCACTTTCAAGGCACTGAACATCATCCAATCACCTCTTATGATGAAGCCCATGATCGTTTTTCAAGTGATGAACAGATAAATGCAGGAAAAGTTGTGCAGGGACAGCAGCAAACAGGTAATAAAAACAATTTGAAAAAACTGTATCTGTTGTTGGTAATCCCTAGGAACAGACTGCTAGCACCCCCATTTTGAAAACTACTAGTATTGAAACATGAATAAGTTGTCATGTAAGAGAAATATAGGGATACCATTTAACAGAAATGCAAGCAATGTAAAATGCTTCGAAGAAAGCTGTTGATTATACAGTGGATACAACATTTTATAAACAAATACCACTATATTTAAATATATCTGTGTAAACCAATGAGCAAGTACCAAAATCTTTCCAAAAACTTTTGGGAAAAATGAACATTTAGGACTTTCAAATATCACATATATCGTAACAAAAACATACATGGTTTTACAGCACATTTGTTGTTTTATGACATCACAAATAACGGCATTGACGTGTATATTCTGTGATTTTTTACTAAACCAAATCAAAATCCCTTTCCGATAAATTGTAAAACATTAAAAGTACAAAATCTTAAATTTCTTTTTCCAATATGTTCCCCTTTTTAAAATAAATACACGTTTACCACTCTTTAGCGCCACTAAAAAAATTCCCCCGAAACACTGACACTTTGAATAGACCGCCAGGGTATGTGATGGCGGGAGGTTGGGTTTATTTATGTTTAAATTAAATAAATTGTTTTTATTTCAGATGGAAACATCGATCCAACTTATTTGATCCAAACTTACGTGAATTTGTTGGAAAAACATAAATATTTTGAAGCAAATGAAACAAGAAACCAACTTTCAAGGTTGCTTGAAGGTCGTGGGAAAACTGCGGAAGATTTGAAAACAACTGGACATGAAAAGAGATTAGAGGGAAAATATTTGGAATCGATTTTATTTTTCGATGTTGCGTCTGAACTTTATGTCAAATGTGATGGAGATGAAGCGGTGGAAGGTGTGGAGGATTGTGTTTGGAGTTTGAGTCTGACATGCGAAGGTTTGATGGAAACATCGGATTCGAATCAAAAACTTGAAAACAAACGAATAATTCGTGATCATGTGATCCCACTGATGGAATCGATGAGACCCAAAATACAAAATATTGAAAACGTGGAAGAAGATATTAAATGCGAGAATCAAATGTGGTGTTTGCACTGGATTGGGTTGAGTCAAGGTTTAATCAGAGATTATTCGTCGAGGGAATCAACAATTAAACTTGGACTTGAAATGATGAGGAAACAGTTTGGTGAAAACTCAGCAAAGTATGGAGTGTTCGGAGTTTTGTTAAGTGACCTTGGTGTTGTTTACAAGGAAACAAATCAACTGAATGAAAGCGTGGATTTTTATGAAGAAGCAATCCAAGCTTACAGAATGGCAACAGACATAAGTGAAGATATAAGGGAGGAATGGATTGAAGAAAGTCAAAACGATTTAAGTGTTGTTGAATCAAAACTTGCACAAAGGAAATAATTATGACATCACAAACACAAAATGTGTTTTGTTAAATATGTTTGAATTATGCATTGTTTACATAATTTGTATGAAAATGGAAGTTAGCTACCATGCACTTAATGAATTTTGTGATTATTATTTTCATGTCGCTAGTGATTTGTGGCTGATAATCAAGTAAATAAGTGATGTTGACTTTAAGACTAAGCTTTGGTAAAGTCAATGCAAGGTTTTTGGTAAAAATGCAGAATATGATATTTCAGCTTAAAAGAGAAACCAACTTTAGCCAAAGAAAATTAGTGTCCTGGTGAGAGTTTGCTTTTATCTTTAACGAAAGTGCGTAACATCATAAAAAAAAACTATTCAAGTATGAAAAACTTACCAATATATTGGGTAATTCTGTTTGATATAAACGTCATTCGAATGTGCCATAGTTTTTAAGTAGCTTATTTCACATTACTAGCTTTTAGCACATGCATTTGGTGCACCCAACAATAGGTATTATAAAAAAACTTTAAACAGTGCTAAAAACTTTGCAAAGTAATAAAATGGCCAACATCATGCTAAAGGCTGCAGACTATATTACTGATTTAGCATACAGTGGATTCAATAAGTAGTACAAACAGAAAACACACAAAGGTGCCATGTTAGTGCCACGTGGGACAAATTTGGTGCCACGTGGCCCGTGCCACTTTTTGGTTACAACCCCTGTTGCCAGGGTTGCCAGATTGGCGCTTTCGGCGCCAAATTCCCTGAATTTGGCTTTTTTCCACTTTGTCTGGCGCCCAAAATTTGGTTTGGCTTATTTGGCCCTTTTCTGGCGTTTTTCCTGTTAGCTTTGCGTTCGGAAGTTGCCCGGGCTCGTTCGTGACGAAACAGGTTCGCGGTATGCTTCTTTTCGGTAAAAAACGTCACGCATCACAGCCCAAGCTTTTGATTACTTTAACATTAGACGCCCTTGGGTAGCTTTTGGGTTCGCATCCAGGCAGACAGGAATAAATACAACAGTACGTTTATAGTTCGGGCAAAACACAAGCTTTAAATGCAAGTTTCGCATGAACTTACGGTAAAGATACCAAACATGTGTCACCAAACTTTTTGGAATTTATTGAGGTGGTACCAGGCTGTTAATATATACACATATAAAACATCTGTGACAATGGACATTAAGCACTCACGACACGGTTACGAAAAAGGCTCCAAAATGTCAGCGAAACGAACACAGCCAATACGACATAATGCGAGATTCCAATCCTTAACGCTCGTCGTTTGACGCCATGTGTCGTCGTACGGGTTTCAATAAAAGTTTCGCCGCCGAGTGATCATTGTTACGACTTTCTGTGTGTGACGTATAAGTAGAAAAATACTGATCACGTGACTTCAGGTGTGAGAGATGTCGGGCGGAGTCAATGTATTAAAATAGGGCTGGGAGTTTGCCTAAATTCATTGCAGGGGGGCGTTTGTGGTCTACACAGGTGTTGTCCAACTGAATTTTGTCACGGGCCCAAACAAACCGTTAGTTTATCCCGCGGGCCAGTGTAATTATAAAATATCCTCGTTACATCTAATGCAATATTTGCGGAACGTAATTGCTATTATACAAATAACACAGCTTAATCTTTATTCAATGCGACATTTGTGGTCGAGCTGCTTCTTTAACGAATGAAGGCGTGCCCACGGGAACTATGGTGGTGACCATGGGAAAACAAGCGTACAAAGTTGTATTTCCAAACCAGGACACAATTCGTGAGCCAACGAAAATACAATATTTGTGTGTTGTCTTGAATCATAATCCGGTCGTCTATTTGGTGGTCAAAGGGAAACTTTCGACTGCCAATAATCGCCTTAAAAACGAATGGAAATACCACAAACCTATTTCATTCTCTCATATTCGCGTCATTAATTTCGTCATCTTTAACACATGCGCAGGAGGTGTTAAAATCATCCAATAACGAAGAGCAAAGCGCTAGTTTGATTATGACGTCATTAAGGGTACTATTCAACTCCAACAGTTCGCTTCGAAACGACTACCTACAACATACAATAAAACTGAAAAATCTGCTGCTTTCTTGTGCAGAACGTTATGTCAACGTACGCACAATAAATTTTACAATAAGCGATTCCTAAAGTTGCTTTGTTTCGTCTGCTCAAACATAACACGTTCTTAAACTGCTATAGTTCTGTGGTAGCATATCCTTAACCGGCACCCACTATATACCAAGCGACTCAGCCCGGATTCCCTTTTTCGGTTCATATCAAATACGCGATGCGGCGAAATCCGCCAGCCAGCAAATTCGTGTCAAGCGTCGAAAGACACATTACTGAAACGTTTTTGGGTTCTGGTTCAACATACAGGTCCCAATCACAACACTAGAATCTAACCATGAATTAAAAACACATGTGCTGAAAGCAACCCCGTATCTAATTCGCTGCTGTCATCCACATTCAAACAATCTACCAGTAGTGGCGCAGTTACAAATCACAAAGCATTTCAACAAGTGTTCCCCTATTGTTGTTTCGTCAACTTGCAAAAGCGTTACAACCCGACGACCACAACAATAAAACATCTACTGTCTAAAACAGAACGTGACAACACCTCGCTTGTATATTAGCAATAAATATCCTGGTGATAACAACTTAATTTAAGTTATTTCATCTACACTCACAACACGCCGTTGGATGGTTTTGGTTCGCATCGAAAGCAGGCAGGTATATATACACCGCCACAGCGCAGGTCGGCCTTCTTTTTGCGGTTTTCGCCCAACACAAGACACAGCGCGCTAAGCGTCAAGAGCGCGACTTCGTGTCGCAAATATCAGTTTCGCGTGAACCTCACGACAAAGAGACCAAACTTCCGTCTCCTAATTTTTTTGAATTTATTGATGTGATACCAGAGGGCACTTGGAAGGACTTTGCGGCATTATGTATAAATATATGCACAAAACAGGTGTGATGCTGGACATAAAGCACACAGGACCCGGGCACGTTTCGAATAAGGTTAAAAATTGTCAGCGACACGAGCAGAGTCAATACGAGTAGGCGCATGGCGTTTGACGCGTTGTTTCATGGTTAGTGTAATTCGGCGACCAAGTCTACCGACATTCAGTAAACAAACTGATCACGTGACGTGCTGGGGTGAAGTAATCACATGGGATCGACCGTTATGTGTCCTTCCGTTATTTTTTATTATTTTTAGATGTTTTGAGGTGTCGTGTTTGCAAGATTCTTTTTACTAAAGTTTGTAATGTTCTGCTTGTTTGTAGATGGGTTTTACCCGCTCAGTGTAATTTGGCCACTCATAACTGGAAGTTCAATTTGTCAAAAGTGAATGGAAAAACTTTCCAGGTCCTTATTCAAGTATTTCCAAATTTTAATGTGAAGTGAAAAATAACATTGGACAGCTGTAGATTGCTGCAACTTCTTTTTCCAAGACGTTTGCTTTTCACCGTAAATCAGTGATTCCCAACCTTTTTGTGGTTGCGTGCCACATGGAGGTAAACAACTTCGACGACGCGTATCACCTAATTGAGAAAGTAACCTAGGGGATGACGTAACAAACATTAAGTGATCCCTTACGGTTTTTTTAAATTCAAACTATATCCGCTAAATACGGAAAGGTTGTCGCGTACCACCTGGAATGCCGTCGCATACCACTAGTAGTGCGCGTACCACCGGTTGGGAAACACTGCCATAAATCAAACCATTCCAAACCATATTCCTTGAGCTAATGCATTGCCGACCGTTACATCTCCAGACTATCACTGCACCTCCTTGACTGCGACGCAACAATGGTCACTGTGCGTAATAATCCATTTGTAAAATCATTGTTGTGGTTGTTGCTAAGTTCTGTTCATTTTCGTTCGCAACGTGAGAGTATGAGGTGCTCATTGTGACTGAATGAAATTGTTGTATTTACACCTTAATGCAAAAAGGCATTTGATAAATTGTGAAAATAAAGAACTAATTCACAAAAGTAAACAACATTGTGGTTGTTGTGACCTTGATATACCGTGGTTAGGAATTGTTGAATAGGGCGGGACGGTTTGTTTTGACGAAATATATCCGTTACTATAGCCTAGCCCTTGTAGGCCTGGCGTATAAGAGTCTACACTTACCTATATAACTTAATGTGACATATATGGGTAACTGTTTTTTAAAGGCCACGAAAATGATGTAATCTGTAACGTTTGTGGGTACATAGATTTGGGCGATTCTGTTGTTTTGTGCCACGAATTTTTCGTAAGACTTGTACAATCCAGCAGCAAGAAGTAAACTCCAATGCCGCAAGTTTAATTGCCGAGTAACACTTGACGTTCGACGCGGCGTACCATGTTGGTGATAATAGAAAGAAATACAAAAAGACACGACCTTAGGTTCAGCTTCTTTTGGTGTAGGCGGGGCGTGACGAAGCAACGGGCGAAGAACGCTGTCTGACCTGACATCATTTATAGGTGTTTGTATTTGACTGCACGCAGTGCTGATGCCATTTTCCTTTCTTTGCAACACAAAACAATATTGTTACGTAAGTCATTGATAAAAAAGAATCACATTGATCGGCAAAATTTTGTTGACAGCAATATGTTGTCGGAATAAAAATATGTTGTTGACTCTAATCGTTTTTATTTTGCATGAAACTTTAATAAGTACAGTCAGCAAAAAATGTTTCGGCATCAAAAATGTTGGTCTTTTATACAAAATTAGAAAACCACCGGTAAGGAATGTATTCTCCACGTCCAGTGAACAATTGCCACGGGATCACGTGTAAAATAGTTTCCCAGGAAAGGCCCTGCGACGTCATTCCCGTTGGTTGGTTTGTGTGGCGTCAGAAGTCAAACTTGTGAAGAAGAAAACATGGCGCCAGACGTTCGATTGCGAAATAAGGCAACAAATAAGGTACAACAATAAAACACTGGAAGGTTACAACAACAAAAAATGGCGAAAATATTCCGGACTTTTCCATAATATACATTTAACTGTTCTCAATTAATATGTGACAAATATCTAATGGTGATCATGCCAACCAAGCAAAGACTTCCTCTTTTTCGTGACATTCTTGTGTTTACCGTTTAGCTGTTTTATTGTCTGACGTCAACCAAAGCTCGTGAGGTTTTACGATGGAAAGTTTCAGTTCCTCTGTGCGATGAAACATGTAAAGTGTGTTCAATCTGCATAAATATCATTGAGGATTGATACAATTGCTAGCAGCGTGAATTTGTGGTTTGAGTGGATTGCTTAATTTATAGTTTACAGTATTTCAAATAACAAAATTTTTGTTTAGATTAGACCCCAAAGTTGTTTATAATGGAGCTTGCTAAGGTGTTGATACCAATGGTTCGCCGCGAGCCATGCTTGTATGATTCTAAACACAAAGATTACAAAGACAAGGAATTCAAAGAAAATGTGTGGCTAGAAATTAGTCAAAAAACGCATCAATCAGGTTAATTCTTTTGTTGCATTGGCTACTGCATTTGTATTTCGTTTTAATTTGTTGTTTACAAAACATTACGCAATACGTTAATTTTATAAAAAAATATTCAGTGGATGACTGCAAGGAAAGGTGGAAAAGTCTGCGTGATCGATTTTCAAAAGTAAAAAAAACTATGGACATAAATAAAAAAAGTGGTAAATGTAAAACAAGAGTTTGGAAGTACTACACAGATCTACAGTTCTTACAGGGTCATTTAAGACTGCCGATGTAAGCTATGTAAATATTCTATTGTGTTTTGTAAATGTATAAAATTATGTCTGTTTACAGTTATGTTGACAACCTTGATTCGGACAAAACTGGATTTCCTGAAAAAGGTATGTTATATTATGTGTTAGGTTTACAGGTTTTATAGCCTAGCTGGATCAGCCTATTTTTTTCTGAAAAGTCAGAGCAAGATTTAAAAAATCAGTCCTCCCATCTTCGATATTTTTGCTGTGCGACGTACACGATAATGTTTTTCTCCATGTTCAATGGCAATTACAAAGCAACACCCTCTGCATAATATCAAGGATAATTTAATTACTTTTGAAATGTTTTGTAGAATCTCATGGAAATGAAATGGAAGAGGCAGATATTTCGTGTACATCAACTACTACAAACTCCTCATCGCTTTGCAAGAAACGAAAACTGTCACCCTCAGAGTCGCAGGTAGCAAAATTTTGCTTTATTTAATGTATGTATGTTATTATTCAACTATTTGCCCTTTTACTAGGAAAACTTTGATCACAACAATACACATTCGAAGGAATCAAAAACTTATAAATTTTCAAACTTTGGCAATTTTGTGGCAGATACACTTCAATCTATGCCCCTTAATTCTGCCTATAAAGCAATGGCCACAATATTACAGTGTTTAGGTGCTCATTGTATGAATACTGAGGAAGTTTCAGGTATGTAAGATTGTTTTTTTTAATATTGATAAAGAAGCACTTTGTTTCAATTATCTCTTTATAAGAGTGTTTTGTAAGTGTGTAACATAAACACTTTTTGCTACAATGTTATTAACAGCTTCAGTTGGTTTGTAGTAGTGTTTCCCAACCGGTAGTACCACTAGTGGTTTGCAAAAGCATTCCAGGTCGTATGCGAGCGTCTTTCCGTAATTTGTGGATAAATTTCCAATTTAAAAAATCGCAAGTGATCTAAAAATGTTTGTTGCTTCATCCCCTAGGTTACTTTGTAACTTTGTTTTACCTCCCAAGTGGTACACAACCACAAAAAGGTTGGAAATCACTGGTTTATAGTGTATAGTAGTGATGTACTGAAACTTTGGTTTGCCAAATTTATTCTTCAGCCGAATCTGTGATTTTAATGAAGATTCAGTTTTGGCCGACTTAGACGCTCAAGAAAAACGTTATGAGATAAACAAAAATAGCATGTAAACTGTATTAATAATTTCCAATACTTTAAAAGATGATAATATTTTGGGCGCAAATCTTATCTTTTCCGTGTAATTGTGTATCACACAAATTTACAGTCTTAGCATGTACGCTCGCTAACAACCACTGGCGTAGGTGCAGGGGTGCCGTGCGCCCCCGACCTTTTCTAAATTTACAACGTAATTGCATCGTGTCCTTTCGGTTCTCGCCGGTTTAAACCGCAGCAAAAATAAAGGCGCATTTCCTTCTGATAGCACTCAAAGTGCTTAACACGCTGTTTTGTTTGTCTCGTATTCGCGAACAACAATTACGCAACAAGCGAAATTACGTTGGTGATGAACGTGCTTACATGGACGACGCTTTAACTTGTATATTATGGCGTGCAAACGACCTTCTGACGTTAGTATTTTTTATTCGCCGCACCCCCGTTGATGAGCAAAACTCTACGCCTATGCTAACAACATTCCCTTTAAAAAATGGAAGCGATGGTGTTCAATGAAGTATTATTGTATTACCCATGTCCGGTACAGAATCGTTAATACAACTTGAAAACTACCGCAAAAACTGAAAATTTCGTTTCAAACCAGAACCGAATTTGGACAATTCCATGCATCACTAGTGTAGAATGTCAGATTATGGAAATTTTTAAAATTGTCATGTGTTTATTTTATTTAAGGAAACACAACATCAGCTGAGGTTAACACGGATGGTGCAAAAGAAGAACATGCAGCCACCAGACACAATCAGCAACATTATGAAGGTACAAACAACATAAACACATATTTTCGTGACCAGTGTATAAAGATACTGATATCAGGTTGCAAAAATACTGTGCAACCCACAATAGCTTCAACATCCACCTAAGACAACACAGAAATCATGTATATATGATTTTATATGGGTAGGTAGGATTGCTTGCGGCAAAGACTTCTGTTTGGCGATGTAAAAAATAAACATGTTTAGTGTGTACTAAACAAGTGTTTTTGATGATGGTAAATAAATGTGGTCGTCTGGCAATTTGTTTGTATTAATGTAACTTGCCTTGGATCTTCAGTTCACACTTCACTGAGATCTATAAATATATTTCTTATTTAGACTTTTACAAGGCTTAGTTTTAACATTTATATACAATGTACATATGTATATTATACATTGATGATAGGGCCCAGAAAATAATTTGCTTTGCCAAAAAAATTCGGACACTATATGCTTTTCACATTATATTTTTTTGATATTGTATTGTTTAGATTGCTTGGATAATGGTGAAAGCCTTCAACATCCTTTGAATGGGAATGGTCATGTTTTGCATTTCACTACAGCACAGCAACGTCCTCAAACCATACCACAGAAGCAACAAACAGGTATTTCAAAAGGTGAAAATAGTATTGTGAAGTTGGCACACTGTTAAATCGTGTAAGTCTGTCCATTTAGCTGGAAACTGTGGGTAGTAGTTCAGTGTGGATGAGGCCTGTAGATCAAAAAAATGTCACTTCCTGCAACTCAATTATCATAAGTGGTTGTATTACTTTTTTGCATTACAATACGAGTTTCATTAAAATAATAGTTATGCAAGTGTATTTCTTATCATAATCAAAATAATAATTATTGTGTAGTGTTAGTTTGTCTCTAAATATTTTCCTTTCAAATGTAGACACTGCTTTGAACACTGGTGAACCTGAAAGTTACCACAATCCTGTCAGCAATGCTACAGAAAACTTCATTCCAGCAAATCAATCTTCAGTTAATGGTAATGTTTTACCACCACAAACAGGTATTTCACATTGCTGCATTTCCATATGTACAGAAAGGACATTTTGTATCATAAGCCAAATTGAACAATGTTAAACCTTACAGTTGGTTAACATTAAAATTCATGCCGGCATAAACAAGACATGCAAACCAGCTCATTTCGACCTGTGCTTGTTTGTTTTTTTATTTTTGTGTTCACAGACACAGATAATATTCCAAAAAAGGAAATTAGCTCATAAGTTTGTCTGCAAATACAGCTATGTAATTTTTCTGAAGTGTAAGATCCATCTTGATTTTAAATTTGAGTTGTTTTTTATTGATGTTTAATGCAGGTTTTACTTTAGTGGGCAGAAATTTAAATCTCTTGACTGGAAATGATGCCTTTACTGCAAACAACTTAACACAGCAACCACAACTTATGCAATTTCTTCCATCAACAACAGGTATTTCAAAAAATCTTGGAAATTTGGCTAGGTGGTAGAAGAAGAAATGAACAATTAAGGCTTAATTTTTGCCTTTTTTGCCATTCTAAGTTTTCGACATGCAAAGCCACTGTTCGACACGGGCTACATGAAACAATGTTGAGTTACCGATATTCAGTAACATGAACAGACCAACGCCATTGTCTTTAAAGACCATAAATTGAATTACTTTAATAACTTAATTATCGGTCATGCCAATCTTGCAGCATTCACTCATCAATCTTACTAGTTTTCTTTTTTCAATGATTGGCATATAGATGCTGGTGGCAAAGTGGTTCAAAAAAATTGGTGCCAGTAGAAGTCATTTAATTGCAAACTGCAAATAACTATTTGGGGAGAAGTTTGTATTTTGAGTCACTATTAAACAACAGCATTTACCTGAATAGTTATGTAGTGTTGAAAATTTAATGCAATCATCGTTTGCTATGCCGGGATCCTCATCCAAATTGATTTTGTCTCTTTAGATGGCTAAATAAATGCAACCGCAATAAATTTTAGACAAAATCCATGTAAACACCAGCCAACACTTGCTTTAACGTTCTGTTATGTTGAAAACTAACCATTTACCAAACACGTGCCATGGTTGCAGAACATGTTGCTTTGTTACGAAACAAAGACCGTTTTTTGTTCAATTGGACCTATTTAATGAGACCTATCAGCCTACAACATGCAGGTTATTCTTTTGTTTTGTTGCTATTTCAACATGTATTCTAAACTTATTTAAGTACAAGAATCCTATAATGGAAATAAGCCTGGTCGTTCTCATACGTTAGTTACCACATACGGCATTTTTACTATTCAACACGCACGACAATTTTTCTCAAGATGTTTGACACGCAATAAAAATCCGATGCCCTGAACAATAAAGAAAATAATCTTCATTATTAAAAGCCTTAACTTTCAAGTTCCTTATCGCCAATTTAATCCACATGCTAGATATGTATAATTTTTTGTGAGCCTCATCAGAGCACTTAATCTACAAGTTAATTTTTGGTAAAAGCTTAAATTATAGAAACTACTTCCATCCACATGTCATTGTGTACATATTTGAAGAGTTATAAATTTCTTTTTTGTGTAGATTCTACTTTCTGTAATGGTGGAAGTTCCTATAATACTGTCACCAGTGTCCCACCTGAAAATGGTTCTTTGATTACCGCTAACCCAACACAACAACATCGGAATACTGTGCAAACTTTACAAACAGGTATTAACTTAAAATTATTAAGCTTAAAACATCAGAATACTGTGCAACATCGGAATACTGTGCAAACTTTACAAACAGGTATTAACTTGAAATTATTAAGCTTAAAGCCAAAAGTCACACAGAAATGCAAGGAAGAAATTTTCTCCAAAATGATATAAAAATATGCAGTGAATTCATTGCAACTTTGTGACACGAAAAAAATGTTAATTCATTTGTGCAACACCTTTTTCTCATGTCTCTTTTTTCGTGTCATGCAGTCCATCCTAGCAAATTTGTTAATATCAAAAACTACGCGAAGAGTATTGACATAGAAAGAAGTTTTTAGTCCCTGTTCACCATCTTTTTTTGTATTGATATGATGTAACATTTATTATGTTTCCAAAAACAGAATTCAGTGCAAACCATGTTGAAATTGCCAATATCCCAACAAGCTTTGGTGAATACAAAACAAGCAGTGATATTTCTACGAGGCAGTCGGATGCTGCAATGGTGTTGATGCAACTTTCCGGTAAGTTTTCTTGCAAACAAACACTGATTAGTAAATGTGACCAAATTTAACGTTCTTTTGTTTCTTTGTTTTTTTTGCACATGAATCTTTATGTGACCCTACCTAGGCCTAAATCTTTCCATTTTTTTTGAAAATCTGTAAAGTCTCGTACCGTATTTACTTGATTGTAAGCCACTGCTTGTAAAGTTTTTTAACCTACTGTTTCTGCGGCGTTCAATCGAGGGCAGCTTATATTCGAGGGTGGAGGTGGCTCTGAGTTTCAATAAAATTCATGTTTAACTTGCTCTGCCTTACCAGTACTTTTTATCAAACACAGTTATCAGCGTACCCGACAATTTCAATGGACAGATTTGTTGACAATTATTGTTATAGGGCACCTAAGGTTGCCTATGACATTTACATGTGGCTTAAATTCGAAGGCGGCTTATATTAACTTTTGAACACCGTCACAATTGAATAAATAAGGTTGTGCATTATCAAGTTCATTTGGACTAGTTTTTTCAAAAATCACCAACTTGCTTAACACTAACATGACAAAAGTATGAAAATATATTTTTGTAAAACCTATTCAAGGTATTGAAGAGCCTGCAACTACTCCCTATAGCCCAAGGTTCACTGAACTATTAAATAGTCAACAAGTATATACTGGGAATATTATCCAGAGAGCAATACAACAAACAGGTAATTTCATTGTTTATTAGCCCATTGATTTTACATTATACAAATGCAAAGTTATGTTTTTTCAAAAACAAAACATCACCAAGGGTGTAGCTTAGATTTATTTTTGTGTAATCACTTTCAAGGCACTGAACATCATCCAATCGCCTCTTATGATGAAACCCATTATCGTTTTTCAAGTGATGAACAGATAAATGCAGGAAAAGTTATGCAGGGACGACAACAGCAAACAGGTAATAAAAACAATTTGAAAAAACTATCTGTTGTTGGTAATCCCTAGGAACAGACTGCTAGCACCCCTTTTTTGAAAACTACTAGTATTGAAGCATGAATAAGTTGTTATGTAAGAGGAATGTAGGAATACCATTTAACAGAAATGCAACAATGTAAAATGCTTCAAAGGGAGCTGTTGATTATACAGTAGATACAACATTTTATAATTAAATACGACTATATTTAAATATATCTGTGTAAACCAATGAGCAAGTACCAAAAACTTTCGGGAAAAATGAACATTTAGGACTTTCAAATATCACATATATCGTAGCAAAAACATACATGGTTTTACAGTACATTTGTTGTTTTATGACATCACAAATAACGGCATTGACGTGTATATTCTGTGATTTTTTTACTAAACATCATCAAAATCCCTTTTCTGATAAATTGTTAAACATTAAAAGTACGAAATCTTAAATTTATTTTTCCAATATGTCCCTCTTTCAAAAAAATACACGTTTACCACTCTTTAGCGCCACCAAACAAATTCCCCCGAAACAGTATGTAATGACGGGAGGTTGGGTTTATTTATGTTTAAATTAAATAAATTGTTTTTATTTCAGATGGAAACATCGATCCAACTTATTTGATCCAAACTTACGTGAATTTGTTGAAGAAACATAAATATTCTGAAGCAAATGAAACAAGAAACCAACTTTCAAGGTTGCTTGAAGGTCGTGGGGAAACTGCGGAAGTTTTGAAAACAACTGGATGGGAAAAGAGAAGAGAGGGAAAATATTTGGAATCGATTTTATTTTACGATGTTGCGTCTGAACTTTATGCCAAACGTGATGGAGATGAAGCGGTGAAAGGTGTGGGGAGTTGTGTTTGGGGTTTGAGTTGGACATGCGATGAATTGATGAAAACATCGGATTCGAATCAAGAACTTGAAAACAAACGAATAATTCGTGATCATGTGATCCCACTCATGGAAACGATGAGACTCAAAATACAAAATATTAAAAACGTGGAAGAAGATATTAAATGTGAGAAGCAAATGTGGTGTTTGCACTGGATTGAACGGAGTCAAGATTTAATCGGAGATTATTTGTCGAGGGAATCAACAATTAAACGTGGACTTAAAATGATGAGGAAACAGTTTGGTGAAAACTCAGCAAAGCATGAAGTGTTCGGACATTTGTTAAACAACCTTGGTGCTGTTTGCGAGGAAACAAATCGACTGAATGAAAGCGTGGATTTTTATCAAAAAGCAATTCAAGCTTTCAGAATGGCAACAGACATGAGTGAAGATATAAGGGAGGTGTGGATTGAAACACGTGAAAACAAATTAAGTGAAGTTGAATCAAAACTTGCACAAAGGAAATAATTATGACATCACAAACACAAAATGTGTTTTGTTAAATATGTTTGAATTATGCATTGTTTACGTAATTTGTATGAAAATGGAAGGTAGCTACCATGCACTTAATGAATTTTGTGATTATTATTTTCATGTCGCTAGTGATTTGTAGCCGATAACAAAGAGTAAGTAAATTATGTTGACTTCAAGATTAAGCTTCAGTAAAGTCAATGCAAGGTGTTATGCAAAAATGCAGAATATTATATTTCAGCTTGAAGAAAAACCAACTTTAGTCAAAGAAAATTAGTGTCCTGGTAAGATTTTGCTTTTATCTTTAACGAAAGTGCGTAACACCATAAAAAAAAACTATTTTAGTATGAAAAACTTACCAATATATTGGGTAATTCTGTTCGATAAACATGTGATTCAAATGTGCCATAGTTTTTAAGTAGCTTATTTCACATTACTAGCTTTTAGTACATGCATTTGGTGCACCCAATAATAAGTATCATAAAAAAAAAAACTTTAAACAGTGCTAAAAACTGTGCAAAGTAATACAATACAATGGCCAACCTCCTGCAAAGGATCAAATGTGGCACATTATGTCTTTGTATCTGGCCTGCTAGGAGTTTGTACAAATGAGTGACAGGTTTATACTGAAGTTTGATGTAATTTTTGTACACGTCACTTACCTAGGCCACATTTTAAAGCATTGTTGTAAATAGGTTATAGTTTACCTCTAATTGTCCACTTTATTATGGTTACAAAAGCTGCATGCCAAATTTTTGATTATTTCTTGTCTGGTAATAGAGGAGAGTGCCTAACACTGCCAGGACAGATAAACGACAAAATAAACCTTACCCACCATTCCACATGGACAAGACAAAAACTTTTCTGTATGCTACACAACCAATAGTTCCAAATTACAACTGGTTACTATAGTCGATTCCGCTACGAATGCATGTTGATTAAAAGAATGCATTTCCATCATGGGTACTGCATATATCAACCCAACTTTTTGAAATGGGATATAATAAATCTACTGATATTAATCAGAGACCTGTCGCTTCTGATCGATTACTAGAGATATTATATGTGTTGGTTAAACAAATACCTTTACATGTTCTGTGTAAGTGTACACAGGATTTTCAGAGAATGTAAACGTGACGTAACTCTGCAGGTAAGTTTTGTTCAACCTTCGGACGCTCATGTTGGGAGGTGGATTTCAAAAGTTAACGATAAACTGTAGATAAAATCTGCCATGCATTTGGGAACAACAGAGATTTAAGTTTGAGTTAACTTAACTAAAACATTTTGAAAAGCTAATTCATCTACACTACGAGAATAATATTTATTAGAATGATATGTACATTTGCTGCAGAATATCTCAAAAACGTTGACAATTCTATTTTTGTTGTAAAACTTGTTGTGACATCATTCTCGATCGTCCCAAACTATACAAGTAACAATCAAAGCGTTTTTGAAATTTTCCACAATAAGCAAAATTATTACTTGTTTCAACTGATGGTTACATCGTATACACGGAGAAATACAAACAGTATCTGCACACAGATGTTATAAAACTTGTTGCGTAACAACAACAACAGTAAACAACAGTTAATAAATTAATAAACATTTGGTCAATAAAAAGAAGGTTAAAATGAACACGAGAACAGTCTCAACTACAGCATGCATATGAAAGCAAACACACAATTTGTTTGGTGGTGGTTCAAGAAAACAGAAAACTTATTTTGCGACTGATTTTAAAGAAAACAAAAATCATGGGATTATTTTGAAGCAAAAATTTGAAAACACGCAGGGAAATCCAATTTGGCCCCAAAAAAATGATTTGGCGGGGTTCCTTAGGTCTTTAAAAAACTGCATTGATGCCAACTATGGCTGTTTTGTTGGAAGGCCTTGCTTATTTGCATACACCAAACTCAGTTAGGTTATGTACAGATTTAGGTCAGCCATGGAAAAGTTGAACTGTTTGTCTAAAATTGTAATCAAAGTGCATTTCTGCAAATCCAGGGTTCCACAAGTGATCCAAGATGTACAAGAATATAACGAGTATAAATACACAAATTATTCATTTCACTTTTTGTTGATTCTTTAGGAACCATTTCCTTTGATTGGACACAAGTTAAAAAAATACAATCTGTTGCCAACATAGTTCATTAATTTTAAAAACATTTTTTTCAGGTTTCTTATTTTTTACACTAAATCATACTTCATCAAGTTTTTATTTATAAACATGAAAATGAATATGACAGATACACACCCAACATATTTCAACATTTCTGTACACATTTGTGCAAAAAAATCAAAAGGTCTCTATTATTGCAGAAATTGCAGAAAGATGTAATCCATGGATACTGGTGAAATTAACACTGTATGCTAGGGTGTTGAAGTCACATATTGTAACCATTTTGTACAATTGTATATGAACTGAGCAAATCAAAGGTGAAGAGTGTCAATTTTTCAAGATTTTGGTCGCGCGTTCGTTGGCTTGGCTAATTCTCATGTTGTTCGATTCAGCCTGCATTAAAAATGAAGATATTGTTGTACGACAGAAGTGCATTTTGTATGTGACTGCTGCAGACGATTCAATAAAAGACATACAATCAATGTAACAGTAGTTGGGCATATGGGGATGCTGAGCTGTTACAAAAGCTTGCACAACACAGACAGAAATGCTTTTAAACCGCCGAACCAAACACATAATACAAATCCTACGCACGTTTATCAACACTTTATGCAAAACCAAACAACCATTTGCCCCTGAATACAATTATATCCTGTATAGAGAACCAAACAAACAATTATATCAAAGTGATCGTAATCAAAAAAAAGAAAAAACTAGGCAGATTGTTTGTACAAGAAGTGCCAGAAAAATAGAAACCTCAATGTTTAAATCAGAAGGGAAAAACCAAACACCTACCTTAGTGTTTATTCTGTCAATCTGTTGGTTCTGAGAGTTAATTTTGTTGCCCATGTCGATAGCCATGTGTTTGAGGTTTCCAAGGACTCTGGCAACTAGGCCGAGGTTTTCTTCCAACTCATCTTCTCTTGCATCATTGGTGACTCTGCATTCATCACATACATATCATATTGATGAATGTTTATAACCAGGTATGAATATGTATTAAAAATTTAAAACATTCCAAACTTGCAGGTTGGATCATTTTGTGTGCTTTATGACACTTAAGGCCGCATCTCAGAATTAAATCCTAAAAATTGAGTTTTAGAAGTCATTTGTCATTGTGCACCTGGTTACAGTTTCTCTTGTTTGCCAAAAACAATTGCCGGGTCTGATGCCTCATGAAGGGGGACTACTATTGCTGAACAGAAAAAAAATTGATTGCAGCTGCATTAAGACAGCACATTGGGGGGTTTAGCAAAGGCTAACTGCTAAATTGTCAGTCCTAGGGGGTGTACAAACAGCCCCGGTGGGGCCCCAAGACAGTTGCAAGACATCTAATTCTTAATGAATTGTGTAGAGGAGGGTTGGTGGCTTCACTTAATCGCAAATGGAGGGTACTTTCTGTGATTCATTTTTTCACAAAACAAACCTACACTTTTTTCTGCTTTTTTGGCCAAAATAATGGCCAACAGAGGGTCAAAATGCCCCCGGGGGAGCAGTTAAAGTAGTTATCTCAATTATAAATTTGGCCTGAATTCCTAGTCAAGGGTCGGCACTAACAGAAAATCACAAATTGACCATACTTTCTGTGATTCATTTTTCCACAAAATCTACCTCAATATTTGGGTAGTTTTTCAGCCACATGTTCAACAGCACCCTCAACCAATTTACTGCCTGACTAATAACCCTGAAAACCATAGTAAAACTGCCCCAAACACGCTGAAAATCGCCCTGGCAACAGCCTGTTCATCTGCGCTCATTCAACCAAAACACTGGCGCCATGCATGACCCATTGCATTGTTACGCATAATTTTACTCTGTTACGCAGAACATAGTTCGAGAAGGGCATTTCCCAACCGGGAAAGTCTTTTCTATAGAAATACAGAGATGCGGCCTTAAGGATGAAAGTTTACACAAAAAGTTTATGAGGAAATAATTAGGGAATAGTTTGGTGTCTGAGGTTATTGTCATGTGTGTTTCAGACCCTAATTTTCACTTAATTGAATTGTGCATTTTTTGTATTAAACCATTCGGGACAGTTTGGTGAAAGAATTCATGAAAAATTTTACAGACACTTTTCAACGTGTGTGGTTTTTTTCACACCCAACATTTTATTAAATAGTTTATTGACCAATTTTAACGTTTTCAGAATTTCCTGTAACTGTAGTAGATATGGCCTGACACTGTGACACATATGTAAACAGACGAAACATCTTAAATCCCAATTGTTTCGAAAGTACAAATTGATATAAACTGAAGAAAACTATGCATATATTTCAGCCATCATGAGGTTTTCAGGCTTGGCAGCCCAGGCAATGCAGCCCAGCTGGATCAGCCACTTTTTCCTGACAAGTCGAAGCAAGATTTGAAAAATCAAGCTCCCGGTGAGGTTTGAACTCACGACCCTGGGCTAACCAGGCCCAATGCTCTACCAACTGAGCTACAGGAGCTCAGTGGTTTCACGGGGTATATTGTGGCCAAGGTACACTGGTGCGCAAGCGCACAACTTGCCAGGCAACCTTCACATATACGTAGGGGATCTCTACCACCGTATCAGATGACGCAGTAATATTTCATGCAATGGTCCTTGCTTGGCAGTGGGGCGATCCTGCCTATCATGCCATTGCATGAAATATTACTGTATATTTCAGCCATTCCTGAATTCGGTGCAGGAGTTTCAAAGGTGATTAAGACCAGTTTTAAGGCAATAATTATATTTTTACCTCTGCATGTAAGCGCCACCAACTTGTGCTTGTTCTCGTGGGTCTTGTACACGTAACACGTTGAGGTTGGTTGCTAACCACCTTTCCATCTTCGTTCGATTGCCACGTTTTCTTGTATTCGTCACCTAAAGTTCTTTGCCCTGATGTACAACTGTAGCAAAATACAAAAATGTATTACTTTTAGGCTTGTTGATGTACAACTGTAGCAAAATATTGGGAAGCCAAGACACATCAATTACGATGGGTGGGATTTTTTGAGTTGCCTTCTTCTATGGTGGACATATAAAAAACCTTGGTTACATTTTAAGTAAGGGTCACAGACTTGTCGATCTATAAAAGGAGTAGGTGACCATTAAAAGATTGGAGAACACAGGCCCTACTTATACTTGTAAGGCTCAGTTAACTTCTATCAAGCAGACAACTTTTATTAGTGTTTAGTGAGCTGCAGACAGGGGCACTGTTTCGACCTAATAGTTCTCATCAGTGCAGCTATTTTCATTTGGACTGCTGCCGTACGTTTCAGCCATCTTAGTAAAAGATTGTTTACCTGATTGGTGTTGAATATGCGGAGTTTACAGAAGAACACGCATTAAACGCAACAGTATCAACAGCAAGAACACGCAAGCAGACTTATCTTCAGCAGTGCAGGCGGCCGAAATGATTTGGTACGCTGCAGCGTTTACCACCTTTTTTAATTTCTTTTCGACTTCTTCACTGAACGATTAATTTTATTTATAAATGTGTTATGCAGCAAATAATGCCTAAAGTGCCCACACAGCGAAGTACAAACTCAGCTAGTAGAAATCATTGGCAGCACTGACGCACAACAATAGACTTGATAACCGCTTTTCAAGTTACGGGTTAGTGTGGTAACCCCGCACCATGTTTCTGCAAATTTTAGCAAAAACAAACGTAAAGTATAATTCAGCTGAATATCTGTCTTACCCGCAATTTTTTTCGCGGATGCGAAGGACATTTGGTTACCCTTGAGCGATGGCGCGGGTGGAATCACCCCAAGCAACTCTGTTTGTTGATTTTGTTGGGGTTCCTCCTTTTTTCCTTTGTTTGGTTCCTGTTCGAAACCAACAGCGCCATTTTGAAAAGGGGAAACAAAGAGAAACAGTTCTTGTGGAATACGTTTGCAGGTGTCCTTTCTGTCCTGATTAGATGGTGGTAATATGTCTTCTGTGGAAGAGGTATGTGGAGTTTTAAATTCTAATCATAGTAGTATTTTCCATAAAATTTACTATGCGCCCTTTTCGAAATGTTACCAGGTTAGCCTACCCCACATATCCTCATGTTTTTGATCAGCAATATTGGTAATAGTAACCATCTGTTTATATATGTTTTGTAGTTTCATTTAATCAAAGCTGAGGATATTTTATGTGACCAATGGAATTTTGTTGCTGGACAAGGTGGATTCAGTGACGTAATAATTGGTTACCATGTTGGTTTGAAGCAATTTGTTGCGGTCAAAGTAATTAAAGTTGTTGGTCGTCACAGTGAAGAACTCTTTAAAAAAACGTAAATCCAGCATTCATGATACACTACTGCAACTGTTTTTTTTTTGACAATGATATATTGTTGCAGAATTGGTGAAGAGCTGGAAAACCTGCAAAAACTAAATCATATCAACATAGTGAGTGTTTATGGTTGGACCAAATGGCCATTTGCCTTAGGGATTGTCATGGAGTTCTGTAAAGGAAGGAGCCTTTTGGAACTGTTGCTGAATACCTCGATCAGTTTGGGATTCCCCTTGCGTGTCCGGTTTTTACTGGATGCTGCAGAAGGTCTTAAAGCTTGCCACGGTTTACCTCTGAAGAGAATGATTCACGGAGATGTCAAGCCTGAAAATGGGTTGCTTACCAAAATTCTGCGCCTCAAATTGTGTGACTTTGGAAATGCGGAACTCGCAACCATAACTGGATCGACGACAAAGAATCCTTCAGCAAGAAGCAAGAAGGAAAGACCTCAATACACACCGATGTACACAGCACCTGAAAAAATTGAAAAACCTACAATGAAACCAACAAAAGAACTTGATGTTTATGCTTTCGGTGTGATGATCTATACTGTCGTGGTTAGGGCATTGCCATACTCCACCGACAACCAGAAAGCTTTACTAGACTCCATTAAGGAAGGGACTAGACCAAACTGTTTAGTAATAGAAGAACTGAAGCAAAATCTTAATGAAAGCGACAGAGCAATCGTTGAAAACCTGGAGCAACTAATGAAGCAGTGTTGGGATCAAGATCCATCTAAACGACCAACGATGATCGAAATCTGTGAGAAATTGCAGCAACTTCTCAGCCAGCAAGACCCAGAAGTGATCGAGCAACAAGTGGAAGACGTGGTCTGGCAGAAGAACATGAAAGATCCCTTTCTTGTCAAAGATGAGAAGTTGGTTTCCCTTCAATGGTTTTGCACAAGAACCCGAAGATTCCAAGGTTTGTTCTCAAAATTACACCAACTAGAAAAAATGTCGAATCATTAACTGTATTAACTATCACTTTCACTGATATGTGGTTCTTTCTTTGCACAGTACCTGACAATCCTCCGCCCTCTAATGATGCCAAGAAAGATCATTCATCTACGGACAAGAAACCAGTTTCAGGTGATTCTGTTCAAAGCCCATCATCTTCTAGATTGGCATCAGAAGTTAATCGAGATTGTTATTTAAAACCTAATGTCAGACAGAAAAATATATTTTTGCAAGGTACTGGCTTGACTGCTTGCGCCATAGTTTTTTTTACTTTTGCTGTGGAAAAAATACAAACTATAACAATTACTTCAATACATTGCGTCCTTCTCTGGTCAAGAAATTTGCAGCACCAAATGAAGTTAGATTAGGCTCGCAAAAGCTCATGCAAATAAAGTGTTTAGAAGCCACTTTTTCAAAAACAATGCAACAGCAATTACTAAAACTATAACAAGTTCTTGTATAGAACTTATTGTAGACAAATGAGATGTAGCACTGTGGTAAATACAGATGCCATAGCTCAGGGCTCGCCAACCTTTTAAATGCTGTGGTCAGTTTACAAATTATGTTTAAATTTTGATGACTTCATGTGCCAACCTATATGTGTACACAAAAGTATCTTGGCCTTTTTTTTAACCATTCTCTGCATAGTGACTGATCATATGGGAATATATGAAGGCAGCACACAAGCATGGACATTGGAGTAATGAACTTGTAAAGCACTCACAGTACTATCAAAAATCATCTCAAATTTGTTATGGATACCACATATTGTTGACTCTGCCATAATTTACTTGTGCAATGTAAAATTTTAAGAATGTTTGCAATTTTTGCTTTTGACAATTTCACTATGAATTGATCACATTTGTATTTGTCTGCACTTATCACAAAAAAAACTAAATCCCTCAAACATTTAGTCCCTGTGTTTTCATCACAGAGACCAATCCAAACTCTGATGCGGGAAACCGATCTCCTGCACTTGGTGATGTCACCCTAACTCATTCATCCACAGATCAAGTGGTTTTTGGACAAGCAGGTAATGTTACAAGCTGGTGTATGCAGAGATTATGTGCCTATATTGCGCAAACATAAATACTGATCACTTGAGTAAAAACCCGTCTTCACTTTAAAGTGCTGATCCTAAATTTTTTTATAGCAGGTCAAGAATTATCCAATGTGAGGTCACAACATTATGACTTGAATGGTGAAGAAATAGTTGAGCAACAACCAGGTATATTCAAAGATGTTGTATGGTTTAGGATAGTTTACTAAAAACAAAAATCACTCAACATAACATTAAGTGCCTTACACATGACAACAATGAATATACCAATAAACAACAATTAGGTATTTAAAAATACTGTTAAGTTTGCAAGTTTGCTTTACATCTTTTTAATGTTATTATAATATCAAAAGCTCATTGTAAGGCTTTATGCAATTTATATTTCCATAACAAACTGTATGACCTCTCAGCTGTTTCACTGCTGAAAATCGAGTCATTATATTACCATGTAAATTCGTCTCTAAAAAATATTCATCGCCATAAATACATATTAGTATTACATTTTGTAACAGATGAGTGTTTTCTCGTTTGGTAAAGTTAGAAACCACGATCTAGTTTGATTTAACTGCTCTATACAAAATTATTCCCCATTACAAAACCTAGTTAATAAATTTGCTCTGTTTCCCATCCTGGTTAATTCTCCATGTCTTCATTGTCTATCTATTGACAAAAAAGTATTCATGCCAGGGTTTATTTGTTGCAGTTTTAGCAAACAGTTTAAAACCACCTGGAACATTTGACTTCTATGTTTGTATTAAAATAATAGTTGACATTAGCAATCCATTCTCATTCAGCTTTGAAAAGAAAATCAAGCAATGACGTTCCAAGCGCTTCCAGTGACAGCAAGAAAATTAAAAAAAATACTGAAGATGGAACATCATGAAAGGAAGAAGCAGGTGAAAAAATAAAACTTACGACCTCCGTCATAAATATTTTGATATTGTTAATGGAGGGCACCTGTTATGACATCACAAACTAGTGATTGTGGTAAACATAATATAAATAAATGTAAATTCATGTTATATCACTTCAGCAGGCATGGTGTCAGACTGAGACTTTTTGACGATAATTTTGGGTCTTCGAGGATGGAAGCCTCCCAAAATCATCGATTCGGGACCCTACAACCTGGATAGATTAGGGAACCGTTACCGTAATTTAAAGTCAAATGTATCACTGAAGTATAAAATAAACAGTCCAATGAAATGAGTAAAGATTTATTAAAACAAAATTAGTTTTTCATGTATCTGCCAAAGCTGAATCGCGGTCAGAGTAATGTTAGCAACCTTGGATTTTGAAACCGTTTTCACTGCGTATCAGCGATGACCTTTATTTTGGGTAATGAGTTAACCGCATATTAGTCCCGGGTTACTTCTGCATGAGAGAAGTTATTGTGTTTCGGGTAATGCGTTGCCAAACCTCGTAAGTTTGCGAAACAACCTTCTGCCCAGTGAGTTGGCTGCTCGCTATATTTCCCCCGTCGGGCATTGATAAAATAAAATATGACGCAAGTCCATTGCTTTACATGACTGAGAATAGTTTGGGATGCAAAAAGACATAGGCTTGATGCTTAATTAGGGGTCGGGAACATTTTTGTCTAAGGTAACAAGGAAAGCTATATATTAAAAAATAATTTCTGTGTACAGCCATGTAACATTTTTCAACGCTTTAATTGGTTTATACAGTACACACAAGGTGGAACGAAGTCACTCTAGGGGAGGAAAGCTATAGGCCGCATATCAGTATTAAATCCCCAAAATCTAGTTTTGAAGGCTATCACCATTAATACCCATACTGAGTGATTTGCTTTTTTGCCAACAACAATTCCTGTGGTCAGTGACCCATGAAGATCTACTGCTACTATTCATAGAGAAAAAAAATTGATTGCAGCTGTATCCGCCAAAACACAGCAAGGATCTGAGGAGCCTCCAGGAGGATCTTTTGTCCTATAGGATAGCAAAAACAGTCCCAGGGGGCAACCAAAGCAACTTTCTCGTGACAATTTTTTTTGCCATTGCGTAGAATAGGGTTAGGGCCAACATTAAATTGCAAATTGGATGAGGTTTTTGTGATTCATTTTTTCGCAAAACCATCTTACATTTTTTTGCAGCCCATTTAGCTAAAATAATGGCCGAAATGACCCCTAGGGGGTGCTTTAAGCAACTATCTTGCAACTAATTTTCACCTTACTGCGTAGCCAAGAGGCGGGCCTAACATAAAATCACAAATTAAGGTATACTTCTGTGATTCAATTTTGAGCTACATCCCCTTGAACATTTTGGTGGTTTTTCAACTAAACTTTTCACAGCACCCTGCACCAAACGTCTGATTGACTGAGAAGAGCAAAAAATGCACTAAAACTGCACTAAACACGCTGAAAATCGACCACCCTCATTCTGGCAGAATAATTTTGCAAATTTGCCACATTTTTAAAGGTACAACAGGCATTTACTCAAAAATTGGTTTCTTTTGGATTAGAATCAAATTGCAGAGATAAGCAAGCAGTTCAAACCTCAAAAAACATTTAAACAAATTTTTTCGCAGCTGTATCAATCAAAAAAATCGCGAATTAAAAAAATCGCCTGGTTTTGCGATTCAGCATAATGGCGGCATGCAAAAAACTTCCCTAATACAATGAATTCTGCTCGGCGTTCTTGCAATAGGTGCCAATATTGACCAACATCACGAGAACGGAAATTTAATGCTCTACCACATGCAATTAACAAATTTGAAATTAAGGTGCCGGATGACCTTCAAATCGCCCATCGAAGACGACCCGCTTTTTGCGAATCAGCAGCATAATGGCGTAATGTCGGCATGCGAAAAACTTCCCTATTAAAACAATTCTGCTCGGCGTTCTTGCAATAGGTGCCAATATTGACCAACATCACGAGAACGGAAATTTAATGCTCTACCACATGCAATTAACAAATTTGAAATTAAGGTGCCGGATGACCTTCAAATCGCCCATCGAAGACGACCCGCTTTTTGCGAATCAGCAGCATAATGGCGTAATGTCGGCATGCGAAAAACTTTCCTATTAAAACAATTCTGCTCGGCGTTCTTGCAATAGGTGCCAATATTGACCAATATCACGAGAACCGAAATTTAATGCTCTACCACATGCAATTAACAAATTTGAAATTAAGGTGCCGGATGACCTTCAAATCGCCCATCGAAGACGACCCGCTTTTTGCGAATCAGCAGCATAATGGCGTAATGTCGGCATGCGAAAAACTTCCCTATTAAAACAATTCTGCTCGGCGTTCTTGCAATAGGTGCCAATATTGACCAACATCACGAGAACGGAAATTTAATGCTATACCACATGCAATTAACAAATTTGAAATTAAGGTGCCGGATGACCTTCAAATCGCCCATCGAAGACGACCCGCTTTTTGCGAATCAGCAGCATAATGGCGTAATGTCGGCATGCGAAAAACTTCCCTATTAAAACAATTCTGCTCGGCGTTCTTGCAATAGGTGCCAATATTGACCAACATCACGAGAACGGAAATTTAATGCTCTACCACATGCAATTAACAAATTTGAAATTAAGGTGCCGGATGACCTTCAAATCGCCCATCGAAGACGACCCGCTTTTTGCGAATCAGCAGCATAATGGCGTAATGTCGGCATGCGAAAAACTTCCCTATTAAAACAATTCTGCTCGGCGTTCTTGCAATAGGTGCCAATATTGACCAAATTTGACCATATTGACCAATAAGCCTTCTAAATTTATAACTTGAGCAGTATGCAAGTACAACATGTGTTCAATCATGTACATTTGCACAAATCAGCAAACTTGGCAATAATACACAACTTTATTTGAAAAAAATTGTATTTGTTGACTTCCGGGGCCGGGCCACGTAGCAGCCTTCGACATGCTACAAAATATTGATTTGCGGACTGCAGTTTGTACACCCTTGGTGTAAACAAATACAAAACATTTTTGCTACATGTTTAGATGATGGATTGCTTTCTACATTTCTTTTTCATGTGCTCTTTGGATAAAATGGCAACAAATTTTAGAGATATGTGACATATATAACGCTAAATACTATTTTTTCTAATACACACAAACATATGTATTTACTGTTTATCCTGTGACATGTGTTGCATAATTGATTTCTGTGACAAAATACTGTAAAAAAAATATGCTCTATTTTCTGTGCAGATCGTATTCAGTTCGAAAAAAAAGGAAAAGTTGAATTGTTATGGTTACTTTTGAGGAAAAAGAAAATTGAAAATGTAGTGTAGTTCATACTACACCTGACAAATTCCTGCAAATGTGTCATTGGTAGGGGAGTCAGGAGATAATAGGAGAGGGGTTAATAAAATTTTCATGTTAGGTACCACGAATCCATACGAGTTGATAAACCCTTCGGTATCTGAGATCAAATCCTAATAGAATGCAACAGTACAGTCAAACGATAACGCGTGAAATATGTCCACATCAACGTCATTGCGTCATAAGGGACAAACAGAAAGAAAGGCAATCTTCGACCAAAACGAATTTCAATGCCAGGACCAAACTTTATTTTATCAAAATAGGACTAAAGACCGCATATCAGCAACTCTATTAAAATAGTTTTGCCCGCGGGGAATGCCCGTCTTGTACTCCTGCGTCATAGAGAGTCTTAGTTTTGTCACAAGGCAACCGGTGATGCATTGGGGTCAATTTTCTGTTTAATGAGCAAGAAGTCACGTGGTGTAGCCAGGGCGATTTTCAGCGTGTTTGGTGCAGTTTTAGTGCAAATTTTTGCACTTCTCAGTCAGTCAGACGTTTGGTGCAGGGTGCTGTGAAAAGTTTAGTTGAAAAACAATCAAAATGTTCAAGGGGGTGAAGCACAAAATTGAATCTTTTATTGGCACCTATTGCAAGAACGCCGAGCAGAATTGTTTTAATAGGGAAGTTTTTCGCATGCCGACATTACGCCATTATGCTGCTGATTCGCAAAAAGCGGGTCGTCTTCGATTGGCGATTTGAAGGTCATCCGGCACCTTAATTTCAAATTTGTTAATTGCATGTGGTAGAGCATTAAATTTCCGTTCTCGTGATATTGGTCAATATTGGCACCTATTGCAAGAACGCCGAGCAGAATTGTTTTAATAGGGAAGTTTTTCGCATGCCGACATTACGCCATTATGCTGCTGATTCGCAAAAAGCGGGTCGTCTTCGATTGGCGATTTGAAGGTCATCCGGCACCTTAATTTCAAATTTGTTAATTGCATGTGGTAGAGCATTAAATTTCCGTTCTCGTGATATTGGTCAATATTGGCACCTATTGCAAGAACGCCGAGCAGAATTGTTTTAATAGGGAAGTTTTTCGCATGCCGACATTACGCCATTATGCTGCTGATTCGCAAAAAGCGGGTCGTCTTCGATTGGCGATTTGAAGGTCATCCGGCACCTTAATTTCAAATTTGTTAATTGCATGTGGTAGAGCATTAAATTTCCGTTCTCGTGATATTGGTCAATATTGGCACCTATTGCAAGAACGCCGAGCAGAATTCTTTGTATTATGGAAGTTTTTTGCATGCCGCCATTATGCTGAATCGCAAAACCAGGCGATTTTTTTAATTCGCGATTTTTTTGATTGATACAGCTGCGAAAAAATTTGTTTAAATGTTTTTTGAGGTTTGAACTGCTTGCTTATCTCTGTAATTTGATTCTAATCCAAAAGAAACCAATTTTTGAGTAAATGCCTGTTGTACCTTTAAAAATGTGGCAAATTTGCAAAATTATTCTGCCAGAATGAGGGTGGTGAAAATCGCCCTGGCTTCACCACGTGACTTCTTGCTCATTCAACCAGAAAATTTACCCCAATGCATCACCGGTTGCCTTGTGACGAAACAGAGACTCTCTATGACGCAGAAGTACAACGGGCATTCCCCGCGGGCAAAACTATTTCAAAAGAATTACTGATATGCGGTCTATAGGGTGTTTTTTTCCCATGCTGTGTTTTAGGGTGGTCAGTTCCACTTTTTAGGGACCACGGTTTTAGGTGGAAATTACCGCCTATAGGGCTGTATTTAAATTTACAGTGTTGGCATTTCGTAGCACGATTGTACGTTATGGTAAATGACAGAAAAAGTTTTATTCGTAACTTTCGTGCTTAGACCAAGAAATGTCAACTTAGATTTATCTGCGAGCCAGATGCCGTCATCAAAAGAACCACATCTGACTCGCGAGCCATGGGTTCCCGCGGCCAGTGTGCTTTTCGATTGGGAGACAGGAAAGGGTACTCTTTCCGCTTCTTAAGTATGCATTTTAATTGGTGAAATGTCTTGGGGAGACACTGCAGCGTTCCCAATTGCATCCCCGGTCGGCTGCTTTGTTGAAGCTATAAAGTCTGCTTGCGTGTTCTTGCTGTATATTACTAAGTTCGACTCCGTGGCAGACTTGTTTATTAATTGAAAGGCACGATTGCAATACTAGGTGGCTTAAGTTTAATTTGTTTCAAGCGCGTTTAACACGTGACTGAATTGCAGCGAATTAACTATTAAAAGAACATGCGAACGTTTACAGCGCGATGGCGAGAATAACGACAGGGCCGAGAGAATACGAGCGACTGAGAGTGTAGAATGGACTAAAGACTGGACTCCGTTCAAAAATTACGAAATTGGCGTTTTATAACAAAGTGTCAGAAAAAATGTGTTGTCCAGCAGGATGCCAGAAAGCCTGTGGGAGCTCCGGCAGGAAAGCTTAACACCGTCTGCAGTCTTCGGTCCGTATGTGTTCCAAATGTGTAAAGAATTAAGTAGGGAAACATGCGTGTTGCTACAACACTCACAGGTTCTCCTTGTTTTCCGGTCTTGTTTTGGAGTAGGTTACAATTCTCCCTGAACCGGAAAAAGAGCGCAGAGAGAGAGAGAAACTATATTAGTCATTTCCCCTGTCGAGTTTTTAGCTGTTTTTCGTTTCGGTGTACCTATGATTCGGACGACGTCTAAACGCAATTATGTTCGCCGCTAAGTGGTGTAACATACGTCACAGAAACCAGTGCTTGTATTGCGTAATGTTTGCGCGCAGCTTTGCACATGTACTGCATAATCCCATAATGTGACCCAAATGATTTAGCAATCGAATATTCTCGAGTAAAGTGATTCATTCAACATCCTGTTTACCACATAAAATGTCCTCCTATGCTTATGTCACATCACACCTATGTTCTTGTGTTATATTACTTCAAGCGCCTCATGATATCACGTGACATTATTGACCAATCAGCTCTCAGTATGGAGAGCTTCAAAAAGCCCAGTTTACGCTGTTAAATTCATTCTATTTGATTCCATTCGATTCTACTTGTTTCATAGTATTACTGTTACACTTCTATTATTACTGAGACTCTACAAGCTATTCGCCGGCTTGGGATTTATTCCCACAGCCTGATAATAAACTGTTTATTTGGAATCAACGGTTTGCTGGTGAGGTTCAAACCTTACAGTGGCAATGTAATTTCATGTGATTCGTCAATGTTTTATGTTGCATGCGTAAAAAGACGATCTCGGTGTTTTTTTGGCATTGCGTTTAAAATTCATGTTGGTATAATCTTATTGGACTCAATGACCGATTCGTCGCATTATCAGTTTGGCCTTGTCGTGTGCGGGTTACGAGCGTGAAATCCCCGACATTCTTCCCAAATCACACACCTCGCGAAACAATTAATCCCCTCTCACGTGAAAGCCGTGCGGGGGGCAAACATGGACGCCACGCGTCGTCGCCGCCCGGTTATTTAGAATTCGATTGTTGACACGTAACACCTGACGAGCTTCGTGTGCGAGCCGGAGTGTTTCAGAGTGAAAAAAGGAACATAAAAGATAAAAGATGAAACAATAAAAAATAAAAAAATGATTCTTTAAGCAACAGAATCCCATCGGAAAGTACGATACGCTTAGCATAGAAGTAATTTAGGCTTGTACGTTCCCCACGGCGTGTAATCACGTTTTGATTGACGACTTGAAAATTCACATTGATTCCTTTGCGTCGTCGATCGGTTTCTGATATATGCAGGTAATTACTCATGTCGAGAGGGTTCTGAGCCTTTTTGGACAAACCCTTGACGGCGCGTTTAAAGTGCATGTGACACGGAAAAAACAAACATGTTAATAATCAAACTAAGAGATGTTCATAACTTTAAAACATTTTTTGCGAAAAAAATAGCTTGATATGGCGACTGGTTTCTGAGATACAGCTGATCAAAGTCGCACTTTTGCCGCTGCGAACAAAATCGTGCGAAAGCGAAATTATATTGTTGCGTGACTTCATAGAGGCGCTATAGTCGTGCGAGTGCTGGCAGCAAGCCTTATGCGTAGGAATTGAAAACATTGTAAAACTGATTTAAGCATAATATTGCATTAAACGGGGGACAAAAAGTGAACAAGTGCAACAAACAGATTTTTATGTTAATTTTAGCTGCAGACAGAGCTGTTTCGACCTATTATGTCTTATTTAGTTGTGTAATAATAAAACAGTTACTGGGACAGGGTGTTCTTGCTGTTACAGCAGTTATGATCGCTAACGTGATACATTTGAAAAGCACGACAGAGACAAACCGTTAGTTTAGCATTATCGTTTTGTCCACTTACAGCAAACGATAGAATAAGGTTAATTTAAATTAAAAATGTACTGCTCTTCTGGCATAAACGTATTGTATTTTACGACGTTTCGTCTGCCATGCGGCGAGACTTCATCAGGTATAACGCAACAATTGAATCACACTGAAACACGCCGGGGTTAATGCCTGATATGTTAAATGTTAGCCCAAAGCTGGGCCTGAACAATATTATTTATGATCGTTGGGAAATCCTATTTGATTAACGCATTTGACATAAGATCGCACGTGAGTTCTAATTGTTGTGTTTCCCAACCTTGCTTTAATTGAAAACCCGAAGCAAACACTACATCAACACTTATTATATTATGATCGATTTTAAATACATTTTTAACACACGCAAGAACACCTACGCGAAACTAAGTGAATTTGAAGACCCCCAATCGCTCAGACAGAACTGAACAGAACCGAATAACAAAACCAAAGAACTGAGGTGAGCTCAGCACCGAGCTGAGATGCCCTGACGCACACGGAAAGTTCAATTCTTTTAAACTGGGAAGAAACAAAGCAATATGTTTTGGTGACAAGATTTACGTCAAACTAAGGCTACATTTTGAACAAAAAATAAAGGGCAATACTATAATGACATAACCACGAAGGATAGGCGTATTACTTGTGTTCAGAGAAATTTGTTTAAAAGAAGGACGATCCAAGAACTAACGGTCAGTGAACAAAAGACGGACACTTACAAAAAACAATGAAAGGACTTTTCACACGAAAAACCTGACGTTTTTATGGCGACACTATTAGCTGTCTAATAAAATCACATGGGAACAAACTGATAGCCTTTTGAACTTAATATCACACTATAAACGAAACCAAATCATGTGAGAAAGCAATCGTTGCTATCCATTTTGAAATGAGATGCTGGACAAAAAGACGTGAATCCGACGTCATATTTATCGTATGTTATGTTGTGTTTTTGTGGCATCGACTGTATTTTTATTAACGTCGAATACTAGTCACGCCACGAAACCATATCAACTCATTTACGACGAGCGTGCTATTCATTTGTTTTGCACGGAAGACAACTAAATATCCGGTCAACCTACTTCGTGACAACTTCCAGCAACAAGCTGTCTTTTCAAATGAGTCACGAATTGGTCCGAACTCAAACGACCCTGTATGCATTTATTATATAAGCCACACATCTTTAGGTAAAAGATAGAGTCATTCAGAGTTATTACGTCAAGACATTAAGTCGATAATTTTCAAGCCTAACAGACAGAGACGTTGGTACGCGCGGTTTGTAACGTTTTATTGCAATACTCGTGCGACTGTTATTTATGTATTAAATTAACAGATTGACTTGGGGTTAGAGAGTAGCCTTTTTATCAGGAGTCAGATATACGGCAGTGTTAATATTTTGTATAGACGTTTTAAATAACACCCTACATAAATTTGGTGACCCCGACGTGATACTTGGACGGGCATTTAAACCTTCTGATTAATAATCTGCACAAATTATAGAACTAACTGCAAATATGGGTAATTTCTTGTTTCTAAAAATTAACATTTGTACGAACCAAAGATTTTTAACCATGTCAAACAAGTTTTTCAGACATTTCTCGTTGTTCTTCACCAAGGACAAAGACCGAAACAAACATTTCGAACAATAATAAGGTATGACGTTTGTTTTTCTCTTGATTTTATGCGCCTGATTGTGTAAAGAGTGCCAAACTGCTTTTAGGTCAGTTTTGTCAAATGCGAAACCGTTTTTATAGATTTTAAGCATACGCCTGACTGCAGTGGCTATGTCAATCTCATTTCAGTTGATGCTATAATGTTGTAATAACGCTTGCATCTCAATAAGTTTACGTCACACGCGATTTCACTTTGGGGAGTGTTTTTTAGATTTAATTAAATCATGTCCGAAACGTTTTTATTATTTTTTTATTATTTTCTTTAACATACGTCACTGCTGGCAACTTAGGGTTGATTGTGGAAAAATGGTCATAACATTGTCTGCTTAGAAAGTCCTAACGGATGCATGACGTCAGCTAAGGGGCCTGACACGTTATTTCTTACTTTGCGCAAACGAGGTCGCCCAGCTTGCATGCATTTTTTACTCACTTTCTTTTGTCCCTCATTAGGAGAAACCCTTGTGCTAGTTTAGGGGTTGTTATGGCTATTCGAAGCAAGAGATCGCTGATTAACAGCTTTCATGTATGATTTGTTTGGGCCCATTTAATAATTGACATGAGCTTAATGCAGATCTAAATCACCACCTTTTACGTCTGTAAACACAAACACTTCCTTCATGTGGGGTAGCTGTAACGATCAATATTGATTTGCAACGAACCGCCTGACTATACCTTATGTCCCTTGTTAGTAACTACCAGGATCGTTCAAGGAAATTGTATAACAGTTATTCTAGATTCGACATGGAAACGTGTTTCCAAAACGTTAACGTGAAGTTCAAAATGCACTGGCAAAATTAAAAGCGACTTATTTTACAGACCGCAGAAGGCATTCATCGCTCTATAAAAACTGCGTGTCTATACAATGCATTGTGGGAGATTTGCGTACACGGCCAAGACGCAAGTTACATTTCACATTTGCAAATCCTTTTTAGCCCACACCGACCGTCAAACTTTGCCAAACTATGCTCAGTACAAAAGCTTGTTCGTTTAACTAATTGGGATTTTTAAAACACACGCCTTATGTCGAACCTATCTGTATTGGTGTACTCGACCTTAACCGACAGTATATGTACTGTAACTATACTATAGTTACTCACAAGTTATGATAACCGTGTTGATTAATTTTTCGCTGTGATAATATTAGTGACCTCACATGGCAGCAAAAAAAGGCCCTTATATGACTCGTAAACACGAGCAATTCAATGTCGCTCATTCATTTTGCGCGTCAAAGCAACAGCGAATCTTGATGTACTTTATTATATCCTTGTTTGTGTATTATAATTTTTATGTGTTGTGTTTTGTGTTACAATAACATTAGGCTTAGATGTAACGGCAGGATGTTCGAGTTTTTTTTACAATGCAAATTTATGTAGGGGGTTATTTAAAACGTCTACACAAAATATTAACACTGCCGTACTCCTGATAAAAAGGCTATATACTCTCTAACCCAAAGTCAATCTGTTAGTTTAATGCATAAATAACAGTCGCACTAGTATTACAATAAAACGTTACAAACCGCGCATACTGACGTCTCTGTTTGTTACGCTTGAAAATTATCGACTTAATGTCTTGACTTAATAACTCGGAATGACTCTATTTTTTACTGAAAGATGTGTGGCTTATATAATAAATGCATACAGGGTCGTTTGAGTTCGGAACAATTCGTGACTCATTTGAAAAGACAGCTTGTTGCTGGAAGTTGTCACAAAATAGGGCGGCCGGATATTTAGTTGTCTTCCGTGCAAAACAAATGAATAGCACGCTCGTCGTAAATAAGTTGATATGGTTTCGTGGCGTGACTAGTATTTATGGGCGGCCAGAAGGGTCATAATGCGTCTGAATCAACACGTTGCTTATTTAACCAACATGTTCCTTATTTAACCAACATGTTGCTTATTAAGCAACGTGTTACTTGGCACCAGAAGGGTCAAAATTCACACGTTGCTTATTTAAGCAACATGTTGGTTAAATAAGCAACATGTTCCTTAAATAAGCAACGTGTTAAAAGAGACGTTGCTAGAAGGCGACCGTGGTCGGCCAAAAGGGTCAAAAGTCTGCCTAAACAACATGTTGCTTAAATAACGAACATGTTGCTTATTTAACCCTTCTGGCGCGCTTTGTCACGTTGGTAACCTTTAACCCTGGCGGGAAATTGAACATTATTCAGCAGTGTCAGAAGACCACGCGCGGCTGGAGTGGTTGGTCTGTTGTTCACATAGATGTAGTGTTTATTTTCTGAAATCATGGTGTATAAATATAGATACAATTTAATGTTTGTTTTATAAGACTTTTTTTACCATTTGGATAAGTTTTATTTTTTTTGCACCAGCTCTACTTTTCGCTAACCTGAACCCGATACAGTAGTACTGCACAATACGTTTGATTCATGCTGAAATCATGCAAAATAGCGATGTTGAGGAAGGTGGGATATAATTTCCTTTGCAATTTCTTGGTGTGGTTTATGTATTTTTTTTGCAATCAGATCATTTTTACTTACTAAAGGCCATATCAGTATTAAATCCCCTAAATCAAGTTTTGAAGGTTATCAGATTTAATACCCATACTAAATCTGCTGAATAATGTTCAATTTCCCGCCAGGGTTAAAGGTTACCAACGTGACAAAGCGCGCCAGAAGGGTCAGAATGAACACGTGCGTTAAATAAGCAACATGTTCGTTATTTAAGCAACATGTTGTTTAGGCAGACTTTTGACCCTTTTGGCCGACCACGGTCGCCTTCTAGCAACGTCTTTTTTAACACGTTGCTTATTTAAGGAACATGTTGCTTATTTAACCAACATGTTGCTTAAATAAGCAACGTGTGAATTTTGACCCTTCTGGCGCCAAGTAACACGTTGCTTAATAAGCAACATGGTGGTTAAATAAGGAACATGTTGGTTAAATAAGCAAAGTGTTGATTCAGAAGCAATATGACCCTTCTGGCCGCCCATAAGTATTCGACGTTAATAAAAATACAGTTGATGCCACAAAAACACAACATAACATACGATAAATACGACGTCGGATACATGCGTATCAGCGTTGCATGCAGTTAAAAATTTCGGTTTCGGCCGAATTTTGTAAAAATATTCGGCCGAAACAGAATAATTATAAGAACCTTAGTTTCGGCCGAATAAATTTGGCAAACCGAACTTTCGGTGCATCCCCAGTGGTTCTGTTCCCCCTTTTTGCTTTCGTTTGGTTCCTTTTCGAAACCACCACCGCCATTTTGAAAAGGGAAAGCAAAGAGGAACAGTTTTTTTTTCGTTTCCCAGCGTCCTTTCTGTCGTAATTAGATGGCAATATGTCTTCTGTGGAAGAGGTATGTTTTAAATCATAATCATTATGTTATGGGGGTAGCAGCCTACGTCACCTTATGTTTTTGATCAGTTATATTGGTAATAACAATCCATTTTGTATGTTTTTGTAGTTACCTTTTATCCAAGCCGGGGATGTTTTATGTGACGAATTGAACTATATTGTTGGAAGTGGTGGATCCGGTGACGTAATAATTGGTTACCATGCTGGTTTGGAGCAATTTGTCGCGGTCAAAGTAATCCAAGTTGTTGGTCGTCACAGTGAAGACCTCTTTAAAAAAACGTAAATCCAGCATTCATGATACACTACTGTAACCGTTTTTTTTTACAATGATATATTGTTGCAGAATTGGTGAAGAGCTGGAAAACCTGCATAAACTAAATCATATCAACATAGTGAGTGTTTATGGTTGGACCAAATGGCCATTTGCCTTAGGGATTGTCATGGAGTTCTGCAAAGGGGGGAACCTCTTGGAATTACTGCTGAGGACACCAATCGATTTGGGATTCCCCTTGCGTGTCCGGTTTTTACTGGATGCTGCAGAAGGTCTCAAAGCTTGCCATGGTTTACCTCTGAAGAGAATGATTCACGGAGATGTCAAGCCTGAAAATGGGTTGCTTACCAAAATTCTGCGCCTCAAATTGTGCGACTTTGGAAATGCGGAACTCGCAACCATAACTGGATCGATGACAAAGAATCCTTCAGCAAGAAGCAAGAAGGAAAGACCTCAACACACACCGATGTACATGGCGCCTGAAAAAATTGAAAACTCTTTCATGAAACCAACAAAAGAACTTGATGTTTATGCTTTCGGTGTGATGGTCTTTACTGCCGTGGTCAGGGCATTGCCATATCCGACCGACAACCTAAAAGCTTTACTAGACTCCATTAAGGAAGGGACTAGACCTAACTGTTTAGTAATAGAAGAACGGAAGCAAACTCTTAATGAAAGCGACAGAGCAATCGTTGAAAATCTGGAGCAACTCATGAATCAGTGTTGGGATCAAGATCCATCTAAACGACCAAACATGATCGAAATCTGTGAGAGATTGCAGCAACTTCTCAGCCAGCAAAGTCCGGAAGTGATCGAGCAACAAGTGGAAGATGTTGTCAGACAGATGGACATGAAAGATCCCTTTCTTGTCAACGATGAGAAGCTGGTTTCCCTTGAATGGTATTGTGCAAGAACCCGAAGATTCCAAGGTTTGTTCTGAAAATTACACCAACTAGAAATTTTAAAAAATTGTCTCATAATTTGCTGGCTTGTGTCTGTTGTATTATGCGAGCCCTTTCTTTCCCAGCACCCAACTATCCTCAAACCTTTAATGATGCCAAGAAAGATCATTCATCTACTGACAAGAAACCAGTTTTAGGTGATTCTGTTCAAGTCCCATCATCTTCTGGATTGGCGTCAAAAGTTAATCGAGATCGTCAGGATCAACAACATTTGGAAGGTATATACAGCATCAATGAGCTAGTGAAAAAGCTAGTGAAATGAGCTAGTGAAAATAGTGGAAGTCGCACAGAAATGCAAGACATGTTTAGTCCAGTATTGTGTAAAAATTTGTTTTGTCTTAAATTTGAAAACACAAACAAGAATGGTTGGTCCTGGGGTGCTCGCCAATGTAAACTCAGTTATGCCATGAGGCAACCGGTGATGCATTGGGGGCAAATTTATGGTTGAATGAGCAGGGAGACATGTGCTGTTGCCAGGGTGATTTTCAGCTTGTTTGGTGCAGTTTTAGCGCACTTTTTGACTTTCTCATTCAGGTAGTCATTTTGTGCTTGGTGTTGTCGAAAAGTTAGTTGAAAAAGCATCAAAATGTTCAAGAGGACGTAGCTTAAAATTGAATCACAGAACTATACCTTCATTTGTCATTTTATGTTAGGCCCGCCTGTTAAGGCTGCAAAAAAATGGAGGTTGGTTTGGCATAAAAAACCTCTTTCAATTTTCAATTCAATGTTGGCCCCAGCAATGGTGAAAATTTTTTTTTGTTTCTGTTATCCTATAGGACATAAGATCTTCCCAGTCGCTCGTCAGATCCTTGTTGTGTTTTTTCCGATGCAGCTGCAATCAATTTTTTGCCTTTCAAATAGAAGTAGTAGACCTTCATGGGTCAGCCACAGGAATTGTTGTGGGCAATAAAGCAAATTGCTCAATATGTGTATTAAGGCTGATAACCAAAATATGATTTTGAGGATTTAATACTGATATGGGGCCTTAAATCACCGGTTGCAACAGCTCGACACTATATTCTATGCGCTCTGATGATCTTAATCATTATGCACCGACATGCATTACTAGACTTGACTACACACACATAATTACACACAAAATGGCTATACCTCAATGGATTGGATATTTTTACCTAACAAACTTTCAGTGGGTAACATGGTGAACTAGGCTAGAATGGAGGACAGATGATTAGTGATACTCAATAAACTTATTCTTTAGGCTTGAATATGCTGTAACACTCCAGAACTTGTCTACAATTAAAAACTTTTATGTCCTGTTTTTATTTTTTTCTGGTGCTTTATACATTGTGAACAAAGCGTATTCTTGTTTCAGTAAGTGCTGTAAATTTCAGCAACATTCCACAATCAAGCCATTTACCAAACCACCTCTCACAACAATTCCAGTACACTGGACCAAGTTTTTTTATACAAACAGGTATTTTAGCAGTATTGGTTTAGGCCTTCCATTTTATAGTCATAAAACCCTTTTATGCATCCCTCACAGACCCATATGTAAATTTACTCAGGACATCTTGTGACATACTACATTATATAACTCTCTTTACAATTCTTTGATAACAATGGGTTTGATGCAGCAGATAGAAAAGTTTATGACCAACTGCTTAATATCAAACAACATTTGTTTGCATTGTAAATGTTTACAATGCATGCAAAACATTTTCCCAGCCAATCCAATGACAGTTAGTTATTGTAACACATCTTTCTTGCTTTGCAAATACAGATAATACTTCAGTGAATGGTTTCCATAACAACCCTGTGAACAATAATAGTGAAACTTGTTTTCCTGCACATCAAAGTGTCTTACCACCTCAGTCAGGTATTTTAATTAGATGAAAGTAAGTGTTATGGATTACTTTGGAAGAAAAGTTTAAATATGAAAATTTTTACATTTGTAAATAGGTTTAAAGGTTTTATACATCCCTGACATGCAAATTGGATTAGTTGCAGCAGAAAAATGTTTTTTTATTTCAGTAACTGCTGGAAATTTCAACAACATTCCACATAATCAAAACATTCTTCCAAACTACTTCACAAGGCAACCCCAGTCCACTACACCAAGCTTTCTTACAAAAACAGGTATTTGAATGATTGATTTAGGTCATACAACTGGTTTAAAAGTTATGTCCTATTTTTTACCTTTAAATTTTTTTACAGTTTTTGTACAATAAAACAATTAAGAGTATTACAAGATGTTAATGTCATTCAAATAACAGTGTTGCATAAAATACTTTTATACAACAAAAAATACATATAGAGGTCATTCTTATTTTGAAGTTCCTCATGCAGCACAACAAAACACAAATTCATCAGCTCCACCACAGCAAAGAGGTAGAACTGAAGAAATTTGCATCCTCTCCATATATTATCTACTTCTTGTACATAGATTTTACTTTCATGAATGATGGGAGTTCCTATAATACTGTCTCCAATTACCCACCAAGGAATGATCCCATATTATTCACCAATCCTACACAGGAACCTCTACATACCGCACAAACGTCACAAACAGGTATAGATTCCACTAAGAATCAATGTGAAAGTTACGTGGAAATGCAAAAAAGGACACATGGGCATGCATGTGTAGCAAATGAGTATTTCGCATTTTTTTCTCATAAGTCGTTTTATTTGAAATGTTATGTCAAAGCGAAAACCAGATTTACAACAAAAAACTATGCAGTGTTTTCATTGCAATTTGTCACACAAAAAACTTTGTACCAATCTTGTCCACTGTAAATATTGTAGTGACAGATTGTATTATTATAGCAGTCAATATAGGAAAGTAAGTATACTTACTGGGTTTTAAAATTAAATTTGTCCTGGTAGCGGTGTACTTTCATCATCGATCTTGCGATAAAGCACAAAACCTCAGTTAGTGTTTCACACAACCATATTTTGATCCAATAAATATATGCCCACGAGTCTTATGTATTATTCGGGGTTGCATGAATAATAAAACTATGCTCATATTCAGCGAATCTATTCGGGTTCGGGTTTGCTTGGCACATCCCTAGTTGACATTAGCAATCTATTCTCATTCAGCTTTGAAAAGAAAATCAAGCAATGACGTTCCAAGCGCTTCCAGTGACAGCAAGAAAAAAAAAAAAACTAATGAAGATGGAACATCACGAAAGGAAGAAGCAGGTGAAAAAATAAAACTTACGACCTCCGTCATATATATTTTGATATTGTTAACGGAGGGCACCTGTTATGACATCACAAACTAGTGATTGTGGTAAACATAATATAAATAAATGTAAATTCATGTTATATCACTTCCAAGACACTGAACAGCATCCAACCACCTCTCATGATGAAACCCATGATCATTTTTCAAGTGATGAACAGATAAATGCAGGAAAAGTTGTGCAGGGACGACAACAAACAGGTAACGCTATGTGTGTAAAATTTTTTTACTGAAAACAATTTGAATAAACTGTATCTGCTGTTGGTATGCTACTGATAGTGGTAAACATTGCATTACAGTGAAGCAATTACTTTCCTAGGGTTTTAAGTTAAATTTATGTAAGACAATACATTGGCAATCACTTTTGAAAGAAGCCTTTTTCCTTGCCAAGCCTTAAAAGCTACATAATACACTTTTTGGTACAATGTTATTAACAGCTTCAGTTAGTTTAGTGTTTCCCAACCGGTAGTACCACTAGTGGTACGCAAAAGCATTCCAGGTCGTACGCAAGTGCCTTTCCGTAATTTGCGGATATAGTTCAAATTAAAAAAATCGCAAGTGATCTAAAAATGTTTGTTATTTCATCCCCTAGGTTACTTTGTAATTTTGTTTTACCTCCAAGTGAACTGGTCTAAAACTAATGCAGAATGTGATGTGTTTATTTTATTTAAGGAAACACAACATCAGCTGAGGTTAACACGGATGGTGCAAAAGAAGAACATGCAGCCACCAGACACAATCAGCAACATTATGAAGGTACAAACAACATAAACACATATTTTTGTGACTAGTGTATGAAGATACTGATATCAAGTTGTAAAAATACTGTGCAACCCACAATAGCTTCAACATCCACCTAAGACAACACAGAAATCATGTACATATACTTTAATTGTGGTAAGGTAGGATTGCTTGCGGCAAAGGCTTCTGTTTGGCGATGTAAAAAATAAGCATGTTTAGTCTGAACTAAACAAGTGTTTTTGATGATGGCAAATAAATGTGGTCGCCTGGCAATTTGTTTGTATTAATGTAACTTGCCTAGGATCTTAAGTTCACACTTCACTGAGATCTATAATTGTATTTCTTATTTAGACTTTTACAAAGCTTAGTTTTAGCATTTATATACAATGTATATATGTATATTATACATTGATTGATAGGGCCCAGAAAATAATTTGCTTTGCCCCCAAAAATGGACACTGTATCGGTTTTTCCCATTATATTTTTTTGATCTTGTAATGTTTTGATCTTGTAATTGCTTGAATAATGGTGAAAGCCTTCAACGTCCTTGGAATAGGAATGGTCATGTTTTGCATGTCACTACAGCACAGCAATGTGCACAAACTATAACACAGAAGCAACAAACAGGTATTTTAAAAGCTGAAAATACTATTGTGAAGTTGGCACACTGTTAAATTGTGTAAGTCTGTCCATTTAGCTGGAAACTGTGGGTAGTAGTTCAGTGTGGATGAGGCCTGTCGATCAAAAAATGTCACTTTCTGCAACTCAATTATCATAAGTGGTTGCATTACTTTTGTGCCTTACAATACGAGTTTCATTAAAATAATAGTTATGCAAGTGTATTTCTTATCATAATCAATATAATAATTATTGTGTAGTGTTAGTTTGCCTCTAAATATTTGTTTGTTGTGTACTTTTGCCTCTAAATATTTGCTTCTCAAATGTAGACTCTGCTTTGAACACTGGTGAACCTGAAAGTTACCACAATCCTGTCAGCAATACTACAGAAAACTTCATACCAGCAAATCAATCTTCAGTTAATGCTAATGATTTACCACCACAAACAGGTATTTCACATTGCTGCATTTCTATATGTACAGAAAGGACATTTTGTATCATAAGCCAAATTGAACAACGTTAAACCTTACAGTTGGTTAAAATTGAAAATCATGCCAGCATAAACAAGACATGCAAACCAGCTCATTTCGATGTGTGCTTTTTTTTATTTTTGTGTTCACAGACACAGACAATATTCCAAAAAAGGAAATTAGGTTATAAGTTTGTCTGCAAATACAGCTATGTAATTTTTCTAAAGTGTAAGATCCATGTCGATGTTAAATTTGAGTTGTTTTTTTATTGATGTTTAATGCAGTTTTTACTTCAGTGGGCGGAAATTTAAATCTCTTGACTGGAAACGATGCCTTTACTGCAAACAACTTAACACAGCAACCACAACTTATGCAATTTCTTCCATCAACAACAGGTATTTTAAAAAATCTTGGAAATTTGGCTAGGTGGTAGAAGAAGAAATGAACAATTAAGGCGCAATTTTTGCCTTTTTCACCATTCTAAGTTTTCAACATGCAAAGCCACTGTTCGACACCCGTGGCATGAAACAATGTTGAGTTACCGATATTCAGTAACATGAACAGACCAACGCCATTGTCCTTAAAGACCATAAATTGAATTACTTTATTAATTATCGGTCATGCCAATCTTGCAGCATTCACATCGATCTTACTAGTTTTCTTTTTTCAATGATTGGCATGTACATGCTGGTGGAAAAGTGGTTCAAAAAAATTGGTGCCGGTAGAAGTCATTTAATTGAAAACTGCAAATAATTATTTGGGGAGAAATTTGTATTTTGTGTCACTATTAAACAACAGCATTTACCTGGTTACGTAGTGTTGAAAACTTGATGCCATCATCTTTAATATGCCAGAATCGTCATCCAAATTAATTTTGTCTCTTTAGATGGCTAAATATATGCAACCGCAATAATTTTTTGGACAAAATCCATGCAAACACCAGTCAACACTTGCTTTAACGTTCAGCGAATAAGCGCGTTATGTTTAAAACTAACCATTTACCAAACACCTGGCATGGTTGCCAAACATGTTGCTTTGTTACGAAACAAGTACCGTTTTTTGTTCAATTGGACCTATTCAAAGAGACATATCAGCCTACAACATGCAAGTTTTTCTTATGTTTTGTCGCTATTTCAACATGTATTCTAAACTTATGTAAGTACAAGAATCCTATAATGGAAATAAGCCTGGTCGTTCTCATACGTTAGTTACCAGATACGGCATTTTTACTATTCAACAGGCACGACAATTTTTCTCAAGATGTTTGACACGCAATAAAAAAATGACGCCCTAAACAATAAAAAATGAAATTTGCATTATTAAAAGCCTTAACTTTCAAGTTCCTTATCGCCAATTTAAACCACATGCTAGATATGTATATTTTTGCGACCATCATCAAAACACTCTGTAATGGTGGAAGTTCTTATAATACTGTCACCCGTTTTCCACCCGGAAATGGTTCTTTGATTACCGCTAACCCAACACAACAACATGGGAATACGGTGCAAACTTTACAAACAGGTATTAACTTGAAATTATTAAGCTTAAAGCCAAAAGTCACACTGAAATGCAAGGAAGAAATTTTCTCCAAAATGGTATAAAAATATGCAGTGAATTCATTGCAACTTTGTGACACAAAAAAATCTTTATGTTAATTCATGGATGCAACACATTTTTCTCATGTCTCTTTTTTCGTGTCATGCAATGAGGCCATCAGTCCATCCTAGCAACTTTGTTAATATCAAAAACTACGCGAAGAGTATTGACATCGAAAGAAGTTTTTAGTCCCTGTTCACCATCTTTTTTATATTGATATGATGTAACATTTATTTTGTTTCCAAAAACAGAATTCAGTGCAAACCATGTTGAAATTGCCAATAACCCAACAAGCTTTGGTGAATACAAAACAAGCAGTGATATTTCTACGAAGCAGTCAGATGCTGCAATAGTGTTGATGCAACTTTCCGGTAAGTTTTCTTGCAAACAAACACTGATCAGTAAATGTGACAAAATTTAACGTTTTTTTGTTTCTTTGTTTTTTTTTGCACATGAATCTTTATGTGACCCTACCTAGGCCTAATTCTTTTCATTTTTTTGAAAATCTGTAAAGTCTTGTACCGTATTTACTTGATTGTAAGCCACAGCTTGTAAAGTTTTTTAACCTACTGTTTCTGCGGCTTTCAATCAAGGGCAACTTATATTCGAGAGTGGCTGTTGCTCTGATTTCAATGAAATTCATGTTTAACTTGCTCTGCCTTACCAGCACGTTTTATCAAACACAGTTATCAGCGTACCTGACAATTTCAATGGACAGATTTGTTGACAATTATTGTTATAGGGCACCTAAGGTTGCCTATGACATTTGCATGTGGCTTTAATTCGAAGGCGGCTTATATTAACTTTTGAACACCATCAAAATCCAATAAATAAGGTTGTACATTCTCAAGTTTATTTGGACTAGTTTTTTCACAAAATCACCAACTTGCTTAACACTAACATGACAAAAGTATGAAAATATATTTTTGTAAAACCTATTCAAGGTATTGAAGAGCCTGCAACTACTCCCTATAGCCCAAGGTTCACTGAACTATTAAATAGTCAACAAGTATATACTGGGAATATTATCCAGAGAGCAATACAACAAACAGGTAATTTCATTGTTTATTACAAGCCCATTGATTTACATAACACATGTGCAAAGTTATATTTTTTAAAGTTACAAAGTATCACCAAGGGTGTAGCTTAGATTTACTTTTGTTTAATCACTTTCAAGCCACTGAACAGCATCAAACCTCTTATGATGTAACCCATAATCAGTTTTCAAGTGATGAACAGAAAAATGCAGGAAAAGTTATGCAGGAACAGCAGCAAACAGGTAATAAAATCAATTTGAAAAAACCTGTATCTGTTGTTGGTAACCCCTAGGAACAGTATTGAAACATGAACAAGTTGTTATTTAAGAGGAATGTAGGAATACCATTCAACAGAAATGCAAGCAATGTAAAATGCTTCAAAGAGAGCTGTTGATTATACAATGGATACAACATTTTATAATTAAATACCACTGTATCGGGAAACTTCGGGAAAAATGAACATTTAGGACTTTCAAATATCACATATATCGTGACAAAAACATACATAGGTTTTACAGCACATTTGTTGTTTTAAGACATCACAAATAACGGCATTGACGTGTATATTCTGTGATTTTTTACTAAACCTAATCAAAATTCCTTTTCTGGTAAATTGTAAAACATTAAAAGTACGAAATCCTAAATTTCTTTTTCCAATATGTCCCCTTTTTCAAAAAAAATACACGTTTACCACTCTTTAGCGCCACCAAAAAAAAATTCCTCCGAAACACTGACACTTTGAATAGACCGCCAGGGTATGTGATGGTGGGAGGTTGGGTTTATTTATGTTTAAATTAAATAAATTGTTTTTATTTCAGATGAAAACATCGATTCAAATTTTTTGATCAAAACTTACGTGAATTTGTTGGAAAAACATAAATATTCTGAAGCAAATGAAACAAGAAACCAACTTTCAAGGTTGCTTGAAGGTCGTGGGAAAACTGCGAAAGATTTGGAAACAACTGGATGTGAAAAGAGAAGAGAGGGAAAATATTTGGAATCGATTTTATTTCACGATGTTGCGTCTGATCTTTATGTCAAACGTGATGGATGGGAAGCGGTGGGAGGTGTGTGGAAATGTGTTGTGGGTTTGTATCTGACATGCGGAGGTTTGATGAAAACATCGGATTCGAATCAAAATCTTGAAAACAAACGAATAATTAGTGGTCATGTGATCTCACTCATGGAAACGATGAGACTCAAAATACAAAATATTCAAAACGTGGAAGAAGGATTTAAATGTGAGAAGCAAGTGTGGAGTTTGCGCTGGATTGAATTGAGTCAACGTTTAATCGGAGATTATTCGTCGAGTGAATCAACAATTAAACATGGACTTGAAATGATGAGGAAACAGTTTGGTGAAAACTCAGCAAAGCATCGAGTTTTCGGACATTTGTTAAACAACCTTGGTGAAGTTTACAAGAAAACAAATCGACTGAATGAAAGCGTGGATTTTTATAAAAAAGCAATCCAAGCTTACAGAACGGCAACAGATGTACCTGAAGAGAGAAGAGAGGAGTGGAAGATGCGGGTTGAAAGTTGTAAAAACAATTTAAGTGAAGTTGAATCAAAACTTGCACAAAGGAAATAATTATGACATCACAAACACAAAATGTATGTTTTTGTTAAATATGTTTGAATTATGCATTGTTTATGTAATTTGTATCAAAATGGAAGGTAGCTACTATGCACTTGAATGAATTTTGTGATTATTATTTTCATGTCGTTAGTGATTTGTAGCTGATAATAAAGAGTAAGTAAATGATGTTGATTTCAAGATTAAGCTTTGGCAAAGTCAATGCAAGGTTTTCGGTAAAAATTCAGAATATTATATTTCAGCTTAAAGAGAAACCAACTTTAGCCAAAGAAAATTAGTGTCCTGGTAAGAGTTTGCTTTTATCTTTAATGAAAGTGCGTAACACCCACAAAAAAAACTATTCAAGTATGAAAAACTTACCAATATATTGGGTAATTCTGTTTGATAAATACGTCATTCGAATGTGCCATAGTTTTTAAGTAGCTTATTTCACATTACTAGCTTTTAGTGCATGCATTTGGTGCACCCAATAATAGGTATTATAAAAAAAAACTTTAAACAGTGCTAAAAACTGCAAAGTAATACAATACAATGGCTAACCTCCTGCAAAGGACCAAATGTTGCATATTATGTCTTTGTATCTGGCCTGCTAGGAGTTTGTACAAATGAGACACTTTACAAACAAGGTTTATACTGCAGTTTGATGTAACTTTTGTACACGTCACTTACCTTGGCTACATTTTAAAGCATTGTTGTAAATAGGTTATAGTTTACCTCTAATTGTCTGTTACAAAAGCTGCATGCCAAATTTTTGATTATTTCTCGTCTGGTTATAGAGGAGAGTGCCTAACACTGCCAGGACAGATAAATGACAAAATAAACCTTATACTCACCATTCCACATGGGCAAGACAAAAACTTTTCTGTATGCTATGCAACCAAATTACAACTGGTTACTATAGTCGATTTCGCTACGAATGCATGTTGATTAAAAGAATACATTTCCATCATGGGTACTGCATATCAACCTAACTTTTTGGAATGGGATATAACAAATCTACTGATATTAATCAGAAACCTGTTGCTTTTGATCGATTACTAGAGATATTATATGTGTTGGTTAAGGACCTATATGGGTATTAGATAGGAGAATTGTACTACTGTCATTCTGGCAGAATCCAAAATTAATGTTTCGCAAAATGCGTTCCGCATCAATGAGCAGCATTGCACAAGAAGGTTTAACTTATACAAAAGAGTTTATTGTTGGTATATATCATACCAGTAAGCATTATTTTGCAAAATATTTCACTTCTTAATCATTTGGTACCAATACCTCTGTAGAAGTTCCAAGTTTATATTCAAAATAACCTGAAATACGGATCTTTTTGCTCCTTTTTGCATTGCCGGTGACGTCACTTTCAATCAAGTGCCAAACCACTTTCCGCTTCATAGGATTTTATTTAAATCTCAGTATCTGTCAAGGATAAAGTGCAGAATAGCGCGAAAGTAATAAAAATCGGTAGAGATCCCACGTATTCCATCAGAATGACCTGAAACACGAGTGTTTTTGCGCTTTTTTGCATTGCCGGTGACGTCACTTTCAATCAAGTGCCAAACCACTTTCCGCTTCATAGGATTTTTTAAAAATCTCAGTATCTGTCAAGGATAGAGTGCAGAATAGCGTGAAAGTAATAAAAATCGGTAGAGATCCCACGTATTCCATCAGAATGACCTGAAACACGGGTGTTTTTGCGCTTTTGGATTGCCGGTGACGTCACTTTCAATCAAGTGCCAAACCACTTTCCGCTTCATAGGATTTTATTTAAATCTCAGTATCTGTCAAGGATAGAGTGCAGAGTAGCGTGAAAGTAATAAAAATGGGTAGAGATCCCACGTAATCCATCAGAATGACCAGAAACATGTTTTTTTTGCGCTTTTTTGCATTGCCGGTGACGTCACATTCAATCAAGTGCCAAACCACTTTCCGCTTCATAGGATTTTATTTAAATCTCAGTATCTGTCAAGGATAAAGTGAAGAATAGCGTGAAAATAATAAGAATTGGTAAAGATCCCACATTTTCCATCAGAATGACCTCAAACACCTTTTTTTTGCGCTTTTTTGCATTGCCGGTGACGTCACTATCAATCAAGTGCCAAACCACTTTCCGCTTCATAGGATTTTATTTAAATCTCAGCATCTGTCAAGGATAGAGTGCAGAATAGCGTGAAAGTAATAAAAACCGGTAGAGATCCCACGTATTCCATTAGAATGACCTGAAACACGGGGTGTTTTTGCGCTTTTTTGCATTACCGGTGACGTCACTTTCAATCAAGTGCCAAACCACTTTCCGCTTCATAGGATTTTATTTAAATCTCAGTATCTGTCAAGGATAAAGTGAATAATAGCGTGAAAGTAATAAAAATCGGTAGAGATCCCACGTTTTCCATCAGAATGACCTGAAACATGTTTTTTTCTCGCTTTTTTGCATTGCCGGTGATGTCACTTTCAATAATGTGCCAAACCACTTTCCGCTTCATAGGATTTTATTTAAATCTCAGTATCTGTCAAGGATAAAGTGAAGAATAGCGTGAAAGTAATAAAAATCAGTAGAGATCCCACGTTTTCCATCAGAATGACTTCAAACCAGGGCTTTTTCACTTTTTGCGATTTTTAATGAGGCCCATCGCTCCACCAGATGAGCTGTACATGATCGCAACGATTAGAGAAGTCAGATTTTGGCCAATGCAGTGTTTCGTGCACAAATTGCCTGGCAAAATTTGCATTTACGATATCCACCATTGTAATCAAACAACACAGAAATGTTTACATTGCATGCTATAAATACCATAGCTGCCAAATGAGGGTTTTCGCATTGTGACGATCCTGTCTCGTTATGCGATAGCCTTTGAGGTACTAAATATTATCCGATTGGGAGTTTGTATTGACGAATGTTAGTGGCGAAATCGTCGGATTCTAACATTATTTCCATACCGATATTAACATCCTTTGCAACACTTCTTGATTAAATATGCCAATTGCCCATCATGCTGGTTGACTTGATTCCATATTGTGCATGTTTAATTTCGATTTTCGTCGCTGTATAAAGTATGTTGATACACATACCAAACGCGTTTGTTAGTCTTTTCATAAACACGCCTAACCCTTGCGAATATGTAAATGTAACCATTTATGTTGACTTCCTTTCAATACGAAGGTTGCTTAGATTTATATTTCGCCTTGTAAAGGGCGTCATCAGTTTCCGTGGAATGTAAAACACATTTAAGCAATGTGATAAACATTTGAATCGCGTTGATAAGAATTTGCATTGACACTCACCAAGCCGCATGTGGGACAATGTCAGAACTGGAAGCTGCATTGATAAAATTGTCATCGCATTCCATTGTTAGGGGAGTTTGTTTGTGACAGGGATACTTCACCCTACGTAATGGGCTGGGGCTTTCTTACCCTAATTTATTTACGATCCCACTGTCTTTCTCTCACAATATCGCATATCACGAGACTATATGTTTATACGGTAACGCTTTTCGCCCTTTCTGACCGTTCTATTTGATTCTAAATATACTCCATTTTATTTTATGCTATTTAGTTACATTTCATCAAAAAACAATTATACCCAACTGCCTGCATCTTAGCCAAGTGCACTGGTAAACGACAATTCAAGGGCAATTAGCCAGCATTATCATCGTGACAAATTGCAACTTCACATTCAAACCCTAAACGTATATTATGTTGTTTTGGACATACTGTTGGCCAGGCTTTAAATAACCAGCACGTTCGTTATGTTGTTTGGGACATCGGTGTCATAATTCGCCATATTGTACGCGTACCTTAGATAACGTGCGCGTGCCGTAATAATGAACGTGCGCGTTATCTAAAGCCTGGCCAACAGTGTCAAATTCCAAATAAGAGCGACATCATGTGGAATGATAAGGTACGCCCGCGTTAGTAAGCAGCACGTTCGCTATTAGTGTACATGTACCTAAATAGGATACATTTCATAGCCAACCGTGTCATAAGTCAAACTGATGTACGCGTACCTAGTTAACGAACATGCAACTTATTAAGGTGCTTGTAACTTAGTAACATGTTAAGTTGGCCGACAGTGTCATAATCTTAGGTAAAATTACTTGTACTATCGTCGTATATTTTCATTTCAAACAACAAATAGTTAGCTTCAAGTCAAAGCTTATGGGAGTCGATATGCCCTTGTTTTCTGCTTTTACTTCCAAATATCACTCATGTATCCATCTTGTGGATATCTGTATTTCGCACCGTTTACTTTGATGTCTCGCAACCCCAAAAAGAACTTAAAACGTGAGGTTTTACTGCAATCAACTTTGCTTTTTGGCAAGCTTAACACAATTAAATTGCGATGTAAAGATGCAAACTTTGTAAAATTATTGTGTGGCATTGCCAGCGCTGTAAAATTCTTTTGAATATGGGCAGCCCATGCGCATTAAAACAAAGTATGTACATGTTTACTACAACTTAAAATCGAGATAATTTGTAAAGGCATATGCGCACGTAAAAGTACAAGGTTAGCTGAGAATACATCGCAACTTCGCTGTTCAAATGTTTAATTCTGGAAAAAGAGGACAAATTTGACAGAGGATAAATATTTGAAAAAATACATTTCCGGTACTTACAAATTTGTGCGGGGCCATGGTATATTTGGGCCTGTGATAAAACACTTAAATTTTGAAGCAGTTGCGATAACATTTGAGGATTTGACATAGATCTGACGCTACCTGCCACTAGATGGATACATGAGTGATATTTGCAAAGGTGAAAGCAGAAAACAAGAGCATATCGACGCCCATAAGCTGATGACAGTACATGTAATTTTACATAGGATTATGACACTATCGGCCAACTTAACATGCGCGCACGTTAATTAGTTACGTTAATAAGTTGCATGTTCGTTAATTAGGTACGCGTACATGAGTTTCACTTATTACACGGTTGGCCATGAAATGTATCCTATTAAGGTGCATGTACAGTAATAGCGAACGTTTTAGACTCATGAAAATTTCAGCAATCTTTGATCCTGTTACCAGTAGGTACTAACCACAGATGATGCAGAAATGTTCATAAACTCAATTGTCAAAGATGTGGCGTGCAATGTTTCCATTACGTAGGGTGAAGTATCCCTGTCACAAACAAACTCCCCGAACGATGGAATGCGATGACAATTTTATCAATGCAGCTTCCAGCTTTGACATTGTCCCACATGCGGCTTGGTGAGTGTCAATGCAAATTCTTGTCAACGCGATTGCGGGTACATTTTCACCCATATGTCAAAGGCGGTTGGCACCACAGTTATCAAAACTCCTGATAATTTAAAACTGTCCGAATAAACGTGCAATGTTTCTTCTTTAATTGTGCCTGTTTGCCCAATTTGTTTCTTACATTTAGTGGTCACTATAAAAATTGTGTTTCTTATATGTTTGTGTAACAAGCAAAGATCGCTTTCACCTGTGATACATCAACATCATGTATAAATTGACCATTTTTTAAGAGTAAATATCATTTCATTTGAAAATGTTAAATCAAAATATTTATTTTAACAAGCATTACCTTTGCGGTCATTTATATTCACTACAAAAAGAAGGAAAAACAGTTGGACGCATATTGCACAATAGAACGTTCTTTGCAAGTTCATAAGTGTGACACATTGTGATTAGAAGGGAAAATGTATGAGATTGTGTGAAAAAACGGGTGTGTCACTCCATTAGATTTTGCGACGACATAAATTCTGGACAAATACAGAGATTTAAAAAAAATCCTATGAAGCGGAAAGTGGTTTGACACTTGATTGAAAGTGACGTCACCGGCAATGCAAAAAAGCGCAAAAACACCCGTGTTTCAGGTCATTCTGATGGATTACGTGGGATCTCTACCGATTTTTAATACTTTCACTCCATTCTGCACTCTATCCTTGACAGATACTGGGATTTTTAAAAAATCCTATGAAGCGGAAAGTGGTTTGGCACATTATTGAAAGTGACATCACCATCAATGCAAAAAAGCGAGAAAAAAACATGTTTCAGGTCATTCTGATGGAATACGTGGGATCTCTACCGATTTTTATTACTTTCACGCTATTCTGCACTCTATCCTTGACAGATACTGAGATTTAAAAAAAATCCTATGAAGCGGAAAGTGGTTTGGCACTTGATTGAAAGTGACGTCACCGGCAATGCAAAAAAGCGCAAAAACACCCCGTGTTTCAGGTCATTCTGATGGAATACGTGGGATCTCTACCGATTTTTATTACTTTCACGCTACTCTGCACTCTATCCTTGACAGATACTGAGATTTAAATAAAATCCTATGAAGCGGAAAGTGGTTTGGCACTTGATTGAAAGTGACGTCACCGGCAATGCAAAAAAGCGAGAAAAAAACATGTTTCAGGTCAATCTGATGGAATACGTGGGATCTCTACCGATTTTTATTACTTTCACGCTACTCTGCACTCTATCCTTGACAGATACTGAGATTTAAATAAAATCCTATGAAGCGGAAAGTGGTTTGGCACTTGATTGAAAGTGACGTCACCGGCAATGCAAAAAAGCGAGAAAAAAACATGTTTCAGGTCATTCTGATGGAATACGTGGGATCTCTACCGATTTTTATTACTTTCACGCTATTCTTCACTCTATCCTTGACAGATACTGAGATTTAAAAAAAATCCTATGAAGCGGAAAGTGGTTTGGCACTTGATTGAAAGTGACGTCACCGGCAATGCAAAAAAGCGCAAAAACACCCCGTGTTTCAGGTCATTCTGATGGAATACGTGGGATCTCTACCGATTTTTATTACTTTCACGCTACTCTGCACTCTATCCTTGACAGATACTGAGATTTAAATAAAATCCTATGAAGCGGAAAGTGGTTTGGCACTTGATTGAAAGTGACGTCACCGGCAATGCAAAAAAGCGAGAAAAAAACATGTTTCAGGTCATTCTGATGGAATACGTGGGATCTCTACCGATTTTTATTACTTTCACGCTATTCTTCACTCTATCCTTGACAGATACTGAGATTTAAATAAAATCCTATGAAGCGGAAAGTGGTTTGGCACTTGATTGAAAGTGACGTCACCAGCAATGCAAAAAAGCGCAAAAACACCCGTGTTTCAGGTCATTCTGATGGAATACGTGGGATCTCTACCGATTTTTAATACTTTCACTCCATTCTGCACTCTATCCTTGACAGATACTGAGATTTTTAAAAAATCCTATGAAGCGGAAAGTGGTTTGGCACTTGATTGAAAGTGACGTCACCGGCAATGCAAAAAAGCGCAAAAACACCCCGTGTTTCAGGTCATTCTGATGGAATACGTGGGATCTCTACCGATTTTTATTACTTTCACGCTATTCTGCGCTCTATCCTTGACAGATACTGAGATTTAAATAAAATCCTATGAAGCGGAAAGTGGTTTGGCACTTGATTGAAAGTGACGTCACCATCAATGCAAAAAAGCGAGAAAAAAACATGTTTCAGGTCATTCTGATGGAATACGTGGGATCTCTACCGATTTTGATTAATTTCACGGCATTCTGCACTCTATCCTTGACAGATACTGAGATTTAAATAAAATCCTATGAAGCGGAAAGTGGTTTGGCACATTATTGAAAGTGACGTCACCGGCAATGCAACAAAGCGTAAAAACACCCGTGTTTCAGGTCATTCTGATGGAATACGTGGGAATTATGTGATGGTATGAATGCGAAGGAGTTGTCAAATGAAATATTTTGCATAATTACGTAACCTGGTATGACATAAACCCAAAATAAACTTAATTGTATAGTCTAAACTTTGCAGTGAAATGCTGCTCAATGATGCGGAACAAATATTTCAAAAAAATTATTTTGGATTCTGCCAGAATGACAATCGTAGAAATCCTGTGTTCAAGGCCCTCGGCTGTAATGCATCTAGCGACTGTTCCGCTTGTTTCCCAATGACCGTTGATGGGTCTTGTGATTTACATAGGGACCTGGAATTCTACAAAGTTGAAAAAAAAAAATTGCTCCTGGATGAGACTGTACAGAGCAAGGACTTTTTGGGCCTCCTGGAAGATCATATGACCAACAGGGGGGTATACCCAGCCCTTGGGGGAGGGAATTGACACTTTTTCAGCAACTAAATTTGATGCCATCGCATAGAGAAGAGTTGGAACTTACAAAAAAATGCAAATGAGTGGGTAGTTGAACGATTCATTTTCTGCAAAATCCAGTTCCATTTTTGGTTGCTCTTTTGACCAAAATATTGAGTAACCAGGGGGGCAAATGGCCCTAGGGGGGTGGTTAAACCATTTTTTCGGAGACTAATTTTGATCAAAATTTGTAGATGAAATGGATCTTTCATAAAATCACAAATGATTGGACACTTAAACGATTCATTTTGCCACAAACACAGCCTGATTTTTTTGCTCCATTTTCAACATAAATTTCAGCAGCACCCACCAGCAAGTTACTACCTAATTGGAATAGCTCAAAACCACACTAAAACTGCCCCAAACACCTTAAAATTCGCCATGACAACAGCACGCACATGTGCGCCCATTCAACCGTAAATTTAACTTAATTGCGTCACTGCTTTGCTTGGTGATGCATGACTTTGCATTTTGACACAGGTCTGTCTACACGGTGGGCATTTCCCAGCACCAAAACTAATTTTCATAGAAATACCAATATGCGTCCTTAAACAAATACCTTTACATGTTCTGTGCAAGTGTACACAGGATTTTCAGAGAATGTAAACACGACGTAACTTTGCAGGTAAGTTTTGTTGACCCTTCGGATGCTCATGTTGGGAGGTGGATTTCAAAAGTTAACGATAAACTGTAGATAAAAGCTATCACGCATTTGGGAACAAAAGAGATTTAAGTTTGAGCTAACTTAACTAAAACATTTTGAAAAGCTAATTCATCTACACTACGAGAATAATATTTATTAGAATGATATGTACATTTGCTGCAGAATCCCTCAAAAGCGTTGACAATTCTATTTTTGTTGTAAAACTTGTTGTGGCGTCATTCTCGATCGTCCCAAACTATACAAGTAACAATCAAAGCGTTTTGAAATTTTCCACAATAAGCAAAATTATTACTTGTTTTAACTGATGGTTACATCATATACACGGAGAAATACAAACAGTATCTGCACACAGATGTTATAAAACTTGTTGCATGACAACAACAACAGTTAATAAATTAACATACATTTGGTCAATAAAAAGAAGGTTAAAATGTACACGAGAACAGTCTCAACTACAGCATGCATATGAAAGCAAACACACAATTTGTTTAGTGGTGGTTCAAGAAAACAGAAAACTTATTTTGCGACTGAATTTAATGAAAACAAAAATCATGGGATTATTTTGAAGCAAAAATTTGAAAAACCGCAGGGAAATCCAATTTGGCCCAAAAAAATTATTTGGCAGGGTTCCTTTGGTCTTTAAAAAACTGCATTGATGCCAACTATGGCTGTTTTTTGGAAGGCCTTGCTTATTTGCATACACCAAACTCAGTTAGGTTATGTACAGATTTAGGTCAGCCATGGAAAAGTTGAACTGTTTGTCTAAAATTGTAATCAAAGAGCATTTCTGCAAATCCACGGTTCCACAAGTGATCCAAGATGTACAAGAATCTAACGAGTATAAATACACAAATCATTCATTTTACTTTTTGTTGATTCTTTAGGAACCATTTCCTTTGATTGGACATAAGTTAAAAAAATACAATCTATTGCCAACATAGTTCATTAATTTTAAAAACATTTTTTTCAGGTTTCTTATTTTTTACACTAAATCATACTTTATCAAGTTTTAATTAATAAACATGAAAGTAAATATGACAGATACACACCCAACATATTTCAACATTTCTGTACACATTTGTGCAAAAAAATCAATGCTGATAAAATGAAGGTGTTTATGTAAATGTCATCAATTAAACATTAAACATTATTTGTACATTGGGAAAAATTGCTGTTCAAAAATGATATTTCAAAGTTAGTGACATATGACAGGAAAATTGCGATTCATGAATAATCCAGCATCACAATATTTCCTGCTCCACTTAAACACAAGCATTGGTCGATACAATTCCATGCATCAAGTTTGGACCAACCTCAACCTAATGTTTATTTTTCTTTAAGTTAAGCTGCAAAAAGCCAGGACTATTTACTACACACATATATTGGAATATATGTCTACACAAAATCAAAGAGTATGTACAAATAAAATTGCACAGTTTCATCAGATGAGAAAGGTCTCTATTATTGCAGAAAGATGTAATCCATGGATACTGATGAAATTAACACTGTATGTCAGGGTGTTGAAGTCACATATTGTAACCATTGTGTACAATTGTATATGAACTGAGCAAATCAAAGGTGAAGAGTGTCAATTTTTCAAGATTTTGGTCGCGCGTTCATTGGCTTGACTAATTCTCATGTTGTTCGATTCAGCCTGCATTAAAAATGAAGATATTGTTGTACGACAGAAGTGCATTTTGTATGACTGCTGCAGACGATTCAATAAAAGGCAATCATACAATCAATGTGACAGTAGTTGGGCATATGGGGGTGCTGTGCTGTTACAAATGCTTGCACAACACAGACAGAAATGCCTTTTTAAACCGCCAGACCAAACACATAATACAAATCCTACACACATATAACAACACTTTATGCAAAACCAAACTACCATTTGCCCCTGAATACAATTATATCCTGTATAGAAAACCAAACAAACAATTATATCAAAGTGATCGTAATAAAAAAAAATCGAAAAAAGTATGCAGATCATTCGTACAAGTGCCAGAAAAATAGGAACCTTAATGTTTAAATCAGAAGGGAAAAACCAAACACCTACCTTAGTGTTTATTCTGTCAATCTGTTGGTTCTGAGAGTTAATTTCGTTGCCCATGTCGATAGCCATGTGTTTAAGGTTTCCAAGGACTACAGCAACTTGGCCGAGGTTTTCTTCCATCTCATCTTCTCTTGCATCGTTGGTGACTCTGCATTCATCACATACATCTCAAATTGATGAATGTTTATAACCAAGTATAAATATGTATTAAAAATTTAAAACATTCCAAACTTGCAGGTTGGATCATTTTGTGTGCTTTACGACACTTGAGGCCGCATCTCAGAATTAAATCCTAAAAATTGAGTTTTAGAAGTCATTTGTCATTGTGCACCTGGTTACAGTTTCTCTTGTTTGCCAAAACAATTGCCGGGTCTGATGACTCATGAAGGGGGACTACTATTGCTGAACAGAAAAAAAATTGATTGCAGCTGCATTAAGACAGCACATTGGGGGGTTTAGCAAAGGCTAACTGCTAAATTGTCAGTCCTAGGGGGTGTACAAACAGCCCCGGTGGGGCCCCAAGACAGTTGCAAGACATCTAATTCTTAATGAATTGTGTAGAGGAGGGTTGGTGGCTTCACTTAATCGCAAATGGAGGGTACTTTCTGTGATTCATTTTTTCACAAAACAAACCTACACTTTTTTCTGCTTTTTTGGCCAAAATAATGGCCAACAGAGGGTCAAAATGCCCCCGGGGGAGCAGTTAAAGTAGTTATCTCAATTATAAATTTGGCCTGAATTCCTAGTCAAGGGTCGGCACTAACAGAAAATCACAAATTGACCATACTTTCTGTGATTCATTTTTTCACAAAATCTACCTCAATATTTGGGTAGTTTTTCAGCCACATGTTCAACAGCACCCTCAACCAATTTACTGCCTGACTAATAACCCTGAAAACCATAGTAAAACTGCCCCCAAACACGCTGAAAATCGCCCTGGCAACAGCCTGTTCATCTGCGCTCATTCAACCAAAACACTAGCGCCCATGCATGACCCATTGCATTGTTACACATAATTTTACTCTGTTTTACGCAGAACAGAGTTCGAGAAGGGCATTTCCCAACCGGGAAAGTCTTTTCTATAGAAATACAGAGATGCGGCCTTAAGGATGAAAGTTTACACAAAAAGTTTATGAGGAAATAATTAGGGAATAGTTTGGTATCTGAGGTTATTGTCATGTGTGTTTCAGACCCTAATTTTCACTTGATTGAATTGTGCATTTTTTGTATTAAACCATTCGGGACAGTTTGGTGAAAGAATTCATGAAAAATTTAACAGACACTTTTCAACGTGTGTGGTTTTTTTTCACACCCAACATTTTATTAAATAGTTTATTGACCAATTTTAACGTTTTCAGAATTTCCTGTAACTGTAGTAGATATGGCCTGACACTGTGACACATGTAAACAGACGAAACATCTTAAATCCCAATTGTTTCGAAAGTACAAATTGATATAAACTGAAGAAAACCATGCGTATATTTCAGCCATTCCTGAATTCGGTGCAGGAGTTTCAAAGGTGATTAAGACCAGTTTTAAGGCAATAATTATATTTTTACCTCTGTATGTAAGCGCCACCAACTTGTGCTTGTTCTCGTGGGTCTTGTACACGTTGAGGTTGGTTGCTAACCACCTTTCCATCTTCGTTCGATTGCCACGTTTTCTTGTATTCGTCACCTTTCTCAAAGTTCTTCGCCCTTACAAAAATGTTTTACTTTTAGGCTTGTTGATGTACAACTGTAGCAAAATATTGGGAAGCCAAGACGACACATCAATTACGATGGGTGGGATTTTTTGAGTTGCCTTCTTCTATGGTGGACATATAAAGAACCTTGGTTACATTTTAAGTAAGGGTCAACATACTTGTCGATCTATAAAAGGAGTAGGTGACCATTAAACGATTGGAGAACACAGGCCCTACTTATACTTGTAAGGCTCAGTTAACTTTTATCAAGCAGACAACTTTTATTAGTGTTTAGTGGGCTGCAGACAGGGGCACTGTTTCGACCTAATAGTTCTCATCAGTGCAGCTATTTTCATTTGGACTGCTGCCGTACGTTTCAGCCATCTTAATAAACGATTGTTTACCTGATTGGTGTTGGATATACGGAGTTTACAGCAGAACACGCATTAAACGCAACAGTATCAACAGCAAGAACACGCAAGCAGACTTATTTCACTCTTCAGCACTGCAGGCGGCCGAAATGATTTGGTACGCTGCAGCGTTTACCACCTTTTTTAATTTCTTTTCGACTTCTTCACTGAACGATTAATTTTATTTGTAAATATTCCAATGTGTTATGCAGCAAATAATGCCCAACTTGCCCACACAGCGAAGTACAAACTCGGCTAGTAGAAATCATTGGCAGCACTGCCGCACCGACACCGACTTTATGACCGCTTTTCAAGTTACGGGTTATAGTATAGTGTGTAACCCGCACCATGTTTCTGCAAATTTTAGCAAAAACAAACGTAAAGTATAATTCAGCTGAATATCTGTCTTACCCGCAATTTTTTTCGCGGATGCGAAGGACATTTGGTTACCCTTGAGCGATGGCGCGGGTGGAATCACCCCAAGCAACTCTGTTTGTTGATTTTGTTGGGGTTCCTCCTTTTTTCCTTTGTTTGGTTCCTGTTCGAAACCACCAGCGCCATTTTGAAAAGGGGAAACAAAGAGAAACTGTTCTTGTGGAATTCGTTTGCAGGTGTCCTTTCTGTCCTGACTCCTGATTAGATGGTGGTAATATGTCTTCTGTGGAAGAGGTATGTGGAGTTTTAAATTCTAATCATAGTAGTATTTTCCATAAAATTTACTATGCGCCCTTTTAGCCTACCCCACAAATCCTCATGTTTTTAATCAGCAATATTGGTAATAGTAACCATCTGTTTATATATGTTTTGTAGTTTCATTTAATCAAAGCTGAGGATATTTTATGTGACCAATGGAATTTTCTTGCTGGACAAGGTGGATTCAGTGACGTAATAATTGGTTACCATGTTGGTTTGAAGCAATTTGTTGCGGTCAAAGTAATTAAAGTTGTTGGTCGTCACAGTGAAGAACTCTTTAAAAAAACGTAAATCCAGCATTCATGATACACTACTGTAACCGTTTTTTTTACAATGATATATTGTTGCAGAATTGGTGAAGAGCTGGAAAACCTGCAAAAACTAAATCATATCAACATAGTGAGTGTTTATGGTTGGACCAAATGGCCATTTGCCTTAGGGATTGTCATGGAGTTCTGTAAAGGAAGGAGCCTTTTGGAACTGCTGCTGAATACCTCGATCAGTTTGGGATTCCCCTTGCGTGTCCGGTTTTTACTGGATGCTGCAGAAGGTCTTAAAGCTTGCCACGGTTTACCTCTGAAGAGAATGATTCACGGAGATGTCAAGCCTGAAAATGGGTTGCTTACCAAAATTCTGCGCCTCAAATTGTGTGACTTTGGAAATGCGGAACTCGCAACCATAACTGGATCGACGACAAAGAATCCTTCAGCAAGAAGCAAGAAGGAAAGACCTCAATATACACCAATGTACACAGCACCTGAAAAAATTGAAAAACCTACAATGAAACCAACAAAAGAACTTGATGTTTATGCTTTCGGTGTGATGATTTTTACTGTCGTGGTTAGGGCATTGCCATACTCCACCGACAACCAGAAAGCTTTACTAGACTCCATTAAGGAAGGGTCTAGACCAAACTGTTTAGTAATAGAAGAACTGAAGCAAAATCTTAATGAAAGCGACAGAGCAATCGTTGAAAACCTGGAGCAACTAATGAAGCAGTGTTGGGATCAAGATCCATCTAAACGACCAACGATGATCGAAATCTGTGAGAAATTGCAGCAACTTCTCAGCCAGCAAGACCCAGAAGTGATCGAGCAACAAGTGGAAGACGTGGTCTGGCAGAAGAACATGAAAGATCCCTTTCTTGTCAAAGATGAGAAGTTGGTTTCCCTTGAATGGTTTTGCACAAGAACCCGAAGATTCCAAGGTTTGTTCTCAAAATTACACCAACTAGAAAAAATGTCGAATCATTAACTGTATTAACTATCACTTTCACTGATATGTGGTTCTTTCTTTGCACAGTACCTGACAATCCTCCGACCTCTAATGATGCCAAGAAAGATCATTCATCTACGGACAAGAAACCAGTTTCAGGTGATTCTGTTCAAAGCCCATCATCTTCTAGATTGGCATCAGAAGTTAATCGAGATTGTTATTTAAAACCTAATGTCAGACAGAAAAATATATTTTTGCAAGGTACTGGCTTGACTGCTTGCGCCATAGTTTTTTTTACTTTTGCTGTGGAAAAAATACAAACTATAACAATTACTTCAATACATTGCGTCCTTCTCTGGTCAAGAAATTTGCAGCACCAAATGAAGTTAGATTAGGCTCGCAAAAGCTCATGCAAATAAAGTGTTTAGAAGCCACTTTTTCAAAAACAATGCAACAGCAATAACTAAAACTATAACAAGTTCTTGTATAGAACTTATTGTAGACAAATTAGATGTAGCACTGTGGTAAATACAGATGCCATAGCTCAGGGGTCGGCTACCTTTTAAATGCTGTGGTCAGTTTACAAATTATGTTTAAATTTTGATGACTTCATGTGCCAACCTATATGTGTACACAAAAGTATGTTGGCCTTTTTTTAACCATTCTCTGCATAGTGACTGATCATATGGGAATATATGAAGGCAGCACAAGCATGGACATCTGAGTAATGAACTTGTAAGGCACTCTCAGTACTATCAAAAATCACCTCAAATTTGTTATGGATACCACACATTGTTGACTCTTACTTACATTACTTGTGCAATGTAAAAGTTATCAATTTAAGAATGTTTGCATTGTTTTTGCTTTTAACAATTTCACTATGAATTGATCACATTTGTATTTGTCTGCACTTATCACAAAAAAAACTAAATCCCTCAAACATTTAGTCCCTGTGTTTTCATCACAGAGACCAATCCAAACTCTGATGCGGGTAACCGATCTCCTGCACTTGGTGATGTCACCCTAACTCATTCATCCACTGATTCCACTCAAGATCAAGTGGTTTCTGGGCAAGCAGGTAATGTTACAAGCTGGTGTATGCAGAGATTATGTGTCTATATTGCGCAAACATAAATACTGATCACTTGAGTAAAAGCCCGTCTTCACTTTAAAGTGCTGATCCTAAATTTTTTTATAGCTGGTCAAGAATTATCCAATGTGAGGGCACAACAGTATGACTTGAATGGTGAAGAAATAGTTGAGCAACAACCAGGTATATTCAAAGATGTATACCCTTTGTATGGTTTAGGATAGTTTACTAAAAAACAAAAATCGCTCAACATAACATTAAGTGCCTTACACATGACAATGAATATACCAATAAACAACAATTAGGCATTTAAAAATACTGTTAAGTTTGCAAGTTTGCTTTACATCGTTTTAATGTTATTATAATATCAAAAGCTCATTGTAAGGCTTTATGCAATTTTTATTTCCATAACAAACTGTATGACCTCTCAGCTGTTTCACTGCTGAAAATCGAATTATTATATTACCATGTAAATTCGCCTCTAAAATATATTCATCGCCATAAATAAATATTAGTATTACATTTTGTAACAGATGACTGTTTTCTCGTTTGGTAAAGTTAGAAACCACAATCTAGTTTGATTTAACTGCTCTATACAAAATTATTCCCCATTACAAAACCTAGTTAATACATTTCCTCTGTTTCCCATCCTGGTTAATTCTCCATTTCTTCATTGTCTATCTATTGACAAAAAGTATTCACGCCAGGGTTTATTTGTTGCAGTTTTAGCAAACAGTTTAAAACCACCTGGAACATTTGACTTTCATGTTTGTATTAAAATAATAGTTGACATTAGCAATCCATTCTCATTCAGCTTTGAAAAGAAAATCAAGCAATGACGTTCCAAGCGCTTCCAGTGACAGCAAGAAAATTAAAAAAAATACTGAAGATGGAACATCACGAAAGGAAGAAGCAGGTGAAAAAATAAAACTTACGACCTCCGTCATATATATTTTGATATTGTTAATGGAGGGCACCTGTTATGACATCACAAACTAGTGATTGTGGTAAACATAATATAAATAAATGTAAGTTCATGTTATATCACTTCAGCAGGCATGGTGTCAGACTGAGACTTTTTGACGATAATTTTGGGTCTTCGAGGATGGAAGCCTCCCAAAATCATCGATTCGGGACCCTACAACCTGGATAGATTAGGGAACCGTTACCGTAATTTAAAGTCAAATGTATCACTGAAGTATAAAATAAACAGTCCAATGAAATGAGTAAAGATTTATTAAAACAAAATTAGTTTTTCATGTATCTGCCAAAGCTGAATCGCGGTCAGAGTAATGTTAGCAACCTTGGATTTTGAAACCGTTTTCACTGCGTATCAGCGATGACCTTTATTTTGGGTAATGAGTTAACCGCATATTAGTCCCGGGTTACTTCTGCATGAGAGAAGTTATTGTGTTGCGGTTAACGCGTTGCCAAACCTCGTAAGTTTGCGAAACAACCTTCTGCCCAGTGAGTTGGCTGCTCGCTATATTTCCCCCGTCGGGCATTGATGAAATAAAATATGACGCAAGTCCATTGCTTTACATGACTGAGAGTAGTTTGGGATGCAAAAAGACATAGGCTTGATGCTTAATTAGGGGTCGGGAACATTTTTGTCTAAGGTAGCAAGGAAAGCTATATATTAAAAAATAATTTCTGTGTACAGCCATGTAACATTTTTCAACACTTTAATTGGTTTATACAGTACACACAAGGTGGAACGAAGTCACTCTAGGGGAGGAAAGCTATAGGCCGCATATCGGTAGTAAATCCCCAAAATCTAGTTTTGAAGGCTATCACCATTAATACCCATACTGAGTGATTTGCTTTTTTGCCAACAACATTTCCTGTGGTCAGTGACCCATGAAGATCTACTGGTACTATTCATAGAGAAAAAAAATTGATTGCAGCTGCATCCGCCAAAACACAGCAAGGATCTGAGGGGCCTCCAGGAGGATCTTTTGTCCTATAAGATAGCAAAAACAGTCCCAGGGGGCAACCAAAGCAACTTTCCTGTGACAATTTTTTTTGCCATTGCGTAGAAAAGGGTTAGGGCCAACATTAAATTGCAAATTGGATGAGGTTTTTGTGATTCATTTTTTCGCAAAACCATCTTACATTTTTTTGCAGCCCATTTAGCTAAAATAATGGCCGAAATGACCCCTAGGCTTTAAGCAACTATCTTGCAACTAATTTTCACCTTACTGCGTAGCCAAGAGGCGGGCCTAACATAAAATCACAAATTAAGGTATACTTCTGTGATTCAATTTTGAGCTACATCCCCTTGAACATTTTGGTGGTTTTTCAACTAAACTTTTCACAGCACCCTGCACCAAACGTCTGACTGACTGAGAAGAGCAAAAAATGACCACCCTCATTCTGGCAGAATTCTGGCAGAATAATTTTGCAAATTAGCCACATTTTAAAAGGTACAACAGGCATTTACTCAAAAATTGGTTTCTTTTGGATTAGAATCAAATTACAGAGATGAGCAAGCAGTTCAAACTTCAAAAAACATTTAAACAAATTTTTTCGCAGCTGTATCAATCAAAAAAATCGCGAATTAAAAAAATCGCCTGGTTTTGCGATTCAGCACAATGGCGGCATGCAAAAAACTTCCCTAATACAAAGAATTCTGCTCGGCGTTCTTGCAATAGGTGCCCATATTGACCAATATCACGAGAACGGAAATTTAATGCTCTACCACATGCAATTAACAAATTTGAAATTAAGGTGCCGGATGATCTTCAAATCGCCCATCGAATAAGACCCGCTTTTTGCGAATCAGCAGCATAATGGCGTAATGTCGGCATGCGAAAAACTTCCCTATTAAAACAATTCTGCTTGGCGTTCTTGCAATAGGTGCCAATATTGACCAATATCACGAGAACGGAAATTTAATGCTCTACCACATGCAATTAACAAATTTGAAATTAAGGTGCCGGATGACCTTCAAATCGCTCATCGAAAAAGACCCGCTTTTTGCGAATCAGCAGCATAATGGCGTAATGTCGGCATGCGAAAAACTTCCCTATTAAAACAATTCTGCTCGGCGTTCTTGCAATAGGTGCCAATATTGACCAACATAACGAGAACGGAAATTTAATGCTCTACCACATGCAATTAACAAATTTGAAATTAAGGTGCCGGATGACCTTCAAATCGCCCATCGAAGACGACCCGCTTTTTGCGAATCAGCAGCATAATGGCGTAATGTCGGCATGCGAAAAACTTCCCTATTAAAACAATTCTGCTCGGCGTTCTTGCAATAGGTGCCAATATTGACTAACATCTCGAGAACGGAAATTTAATGCTCTACAACATGCAATTAACAAATTTGAAATTAAGATGCCGGATGACCTTCAAATCGCCCATCGAAGAAGACCCGCTTTTTGCGAATCAGCAGCATAATGGCGTAATGTCGGCATGCGAAAAACTTCCCTATTAAAACAATTCTGCTCGGCGTTCTTGCAATAGGTGCCAATATTGATCAATATCACGAGAACGGAAATTTAATGCTCTACCACATGCAATTAACAAATTTGAAATTAAGGTGCCGGATGACCTTCAAATCGCCAATCGAATAAGACCCGCTTTTTGCGAATCAGCAGCATTATGGCGTAGTGTCGGCATGCGAAAAACTTCCCTATTAAAACAATTCTGCTCGGCGTTCTTGCAATAGGTGCCAATATTGACCAACATCACGAGAACGGAAATTTAATGCTCTACCACATGCAATTAACAAATTTGAAATTAAGGTGCCGGATGACCTTCAAATCGCCCATCGAAGACGACCCGCTTTTTGCGAATCAGCAGCATAATGGCGTAATGTCGGCATGCGAAAAACTTCCCTATTAAAACAATTCTGCTCGGCGTTCTTGCAATAGGTGCCAATATTGACCAATATCACGAGAACGGAAATTTAATGCTCTACCACATGCAATTAACAAATTTGAAATTAAGGTGCCGGATGATCTTCAAATCGCCCATCGAATAAGACCCGCTTTTTGCGAATCAGCAGCATAATGGCGTAATGTCGGCATGCGAAAAACTTCCCTATTAAAACAATTCTGCTCGGCGTTCTTGCAATAGGTGCCAATATTGACCAATATCACGAGAACGGAAATTTAATGCTCTACCACATGCAATTAACAATGCCGACATTACGCCATTATGCTGCTGATTCGCAAAAAGCGGGTCTTTTTCGATGGGCGATTTGAAGGTCATCCGGCACCTTAATTTCAAATTTGTTAATTGCATGTGGTAGAGCATTAAATTTCCGTTCTCGTGATATTGGTCAATATTGGCACCTATTGCAAGAACGCCGAGCAGAATTGTTTTAATAGGGAAGTTTTTCGCATGCCGACATTACGCCATTATGCTGCTGATTCGCAAAAAGCGGGTCTTTTTCGATGGGCGATTTGAAGGTCATCCGGCACCTTAATTTCAAATTTGTTAATTGCATGTGGTAGAGCATTAAATTTCCGTTCTCGTGATATTGGTCAATATTGGCACCTATTGCAAGAACGCCGAGCAGAATTGTTTTAATAGGGAAGTTTTTCGCATGCCGACATTACGCCATTATGCTGCTGATTCGCAAAAAGCGGGTCTTTTTCGATGGGCGATTTGAAGGTCATCCGGCACCTTAATTTCAAATTTGTTAATTGCATGTGGTAGAGCATTAAATTTCCGTTCTCGTGATATTGGTCAATATTGGCACCTATTGCAAGAACGCCGAGCAGAATTGTTTTAATAGGGAAGTTTTTCGCATGCCGACATTACGCCATTATGCTGCTGATTCGCAAAAAGCGGGTCTTTTTCGATGGGCGATTTGAAGGTCATCCGGCACCTTAATTTCAAATTTGTTAATTGCATGTGGTAGAGCATTAAATTTCCGTTCTCGTGATATTGGTCAATATTGGCACCTATTGCAAGAACGCCGAGCAGAATTGTTTTAATAGGGAAGTTTTTCGCATGCCGACATTACGCCATTATGCTGCTGATTCGCAAAAAGCGGGTCTTTTTCGATGGGCGATTTGAAGGTCATCCGGCACCTTAATTTCAAATTTGTTAATTGCATGTGGTAGAGCATTAAATTTCCGTTCTCGTGATATTGGTCAATATTGGCACCTATTGCAAGAACGCCGAGCAGAATTGTTTTAATAGGGAAGTTTTTCGCATGCCGACATTACGCCATTATGCTGCTGATTCGCAAAAAGCGGGTCTTTTTCGATGGGCGATTTGAAGGTCATCCGGCACCTTAATTTCAAATTTGTTAATTGCATGTGGTAGAGCATTAAATTTCCGTTCTCGTGATATTGGTCAATATTGGCACCTATTGCAAGAACGCCGAGCAGAATTGTTTTAATAGGGAAGTTTTTCGCATGCCGACATTACGCCATTATGCTGCTGATTCGCAAAAAGCGGGTCTTTTTCGATGGGCGATTTGAAGGTCATCCGGCACCTTAATTTCAAATTTGTTAATTGCATGTGGTAGAGCATTAAATTTCCGTTCTCGTGATATTGGTCAATATTGGCACCTATTGCAAGAACGCCGAGCAGAATTGTTTTAATAGGGAAGTTTTTCGCATGCCGACATTACGCCATTATGCTGCTGATTCGCAAAAAGCGGGTCTTTTTCGATGGGCGATTTGAAGGTCATCCGGCACCTTAATTTCAAATTTGTTAATTGCATGTGGTAGAGCATTAAATTTCCGTTCTCGTGATATTGGTCAATATTGGCACCTATTGCAAGAACGCCGAGCAGAATTGTTTTAATAGGGAAGTTTTTCGCATGCCGACATTACGCCATTATGCTGCTGATTCGCAAAAAGCGGGTCTTTTTCGATGGGCGATTTGAAGGTCATCCGGCACCTTAATTTCAAATTTGTTAATTGCATGTGGTAGAGCATTAAATTTCCGTTCTCGTGATATTGGTCAATATTGGCACCTATTGCAAGAACGCCGAGCAGAATTGTTTTAATAGGGAAGTTTTACGCATGCCGACATTACGCCATTATGCTGCTGATTCGCAAAAAGCGGGTCTTTTTCGATGGGCGATTTGAAGGTCATCCGGCACCTTAATTTCAAATTTGTTAATTGCATGTGGTAGAGCATTAAATTTCCGTTCTCGTGATGTTGGTCAATATTGGCACTTATTGCAAGAACGCCGAGCAGAATTCTTTGTATTATGGAAGTTTTTTGCATGCCGCCATTATGCTGAATCGCAAAACCAGGCGATTTTTTTAATTCGCGATTTTTTTGATTGATACAGCTGCGAAAAAATTTGTTTAAATGTTTTTTGAGGTTTGAACTGCTTGCTTATCTCTGTAATTTGATTCTAATCCAAAAGAAACCAATTTTTGAGTAAATGCCTGTTGTACCTTCCAAAATGTGGCAAATTTGCAAAATTATTCTGCCAGAATACTGCCAGAATGAGGGTGGTGAAAATCGCCCTGGCTTCACCACGTGACTTCTTGCTCATTCAACCAGAAAATTGACCCCAATGCATCACCGGTTGCCTTGTGACGAAACTGAGACTCTCTATGACGCAGAAGTACAACGGGCATTCCCCGCGGGCAAAACTATTTTAAAAGAATTACTGATATGCGGTCTATAGGGTGTTTTTTTCCCATGCTGTGTTTTAGGGTGGTCAGTTCCACTTTTTAGGGACCATGGTTTTAGGTGGAAATTACCGCCTATAGGGCTGTATTTAAATTTACAGTGTAAGTTGGCATTTCGTGGCACAATTATACGTTATGGCAAATGACAGAAAAAGTTTTATTCGTAACTTTCGTGCTAAGAAATGTCAACTTAGATTTATCTGCGAGCCAGATGCCGTCATCAAAAGAACCACATCTGACTCGCGAGCCATGGGTTCCCGCGGCCAGTGTGCTTTTCGATTGGGAGACAGGAAAGAGTACTCTTTCCGCTTCTTAAGTATGCATTTTAATTGGCGAAATGTCTTGGGGAGACACTGCAGCGTTCCCAATTGCATCCCCGGTCGGCTGCTTTGTTGAAGCTATAAAGTCTGCTTGCCTGTTCTTGCTGTATAGGTTACTAAGTTCGACTCCGTGGCAGACTTGTTTATTAATGGAAAGGTACGATTGCAATACTAGGTGGCTTAAGTTTAATTTGTTTCAAGCGCGTTTAACACGTGACTGAATTGCAGCGAATTAACTATTAAAAGAACGTGCGAACGTTACTGCGCGATGGCGAGAATAACAACAGGGCCGAGAGAATACGAGCGACTGAGAGTGTAGAATGGACTAAAGACTGGACTCCGTTCAAAAATTACGAAATTGGCGTTTTATAATCTTATTGGACTCAATGACCGATTCGTCGCATTATCAGTTTGGCCTTGTCGTGTGCGGGTTACGAGCGTGAAATCCCCGACATTCTTCCCAAATCACACACCTCGCGAAACAATTAATCCCCTCTCACGTGAAAGCCGTGCGGGGGGCAAACATGGACGCCACGTCGTCGCCGCCCGGTTATTTAGAATTCGATTGTTGACACGTAACACCTGACGAGCTTCGTGTGCGAGCCGGAGTGTTTCAGAGTGAAAAAAGGAACATAAAAGATAAAAGATGAAACAATAAAAAATAAAAAAATGATTCTTTAAGCAACAGAATCCCATCGGAAAGTACGATACGCTTAGCATAGAAGTAATTTAGGCTTGTACGTTCCCCACGGCGTGTAATCACGTTTTGATTGACGACTTGAAAATTCACATTGATTCCTTTGCGTCGTCGATCGGTTTCTGATATATGCAGGTAATTACTTATGTCGAGAGGGTTCTGAGCCTTTTTGGACAAACCCTTGACGGCGCGTTTAAAGTGCATGTGACACGGAAAAAACAAACATGTTAATAATCAAACTAAGAGATGTTCATAACTTTAAAACATTTTTTGCGAAAAAAATAGCTTGATATGGCGACTGGTTTCTGAGATACAGCTGATCAAAGTCGCACTTTTGCCGCTGCGAACAAAATCGTGCGAAAGCGAAATTATATTGTTGCGTGACTTCATAGAGGCGCTATAGTCGTGCGAGTGCTGGCAGCAAGCCTTATGCGTAGGAATTGAAAACATTGTAAAACTGATTTAAGCATAATATTGCATTGAACGGGGGACAAAAAGTGAACAAGTGCAACAAACAGATTTTTATGTTAATTTTAGCTGCAGACAGAGCTGTTTCGACCTATTATGTCTTATTTAGTTGTGTAATAATAAAACAGTTACTGGGACAGGGTGTTCTTGCTGTTACAGCAGTTATGATCGCTAACGTGATACATTTGAAAAGCACGACAGAGACAAACCGTTAGTTTAGCATTATCGTTTTGTCCACTTACAGCAAACGATAGAATAAGGTTAATTTAAATTAAAAATGTACTGCTCTTCTGGCATAAACGTATTGTATTTTACGACGTTTCGTCTGCCATGCGGCGAGACTTCATCAGGTATAACGCAACAATTGAATCACACTGAAACACGCCGGGGTTAATGCCTGATATGTTAAATGTTAGCCCAAAGCTGGGCCTGAACAATATTATTTATGATCGTTGGGAAATCCTATTTGATTAACGCATTTGACATAAGATCGCACGTGAGTTCTAATTGTTGTGTTTCCCAACCTTGCTTTAATTGAAAACCCGAAGCAAACACTACATCAACACTTATTATATTATGATCGATTTTAAATACATTTTTAACACACGCAAGAACACCTACGCGAAACTAAGTGAATTTGAAGACGCCCAATCGCTCAGACAGAACTGAACAGAACCGAATAACAAAACCAAAGAAATGAGTTGAGCTCAGCACCGACCTGAGATGCCCTAACGCACACGGAAAGTTCAATTCTTTTAAACTGGGAAGAAACAAAGCAATATGTTTTGGTGACAAGATTTACGTCAAACTAAGGCTACATTTTTAACAAAAAATAAAGGGCAATACTATAATGACATAACCACGAAGGATAGGCGTATTACTTGTGTTCAGAGAAATTTGTTTAAAAGAAGGACGATCCAAGAACTAACGGTCAGTGAACAAAAGACGGACACTTACAAAAAACAATGAAAGGACTTTTCACACGAAAAACCTGACGTTTTTAAGGCGACACTATTAGCTGTCTAAGAAAATCACATGGGAACAAACTGATAGCCTTTTGAACTTAATATCACACTATAAACGAAACCAAATCATGTGAGAAAGCAATCGTTGCTATCCATTTTGAAATGAGATGCTGGACAAAAAGACGTGAATCCGACGTCATATTTATCGTATGTTATGTTGTGTTTTTGTGGCATCGACTGTATTTTTATTAACGTCGAATACTAGTCACGTCACGAAACCATATCAACTCATTTATGACGAGCGTGCTATTCATTTGTTTTGCACGGAAGACAACTAAATATCCGGCCAACCTACTTCGTGACAACTTCCAGCAACAAGCTGTCTTTTCAAATGAGTCACGAATTGGTCCGAACTCAAACGACCCTGTATGCATTTATTATATAAGCCACATATCTTGGGTAAAAGATAGAGTCATTCAGAGTTATTAAGTCAAGACATTAAGTCGATAATTTTCAAGCCTAACAGACAGAGACGTTGGTACGCGCGGTTTGTAACGTTTTATTGCAATACTCGTGCGACTGTTATTTATGTATTAAATTAACAGATTGACTTTGGGTTAGAGAGTAGCCTTTTTATCAGGAGTCAGATATACGGCAGTGTTAATATTTTGTATAGACGTTTTAAATAACACCCTACATAAATTTGGTGACCCCGACGTGATACTTGGACGGGCATTTAAACCTTCTGATTAATAATTTGCACAAATTATAGAACTAACTGCAAATATGGGTAATTTCTTGTTTCTAAAAATTAACATTTGTACGAACCAAAGATTTTTAACCATGTCAAACAAGTTTTTCAGACATTTCTCGTTGTTCTTCATCAAAGACAAAGACCGAAACAAACATTTCGAACAATAATAAGGTATGTCGTTTGTTTTTCTAATTGATTTTATGCGCCTGATTGTGTAAAGAGTGCCAAACTGCTTTTAGGTAAGTTTTGTCAAATGCGAAACCGTTTTTATAGATTTTAAGCATACGCCTGACTGCAGTGGCTATGTCAATCTCATTTCAGTTGATGCTATAATGTTGTAATAACGCTTGCATCTCAATAAGTTTACGATTTCACTTGGGGAGTGTTTTTTAGATTTAATTAAATCATGTCCGAAACGTTTTTATTATTTTGTTATTATTTTCTTTAACATACGTCACTGCTGGCAACTTAGGGTTGATTGTGGAAAAATGGTCATAACATTGTCTGCTTAGAAAGTCCTCACGGATGCATGACGTCAGCTAAGGGGCCTGACACGTTATTTCTTACTTTGCGCAAACGAGGTCGCCCAGCTTGCATGCATTTTTTACTCACTTTCTTTTGTCCCTCATTAGGAGAAACCCTTGTGCTAGTTTAGGGGTTGTTATGGCTATTCGAAGCAAGAGATCGCTGATTAACAGCTTTCATGTATGATTTGTTTGGGCCCATTTAATAATTGACATGAGCTTAATGCAGATCTAAATCACCACCTTTTACGTCTGTAAACACAAACACTTCCTTCATGTGGGGTAGCTGTAACGATCAATATTGATTTGCAACGAACCGCCTGACTATACCTTATGTCCCTTGTTAGTAACTACCAGGATCGTTCAAGGAAATTGTATAACAGTTATTCTAGATTCGACATGGAAACGTGTTTCCAAAACGTTAACGTGAAGTTCAAAATGCACTGGTAAAATTAAAAGCGACTTATTTTACAGACCGCAGAAGGCATTCATCGCTCTATAAAAACTGCGTGTCTATACAATGCATTGTGGGAGATTTGCGTATACGGCCAAGACGCAAGTTACATTTCACATTTGCAAATCCTTTTTAGCCGACACCAACCGTCAAACTTTGGCAAACTCTGCTCAGTACAAAAGCTTGTTCGTTTAACTAATTGGGATTTTTAAAACACACGCCTCATGTCGAACCTATCTGTATTGGTGTACTCGACCTTAACCGACAGTATATGTACTGTAACTATACTATAGTTACTCACAAGTTATGATAACCGTGTTGATTAATTTTTCGCTGTGATAATATTAGTGACCGCAGCAAAAAAAGGCCCTTAATATGACTCGTAAACACGAGCAATTCAATGTCGCTCATTCATGTCCCTTGCGCGTCAAAGCAACAGCGAATCTTGATGTACTTTATTATATCCTTGTTTGTGTATTATAATTTTTAGGTGTTGTGTTTTGTGTTACAATAACATTAGGCCTGTAACAGCAGGATGTTCGAGTTTTTTTTACAATGCAAATTTATGTAGGGGGTTATTTAAAACGTCTACACAAAATATTAACACTGCCGTATATCTGACACCTGATAAAAAGGCTAGCCTATATAGGCTACTCTCTAACCCAAAGTCAATCTGTTAGTTTAATGCATAAATAACATTCGCACGAGTATTACAATAAAACGTTACAAACCGCGCATACTGACGTCTCTGTTTGTTAGGCTTGAAAATTATCGACTTAATGTCTTGACTTAATAACTCGGAATGACTCTATTTTTTACCTAAAGATGTGGTGGCTTATATAATAAATGCATACAGGGTCGTTTGAGTTCGGACCAATTCGTGACTCATTTGAAAAGGCAGCTTGTTGCTGGAAGTTGTCACAAAATAGGTCGGCCGGATATTTAGTTGTCTTCCGTGCAAAACAAATGAATAGCACGCTCGTCGTAAATGAGTTGATATGGTTTCGTGGCGTGATTAGTATTCGACGTTATTAAAAATACAGTTGATGCCACAAAAACACAACATAACATACGATAAATACGACGTCGGATACATGCGTATCAGCGTTGCATGCAGTTAAAAATTTCGGTTTCTGCCCAATTTTGCAAAAATATTCGGCCGAAACAGAATAATTATAAAAACCTTAGTTTCGGCCGAATAAATTTGGCAAACCGAACTTTCGGTGCATCCCCAGTGGTTCTGTTCCCCCTTTTTGCTTTCGTTTGGTTCCTTTTCGAAACCACCACCGCCATTTTGAAAAGGGAAAGCAAAGAGGAACAGTTTTTTTTTCGTTTCCCGGCGTCCTTTCTGTCGCAATTAGATGGTAATATGTCTTCTGTGGAAGAGGTATGTTTTGTATCATTATCATTATGTTACCGGGGTAGCAGCCTACATCACCTTATGTTTTTGATCAGTAATATCAGCAATAACAATCCATTTTGTATGTTTTTGTAGTTACCTTTTATCCAAGCCGGGGATATTTTATGTGACGAATTGAACTATGTTGCTGGAAGTGGTGGATCCGGTGACGTAATAATTGGTTACCATGTTGGTTTGGAGCAATTTGTCGCCGTCAAAGTAATCAAAGTTATTGGTCGTCACAGTGAAGAACTCTTTAAAAAAACGTAAATCCAGTATTCATGATACACTACTGTAACTGTTTTGTTTGACAATAATTTACTGTTGCAGAATTGGTGAAGAGCTGGAAAACCTGCAAAAGCTAAATCATATCAACATAGTGAGTGTTTATGGTTGGACCAAATGGCCATTTGCCTTAGGGATTGTCATGGAGTTCTGTAAAGGGGGGAACCTTTTGGAACTGTTGCTGAATTTCTCGATCAGTTTGGGATTTCCCTTGCGTGTCCGGTTTTTACTGGATGCTGCAGAAGGTCTAAAAGCTTGCCATGGTTTACCTCTGAAGAGAATGATTCACGGAGATGTCAAGCCTGAAAATGGGTTGCTTACCAAAATTCTGCTCCTGAAACTGTGCGACTTTGGAAATGCGGAACTCACAACCATAACTGGATTGACGACAAAGAATCCTTCAGCAAGAAGCAAGAAGGAAAGACCTCAACACACACCGATGTACACGGCACCTGAAAAAATTGAAAACTCTTTCATGAAACCAACAAAAGAACTTGATGTTTATGCTTTCGGTGTGATGGCCTTTACTGTCGTGGTTAGGGCATTGCCATACTCCACCGACAACCTAAAAGCTTTACTAGACTCCATTAAGGAAGGGACTAGACCTAACTGTTTAGTAATAGAAGAACTGAAGCAAAATCTTAATGAAAGCGACAGAGCAATCGTTGAAAACCTGGAGCAACTAATGAAGCAGTGTTGGGATCAAGATCCATCTAAACGACCAAACATGATCGAAATCTGTGAGAGATTGCAGCAACTTCTTGACCAGCAAAGTCCGGAAGTGATCGAGCAACAAGTGGAAGATGTTGTCAGGCAGATGAACATGAAAGATCCCTTTCTTGTCAACGATGACAAGCTGGTTTCCCTTAAATGGTATTGTGCAAGAACCCGAAGATTCCAAGGTTTGTTCTGAAAATTACTCCAACTAGAAAAAATTAAAAAATTGACTCATAATTTGCTGGCTTGTGTCTGTTGTATTATGCGAGCCCTTTCTTTCCCAGCACCCAACAATCTTCCAACCTTTAATGATGCCAAGAAAGATCATTCATCTACTGACAAGAAACCAGTTTTAGGTGATTCTGTTCAAGTCCCATCATCTTCTGGATTGGCGTCAAAAGTTAATCGAGATCGTCAGGATCAACAACATTTGGGAGGTATATACAGCATCAATGAGTTAGTGAAAAAATAATGTCAGACAGAAAACAATATAAAATCATCCCTCGAACACTGGGTTGGGAACCACTGGTTTAAAAGTTATGTACTAATCTTAAACTTTTAATTTCCTTAAAGTACAATAAGACTGTATTAAATCAAGTAATATTGTTTGCATCAAATTCAGGACATATTTTACTTGGAAGAGGTCCTTCTTTTCAAGTTCCTCTTTACCATAACAATGCAATCCGACAAAACACAAGTTCATCAGCTCCACCACAGCAAAGAGGTAGAATTAAAGAAATTTGCATCCTCTCCATATATTATCTACTTCTTGTATAAAGATTTTACTTTTGGGAGTTCCTATAATACCGTCTCCAGTTACCCACCAAGGAATGATCCCATAGTATTCACCAATCCTACACAACAACATCTGAATACTGTGCAAACTTTACAAACAGTTGTGAACTGCAATAAGATTGATAGTAGAAGTCGCACAGAAATGCAAGACTTGTTTAGTCCAGTATTGTGTAAAAATTTGTTTTGTCTTAAATTTGAAAACACAAACAAGAATGGTTGGTCCTGGGGTGCTCGCCAATGTAAACTCAGTTATGCCATGAGGCAATCGGTGATGCATTGGGGGCAAATTTATGGTTGAATGAGCAGGGAGACATGTGCTGTTGCCAGGGCGATTTTCGGCTTGTTTGGTGCAGTTTTAGTGCACTTTTTGACTTTTTCATTCAGGTAGTCATTTTGTGCTTGGTGTTGTCGAAAAGTTAGTTGAAAAAGCATCAAAATGTTCAAGAGGACATAGCTTAAAATTGAATCACAGAACTATACCTTCATTTGTCATTTTATGTTAGGCCCACCTGTTAAAGGCCGCATCTCTGTATTTCTATGGAAAAGACTTTCCCGGTTGGGAATTGCCCTTCTTGAACTCCTGCGTAACAGAGTAAAATTATGTGTAACAATGCAATGGGTCATGCATGGGCGCCAGTGTTTTGGTTGAATGAGCGCAGATGAACAGGCTGTTGCCAGGGCGATTTTCAGCGTGTTTGGGGCAGTTTTAGTTTGTTTTTCAGGGTTATTAGTCAGGCAGTAAATTGGTAGAGGGTGCTGTTGTACATGTAGCTGAAAAACTACCCAAATATTGAGGTTGATTTTGTGAAAAAATGAATCACAGAAAGTATGTTCAATTTGTGATTTTCTGTCAGTGCGGACCCTTGGCAAGGAATTGTGGCCAAATTTATAATCGAAATAACTACTTAAACCGCTCCCCCGGGGGCATTTTGACCCTCTGTTTGCCATTATTTTGGTCAAAAAAGCAGAAAAAAAGTGTAGGTTTGTTTTGTGAAAAAATGAATCACAGAAAGTTACCTCCATTTGCGATTAAGTGAAGCCACCAACCCTCCTCTACACAATTCATGAAGAATTGGATGTCTTGTAATTGTCTTGGGGCCCCACCGGGGCTGTTTGTACACCCCCTAGGACTGACAATTTAGCAGTTAGCCTTTGCAAAACCCCCCAATGTGCTGTCTTAATGCAGCTGCAATCAATTTTTTTTCTGTTCAGCAATAGTAGTCCCCCTTCATGAGTCATCAGACTCGGCAATTGTTTTTGGCAAACAAGAGAAACTGTAACCAGGTGCACAATAACAAATGACTTCTAAAACACAATTTTTGGGATTTGATTGAGAGATGCGGCCTTAAGGGAAAAATGAGATTTCTAAAATGGCACAATATAGGTCTAATTTTTCCTAAAGTGTGTAGACTTAAGTATTTTGAAGAACACAAACTGCTTTGGAAGCTGCTCCAGTCACTCATTGCCACCTAGTGGGCACAAAACAATTTTTTTCTGATTTTTGCACATAAATCCTATGGTTGATTCTTGGGGCGCGGACTCTTTACAGGCAAAAAAAATTGCATGGCAGGCATGTATTCCTTGCATTACCATTCCGCAACACATTGCGCGTTTAATTTGTGTGAAACTTTGTGTGATATGTACCTCTTCCATCAAGGCATTGTGTACATATGCTTTCTCACCTACCGTGGTGTTTTGTCAGTAATCCATGCTTGTCAAAGTCCTGAATTAACTGTAATTAACATTTTGCATGTTCATAACCAATGAAATGACATTATTTTGTAAATTAATCACTATATTTATTGCCACAGAGGGCAGTCGCTGCCATTCAAATGTTGCTTCATACTGAAAAACTGAGACACTTGGACCATCAGGACTGATGCAATTCATCATCACATTGTAGGTCTGTATTACACTAGTTTGTCTGTAAATAATTTCTAGTGTTGCTGTGCTATTAACTTTTATTAAATACATACTTGGCTTGTGCTTTCAGGCCACTTAATTGCATCACTTTCATCTTGTTTTCATGTTTTTGAGACACGTATGATTTTTTACCATATGCATGTACCTGACTAGCCTTTGGATTTTGGCTAATTACCATTTAATTAATTTAATTAGGCATGAGTACCTGCATGTGAGTGGTGCCTTGCAAGTTCTAGGATGTTGTTGTGCATGTATATGAATGACTTTCTGTTTTGAAAGCACATCTTTCCACCCAGAACACACACTTGCTCTGAGGCTGTTGACTGGGCCATATACAGCACTCTAGGTGGTGTCACAAAAACAGCCGAAACTCTGGGCCCGCTGGTCAACCAGGCATAAAACTTCACATGGTAACCAATGAAGGTCCTGTGTTTTGTATTTAATAGGGAATTTGAGATTCTGGGAAAATGCCCCATATTGAAGGCCGCATCTCTGTATTTCTATGGAAAAGACTTTCCCGGTTGGGAATTGCCCTTCTCGAACTCCTGCGTAACAGAGTAAAATTATGTGTAACAGTGCAATGGGTCATGCATGGGCGCCAGTGTTTTGGTTGAATGAGTGCAGATGAACAGGCTGTTGCCAGGGCGATTTTCAGCGTGTTTGGGGCAGTTTTAGTTTGTTTTTCAGGGTTATTAGTCAGGCAGTAAATTGGTAGAGGGTGCTGTTGTACATGTAGCTGAAAAACTACCCAAATATTGAGGTTGATTTTGTGAAAAAATGAATCACAGAAAGTATGTTCAATTTGTGATTTTCTGTCAGTGCGGACCCTTGGCAAGGAATTGTGGCCAAATTTATAATCGAAATAACTACTTAAACCGCTCCCCCGGGGGCATTTTGACCCTCTGTTGGCCATTATTTTGGTCAAAAAAGCAGAAAAAAAGTGTAGGTTTGTTTTGTGAAAAAATGAATCACAGAAAGTTACCTCCATTTGCGATTAAGTGAAGCCACCAACCCTCCTCTACACAATTCATGAAGAATTAGATGTCTTGTAATTGTCTTGGGGCCCCACCGGGGCTGTTTGTACACCCCCTAGGACTGACAATTTAGCAGTTAGCCTTTGCAAAACCCCCCAATGTGCTGTCTTAATGCAGCTGCAATCAATTTTTTTTCTGTTCAGCAATAGTAGTCCCCCTTCATGAGTCATCAGACCCGGCAATTGTTTTTGGCAAACAAGAGAAACTGTAACCAGGTGCACAATAACAAATGACTTCTAAAACACAATTTTTGGGATTTAATTGAGAGATGCGGCCTGAAGGCTGCAAAAAAATGGAGGTTGGTGTGGCAAAACCTCTTCGAGTTTTCAATTCAATGTTGGCCCCAGCAATGGTGAAAATTTTTTGTTTGTTTCTGTTATCCTATAGGACATAAGATCTTCCCAGTCGCTCGTCAGATCCTTGTTATGTTTTTTCCGATGCAGCTGCAATCAATTTTTTGCCTTTCAAATAGAAGTAGTAGACCTTCATGGGTCAGCCACAGGAATTGTTGTGCGCAATAAAGCAAATTGCTCAATATGTGTATTAAGGCTGATAACCAAAATATAATTTTGAGGATTTAATACTGATATGGGGCCTTAAATCACCGGTTGCAACAGCTCGACACTATATTCTATGCGCTCTGATTGATCTTAATCATTATGCACCGACATGCATTACTATACTTGACTACACACACATAATTACACACAAAATGGCTATACCTCAATGGATTGGATATTTTTACCTAACAAACTTTCAGTGGGTAACATGGTGTACTAGGCTAGAATGGAGGACAGATGATTAGTGATACTCAATAAACTTATTCTTTAGGCTTGAATAAGCTGTAACACTCCAGAACTTGTCTACAATTGAAAACTTTTATGTCCTGTTTTTATTTTTTTCTGGTGCTTTATACATTGTGAACAAAGCGTATTCTTGTTTCAGTAAGTGCTGGAAATTTCAGCAACATTCCACAATCAAGCCATTTACCAAACCACCTCTCACAACAATTCCAGTACACTGCACCAAGTTTTTTTGTACAAACAGGTATTTTAGCAGTATTGGTTTAGGCCTTCCATTTTATAGTCATAAAACCCTTTTATGAATCCCTCACATACCCATATGTAAATTTACTCAGGACATCTTGTGACATACTACATTATATAACTCTTTTTACAAATCTTTGATAACAATGGGTTTGATGCAGCAGATAGGAAAGTTTATGACCAACTGCTTAATATTAAACAACATTTGTTTGCATTGTAAGTGTTTACAATGCATGCAAAACATTTTTCCAGCCAATCCAATGGCAGTTAGTTATTGTAACACATCTTTCTTGCTTTGCAAATACAGACGATACCTCAGTGAATGGTTTCCACAACCCTGTGAACACCAATAGTGAAACTTGTTTCCCTGCACATCAAAGTGTCTTACCACCACAAATAGGCAATTTAAATAGAAGTAAGTGTTATGGATTATTTTGGAAGAAAAGTTTGAATATGAAAATTTTTACATTTGTAAATAGGTTTAAAGGTTTTATACATCCCTGACATGCAAATTGGATTAGTTGCAGCAGAAAAATGTTTTTTTATTTCAGTAACTGCTGGAAATTTCAACAACATTCCACATAGTTAAAACATTCTTCCAAACCACTTCGCACAGCAACCCCAGTACACTACACCAAGCTTTCCTACACAAACAGGTATTTTAATGATTGGTTTAGGTCATACAACTGGTTTAAAAGTTATCTACTATTTTTTACCTCTAAATTTTTTTTATAATTTTTGTACAATAAAACAATTAAGAGTATTACAAGATATTAATGTTATTCAAATAACATTGTTGTATCAAATTTAGGATATACTTCAATTAATGGTGGAGGTCCTACTTATTTTGAAGTTCCTCTTTACCAAAACTATGCAGCACGACAAAACACAAATTCATCAGCTCCACCACAGCAAAGAGGTAGAACTAAAGAAATTTGCATCCTCTCCATATATTATCTACTTCTTGTACATAGATTTTACTTACATGAATGATGGAAGTTCCTATAATACTGTCTCCAGTTACCCACCAAGGAATGATCCCATAGTATTCACCAATCCAACACAGCAATCTCTTAATACCGCACGAACATCACAAACAGGTATAGATTCCACTAAGAACCAATGTGAAAGTTACGTGGAAATGCAAAAAAAGGACACATGGGCATGCATGTGTAGCAAATGTGTATTTCACATTTTTTTCTCCGAAGTCGTTTTATTTGAAATGTTATGTCAAAGCAAAAACAAGATTTACAACAAAAAACTATGCAGTGATTTCATTGCAATTTGTCACACAAAAAACTTTGTACCAATCTTGTCCACTGTAAATATTGTAGTGCCAGACTGCATTAAAATGCTGTCATTCACAGGTTTTGTTAATTCATGCATTGCCTTTCTTTCATGTTTATTCATGTCATGCCATGTGGTCATCAGTCAACTGTAGAAAATTTGCCTCGCATATACATAAAAACTAGGTATCGATGTCCTGTTAACTCTTGTAGTGTGGAAAGTATCGACATATAAAGCATTTTACAATCCCTGTTGGTCATCTTGTATTTTTATCATATTTGATTTTTTTCTTGAGTAATTTTTTTTCTGTTTTCAAATATAGAATTCACTGCAAACCATGTTGACATTCCTAATAACCCGACAATTGTTGTCGGATCAGAAACAACCAGTGATATATCTACTATGCAGTCAGATGCTGCAAAAGTGTTGATGCAACTTTCAGGTAAATTTTCTTCTAAACAAACACTTAAAACTAATTGGTAAATTTGAGTTAAAATTCAGGTGTAACAAATATTTACGCTATGTGTGTAACAAATATTTACTGAAAATAATTTAAATAAACTGTATCCACTCTTGGTATGCTACTGATAGTGGTAAACATTGCATTATAGCAGTTACTTACTTTTTTTTTTAAGTTAAATTTGTCCTGGTAGCGGTGTACTTTCATCATTGATCTTGCGAAAAAGCACAAAACCTCAGTTAGTGTTTCACACAACCATATTGTGCTCCAATAAATATATGCCCACGAGTCTTATGTATTATTCGGGGTCACATGAATAATAAAACTATGCTGATATTTAGCGAATCTATTCGGGTTCGGGTTTGCTTGGCACATCCCTAGTTGACATTAGCAATCTATTCTCATTCAGCTTTGAAAAGAAAATCAAGCAATGACGTTCCAAGCACTTCCAGTGACAGCAAAAAAAAAAAAAAAACTAATGAAGATGGAACATCACGAAAGGAAGAAGCAGGTGAAAAAATAAAACTCACGAGCTCCGTCATATATATTTTGATATTGTTAACGGAGGGCACCTGTTATGACATCACAAACTAGTGATTGTGATAAACATAATATAAATAAATGTAAATTCATGTTATATTACTTCCAAGACACTGAACAGCATCCAACCACCTCTCATGATGAAACCCATGATCCTTTTTCAAGTGATAAACAAATAAATGCTGGAAAAGTTGTGCAGGGACGACAACAAACAGGTAATGCTATGTGTGTAACAATTTTTTACTGAAAACAATTTGAATAAACTTTATCTGCTGTTGGTATGCTACTGATAGTAGTAAACATTGCATTACAGTGAAGCAATTACTTTCCTAGGGTTTAAGTTAAATTTATGTAAGACAAGACATTGGCAATCACTTTGTAAAGAAGCCTTTTTCCTTGCCAAGCCTTTTTCTTTTTTTAGCCAAATCTTTACAATTCAGCCACTCCAAAACCCCCAGGAACAGATTGCTAGCACCTCTATTTAAAAGCTACTGGTGACGAAACCAGAATAAATTGTTAAAATGTAGGAATACCATTTAACAAAAGGAGCTGTTGATGATACAGGAAATACAACTATTAAAAATTAAATACCATTGTATTTAAAAATAAAAATATCACATATAGGTTTTACAGCACATTTGTTGTTTTATGACGTCACAAATAATAGCATTGACGTGTATATTCTGTGATTTTTCACTAAACCAAATCAAAATCCCTTTTCTGGTAAATTGTAAAACATTAAAGGTAAAAATACCTGGAATATATTTATATGCCCCCTTTTTTAAAAATAAACGGTTAATGATCTCTAGCGCCACCAAAAAAAATTCCCCCGAAACACTGACACTTTGAATAGACCGCCAGGGTATGTGATGGCGGGAGGTTGGATTTATTTATGTTTGAATTAAATAAATTGTTTTTATTTCAGATGAAAACATCGATTCAACTTATTTGATCCAAACTTACGTGAATTTGTTGGAAAAACATAAATATTTTGAAGCAAATGAAACAAGAAACCAACTTTCAAGGTCGCTTGAAGGTCGTGGGGAAACTGCGGAAGATTTGAGAACAACTGGAGATATAAAGAGAGGAGAGGGAAAATATTTGGAATCGATTTTATTTTTCGATGTTGGGTCTGAACTTTATGTCAAACGTGATGGAGATGAAGCGGTGGAAGGTGTGGAGGATTGTGTTCTGGGTTTGAATCTGACATGCGATGATTTGATGGAAACATCGGATTCGAATCAAGAACCTGAAAACAAACGAATAATTCGTGATCATGTGTTCCCACTCATGGAAACGATGAGACTCAAAATACAAAATATTGAAAACGTGGAAGAAGATATTAAATGTGAGAAGCAAGTGTGGTGTTTGTACTGGATTGAACGGAGTCAAGATTCAATCGGAGATTATTCGTCGATGGAATCAACAATTCGACTTGGACTTGAAATGATGAAGAAACAGTTTGGTGAAAACTCAGCAAAGCATGAAGTGTTCGGGCATTTGTTTCACAACCTTGGTATTGTTTGCATGGAAACAAATCGACTGTATGAAAGCTTGGATTTTTATCAAAAAGCAATCCAAGCTTACAGAATGGCAACAGACATAACTGAAGAGAGAAGGAAGAAGTGGATTGAAAATAGTAAAAACAATTTAAGTGAAGTTGAATCAAAACTTGCACAAAGGACATAATTGTGACATCACAAACACAAAATGTGTTTTTGTTAAATATGTTTGAATTATGCATTGTTTACGTAATTTACATGAAAATGGAAGTTAGCTACCATGCACTTGAATGAATTTTGTGATTATTATTTTCATGTCGCCAGTGATTTGTAGCTGATAACAAAGAGTAAGTAAATTATGTTGACTTCAAGACTAAGCTTTGGTAAAGTCAATGCAAGGTTTTAGGTAAAAATGCAGAATATTATATTTCAGCTTAAAAGAGAAACCAACTTTAGCCAAAGAAAATTAGTGTCCTGGTAAGAGTTTGCTTTTATCTTTAATGAAAGTGCGTAACAGCAGAAAAAAAAACTATTCAAGTATGAAAAACTTACCAATATATTGGGTAATTCTGTTTGATAAATACGTCATTCGAATGTGCCATAGTTTTTAAGTAGCTTATTTCACATTACTAGCTTTTAGCACATGCATTTGGTGCACCCAATGATAGGTATTATAAAAAAAAAACTTTAAACAGTGCTAAAAACTGTGCAAAGTAATACAATGGCTAACCTCCTGCAAAGGACCAAATGTGGCACATTAGGTCTTTGTATCTGGCCTGCTAGGAGTTTGTACAAATGAGACACTTTACAAACAAGGTTTATACTGCAGTTTGATGTAATTTTTGTACATGTCACTTACCTAGGCCACATTTTAAAGCATTGTTGTAAATAGGTTATAGTTTACCTCTAATTGTCCACTTTATAATGGTTACAAAAGCTGCATGTCAATTTTTTGATTATTTCCCGTCTGGTAATAGAAAAGTGTGCCCAACCCTTTCAGGACAGAATAACCTTACCAACCATTCCACATGTGCAAGGTAAAAAACTTTTCTGTACGCTATGCAACCAATAGTTCAAATTACAACTGGTTACTATAGTTGATTCCGCTACGAATGCATGTTGATTAAAAGAATGCATTTCCATCATGGGTACTGCATATATCAACCCAACTTTTTGGAATGGGAATCTGTTGAAGTTTTTTGTAATAAATCTACTGATATCAATCAGAGGCCTTTTGCTTCTGACTAATTAATACAAATCTTGGTTGTGTTGGTTAAACAAATACCTGACAAAGGTTTGAGGACATGGTCATCTATATTCTAGTAAGTTCCAGTGTTTACGTTCTAACAAGCCAATTTTCTCATTTTGGGATTTTGACATCGAGCACCATATTTGCAGTTTGCACCAGATAAAAGTCCTGAAACCTTTCAAAAAACTTAATACACATCTTGAGACTTTTTGGTGAATATATTGTGCATTGAATCAGTACGATAAATCGGGCATACATTTGAGATGACAGCAGTGCAGAGTTGGTGAGATTCGCTGGGGTGAGAGTAAGGAGAAATTTCCATGTTTCTATTTCTACTGCTGGCCCTTGCTTCAATTCCTTAATTGAAGTCAATTTATTTTACAAAGGTATAATTTGCATAAACACACAACAATTAATACCCGCAGCACAGTAAAACTTGATTTGCAGTGACAATTCTGGTGTGACAAGTTTGTCTTTTTGTAAAACAGTTGCACGTTCTTGTTTTACAACTGCAAACGACTATTGTCATTCTGGCAGAATCCAAATTTAATTTTTTGAAAAATTTGTTCCGCATCATTGAGCAGCATTTAACAACAAAGTTTAGACTATACAATTAAGTTTATTTTGGGTTTATGTCTTACCAGGTTACGTAATTGTGCAAAATATTTGATTTGACAACTCCTTCGCATTCATACCATCACATAATTCCCTCATATTCCATCAGAATGACCTGAAACACGGGTGTTTTTGCGCTTTTTTGCATTGCCGGTGACGTCACATTCAATCAAGTGCCAAACCACTTTCCGCTTCATAGGATTTTTTTTAAATCTCAGTATCTGTCAAGGATAGAGTGCAGAATAGCGTGAAAGCAATAAAAATCGGTAGAGATCCCACGTATTCCATCAGAATGACCTGAAAAACGTTTTTTGCGCTTTTTTGCATTGCCGGTGACGTCACTTTCAATCAAGTGCCAAACCACTTTCCGCTTCATAGGATTTTATTTAAATCTCATTATCTGTCAAGGATAGGGTGCAGAATAGCGTGAAAGTAATAAAAATCGGTAGAAATTCTACGTATTCCATCAGAATGACCTGAAACACGGGTGTTTTTTCGCTTTTTTGCATTGCCGGTGACGTCACATTCAATCAAGTGCCAAACCACTTTCCGCTTCATAGGATTTTATTTAAATCTCAGTATCTGTCAAGAATGGAGTGAAGAATAGCGTGAAAGTAATAAAAATCGGTAGAAATCCTACGTATTCCATCAGAATGACCTGAAACACGGATGTTTTTTCGCTTTCTTGCATTGCCTGTGACGTCACTTTCAATCAAGTGCCAAACCACTTTCCGCTTCATAGGATTTTATTTAAATCTCAGTATCTGTCAAGGATGGAGTGCAGAATAGCGTGAAAGTAATAAAAATCGGTAGAGATCCCACGTATTCCATCAGAATGACCTGAAACATGTTTTTTTGCGCTTTTTTGCATTGCCTGTGACGTCACATTCAATTAAGTGCCAAACCACTTTCCGCTTCATAGGATTTTTTTAAATCTCAGTATTTGTCAAGGATGGAGTGCAGAATAGCGTGAAAGTAATAAAAATCGGTAGAGATCCCACGTATTCCATCAGAATGACCTGAAACACGGGGAGTTTGCGCTTTTTTGCATTGCCGGTGACGTCACATTCAATTAAGTGCCAAACCACTTTCCGCTTCATAGGATTTTTTTAAATCTCAGTATTTGTCAAGGATGGAGTGCAGAATAGCGTGAAAGTAATAAAAATCGGTAGAGATCCCACGTATTCCATCAGAATGACCTGAAACACGGGGAGTTTGCGCTTTTTTGCATTGCCGGTGACGTCACATTCAATCAAGTGCCAAACCACTTTCCGCTTCATAGGATTTTTTTTAAATCTCAGTATCTGTCAAGGATAGAGTGCAGAATAGCGTGAAAGTAATAAAAATCGGTAGAGATCCCACGTATTCCATCAGAATGACCTGAAACACGGGGAGTTTGCGTTTTTTTGCATTGCCGGTGACGTCACATTCAATCAAGTGCCAAACCACTTTCCGCTTCATAGGATTTTTTAAAATCTCAGTATCTGTCAAGGATAGAGTGCAGAATAGCGTGAAAGTAAAAAAGATCCCACGTTTTCCATCAGAATGACTTCAAACCAGGGCTTTTTCACTTTTTTGCGATTTTTAATGTGGCCCAACGCTTCACCAGATGAGCTGTACATGATCGCAACGATTAGAGAAGTCAGATTTTGGCCTATGCAGTGTTTTGTGCACAAATTGCCTGGCAAAATTTGCATTTACGATATCCACCATTGTAATCAAACAACACAGGAATGTTTACATTGCATGTACTATAGCTGCCAAATACCATAGCTGCCAAATGAGGGTTTTCGCAATGTGACGATCTTGTTCGTTATGCGATAGCCTTTGAGGTACTTAATGTTATCCGATTGGGAGTTTGTATTGACGAATGGTAGTGGCGAAATCGTCGGACTCTAACCTTATTTCCATACCGACATTAACATCCTTTGCAACACTTCTTGATTAAATATGCCAATTGCCCATGCTGGTTGACTTGATTCCATATTGTGCATGTTTAATTTCGATTTACGTCGCTGTATAAAGTATGTTGATACACATACCAAACGCGTTTGTTAGTCTTTTCATAAACACGCCTAACCCTTGCGAATATGTACATGTAACCATTTATGTTGACTTCCTTTTAATACGAAGGTTGCTTAGATTTACATTTCGCCATGTAAAGGGCGTCATTAGTTTCCGTTGAATGCAAAACACATATAAGCAATGTGATAAACATTTGAAACATAGGTCCAGCAAGTACCAAACCTTTTACTCAGCACTATAGATACGGTAATCGATCGACAGCCTGCCAGGGTAGCTTGGTTCCATCATCCAGTAAGGTTTGAACAAATGATTTTTTCTCTCGTTTGTTTTCCTCTTTGTATTGCGAATGTGCATGATCGCCATTAGGCCTATTATTAGCATTGCGCACACCTTTATCGTCAATTTTGCGTGTAAAACGTACTGTGAACATACATTATTTTTCAAACATTTTTTTTTACATATTGAAGTACATCCCAATATCAGGGTTAAGTACTTTGTAGCGTCATTCGATTTAATTTGCGGTCGTGTGATGCAAACCGCCTTTGACATATGGGTGAAAATGTACCCGCAATCGCGTTGATGAGAATTTGCATTGACACTCACCAAGTCGCATGTGGGACAATGTCAGAACTGGAAGCTGCATTGATAAAAAAATTGTCATCGCATTCCATCGTTAGGGGAGTTTGTTTGTGACAGGGATACTTCACCCTACGTAATGGGCTGGGGCTTTCTTACCCAAATTTTATTTACGAGCCCACTGTCTTTCTCTCACAATATCGCATATCACGAGACTATATGTTTATACGGTAACGTTTTTCGCCCTTTCTGACCGTTCTATTTGATTGTAAATATATTCCAATTTATTTTATGCTATTTAGTTACATTTCATCAATAAACAATTACACCCAACTGCCTGCATCTTAGCCAAGTGCACTGGTAAACGGACAATTTAAAGGTAATTAGCCAGCATTATCATCGTGACATATTGCAACTTCACATTCAAACCCTAAACGTATATTATGTTGTTTTGGACATACTGTTGGCCAGCTTTAAATAACGAGCACGTTCGTTATGTTGTTTGGGACATCGGTGTCATAATTCGCTATATTGTACGCGTACCTTAGATAACGTGCGTGTGCCGTAATAATGAACGTGCGCGTTATCTAAAGCCTGGCCAACAGTATCAAATTCCGAATAAGAGCGACATCATGTGGAATAATACGGTATACGCGCGTTAGTAAGCAGCACGTTCGCTATTAGTTTACATGCACCTTAATTGGATATATTTCATGGCCAACCGTGTCATAAGTCAAACTGATGTACGCATACGTAATTAACGAACATGTAACTAAGTAACGTGCGCACATGTTAAGTTGGCCGATAGTTTCATAATCTTAGGTAAAATTACCTGTACTGTCGTCGTATTTTTTCATTTCAAAGAACAAATAGTTAGCTTCAAGTCAAACCTTATGGGAGTCGATATGCCCTTGTTTTCTGCCTTTCCTTTGCAAATATCACTCATGTATCCATCTTGTGGATATCTGTAGTTCGCACCGTTTACTTTGATGTATCGCAACCCTAAAGAGAACCTAAAACGTGAGGTTTCACTGCAATCAACTCTGCTTTTTGGCAAGCTTAACACAATTAAATTGCGATGTAAAGATGCAAACTTTGTAAAATTATTGTGTGGCATTGCCAGCGCTGTAAAATTCTTTTGAATATGGGCAGCCCATGCGCACTAAAACAAAGTATGTACATGTTTACTATAACTTAAAATCAAGATAATTTGTAAAGGCATATGCGCACGTAAAAGTACAAGGTTAGCTGAGAATACATCGCAACTTCGCTGTTCAAATGTTTAATTCTGGAAAAAGAGGACAAATTTGACAGAGGATAAATATTTGAAAAATACATTTCGGTACTTACAAATTTGTGCGGGGCCATGGTATATTTGGGCCTGTGATGAAACACTTACATTTTTAAGCAGTTGCGATAACATTTGAGGATTTGACATAGATCTGACGCTACCTGCCACTAGATGGATACATGAGTGATATTTGCAAAGGTGTAAGCAGAAAACAAGAGCATATCGACGCCCATAAGCTGATGACAGTACATGTAATTTTACCTAGGATTATGACACTATCGGCCAACTTAACATGCGCGCACGTTAATTAGTTACGTTAATAAGTTGCATGTTCGTTAATTAAGTACGCGTACATGAGTTTGACTTATTACACGGTTGGCCATGAAATGTATCCTATTAAGGTACAAGTACAGTAATAGCGAACGTTTCCGACTCATGAAAATTTCAGCAATCTTTGATCCTGTTACCAGAAGGTACTAACCACAGATGATGCAGAAATGTTCATGAACTCAATTGTCAAAGATGTGGCAGTTATCAAAACTCCTGATAATTTAAAACTGTCCGAATAAACGTGCAATGTTTCTTCTTTAATTGTGCCTGTTTACTCAATTTGTTTCTTAGATTTAGTGGCCACCATAAAAATTGTGTTTCTTATATGTTTGTGTAACAAGCAAAGATCACTTTCACCTGTGATACATCAACATCATGTATAAATTTACCATTTTTTAAGAGTAAATATCATTTCATTTGAAAATGTTAAATCAAAACATTTATTTTAACAAGCATTACCTTTACGGTCATTTATATTCACTACAAAAAGAAGGAAAAAGAATTGGACGCATATTGCACAATAAAACGTTCTTTGCAAGTTCATAAGTGTGACACATTGTGATTAGAAGGGAAAATGTATGAGATTGTGTGAAAAAACGGGTGTGTCACTCCATTAGATTTTGCGACGACATAAATTCTGGACAAATACAGAGATTAAAAAAATCCTATGAAGCGGAAAGTGGTTTGGCACTTGGTTGAAAGTGACGTCACCGGCAATGCAAAAAAGCGCAAACTCCCCGTGTTTCAGGTCATTCTGATGGAATACGTAGGATCTCTACCGATTTTTATTACTTTCACGCTATTCTGCACTCTATCCTTGACAGATACTGAGATTTAAATAAAATCCTATGAAGCGGAAAGTGGTTTGGCACTTGATTAAAAGTGACGTCACCGGCAATGCAAAAAAGCGCAAACTCCCCGTGTTTCAGGTCATTCTGATGGAATACGTAGGATCTCTACCGATTTTTATTACTTTCACGCTATTCTGCACTCTATGCTTGACAGATACTGAGATTTAAATAAAATCCTATGAAGCGGAAAGTGGTTTGGCACTTGATTGAAAGTGACGTCACCGGCAATGCAAAAAAGCGCAAACTCCCCGTGTTTCAGGTCATTCTGATGGAATACGTGGGATCTCTACCGATTTTTATTACTTTCACGCTATTCTGCACTCTATCCTTGACAGATACTGAGATTTAAATAAAATCCTATGAAGCGGAAAGTGGTTTGGCACTTGATTGAAAGTGACGTCACCGGCAATGCAAAAAAGCGAAAAAACACCCGTGTTTCAGGTCATTCTGATGGAATACGTGGGATCTCTACCGATTTTTATTACTTTCACGCTATTCTGCACTCTATCCTTGACAGATAATGAGATTTAAATAAAATCCTATGAAGCGGAAAGTGGTTTGGCACTTGATTGAATGTGACGTCACCGGCAATGCAAAAAAGCGCAAACTCCCCGTGTTTCAGGTCATTCTGATGGAATACGTGGGATCTCTACCGATTTTTATTACTTTCACGCTATTCTGCACTCTATCCTTGACAGATACTGAGATTTAAATAAAATCCTATGAAGCGGAAAGTGGTTTGGCACTTGATTGAAAGTGACGTCACCGGCAATGCAAGAAAGCGCAAAAAAACATGTTTCAGGTCATTCTGATGGAATACGTGGGATCTCTACCGATTTTTATTACTTTCACGCTATTCTGCACTCTATCCTTGACAGATACTGAGATTTTAAAAAAATCCTATGAAGCGGAAAGTGGTTTGGCACTTGATTGAAAGTGACGTCACCGGGAATGCAAAAAAGCGCAAAAACACCCGTGTTTCAGGTCATTCTGATGGAATACGTGGGATCTCTACCAATTTTTATTACTTTCACGCTATTCTGCACTCTATCCTTGACAGATACTGAGATTTAAAAAAAATCCTATGAAGCGGAAAGTGGTTTGGCACTTGATTGAAAGTGACGTCACCGGCAATGCATTATAGCGTAAAAAGATTCGTATTTCAGGTCATTTTGCATGTAAACTTGGGACTTCTACAGAGGTATTGGTACGAATTGGTTAACAAGTGAAATATTTTGCAAAATAATGCTTACTGGTATGATATATCCCCACAATAAACTCCTTTGTATAAGTTAAACCTTTTTGTGCAATGCTGCTCATTGATGCGGAACGGATTTCGCGAAACAATAATTTTGGATTCTGCCAGGATGACAGTAGTGAACCCGCCTCATGTTTCTTCTGCAAATTTTAGCAAGAACAAACGTAAAGTATAATTCAGCTGAATATCTATGTTATTCGCAATTTTTTTCGCGGATGCGAAGGACATTTGGTTACCCTTTAGCGATGGCGCGGGTGGAATCACCCCCAAGCAACTCTGTTTGTTGATTTTGTTGGGGTTCCTCCTTTTTTCCTTTGTTTGGTTCCTGTTCGAAACCACCAGCGCCATTTTGAAAAGGGGAAACAAAGAGAAACAGTTCTTGTGGAATTCGGTTGCAGGTGTCCTTTCTGTCCTGATTATATAGTGGTAGTATGTCTTCTGTGGAAGAGGTATGTGGAGTTTTACATTCTAATCATACTAGTATTTTCCAAAAAAATTTACTATGCGCCCTTTTCGAAACGTTACCAGGTTAGCCTACCCCACATATCCTCATGTTTTTGATCAGCAATATTGGTAATAGTAACCATCTGTTTATATATGTTTTGTAGTTTCATTTCATCAAAGCCGAGGATATTTTATGTGACCAATGGAATTTTGTTGCTGGAAGTGGTGGATTCAGTGATGTAATAATTGGTTACCATGTTGGTTGGAAGCAATTTGTTGCCGTCAAAGTAATCAAAGCTGGTGGCCGACACAGTGAAGAACTCTTTAAAAAAACGTAAATCCAGCATTCATGATACACTACTGTAACTGTTTTTGTTTAAATAACTTTAATGTTGCAGAATTGGTGAAGAGCTGGAAAACCTGCAAAAACTAGATCATATCAACATAGTGAGTGTTTATGGTTGGACTAAATGGCCCTTTGCCATTGGGATTGTCATGGAGTTCTGTGAAGGGGGAAACCTATTGGAACTGCTGCTGAATACCTCGATCATTTTGGGATTCCCTTTGCGTGTCCGGTTTTTACTGGATGCTGCAGAAGGTCTCAAAGCTTGCCATGGTTTACCTCTGAAGAGAATGGTTCACGGAGATGTCAAGCCAGAAAATTGGTTGCTTACCAAAATTCTGCGCCTCAAATTGTGCGACTTTGGAAATGCAGAACTCGCAACTTTAACTGGATTGACAACAAAGGATCCTTCAGCAAGAAGCAAGAAGGAAAGACCTCAATACACACCGATGTACACAGCACCTGAAAAACTAAAAGATCCCACCATGAAACCCACCAAAGAACTTGATGTTTATGCTTTCGGTGTGATGGTCTTTACTCTCGTGGTGAGGGCATTGCCATATCCGACCGACAACCTGAAAGCTTTACAGGATTCCATCAAGGAAGGAAGAAGACCAGATTGTTCCATAATAAACCAAAAAAAGTCTCTTCTCAGTTACAGTGACAGAGCAATCGTTGAAAACCTGGAGCAACTGATGAAGCTATGTTGGGATCAAGATCCATCTGTTCGACCAAACATGATCGAAATCTGTGAGAGATTGCAGCAACTTCTTGACCAGCAAAGTCAAGAAGTTATCGAGCAACAATTGGAAGATGTTGCTAGGCAGATGAACATGAAAGATCCCTTTCTTGTCAACAATGCGAAGCTGGTTTCCCTTCCATCATTTTGCACAAATGCCCGAAGATTCCAAGGTTTGTTCTCAAATTTATACAAACTAGCAAAAATTTCCGATCATTAACTGTGACTGTAGAAAAATTGACTCAAATTTGCTTGCTTGTCTCTGTTGTGATATACGATCCTTCCGCCAAGTACACAATCCTCCAACCTATAATGATGCCAGAAAAGATCATTCATAGCACCAGCAATTACTAAACCTTTAACAAATTTTTCTTCAATGCACAAAAATGTGTGAATGAGAGTATATTCAACTAATACTTCTTAGAAATGATATGTAGTGTATGATGTTGTTTGTAGCAACCATGTATAAATAGAACTCACTGTAGACATAATAAATATAGCACTGTGGTAAATACAGATGCCATAGCTCAGGGCTCGGCAACCTTTTGAATGCTACGGTCAGTTTACAATTTATGTTTAAACTTTGATGACTTTGTGTGCCAACCTATGGTGCACACCAAAGTATGTTGGCCTTTTTTTAACCATTCTCTGCATAGTAACTGCCTAATCATGTGGGAATATATGAAGCACTTTGCACTTAAAAGAAAACTAAATCCTTTAAACATTATTTAGTTCGTTCTTCTGCACTTGGGGATGTCACCCGAACTCATTCTTCCACTGATTCAACTGAAGACCAAGTGGTTTCTGGACGAGCAGGTAGTGTTGGAAGCTGATGTATGCAGAGATTATGTCTTTATATAATGCAAACATAAAATACTGATCACTTTAGTTAAAAACCCATCTTCACTTTAAAGTGCTGATCCCAAAATTTTTTAAAGCAGGTCAAGGATTATCCAATGTGAGGTCACAACAGTATGACTTGAATGCTGAAGAAATAGTGGAGCAACAGCCAGGTATTTTCAAAGATGTATACCCTTTGTATGTTTTGGGTTGGTTTTCTGAATGAAAGTTTAACACTTAACATCAAATACCTTACATTTTGACTTATGAAAGAATACCATCAAATTAGTTAAGTTTTAAAGTAAAATATTGTTGCCATATTCCAGAAATCATACAAACCTGAAGATCTCCAGAGAAAGTTCTCCAACCTTTGGCAGAAAATATACCAGCACAGCATGATAACAATGAATATATTGAGAAACAACTAGGTACTTAAAAATGCTGTTAAATTTGCTAATACAGGTTCCAAAACAGTGTGTCAAAATGCACTAGTAGCAAACTGTATGACCTCTCAGCTGTTGCAGTGCTGAAAAAACGAGTCATTATATTACCAAGTGAATTAGTAACTAAAAAATATTCATCGCTGTAAATAAAGGTATTACTATTACATTTTGCAACAAATAAAGGTATTCTCTTATGTTGAAGTTGGAAGCCACATTGCCTAATGCAAAATTACTCTTAAATAATTTCCCCCTCACAAACCCTCCTTACACATTCGCTCCGTTTACCATCATGGTAAATTCTTTTTCATTGTCTATGGATGAAAAGTATTTATTTAAAACACCTGGAACATTTGCCTTTTATTGAGACAAACCAGCTCTACAATTTGGCACTACCAAACAATCCATATAAAAATTCTCTCAAAAGCATTTTTATTAATATTTATTTTTTGGCCTTTCAAAATGACAAAATTGAGTTTATCTGTTATATGATGTTTGCAATAAAATAATAGTTGACTTTAGCAATCCATTCTCATTCAGCTTTGAAAAGAAAATCAAGCAATGACATTCCAAGCGCTTCCAGTGACAGCAAGAAAATTAAAAAAAATACTGAAGATGGAACATCACGAAAAGAACAAGCAGGTGAAAAAATAAAACTTACGACCTCCGTCATATATATTTTGATATTGTTAATGGAGGGCACCTGTTATGACATCACAAACTAGTGATTGTGGTAAACATAATAAAAATAAATGTAAATTCATGTTATATAACTTCCAAGACACTGAACAGCATCCAACCACCTCTCATGATGAAACCCATGATCATTTTTCAAGTTATGAACAGATAAATGCAGGAAAAGTTGTGCAGGGACGACAACAAACAGGTAACGCTATGTGTGTAAAAGGTTTTTTACTGAAAACAATTTGAATAAACTGTATCTGCTGTTGGTATGCTACTGATAGTGGTAAACATTGCATTACAGTGAAGCAATTACTTTCCTAAGGTTTTAAGTTAAATTTATGTAAGACAATACATTGGCAATCACTTTTGAAAGAAGCCTTTTTCCTTGCCAAGCCTTAAAAGCTACATAATACACTTTTTGGTACAATGTTATTAACAGCTTCAGTTAGTTTAGTGTTTCCCAACCGGTAGTACCACTAGTGGTACGCAAAAGCATTCCAGGTCGTACGCAAGTGCCTTTCCGTAATTTGCGGATATAGTTCAAATTAAAAAAATTGCAAGTGATCTAAAAATGTTTGTTGCTTCATCCCCTAGGATACTTTGTAAATTTGTTTTACCTCCAAGTGGTATGCAACCACAAAAATGTTGGGAATCACAGGTTTATGGTGCAGAGTAGTGATGTGGAGCTTCGGTTTGCAGAATTTATTTGGCCAAATCTGCGATTTTGATGAAGATTCAGTTTTGGCCGACTTATACGCTCATGAAAACGTTATGAGATACCAACAATAGCATGTGAACTGTATTAATAATTTCCAATACTTTGAAAGATGATATTATTTTGGGCGCACATCTTATCTTTTCTGTGTAATTGTGCATCACACAAATTTACGAACTGGTCTAAAACTAATGCAGAATCAACAACTCCTTTGTATTGTTCAGTGACATGACAATAAAACTGTTACAGCGGCGGATTGCTATTGTGATACAAGTCTTAGCATGTACGCTCGCTAACAACATAACCTTTAAAAAATGGGAGCGATGGTGTTCAATGAAATATTATCGTTGTGCCCATGCCTGGTACAGAATCGTCAATACAACTTGAAAACTACCGCAAAAACTGAATATTTTGTTTCGACCAGAACCGAATTCGGACAATTCCATGCATCACTAGTGTAGAATGTCAAATTTTGTAAATTTTTAAAATTGTGATGTGTTTATTTTATTTAAGGAAACACAACATCCGCTGAGGTTAACACGGATGGTGCAAAAGAAGAACATGCAGCCACCAGACACAATCAGCAACATTATGAAGGTACAAACGACATAAACACATATTTTCGTGACCAGTGTATGATCATACTGATATCAAGTTGCAAAAATATACCGCAGAAGCAACAAACAGGTATTTTGAAAGCTGAAAATACAATTGTGAAGTTGGCACACTGTTAAATCGTGTAAGTCTGTCCATTTAGCTGGAAACTGTGGGTAGTAGTTCAGTGTGGATGAGGCCTGTCGATCAAAAAATGTCACTTTCTGAAACTCAATTATCATGAGTGGTTGCATTACTTTTTTGCATTACAATACGAGTTTCATTAAAATAATGGTTATGCAAGTGTATTTTTTATCATAATCAATATATTAATTATTGTTTAGTTTGCCTCTAAATATTTGTTTGTTGTATACTTTTGCCTCTAAATATTTGCTTCTGAAATGTAGACACTGCTTTGAACACTGGTGAACCTGAAAGTAACCACAATCCTGTCAGCAATACTACAGAAAACTTCATGCCAGCAAATCAATCTTCAGTTAATGCTAATGTTTTACCACCACAAACAGGTATTTCACATTGCTACATTTCCATATGTACAGAAAGGACATTTTGTATCATAAGCCAAATTAGACAATTTTAAAGCTTACAGTTGGTTAACATTGAAAATCATGCCAGCATAAACAAGACATGCAAACCGGTTCATTTCGATCTGTGCTTGTTTTTTTTTTGTTTTTTTTTGTGTTCACACACACAGATAATATTCCAAAAAAGGAAATTAGCTTATAGGTTTGTCTGCAAATACAGCCATGTAATTTTTCTAAAGTGTAAGATCCATCTTGATTTTAAATTTGAATTGTTTTTTATTGAAGTTTTAATGCAGTTTTTACTTCAGTGGGCGGAAATTTAAATCTCTTGACTGGAAACGATGCCTTTACTGCAAACAACTTAACACAGCAACCACAACTTATGCAATTTCTTCCATCAACAACAGGTATTTTAAAAAATCTTGGAAATTTGGCTTGGTGGTAAAAGAAGAAATGAACAATTAAGGCTTAATTTTTGCCTTTTTCGCCTCTCTAAGTTTTCGACATGCAAAGCCACTGTTCGACACGGGCGGCGTGAAACAATGTTGAGATACCGATATTCAGTAACATGAACAGACCAACGTCATTGTCTTTAAAGACCATAAATTGAATTACTTTAATAACTTAATTATCGGTCATGCCAATCTTGCAGCATTCACACCGATCTTACTAGTTTTCTTTTTTCAATGATTGGCATATAGATACTGGTGGCAAAGTGGTTCAAAAAATTGGTGCCAGTAGAAGTCATTTAATTGCAAATAATTATTTGGGGAGAAATTTGTATTTTGTGTCACTATTAAACAACAGCATTTAACTGAATGGTTACGTAGTGTTGAAAACCTAATGCCATCATCGTTTGCTATGCCGGGATCCTCATCCAAATTAATTTTGTCTCTTTAGATGGCTAAATAAATGCAACCGCAGTAAATTTTTAGACAAAATCCATGTAAACACCAGCCAACACTTGCTTTAACGTTCAGCGAATAAGCCTTTTGTTTGTCGCTATTTCAACATGTATTCTAAACTTTAATATGAACAGAATAGTATTGATAATGGTTGTAGAAACAATCGAAACGTTTACATGAAGTTTTCGAGCACTGTATTGGCTATTCTGTTCATATTAAAGATCTACAAAACCGTTAGTTATGTTCCTAAATATTCTAAACTTATGTAAGTACAAGAATCCTATAATGGAAATAAGCCTGGTCGTTCTCATACGTTAGTTACCACATACCACATTTTTACTATTCAAGACGCACAAAAATTTTTCTTGAGATGTTTGACACGCATTAAAAATTACGCCCTGAACAATAAAGAAATTAATCTGCATTATTCAAAGCCTTAACTTTCAAGTTCCTTATCGCCAATTTTAACCACATGCTAGATATGGATATTTTTTGCGAGCCTCATCAGAGCACTTAATCTACAAAGTTAATTTTTGGTAAAGCTTAAATTATAGAAACTACTTCCATCCACATGTCATTGTATACATATTTGAAGAGTTATAAATTTCTTTTTTGTGTAGATTCTACTTTCTGTAATGGTGGAAGTTCCTATAATACTGTCACTAGTGTCCCACCCGGAAATGGTTCTTTGATTACCGCTAACCCAACACAGGAACATCGGAATACTATGCCAACTTTACAAACAGGTATTAACTTGAAATTAATAAGCTTTAAGCAAAAGTCACACAGAAATGCAAGGAAGAGATTTTCTCCAAAATGGTATAAAATCATGCAGTGAATTCATTGCAACTTTGTGACACGAAAAAATCTTTGTGTTAATTCATTTGTGCAACACCTTTTTCTCATGTCTCTTTTTTCGTGTCGTGCAATGAGGCCATCAGTCCATCCTAACAAATTTGTTAATATCAAAAACTACACGAAGAGTATTGACATAGAAAGATGTTTTTAGTCCCTGTTCACCATCTTTTTTTATATTGATATGATGCAACATTTATTATGTTTCCAAAATCAGAATTCAGTGGACACCAGGTTGAAATTGCCAATAACCCAACAAGCTTTGGTGAATACAAAACAAGCAGTGATATTTATACAAGGCAGTCGGATGCTGCGATGGTATTGATGCAACTTTCCGGTAAGTTTTCTTGTAAACAAACACTGATTAGTAAATGTGACAAAATTTGACGTTCTTTTGTTTCTTTGGGTTTTTTTGCACACGAACCTTTATGTGACCCTACCTAGGCCTAAATCTTTCCACTTTTTTTTTGAAAATCTGTAAAGTCTTGTACCGTATTCACTTGATTGTAAGCCACAGCTTGTAAAGTTTTTTAACCTATTGTTTCCGCGGTGTTCAATCGAGGGCAGCTTGTGGCTGTGGCTGTGTTTCTCAGTTTCAATGAAATTTACCTTTAACTTGCTCTGCCTTACCAATACGTTTTATCAAACGCAGTTATCAGCGTACCTGACAATTTCAATGGACAGATTTGTTGACAATTATTGTTATAGGGCACCTAAGGTTGCCTATGACATTTACATGTGGCTTAAATTCGAAGGCGGCTTATATTAACTTTTGATCACCGTCACAATCGAATAAATAAGGTTGTACATTCTCAACTCTATTTGGACTAGTTTTTTCACAAAATCACCAACTTGCTTAACACTAACATGACAAAAGTATGAAAATATATTTTTGTAAAACCTATTCAAGGTATTGAAGAGCCTGCAACTACTCCCTATAGCCCAAGGTTCACTGAACTATTCAATAGTCAACAAGACAACACTGAGAATATTATCCAGGGAGCAATGCAACAAACAGGTAATTTCATTGTTTATTACAAGCCCATTGATTTACGTAACACAAATGCAAAGTTATATTTTTTCAAATTACAAAACATCACCTAGGGTGTAGCTTAGATTTACTTTTGTTTAATCACTTTCAAGGCACTGAACAGCATCAAACCTCTTATGATGTAACCCATAATCAGTTTTCAAGTGATGAACAGATAAATGCAGGAAAAGTTGTGCAGGGACGACAACAGCAAACAGGTAATAAAAACAATTTGAAGAAAACTGTATCTGTTGTTGGTAACCCCTAGGAACAGACTGCTAGCACCCCCTTTTTGACAACTACTAGTATTGAAACATGAATAAGTTGTTATGCAAGAGGAATGTAGTAATACCATTTAACAGAAATGCAAGCAATGTAAAATGCTTCAAAGAAAGCTGTTGATTATACAGTGGATACAACATTTTATAATTAAATACCACTGTATCGGGAAAGTTCGGGAAAAATGAACATTTAGGACTTTCAAATATCACATATTTCGTGACAAAACATACATAGGTTTTTGCAGCACATTTGTTGTTTTATGACATCACAAATAACGGCATTGACGTGTATATTCTGTGATTTTTCACTAAACCTAATCAAAATCCCTTTTCTGATAAATTGTGAAACATTAAAAGTACGAAATCTTAAATTTCTTTTTCCAAAAGGTCCCCTTTTTAAAAAAAATACACGTTTACCACTCTTTAGCGCCACCAAAAAAATCCCCCGAAACACTGACACTTTGAATAGACCGCCAGGGTATTTAATGGCGGGAGGTTGGATTTATTTATGTTTAAATTAAATAAATTGTTCTTATTTCAGATGAAAACATCGGTCCAACTTATTTGATCCAAACTTACCTGAATTTGTTGAAAAAACATAAATATTTTGAAGCAAATGAAACAAGAAACCAACTTTCAAGGTCGCTTGAAGGTCGTGGGGAAACTGCGGAAGATTTGAGAACAACTGGAGATAAAAAGAGATGGGTGGGAAAATATTTGGAATCGATTTTATTTTACGATGTTGCGTCTAAACTTTATGTCAAACGTGATGGAGATGAAGCGGTGGAAGGGGTGAAGGATTGTGTTGGGGGTTTGTATCTGACATGCAGAGATTTGATGAAAACATCAGATTCGAATCAAAAACTTGAAAACAAACGAATAATTCGTGGTCATGTGATCCCACTGATGGAAACGATGAGACTCAAAATACAAAATATTAAAAACGTGGAAGAAGGATTTAAATGTGAGCAGCAAGTGTGGTGTTTGCTCCACATTGTATGGAGTCGAGGTTTAATCGGAGATTATTCGTCCGAGGAATCAACAATTAAACTTGGACTTGAAATGATGAGGAAACAGTTTGGTGAAAACTCAGCAAAGCATCAAGTGTTCGGTCATTTGTTAAACGACCTTGGTTTTGTTTGCGCGAAAACAAATCGACTGAATGCAAGTGTGGATTTTTATAAAGAAGCAATCCAAGCTTACAGAACCGCAACAGACATGAGTGAAGAGGAAAGGAAGGAGTGGATTGAAAGTTGTAAAAACAATTTAAGTGTTATTGAATCAAAACTTGCACAAAGGAAATAATTATGACATCACAAACACAAAATGTGTTTTGTTAAATATGTTTGAATTATGCATTGTTTACGTAATTTGTATGAAAATGGAAGTTAGCTACCATGCACGTAATGAATTTTGTGATTATTATTTTCATGTCGTTAGTGATTTGTAGCCGATAATAAAGTAAATAAGTGATGTTGACTTTAAGACTAAGCTTTGGTAAAGTCAATGCAAGGGATTGGTTAAAAATGCAAAATATTATATTTCAGCTTAAAAGAGAAACCAACTTTAGCCAAAGAAAATTAGTGTCCTGATAAGAGTTTGCTTTTATCTTTAATGAAAGTGCGTAACACCATAAAAAAAAACTATTTTAGTATGAAAAACTTACCAATATATTGGGTAATTCTGTTCGATAAATATGTGATTCGAATGTGCCATAGTTTTAACTAGCTTATTTCACATTACTAGCTTTTAGCACATGTATTTGGTGCTCCCAACAATAGGTATTATAAAAAACTTTAAACAGTGCTAAAAACTTTGCAAAGTAATAAAATGGCCAACATCATGCTAAAGGCTGCAGACTGTATTACCGATTTAGCATACAGTGGATTCAATGAGTAGTACAAACAGAAACCACACAAAGGTGCCATGCTGGTGCCATGTTGGTGCTATGTGGCCTGTGCCACTTTTTGGTTACAACCCCTGTTGCCAAAAGGGCCAAATGAAGCAGCAGTTCGTACTGCAGTTTGATGTTTATACACATCACTTATCTGGGCCACATTTTAAAGCATAATTATTGTTAATAGGTTATGGTGTAACTCTAATTGTCTGCTTTATAATGGTTAAAATATGTCAAATATTTGATGATTTTTGGACTGTCAATAGAAAAGTTTGCCCAACCCTACCAGGGCAGAATAACCTTACCCACCATTCCACATGTGCAAGGTAAAAAACTTTTCTGTATGCTATAAAACCAAATTACAACTGCTTACTATAGTCGATTCCGCTACGAATGCATGTTGATTAAAAGACTGCATTTCAATCATGGGTATTGCATATATCAACCCAACTTTTTGGAATGGGAAACTGTTGAAGATTTTGGTAATAGATCTACTGATATCAATCAGAGGCCTGTTGCTTCTGACTAATTAATACAAATCTTGGTTGTGTTGGTTAAACAAATACCTGACAACGGTTTGAGGACATGGTCATCTATATTCTAGTAAGTTCCAGTGTTTACGTTCTAACAAGCCAATTTTCTCATTTTGGGATTTTGACATCCAGCACCGTATTGGCAGTTTGCAGTGCAAACTTTGCACCAGATGAAGTCCTGAAACCTTTCAAAAAACTTAATACACATCTTGAGACTTTTTTGGTGAATATATTGTGCATTGAATCAGTACGATAAATCGAGCATACATTTGAGATGACAGCAGTGCAGAGTTAGTGAGATTCGCTGGGGTGAGAGTAAGGAGAAATTTTCATGTTTCTATTTCTACTGCTGGTCCTTGCTACAATTCCTTAATTGAAGTCAATTAATTTCACAAAGGTATAATTTGCATAAACACACAACAATAAATGCCCGCAGCACAGTAAAACTTGATTTGCAGTGACAATTCTGGTGTGACAAGTTTTTTCCTTTTTGAAAAACAGTTGCACGTTCTTGTTTTACAACTGCAAACGTCACTAAACCACAATGGCCCATGACGTCACTGTTCACATGTTACGGATGAGTAATTTTCTGCACTTGACTAAGTTTTGCATTCAAGTATTTTTTTGTATGTTCCGCGTCTCAGTGGTTGAAGATTTTTGGAAAACACGACTTTCGCCCTGTTCAAATTCTTCTGTAACATTGCCAACAACGACAAAATATTCTCTGAATTGTCAATGTTTAATGCTCGCTGTTCGTAGTTTTCTATTTACCATTTGTATTTTAAAGGTAAACGAAAGCGCAAATCCTACGTCGTACCAGGGTAACCAACTATTGAAACGTCACGAAGTTAACTCCTGGCGTATACAAGTGTGTAGAATTATCGACTCGCGGCCAAAAATAATCGAAAAATCGACAGGTAGGCCAACAGACCGCATAAGAGAAACAAAAGAATGCAGTTTAATGAATAAACCTAACTACATTATTTAATGAAAATTTAAACACTGTAACCGAAAAACAATACAAAACCATTCAACTACAACATGGAGAATTTTCCCAACGACAATAATTTATACCAAGCCCTGGCGCGACAAATTAAAAAAACCAACCAGGCATACTTCGCTGTGGGTCACAAGTTTGCCAATATCTGAGATATACATTACGATTGCAACCGTCTTATTTCAGTGTTATGTCCTCAGCGTTGAAACGTCATCATGGGTTAAAAAAGTTAGGCAACGCGCGAAACCCATTGTGTCATTTTTGTTCATTCTGCCACGGGATTTTGGCCAAAAACATTACGGAAAAGGCTTTTGTTTATTATCTATGACACCCAGTCTTAGTGTTACGGACAATACTCTCCCCAGCACGAAATAATTCCTTCCCGCCACCAAAGTGATTTTTGTTGTCGACGTCTTGTGACGTCATAAGCATGTACTATCTTTCATTCTTCACTTTTCGGCCAGTGTAATGTTGAGGCTGGTGTAATGAGTCTGTATGTGCTTATAATATTCTATTTGAATAAGGTGTGGTCGGAAAATCGTTTAAAATCACAATTTAGGAATCGATTTTGAAACTGTCGGAATAAACGTGCATATTAAACTGGACCGACCTTATAGGCTACTACCAGTTGGAGGACTGGAAGGTGGAATTGAGAAAGTGCTCGAATTCTACATTATTTTAAACGATTTTATTTGCCTCGGTGATATCTCAGTCACCATCACAAATTTGAAGATCTATGTCTAAAGACACAGGAGAAGTCCCGCCTACATCACAAGAGCTGTTTGATGTAATTGATGCTGTGAAACCTGTACAGCCCAGTGCACCGTCTTCTAATGGCTCGGTACGGACTTTCAAAAGCACAGCGATTGCACGTGCTCGCCGAAATGCTGAGGCCGCAGCTTTAAGATTTCAACAACTTAAGCGACGATGTGCTTTAAAATCAAGAAGGTTGGATCTTGAGCTCGAGCTCGAGCTCTCTAAAGCTGAATTCGCTGCGGACACAGTAAGTGAATTTGACTCATGCGAATCTACGCAAGGATGGGACCTCACCCCAGTTACAAAGCCGAAGCCCATACCTCTGTTGGAACACGCCAAAACTACTGAACTACACAAACTGGGCGAAACATCCACGAAGGAAAGCGACCTTTTGGGTCAACCAAACTCCAAAGTACATGAACATGATTTGACACCATCTGATAGGCCGTCATTTGTGGACAGCAATAAAATGATGAACGTGAACTCGACAGACAAGCCACTTGCGGCAGGCAAGTTGCAGGCTCCAGTCGAGCCTTCCAGTGTCCTCCCAGCGAAGACAGAAGGATTTGGTCCAGCGGTTGTCACCAGCGCAGATGCCACTGGGGCCGGCACATTTGAGACGAGTCCTCTCAACCGGGCGTTGGGACCTCATAAAATACGTCCACAGGCGACTACCTCAGATTTGTACGTATTTGCTGAAACCGTGAAGCAAGGTTTTAACTTACCCAAACTGACGTCAGAGAAATATGACGGGGATCCTCTTAATTATCACAAGTTCATGAACGATTTTGATCGACAGATAAACAAGGCTTATCTATCTGACGCCGAGAAGTTGGGATACCTCTGTGAATTTTGCGTTGAAGACGCCCTGACTAACATTTTGGAATGCAAAAGCATGCCTCCCGAATTAGGATACAGGGAGGCATTGGATATACTCCACAGGAGACATGGGAGATTAGACCTTGTTGTTAGAGCACACATGGACAGACTGACCTGTCGGCCGCCACTTAAAGACAACGACTTCAGAGGTTTGCGTTCTTTTCGAGCACAGGCTTCTGAGAGTTATAAACTGTTTAGTCAGTGGAACTGCCAGTACACACTTGATTTGCCACAAAACATTGAGGCCGTTGTACAACGTTTGCCACAAAACGCGATCAGACGATTTATCACAAAGTCATCCGAACTCCGTTTGCGAAATCGGCCAGTGACTTTTCAAACCTTGTTGGATCTTCTTGAACTGTTGGCAGAGGATAGTCTTTCACCTATGATGAGGTTTGTTTTCGTCGATGAACGTAAGTCAAAAGGTCAAGCGAGCATGAAAGGAAAGCCGCCCGAGCGAGTTACAGCTACCTACTCAACGGTAACCAACGGTGTCTCAGCGGAGACTTTTGTGAATCACGACTCCCTCCGACCCACTCAAACCTGCCCCGATTGCGAAGCCTTTCATTTTTTGTGGAAATGCGAGGTCTTCAAGAAGCAGTCGCTCAAAGAACGCCACGCATTGGTACGTCGTAACAAGCTGTGTTACAATTGCTTTCGTCCCGACCATTTCGCGTCCGAGTGCACATTGAATCAGGTGTGTCGGGTAGAGGATTGTGGTAAAAGACACCATACACTACTACATTGGACATATTCTACTGGTCCATCGGGTCAACGCACAAGTTTACCGGTGGAAGGTCACGGGGCCGGCGTGTCAGGAACGTCTGCTGCCACGCTTCGAGCTAGCTCTGTGCGTCTGAAAGTGACTGTCTTTGGTACGAATTCGGAGCCTTGCTTTACCCATGCATTTTTAGATGACGGATCGGATACTTCACTTTGTTCTGAGGTCTTGGCAAAAAGGCTTGGATTGCGTGGTGTGGAGGACAACTTAACGATAACCACCGTAAATGGAACGCAGACATTGCGCAGTAGTAAAGTTTCGTTATCAGTACAGGGTTTAAAGGAGAACGAACGATTTTTTATGGAAAACGTCATTGTCGTGCCCAAGTTGCCGAACTTACATGGTAGTATTCCTACAGTAAATGATGTTAAGCGGTATCAGCACATCCGCGACCTTGAATTTCCTGTGATTGATTGTCCAGACATTGGCTTGCTTGTTGCAGCCGATGTGTACGAGGCGCACGAACAACGCGATGTTGTGCGTGGCACACGAGGCGACCCCGTTGCTATACGCACTGGGTTGGGTTGGTGTTTGTTTGGCCCAGGACGAGAACATCGTAGCCAGAAAGCCTGTGTCAACTTCATGCATTCAGACACGAAACTACATCGCCAGTTGGATCAACTATACAGTAATGAATTTCAGGAGCAAGGCCATCAGGGCCTGGGACTGTCACTTGACAACAAACGCGCTATTTCCATTGTGGAAGATAGTGTCCTCAAAGTGGATGGACATTACCAGATTGGGTTACCTTGGAAGTCGCCCGAACCCAAGCTGCCATACAATAGAATTTTGGCAGAGCGACGCTTGCTACATTAAAAGCGCCGTTTTGAGAAAGATACCAAGCTTTTTGAGAGGTACAAAGAAAAAATAGAGGATTACTTAAAACAAGGGTTTGCGGGGAGAATACCCTCGGACTGTTTGCCATGTACAGAGCAAACATGCTACATACCACACCATGCTACGGGTAGCAAATTTCAAATTGTCTTCGACTGTGCTGCTTCCCACAAGGGATCCTCTTTTAACGACAAGCTGTTGCAAGGGCCGGACCTTACCAATAGTCTTGTGGGGGTGCTGCTACGTTTTCGCCAGGAGGTTGTTGCCTTTGCGGCCGACATCAAGGACATGTTTCATCAGGTGAAGGTTGTTCCAAAGGACTGTGATTCGCTACGATTTCTATGGTGGCCTGATAGCGATTTAAAACGTCCCCCTGTGGACTACCAAATGCTTGTGCATTTGTTTGGTGCCACGTCTTCGCCGAGTTGTGCAAGCTTTGCGCTGAGGAAAGCAGCGTTGGATAAGAAGGACTTATTTTCGACAACTGTTGTTGAGACTGTTTTAAAGAATTTTTATGTAGACGACTGTCTTAAGTCAGTGCCAACAGTTGACCTGGCCACTGAGCTTATCAAGGAAGTGCCATTTTTGACAACGACTGTTTTGGAATTCGTGTGAATATAAAGGAAAAACCACATACTCGCCGCGGTATGTTGTCAATGATCAGTCAGGTCTACGACCCGCTGGGGTTTATTCAACCATTTGTCCTTCCCATGCAAAGACTGATGCAGAATCTGTGCAACCAACAATTTGGTTGGGACGACCCACTTCCCCAAGTTGTGGTCGAGCATTGGAATGTCTGGTTGGACCATGTGCCTCTGTTAAAAAACGCGACAATTCCGCGTTGCTTCAAACCGCCTGACACTGTTATCGTATTGACTGAACTTCACTGCTTTGGTGACGCCTGCGAGGCCAGGTATGGCGCCGTTTGTTATCTACGTTTTGAGGACTCAAGCGGGAATATGCACTGCTCATTGGTGGTAGGAAAATCACGAGTGACCCCTCTGAAGCCGGTCACGATACCTCGGCTGGAATTAGTGGCCGCAGTAACTGCTGTCAAATTGGGGACAATGATTATTCAGGAATTGGACTATGACGTAGACAATGTGTGGTTTTGGTCTGATTCCACCACGGTGTTGCACTACATTCACAATTCTTCACGCTGCTTTCAGACCTTTGTTGCGAATCGACTCGCTGTAATTCACGAGCACTCGATACCATCGCAGTGGCGACATGTGGGGAGCAAGGATAATCCCACCGACATTGCTTCGCGTGGGTTGATGCCCAGCGAATTTGAAAAGGCCAGAACGTGGTTTAGGGGCCCAGAATTCCTGTGGAAAGGTCGGAAATTTTGGCAAGATCAACCGCATGTCCTTCCCGTGCTGGATGCAGATCTCGAATTAAAAGCACACACTGTTTGTACTGTGAATGTGACCGTTAACCAAATGCCTTTGCAGAAGGGACTGTTGCAACATTTCTCCTCGTGGGTTACCTTACAAAAATCCGTTGCCTGGTTAACCCGCTTCAGAAATTGTCTGCTGTGGAAATACGGACGAAGAGGAGCTGCAGCTTTCACTGAAACCCCGAAATTTTGTTCGGTTGGTCTAACAGTTCAAAAGTTGGATCTGGCCACGAGAAATATCCTGCAATTGGTGCAACGAGAAGCTTTTCCTGCTGATCTAGCGAATCTGGTAAACTGTACAAGTTTTGAAGAAGAATCAAACACCATCGTGCAACGAGCTATGCGTCGTCGCTGTGCAAGCTCTACCCTTGTGTCGTCAACGGAATAATTCATGTTGGAGGAAGGTTACGAAGAAGGGGCTGTTAGACGTGTTCGCGTACGCACTGCAAGAGCTGTTTACACGCGTGATGTGCGCAAGCTGTGCCTACTCGAGGCCGCTTGATAATTGTGTATATACCTGTGTTTCGTTATTGTCCATTGTTGTGTGAAATAACTTCGTTCCCACGTTCGTTATTTAGGGCCGGTATGTTACGGACAATACTCTCCCCAGCACGAAATAATTCCTTCCCGCCACCAAAGTGATTTTTGTTGTCGACGTCTTGTGACGTCATAAGCATGTACTATCTTACATTCTTCACTTTTCGGCCAGTGTAATGTTGAGGCTGGTGTAATGAGTCTGTATGTGCTTATAATATTCATTTTGAATAAGGTGTGGTCGGAAAATCGTTTAAAATCACAATTTAGGAATCGATTTTGAAACTGTCGGAATAAACGTGCATATTAAACTGGACCGACCTTATAGGCTACTACCAGTTGGAGGACTGTAAGGTGGAATTGAGAAAGTGCTCGAATTCTACACTTAGTGTTGATCGAAAGCATCCTGTCGCAATCACCTCGTAGACGAAGTTATGCCTCTTTGTAACGTAAATTCAAACTAAATCTGCAAGAAGTTGTGTTAGCTTTTCAGAAACATGCCAGGCACAGAATTATTGCAGTTTTTCGCTGCTACGTTTTTTTAACTCGAGAAAAATCAGCGAAGAACCGCGGTCTATAGCCTACTGAGCTATCAAACATACATTGCGTTTTGTTCTCCAGGAAAAATTTTGTGTCCATTTCGTACAATACCATTTTTCATCTTCTCCTCCACCCTCGAAAAAAGCAACTTTAAACTATCCTTTGCAAGGATATGCATTGGAACCGCAGTTTCTATGAACGTAAAGTCCATCTTCGTGGCGCAATTTGTTGCAGTGTCCTGTTCAAAAAACCCTCGTCTTCCAGCAAGAGGCATCAGTATATACCGCTGTGTGTAAACCGGCAAAATGCTCATAAATAACTAAAACCCCAACCAATCCTGTCAATGCGTGATAAATGAAGCTCTCGGTGAGGTTTAAACTCACGACCCTGGGCTAACCAGGCCCAACGTTCTACCAACTGAGCTCTCAGTGGTTTCACGGGGTATATTGTGGCCAAAGTACACTGATGTGCAAGCGCACAACTTGTCAGGTAACCTTCACATATACGTAGGGAAACCTGTGCAGTGGGGCAATCACGCCATTCAAATCTCACTCCGACTTTCCAGGAAAAGTTGCTGGAACATTAGCCTACTGTATTATGTTATGCACTGATGGTTGAATATTAACATTAATTTGTTTGATTCTTATAACCCGGGCATCTATTTTTGCCTTTTTCGATGAGGGAAATCCCCCTTTTTCTGATAATTCGCGCTAAACTTGCAAACTAAAAATACAAAGTAAGCTCCTTCTAATAAAGGACAAACTTACAAAATTTATTGACACAAGACATTTTAAATAAATTACTGATGAGGCAACAATCACAACACAAGAATAATCCCTGAGAAATGTGCAAATTAATGCAGTATGCAAAATCTGTACACAATATGTACTCCAGATTGGAAAAAATGTCATGCGCGGAGGACATATCCTTTTACGGATAATCAGCGCAATTTTAATTAGCTAATGCATTAACATACGAAAAAACGTTGCGATCGTCCGCTCAATTAATGATCACCAAAAAAAATCCTCTGCGCAAATAACCAACTTTCCAAACTTACACAGCATCAAAGTATTGCGAATTAATAGAATCACAATATCTTAAATTTTATGATCGCAAATAAAGCAAACACGAAGCAAAGCACAAAAAAGTTTAATCAAAAATATACACAGGTTTTTAGCTACAGACATTGACAGCATAATGTGAACAATTACAAATATATAAATGCTGCTGTTATAAATTCTGACTGGCAATTGCTACAAATTAAATTTTCTCCTAAACATCGCAAGTTCCGGAAATAAAAATTGTATCCAGGGAACCAACTTGTAAAAAAGGGGTGCCACAACTAATTCCGGGCATCCCTTGACCACTGCATTGACGACCCATTCTGCCACAAATTCAGGCTTCATTCCTGTGAGATATTCATTTGCAGGTTGGCCATAAACAGACCCATCACCTGTTGATAAAACACTGTAATTTAGCTTCACATATGCAAGCAGTTACATTTAATCTGTGACTCTTTTTTAACAGTGCATACACAAAGTCCTTGTTTTATCCCAACAAGTCATGTTTAAAGGCACAAATTTAAAAAAACACTTTTAGTATTTGTTAATCAGCTATATACCTTTCAGGGCATTTTGGGAGATATTAGTGTTGATATATCCAGGATTTACACATGTTACTTTGATGTTATACTGGTGCACTTCAGGACGAAGAGAATCATAAAATCCTTGAACAGCATGTTTTGATGCAGAATATGCTGATCGAAATGGTATAGCAACAGTATTCTACAATAATGCAAATGTGTTAAATTAATGAGTAAAAAATATCAGGGAAACAATAAAATCAACATTATGATCACAACTCATGTCACTGAACCTTAGATTATCTGTGGAAAGATATTCTTAGCATGTTTACAAAAGTTGTATGTGTACTTTTTCCTAGTGCAAATCATAATGACCCACAACCAAACTGCAGGACTTTGTGGTGTTGCAATTACATTTTTTTGACTCATAAATTGTTTAGTAGTTATTTTAGAAAAAGTGTATGTCACTATATCAACCAATATTTTACACTTATAGTTTATAAATTTGAAATTTATCATACACACCTGAATGCTACCAATGCCAACAACATGACCAGAGCCTTGTGCTACCATAAAAGGTAGTACAGCTTTTGTGACAGATACTGGCCCAAAGATGTTTACATCAAAAACATGCTGATAGACATCAATATTTGTTGCTAGAGCCAATTCTTTGTTTCCAATTCAAGCATTGTTTACGAGAATGTCAATTCTGTTGCCACAAAGTGCTGCAACCTCTCGAATGATGTCTGGAACATTTTCCACATCTGAAACATCCAAAGCATGCACAATAGACGACAAATGTTCGTCTTTTCCAGAAACTGGATAAACTTCTTCAAGTTGAGCCTGCACTTGCTTTAATCCCTCCAGGTTGCGAGAGCACAAAATAACTTACTTTCGGAAACCCATACTTTCGGAAAGCAAAGCAACAAGCTTTACCCAATCCAGAACTGGCACCAGTTATTAAAACAACTTTTCCATTTAGCTTCTTTAGCTTTTGTCTTTCACTTGGTGCACGAATGTGTAAATGAATAGCACCAACAAAAACCAAGATCAACAAAATAAGGCAAAACACACTAATTATCATATTAAAACCTTTATGCATAAAAACTACATGCGTTATGATAACTTTCGGGCTATCACTGTGAAATAGGTATTTTTAGTGTAGCATGCCATGGCAACATCATGTGATAATCCAGTGGTTTGGAGTTTGCCAACATGACTGACATAATTCTTTCCCCATAATAAATATGGTGACCCCAAAATACGTATACCAGTATTGCGCTTGCAGGAGTTATTAATCACCAACACAAATTACTGTGAACAATAGCTAATATTCTTTTTACTTTTAACAGGCCCCACTTGCTTTCTCCTAAGAATTGAATAAAATAGGATTGAACGGACTGAATAAGTCTGGCCTTACCATCAATATCAAGATCATGAAAATGTTTAAATTAACAGTCGGTTGTGATTGTGAATATGATACGCATGTATTGTCGTAATCGGTACAAGCACCACCGGCAAAGCCTCACATGCGAGTTTATGTGACGTGTTCACTGAAACGTTACAGCCAATGAAGCATTACGCTACAATCTCCCACAACGAATCACTACACACAATGAAAATCTAAAGATTGTTATGGCAAGACGAGTAGGAGGCACAACACGCCGTCCAAACTGTGTATGATACGGCTGAACATCAGGAAAAGTAACAATATGTGCACGATTCCTTCGTACATTTCGACCATTGTGGCGCACAATATATGACAGCGGATTGCTATGTGGCGACGAACCAAAGGTTTGTGATCCGTTTCGATTATAAAGTCCATACCTATCAAGTAATCCCGAAAACGCTCACAGGCCCACGTCGCTGCCAATGCTTCCTTTTCTAATTGTGCATACCTTTTCTTGGTTTCGTTCAATGACCTTGAAGCGTACATGAAAGGGGACAGCAATCCACCCATCTCCTGTCTGATCACCGCTCCCAATCCGTGGGAACATGCATCGGCTGAAACAACTATTTTCAAGTTTGGATTATAATGCCCTAAAGTTGGAGGTGTCGTCAGTTTTGACTTGACGAGACAAAACGCTTTATCTTCTTCGCTGCCCCAGTTCCACAATTTGCCTTTCCGGAGAAAATCTCTCAAAGGCGATGTTATTCCGGACATGTCGGGTATTAAAAATAAGTTGTCAAGATCAGCGATAAGGTTTTTGGGCAGATTATTAAACGCGCATTACCCCGTGATTTGAAACGGCCACAGCTTAATAAAACTATTTGTAGATTTTCGTTAGTAGCGCTGGTGTGTGCTGTTAACACGACCATGTTGTTGCAAGTACACCATGTACGTCATGTCCATAGTTTCGACGGCATGTTCACATTTTAGTTTTTCGAAAATTAACACGTATTTTGCATAACTTTTATATCGTTGGAACCAAGTAGCTACCTCCTAAGATGGCCCGAGTTACTCGCGTCAAAAGTTTTTGTCCCTGTTCCCTCTGGACTCTGGTACTGTATCAGCGTTTAGCTGAAAAATTAGCTCACACTCAAAATCTTTTTATTAGGAGCTACAATCATTACTAAGGCACAAAAGAAAACAATACTTTCTATAAATGCGAATTAAATAAACTAGGTTTACTTTGTCCAGTATGCATATTCATAAGTACTGTGCAAATAACAACTAGGTATTATTTACAAACAATGTGTGTTGTGTACAATGTGAAGTTTCATTACATTATATATAGACGGTAAATGAAATCGTCATTGCGTTGCGATCGTAAGCCTTGACCGCGCAAAAATACATTTAGTACAATGCAAACAGTTCCATGCGTCAACAAAAGTCTACAATAATGTTTTGATGAATTTTTATAAAAAAATATACAACGCTAATTTTTTAGCAAATTTTTGGCGTTTTTTTGCACTGTTTTCACATATTTGGTTGCAATACGATCAGCAACGCGCCGTTTTAATGAAAATAGAGTCGGTGCTGTAGGCCGCATCTCTGTATTTCCATGGAAAAGACTTTCCCGGTTGGGAAATGCCCTTCTCGAACTCTGTCCTGCGTAACAGAGTAAAATTGTGTGTGACAATGCAATGGGTCATGCATGGGCGCCAATGTTTTGGTTGAATGAGCGCAGATGAACAGGCTGTTGCCAGGGCGATTTTCAGCGTGTTTGGGGCAGTTTTACTATGGTTTTCAGGGTTATTAGTCAGGCAGTAAATTGGTAGAGGGTGCTGTGCTGTTGTACATGTAGCTGAAAAACTACCCAAATATTGAGGTTGATTTTGTGAAAATATGAATCACAGAAAGTATGTTCAATTTGTGATTTTCTGTTAGTGCCGACCCTTGCCTAGGAATTCCGGCCAAATTTATAATCGAAATAACTACTTTAACTGCTCCCCCGGGGGCATTTTGACCCTCTGTTGGCCATTATTTTGGCCAAAAAAGCAGAAAAAAGTGTAGGTTTGTTTTGTGAAAAAATGAATCACAGAAAGTACCCTCCATTTGCGATTAAGTGAAGCCACCAACCGTCCTCTACACAATTCATTAAGAATTAGATGTCTTGCAACTGTCTCGGGGACCCACTGGGGCTGTTTGTACACCCCCCAGGACTGACAATTTAGCAGTTAGCCTTTGCAAAACCCCCCAATGTGCTGTCTTAATGCAGCTGCAATCAATTTTTTTTCTGTTCAGCAATAGTAGTCCCCCTTCATGAGTGATCAGACGTGGCAATTGTTTTTGGCAAACAAGAGAAACTGTAACCAGGTGCACCATGATAAATGACTTCTAAACTCGTTTTTTAGGATTTAATTGTGAGATGCGGCCTGTAAGCACAGAGATCGCTTGAACCATCGGCATAAAAATTACGAGCGTATTGAATGTCCACCGTGACGTCATAAATACAAGACAATGGTTGTTGTGGCAGAAAAGGAATGTGTCGGATAGATATTTTTGTCCTGTAATTAATCAGTTTGTACATGAATCAAGAAAACTTTGCACTGTGCAAAAACAGAAGGCAGTTTTAGCAAAACAGATCCAAAATGCGTTAGGAGGTAAAATATGGCAAGTAGGGGGTATTTCTGAGACCAAATGACAATAAAATGTTGTTGCATGAATGGGTCGCAGTTATAGTATCAGACCCAAAGACCTTTTTTGTTTACAATGTTTATGGGTATCATAAAGAAACCTTCATTACAAAGATACATTATTAAATGTAATCGAATTTCTCCATTCAAACAAAAGGTTTCGATAAGGTCAGTCGAGCAACTTCAGATAACAGCCAGAGCAGTTCAAAAGCAATTCATACAGTTGTCAAACATTCAGTGTGACATTATGTGTAAACAATTGCATGTAAAGTTTTACAACATGGTTGAATATTGTGTGCAGTCTTTTTTTACTCTGTTTCTCTTCTTTCATTTCTTCATGGTTGTTTTTTGAAAATACAAAAAAATGCATGATTTGCAAGGGTCTTTGTGGAAAAACTACACATGCTATCAGTGAAGTTAAAATTTTCTATAAAAGCACACTTCTAATACTACATTTGGAAAAAATTTAAGCTACTTTAAATAAAAAAAAATAAATAAAAAAAGAAAACCAAGCTTGTGAGTATTTCAACTGTATAGATGGTAAAACAAACACAAGAGAATGGTAGCAAGTAAGTTATAAATAAAGTTCAGAAAAATATTTTTTTGATTTTTCACCATATTTGAGAAAAAATGCAATATTTCGATGGGCTGTTACATAAAAACAACTATCACTAGGCAAGAATTAAAATTTCTCCCATTGGTGTGTTACATACCAAAAATCAAACTATGACACCTTATAATTGGGCCGTGAGTATTTCATTTGCAACCATACCCCATAACAAGCAATTTTCAGCAGTTTGGAAAAAGTTGAAAAAGGTCCTATCAGTGAAAGGCAAAAAAGTATCGAACTGCTGTTCACACAAAGCTGAAACTTGCCTAGCTACAGCATGGGGGTTTACCCTTTCATTTGCGATACTGGTAACTGCTTTAATTTATATATTCATGAAATGGAAAGTGTTTGAAAATTGTGATTTTCACTCAAAAATCCCGGATTCTACCACCAAGCAGAAAATGATCGGGGGTTCAACCTTCTTGAAATTCCTCCTAAATTGTTTTCACTTAAGGCAACCTCATTCTTCCTTCCCTGTTCAGTTATGTCTGTTGCCATTCTGTAAGCTTCGATTCCTTCTTTATGAAAATCCAAGCTTTCATTCAGTCGATTTGTTTCCATGCAAACTTCACCAAGCAGGTGTAACAAATGTCCGAACACTTGATGCTTAGCTGAGTTTTCACCAAACTGTTTCCTCATCATTTCAAGTCCAAGTTTAATTGCATTTTCACTGCAAATATGCTCATTGATTGAACGTTGACTCCATGCAATCAGGAGCAAACAATCAACCTGACACAAACATGAAACATCTTCTTCCATGTTTTTAAGATTTTGTATTTTGAGTCTCATCGTTTCCAATAGAGGGATTATGTGACCATCACACATTGTTATGCCTCTATAATACCTTGGCCACGTAGGATACCTAATGGGAAAATTACACAGTTTTAGACCATCCACACAACCTTGCACACCCTCTGCTCCTTTCCTTCCACCAATTTTTTCATAAAGTTCAGATGAAGCATAATAACAAGAAATTGCTCGTGAAAAATTTCCCTCTTTTCTATTTTTATCTCCAGCTGTTTTTAAATCCAATGCTGTTTCCCTAAGATCTCTTAAAAGATGTTGGTTTTCATCTGAAATAGAAATATTTTGATTGAATAAAGCAACCAAAACCCTCTTTAATACAGGCGTGTGGGGCAGCGGTAAATGCTTTTGTGAAGTTTGAGCTGGTTTTTTAGATGTATTTTCTACACCACCTTGCACCAATTAAGTGACTACCGGATTTAGAAAGCCCAAAACTGGCTCAGTTTTGACCACTCTCATTCTGGCAGAATAATATTGCCATTACCATGTTTGACAAGGTGCAACATACATTCACTAAATACATGTCTGTATTTGCTTTAGAATCATATTACAGGTCAGGGTTGCCAGAATATTTTTTTGTTTAGAGGCAAACAGCATGACAAAAAATTTGGGGCGCCAGACAAAATAGAAAAAAGCCAAATTTAGGGAATTTGGCGCCATTCTTAATCTTTTAAAACATGTGGATGATTTTAATTATGACGCGCTATAATATACTTTTTAACGAAATGAATCGTTCAAGGGCCAATTCATTTGTGGTTTTAAGACAGATCCATCCCGCATCTATACATTCTGACCCAAATTGTTTGCTTTCCAGGTGCCTTTTCACCCCTTCCCAGTTGGATGTTATTTGTGGTTAAAGGGCAACAAAAAATGCAATTGGATTATGTACCCAATCTATTGTGTTTTTTTGTAAGGTCCATCTAACCTTTACACAATAGCACTAAAGTTATTTGCGGAGTAATTGCCTAAGCTGCCCCCAAAAAAGAAAAAAGAGAATGACACATAGTAATGTAAAATATAACATTTCTGCGACTACTTTTGTAAATTTTGGTGCTGCCATATAATACTGGTTAAATGAAACAGCCCCAGGGGGCCTCCAAAGCATTTTTATTGTGACAATTCAAGTTACTATTAAAAGGAAACAAATTGAATGCAGCTACATCGGACAAAACACAGCAAGGATCTGGGCAGCTGCCAGGAGGATTTTATGTCCTACAGGATAGCAAAAACAGTCCCAGGGGACTTTCCTGTGACAGCTTTTTTCACCATAGCATAGAAAAGGGTTTAAAAAGGGCCAACATTAAAATGTAAATTGGATAAGGTTTTTGTTATAATTTTTTTACAAAACCATCTTACATTTTTTGCAGCCTTTTTGACTAAAATAATGTCCGACCAGGTGCTTCTTTAAGTAACTATCCTGCAACTAATTTTGACCTAAATGCGCTAACAAGAGGCAGGCCTAGCACAAATTGACAAAATAAGGTATACTTTTGTGATTCAATTTTTAGCTACATTCCCTTTTTTGATACTTTTTAAACTAACCTTTTTAACAACACCCAGCACCAAATAAATTTGACCTCCATGCATTACCGGTTGCTTTGTTACATGCATTCCCCAAGAGCAAAACATTTTAATGAAAATACTGACATGCAGTCTTAAATACCATCAATATTTCCACATTTTTTTTAAAAATTGATAGCCCATTGAGTAACATTATGTTACCTGTTTCCTGCAGTGTATCTTTGTATTTTCCACATAGCATTTCCACAATTGACAGTTGGGTATGAGTTACATGAGTGGAGGTGGTTGCACACTGCTTTAATGTGCTGTTAGTTTGCTCTAAAAATAATGCAAATAAAATTTCATTTTCTGCGTGTTGGGTGTCATACAAAATAAAAAAAAGTTGCACAAGCCTAATATCCAAAGTGAACAGAATCTAGCCCATGATGTGGCACGGTCTTAAAAAAAGAAACAGCAATTAGCGGACATGAAATGTTTGAAACTAAGTGTTTTACCATCATATGGTTTATTTTTGAAATATGAAAAATCGATTTCACCTACAAGTTTCAAACATGTTGCACAATTTATTTTTTTCAATTGTTCAGGTGCAAAACTCATCATGAGGCAAAATTTTGCAATTGTTGCACAAAAAAAAAATTATGTAATAGCAAAGAAGTTCGTGATCAGTGAGCAATGTTGTGATAAGACTGAATTATGAAAGATCAACGACTCTGTATTGGTTTCCTCAAATCTTCTTGCAACAAACCTAGCTTTTGACCTTTCTGCATTTTCACTTCCTTTTAATGTTAAAACCCATTGCCCAGAGATGTACTTTTGATTTTCATTGGTACAATCTCATAAACACCATTTCTTTTCCAGCTTTTAACCTCTTTCTCTTTTCCTTCTTAAATAGAAACATCACAATTACAAACTTCAACTGTTTCTGGCATCACTGTTCAATCATTTACTTTACCCATGTTGTTTTACCTACTAGATACCAGAAGTAAAGTTTTCCAGTTGCCTCTCCAGCTGTACCGAATAATTTTGCAGTACCGATACTTTTCAAATTTCTGTGTTAGTGGTTTTTACTAAATGGCCTGTTTTCTGTCAGTTCTTGTGTTGGTATACTTGGTGGTGTTGGTGTGAGCTGTTCAGATTCTTGTATAATTACTTGTGTACAGGCTGCACCTGGGAAATGAACTTTTACAAAAAAGCCCACCATGCCAAATAAAAACAAATACTCCATCTTGTCCTGATACTTTGCCAGGTCCCTTCTATTGTTCTTGATCATCTCATTTATAGAGGACATGTTCTTCAATGTTCTAAGTTTGCCTGAGTTGGCAAGTATGTTTTCGCAAAGACCCTTCTCAATTTTTTTTTATAAACTTGAATTACGTGTAAACTTTTTCACATGCACTTTAGAGCTAAAATGTTGATGCAATAGTAAAAATGTTGATGCAATAGTAAAAATGTTGATGCAATAGTAAAAATGTTGATGCAATAGTTTCTTGGGAACATTAGTAACCATGTACCACATTCACACTTTATTTTTCATTTAGAATATGGCAAGTCATGGTTGAACTTCAGTGGTGACTTTTGAACCAGCCACTGCTACCATATAAACTTATCTTGATCTTCAAGTCAATCCAACTTAATGCATGCATGTGCACAGTTTTCAAAATAGTCATATCTCGCAAGGTTAGTTATTTTTCTGTACTCGTGCAGACATTTGTTAACTGTGAAAACTTTTTACTATTTCAGTAAACATATGCCTGTGCGAGTATTAGCAACAAAGCAATACCTGTTTGTTTGATGGACTTAGTTTCTCCACCTTGTGGCTGCTGTAGAGTTTTTGTCATGCCAAATGATGAAAAAAGCTGAGTGTCATATTCTGGTCTGTGGAAATTTTGAGCACTTCCTATTTGGAGAAAATTATTTAAATTAATAATTATACTTACAATTAAAGCAACAATGTTGCAAAATGAAAAAAATGAATAATTTTGTTTACTGGAGGTATTTTTATGCAAAAGTTATAAAAATTTTTGCACAAACTAAAACACATTTCATGTGTAATGCAACAGCAGTTTTGACAAAAATTCCACCATATTTGTGCAATGTGCATTTATAACTTCACTATTACCTTTGCCACTAATCTTGGTAACTCTAACATTCCCCTGAACTCCTACTATACTTCCATCAGATATTTTTGAGTTACGCAAAGATGAAGTTTGGATCTTAACAGATTTCTCTACAAGCACAAAAAATGTACAAAGATTCTGCAAACTAAAACCGAAAATTTGTGGTTGGTCCATTCATTGTGCACCAATGCATTATAAATCAACATTTACATACCTTGTGGCTTAAAGCTTAATCACTATAAAATGTTTTTTTATGTAAAAAAACTACTAATTTTAAGCAAACACAATTTTACGTACACACACAATTTCCAGAACAAACAAAAAACAACCCAGAACAAAGTACACTTTAAAATGTACAATCAAAAATTCATTGAACAACAGATAAGAGTATTTTTCTCACCTGATTCCTGTTGTTGATTTCTTTTTATGTCAGATGTTGATTGAGGTTGAGTAAGGTCACCTTGTTTACTGGTGCGACTTTCAGCACTAGTAGTTGGCAAGGAATCTAGAAGTACATATATTTTTATCATATTGTTATTGTTTTGGTACATAACATGCAAAAATGCATCACAAAATATATGAAAGATTTTGAATTAATGTTTCAAAAACAGGTATAACACAATGTAGCAAATATACAGTTGCCATCTCAAAGTTTTTTTGTTAAATTTTTAGCCAGCTTTAAAGATAGAGCATAGCCAATGCAACTGCTCAGAAATTAATTATACAAACGTTGGTCACTGCAATCATTATCAATGTAAAATGCTGCAAAGCACACAACAAGGTGCAGTGAAGTAACAATAAACAAAAAATTAGGAGGAAAGAGCGCAATAGTTGAGGAACAGAGAGTTGCCTGTGGCCATGCAATCAAAACTTAGGTTAAAAAGGGTAATGTGCTAGGGAAAAGAAAGAAACATTAAAAAATACAATAAATTGCATGAGGAGCAAAAAAGTCAGGGTAGTGTCGATTAACCATTGGAATTCAGCAATGGCGTGAATTGTAAAACAAAATTGATTCCAGCAGAGAGAATAGGCATTTTGTATTGACAATGATTGTAGTGACATTCGAAACATTTGTATAATAAGCTTATCAGCAGTTGCATTGGCTATGCTGTTAATTTGAAGATTTATAAAGCAGTCAGTTATGTATCCAGCTTTACAACATATTTATTGCATTTTTGTTTGTGTTTCAAAAATTAGAGGAACTACCCTTTAAAAGAAATGGCTATGAAATAGTAGCTTCTTAAACAGGGGATAGCACTTTATTTTTTGCTTGTCACTGCATTGTTAATAGAATTTTCACATATTAATGAAAATTTGAAATTGAGTAAAAATACCTCAAACGTTGTGAACTGGTCTATAATCATCACACATGGAGCAATATTTATGTAAAATGTTTATAATCATCACATACTATTGATGAATTGTTGTTTAATGGCAAATTGCCAATCCCAACTCTTTGTGAAAACATCAGTTTTACACAACAGCATGCATTTTTGACATAAATATTGCTCTATTTGTGGATAATATATTTAACTCCTACCAACACTATCAATATTCGTAATGTTAACGTTTCCTTGGACTCCAGCTATACTTCCTTCTGATAAATTTGATCCTTGCAATATTGTTTTTTGACAGCATTCATCATTATCTATATGTATAATTTTTATACATTTGAATAAACAAATTCAAAATTTATGGCTAAATCTAATATTAGCACAATTTATCACCTAAGTCACAGCAAATTTTACAATAAATTAAACAATAAAAATTTCACAAACGTTTTCAATTAATTGATATGGTACTACAACATTTCAATGAAAAAAATGTTTTTCATGCATGTTACCAACCTGATGAGGACTTTTTTTCTTCTGCTTTCGCAGATTCTGTCAGGATGAAAAAAATTTCAGAAATGTCAATAAAAACTCAACTAAAGGCCCGTTTACACACGAACACAGTCTGGCACGGCACAGCACAGTCTGGCACACACGGCGTTTACACTACTGGAATAATCGAGCACGACTACGGGGATTTCCCTGATATAAACACGAAACCGACAAGTGCAAGTGACAAGTTACGTTGATAATTTTTAAGGATGTCAGTCTTGACTTGCATTTCTCGGTCCCGCCAGCGTTATTATAGGCACAAATTGAAGTTGTTGCTATTGGCTGTACATATTCTTCAACAAAGAAGACAAAAGAAACAAAAAAAGCGTAAATTTTGGATTCATCCACTGCTTAAAACAAGGAAAACTGAAGGTATGTTGTCCTAAAGTCAATTGATGTTTGTTGGCGCTGCTTAAACTTTACCTAATCAGGCGAATACCACAATCTCGTGCGAAGCATGCGAATCTTGCATCAGCCATGGTTTTTCACCTATTTTCGCATGACGGCCGAAGTTTTTGATATTATGCAAAATTGCTCCTGAGATAACGAAACAAAATACACATTTGCGAGAACCAATATCAGCTGGAGAAAGATTGGCTGTTACTTTAAGGTAAACGGACAAGCCCAATAACATAAAAGAAATATATGCCTAAAATTGTCCACCATGGCTTCAATCATTTCAAACTCTTTTTTAGATTTTTAGCAACAGGAAACAGTAACACCAGCATTGCTCATTCATACAGAATGCACAAGTCAACAATATCAAGGATTGTACCCGAAACATGCAAAGCCTTATGGAATGTACTGCAGCCAGAAGTGATGCCTCACCCAAAAAGAAGACAGTGGATAAAAATCGCTGATGAATATGAAACGTTTTGGCAGTTCCCTCATTGTTTGGGGAGCATAGATGGAAAGCATGTGCTCATTCAAGCACCATCCAATTCAGGTTCACTGTACTTCAATTATAAAAAGACACATAGCATTGTGCTATTGGCGGTTGTGGATGCTTTATACAATTTCATAATTGTTGATGTTGGAGCTTATGGCAGACAGAGTGATGGAAATGTATTAGGAAATTCTGCATTTGGAAAAGGTTTAAGAGGTGACCTGCTAGATTTACCTACCCCCACTAGTTTATCTGGATTTGCTCAGCCTCTTCCATATGTATTTGTTGGGGATGAGGCATTCCCTTTAAGATGCAATTTGATGAGACCATTTCCTGGATGCAATTTGTCACATGAGCAAAGAGTCTATAACTATCGGTTGAGCAGAGCAAGGCGCATAGTGGAAAATGCATTTGGCATCATGGCATCACGTTTTCGGGTGTTTCACCGGCCTTTGTTAGTTCGGCCAGAAACTGTTGATGACATTGTTAAGGCATGTACTGTTTTACATAATTTTTTACGACGCAAGGTAACCCTACAGTATGTTGAACCAAACACCACTGATTATGAAAACAAAGATGGTATAATTGAACCAGGACAATGGCGTGCAGATACCTCACAGTCCACTGTTCTGCAACCATTATTGCGTACTGAAGGAAAGCATTCAGCAAAAGCTGTAGAAGTTTGCAATGATTTTGTGAAGTATTTTACAAGTCCAATGGGAACTGTACCATGGCAAAATGATGTTACAATGCGGTCATAATTATTTAGTCTTATGCTGTTGGTAAAATTGTTGTAAAGTTAGCAGTAAACCTTGAATGTTGGTACCATTTTATTTGAACAGCAGTGGTAAATCACAAGTGTCACAGTTCTTCACTACAAAAATACATCACAATAAATGTAAAATCATGTTAAAAATGTGGTTTGATATGAATGTAGTATTAAAAAAACGTTTAGGCAAGCACAACAAAGAACACTGCACTGCAAAGAAAATGCATACCAATAACATGGTTATAAAGAATTGCAAGAAAGAAAGTAAATGAACACAGTTTTGTGTTTGCTTTGCCATTTTGAGGTATCGTACAATAATACTCTTAAGTTTGTAAAAAGTCAGTCTTATGCATTGTAGTTACCATATGTACAAGTGAAAAATGTAGAATATGTACACACAACAAAAATCATGCATGCTGGGCAAATATAATTACAGCTAATTGTTTGGATCATTCAAAGCATTGTGTATACTTGTCATTATTTCTGTTCGGACTTGTAATTTTTTATGTTGGGGAATGAGTTTTGCCTCTTTCGCCATGCAAGCAAAAAACATGTCATCACTGTCTGCAGGCTCTGTCCAATATAAAATATTTTTTTAATACTTCACAACAAAATCTAAACAAATGAAAATATCATTTGATTCTGTTAATTCCTTTAATATCTTGTCCAAACTGTCATCATTGTTAACTTGTTTTCTTTTGGTGCGTTTAGATGTCCCCTTCATTTCTAAAAAATATCATTGTATTGGTTGCCATAACAAAATCCTTTACAAACCTTTCGTAGACTGTTGACATTGGATGTTATTCTTATTATCAGTTGACTGGCTTTCTGAAAAATTTGATTCTGTATTTATTTCAATTATTAAGTTTTCATCAGCTGGACTGGTTGAAATGGAAAGCAATGAATCATCCTCTCTATCATGGGTGAAGTCCAAAACTGTTTCTGTAGATTCCATGTTGGATTGTGTGCTGCAACACAATTACTTTTTGTGTTTCTGCTAATTTCTCGGGTATTATTAAATAACCTTCGTGGTTTTACAAATGGTTCCAAAAAGGAAAGAACCTTAAGCAGATCCCAAGTATGTTGGGTTGTTGCTGCAGAACCAGACTTTGTTTTGTTTTGTTTTCCTTTCTCCCTTGTGTATTTCTGTCGAAGGGCTTTAAAGCGTTTGCAACAATTACTCGGCCCATCTTTATCTAAAATAAATAGTACAGATTTGTCCAACATGAAATGCCATAAATATAATAAAACATACCTGTTAATCCTAATGCAATTGATACATTTTTCCAAGCATTTGCTTTTCTATCTCTATCTCGGTACCCCTGCATGGTTGTGTTGTACAAACATTCATATTTTTCAATTTCAATTACCAGTTGCTCATCAGTAAATGACATTCTATACAAGTTAAATACAGCCTATCTGCTGTTGTTGAACCTCTGCCTGCACCCATCTTGGAAAACCATTATATATTTTTTTTCACAGCAGCATCCCGCTGAGGCGCCATTCCACACACCGCTTTGTAATGAAGTTACGGCACCATTTCACACGCTCAAAACAATCCATCACATGTCAAACGCGGTAACATCACACAACCACAACTAAAATAATATATGTCCTCTCCTTTTGAGCAGTCGCCTTGCACTCTCACATCAATGTGTGCCGAAATGTGCCCAACTGTGCCCGAATTTATGCTCGTCGAGCAAAAGCGAGCACATCCTAGCACAGACCGGCACATCCCATCCCAGCACAATTCAGCACACGCACACAATAAAACAAACACAGAATCGTCTGTAGTGTAAACGGGCCTTAACATATAAAATTTCTTACAACCCATGTTGGGGCAATATCTACAGAATTTGTTAGGGCAGTGTTATGTTAGTTGCCACTTTTCCTCTGGTGACATTGTCTTTTGTTTACATTAGGTTTATAAAAATATTTTACTTTCTAGAATACAATACCATTTTCTTTTGGGGACTCTGATCCAGCATTTTGCTGTTGATGAGTTTTTGTTGTGGAAGTTGTTGAATTTAGTTGAGTATCAAGATCTCTTTGACTGGCATGACTTTCAGCACTTCCAATTTTCAGGGACTCTACACAAACACTTCATGCAGATTATGTGCTCAAACAATAAGTGGAACTCCTCTGATGTAAAAGGGTTTTTATTGGAAACAGTGGTGAAGATTGAATTTACACTGTATTTGTGATAATATTTCGCATATTTATTTAGAAAAAATATATAAAAATTTTTACCCACACCTTTTTAAATCATCAGTAATATATAACATGCAAAAGTAAGCAGTTTTAACATAATCATTGTCCCAACTGTGAAGAATGTGTGTGTAACTGTGCACTTACTTAATGTTCCAATGTTGTTGACAGTAACATTACCCTTGACCCCCGCTATACTTCCTCCAGATAGTTTTGAGTCATCCAACGTATTTTGTTGCCTTCCATGTTCATCTGCATGCACACATGTTGCTAATATGAATAAACAACAATACTTAAATTGGCACAACCAATGGAGACATCATATTTAATAGTGACATAAAATAACCTATTTTTTCCAACACACCACTTATTATCCTACTGCTATAACTACTGCACAGAAACTTTTTTTATTGAACATTCAAAGACAAACATGTGCAAATAAACATATGGTATACATAGAGTAGGGTATTGTGATTGGTGAAGGAAGTCTCCAAACAAACCATTTCAGTTGTTAAGTGCACGATTTATAGTACTTTTGACAGGCACACAGCGGTTTTTCAAGTTACCAAAAAGTGACTGATGCTGTTTCAACTGCTTTATTATTTTGTGTGGTTAGGAAACTCGATAAAAAACACCAAACACTATATTTTTACCATCATCACCAGCAATCAAGTACCCATAAATTTTATTTAGTGAATTAAGCATGGCAATTTTATTTAAATTCATGTACAATAAAACTATTTATTACTTAAACTACCTGTTTTGTTTTTAGATTCCGGTTCATTTCCTTGCTGTGGTTTGGACCCTGTTGTATCAGATGGTGACTGAGGTTTAGCCAGTTGATCTTGTTGTGTAGGTTCACCCTCAGAATTTGCAATTACCAGGTTTTCTGGATGAACAGAAATGCTTTGAATTAAAAGTTAATATGCGTATTTAAGCTTGTGCATCCAAAATAAACAATTTGATTTAATATGCACTTAAAATCCTAAAAGTGCAAAAAAGTCCAGCAAATTAACAACAATTTGTTTTGTGAAACATTACACAAGAACCTACTAGATATAAAATGCCATTTTACCTATGTTTTTAAACTTGTAAACAATAACATCACCCTTGGCTCCAACAATACTTCCTCCAGAAAAATTGGAGTCATGACATGATGGAGATTTTGAAGTGCCATGTTTCTCTACAAACCCAAAAAAATAAATTTCAAACAAAAACTGAAGATATTATCAATACATTAAAAAGGCTATTCATAAATGCCTTAAGGACCTATGACCTATACAGGTATTAAATGGGAAAATCCTGTTTTCAAGGCCCATCTAGCGACTGTTCCGCTTGTTTCCCAATGACCATTGCTAGGTCTTGTGACTTACATAGGGACCTAATATTCTTCAAAGTGCAAAATCTTACTGGGGGGTTGCTTAGGTGATTTTTTAGCAACTAACTTTGATGCCATTGCATAGAGAAACACCCTAAAATTCACCATGACAACAGCACACATGTGCGCTCATTCAACAACAAAATTATACCCTTAGTATCACTGGTTTTCTCTGTGACAAAGTGGGCATTTCCATCACCGAAACTTATTTTCAGGGAGATACCAATTTGGTCCCAAAGAAATGGATCAAATATCCTTTGAATTTCTTTTTTTGATTCACATTTTCAGAAAACCTAACTTTACTTTGATGTGATCAGACTTATGTTGTTATTTATTTGATTTACTAATATACAATTATGAACCAACAAAAAATAAAAGGAAATTTTCAAAATCATGTCCTGCAAATAATTTTATGTCACTCTGAAAAAAAATAAATGCAAACTCCACTTGTTCAAAAAATTTTAATAGAAATTTGAATTGGAGCAATAAGTAGCAGTTACAGCTATTTTTACTGCAGTATAATAATATACCTGTTGATTTTAGGGGCTTTAATCCAACACGTTTTTGTTGCAGAAGTTTTGTTGCATCATGTGATGGCTGAGAGTGACTTTCACCACCAGTAGAGAAGGAATCTAAAGGTATTTTTAACTTGTATTTTAGAGTTTAATATGTAACATATTATATATATTAAAAGTAAATGCATAACAAAAAAAACAAAAAAATTGTAGTATGGCAAATATTAAAAAAAGAGTTCGAGAAGGGCATTTCCCGACCAAGAAACACAAAGTATGAAGGGCGCATATTGGTATTCTATGAAAATAAGTTTTCAAAGAGGTGTTGCTTCCATGATTAGAATATGTCAAATTAATACAGCTTGACCGAGCGTTCCAAATTATTTTATTACATGCAAGTAAGTCCCGGCATTTTTATAATTTGTTGCTGCAACACAAACATCGAAACTTAAATCTGGTCTAGTTTGAGTTGCAAGCCAAAGAAGTTGGCCAATTTTCGACCGTAAAATATCCCTTTCTTCTAATGTGAGTTATTCAGAAAGATGTTTTTTCCAATGAGATGATATTGGAATTTCCGTCCAAAAAATCATTGAAAAGAACACAACTCATAAACTTGTCCATGTGTATTACCAAAGTTATACAACGTCTTTCATTGTGGACTGTCGATATGCAATGTCTTCCCAAATTTTTTGTGTATTCTTGCAACTAGCTTTAGACCACATCTTACAATTAAATCCCAAAAATGAAGGTCATTTTCCTTAATGCTACCTTCGTTATCGTTGCTCTCACTGACAGAGAGTGCGTCAAGGAGCAATTGTAAAACAGAACTACCACCTACCACAGCCGAGGATTGGATCGACTCGCTTGTCACAATCACAGGCATGGTGAGGTTTGAAACGCTGTGAGCCGTCGTGATCGAATTCGACGGCGGTTTTATCATTTGAATCGCAAATTCACCGATACTGTGTTATGTGGTTGTTATAATCTGGTTTAATATGTTGGAGACGGGCTACACCAATGGGTTTAGTAGCGACGTAAATTTGATACTTGGCATACTCTTGAACAAAGCGAAGCTGTTTATCACCGAAAGCCAGCAAATGTAGAACTAATGCAAGACAATACATTGACCACAAATACGTCACAAGTCACGCAAACTAAACTAGAACATACCAGAAGTGTCAGTGACGTCACGCCTTTTTTCTCCGCTGGATTCGACATCATCCAGCGCGGTGCTCGTGGCGAGATCGTTTTCCGATATTTCCTCATTTTCCTTGTCTTGCATCTGCGAGTGTTGGATGTAGTTTGGAATTTCGTATGTTCGCGCTTACAGGAAGAGTTATGTTTGGTTACAGGGACCAGTCCGGCTTTTCGCACCGCACTAACTTTATCACCAGAACAAACGGAACGGTCAAATGTACGAAATTTGAGGTTTTCTACAGTGCGCATTAAACGACCATTGCCTGACTCAATTTTTTACAATCTATTACTTTTACTAAAAAAACTCTCCGAAACTCAAATTTTTAAAGTTTTTCAAAAAATCAAAATAACAGTTAATTGTTACGTCATAAAACTCATTATCTTCGATTTCTTTGTCATTGTTGTCGTCATCATTCTGGCAGAGACTGGAGGCGCTCGAATCGCAATCGCTCTCCACGGAGCTGAGAAAGTCTACACAATAAAATAGTGCTATATGACGCAATTGCTTACAAAAGTATTCGGTTACGAGCAAACGGATACCTTCGCTAACGTTGCTCTCACTGGCAGAGTGTGCGTCACTGAACGATTGTGGTGGTGTTCCATCATGTGATGACCGAGGGTGGCTTTCAGCATCAGTAGGCTTAGAATCTAGAAGTATTTATTTTACAGGTATTGTGAAATACAAGTACTGTGGCATCAACTATGTGCACAAAGTTAAGACCTCATCTTCATTTGAACAGGTTCACTCATACACCTTATGGCAAAATTCATAAAAGTTTAAAACATTGTTTGTCTATCTTCGTAGTTTTTAACACAAGTGTTGACTTATTGGCGTGTTTATAACTGCACTTTTACATATTTCATGAACATCTTCAACCTTTTCTGCAAGCTATATGTATTATGAGAGCTGCAGACAGATGTACACATTGTTTCGACCTGAGGTCTCATCAGTGCAGCTGATTCGACGATTGATCGAAAGGTACCACAAAGTAGAAATCTGTGTGCTGATCTACCAACTAGCCCTGTGCCACAGTCACCAGCTTCACTAATGAGACCTTACCGGTCGAAACAGTGTGTACACCTGTGCAGATCCCATGGAGTGAACAACTCCGAAGCTAAATTACTTCGGGTTGCTTTTCTGTTGGTGACATTAGTGCAGAGATTGTTAACCCACAAGTTTGAATCATTTGTATCTCTTTTACTCCCCAGATAAGGACAGACTTATTTTCAAACCGTGATGTGAAAAAATAACTAACATATAACTGTGTTATTTGGCTTGATATGATTCATACACTTAGGAAAAGATTTTATGATGATAATTTTTCTCGGTAAGATAAAAAAATCTATATGAATTGAGGTAAGGTTTTGTGATATATTTTTCAGTTTCTGCAAAATGTCTCCAACTGGCTATTTTTAATCCAAAAAATATTTTTCCAAAGTCTTGCAACTAGCCAGTTGGACACATTTTGCAGAAACTGAAAAATATATCGCAATCCAAAAAACATTTTTCCAAAGTCTTGCAACTAGCTTTAGACCACATCTTACATTAAATCCCAAAAATGAAGGTCATTTTCCTTAATGCAGGTAAATGCAATTTTTTTTGTCTAGCAACTAATTTTGACTAGAATTTGAGGATAAGGGGTGGGACTAACACAAAATCACAAATGGCGTGTACTTTCTGTGATTTATTTTTCAACAAAATTTACCTCAATATTTTGATAGTTTTTTTAGGTACTTAACACTGGAACCCATACATAATCCGTTGCATTGTTACACACAATTATGGGTGCCTCCAAAATGCTTAGGCATCGCTATAGGTGTTCCCCTTACCTATTTCTTTGAATGTGTTTATTTGACTTTTCTTTAGGTTTCTAGTTTTTTTGCTTTGTATTTGAATTTATTGCATGAGTGATTTTGTGTATGTGGCAACATGCATGAACTGTCACTCATGCTCCCCAGTTGGTGTTAGTATTTGTTTGTGTTAGAGTTGAGTTATCTACTTGTTAGCATGGGTTGGTTATATGTTTATGTTGATGGTTTGTGTTTTGATTCTATTTGAATAAGGTTTAATATAATGTTATAAACTGTGCAAATGTGCGCATTTGTTGGATCCTTTGACATCAAGACTTAGATAACTTTTTATGTTCGATCACTTGTTTCAAACTAAGATTAGTGTGATCTTTAAGGACATCCTTAACCACTCCAAACTTGCTCCAATTTTCCTTGAAACCTTGGGTAAAATCACATACACTCTAAGTGCATATGACACGTAAAAATAAAACATGTTAATAATCAAACTAAGAGATGTTCACAACTTAAGAACATTTTTGGCGAAAAAAGTAGCTTGATACGGCGACTGGTTTCTGAGATACAGCTGATCAAAGTCGCATTTTTACCGCTGCAAACGAAATCGTGCGAAAGCGAGAAATTGTTGCGTGACGTCATAGAAGGCGCTTCGTTCGTGCGCGAGTGCTGGCAGCAAGCCTTATGCGGAGGAATGGAAAACATTGTAAAACTGGTTTTGTATAGTATTGTATTAAACAAGTGACAAAAAATGAACAAGTGCAATAAACGGATTTTGAAGTTAATTTAAGCTGAAGACAGATGGCCGCTGTTCGACCTATTATGTCTCATTTAGTTGTGTAATGATAAAACAGTTACTGGGACAGGGTGTTCTTATTGTTACAGCATTTATGATCGCTAACGTGATACATGAACTTTTGAAAACAGGACAGAGACAAACGGTTAGTTTAGCTATACCCTATAGTCTTCCGTTAATTAGGGACAAATAAGCCTTTGATTCTTGACGTCACAATGACAAATTTTTGTATGATGCAAAACCCTGTCCTGACCTTTAAGGTAACGTAATCTTTGGATTCTCCTATGTTTAAAACTATTCGATATCTGCAAAAAAGGGCGCCTTCTCCTATCTAAACAATGCATTTTTCGACGCAGGCGCGTTATAGGATGTCCTTTTCTCCTCGGCGCGAAAGGTTTACGATGTTTGGTCGCCGTTACTTTTCGTGCAGTTTTGTACATTTTTTAGTTGACGTAGAACCGTGAAACTTTAGATATATGTTTGTTGTAGATGTACCTTTAGTTTTACGCAAAGTTGTCATGGCCGTGTCATATGCACTTTAAAGAGCAAATCATTGAGCTAAGCACATGCAGGTTACGAATCATCAATTTCGCACTTTTAAGATAAAAGTCGTATTTATCAAAAGTATTCGCGTTGGACTTTTGTTTTCAATTTTTGTCCAGTAACTTGGAACTTTATCAGTTTTGCTTGTTTTTTAAATTTTGTATTCAAAAACATATTTAAAACGTCATTGCATTGGATTTACCCATTTCTTCCTCAAACTCCTTCTGCAACTTCGTCACAACCTCTTCGTCAAACTCGTTTTGAAGAGCCCAGAATAAACAATCGTCATGGTCGAGACTTTCCACAGCTTGCACTGCCGCCTTCGCCACACTCTCCGGAAATTCCACTTGCACAAGCTGTCTCACCATCTTTGTTTTACGTTCCATTGTGGTGTCGGTTTTCATTTCTTAGAAAGCAATAAGAACGTTAACGCCAAAAATTTAAAAAAAATGCTGTATCAAGTCCATCAGACATGGCTAAAGTCTCAGCAGCGAGGGTGCTCTTTACTACTCTTCTTATTCGTTTAGATTGTCAACTCAGCAAATTACATTTTCCATCTTGTCCAACGAGAAAAACTAAATTAGCTCTTCGACTTCCTCTATCAGAAGGATTTGCAAATGTTGCATCAGTAAACACAAAAATTTTCAAAGAGGAGTTGCTTCCAAGATTAGAATATTTCAAATTAATGCAGCTTGACAGAGCGTTCCAAATTATTTTATTACATGCAAGTAAGTCCCGGACTACAGCATTTTTATAATTTGTTGCTGCAACACAAACATCGAAACTTAAATCCGGTCTAGTTTGAGTTGCAAGCCTAAGAAGTTGGCCAATTTTTGACCGTAAAATATCCCTTTCTTCTTGTGTGAGGTATTCAGAAAGATGTTTTTTCCGTTGAGATGATATTGGAATTTCAGCCCAAAAAATCATTAAAAAGAACACAACTCATAAACTTGTATTACCAAAGTTATACAACGTCTTTGATTGTGGACTGTCGATATGCAATGTCTTCCCAAAATTTTTGTGTATAACCCAAAATTGTCATACACCGTGCTTCCAAGCTACCACTTTTCAAATTTTAATCGTTATATTCAACTCGCCAAAAACCTTAGACAAACGTACAGATAACCAGATATTCGATTTTTGTCTTTTTAATCATTGTTTCGAGCATCAATCTACCGACCGAATGTTAATCACATAATGAAAAAAATACACTTTTTCGTTAATAATATTTTGCACAAGTTCGCAGCCACGACCATTCATACATCGTTGGAAACTTACCCCAAATGGATGAGCTGCTTCCACTGCTGCCGCCACGTTTGTTTTCTCCGCTGGATTCGTCATCATCCAGCGCGGTGTTCGTGGTGAGATCGTTTTCCGACATTTCCTTATTTTCCTCGTTTTGCATCTGCGAGTGTTGGATGTAGTTTGGAATTTCGGGTGTTCGCGCTTACGGGACGAGTTATGTTTGGTTACAGAGACCAGCCCGGCTGTACGAAATTTGTCACCAGAACTAACGGAACGGTCAAATATACAAAATTTGAGGTTTTCTACAGTGCGCATTTAACGACCATTGCATGACTCATTTATATGGACCGCTTCATACAATCAATTACTTTAACAAATAAAACTCCCCATTTTTCACACTTTTCAGGAAATATCAAAATAACAGCTTATCATTACGTCATCAAATTCATTATACTCCTCGCTTTCTTTGTTATTGTTGTCGTCATCATTCTGGATGAGACTGGAGGAGCTCGAATCGCAATCACTCTCCACGGAACGGAATAAGTCTACACAAAAAATCAGTAAGTGACACAATTGCTTAGATAACTACTGGGCAGGGAGCAAACCGCCACCTTCGTTATCGTTGCTCTCACTGACAGAGAGTGCGTCAAGGAGCAATTATAAAACAGAACTACCACCTACCGCAGCCGAGGATTGGATCGACTCGCTTGTCACAATCACAGGCATGGTGAGGTTTGAAACGTTGTGAGCCGTCGTGATCGAATTCGACGGCGGTTTTATCATTTGAATCGCAAATTTACCGGTACTATCTTATCTGGTTGTTATAATCTGGTTTAATATGTTGGAGACGGGCCACACTAATAGGTTTAGTAGCGACGTAAATTTTATACTTAGCATACTCTGGAACAAAGAGGAGCAGTTTATCACCGAAAACCAGCAAATGTGGAACTAATGTAAGACGATACATTGACAACAAATACGTCACAAGTTACGCAAACCAAACAAGAACATGCCAGAAGTGTCAGTGACGTCACATGGGAATGTGGCCCCTTTGCTGTTGCCGAGGTGGTGGAGGGACGTGGTGGGCGTCGTTTTGTGGATAAAGCCTATTGGGTAAAAGATCTCATTAGCTTCAAATTGACAGATATACACGTCTTCGTTAATAACATTTTGCACAAGTTCACGGCTACGACCATTCATACATCGTTGTAAACTTGAAAAAAACTTTCTAAACATACCAAAGTTAAACAGTTTCCTGTAATAGTCGTCACTGTCCCAGATGGATGAGCTGCTTCTACTGCCGCAACGCGTTTGTTCTCTGCTGGATTCGTCATCATCCAGCGCGGTGTTCGTGGTGAGATCGTTTTCCAACATTTCCTTATTTTCCTCGTTTTGCATCTGCGAGTGTTGGATGTAGTTTAGAATTTCGGGTGTTCGCGCTTACGGGACGAGCGAAATTTTTTTTTCGGGCGTACGAAATTTATCACCAGAACTAACGGAACGGTCAAATATACAAAATTTGAGGTTTTCTAAAGTGCGCATTTAACGACCATTGCATGACTCATTTATATGGACCACTTCGTACAATCAATTACTTTTACGAATAAAATTCTACAAAACCCTCATTTTTCACGCTTTTCAGGAAATATAAAAAAAAACAGCTTATCATTACGTCATCAAAATCACTATCATCTTCGCTTTCTTTGCCATTGTTGTCGTCATCATTCTGGGAGAGACTGGAGGAGCTCGAATCGCAATCGCTCTCCACGGAACGGAGAAAGTCTACACAATAAAAGACTACTATATGACACAATTGCTTAGAAAACTACTCGGTTACGAGCAAACGGATACCTTCGCTAACGTTGCTCTCACTGGCAGAGAGTGCGCCACTGAGCGATTGTAGCATATCACGTTTCTGTGGTAGAGTTTCATCATGTGATGACCGAGGGTGACTTTCAGCAACAGTAGGCTTAGAATCTAGAAGTATTTATTTTGCAGGTACTGTGAAATACAAGTACTGTGGCATAATAAACTATGTGCACGAAATTAAGACCTCATCTTCACTTGAACAGGTTCACTCATACACCTTATGGCAAAAATTCACAAAAGTTTAAAACAATGTTTGTGTATCTCCATGGTTTTTAAGACAAATGTTGACTTGTTGGTGTGTTTATAAGCGCACTTTTACATATTTCATTAACATTTTCAACCTTTTCCGCAAACTATGTGTATTATGAGCGCTGCAGACAGATGTACACATTGTTTTGTCCTGTAAGGTCTCATCAGTGCAGCTGATTCGACGATTGACCGAAAGGTACCACAAAGTAGAAATCTGTGTGCTAATCTACCAACTAGCCCTGTGCCACAGTCACCAGCTTCACTGATGAGACCTTGCAGGTCGGAACAGTGTGTACACCTGTCTGCAGCTCTCATAGATTATTTTGGCTCTTTTGCGCATATAATATGAGGATTAGGTGCGAAAAACTTGGAGCAAATCCGAAGCTAAAATACTTCGGGTTGCTTTTCTATTTGTGACATTAGTGCATAGATGGGTAACCCACAAGTTTAAATCATTTGTGTCTCTTTTACTCCCCAGAAATGGACAGACTTATTTTCAAGCCGTAATATGAATAAATAAACAACATATAATTTTTTTTGTTTGGCTTGATATGATTCATACATTTAGGAAAAGATTTTATGATGGTAATTTTTCTCGGTAATATAAAAAAAAATTGATGTGAATTGAGGTAAGGTTTTGTGATATATTTTTCAGTTTTCTGCAAAATGTCTCCAACTGGCTATGTTTGTGCAAGTGTTTCCAACCTCTGCATTAATGTATCTGTTGATCATAGCATTTACTATTTATCTTAACTAACTTAAGGCAGTTTGTAGAACTTGTGGCAGATTTCCGATGAATTCAATGGGATCTTTTTTCGTATCCTCTGTTGAATCTGTGGCTGTCCTAGAAACACTGTCTGCTCTTCCTAACAATTCATTGCTCTTACGTAAGGAAATACAACCAAGGTTATGAGACAAACTTCCATAAACATGATAGTTTTCAGCATTTTTACCGAACTGTTTCTCCATCATTTTAAGACCAAGTTTAATTGTTTCTTCTTTGGACAAATATTCTCCAATCAAACCATGGCAGTATTCCAAAAAATGCAAACATTTTACTGCAGATAAACATGAAACTTCATCTCCCACATTTTTCATGTTTACAATTTTCATTTTCATGTCTTGTATCATTGGGATGACATGACCACATACAATTTGTCTGTTTTTAACATGTTGACTCGATCTTTGTAGCAAAGCTTCACATATTTTTGTGAGTCCCCTTGCACATTTCTCCACACCCAAAGCGCCCTCATTGCCATTTAAACGTTCAAACCTTTCTGATGCAAGGTCATAAAACAAAGTTGATTCCACATACTGTTTTTCATCTCTTTTTGTGTCTCCGGTTCTTCTCAAATCATCAGCGGTTGCGTAATAGCTTTCAGGTAAATTTGAAAATTCATACTTAGTATCAATTGCTTCAGAATACCTTTGTTCTTCCACCAAATCCACATATTTTCGAATGAGTACCTTAGCGTTATTCCCTAGGAAAGTAAGAAATAAATGTTGCATTTCAATTGTTTGATACCATATTTAACATTTATACCTACACAATGTCTATATCAGCTGCTAAGGTTGTGTTTGCACCACACTTTGCAGCAAAACCTACCTTACTTTAGAAATTTATTTTGTCACAGGAGTTAACCAGATTTAACCGTTGTCAAGGTTAACTGAGCTTTGGTATCCTATCCCACTTACCTATCTCCTGGGGAGTAATATGAGGTATCCATTTGTATCCAGAAGTCATTTTGTTGTTTTCAATGAAATTTTAAGCACAGGCTATGTTATGCATGAAACAAAAACACTGTTGGTGCAAAAAAGCTATGCATTATTTAGAAATAGATTGAAATCTGAAAATTTACTATTTCTTACATTTGTACACCTGCAGGAAATAGCAGATGTTCTTTTATCACAAACCAACATACAACTATTGGAATAATCTTCGTTTATCATAGCGGCGTTGTTAACTTCTTCTTCGACATCTCTTAAACGCCTTACAGGCATTATGCTATTTGATATTGTTAACAAACCCTGTTTAGTAGTTGCGTCACCTTGTGGTGGCTTGGGTTGGCTCCCAGGGAAACCATAAAAATGTTAAGGGTGGAATCGCACAATACATAGGGGAATACAACAGGAAATTAAAAAACAAGAAATTTAATCCAATGTCTTAATGAAATGCTTTACTTAAAAAAAAAAAATTGCAAACAAAGTGCGTTTTCGAAAGGAAAATGAGGTATGCATTGTAGTACGTCAACAAGAAGTGGAAATTGACTGGGCAATTTTGTAATAGTTTTCTACGTGTGTGGCAATGTGCAGTGGTTTGATTCAAATATATTTTTCGTTCTGTCACTACCAGCATGTCATAGTAATCCTGTCTGATGCAGCTTAGACTCCAAATATTGATTTTGGGTGGACACCCGTTTATACGAGGGGCTATATGCGAGTTCTACTATATTATCACTGCACAATGCGGTGTAAACACACGTAGTCTACTTGTAAGTTGTATGTTGTTATAATTATTAGAGCTATAAGAAAATATTAGCCAAGGGATTCCAATGCTTAAAATAATAAGCCAACATACGCATCTTTGCAACCGATTCGCACCGAGGGCTAGTGCAAATTTTTAATGCACAATCCAACAGCTAAAAGTCTAAAACATTAAATCTGTATATTTTGCAAAAGTCATAGTAATGTCAGCATGAACTTGCAGATTGTCTCTCCTAAACTGCTACTCTGCAGGAATCACCGACAAACGTATATCTGTACAAATAGTTTATTATCAGGCTAAGGAAAATAAATCCAAAGCCGGCAAAGTGCTTGTTAAACCTCAGTAAATCAGCAGTTGTTGTTTTAAAACAGTCTCACAAGAAATAATAGTCAGTAAAAGCAAAAGAACTGCAATATATACAAAGACATGGCATATGCGACACAAATACGAAAAGCAATGTTAAACAATTACTACAAGGCTTGTCATTATACGCTACAAACACAAATTCATCGTTCATACACAAATAACTTTAAATACAACATATACATAAATGTTACAGATACCAAATGAAGCAAATCTACGCATACATGTACAACGTGATGAAATCAAAATAACTTTCTTTTACGCAAAATACTACAAGGGTTGAACAATAAAGCACAAGAAATCAAAGGCACGGATAAAATCATATCGAGTCAGGTTCCCAGTCGCACTGTGAAGTGATGATGGGTTGCAAGAAGCCGCATAGAACGTTAGGTGGACACCCGACTGTTAGAGCAAGTCCACAATCCATATTCGGACTAAAGTTTACTGACGAAGCATTTTTTGAATTCTTCGGAAATTTTCTTCACGCCAGTTGATCAACTCATTCCTTCTCTCTTCAGTTATGTCTGTTGCCTTTGTGAAAGCTTGGATTGCTTTTTGATTTAAATCCATGCTCTCATTCAGTCGATTTGTTTTCTCACAAACAACACCAAGTTTGTTCAACAAACATCCGAACACTTCATGCTTTGCTGAGTTTTCACCAAACTGTTTCCTCATCATTTCAAGTCCAAGTTTAATTCTTGTTTCACTCGATGAATAATCTCCATGGAACTGTTGACTCACACCAATGTGATATAAGCATACAACTTGATATAAACATGAAATTTTCTGTTTCACTTTTCCAATATTTTGTATTTTGAGTCTCATCTTTTCCATTTGTGGGATCACGTAATTGCGAACAATTTCTGTGTTTCGAAGTTTTGGAACCAAATCTGTTGTTTTAAGCAATTCTTCGCATGTGGAACGCAGACCGGACACACAAACCTCCACACCTTCTGCTCCCAAGGTCCCGTCACGTTTGACATAAAGTTCCGATGCAAGATCGTAAAACAGAATCGATTCCAAACATTTTCTCTCTTCTCTGTTTGCATCTCCAGTTGTTTTTAAATCTTTTGCAGTTGCTCCAAGACTTTCAAATGACCTTGAAAGTTGGTTTCTTGCTTCATCAGCTTCGGAATATTTATGGATTTTCAACAACTCGACGTAATGTTTCAGGAGTGCAGTCAGGTCAATATTTTGGTCTACCACACAAAATCGGTTCAACAATCAGGAAAAATGAATAGCAACAGTGCCTGACGAATGGTTTGTTTATTTTTTACACCGTTGTATCTGTAGGGGTCTTAGAACGATATGCACTGATAGGCACATTATATCGACAAAAATATGTACCTTTACATAAAAACAATAGAATTGTACAAACTATTCTAACCGCAGCCAACAGTTAAATTACAAAACAACGAAATATTAGAATAAGGAAAGTTGGGCAAAAACGGCTGCAACAGAAACAAGTGTAGACGGCCGCTCTCGCGCCGAAAAACCGGCAGTTTTAATTGCTAAGTTTGGACGGCAGCTCACGGACCGGCAATTTTATCATTTGAAATCAATATTTTAACTACTGGGTTTAGGTTTAACGTTACTTAATGACTGGAGTCAAATTTACGTGAACTGAGATTGCATCATAATTTAAAAGGGAAAGCTTATGTTAAAATGTTTCCCTGGCCTACGTTTACATACCGGTTTGTGGCGATGTACCCTGTAAGTTGTTTGCATCTTCAGTTGTCTCGTGAGGAATTGAAATACGAGTTGGTTGAGAGTTGGTTGCACTCTCTGGAGTGTTTCGAACTAGTTCTGCACAAGAGATACTTGTAATATTTTGCTCACTTGACATCAAATGACGAATGTTTAAGTAATAATCACGTTACTACAATTTTTCCACATTTCCTAGATTTGTAGAAAATAAACATTGAAGAAACACGGCAGCACAATTAAAAGATTGACTAATGACTAAAATATGTGAAAGAGTGAATTAGAAATTAGAAGAAAACCTATGGGTCAGAGTAAAATGATATTGGGGAGAATGGGCTCAAAAATAAAAGCTGCATGTCAATTAATAATGAACTTTTTCTGGTTTAGTTTACCGTACCTGGCATCCACATAATTGTTTGTTGCAGTAAATTTTGTCTAGGATTTGATGTTTGTTGTCTTTGTACATCGTCGGCTCCTTCAGTTATATCTGAAAGCATGATTTTCAACAATCTATTTTGTTTCTTGTGGCAAACTATGGAAGGATGAAAACATACTGTGGGTACATTTGCGTTGATTTTATTTTCAGGGCAGGCGAATTAAAATCATTCTTCGGTCTAAGTTCTTGGGGTATAAACGTATTTGTTTCTGACGTTTCTCGCGCAAAAAAAAATAAGAAAAGCGAATTAGTGTAAAAGCAAAAAGTTTGTCCAAATGTTTTGTGGTAATTGGCGAGGTGGTGCTTTTTTCTAATCGAATCACAACCGTCAACAGATTTGGGACCTAATGATTCAGAAGTCATTGAGCAACCAATCGCAAGGTTGGGGACTTTAAAATAGGTATCAAGGTTTCATTCCCAAATACAAGATATCACCGCTACTAAAAACTAATTAATTACTTCAAATATAACAAAAACTTACTGACCCGAAATTGTTTGAAAATTTCGTAAGTTATTTTCACCCTTTTTAATCCACTCGTTCCGTGTCTTTTCAGTTATGTCTGTTGCCATTCGGAAAGCTTGAATTGATCTTTCAGAAAAATCCACACTTTCATCCAGTCGATTTGTTCTCCAGCAAACAAAACCAAGCACGTACAACAAATGTCCGAACACATGATGCTTTGCTGAGTTTTCACCAAACTGTTTCCTCATCATTTCAAGTCCAAGTTTGATTGTCGATTCCTGAGATGAAAGATCTTCCAATAACTGTTGACTCCATTGAATGTGATACAAACACCTAACTTGACTTCGACACAAAACTTCCTTTTCCACGTTTTGCATTTTGAGTCTCATCATTTCCATCAGATTGATCACGTAATCTCGAACTATTTGTTTGTTTCTGAATCTTGAAAGTAAATCCGATGATTTCAGTAACCCTTCGCATGTCTTTCTCAGACCAAACACACAATCTTCGAGACCGTCGGCTGCTTTTCTGCCATCTTGACATTTTTCATATAGTTCCGTTGATAGATAGTAAAATAAAATTGATTCCAAACACTGCTTCTTTCTTCTCATTTCTTCTCCGATTGATTTCAAATCGTTAGGTGTTAACCAAAGACCCTTAACAGACCTTGATAGTTGGTTTCTTGCTTTATTTGCTGCAGAATATTTTCGTTGGATTAACAAATCTACGTAATTTGCAATCAGTGGCGTCGGGTCAATGTTTTCATCTGAAACAACCTTGGTCAAATAAATTTCCTGGAACAATTAATAACCCAATATCATTTAAGTGTCTGTTGCTTTGGCAGGATACCTAGCGAAAGGGCAACCAGATATTATGTTTAACTTGAGTCGTTAAGTTAGGTACAGCTTGATAATGAGTTCAAACCTTAACGAAACTCAAATTTTTCTATACCTTGCTTCGGCATCAAGAAAAATGGCTAATCCTAGATGACTACAACACTACGGCTTCAGTGCCTGTGAACCTTGCAGTCGTGGAGCAAAAGCAATAATGGTTACATAGAAGTGATTTTTGAACCCCATGTTGTTACTACTATCAGTGAAATTAAAGGTACGCCAAGCGAATAATGCTAATCAAACATACCCAAATCCTGCAGTGTTTCCTGCATTATGTTCTCTGGATGGTTTGGTTTGTCATCAGATGGTTGGTTATGAGTGACATCATACGAGGTGGTTGCAGGCTCGCCTGTGCTTCGAACTTGTTCTACAAGAGATATTTAAAATGTTTCCAGGCACAAAGTTGAACGGAGGTACTTATGTTAGTAAATATTACTTGAAAATTTACACATTAATTTTTTTTGCGAATATTTGTTGCAAAATATTTGGGGATGAAAATTACTGTTGGACAATCACTTGCAAGCTAGTAAGATATAAGATACATAAAAGCACACAAATAATGTCCGCAACCACAACTAAAGTATGCTATCATGAAGCAAATTTATAAATGAGATAAAATGTAGTTGCACTGACTTAATGTTGACTCAACAGTTGCCAAGCAGATTTTGGTATCTTCAATCCACTTCTTTCTTTCCTCTTCAGTCATGTCTGTTGCCATACCGTAAGCCTGAATTGCCCGTTTAAAACATACTAAACTTTCATTCAGTCGATTTGATTTCCAGTAAACAAGTCCAAGGTTGCGCATCAAACGTCCAAACACTTCATGCTTCGCTGAGTTTTTACCGAACTGTTTCCTCATCATTTCAAGTCCCAGCCTGACTGCTTTGTCAACAGACGAAACATCTCCGATTAAATCTTGACATATTTGAATCTTGTGCAAACACCAAACTTGGCATAAACATGCAACTTCCTTTTCTACGTTTTTCACATTCTGTATTTTGAGTCTCATCTTCTCCATTAGTGGGATCACGTGATCGCGAACAACAAATTTGTTTCTTACTAATTGTAACAAATCTGATGTTTTCAGCAAATTTTCGCTGGAACATTTTAGACCCAGCACGCAATCCCTAACACCCTCCGCTCCTGTTTTTCCATTGGGATATTTTTCATAAAGTTCCGAAGACAAATCGTAAAACAAAATCGATTCCAAACAATTGCCCTTTCCTGTCTGTTCATCTCCAGCTTTTTTTAAATTTTCTGCAGTTGCCCCATGACCTTCAATTAACCTTGAAAGTTGGTTTCTTATTTCATTTGCTTCTAAATATTTCCCCTTATTCAACAAATCGACGTAATTTACTGCCAGAGTCACATCAATATAATCTGAAACAAAAAAAAAACATTTTGAATATAAATACAAGATACGCAAATATGATCTTCAGAAGAACTAAATGTTGAGGTTGCTTCAACTAACCTGTTTTCTGCAATGTTCCCTGCATGTTCTTCTCTGCATCATTTGGTTTACCACGTAATGGTTGACTGTCAGATACATCATGAGAGGTACTTACAAGGTCTGTATGGCTGAAAGTTTGTTCTGCAATAAAAATCCAAGTGCTACATGTTATACAATGAATACGTATACTTTTTTTGTAAACTGATTGCAAACAATATAAGTATCACACAACAAAAAAGGCTTTTACAAATGACCATTAAGTGGAGCTGCATATTATTCAAATATATCTACCAATATGTGACGAGTGGTTAAACGAATATAATTTTAAAAATGTACTGATATTCTGGCATAAACGTACTGTATTTTTCGACGTTTCTGCGTTGGCCAAGCATGCGGTGACATTGCGACATATATGGGAGCCCATGTCCTGGAAATGGAGCTGGACCACGCCAAGCGGCTATTTCTTGAGTCGCTGCACATCCACAAAAATAGTGGTTGCGTCAATGACAAAGAACAATGTGCTTTCTTTCCAGCAGTTTACAATAATTTGTTGTAATTGTTGTGTCTTCTGCAATGTTTGGTGCCTCTGCCTCTAGCACGTGAGTTGACAAGCGGTGTCAACGTTCCCCCTTTTTTCTTTTGTGCCCCTGCATGTTTCAGTGTGATTCACTTGTTGCGTTATACCTGGTGAAGTCTCGCCGCATGGCAGACGAAACGTCGTAAAATACAGTACGTTTATGCCAGAAGATCAGTACATTTTTAATTGCAATATGCCTGGCAGCAACAGGAATTTCGAAATTAATTTGCTTTTATAATTATGTTATACTTACTACGAAATGGTCGTGATATGTGAAGTTCATCAACTGGCAAATGTGTGTTTTGCACAAGTTGATATAAGCCCCGCAAATCCTCACGAAAAATCTGTATCAATCCAAGAAATTATTTTAGTTTCGGTAAATTCAATAAATATGTTTAGTCAAATCCTCAAAATCTACACAGCTTTTGTAGCCACATTTTTTAGTAAATTAAGATGATTTGAGTTCCAGAGTATGTAGCATTTTACAAACATATGTTTGTACACTAAGTATAAAGCCCTGTAACTAGTGTTAATCAAAAAAGTGTATTATGCAAAAAAAAAAACGTTAGAAATGTTACAAAATATTTGCCTGAAATGATTTAAGTCCTTCTTTGATTGTGGTGGCAACATTTTCTTTGAACAGTCGTTGCATATTTTTCCATTCATGTTCACTGACTTTTAGTCCATCTGTGCCTTTGATCTCAATATTGTGGAAATTTCCCACTTGATGATGATTATTGAGTTCATCAAGTAGGGAATTGATTTCTTTCAATATTTCACCCGAGGCACAACCGCTTGTAATGCGATTTGCAACGCTTTCCTCATCAGCAACAACTGTGACTATGATACTCCCATGCGTAACATCAACAACCTGTCCACCTCTGCTTTCAAAGGGTTTTACTATGGCTCGTACATAGTCCTCACTGTTTATTCTTGTCCATGGTAGGTGTGTATCAGCTATAATTCCTGACTCTACTGTGGATGTTAACACAACTTCTGCAGCTGGTCCTGTGAGCCGAAAATGCAGAAACTTCAAATCAACATTTTCAGCCATTTTTCAGTAGTGCTTGTTTTATGATACAGCAACCTTCACAAAAATGTATGCAACACTAGTAGTAAATGTTGGCTACCACATTCAAATCCCTTGGTAAAAACAAGAATGCGGTGCCCGAACCGCATACAGCCCGCAGCCAAAACAGCTCGAGCGCCTGAACTACCTCGTAACGTACAAAAGCAGTATAACAATCAAATTTTACATGCAATCGTGTTCAAAGGGTCCTCAGAGGACACCGCTCTAAACCTCCATTCAAGATATGCCTTGAAAATCTTTCACAACATCACGAAACGCCTCGACGCTATTGTAATTCAATGAAACGTAAAGTTAAAAAATGACAGCGCCCCAAGACAAAAGCGCGCTGGCGCGTGACCATCACCACGACAACAGGTAGTTCTCATATGTTAAAAATCATAAACTCAGAAATATAATACCTGTGGTGACATTTGGTGTAAAAATTTTTTTGTGAAATTGCTTGATCGAATCTGCACTAGGCTACTATTGCATACAGTTTCTAAGTGCGCATCATGTTCACAATATCTAACACCACGCCGCTGGCAACCTGTGACGCACAGTTCCGTCCATAAATTTTGTAATCTTAACGATTATGTGTTTCTCAAGTATGTAAAGAGCATTAACTATCTCACCTTGCTATATAGCAACTATATACTTACCTCCACTCAAAATATATCTTTTATTAGCCTCACAGATCGCTTTGACGTCTTTGTAATTCAACGAAACGTCAAGTTTGAAAAAGCCAGCGCCCCCCAGACAAAAGCGCGATTAACTGTCCCGTGACTGCCTCGCGACTGGAAATGTCAAGATAGCAGGTAGATTTTACCCTCTACTGTTACTCTTAACATTTCCATTACAAGCATAAACCACGTTTCTAAAGTTGAAAGGGTTGCATTATTACATCAAAATGACACCTCTTCTCATTGTTATCAAATAAAGCCTTTTTGTCATTCACTTTTGGTTCTGCTTGGTTTAAAGCAGTGTTTCTCAAACTTTTTTCTGTACCGCCCACCAAACACCTGAGTCATTTAACAACGCCCAACAGAACAGACAATAAACACAACGAATTCATTTGTTGCTTGTTAAATAATGCGATGGGTGAGGTTAGTGCAATGACACCAACTTCTCAATATCAGGTTACATGTCGGACAAAAACAAAAGTCTCCTCAATTGTCAATATCAAGACGATTTCTTTTTCCGTCTAAAAGAGTGGTGAATGCCCAGAACGCACGTTTCACCAAGTAAGAGCTAAGAAAATTACGGAAAGGTGCTCGCGTACCACCTGGAATGCGGTCGCATACCACTAATGGTAAACGTACCGGTTGGGAAGCACAGACTTGCGCTATAAGAAAAAAATTGCCATGTCACCAAGCGCCCCCCAATCGCCCATTCAGTCTCCAGCGCCCCCCGTACGATTACAAACGCCCCCAGGTCGGCGCTGGAGCCCACTTTGGGAACCACTGGTTTAGAGGCTCTGCTGCGGTGATGCAACTACAGTATAACTTGATCATGAGGAAACTTTAGTTCAATATTCATGAAATTTGTTGCCATTTTGTTATCATACCACACAAAAAAGACAACACAAGAATAATTTATGCACGTAGTTGATTTTAACAAAGTCAAACATACACAACCACTGTGCGGTGTAACCCGCAGTGTCAACATTTCATGGTTTAAAGGGTCGGGTGCCGACCAAAACGTATTCAAGATAAAGTTTTTCAGTGGACTAACATAAACTGAATGGAATAAGCATAGACGCGACCCAGGTGTTTTCAATTGATAATTACGGTCATAATTTCAGTTGGAATTCATAAACGGATACGACTGCTGTTGTCAAACCATAAACAATGTATTCTGTTACCGATGCAGGCAGGAATATATCTAGATATACTTCATTGGATACAATTTCATGTCACATGAAAATTAAAAAGCCGATTATAATCAGCCAACTTTAACTGATTGGATTCCACACATACTAAAGACGCAGACAGAACGAAGGATGCAGGTGAAGTATTCATGCAGAACAGTTAATGAAAGCTGAATTAAAACTGATTCTTTATTTTAATACTTTCACAACCTACAATATTGTTTTTCGAAAATAGTATTTTGCAAAGAATATTACCTGCTGTGGTGGTATGAATAATGACCTGCTGGGCCTTTTATTCCATAAAACGATTCAGCCTCAAGTTCTACATCCTCATCTAAGACAGCGCTCCAGGGGATGAAGCCATATGAGCTTCTTAGCAATTAAAACCGGACAATTAAATAAAATTAATAGCTTTTTATTTTCTACAAACTTTGACTTTACCGCAGTTGAATTTCGTTAAACTCAACCCAAGACTATGGCTAGAGTGGAAAACAGTCATTTTCACCGTTAAAGGGAAATACTGCTTTCAGACTAGCACTCCGTATACCTCGTTTGTTGCGTGAAGATGCTACAAGAGTGTAAGTATGCAACTTAGTACACGATGTTACAGTTGCCTTTACGTTTGTCTATAGCAGCCAACTAATTTCTAACTAAGAGTCAGAATGGGCGTGTAGATACCAAATATTCATATCTGGGTTAACATCCGTTTATACGAGGTTAAAGCAAGTTCTATTCTGTTATCACTGCACAATGCGTTGTAAACACGTGTAGCCTATTTGTATGTCGTAACGTTATTACAACTATTATAGCTATTATCAAATACATGGGATTCCAATGCTTGAAATGATATGCCAACATACGCATCTTTGCAACCGGTCCGTACCGACGGGTAGTTAAAATTTGTAATGCACAATCCAAAGCTAAAAGTCTAAAATCTTTAAATCCGTACATTTTGCAAAAATCATACTAATTTTGGAATGAAATTGAAGATTGTCTCTAAACTGTCCACCTGCAGGAATCACCGACAAAAGGAATCTGTACAAATAGTTTATTGTCAGACTTGGGGGAATAAATCCCAAGCCGGCAAAGTGCTTGTTAAATCAAGTAAATCAGCAGTTGTTGTCTTAAAACAGTCTTACAAGAATTAATAGTCGGTAAAGGCAAAAGCACTGCAATATATACAAAGACGTGACATAAGCGACACAAATAGAAACAGCAATGCCAAACAATTACTACAAGGCTTGTCTTTATACGCTACAAACACAAATTCGCCATTCATGCACAAATAACTTTATCTACAACATATACATAAATGTTACAGATACGAAAAGAGGCAAATCTGCGCATACATGTACAACGTGATGAAATCGAAATAGTTTTCTTTTGCGCGAAATACTACAAGGGTTGAACAATAAAGCACAAGAAATCAAAGGCACGGATAAAATCATATCGAGTCAGGTACCCAGTCGCACTGTGAAGTGATGATGGGTTGTGAGAAGCCGCATAGGACGTTAGGTGGCCACCCGACTGTTAGAGCAAGTCCACAATCCATATTAGGACTAAAGTTTATCGACGAAGCATTTTTTGAATTCTTCGGAAATTTTCTTTACTCCAGTTTATCCACTCATTCCTTTCCTCCTCAGTTATGTCTGTTGCCTTTGTGAGAGCTTGGATTGCCTTTTGAAACAAATCCATGCTTTCATTCAGTCGATTTGTTTTCTCACAAACAACACCAAGGTAGTGTAACAAACGTCCGAACACATTGTGCTTTGCTGAGTTTTCACCAAACTGTTTCCTCATCATTTCAAGTCCAAGTTTGATTCTTGATTCACTCGGCACATAATCTCCAAGGAACTGTTGACTCACACCAATGTAATATAAACATACAACTTGATACAAACATGAAACTTTCTGTTTCACATTTGCGACATTTTGTATTTTGAGTCTTATCTTTTCCATGAGTGGGATCACATAATTGCGAACAATTTTTGTGTTTCGAAGCTTTGGAACCGAATCTGATGTTTTAAGCAAATCTTCGCATGTGGAATGCAGATCGGCCGCACAATGCTCCACACCTAGTGCTGCCAGGATCCCATCATGTTTTTCATAAAGTTCCGATGCAAGATCGTAAAATAAAATCGATTCCATACATTGTCCCTCTTCTCTGTTTGCATCTCCAGTTGTTTTCAAATCATTTGCAGTTGTCCCAAGACCTTCAAGTGACCTTAAAAGTTGGTTTCTTGCTTCGTCAGCTTCGGAATATTTATGTATTTTCAACAACTCGACGTAATGTTTCAGGAGTGGATCCAGGTCAATGTTTTCATCTAAAATACAAATCGATGAAACATATCTGGCAAGATGGATAGCAACAGTGACTTGTTTGTTTTGTACATAGGTGTATCTGTAGGGGTCTTAGAACGATGGGCAGCCACATTTTAAATTCGAAAAAAATACGTGAAAAGAAAACACACATAAAAATTGTACAAACTATTCTAAACGCAGCCAACAGTTAAATTACAACGAATTATTAGAATGAGGAAAGTTGGGCGCAAAACACTGCAGCGGAAACAAGGAAAATGTGTAAATTGTCAAGTGTGGGAGGCCGATCTCGGGCCGATAAACCGGCAATTTTATCTTTTGAAATCAATATTATAACTGCTGTGTGTTAGGTTTACCGTTATTTAACGACTGGCGTCAACGTACGAAAACTGAGATTGCAGCATGTTAAAAAGAGAGTGCTTGTGGCAAAATGTTTTCCTTGTCTACGTTTACATACCGGTTTGTTGCAATGTACCCTGTAAGTTGTTTGCATCTTCAGTTGTCTCCTGAAGACGAGTTGGTTGAGAGTTGGTTGCACTCTCTGGAGTGTTTTGAACTTGTTCTGCACAAGAGATATTCATAACTTTTTTGCCTACGCACACTGTCTAAACATTTTTAGTGCTTACTTGTGACATCAAATGACGACTGTTTTTCAGTTGCATGACGATATGCTCTGTTTATTTTTGTCCTTTTGTGCAATGTAAATCCTACAAGTATTAAACACGTTACGACAACTTTTCCACATTTTCTAGATTTATAGAAATAAACATTGAAGAAACACAGCAGCACAATAAAAAGATTGGTGCAAGGATAGTTTAGTGCATAATTGGTGACTTGAATATTAGGAGAAATATTAAACCATGCATCGGAGTAAAATTAATTTTTTTGGAGAATGTGTTACAAAATAAAAGCTGCATGTCAATTAATATTACACTTTTTCTAGTTTAGTTTAGTTTACCCTACTTGACATTCGCATAATTGTTTGTTGAAGTAAACTTTGTCTGGGATTTGATGTTTGTTGTCTTTGTACATCGTCGGCTCCTTCAGTTATATCTAAAAGCATGAATTTCGACAATCTATTCTGTTTCTTAATTCAGCCCTTGAGTCTATACTATGAAACAGATTAACAAGACGAATACTTGTTGTAACCTATGGAAGGATAAAACATACTGTGGGTACATTGGCGTTGATTTTATTTTCAGGGTAGGCTAATTAAAATCATTCTACGGTCTAAGTTCTTAGGGATATAAACGTAATTGTATCTGACGCGTCACGCGCAAAAAATATTGGAAAAGCGAATTTGTGTAAAAGCACAAAGCTTGTAACGATCAAACGATTCATTTGCACGAACCGAAAAAAACCAAAGCGATGCAATCGAAATATCGGAGGACCCATGACTTCAGTGTATGGACTACCGACGGACGTTTCAAAACCAAGGTAGGCAACCTAGCCTGCAGTTTTAGCATGTTAGGCAGGCCTTCTCTGTTATAGGAAGGAAAAGCCTTGGCCAACCAATCCACAGGTTGGGGACTAGGTTTCAAGTTTTTATTCCCAAATACAAGATTATCACAGCGATTACTTGGCGGACCCACAATGAGAGTATGTATCACTAAAAGCGTTGAAGCATATTTTAAGACTTTTTTATTACATTCCAAATATGTAACATTCAACTTAGCAAATGAGTGGTAATATGAAATACTAATGTAGTACTTTAAATATAACAAAAGTTTACTGACCTGATATTGTTTGACCATTTCGTAAGTTAATTTCACTTTGTTTAATCCGCTCCTTCCTTATCTCTTCAGTTATGTCTGTTGCCATTCCCAAAGCTTGAATTGATCTTTCAGAAAAATCCACGCTTTTATCCAGTCGATTTGTTCTCCAGCAAACATGACCAAGCATGTACAACAAATGTCCGTACACATGATGCTTTGCTGAGTTTTCACCAAACTGTTTCCTCATCATTTCAAGCCCAAGTTTTATAGTGGATTCCTGAGATGAAAGATCTCCCAAAAGATGTTGACTCCATTGAATGGGAACCAAACACCAAACTTGACTTAGACACAAAACTTCCTGTCCCACGTTTTCCACGTTTTGTATTTTGAGTCTCATCATTTCCATTAGATTGATCACGTGGTTTTGAACTATTTGTTTGTTTCTGAATTTTAAAAGTAAATCCGATGATTTCAGTAAATCTTCGCATGTCTTTCCCAGACCTTCCACGCAGTCCTTCACACCTTCAGCTGCTTTTCTACCGTCTGAACATTTTTCATACAGTTGTGATGATAAATAGTAAAATAAAATGGAATGAAAAAATTGCTTCTTTTTTCTCATTTCTTCTCCGATTGATTTCAAATCGTTAGGTGTTAACCAAAGACCTTTAATTAACCTTAAAAGTTGGTTTCCTGTTTTATTTGCAGCAGAATATTTTCGTTTGAATAACAAATCCACATATTTTGCTATCAGTGGTTCCAAGTCAATGTTTTCATCTGAAACAACATTTAATGATTAAACTCGGCGAAAGAATTTAACATTTACAGCTTTTCTGTACTTCGTTTTAAAATGTAGGTTGCTTTGGCAAGTATCTTACATTTTACGGGATGATACGTTTTTCTTTACCTTAGGTATCAAGCCTCAGAGGGTTGTTGTAGATTAATGTGTTTTGGTCCACAGGTTACACGCAGTAACAAATGCTAATCAAACATACCTAATTCCTGCAGTGTTTGCTGCATGATGTTCTCTGGGTAGTTTGGTTTGTCTCTTGATGTTTGGTTATGAGTGACATCATAAGAGGTTGTTGTAGGTTCCGCTGTGCTTTGAATTTGTTCTACAAGAGACCATGTTGATATAGGGGGAGACTGGAGATACCTCGGACCATTTGTTTTACGTCACCATTAGGTTTCGAAAGTTTTGTGTCTGATTAAATATTAACAGGAAATTTATCATTCAACACGCACTAATGCAATAATACTGATATTGTGCCGACTTTGATATTGATTCTATGTCAAATTAACAAAATAAAATGTCCGTTGAAGGGTTAAACTTACTGATCGAGCTATTCTCAGTCATGTCCGTTGTTACCCCGGAACTCCTGGGTAACTTCAGACATTTGAGACATGTTCAAAAAACGAGCTTTCAATACCTTACCATAAATATGTCGCTTAGAAGTATTCATCAGTAGCTTTACCAAGTAACTACTACCACCGAAAACTGATTAGTGAGTGGTTTTATGGAGTATTAATTAATTTTTTTAAATTTGACATCATATTATATAATATGCAAAATATGCACTGACTTAACATTGCTTGAACTCTTGACAAGTTGCCTTCAGATATTTTAGTAAACTTCTTCCTTTCCTCCTCAGTTAAGTCTGTTGCTATTCTGAAAGCTTGGATTGCTTCTTTACAAAAATCCACGCTTTCATTCAGTCGATTTGTTTTCTCACAAACAATACCAAGGTTGTTTAACAAACGTCCGAACACTTCATGCTTTGCTGAGTTTTCACCAAACTGTTTCCTCATCATTTTAAGTCCAATTTTAATTGTTTTTTTCTCAGACGAAACATCTCCGATTAAATTTTGACATATTTGAACCTTGTGCAAGCACCAAACTTGGCATAAACATGCAACTTCCTTTTCCAAGTTTTTCACATTCTGTATTTTGAGTCTCATCTTTTCCATTAGTTGGATCACGTGATCACGAACAATAAATCTGTTTCTTACCAATTGTAACAAATCTGATGTTTTCAGCAAATTTTCGCTGGAACATTTCATACCCAGCACGCAATCCCTAACACCCTCCGCTCCTGTTTCTCCATTGGGATATTTTTCATAAAGTTCCGATGATAAATCGTAAAACAAAATCGATTCCAAACAATCCCCCTCTTCTCTCTTTACATCTCCAGCTTCTCTTAAACTTTCTGCAGTTGCCCCACGACCTTCAAGTGACCTTGAAAGTTGGTTTCTTGTTTCATTTGCTTCTAAATATTTTCCCTTATTCAACAAATCAACGTAATTTACTGCCAGAGTCATATCAATAGAATCTGAAACAAAAAACATTTAAATGTTTTGCTAAATATAAGATACGCAATTACAATCTCCTTCAGAAGAACTATAAGTTGACTCAGGTTTCTTCAACTAACCTGTTTGCTGCAATGTTCCCTGTGTGTTGTTCTCTGCATCATTTGGTTCACCACGTAATGGTTGACTGTCAGATACATTATGAGAGGTACTTGCAAGGTCTGTATGGCTTACAATTTGTTCTGCAAAAAAATCCAAGGGCTACATGTTATACAATGAATACGTATACTTTTTTGGTAAACTGTTTGCAAACAACATCACACAACAGAAAATGCTTTTACAAATGACCATTAAGTGGAGCTGCATATTATTCGAATAAATCAACCAACATGTGGCAAGCGGTTAAACGAAACTGATTTCCTTTGCATAATTATGTTATACTTACTATGAAACGGTCGTGATATGTAAAGTTTATCAACTGGCAATTGTGTGTTTTGCACAAGTTGATACAAGACTCGCAAATCCTCACGAAAAATCTGTATTAATGCAAGAAATTATTTTAGTTTCAGTAAATTCAATAAATATGTTTGATCAAATCCTTGAAAACTATAGCTTTTGCAGCCACATGTTTTAGGAAATTAAGATGCTTTATGTTCCAAAGTATGTGGCATTTTGCAAACATACGTTTGCACACTAAGTATAACACCCTGTAACTAGTGTTAATCAAAAAAGTGTATTATGCAAAAAAAAACGTTAGAAATGTTACATAATATTTGCCTGAAATGATTTAAGTCCTTCTTTAATTGTGGTGGCAACATTTTCCTTGAACTTTCGTTGCATATTTTTCCATTCATATTCACTGACTTCCAGTTCATCTGTGCCTTTGATCTCAATATTGTGGAAATTTCCCACTTGATAATGATTATTAAGTTCATCAAGTAAGGAATTAATTTCCTTCAATATTTCACCAGAGGTACAACCGCTTGTAATGCGATTGGCAACGCTTTCCTCATCGGCAACAACTGTTACCATGATACTTCCATGTGTAACATCAACCACTTGTCCGCCTCTGCTTTCAAAGGGTTTTAGTATGGCTCGGACATAGTCCTCACTGTTTATTCTTGTCCATGGTAGGTGCGTATCAGCTATAATTCCTGACTCAACTGTGGATGTTAACACAACTTCTGCAGCTGGTCCAGTAAGCCGAATATGCAGAAACTTCAAATCAACATTCAAAACATTTTCTGCCATTTTTCAGCAGTGCTTTACTCTAAACCTGCAGTGTGCAACTCAAACTGAACAACAAAAAATACAACACTAGTAATTGTTAGCTACCACATTCAAACAAAAATATGACAACAATATTTTACAATCTTTTTTGCATATACTCTGAATTAACCACATCAGATTAAATACATCTGTTGTAAATAGGACATGATATGCCTATTTACAGTAAAATGTATTTCGTACATCTCACCACAGGCAAGTATGGCACACGCAAGCATGTTTAAGTCTTTCCAGCAACTGCCTTTGTGTCAGCTGATTTCCAGTCATGCCTTTGTGGACCAAGCAAACATACCTGAAACGTTAGGTTTGTACCTGTTTACTCAGCAGGGTCAACTCTTTCTTTCGCTCTTGTTGTTTTTCTGCGCTGGTATTGGAAACGACAAAGGTTTACTGTTTTACGACGGGAGATCGTTTTTGCATGGCCAGATCAATGAAAATATTATGGTGCTAGACGAATCATTGTTTGTTCAACTGGAAGAACTTTCTGTTGTAACAGTAACCCATAACCCATGGAATTTAATCAACATTTATTTGACCGGTGGTTTGAAAGATCTAAAAAATTGACTAAATACCATACCTGGTTTTGTCAACAGCAAGATACAATTTTTAATGCAAAAAGTAACTGCGACACCTCGTGGTGTTGCTGGTCGATGACCTGTGTGAGGTCGTTTGGAAAGCGGAAGCACAGAACACCAGAATCGTCACAAGCCCAAGCCATTGCTTTCATCGTTAAATTCCAGTCACCAATTTGTTCGGCCCGAGCCAGTCGACCCTTTGTTCAGCTTTGGACAAACATCGTAAAAAGAACTTGGGTTTTCGCGATAACAGAAGGGCGCACGTAGGCGCGAGGTCAAACATACGTAACCAGTGTGCGATATCACCCGCGGTGCCGACCATTGATCAACCTATTTGTTATTTGTTAAAAACAGTAAAATATTGCAAACAAGCTGTCCTTCCGGCAATCACTAAAGCGATGTTTTGTTTTTATTTTTTATAACAAACCAGGTTACAAGCTTAATCCAAGTCCTTTTTCCGGTCCAAAAATTTCCCCTATATTAAAATATCTTACATCACCCAAGCGATAGCCGTAGTGCGAACCACTGAAAAATCTATACATGTAGAGCTTTCAAGCTTGTGTATTGTTTAATGATAATACCATGTGCCGAGCTTAAGAGGGTGGCAATTAACTTCATGAAATTGCGATCAAACAATAGATGTGCACTGGAACTTTCACAATTAACACGAAGGTATAACATATCTTGTACCATAGCATCCTGCAGTATACAATTAAGAGGGTCGTAATTCACATTCTTTGAACTGTTATAAAAAAATATATGTATATATATTTCTTGATTCACAATTAAAACGCTTTAGCTGTTGGTAAGCTTTGCACGAAGGAATAACTTTAGGTATTCTTGGGCCGTGGTATCTCGCAGTATACGATGGGAACAGCATCCATTGCCGTATAAACGTTTAATAAATTAAAACCAGTACTGAGAATGAAGAGACTGGCCCATACTAATACGAAAAACGTTTCGGCAAGCACTTATGCAATCATCAAAAATCAGTACTTTTTCTTGATATTGGAATGTCATGAGGAACGAACGGGTTAGTGAAGCAACAGTAGTGTGTGTGGTGTGATTTGGCATCGCCTGATATCAAGAGTGCTTGTGTATGTGTGGGCGCAGCAAACACACGTTCAATGCTCGGGTTTTCCACGTAAGCAGTTGCCTCCAGAATAAACCCGATGATGCAACTGTTACGTCAATACTTCCGCTCTAAACGTGGGGTATTTGTTTCTCGTTGGTACGGATACACATAAACATATTTATACCGGATGATTTTTCTTTATATGAGAGGTCAACTGCTCAGACTCTTACATTGTCTTGTTATCGTATGAGTCAGGAAATAAATTGGCTTTTGCTGGGAAATTGCTCCGTTAGTTGATTGATTGGTGTTGCATTGTCCAAAATGTGGTCAGAGAAACAAAAAGTTTAAGCCTTGGATTTAAAGCACGCAATTGATCGAAACTTTAAGGGACAAACAACTTATGCACGTTTTTAATGTATGAAGCAACTATACGATACCTCGATAAGCTGTGTTCGTTACGCGATAGAACACAGAATCGCCAGATTCCACCAAAGCACAAGTCATTGCTCTCATCATTCAATCCCAGTCGACAATTTGTTCAGCACAAACAAGGCGATTATTCTTGTTCAGCTTCAGCAAACATTGTAAAATGAACTTTGTGCAGGCGCACAAGTATTTTGTGATAACAGAGCTCGTAGGTGGTTTTTAACGGAGGTCAAACATACGTCAAAAGTGTGCGATATCGACCAATGATCAATTACCTATTTGTTATTTGTTAAAAGCGGTATAATGCACCTATCGTGTCGACAAATGATAAACCTTTGTTAAAAAAACGTTGAAATGTTTTGAGCAAGCTGACTATGTGTTAAAATCAATACATTGATGACAAATTCCGCAACAAACGATATCACTCAGTGTCCAAACCTCCTTTCAAAGAAAAATTCGCCACATAACCCTAAGATGAAAGCTAAAAGATAATGTAAATAAATGGGCCTATGCTATCAGAAACTGGGTTGTCCTTGGTGGAAGTATCATTTGGAGTGGTTGTTAGCAATTGCACTGTAAGTAACTCCGCTCGGTTTGTTACGAATAAAAAAGAGACTACAGTTACTGTTGGAAAAACGCCACAGTGATTTCGTGCGTTTCGACCTAAGGTCTCATCAGTGCATCTGTTGACTGTGGCACTGTGCTACCTTTTACACTAGCAGTCAAAGAGATTTCCACTTTGTGATACTTTTACCCAACTGGGCACCAAACAACCGAGGAGCGCCAATTAAAATTTCTATGTAGGGAATGTCCCCATATGAAAACTTTTCTTTAAATCACCTTTTACCATATGGCTTTCTATCATAGAAGACGCCATGTTCTGTGCCTTCAAGAACGTTGAAGGGTCTTGGATTTTCTCGGTGCTGTTTAAACGAAAAATTGTCCTGGTAACCTTAATGCTTTGCCCTACAGCATGTCGCTGGGTGCCTGGAGAGTTTCCTTGGGCGCTGAGCATGTGGACAAAAGGGCGAGTGGGAGTTGGTGACACTAATCTGGGTTGTTAGTCACAAATTTCAAGGCTAGTTTTATTGTGTTATTACATTGTTCAGAGATGCCATTAGATTAGGGGTGAAAGCTAGTAGTGGTTACATGCTGGACACCTAAGAAAGTCATTGCATTTTTCCACATTTCACCGGTGAATTGGAAACCCCTGTCATTGGTTACAGATTCTGGGACACTGATAACGAACCCCATTGGTGCATGAACGCGTTTAGGACTGTTTGAGCTGTGCAGTTTGGCAAGGGCACTGCCGCTGGGAATCGCGTGAAACGGTCTATAATGACAAACATGTATGAGCAACCGTTAGAGGGCGGTAAAGGGCCGATTTAATCTGCATGGATTCTTACAAACTTGTCAGATGCGGGTGGGAATTGGGCCAAGGGTGTTTAGTTATGCCTGTAAGTTTTAGTCAACTGACAATGGCCACAGCTTTTTGTCCAGACCTGGATGCCCTTTCTCTTATGTGGCCAAACCTAAAGGCTGCATATTTGAGTGAAAGTTTTCTTAGGGCCTGGATGGGCTAACATGTGTACTGAACCAAAAATCTGTTTTCTATGACCAAAAGGTAAGTGGTCGAAATGTTCCATGAGCAGAAGTATCTCCCCACCGAGTGAGATTTGAATTAGGGACTTCTTGAGAAGATGGTTGATTTGAATCAGGTTGAAAACTACCAGTAAGATCTCCACCTTATTGAAGGAGTTTCTGTTGTGCTGTTTCAATGTCGTTCCAGATGATTTGGGCTGGGTGTTGGAGTATAGCGTTGATTCGGGTTCGAGATAAGGCGTCTGCAACGATATTTTCAGCTCCAAGAATGTAGAGGACATCCGTTGTAAATTCTGTGATATACGCAAGGTTTCTTGCTTGCCATGGGGATTTCCGGACTGTGCTAGAAGCGATTGCATATACTAAGGGTCGATGGTCACTAAAAATTAATACTGGCCGTCCTTCAAGTAAATATCTGAAGTGTTGCAGTGCTAATTTGATAGCTTTTAGTTCTCGGTCAATAGTAGAATAGTTGCGTTGAAATGGGTTGAAGGTGCGTGAAAAGAAAGCAAGAGCTTCGTGCTTGTCCCCAACTACCTGATGTACTACTGCACCGACTGCTACGTCACCAGCGTCGGTGTATAATTGCAGCGTGGCATCTGGGTTCGGATAACTCAAGGTAGTGTAATCGGTCATTTTGATTGCTGTGTTTTTCTTATTTCCATTTAGGAGTTGGTACAGCGGTGCAAGATGTTTGCTAAGATTTGGTATAAATGAGTGATAGAAATTTAAAATTCCGTCAAAGCGTCGAATTTGCTTGGTGGTTTTTGCTTTGCCAAGTTTTGAATTGCCTTGATTTTAGATTACAGGGGCTGAAGGCCTTTTGGGGTTACCTTGGGACCTAAGAATGTGACTTCCTTCCGTCCTAAACAACATTTGTCTCGGTTGACCTTTAGTCCAAAGAGTTGTAATCTGTCCAAGAATAAATTGAGATGTTTATCGTGTTCGTCAGCTGTTTCGCTGATTGTGAGTGCATCGTCTAAGTACATAAAGACGAAAATGGTTGGTGGAGCAACCACGAGGTCTACTATAAGTTGCTGAACGTAATTTCTGCAGTCAAAAAGTTATCACGCATAATTTCAGATTGCTTGAAGGGCCAGAGTCGAGCAATAGATGAACATTATTTAACCTGTCACAAATATATGGAATATGCTGGAATGTTGCTTGTGGTTTTGCCTCACGGGGCGCATCGAACGGCACGAGCTCCAAAACGCGCGTAATAAACCCACACGTCAGAGTTATAGCGTTGTCTATTTGGGGGATGTCCCGAAAACGGCTTGCGCTGTGACGTACTGTACTGAGGCTGCTGCTGGTTCTGATAACTTCCTGTTGCGTGTTTCGGTGCTGGATAACTTGGATGGAATGCGTTACGCCTATACGGTTGTGCCTCCCGATGATGATAGTAATTGCGTCCTGAATAATTTGGTTTTTGTGTGGCGTGTCCGGCTGGTGATGATTTGAACGAGGTTACTAATTTCTGTATTTGGCTCGTTAAACGTTGCATTTCGTTTCGCTGCGGCCGGTGCATTAGGTGTAGTATCCAAAATTCCAATGTAATCAAAGTTTGGATTTCCGTTGGCATTCGTTTCAAAACATTCGTTTATTATCAGTATCAGTTTCCATGCTATTGGGTTAGTATGGGGATTTTCAGAACAGGCGTTTGCCAATCAATAAACACTTGGGAATTCATCATTTTGCTTAATGATAATTGCGATATTAGTCTGCCAAATTTCGGCGCCCAATCTGGTAGCTTGCTTACAAATGGTGTATTAGTTACAGAGGCCTGCGAGATTAAATTCTGGAACTGCAGAGTTCAGTCTTTAGAAATGCTATAATCGAACTTATTATAATCCCAAGTGGCATGAAATCCAAACACAAAGGTTTGTGAATTAATGCGACTGGAGCAATTTGCTGACTTGGGGGAAATGAGATGCAAATGCCGAAAAAACTTGCAGACCCTTATTTTCCGGACAAACAATTGGCGCAAAACTAAGCAAGTTTATAAAAAAATTTCCTGGCCACCTAGATCTTATGAGAGCTAATTGACTTTGAATGGGTTAAAACACTGTACACATTGAACAGTGAAATAAACATGCAATACACAATTTAACTGTCAATTTACAGTGAAATGAGATTGCGAGCAATTATAGTTTTTGAATTGTTCGGTTTGGTTTATCGTCGAAGATTGTTGACCTCGCGTTGTGCAGTGTTGATGTGGTGGGTCGAATCGAGGTATTCGGTATGATCTCAATGGAGTTTCCGAAGATGGGGCATCACTGTAAATAACTCCAATGGTCTCAGAGATATTTAACAGTGTCTCAATGACGCAAGCGCGGGATGAGTCTCTGGCCTTGTAATAATTTCTTCTATCTCGTCTTGCAAAGAAATCAGACCTTGAATAATTCTCTGGGTAATGATTGTATTGAAATCTGTTACAAGCTTCATTGAAATGGTACATTACGAACTCTACAATACGAACGTTGATTCTACCAGGTTCAGAAAGAATTGCAGTAGCAAGTAAAGCTTTAGCAGAATAGCAGTAGAATAGTAGAATTAATAGTAGAATTAACAGTCGAATGATAGAATGAATTTACAAGTACACACTGGGCTTTTTAAAGCTCTTCACACTGGGAGCTGATTGGTCGATAATATCACATGATATCATAAATCGCTCGAAACAATATATTAAAAGAAAATAAGTACAGGATACGGTTAGCAAGGACACATCAGGGTTACATGGAGCAGACTGTATGATGATTCAAATACACTGAGGACGAATGGTTCTCGTAGTCACTGGTGGACACATTCTGGGGGAACGCTAACGGGAGGCGATCGATCATGTGTTATCTGGGACGCATTTAACTGCTTAGTTTTATACAAGAATGAAGATGTATCCTGCGAGAATATTTTATATGGTGAACAGGATGTTGAATGAATCACTTTACTCGAGAACATTCGATGGAATCATTTGGGTCACATTATGGGATTATTTTTACACTTGGATCGGAAGTTGCGAAATATCCAATGCCTATGGTTCCGGGCTTGCAAATGCTTGTGCAATGCTGCACGCAAAACATTACGCAACATAAGTACTGGTTTCTCTGGGTATGTTACAGTAACAACTTTCAGTACGACTTGCGATTCTACAGCAGACGTTAATTCACAGAGAGGAAATGTGTGCAAGTAACTTCAGGTGCAAAATAAAATTGAATTGATACAATCTGGAAAATGTAACAAACATATCTCTATAGTTTCACGGTTTACTAACGTAACATTTTCTGGGCTTTGCGCAGGTCATCTTCAGTTCTTTTAATCCACTCTTTCAATTCGTTTTCAGTTATGTCTGTTGCCATTTTAAAAGCTTGGATTGATCTCTCATACAAATCCACACTTTCGCTCAGTCGGTTTGTTTTCATGCAAACAAAACCAAGACTGTATAACAAACATCCAAACATTTGATGCTTTGCTGAGTTTTCACCAAACTGCTTTCTCATCATTTTAAGTCCAAGTTGGATTGTTTCTTCCATTAGGGAATAATTTTCGATTAAATTTTGACTCACTTCAATCTCATTCAAACATCCAACTTGGCATATGCATCCAAATTCGTCTCCCACGTTTTTCACATTTTGTATTTTGAGTCTCATCTTTTCCATGAGCGGGATCACGTGATTACGAACTATCCGCTTGGCTTCAAGTTTTTGATCAAAATTTGATGTCTCGAGTAAACTCTCGCTTGTAAGCCTTAATTTCCACACACAGTCTGTCACACCCTGAGCTCCTTCACTTCCACCACGTTTCTCGTAAAGTTCCGATGCAAGATCGTAAAACAAAATCGATTCCAAACATTTTCTCTTTTCTCTCTTCTCATCTCCAATCGTTCTCAAATCTTTTGCATTTACCCCATGACCTTCAAGTGACCTTGAAAATTGGTTTCTTGTTTCATTGGCTTCAGTATAGTTTTCTCTTTTCAACAGAAGTGCGTAATTTTGGAAACGTGAAGTTTGATTATCGTTTTTATCTGCAAATGCAAGGAAATTCAATATTTAAACATCCCAAAAAATGCTATTTCATCTATTAAAAAAGTGTTACTAAAGACCAAGAGATATCTGCCAATGTTGATTCCCCCCTCCAAATGTATGCTCTTGAGAGGTGTAAAAAAGTACGTCGCCTTTTCGCCGCTCACGTGTGTACGTTCTATGGCGTTTCAGGTTTAACTCTTTAGGGCAAAGAATTTAGCCTTCGGTTCTCTTACAAGCAGCAATGTCGGTTTTACGATTTTTTTCTATTTTTCTCGCGACAATTTAATTTTATGTCGGATTATCGATGTTCAAATTAACAAGGTCTGACTCAAGGCTACACATCATTACCACATACAAGTCTCTATTTTTATGGAAACCTTGATGAATATACAAATATTCATTTAACCTAGTTGAAAATTACAAACCTTCCAAAGAACTAAGCAGGATTTGTAGAGTTACGTCACCCTGGACACCAACTATGCTGTTTGTGAAGTTTGAGTGTTTTACCTCCGTGTGCTGAGATTGATCTGGTTTAAAAACACAAGTTCTATCACCGCCGTCACGTGAAATGGCGAGAAAAAGGTAAACGTTAAGTATGTACCTGAACAAACATTTAATCGAAACTATACCTTCAAAATATAAAAAAATGCAATTTCGTTAAAAGTAAAACAGTGTAAAATAAATGTAATAAATGTGACCCAAATTAATTAGTTTTAAAGTAGGAATAAATATGTGCTTTGTCATTTACTTGCTGGATGTGACGTGTTTTTTGACTCGACATCTTTTGATTCCGACAGTTTCCCGATATCCTCCTGCAAAACAAAACACAGTTAGCAGGCATGCCATGTTTTCAAACTTACATATTTTCTATCCCCATTTCCGTTGCGACTGACGGATTTTGCGTGACGCCTCTATAGGTGCTACCATTCTTAATTCAGAGTTAGTGCAGAAAGACTTTCGTGTAAATGCACGCCAATCTAACAAAATGACGTCATCTATGATGCTTTTGTGGTCGCCCTCTTCCATTACGCTTACACTGTACAGCACACTCCCTTTTTTTCCTGCATGCCTCAATGGAAACGAGAAGCTTTTTTAAGTTTTATGCTAGTTAAGATCTGTTTCTTTTGGACGAGCCAAACTCATATGGTTTCTTAGTTTGACAATGATGCATCATAACAGTTAAGTTGTTCCTGGCCTTCCTTGTATTTTCCTCTGAATTTCTCACCGACAATTTTAGCAGGAAGACAGAGGAGAAATTGACAACGGATTGTATTATGTTTTTAAGTCTCTACCCAGTATATTTTTCTCGACTAAACGACCCGAGGAACATAAATTTGCAGCCAAAAGGTTACATGCCAGCACGTCACCATCACCAGGGAAACCATTGTGTTTATGTAAATTTCCAGTGCATGATTAAGTTTGCCCTTACTGTTACCAGTCCATGAAACCATTCTGCACTCACACTTTTTAGAAACAAATGCTTACATCTACTAACCATGCTTGTGTATTTGGTGATTTTTTCTAAACCCTACCATCAGCGTCGAGAGGCGCAAATCGACATTTGTCAGTAAATGAATGTACATTGCGTGGAGAAAGCGGTGAGCATTGGTCTGCTATCTAAACTGCCCAGTGGAATTTCATATTAAAACACATTTGCATTAATAGGCTTTTTGAAACGTGTTAATGATTATATACTGTGATGAATTATTATTCCAATATACATAACACGCTTGCTGTTTATACTCCAAATCATGATAAAATATCCAAAATAACTCACACAGATTGTGGACGATCAGCGTCGGTTGATGTTTTATTTGAAACTTAACAGAAAAATTAATTTCGACATAACTATCATCGTCAGTTTCTATCCTTATTCCACTTGACGCTGATTGTCCACACTCTTATTTTTGCATATCCGACACAACAGGTCAGATCCGTCTGCACCATAGTAGAAAACAGGCTGATTCCTGTTGTCTAAATGACATATTCTCTTAATCATAATAAAATATGTTCTTTTTTAAAATTATTTCTGCTGGAACATGCCTGGCGACCGCAACAATGGTTCAACATTATGTTTATTTTTGTAGATCGACAAAAACTGCAGTACTTACATCTACAAGGTTTGCCATGAGTCCAAAAGTAGAGAAAAATAATATGAAAACGCACAGTTCAATTTTCAAACCTGAAACAATAAAGAAAGTACCGCCTGATATCTAGAGGCTGCACTCTCTCTAAGGAGGAACTTCCGCAAAAACTCCCAAGCACGTAGAGGTGAGAAGTTCAGTTTTAATGTGTTTCCTTATGCGGTTTAATTTCTTTCTACTGGGTTATTGCTGTTGACTAATCACATTTTTCATCAACAATAATCAAATCAAATTAAATCAAATCATGATTATTTTGCGAAAAAAAACAACTACGCGAAGAACAACATACAAGGAAATGAAATGGCATGGGCACTGATAAAACCATGAAGGTTATCGAGTCAGGCGCCCATGTAAAGGTGATAAGCAAAAGTTAACGAATAAAAAAGGTTTAAATTTAAAATATCAATTTGCATGAAAAAAAAATATACCAGAACATTCTGCAACCTAAACAATGCAAGCGCCACCTATACTGAATAAGACCAACCAATGTGATGTAAACTGTACCGGTTGGACCAACACAAATAACAACAAACTCATAGTACTTTTTTGGAGCCCAAGCAACCAATTCCATTATAAAGAACTACCCAGGCCAAATTTAGTGCCTTTTTCGGAACCGAACCCAACAAGGATTTGGAATAGGAAATTAATACAACAAACGGAAATGATTTTGAAAACTAACAACAAAGTAAAACATCAGTACCATTGGCCGGCGACACAACAATTTTAATGCAACTTGGAGAGGAGCTGTAGCACATTGCAGGGTTAGTACTTCAGCTTGGAGGTTGCTGTCCCAAGACAACGAGTAGGACATGACTGTAGATAAGGCGGTCGCCTGTTCTGAGCGAGTTCTCCAAATCTTGCTTAGCTTTCCATCAAACAAACACGAAGGTTGGCAACAATCTTATGATTAACAAAACTTCGTTTTAGTAAACAGTAGCATACAATGACGTATTAAATTAGAATGAAAATGTAATCCCACTTCAGAGAGGCCTACGAACATGATTGGTTGAAACTGGTCACGCATGATTGACACCAGCAAGTATTTACAAAATGTCTTAACTGTTGTTTCAGCAGGGATATGTACAACGAAATAATACGAGGAAAACGTAAATGGCACTTACAACTCTTAAGTCCGCTGCAACTACTACAGAAGTTCTTCCTCTATATACAAATAAATAATATCGGTCAAATGACACGAGCAGTAAGTTTTTTTGTGTTATTGCACTACAACGAATAGTCAAGAAATGTGTATTTCACTTCATAACAGATTTCAAAACATTTTTCTGTATTATTCAATAATAATATGATCATTTTCACATTCTTTGATTGTGTTACTTACATTGCAGATAATTGTGAAATCCTGAAGTAGATGAATTTGTTTCACACACTAAAAAGAATTTATTCTCATTTAATTTTAAAGCTAGGATCGTTTCTCTGTAAACTAAGTTTAGGTGCAAAGATGCGTAATGTTCAAACTTCGTGCCACCCTCTGGAGGGCACCCAGTAACAAGTTTTATAAGAAATCTCAGCCTATTTTCGGGATACACCACGTTATTCTAGTAACATTGATCCTTTTACTGTGAAACCTTTCTGTTGGAACGGAAGAACATGAAGATATAATGGATTACCAAGCTAACGGGGCGATAAGAAGTCACAGGGATTACGTTAACCCATCATATGTTGGCCCACATTATGAGTAGGGCTATGCTAGACACCGTCCAAATAGTAAAAAATAACAGCATTAATTGTGTTTGATGATCTTCATTGTTTGTATTTGTTGAACATCGTTTTGTTTAAAAGAAAACTTTTGTAAAGTTTACCCGCATTATCACGCAAATCCAGCAAGCGATACGCAATTTACAAAAACGTTATGAAACCAGTGATTGAATTAAAATAAGTTTTTCTTCCGACTCTTTTGATGCGACATCGCTGCAAAAATGGTGTTGGCAATGCTGCCATTTGTCGATGGTCCTTGGTTGAAAATTATTTGAAATTACCTATGGTGTTTTGCCATAAAAATTCAAAAAATAATGCGTTTACAATACACCAATATGTTTACATTGTCCACCTAGAAATTATGGAAGTAAAACTGTTACTTATTTATTACAGCAAATAGTGTACAAGCGGGTGCATGAATAAGTTCTGGCTTGTGATAAATGTAGTGAGAACCTCAAGTAAATACTGAAGAAAAGCAATAAACAATGCAAAGGAACACAGGAGATTGCAATACATTCAGAACTCGTACAACTGCACTTAATTACAATTCATAAAAAACAGATTGATTTCATTGTAAACTTTTTCATCAACAAGCTTCTCGACAACCGCCTATGGTTCAAAGCTGTTCGGTTCTCGTGAGTTCATTGTACCCGTTTACGACGTAACTATACTTGCCATTACGACGGGAAAATAAAATTATCATCACCATTATCCTTATCTTTTGAATATATCGGGTCTTTTCAGGCAATGCAGACCGTTTTAGCATTCGTTTTGGTAGAAACTTGCTCGGTCTTTTAATTTATAACTTCCGAAAAATACTGCATTTAATCATCATATGTGGTTTTATAAAAGGTCTTACCGTTAGGCTAACACATTCTGGGCAAAATGGACCACTTAATAAATGCTTTAGCTACTCTTCTGGGGTTATTTGACCAACTGGTTAGACGTTATTTTTTATGGTGCCCTGCACTAATCAATCAACTAAAATGTTAGTAAACATCAGAATGACATAACGTAAACTACAATCCAGAAAATTAATTCTCGTTATTTTAACATAAATTTAGTAAAAAAAACATAAAATATACGACTTGGAGACGAACCACCGTGGAGCGCATTATGGCCAAACGGAACTGCTTGGTAAACAATAGTGCTAAAGGCTAAAACCCAATTCAATATATGTCGTCTCTGTTGTTTGGTATTCAGTATAGGATACACAACGGATCGACGTTGACCGAAAGGTACCACAAAGTGGAAATTAGTGTACCCGTTTGTGTAAAAGCTAGCACAGTGCCACAGTCAACAGCTGCACTGATGAGACCTCAAACATGTCAAAACAGTGTGTACACCGGTCTGCTTCTCTCCATTATTATGGCTTTTTTGCACATGTGTTGTGAAAATTTGTGAAGTACTTTGTCTTGGCGACATAATTTACAAGTCTTTTTTATTCATAATTCAAGTAATTAATCCAGATTAACTTGCAAATTGTGATTGTAAGCCCAACTTCGCGTACATTATTTGCTATAGTTGGGTTGTGACGTGACGTGACGTGACAACCTGTTTATATCAATATTATGGTTTACATTAGAACCACTATGTTAGCTGCATCGCAACACGAACATTCAACCCAGGACGTAAACACGTAATCATTTTTACGAACCTCCAGACGACTTAATGGCAGCTTGCCAAATAAGAAATAAAAATTTATAAAAAAATACTACATGGCTAATGACCCGGGAATATACGATAAAACCAGTATCGTCACAAGCACAAGTCATTGCAAGCCAGGCGATTATCCCGTTGTTCAACTTTGGGCAAACATCGTAAAAAAACTTTGTACATCAGGCAAACTGGGTTGTCGCGATAACAGAAGGGCGCACGTAGGCGTGAGGACAAATATACGTAACCAGTGTGCGATATCACCCGCGATGTCGACCATTGACCAAACGTATTTGTTATTTGTTAAAGGCATTGTAATGCTGACCTTGCGGCAATTACTGAAGCGACGTTTTATTTTTCATTTTTATAACAAACCAGGTTACAAGCTTAATCCAAGTCTTCTTTCCGGTCCAAAAATTCTCCTAGATTAAAATATCTTACATCACCCAAGCGATAGCGGCAGGGCGCACATCTAAAAAATCTAACGTGTCGTGAAGACTGATAGAGAGATGTGCACTGGAACTTTCATAATTAAGATGTTTGCACGAAGGTATAACATATCTTAGACCATAGTATCTTCCAGTGTACAATAAAGAGGGTCGCAATTAACATTCTTTGAACTGCTATCAAAAAATATACGCATATATTTTTCTTGATTCATAATTAAAACGCTTTGGCTGTTGGTAAGCTTTGCACGAAGGAATAACTTTAGGTAATCTTGGACCGTGGTATCTCGCAGTACACGATGGGAACAGCATCCATTGTCGTATAAACGTCTAATAAATAAAAACCAGTATTGAGAATGAAGAGACTGGCCCATACTAATGTCAACCTTGTCATGAGTCATGCGAAAAACGTTTCGGCAAGAACTTATGCCATCATCAAAAACCAGTACTTTTTCTCGATATTGGAATGTCATGAGGAACAAACGGGTTAGTGAAGCAACAATAGTGTTTGTTTTACGGTGGTGCGATTTGGCATCGGGTGATATCTAGAGTGCTTTTATATGTGTGGGCGCAACAAACAAACGTTCAATGCTCGGTTTTTCCTCGTACGCAGTTGCTTCAAGTATAAACCCAATGATGCAACTGTTATGTCAATATTTCCGCTTCAGACGTGGGGTATTTGTTTGTCGTTGGTACGGATACACACAAACTTATTTATACTGAAGGACTTTCCATTATATAAGTGGTCAATTTCTCAGACTCTTTTTTTGTTTTGTTATCGAGTCACGAAATAAATTGGCTTTTGCTGGGAAATTGCAACTTTAGTTGATTGATTGGTGTTGCATTGTCCAAAATAGGGTCAGAGAAACAAAATGTTTAAGCCTTGGATTTAAAGCACGCAATTGATCGAAACTTTAAGGGACAAACAACTTATAGACGTTTTTAATGCAGAAAGCAACTACGACACCTCGATAACCTGTGTGAGTTCGTTACGAGAACACAGAATCGCCAGATTCCACCAAAGCACAAGTCACTGCTCTCATCATTCAATCCCAGTCGATAATTCGTTCTGCCCAAACAAGGCGATTATTCTGTTGTTCAGCTTCAGCATACATTGTAAAATAAACTTTCTGCAGGCAAACAAGGATTACGCGATAACAGAGCTCGTAGGTGGTTTTTAACGAGGTCAAACATACGTAACCAGTGTGCGACAAATGATTAACCTATGTATTAAAAAACGTTAAAATGATTTTGAGCAAGATAACTATGGGTTAAAATCGATACATTGGCGACAAATTCCGGAACACCCGATGTCACCCAGTGTCCAAATCTCCTTTCAAAGAAAAATCCGCTACATAACCCAAAGATAGTGTAAAAAAATGGGCATCAATTACAGGGTTGCCCTTGGTGGTAGTGTGATTAGGAGTGGTTGTTTGCAATTGTACGGTAGGTTGCACCGCTCGATTTGTTACGAATGAAACGGTGACTACAGTTACTATTGGAGAAACGCCACGGTGAATTCGTTCGAGGTTTTGGTATGGCAAAAGGTAGGATTTTTTCATTCGATCAATGGATTGAATAAATGCAGCTCTTTAACGCCCACTGCCGACTTAATTAAATAGAATTAGGTTAGCACTACCGCGTTTCACCACTTGATATGCTACAAATGACAACGAGATTACTGTTTTTTTACACACAGGGATTCGTATCCGGGTTACCTATTCTAGCCAGGAATCCCTGTCAGTTTTTCATGTTGTTATATGGGTCGGGCGTCTAATTCACAGATGTGACCAATCTGTCGCCTAAAACGTTATTTTTTAACTCTCCAGTATTTGAGACCAGGATATCCTGTCCACAAATCTCTATGTCTTCTAGGTTCATAAGTCGGACGCTTGACCAATGCAGCCAATCACTCGCCCTTAGTTATTGCAGTTAACGTTTTGAATGCACTGATATAGCTCTTTGACGCCCACTGCCGATGGAATAAGTGACATGAGCGTACACAAGATATCCTTTTTCGGTTGATAATTACGGCTATGTCTTCATTTGGAATACATTAATAGATGCGACTAGTGTTGTCAAATCTAAGCTTCGTATTCTGTTACCGATGCTACAAGACGTATTCATAAACGTTAAATAAAATCAGCGGTATAGCTATAGATGAGCAATTTTCATTAAGATCTGCAGACAGGGTGTACACATTGTTTCGACTTGTAAGGTCTCATCAGTGCAGCTGTTGACTGTGGCACTGGACTAGCTTTTACACTAGCAGGCACACTGATTTCCCCTTTGTGGTACTTTTACCCGACGAACCACCGAGGAGCGCACTATGGCCAAACGACTTCTGCAAGCTTGTTGACAATTTCTTTCACTTTTCTGTTTAACACTCGGCAATATGGCCTGGTAGCAACATAAAAATATGCTCGAGCTCGGCAATTAAAATTTCTATGTAGGGGATGTCCCCATATGAAAACTTCTCAACAAATTACCTTTCACCTGGTTCAGTGAAAATAGACAAAAGTTTAAATGCACTAAACCTCCAACCTAGGTGTTCCATGTTAATTGCGCCAACTCTTTGCGCCAACAACAAACTTTTTACAGAAATTGCTTGACACGATTAGTTTTAGCAAAACAAGTACAAAATAACTTTAAGGTTAGAAAAATGCACAAAAAGTTTTAAATGAAATGAAATCATGTTTATTTTTGTGAAAAAAGCAACTACGCGGACAGTTGTAGTTTTAAAAAACAACACAATACAACAAATAACATTTAGAGAACAATCCATCTGGCCACAGTGCAGTTAACAGTGACGTGTTTATCAAAGACATTTCAGCGGAAGCATCTCGATTATAAGTAGAACGGTTTATCTAGTTTTGCTGGATGTTTGACCAACCACTAAACCGAAACTTCAAGTTCAACTCTTGTATATGCTAGAAAATTTGGCACCAGTTTGAGCATTAGTTTAAATATGCATTTTTACAACAAGAAATGGTGACAGATTAAGGGTCAAAATTAAACTCGGCCAATAGTATTGATTTACAAACTTTCCATGAGAAAACGTTGCATAAAATCAAAATTAATGACGGATTCCCATGTTAGAATGTGCTTTAATTACATAAAAACACACAAGCACACTGCAGAAAAGCATATGGCATAGTTTGAATACAGTATTTTGCACAAAGAAATTGTACACTTTAGTATTCATTTCTTGTCAAAATGTAGAATAATGACAACAGTTGAATTAATTTCCAATTTGCAGATTTTCAGCCGTCACATCATATCTCACAGTGGCATGATTAACTAAAAACAAAAAGATACATATTTATGTACAGACTGTATATATGTTATTGTACATGTAATATTGAACACACTGATATTTTGCACTCAAATGCCTAAAAACCAAGGAGATTTAACAATGACTTACCTAAAGCTTCCTTTCTAATATACAGGTCCTTCTCCTCAAGAGTTGTTTGTAGTTGAGCTGATTTTAAAGTAATTTTAATTTTGTTGTCTCCCAATCCTTGACGATTCTTTAACTTGACATGAGTTTCAATTTTTGTCTTTTTCCAAATTTCTTTTATCGATTTAACTTCTTCATCAAAATGAACCTCATCACTTGCTAAGTTGGCGATTAGATCTTCATCTCCACGTCTGCATGGGAATTTTAAATAATATAACTGTCCAGAAAGGTTTGCAAATGGTACAGCGCAAGGCGGTACTGTGCCATTTTAATAATGTTGGGAGCGTCGTAAGATTAATTAAGGATGTGGAAGAATTTTACATCTATAACCAACTGATTTTTGAAGAAGCCAATAGTTAGTGCACTCGGATACGACCAATTAAGTCTCATCGGTGCAATTGGTGATGGATTTCTATTTCAAACGTTCACCAAATAACCCAAACAAACTTACGTGACAACAAACATGGTTTCAATGAGTTGGTTTGAGTTTTTTAATTCCTTTGCTGACGCAACGTTGTCACAAATTATTAAAGATGCAACAGTTTCTGTTGGTATCTCAGACCCTGGTTGAACAGCAACAATCAAAGCCATCTCTTTTGCAAGACCCAGCAAATGTTGTAGGGATTGAGGAATGAGAGAATACCTGTGTAAACATGTGCTTAGAAAATGTAACAAAAATAAGCAGTGACAGCTTTTTACCAGGAAAATTCTTTTGTAAAAATCCTGAATGAAGTGGTTCCAGGTTTCATGCAGACACTTCCAATCTTGACAAATCGCATTGTGTCTTCTGACGCTTTTACAAGCTGAAAAATTATTGCTTAGTTTTTTAAGTATTTTGAAAATTGTATTTTACAAAGAATGTTGCATGCTTTAGCGGTGTGATATATATGACCTACCTCAATCATTAATTCTTCATTGGTCCGATAACATGTTGGAAAGTTGATTTCAACATTTTTTTTGAAGCGAATCCCATGTGGTTTGCATAGAAGTAAAGGAACAAGTTGCATATTGTCATTCTGTTCCTGCAACAGCCAAAACTTAATTTTTGATAACAAAAAATACAATTAAACTTTCTACTTTTGGGTCTTTCATCCCATAAAATGATTCAACCACAATCTCCTCATTCTGGTCTAAGGCATTATCTGGTATAGAAATCATACATCCTCCAACTTTAATTGCTCCTCCTTGTTTTCCAATGACTTTTGATGCTTTGTGATGGTGTATGTAGTCCTTAATGCAAACAAATCATTTTTCGTCGCAACATTTTGCAATAGATAAAATGTGGCATTTACCGACACATCAGCACTTATGTGGAATTTGCCTGCAGGTAACAGTTGTTTGGGATTTTTTGCTGAAGGTTGAAAAGAAACTGAAAAAATATTAATGACAAAATTAAAGACCTGTTGATAGCATATCAACAGTTACAAAACATATAGCATAATTTTGGCTGCAACTCTTCGAGTAAAAGGCCCGTTGATCGACACTTCATCTATTACTTAATTCAGTATGGCGCGTATAAATAACTTTAATGTAACGATAGGACCCTCACTATTACATCACATTTCATACTGCGTGTAAACCACGTTGTGAACAGCTATTCATTACTGAAAAAATAATACTGCTTTGCTAATCTGTTTTTCATCGTCTTCCACGTTCACGTCGGCTGTGCTGTGAATGCAGACAAGTCTTTCGTTGAGTCAAGGTTTAAACGGCCTATTTACACTTGGACTTAGGTCAATATTACCTCACGTAACAACCCGTGTATTACGTGCACACTAAATCTACACAATGCGCATAGAAGGGTTTAGGTACAAACAATAAACCTCTTTTAGCAAATATTTATTTCTGCGCACTTAAGATATGAACTGTACAAGTAACTATCCAGGCTAAAGTGGCTTAAATAGTGCCAGGCGATAATTGGCGGCAAAGTAAAAATACAACTTATAAATGAATATTTTACATGAGAACTTTACTGAAAGATTTAATTTTTGTTATGCGGAAATTCTATAATCGAAAGCCACCTCTTGTCGATCCTATACCAAAATTCAATTCTACTGCTTGTACGTTCCAAGCATTTCTGCTTCTCTCCTCGCCCCTTGCTTTAAAAGCTAAGTGTGTCTTATTTTTTTCTCTTTCCATTTCCAGTTCCATTTTTCTTTTCTGGCAATCCTTGTGAGCCTCCAAAGCTAGTTTTCTTCCTTCATATTCCTTTTCCGTTTGTAAAACCAATCTTTTCTCATCTGCTTTATGCATTCTTATATCTTCTTCCAGTCGCATTTTCTGCAGTTGGGCTTCTTGTTTGACAATGGCGTAATACATTGCAACAGCAAACACAGCTGCAATAATCGTTGCCATGTACATGAAGAAAGGAAACCCAAGCCAATCAAAACCTAACAAGATACCCACGTTACCCGACATTTTTTGTTACCTCAAAATACAAAAATAAAATTGTGGACGTCAGTTATTTTGAGACACAGGAATATTGTGGTATTCACACATGAGATATATTTTATCTCTGCTAACATAGCAACAAGTACAACAATGGCCACACCAGTTTCGTTGATTAGAGAAAACTGGACGTTACATCGATAGAGTGACATCGACAATAATATCCTCAGTATCCGACATTATTCAGCGGTCTTATCCTAAAACGTTGAAACGATATTTTAATAGTTATCACCACCACCACAGTTATCTCTGGCTAACGATCGCATTGCAAATATACACAAAGCTAAAAGAACATTGTGCGACGCGAAACTAAGTTTTTGTTTTTCGGAAACCAAATAGATTAGGATTATATTTAATGCGTGTCTATAACGTGTACATGTTGACATTGGCTGGTTAATGTTAATACTACACAATCCTTCAACAATCACGCGACACTTTGCACCACAGAAACTAATAAATTTCATTACTTATTACCGGTAACTTTGCTGTGCAGATACCACATTCCTTCACAGCCAGATGATTCTATGTTGTGTGGTTTGTAGTGCTGGAGATGCTTATTTCGTATTACGGTAAGTTAAACCACAGAATGTTTTTGAGGACAGAACGTTTTTTGAAACATATATAGCCGACTTTTTGCTGAAGGTCATATATTGCTTGATCTGAAGAATGGATCTGGAAGAAAATGTAAGCTTGAAAAAATACCTTTTGTCGTTGAAAGTTTTTACGTGACATCCCTTAACACTTGGGATAATTGAGTTTTTAGTGTTTTTTTTTCAGTTTGTTGAGATCTCATCTCGTGACATCTTATGCGATCCAACAAAATATGAGGCAGGATCTAGTGGATCACGTGATGTTGTGATCGGTTTTCACAAGACAACAAACCAATGTTGTTGCTATTAAAATCATCAACGTTGCTGATGGTCGTCACGACAAAACTTTCATGAAAAGAATGTGAGCAAATATTTTAAATTAGGTTGTAGTTGTGAGAATAAATAGACTGGCTCATGCTGTTAGACTGGCAAAAACGTTTCGCTACACCAACCGCGCCATGTTCACTGACTTCCAGTTCATCTGCGCCTTTGATTTCAATATTGTGGAAATTTTCCACTTGATAATGATTGTTGTGTTCATCAAGTAAGGAATTGATTTCTTTCAATATTTCACCCGAAGCACAACCGCTTGTAATGCGTTTGGCAATGCTTTCCTGATCAGCAACAACTGTTAACATGATACTCCCATGTGTAACATCAACCACTTGTCCGCCTCTGCTTTCAAAGGGTTTTAGTATGGCTCGTACATAGTCCTCACTGTTAATTCTTGTCCATGGTAGGTGTGTATCAGCTATCAGTCCTGACTCCACTGTGGATGTTAACACAACTTCTGCAGCTGGTCCAGTGAGCCGAATATGCAGAAACTTCAAATCAACATTCAAAACATTTTCAGCCATTTTTCAGTGGTGCTTGCTTTACTCTAAACCTGCAGTGTGCAACTCAACCTGAACAACAAAAAATACAACACTAGTAATTGTTAGCTACCACATTTAAACAAAAATATGACAACAATATTTTACAATCTTTTTTGCATATACTCTGAATTAACCACATCAGATTTAAATACATCTATTTTTAAATAGGACATGATATGCCTTATACAGTATAATGTACTTCGTACAACTCACCACAAGCAAGTATGGCACACGCAAGCATGTTTAAGTCTTTCCAGCAACTGCCTTTGTGTCAACGGATTTCCAGTCATTGCGCTGTGGACCAAGCAAACATACCTGAAACGTTAGGTTTGTACCTGTTTACTCAGCAGGGTCAACCTTTTTTCTCGCTCTTTATCTCTCGGTATTGGAAACGGCAAAGGTTTACTGCTTTACGACGGGAGATCGTTTTTGTCTGGCCAGATCTACGAAACATTCTGGTGCCAGACGAATCGTTGTTTGTTCAAGTGAAAGAACTTTCTCTTGTAACAGTAACCCATGGCAACCCCCGGGATAATGTTACGTCATAACGTTTGCAGAGTTGAGGAGATTCCCAAACGCACAGAAGAATTTTGTTTACCACCAGTTTCGTATAAAGATAACCTCGAAAGGTGTTCCCAATGAATTTATAACCGTTTATCTTTCGTTGACGTGAATCCTGTTCACGACTTATATTGCTGTGTTTCCCAACCGGTGGTACGCGACGACATTGCAGGTGGTACTCTACACTGTTAAAATTATGCGTAAAAGTTACTGTGTGCGGCCGCGTATATTTTTCCTGTAAAATCGTTTTACGTGCATGCTTCCGTAAAAACGGCGAGGTTTTCTCGCCCGCCAATCAGAAGCCCTGTTTACATGGACGTCTAAAGCGGGTTCGCGGCACGCTTCTTACCCGCTTCCCGCCATTATCAGAAAAAGCGTTACGCATCACAGCCCAAGCTAGTTCGGAAGCGGTTTCGGCGAACTAGCTTAATAGGGGTGGGTTCGGAAGCTAGTTCGCCCAACTAGCTTCTTTTCGCGAACCAGCTGTTCGAAAAATTTGGCGGCAAAATCAACTTAGGTTAGGTTTGCTTGTTGATGTTTTTCGAAGATATTCGTTTTGAGGTTTTAATTTGTGTGCTTGGTATTAATATTTATTTCATAAAAAATGACAAAAATATTGCGAAAAAGTCCAGTAATTTGGACCAACGAAGCAATACAACAGTTATTAAAAAGTGTTGAAGAAAGAAAAGTCCTGACTCCCACACTTCTTCACACAAACACCCAAAGCATTCTTTACTCAATCTGAAATGGGTCAACCACTGGGAATCATTAAAACCGGGAACTATAACATTCCACCATTGTCCTGACCTAAAATAAACGAAAATAACATTTAACTTAACCAAGATACAAAACTATGAATGTAAAGCGAAGCACAGTATTCCAGTAAGCATAAAGTTTGGCCCATAAATACCACCAATATCTCACCTCTGCAATCGCCACGGCCGTTCAAGTCTTCGATTGTGAGAAAGCAACGCATTGACATGTAACAACAGCAAAGCCTTTCTTCGTTTGCACCGTTTTTGGAAATTATGAAGTAAAAGTAGAGCCCTAACTTCCAATAAACTATCAGTTGCCGCCATATCCATTTTGCGAGAACCGAATTTCGCGCGCTCATGTAAATTGAGCCCCGAAGCTCGCTCGTTATGGTATGTTAGTTCTTCACGGCTCGATGCCGCAAGCTCGTTCGCAAACCATTTCATGTAAACAGGGCTAGAGTCGCCCAAATTATTTTTTCTCTTTTTTTCGCGAAGAGGTTACTGTAAACAGTTGTCTGCGAGGTAAGGGCGTCTGCTTGGTAAAAATGTGTGTAAATTGTCTGGTTTGCTTAATTTTAGAAAATAATTGCGTAAAAGTATATAACGAAATCATGTTAAAAGCTTGCACTTGTCATCAAACGCTGTGAAAGATACCAGTAGAGGTAAGTATTATATAACTGATTTGTTTTTTAATTGATAATTAATTTGTTGAAATAATGGATTTGTTTTATAGGCCTATAAGTAGGCTTTTGTGTGTGTTTAATGTGCTAAACCTTTAGGTACGATGGCTAGTCAATATAATTTTGTATGCTCTTTGGAGTCCTGTAAAATGTCATTTGTGTCCATTGGGCCCCTACTTAAACATATCAAGCAGCACCTACGATTGGGGTTTGAAGTAGCCTGTCCGGTTTCTACCTGCAACAAAAGATACAGAGTTGCATCATCCTTTTCGTCCCACCTGTCACGATGTCACACCCGTTACGATACTAACACCAAAGCCATTGCACAAGTCGTTGTGGAAAATGAATCTGCCTTCTCTGAAGTAGGTCTACCAGGTTTGAATGTAGTTGAATGTTCTCAACGCGTTCATAACAAAGCAGATATAACCAGATCATGCGTATGGTTTTATTTTATGCTTCAAAACAAGTATTTAGTTCCAGCAAGCACAGTAAAGGAAATTATATCGCATATTCACAAACTGTTTAGTGAACATTCCGCAAACATGCAATATACTCTAAAAACTGTTTTGGCCAACTATGACATGTCCGAAGATACAGTATCAAAAGTTTTGCATGATGTTAATGAACAGGATCATTTTCAATCATTGCATGAAAGTGGGCCACTAAAATCTGCTCATTTAAGGGAGCAATACTTGCAAAGCCACTTTAAATATGTTGCTCCGGTTGAAATAAAACTGCTTTTAGAGTGTAATGTTGAAGAAACCTTTCAGTATGTCCCAATCTTACAAACCTTGCAAGCTTTGTTTACTGAAGAAACTGTACAATATCAGTTTCTCCATCCGAAATCTATTTCATCAAACTTTACTGATTTTTCTGACGGGCTTTTATGGAAGCAAAACTCTCTTTTTACCAGTAACAACAAGACTCTCAAGATTGTCTTATACCAAGATGCCTTCGAAATAGCAAACCCCTTGGGCTCGGCTAGAGGAAAGCATAAACTTCTAGGAGTCTACTTTACACTTGCTAACTTTTATCCATATAATCGGTCTAAAATTGACAACTTCCAATTAGTCCTGTTGTGCAAAGATCAACATGTCAATGCAAATACTATGGACACAGTGTTTAGGCCCTTACTAAATGACTTGAAGACTTTAGAGAATGAAGGAATAAATTTGGGATTTGAAGAAAAAGTATATGGAAGCATTCTATGTATAGCTGGTGACAATCTAGGCAGCCACCAGATTGGTGGATTTACATCCAACTTTAGTACAGCATCACATATTTGTCGATACTGTACCATCACCCAAGCTGAAATCCAAAATGATTGGACTTTTGAAAGTCCAATGAGGACAATTGAGTCATACAACTTATGTCTGAAGAAAAAATGCAGTGATATGTCTAGTCACATTGAAGGGATTAAGCAGAACAGTGTTTTCCATGAACTACAGCATTTTCATGTCTGTTCCCCAGGTTTACCACCCTGTTTGGCCCATGATATGTTTGAAGGTGTGATACAATATGATATGATGTTGTTTGTAAATTATTTTGGAAAAAAGAAGTGGTTCAGTCATGATTATATTAACTTTAAATTAAAAAATTTTAAGTACATTCACCAAGATCTGCTAAGCAAACCAGCCAGAATTGTTATTGGTGGAAAAAGGCTTGTTGGCAATGCAAGTCAAAACTGGTGTTTTCTTCGACTGTTCCCTTTATTTGTTTTGTCTAATGTAAAAAGTGTGGAAGACCCAGTATGGAAACTTCTATTAACTTTGCGCTCAATAACTGAAATTGTCACATCTTCATCAATTGACAAAGCCACTGTTTCTCATTTAAAGTTTTTAATTTTTGAATATTTGCACAATAGGGTCTTAAATTTTCCTAGAGTGCCCTTGCGTCCTAAGCATCATTTTATAAGGCATTATCCATGGGCTATATTACAGTTTGGTCCCATAACCCACACATCTACTCTTCGCTTCGAAAGCAAACATTCTTACTTCAAGCGGGCCATTCCTAACAAAAAAAATTTTATTAATGTTTGTTCAACTCTAGCCCACAGTCATCAACTGCTTCAAGCCTGCTTGCTTGAAAAGACATTTTTTGGCCCTGATATTGTTGCTGTTTCACCAACAACTCATTTTTCTAGTGTAATAATGGGCGTAATCCAAAGTGTTGGTTTTGATGTATTTAAATGTGATATGTTAACTTCTGCCAAGTTTCAAGGTATCATTTATGCTGTAGGCATGCTTGTTGTTTTGTCCAAATTTGGGTATGACTTACAAGTTGGTGATATTCAGGCAATATGTATTGTAGAATCCAAACTGTATTTTGTTGTGTACCCCAAATTTCTTAATTTTTTTCCACAATATGGTGTGTATGAAGTCCAACATCAAGATGGTTCCTTTAAATGTATTTGCATTGATGATCTGTTGCACAAATGTCCAGTATATGTATATGGAGTGGGACTAAAACAAATGGTTGTTTTAAAGCAATGCATTTGTGTTTAGGTCAGTTATATGCATAAAAATGGAAGATCTTGTAACTAAACTTTTACCTGAACTGATTGATAACCCAGCAAAACTTGATGAGTGTGTTTCACACTTACACACACTTGGTGTCCGTGAACTTGGTGACTTCAGACACCTTGAATTAGAGGACCTGCTGATACAATTCACCCTAGTGCAGGCAAGAAAGCTGCTTAAAGCACCTAATATAGAACCAGGTATTTTGTGTAAATTTTTGCATAGCGTTATACCAGTCATATGTATTTAACATTGTACACAATTGTTTTTTCAAAGTTTCATCAAGTTCTGGATTTTCTACGGAACCGCTAGACTCCAGCTTTAGCAGTGTCGAAGCAAATACATCATTGCAATGGATTTATGAGTTTACAATCCCTTGGCAACGGTGTTCCCCAGCAACCATTCAATGTTTGGAAAGTGGCAAAGTACCCAACCTCATGCAAAGAAAAGAGTTAATTCACAAGACAATAGACGAAGTATTGAAAGTAAGTACTGTTCATCTAGACCTGTAAAGTTTAGTGGTGACTGTTACAGTGTTGTTGCTCATTTTTCATTTCAGCTAACACTAAAACCAGGAAGAAAGAATTTGGATAAAATTGCATATAGAATTGTATCGAGGTATCCCAAATCCTTCCGTGATGTGGTAGATAGTGTACCAATAGGAAATGGCCATAATTCAGTTTCCAACCAGTTATTTTATCGCTGGGAAAATGTGATGAGAAAAAAGAGAAAATTGTGTGAATTTGATGACCAGATTTCCACAGAACCCTCTACAAGCAGTAGTGGGTATGAAAATGATACCACTTTTCAAAAATGGCTCCAAGAGGAATTTACCAAAAAAGAAAGAAATATGAAAGAAGTGATGGAACAAATGAAGAGTACCTTTTCGAAACAACGAAAAGACATCAACACCAATGCCAGAGTAAGCGAAATTTTTAAAAATGGCCATTCTTGGCAACCTCACAATGTCTCATGCAACACTATGGTCAACTTATGGCTTTAAGTTATGACCCAAAGGAAATTCCTGTGAGAATGACCAATCGCAGCTATCACACATACAAGTAATAATTTGTTTTTATTAAAAATACATGCTTGTTAGGTAAACCGCATGTTTTGTAGAGCTTTGAAAGCAATGGCAAAACCATCTGTTGCTGCTTGCATTAAAGAGATTAGGCTTGAATGCAAAACAATAGGAAATAAAACTCCAAAGTCCACTTCAATTTTGGAACTTCTGGGAAGTTATTTCAAAGAAGATACCTCAACTGTTTTAAAATGCATCCAAGTAAGTGATTAGTATGCATTTTTAGGCCTCCGAATGCTTATGGACCTAAATGTTCTTGACAGGATAACTTGCTACTGCAAGAAACGATTGAGAATGGTGATCCCAATCCGTTTATAATTGCAACAGGTATTACATTTTTTGGTTGAATTTTAGTGGTTTGGGTATAATAATGTGTTTTCCTTTTCAATTCTAGGTAGTACACCAGCATCATCCAGCTGTTATTCACTGATTATAGAGAGGAGTTTGGTTTTTCAATGCAGTGACTTTTTTACTGCATTCTCCGGTCTTTTTTGTTCATTCTATGTATTTAACATACAATACCCAGAAAAGGCAGCAGCAACAATGGAATTTATTCAACGGTTTGTAAGCTCTTGCTACTCTAAATTGTTAAATATTACATAATGTTGTATTGGTTGTTTTTTATGGCCAGACCAAGTCTTACTATAGTCAATAGCTATATGTGACTTCGGGAAGAAAACTTTGACATGCTAAATAAAGCTAAGACCAATTTCTTTTATTTAAAAACACTAGATCCCTTTTATGGGAGTAATCTTTTTTGTATTGCCAACAGTTATTTATGACTAAGATGCAAAATATGTTTAGGTGTGGACAAGTTTTTGGAAATGTTGCACTACATGAAAGTAAATTTTGGTTTTGTGCAGATACTTTGCTGAAATAAATCAGGCTGGTTCCAAAAGCAATAAGCGACGATGTGCAGGAGGAACACATCCAAAAGTGTTGGCCTTGGGCAGGCTAATACATTCTTTGCAGCATTCATGTACCACTTAATGGTTTGCAAAGTCATTCAATAAACAAATTTTTGGCAATTTTTTTGTGCACAGTTTGCGGTTATTTTTGGGGTAAAAATTACCAGGACAATTGAGGTAAAAACTGCTGCCAGTGGTTTAGCAAGTAAATTTTACAGTGAAAAAACCAGTAAAATGTACTGGAAAATACGCGTATTTCTTACAATGAAAAGCACGTAATTTTTCCTTTTTACGTCAAAATGAACGTAAGTTTTTACGGTGAAAGTCGCAGTAGATTTTACGTGTTGAACATGTAAAAACTGCTGCCAGTGGTTTTCACAGTAAAATTTTTTAACAGTGTAGCACCTTTCCGTATCGCCAACCGAATATTCAAGATTATTGTGTGTTTGAGGGAAGAATTTAATCAACATTTATTTGACCTGTGAACCTCATTACCTGTATACAATGGCTGGGATTGCCAAGACAAGGCATCTCAGTAGGGCGATCCTGAACTGTCGTGCTGACTACAGTAGACACAATTTTTAGTTTCTTCTGGTAAAGGGAAATTGTTCATTTGATCGATGGTTTGAAAGATCTAAAAAATTGACTAAATACCATACCTGGTTTCGTCAATAGCAAGATACAATTTTTAATGCAAAAAGTAACTGCGACACCTCGTGGTGTTGCTGGTCGATGACCTGTGTGAGGTCGTTTGGAAAGCGAAAGCACGGAACACCAGAATCGTCACAAGCCCAAGCCATTGCTTTCATCGTTAAATTCCAGTCACCAATTTGTTCTGCCCGAGCCAGTCGACCCTTTGTTCAGCTTTGGACAAACATCGTAAAAAGAACTTGGGTTTTCGCGATAACAGAAGGGCGCACGTAGGCGCGAGGTCAAACATAAGCAACCAGTGTTCGATATCACCCGCGGTGCCGACCATTGATCAACCTATTTGTTGTTTGTTAAAAACAGTATAATGTTACAAATAAGCTGTCCTTCCGGCAATCACTAAAGCGATGTTTTGTTTTTATTTTTTATAACAAACCATGTTACAAGCTTAATCCAAGTCTTCTTTCCGGTCCAAAAATTTCCTCTAGATTAAAATATCTTACATCACCCAAGCGATAGCCGTAGTGCGAACCACTGAAAAATCTATACATGTAGAGCTTTCAAGGTTGTGTATTGTTTAATGATAATACCATGTGCCGAGCTTAAGAGGGTGGCAATTAACTTCATGAAACTGCGATCAAACAATAGATGTGCACTGGAACTTTCATAATAAGGACCTTCGCACGAAGGTATAACATATCTTGTACCATAGTATCCTGCAGTATACAATTAAGAGGGTCGTAGTTCACATTCTTTGAACTGTTATGAAAAAATATATGTATATATATTTCTTGATTCACAATTAAAACGCTTTAGCTGTTGGTGAGCTTTGCACGAAGGAATAAATTAAGGTATTCTTGGACCGTGGTATCTCGCAGTATACGATGGGAACAGCATCCATTGCCGTATAAACGTTTAATAAATTAAAAAAATAATACTGAGAATGAAGAGACTGGCCCTTGCTAATACGAAAAACGTTTCGGCAAGCACTTATGCAATCATCAAAAATCAGTACTTTTTCTTGATATTGGAATGTCATGAGGAACGAACGGGTTAGTGAAGCAACAGTAGTGTGTGTGGTGTGATTTGGCATCGCCTGATATTAAGAGTGCTTGTGTATGTGTGGGCGCAGCAAACACACGTCCAATGCTCGGTTTTTCCACGTAAGCAGTTGCCTCCAGAATAAACCCGATGATGCAACTGTTACGTCAATACTTCCGCTCTAAACGTGGGGTATTTGTTTCTCGTTGGTACGGATACACACGAACATATTTATACCGGATGATTTTTCTTTATATGAGAGATCAACTGCTCAGACTCTTACATTGTCTTGTTATCGTATGAGTCAGGAAATAAATTGGCTTTTGCTGGGAAATTGCTCCGTTAGTTGATTGATTGGTGTTGCATTGTCCAAAATGTGGTCAGAGAGACAAAAAGTTTAAGCCTTGGATTTAAAGCACGCAATTGATCGAAACTTTAAGAGACAAACAACTTATGCACGTTTTTAATGTATGAAGCAACTATACGATACCTCGATAAGCTGTGTTCGTTACGCGATAGAACACAGAATCGCCAGATTCCACAAAGCACAAGTCATTGCTCTCATCATTCAATCCCAGTCGTTAATTTGTTCAGCACAAACAAGGCGATTATTCTTGTTCAGCTTCAGCAAACATTGTAAAATGAACTTTGTGCAGGCGCACAAGTATTTTGTGATAACAGAGCTCGTAGGTGGTTTTTAACGGAGGTCAAACATACGTCAAAAGTGTGCGACCAATGATCAATTACCTATTTGTTATTTGTTAAAAGCGGTATAATGCACCTATCGTGTCGACAAATGATAAACCTTTGTTAAAAAAACGTTGAAATGTTTTGAGCAAGCTGACTATGTGTTAAAATCAATACATTGATGACAAATTCCGCAACAAACGATATCACTCAGTGTCCAAACCTCCTTTCAAAGAAAAATTCGCCACATAACCCTAAGATGAAAGCTAAAAGATAATGTAAATAAATGACCCTATGCTATCAGTTACTGGGTTGTCCTTGGTGGAAGTGTGATTAGGAGTGGTTGTTTGCAATTGCACGGTAGGTTGCACCACTCGATCACATTTTTTCATTCGATGAATGGATTGAATAAATGCAGCTCTTTAACGCCCACTGGCGACTTAATTAAATAGAATTAGGTTAGCACCACCGCGTTTCACCACTTGATATGCTACAAATAACAACGAGATTACTGTTTTTTTACACACAGGGATTCGTATCCGGGTTACCTATTCTAGCCAGGAATCCCTATCAGTTTTTCATGTTGTTATATAGGGCGTGCGTCTAATTCACAGTTGTGACCAATCTCTCGCCTAAAACGTTATATTTTTTAACTCTCCAGTATTTGAGACCAGGATATCCTGTCCACAAATCCCGATCAGGTTTTCTTCTAGGTATATGGGTCGGACGCTTGACCAATGCAGCCAATCACCCACCCTTAGTTATTGCGGTTAACGTTTTGAATAGACTGATATAGCTCTTTGGCGCCCACTGCCGATAGAATTAGTGGCATGGACACACAACATATCCTTTTTTGGTTGATAATTACGGCCATATCTTCATTTGGAAAACATTAATAGATGCGACTAGTGTTGTCAAATATAAGCTTCGTATTCTGTTATTGATGCTACAGGACGTATTCATAAACGTTAAATAAAATCAGCGGTCTTGCTACAAGAGCAAGTTTCATTGAGGTCTATAGACAGGGTGTACACACTGTTTTGACCTGTAAGGTCCAATCAGTGCATCTGTTGACTGTGGCACTGTGCTACCTTTTACACTAGCAGTCAAAGAGATTTTCACTTTGTGATACTTTTACCCAACTGGGCACAACCGAGGAGCGCCAATTAAAATTTCTATGTAGGGAATGTCCCCATATGAAAACTTTTCTTTAAATCACCTTTTACCATATGGCTTTCTATCATAGGAACGCTATGTTCTGTGCCTTCAAGAACGTTAAAGGGTCTTGGATTTTCTCGGTGCTGTTTAAACGAAAAATTGTCCTGGTAACCTTAATGCTTTGCCCTACAGTATGTCGCTGGGTGCCTGGAGAGTTTCCTTGGGCGCTGAGCATGTGGACAAAAGGTCGAATGGGAGTTGGTGACACCAATCTGGGTTGTTAGTCACAAATTTCAAGGCTAGTTTTATTGTGTTATTACATTGTTCAGAGATGCCATTAGATTAGGGGTGAAAGCTAGTAGTGGTTACATGCTGGACACCTAAGAAAGTCATTGCATTTTTCCACATTTCACCGGTGAATTGAAAACCCCTGTCATTGGTTACAGATTCTGGGACCTTGATAACGAACCCCATTGGTGCATGAACGCGTTTAGGACTGTTTGAGCTGTGCAGTTTGGCAAGGGCACTGCCGCTGGGAAACGCGTGAAACGGTCTATAATGACAAACATGTATGAGCAACCGTTAGAGGGCGGTAAAGGGCCGATTTAATCTGCATGAATTCTTACAAACTTGTCAGATGCGGGTGGGAATTGGGCCAAGGGTGTTTAGTTATGCCTGTAAGTTTTAGTCAATTGACAATGGCCACAGCTTTTTGTCCAGACCTGGATGCCCTTTCTCTTATATGGCCAAACATAAAGGCTGCATATTTGAGTGAAAGTTTTCTTAGGGCCTGGATGGCTAACATGTGTACTGAATCAAAAATCTGTTTTCAATAGCCAAAAGGTAAGTGGTCGAAATGTTCCATGAGCAGAAGTATCTCCCCACCGAGTGAGATTTGAATTAGGGACGTCTTGAGAAGATGGTTGATTTGAATCAGGTTGAAAACTATCAGTAAGATCTCCACCTTATTGAAGGAGTTTCTGTTGTGCTGTTTCAATGTCGTTCCAGATGATTTGGGCTGGGTGTTGGAGTATAGCGTTGATTCGGGCGTCTGCAACGATATTTTCAGCTCCAAGAATGTAGAGGACATCCGTTGTAAATTCTGTGATATACGCAAGCTTGCTTGCCATGGGGATTTCCGGAGTGTGCTAGAAGTGATTGCCGACACTAAGGGGGTCGATGGTCCGTAAAAATTAATACTGGCCGTCCTTCAAGTAAATATCTGAAGTGTTGCTCAATATTTATATGTTTTATTGCCATTTTGTTGCAATAACATGCCAAACAAAGAAAGATAACACAAGATATTATACGCACGTAGTTGCTTTAAGGTCAAATATACATGATCACTGCGATGTAACCCGCAGTGTCAACATATGATTAACAAATAAGTTGAAAATAGATTAAAACGTTTCATGCAAGCTGGCCGCGCTAAAATCAATGCATTGACATCATTTCCAAATTGCAGAATAAACGAAGTTACTTTGAATCTTCTTTCAAGCAGAAAGCCTCTTTAAACAAATAAAGATACTACCCAAATGATAAGGTATTTAATAGGCCCATGCTACCAATTACTATGTTATGATTTGTGGAAGTTTGATATCATACCTAACGTTAGGTATGAAGGTTAGCAATTGTACTATAAAGCGACCAATGGATCAGATTGATGCAGCTCTTTGCCGCCCACTGCCGCCTGAATGTTAAGGATGTATCTTAGCATCGCTGCGGAAAACGCGTTCGTCTTTTTTAACAGATCGGGATTCGAACCCACAATGTTTCCTGCCAGCGTTCCCGATAAGGATTTCTTCATGGTTTGAGGGTCGGGTGCCGACCAAAACGTATTTAAGTTACAGTTTTCAGTGCACTTTCAAATACTGAATGGAATAAGCATAGAAGAGATCAAGGTGTTTTCAATTGAATATTACGGTATACCTCGTTTGTTGCGTGAAGAAGCTACAAGAGTGTAAGTATGCAACTTACAAAGTACACGATTTACACGAAGTGAGATATGACTTTACGTTTGCCTAGCAACCAACTATTTTGTAACCAAGTGTCAGACGGGGCGTGTAGATACCAAAGATTGATATCTGGGTTCACATCAGTTTATACGAGGTTTTACGCAAGTTCTATTCTATTATCACTGCACAATGCGTTGTAAACAGGCGTAGCCCATTTGTATGTCGTAACGTTATTATAACTATTAGAGATATAAGCAAATACATAGGATCCCAATGCTTGACATGAGAAGCCAACATACGCTTCTTTGCAACCGGTGCGCACCGAAGGCTGGTGAAAATTTTTAATGCACAATCCAACAGCTAAATGTCTAAAACATTAAATCTGTACATTTTGCAAAAATCAGACTAATGTCAGAATAAACTTGCAGATTGTCTCTAAACTGTCGATCTGCAGGAATCACCGACAAAAGTAATCTGTACAAATAGTTTATTATCAGGCTAAGGGGAATAAATCCCAAGCCGGCAAAGTGCTTGTTAAATCGAGTAAATTAGCAGTTGTTGTCTCAGAATAGTCAGTGAGGGCAAAGCATTGCAATACATACAAAGACGTGGCATAAGCGACACAAATGGTAAAAGCAATGTTAAACAATTACTACAAGGCTTGTCATTATACGCTACCCACACAAATTCATCGTTCATACACAAATAACTTTATATACAGCATATACATCAATGTTACAGATACCAAATGAAGCAAATCTACGCATACATTTACAACGTGAATAAATCCAAATATTTTTCTTTTACGCAAAATACTACAAGGGTTGAACAATCAAGCACAAGAAATCAAAGGCACCGATAAAATCATATCGAGTCAGGTATCCAGTCGCACTGTGAAGTGATGATGGGTTGCGAGAAGTTAGGTGGCCACTCTTCTGTTAGAGCTAGTCCACAAACCACATTCGGATTAAAGTTTACTGACGAAGCATTTTTTGAATTCTTTGGAAATTTTCTTTACTCCAGTTTATCCACTCATTCCTTTCCTCCTCAGTTATGTCTGTTGCCTTTGTGAGAGCTTGGATTGCTTTTTGATTTAAATCCATGCTCTTATTTAGTCGATTTGTTTTCTCGCAAACAACTCCAAGTTTGTTTAACAAAATTCCGAACACGTTGTGCTTTGTTGAGTTTTCACCAAACTGTTTCCTCATCATTTCAAGTCCAAGTTTGATTCTTGTTTCACTCGATGAATAATCTCCATGGAACTGTTGACTCACACCAATGTAATATAAACATACAACTTGATACAAACATGAAACTTTCTGTTTCACATTTCCGATATTTTGTATTTTGGGTCTCATCTTTTCCATCAGTGGAATCACGTAATTGCGAACAATTTTTGTGTTTCGAAGCTTTGGGACCGAATCTGATGTATTGAGCAAATCTTTGCATGTGGAATGCAGATTGCGCACACAATTCTTCACACCTTCTGCTGCCAGGGTCCCATCACGTTTGACATAAAGTTCCGATGCAAGATCGTAAAACAGAATAGATTCCAAACATTTTCCCTCTTCTCTGTTTGCATCTCCAGTTGTTTCCAAATCATTTGCAGTTGTCCCAAGACCTTCAACTGACCTTAAAAGTTGGTTTCTTGCCTGATCAGCTTCGGAATATTTATGTATTTTCAACAACTCGACGTATTGTTTCAGGAGTGCAGCCAGGTCAATGTTTTCATCTAAAATACAAATCGATGAAAAATATCTGGCAAGATGGATAGCAACAGTGACTTGTTTGTTTTGTACATAGGTGTATATGTAGGGGTCTTAAAAAGATGGGGAACCACATTTTAAATTCGAAAAAAATATTTGAAAAGAAAACACACATAAAAATTGTACAAACTATTCTAAACGCAGCCAACAGTTAAATTACAAAAACAACGAATTATTAGAATGAGGAAAGTTGGGCACAAAACGCTGCAGCGGAAAATGTGTAAATTGCCAAGTGTGGGAGGCCGATCTCGGGCCGATAAACCGGCAATTTTATCTTTTGAAATCAATATTATAGCTGCTGTGGTTAGGTTTAACGTTATTTAATGACTGCCGTCAAACGTACGAAAACTGAGATTGCAGCATGTTAAAAAGAGAGTGCTTGAGGTAAAATATTTTCCTTGTCTACGTTTACATACCGGTTTGTTGCAATGTACCCTGTAAGTTGTTTGCTTCTTCAGTTGTCTCGTGAGGACGAGTTAGTTGAGAGTTGGTTGCACTCTCTGGAGTGTTTTGAACTTGTTCTGCACAAGAGATATTCATAACTTTTTTGCCTACGCACACTGTCTAAACATTTTTAGTGGTTACTTGTGACATCAAATGACGACTGTTTTTCAGTTGCATGACGATATGCTCTGTTTATTTTTGTCCTTTTATGCAATGTCAATCCTACAAGTATTAAACACGTTACGACAACTTTTCCGCATTTTCTAGATTTGTAGAAATAAACATTGAAGAAACACAGCAGCACAATCAAAAGATTGGTGCAAGGATAGTTTACTGCATAATTGGTGACTTGAATATTAGGAGAAATATTAAACCATGCATCGGAGTTTCAAAACCAGCATAGGCAACCTAGCCTGGATTTTTAGCAGGTTAGGCAGGCCTTCTATGTTATAGGAAGCAAAGCCATGGCCAATCAATCCCAAGGTTGGGGTCTTTAAAATAGGTTTCAAGGTTTTATTCCCAAATACAAGATTATCACAGCGATTACTTGGCGGACCCACAGTGAGTGTATGTATCACTAAAAGCGTTGAAGCATATTTTAAGACTTTTTTATTACATTCCAAATATGTAACATTCAACTTAGCAAATGAGGGGTAATATGAATCACTAAGGTAGTACTTTATATGTAACAAAAGTTTACTGACCTGATATTGTTTGAACATTTCGTAAGTTAATTTCACTCAGTTTAATCCGCTCCTTCCTTATCTCTTCAGTTATGTCTGTTGTCATTCCCAAAGCTTGAATTGATCTTTCATAAAAATCCACGCTTTCATCCGATTGATTTGTTCTCCAGCAAACAAAACCAAGCATGTACAACAAGTGTCCGAACACTTTATGCTTTGCTGAGTTTTCACCAAACTGTTTCCTCATCATTTCAAGCCCAAGTTTTATAGTGGATTCCTGAGATGAAAGATCTCCCAAAAGATGTTGACTCCATTGAATGTGAACCAGACACCAAACTTGACTTAGACATAAAACTTCCTTTTCCACGTTTTCCACGTTTTGTATTTTGAGTCTCATCATTTCCATTAGATTGATCACGTGGTCTCGAACTATTTGTTTGTTTCTGAGTTTTAAAAGTAAATCCGATGATTTCAGTAAATCTACGCATGTCTGTTTCAGACCATCCACGCAGTCTTTCAGACCATCGGCTGCTTTTCTGCCATCTGGACATTTTTCATACAGTTGCGATGATAAATAGTAAAATAAAATGGAATGAAAAAATTGCTTCTTTTTTCTCATTTCTTCTCCGATTGATTTCAAATCGTTAGGTGTTAACCAAAGACCATTAATTGACCTTGATAGTTGGTTTCTTGCTTTATTTGCTGCAGAATATTTTCGTTTGATTAACAAATCTACGTAATTTGCAATCAGTGGCGTCGGGTCGATGTTTTCATCTGAAACAATATTTAATGATTAAACTCGGCGAATGAATTTAAGATTTATAACTTTTCTGTACTTATTTTTAAAATGTAGGTTGTTTTGGCAAGTATCTTACATTTTACAGTCGGATACATTGTTCTTTACCTTAGGTATCAAGCCTCAGAGGGTTGTTGTAGATTAATGTGTTTTGGTCCTCAGGCTACACGCAGTAACAAATGCTAATCACACATACCTAATTCCTGCAGTGTTTGCTGCATGATGTTCTCTGGGTAGTTTGGTTTGTCTCTTGATGTTTGGTTATGAGTGACATCATAAGAGGTTGTTATAGCAGGCTCCGATGTGCTTTGAATTTGTTCTACAAGAGACCATATTGATATAGGGGGAGACTGGGGATACCTCGGACCCTGTGTTTTACGTCACCATTAGGTTTCGAAAGTATTATGTCTGATCAAATATTAACAGGAAATTTATGTTTCAACACGCACTAATGCAACAATGCTGATATTGTGCCGACCTTGATTTTAATTCTTTGTCAAATTAACAAAAAAATTTCCGTTGAAGGCTTAAACTTACTGATCGAGCTATTCTCAGTCATGTCCGTTGTTACCCCGGAACTCCTGGGTAACTTAAGACATTCGAGACCTGTTCAAAAAACGAGCTTTCGATACCTTACCATAAATATGTCGCTTAGAAGTATTCATCAGTAGCTTTACCAAGTAACTACTACCACCGAAAACTGATTAGTGAGTGGTTTTATGGAGTATTAATTGAATATTTTAAATTTGATATCATATTATATAATATGCAAAATATGCACTGACTTAACATTGCTTGAGCTCTTGACAAGTTGCTTTCAGATTTTTCAATAAACTTCTTCCTTTCCTCCTCAGTTAAGTCTGCTGTCATTCTGTAAGCTTGGATTGCTTCTTTATAAAAATCCACACTTTCATTCAGTCGATTTGTTTTCTCACAAGCAATACCAAGGTTGTTTAACAAACGCCCAAACACTTCATGCTTTGCTGATTTTGCACCAAACTGTTGCCTCATCATTTCAAGTCCAAGTTTAATTGTTTTTTCGGTTGACGAAAAATCTCCCAATATATCTTGACACAATCCAATCTTGTGCAAACACCAAACTCGACATAAACATGCAACTTCCTTTTCCAAGTTTTTCACATTCTGTATTTTGAGTCTCATCTTTTCCATTAGTGGGATCACGTGATCACGAACAATAAATTTGTTTCTTACCAATTGTAACAAATCTGATGTTTTCAGCAAATTTTCGCTGGAACATTTCATACCCAGCACGCAATCCCTAACACCCTCCGCTCCTGTTTTTGCATTGGGATATTTTTCATAAAGTTCCGATGATAAATCGTAAAACAAAATCGATTCCAAACAATCCCCCTCTTCTCTCTTTACATCTCCAGCTGTTTTTAAACTTTCTGCAGTTGCCCCACGACCTTCAAGTGACCTTGAAAGTTGGTTTCTTCTTTCATTTGCTTTTAAATATTTTCCCTGATTCAACAAATCAACGTAATTTACTACCAGAGTCATATCAATATAATCTGAAACAAAAAAAAAGCAATTTTGTTTTTTACTAAATATAAGATACGCAATTATAATCTCCTCCAGAAGAACTAAATGTTGACTCAGGTTTCTTCAACTAACCTGTTTGCTGCAATGTTTCCTGTGTGTTGTTTTCCGCATCATTTGGTTCACGACGTAATGGTTGACTGTCAGATACATTATGAGAGGTACTTGCAAGGTCTGTATGGCTTACAATTTGTTCTGCAAAAAAATCCAAGGGCTACATGTTATACAATGAATACGTATAGTTTTTTGGTAAACTGTTTGCAAACAACATAAGTTTCACACAACAGAAAAGGCTTATACAAATGACCGTTAAGTGAGGCTGCATATTATTCGAAAAAATCAACCAATATGTGATGAGCGGTTAAACTAAAATGATTTCCTTTGTATAATTATGTTATACTTACTACGAGATGGTCGTGGTATGTAAAGTTCATCAACTGGCAATTGTGTGTTTTGCACAAGTTGATACAAGCCCCGCAAATCCTTACGAAAAATCTGTATCAATGCAAGAAATTATTTTAGTTTCAGTAAATTCAATAAATATGTTTGGACAAAGCCTATGCAGGGACGCTCACGTTTGCAAAAAAAGAAAACACTCGTGTATCTCGACTCCTATGACTATCAAAACCTTTTCCACAGACTACCTTTGCGACCTTTTGAATAGAATAAAACAAACGATATCGCTTATCTTATTACACAACATGTAACATTAAAATGCGGCGAGGAGAGCTAAGGTTATATACGTTTCCTTCTCCCACTTGTCTTAGTCTCTGTACGGTTATTGAAATTTAAAAAAATAGTAACATGGACAGGATTATTATAATGTCGATTTGATTATTAAACCCAAATCCGATTTTCTATATGTCGGGATGTAATTACAATTTGACACAAAACATAACAACTGTTAGCAAACTCTTATGCACCTTGAAAACTACAGCTTTTGTGGCCACATTTTTTTGTTAATAAAAATGCTGTATATTCCAAACTATGTAGCAATTGCCTTTTTCAAACATAAAGTATAAAACCCTGTAACTAGTGTTAATAATTAAAGTTTATTAAACAAAAGTATATTTGCCTGAAATGATTTTAGTCCTTCTTTAATTGTGGTGGCAACATTTTCCTTGAACTGTCGTTGCATATTTTTCCATTCATATTCACTGACTTCCAGTCCATCTGCGCCTTTGATCTCAATATTGTGGAAATTTCCCACTTGTTGATGATTATTGAGTTCATCAAGTAGAGAATTAATTTCTTTCAATATTTCACCCGAAGCACAACCGCTTGTAATGCGATTGGCAACGCTTTCCTCATCGGCAACAACAGTTACCATGATACTCCCATGTGTAACATCAACAACCTGCCCGCCTCTGCTTTCGAAGGGTTTTAGTATGGCTCGTACATAGTCCTCACTGTTAATTCTTGTCCATGGTAGGTGTGTATCAGCTATAAGTCCTGACTCCACTGTGGATGTTAACAAAACTTCTGCAGCTGGTCCAGTGAGCTGAATATGCAGAAACTTTAAATCAACATTTTCTGTCATTTTTCAGCAGTAGGCTATGTGCTTTATCATACAACTGCAGTGTGAAACTTAATCTGCAGAATAATATATGCAACACCAGAAAGTGTTTGCTACCATATACTAACAAAGATAACGAAAAAATGTTACTAACACAAATTTCCATACATTTTGTAGGTATTAACCACATGTATCAGAATAAAATACACATATTGTTACTCTTTCCATCCTCAAAAAAGCAGCCTTGATCAACAACTAAATTGTTTGACACTTTAATTTCAAATACAAACTCTTAGTTGACGGTATTTAGTTCACCATAGCAAAAATACAGTCACTGGAAGTTTACAGTTGCATATTTGTCGCACCTAAAGCAAACGCATGAAGTTCTTTGCACTATTAATGCAGTGGCAGATTAAAGCAAGCAACAGTTTAAGGGTAAACAAATAATCGTACATAAGAAAAGAAAATCCACAGTCGGTCGATCCGACAGAGCAGGCAACAGTAAAATACTCCTCACAACAATTCATCTTGGTGCTATTTTGATTCTATGAAACGTTCAGGAAACCAAGCGCACCCACACAAAAACGCCATTAGTTTTGAGCAACTGCTTCGGGAATGTGATGTCACTATGCTTCTGTAGAACCTCAACCGCCATAACAAACCCTATAGTTAACCAATAAAATGATCAGCTAACAGGAATGCTGTTGAATATTTTAATTTGCTCTACTTATCCACGTTTTTATCGGCACTTCAACTTGTTTTCGTGTATGATATTAAATTACTACCATTCAACACAAACAGTAGCGGCTCATAGTTAAAATGAGTGGGGGTGCTGATATACTAGAAATACCTAGACTTTGTTTTAAAATATGTTGCCTGTGAAAATAACAGGGAACATTTTCGGAAATCACATTTTCTTGCATTCTGGTGGCGTTTGCAAGTAAGCGACCTAATCAATATTTGGGTAAGAAGCCTAATTAAACAAAAAACATCATTGTTTCAAAAATAATCATTCAAACAATGTCAAACACATAAAATCGGAAAATATTACCTGCGGTGACATTTAGTGTAACAATTTTTTGTGAAATTGCTTGATCGAATCTGCACTAGGCTACTATTGCATACAGTTTCTTAGTGCGCATCATGTTCACAATATCTAACACCACGCCGCTGACAACCTGTGACGCACAGTTCTGTCCATAAATTTCGTAAGTTTTGTGTTTTCAAACTAAGATATGAGTGCTGTAATCTTAACGATTATGTGTTTCTCAAGTATGTAGAGAGCATTAACTATGTCACCTTGGTACAATACAACTATATACTTACCTCAACTCAAAATATATCTTGAAAATCTTTCATAACATCACAGAGACGTCGTTGTAATTCAACGAAACGTCAAATTTGAAACAGACAGCGCCCCCAAGGCAAAATCGCGATTAACTGTCCCGTGACTGTCTCGCGACTGGAAATGTCACGACAGCAGGTAGTTTTTAGCAACAACTGTTACTCTTAACATTTCCATTTTAAAGAGTCATCAACCACTTTTCTAAAGATGAAAGGGTTACATTATTACATCAAAATGCTACCTCTTCTCATTGTTATCAAATAAAGCCTTTTTGTCATTCACTTTTGGTTCTGCTGGGTTTAAAGGCTCTGCTGCGGTGATGCAACTACAGTACAGCTTGATCATGCGGAAACTTTGATTGAAATCACACTTAAAAGTTTCATGCAAGCTGGCCGCGTTGAAATTAATGTATTGACATAATTTCCAAATTGCAGAATAAACGAAGTTACTTTGAATATTCTTTCAAACAGAAAGCCTCTTTAAACAAATAAACATACTACCCAAATGATTAGGTATTTAATAGGCCCACGCTACCAATTACCATGTTATGATCTGTGGAAGTTTGATATCATACCTAATGTTAGGTATGTAGGTTAGCAATTGTACTATAAAGCGACCAATGGATCTGATTGATGCAGCTCTTTAACGCCCACTGCCGCCTGAATGTATTGGATTTAGGTTAGCATCACTGCGTTAAAACGCGTTCGCCTTTTTTAACAGAGCGGGATTCGAACCCACAATATTTCCTGCAAGCAATCTCGACAAGGATTTCTTCATGGTTTAAGAGTCGGGTGCCGACCAAAACGTGTTTAAGTTACGGTTTTCAGTGCACTTTGATATACTGAATGGAATAAGCATAGAAGAGATCAAGGTGTTTTCAATTGAATATTACGGTATACCTTGTTTGTTGCGTGAAGAAGCTACAAGAGTGTAAGTATGCAACTTACAAAGTACACGATTTACAGGAAGTAAGATATGACTTTACGTTTGCCTAGCAGCCAACTATTTTGTAGCCAAGAGTCAGACTGGGCGCGTAGATACCACAGATTGATATCTGGGTTGACATCCGTTTATACTAGGTTATACACAAGTTCTATTCTATTATCACTGCACAATGCGTTGTAAAAACTCGTATCCTATTTGTATGTCGCAACGTTATTATAACTATTAGAGCTATAAGCAAGTACATGGGATCCCAATGCTTGAAATAATAAACCAGCATGCGCTTCTTTACAACCGGTGCGCACCGAGGGCTAGTGAAAATTTTAATGCACAATCCAACAACTAGAAGTCTAAAACATTAAATCTGTACATTTTGCAAAAATCATACTAATATCAGAATGAAATTAAAGATTGTCTCTAAACTGTTGACTTGCAGGAATCACCGACAAAAGGAATCTGTACAAATAGTTTATTGTCAGACTTAGGGGAATAAATCCCAAGCCGGCAAAGTGCTTTGTTATCAACTAAATCAGCAATTGTTTATCAAAAAACAGTCTTACAAGAAATAATCGTCAGTGAGGGCAAAGGCATTGCAATATATACAAAGACGTGGCATAAGCGACACAAATGGAAAAAGCACTGTTAAACAATTTACTACATGGCTTGTCATTATACGCTACAAACACAAATTCATCGTTCATACACAAACAACTTTATATACAACATATACATAAATGTTACAGATACGAAATGAAGCAAATCTACGCATACATCTAAAACGTGATGAAATCAAAACATTTTTCTTTTATGCAAAATACTATAAGGGTTGACGAAAAAGCACAAGAAATCAAAGGCACGGATAAAACCATATCGAGTCAGGTACCCAGTCGCACTGTGAAGTGATGATGGGTTGCGAGAAGCCGCATAGGGCGTTAGGTGGCCATTCTACAGTTAGAACTAGTCCACAATCCCTTAGGACTAAACTTTACTGACGAAGCATTTTTTGAATTCTTCTGAAATTTTTTTCACTCCAGTTTACCAACTCACTCCTTCTCTCCTCAGTTATGTCTGTTGCCTTTGTGAAAGCTTGGATTGCTTTTTGATTTAAATCCATGCTCTCATTCAGTCGATTTGTTTTCTCACATACAACACCAAGGTTGTGTAACATACGTCCGAACACTCGATGATTTGCTGAGTTTTCACCAAACTGTTTCCTCATCATTTCAAGTCCAAGTTTCATTCTTGTTTCACTCGATGAATAATCTCCATGGAACTGTTGACTCACACCAATGTAATATAAACATAAAACTTGATATAAACATGAAACTTTCTGTTTCAAATTTCCGATATTGTGTATTTTGAGTCTCATCATTTCCATTAGTGGGATCACGTAATTGCGAACAATTTCTGTGTTTCGAAGTTTTGGAACCAAATCTGTTGTTTTAAGCAATTCTTCGCATGTGGAACGCAGACCGGACACACAAACCTCCACACCTTCTGCTCCCAAGGTCCCGTCACGTTTGACATAAAGTTCCGATGCAAGATCGTAAAACAGAATCGATTCCAAACATTTTCTCTCTTCTCTGTTTGCATCTCCAGTTGTTTTTAAATCTTTTGCAGTTGCTCCAAGACTTTCAAATGACCTTGAAAGTTGGTTTCTTGCTTCATCAGCTTCGGAATATTTATGGATTTTCAACAACTCGACGTAATGTTTCAGGAGTGCAGTCAGGTCAATATTTTGGTCTACCACACAAAATCGGTTCAACAATCAGGAAAAATGAATAGCAACAGTGCCTGACGAATGGTTTGTTTATTTTTTACACCGTTGTATCTGTAGGGGTCTTAGAACGATATGCACTGATAGGCACATTATATCGACAAAAATATGTACCTTTACATAAAAACAATAGAATTGTACAAACTATTCTAACCGCAGCCAACAGTTAAATTACAAAACAACGAAATATTAGAATAAGGAAAGTTGGGCAAAAACGGCTGCAACAGAAACAAGTGTAGACGGCCGCTCTCGCGCCGAAAAACCGGCAGTTTTAATTGCTAAGTTTGGACGGCAGCTCACGGACCGGCAATTTTGTCATTTGAAATCAATACTTTAACTACTGGGTTTAGGTTGAACGTTACTTAATGACTGGAGTCAAATTTACGTGAACTGAGATTGCATCATAATTTAAAAGGGAAAGCTTATGTTAAAATGTTTCCCTGGCCTACGTTTACTGTGGCGATGTACCCTGTAAGTTGTTTGCATCTTCAGTTGTCTGGTGAGGAATTGAAATACGAGTTGGTTGAGAGTTGGTTGCACTCTCTGGAGTGTTTCGAACTAGTTCTGCACAAGAGATACTTGTAATATTTCGCTCACTTGACATCAAATGACGAATGTTTAAGTATTAATCACGTTACTACAATTTTTCCACATTTCCTAGATTTGTAGAAAATAAACATTGAAGAAACACAGCAGCACAATTAAAAGATTGACTAATGACTAAAATATGTGAAAGAGTGATTAGAAATTAGAAGAAAACCTATGGGTCAGAGTAAAATGATATTGGGGAAAATGTGCTCAAAAATAAAAGCTGCATGTCAATTAATAATGAACTTTTTCTGGTTTAGTTTACCGTACCTGGCATCCACATAATTGTTTGTTGCAGTAAATTTTGCCAGGGATTTGATGTTTGTTGTCTTTGCACATCGTCGGCTCCTTCAGTTATATCTAAAGCATGAATTTCAACAATCTATTTTGTTTCTTGTGGCAAACTATGGAAGGATGAAAACATACTGTGGGTCCATCAGCGTCGATTTAATTTTCAGGGCAGGCGAATTAAAATCATTCTTCGGTCTAAGTTCTTGGGGTATAAACGTATTTGTTTCTGACGTTTCTCGCGCAAAAAAATTAAGAAAAGCGAATTAGTGTAAAAGCAAAAAGTTTGTCCAAATGTTTTGTGGTAATTGGCGAGGTGGTGCTTGTTTCTAATCGAATCACAACCGTCAACAGATTTGGGAACTAATGATTCAGAAGTCATTGAGCAACCAATCGCAAGGTTGGGGACTTTAAAATAGGTATCAAGGTTTCATTCCAAAATACAAGATATCACCGCTACTAAAAACTAATTAATTACTTCAAATATAACAAAAACTTACTGACCTGAAATTGTTTGAAAATTTCGTAAGTTATTTTCACCCTTTTTAATCCACTCGTTCCGTGTCTTTTCAGTTATGTCTGTTGCCATTCGGAAAGCTTGAATAGATCTTTCAGAAAAATCCACACTTTCATCCAGTCGATTTGTTCTCCAGCAAACAAAACCAAGCACGTACAACAAATGTCCGAACACATGATGCTTTGCTGAGTTTTCACCAAACTGTTTCCTCATCATTTCAAGTCCAAGTTTGATTGTCGATTCCTGAGATGAAAGATCTTCCAATAACTGTTGACTCCATTGAATGTGATACAAACACCTAACTTGACTTCGACACAAAACTTCCTTTTCCACGTTTTGCATTTTGAGTCTCATCATTTCCATCAGATTGATCACGTAATCTCGAACTATTTGTTTGTTTCTGAATTTTGAAAGTAAATCCGATGATTTCAGTAACCCTTCGCATGTCTTTCTCAGACCAAACACACAATCTTCGAGACCGTCGGCTGCTTTTCTGCCATCTTGGCATTTTTCATATAGTTCCGTTGATAGATAGTAAAATAAAATTGATTCCAAACACTGCTTCTTTCTTCTCATTTCTTCTCCGATTGATTTCAAATCGTTAGGTGTTAACCAAAGACCCTTAATAGACCTTGATAGTTGGTTTCTTGCTTTATTTGCTGCAGAATATTTTCGTTGGATTAACAAATCTACGTAATTTGCAATCAGTGGCGTCGGGTCAATGTTTTCATCTGAAACAACATTGGTCAAATAAATTTCCTGGAACAATTAATAACCCAATATCATTTAAGTGTCTGTTGCTTTGGCAGGATACCTAGCGAAAGGGCAACCAGATATTATGTTTAACTTGAGTCGTTAAGTTAGGTACAGCTTGATAATGAGTTCAAACCTTAACGAAACTCAAATTTTTCTATACCTTGCTTCGGCATCAAGAAAAATGGCTAATCCTAGATGACTACAACACTACGGCTTCAGTGTCTGTGAACCTTGCAGTCGTGGAGCAAAAGCAATAATGGTTACATAGAAGTGATTTTTGAACCCCATGTTGTTTACTACTATCAGTGAAATTAAAGGTACGCCAAGCGAATAATGCTAATCAAACATACCCAAATCCTGCAGTGTTTCCTGCATTATGTTCTCTGGATGGTTTGGTTTGTCATCAGATGGTTGGTTATGAGTGACATCATACGAGGTGGTTGCAGGCTCGCCTGTGCTTCGAACTTGTTCTACAAGAGATATTTAAAATGTTTCCAGGCACAAAGTTGAACGGAGGTACTTATGTTAGTAAATATTACTTGAAAATTTACACATTAATTTTTTTTGCGAATATTTGTTGCAAAATATTTGGGGATGAAAATTACTGTTGGACAACCACTTGCAAGCTAGTAAGATATAAGATACCTAAAAGCACACAAATAATGTCCGCAACCACAACTAAAGTATGCTATCATGAAGCAAATTTATAAATGAGATAAAATGTAGTTGCACTGACTTAATGTTGACTCAACAGTTGCCAAGCAGATTTTGGTATCTTCAATCCACTTCTTTCTTTCCTCTTCAGTCATGTCTGTTGCCATACCGTAAGCCTGAATTGCCCGTTTAAAACATACTAAACTTTCATTCAGTCGATTTGATTTCCAGTAAACAAGTCCAAGGTTGCGCATCAAACGTCCAAACACTTCATGCTTCGCTGAGTTTTTACCGAACTGTTTCCTCATCATTTCAAGTCCAAGTCTGACTGCTTTGTCAACAGACGAAACATCTCCGATTAAATCTTGACATATTTGAATCTTGTGCAAACACCAAACTTGGCATAAACATGCAACTTCCTTTTCTACGTTTTTCACATTCTGTATTTTGAGTCTCATCTTCTCCATTAGTGGGATCACGTGATCGCGAACAATAAATTTGTTTCTTACTAATTGTAACAAATCTGATGTTTTCAGCAAATTTTCGCTGGAACATTTTAGACCCAGCACGCAATCCCTAACACCCTCCGCTCCTGTTTTTCCATTGGGATATTTTTCATAAAGTTCCGATGATAAATCGTAAAACAAAATCGATTCCAAACAATTGCCCTTTCCTGTCTGTTCATCTCCAGCTTTTTTTAAATTTTCTGCAGTTGCCCCATGACCTTCAATTAACCTTGAAAGTTGGTTTCTTATTTCATTTGCTTCTAAATATTTCCCCTTATTCAACAAATCGACGTAATTTACTGCCAGAGTCACATCAATATAATCTGAAACAAAAAAAACATTTTAAATATAAATACAAGATACGCAAATATGATCTTCAGAAGAACTAAATGTTGAGGTTGCTTCAACTAACCTGTTTTCTGCAATGTTCCCTGCATGTTCTTCTCTGCATCATTTGGTTTACCACGTAATGGTTGACTGTCAGATACATCATGAGAGGTACTTACAAGGTCTGTATGGCTGAAAATTTGTTCTGCAATAAAAATCCAAGTGCTACATGTTATACAATGAATACGTATACTTTTTTTGTAAACTGATTGCAAACAATATAAGTATCACACAACAAAAAAGGCTTTTACAAATGACCATTAAGTGGAGCTGCATATTATTCAAATATATCTACCAATATGTGACGAGTGGTTAAACGAATATAATTTTAAAAATGTACTGATATTCTGGCATAAACGTACTGTATTTTACGACGTTTCTGCGTTGGCCAAGCATGCGGTGACATTGCGACATATATGGGAGCCCATGTCCTGGAAATGGAGCTGGACCACGCCAAGCGGCTATTTCTTGAGTCGCTGCACATCCACAAAAATAGTGGTTGCGTCAATGACAAAGAACAATGTGCTTTCTTTCCAGCAGTTTGCAATAATTTGTTGTAATTGTTGTGTCTTCTGCAATGTTTGGTGCCTCTGCCTCTAGCACGTGAGTTGACAAGCGGTGTCAACGTTCCCCCTTTTTTCTTTTGTGCCCCTGCATGTTTCAGTGTGATTCACTTGTTGCGTTATACCTGGTGAAGTCTCGCCGCATGGCAGACGAAACGTCGTAAAATACAGTACGTTTATGCCAGAAGATCAGTACATTTTTAATTGCAATATGCCTGGCAGCAACAGGAATTTCGAAATTAATTTGCTTTTATAATTATGTTATACTTACTACGAAATGGTCGTGATATGTGAAGTTCATCAACTGGCAAATGTGTGTTTTGCACAAGTTGATATAAGACCCGCAAATCCTCACGAAAAATCTGTATCAATCCAAGAAATTATTTTAGTTTCGGTAAATTCAATAAATATGTTTAGTCAAATCCTCAAAATCTACACAGCTTTTGTAGCCACATTTTTTAGTAAATTAAGATCATTTGAGTTCCAAAGTATGTAGCATTTTACAAACATATGTTTGTACACTAAGTATAAAGCCCTGTAACTAGTGTTAATCAAAAAAGTGTATTATGCAAAAAAAAACGTTAGAAATGTTACAAAATATTTGCCTGAAATGATTTAAGTCCTTCTTTGATTGTGGTGGCAACATTTTCTTTGAACTGTCGTTGCATATTTTTCCATTCATGTTCACTGACTTTCAGTCCATCTGTGCCTTTGATCTCAATATTGTGGAAATTTCCCACTTGATGATGATTATTGAGTTCATCAAGTAGGGAATTGATTTCTTTCAATATTTCACCCGAGGCACATCCGCTTGTAATGCGATTTGCAACGCTTTCCTCATCAGCAACAACTGTGATTATGATACTCCCATGCGTAACATCAACAACCTGTCTACCTCTGCTTTCAAAGGGTTTTAGTATGGCTCGTACATAGTCCTCACTGTTTATTCTTGTCCATGGTAGGTGTGTATCAGCTATAATTCCTGACTCTACTGTGGATGTTAACACAACTTCTGCAGCTGGTCCTGTGAGCCGAAAATGCAGAAACTTCAAATCAACATTTTCAGCCATTTTTCAGTAGTGCTTGTTTTATGATACAGCAACCTTCACAAAAACGTATGCAACACTAGTAGTAAATGTTGGCTACCACATTCAAATCCCTTGGTAAAAACAAGAATGCGGTGCCCGAACCGCATACAGCCCGCAGCCAAAACAGCTCGAGCGCCTGAACTACCTCGTAACGTACAAAAATAGCAGTATAACAATCAAATTTTACATGCAATCGTGTTCAAAGGGTCCTCAGAGGACACCGCTCTAAACCTCCATTCAAGATATGCCTTGAAAATGTTTCACAACATCACGAAACGCCTCGACGCTATTGTAATTCAATGAAACGTAAAGTTAAAAAATGACAGCGCCCCAAGACAAAAGCGCGCTGGCGCGTGACCATCACCACGACAACAGGTAGTTCTGATATGTTAAAAATCATAAACTCAGAAATATAATACCTGTGGTGACATTTGGTGTAAAAATTTTTTTGTGAAATTGCTTGATCGAATCTGCACTAGGCTACTATTGCATACAGTTTCTAAGTGCGCATCATGTTCACAATATCTAACACCACGCCGCTGGCAACCTGTGACGCACAGTTCCGTCCATAAATTTTGTAATCTTAACGATTATGTGTTTCTCAAGTATGTAAAGAGCATTAACTATCTCACCTTGCTATATAACAACTATATACTTACCTCCACTCAAAATATATCTTTCATTAGCCTCACAGATCGCTTTGACGTCTTTGTAATTCAACGAAACGTAAAGTTTGAAAAAGCCAGCGCCCCCCAGACAAAAGCGCGATTAACTGTCCCGTGACTGCCTCGCGACTGGAAATGTCAAGATAGCAGGTAGATTTTACCCTCTACTGTTACTCTTAACATTTCCATTACAAGCATAAACCACGTTTCTAAAGTTGAAAGGGTTGCATTATTACATCAAAATGACACCTCTTCTCATTGTTATCAAATAAAGCCTTTTTGTCATTCACTTTTGGTTCTGCTTGGTTTAAAGCAGTGTTTCTCAAACTTTTTTCTGTACCGCCCACCAAACACCTGAGTCATTTAACAACGCCTAACAGAACAGACAATAAACACAACGAATTCATTTGTTGCTTGTTAAATAATGCGATGGGTGAGGTTAGTGCAATGACACCAACTTCTCAATATCAGGTTACATGTCGGACAAAAACAAAAGTCTCCTCAATTGTCAATATCAAGACGATTTCTTTTTCCGTCTAAAAGAGTGGTGAATGCCCAGAACGCACGTTTCACCAAGTAAGAGCTAAGAAAATTACGGAAAGGTGCTCGCGTACCACCTGGAATGCGGTCGCATACCACTAATGGTAAACGTACCGGTTGGGAAGCACAGACTTGCGCTATAAGAAAAAAATTGCCATGTCACCAAGCGCCCCCCAATCGCCCATTCAGTCTCCAGCGCCCCCCGTACGATTACAAACGCCCCCAGGTGGGCGCTGGAGCCCACTTTGGGAACCACTGGTTTAGAGGCTCTGCTGCGGTGATGCAACTACAGTATAACTTGATCATGAGGAAACTTTAGTTCAATATTCATGAAATTTGTTGCCATTTTGTTATCATACCACACAAAAAAGACAACACAAGAATAATTTATGCACGTAGTTGATTTTAACAAAGTCAAACATACACAACCACTGTGCGGTGTAACCCGCAGTGTCAACATATCATGGTTTAAAGGGTCGGGTGCCGACCAAAACGTATTCAAGCTAAAGTTTTTCAGTGGACTATCATAAACAGAATGGAATAAGCATAGACGCGACCCAGGTGTTTTCAATTGATAATTACGGCCATAATTTCAGTTGGAATTCATAAACGGATACGACTGGTGTTGTCAAACCATAAACAATGTATTCTGTTACCGATGCAGGCAGGAATATATCTGGATATACTTCATTGGATACAATTTCATGTCACATGAAAATTAAAAAGCCGATTATAATCAGCCAACTTTAACTGATTGGATTCCACACACAATAAAGATGCAGACAGAACGAAGGATGCAGGTGGAGTATTCATGCAGAACAGTTAATGAAAGCTGAATCAAGTATCATTCTTTATTTTAATACTTTCACAACCTACAATATTGTTTTTCGAAAATAGTATTTTGCAAAGAATATTACCTGCTGTGGTGGTATGAATAATGACCTGCTGGGCCTTTTATTCCATAAAACGATTCAGCCTCAATTTCTACATCCTCATCTAAGGCAGCGCTCCAGGGGATGAAGCCATATGAGCTTCTTAGCAATTAAAACCGGACAATTTAATAAAATTAATAGCTTTTTATTTTTAACAAACTTTTGATGTTACCACAGTTGAATTTCGTTAAACTCAACCCAAGACTATGGATAGAGTGTAAAACAGTCATTTTCACGTTAAAGGGAGATACTGCTTTCAGACTAGCACTCCGTATGCCTTGTTTGTTGCGTGAAGAAGCTACAAGAGTGTAAGTATCCAACTTACAAAGTACACGATTTACATAAAGTTACATTGGGCTTTGCGTTTGCCCATAGCAGCCAACTATTTTCTAACCAAGAGTCAGACGGGGCGTGTAGACACCAAAGATTGATATCTGGGTTTACATCAGTTTATACGAGGTTATACGCAAGTTCTATTTTATTGTCACTGCACAATGCGTTGCAAACGCGCGTAGCCTATTTGTATGTCGTAACGTTATTATAACTATTAGAGCTATAAGCAAGTACATGGGATACTTGAAATAATAAGCCAACATACGCTTCTTTACAAACGGTCCGCACCGAAGGCTGGTGAAAATTTTAATGCACAATCCAACAACTAGAAGTCTAAAACGTTAAATCTGTACATTTTGCAAAAATCATACTAATATCAGAATGAAATTGCAGATTGTCTCTAAACTGTTGACTTGCAGGAATCACCGACAAAAGGAATCTGTACAAATAGTTTATTGTCTGACTTAGGGGAATAAATCCCAAGCCGGCAAAGTGCTTTGTTATCAACTAAATCAGCAATTGTTTATCAAAAAACAGTCTTACAAGAAATAATCGTCAGTGAAGGCAAAGGCATTGCAATATATACAAAGACGTGGCATAAGCGACACAAATAGTAAAAGCAATGTTAAACAATTACTACAAGGCTTGTCATTATACGCTACCCACACAAATTCACAAATAACTTTATATACAGCATATACATAAATGTTACAGATACGAAATGAAGCAAATCTACGCATACATGTACAACGTGATGAAATCAAAATATTTTTCTTTTACGCAAAATACTACAAGGGTTGAACAATAAAGCACAAGAAATCAAAGGCACGGATAAAATCATATCGAGTCAGGTACCCAGTCGCACTGTGAAGTGATGGGTTGCGAGAAGCCGCATAAGACGTTAGGTGGCCACTCTTCTGTTAGAGCTAGTCCACAAACCACATTCGGATTAAAGTTTACTGACGAAGCATTTTTTGAATTCTTTGGAAATTTTCTTTACTCCAGTTTATCCACTCATTCCTTTCCTCCTCAGTTATGTCTGTTGCCTTTGTGAGAGCTTGGATTGCTTTTTGAAACAAATGCATGCTCTTATTCGGTCGATTTGTTTTCTCGCAAACAACTCCAAGGTCGTATAACAAACGTCCGAACACTCGATGCTTTGCTGAGTTTTCACCAAACTGTTTCCTCATCATTTCAAGTCCAAGAGTGATTTTTGTTTCACTCGGCAAATAATCTCCAAGGAACTGTTGACTCACTCCAATGTAATATAAACATTTAACTTGATATAAACGTGAAACATTCTGTTTCACATTTCCGATATTTTGTATTTTGAGTCTCATCATTTCCATTAGTGGGATCACGTAATTGCGAACAATTTCTGTGTTTCGAAGCTTAGGTACCAAATCTGATGTTTTGAGCAAATATTCGCATGTGGAATGCAGACCGCAAACACAATCCTCCACACCTTGTGCTGCCAGGGTTCCCTCATGTTTTACATAAAGTTCTGATGCAAGATCGTAAAATAAAATCGATTCCAAACATTTTCCCTCTTCTCTGTTTGCATCTCCAGTTGTTTCCAAATCTTTTGCAGTTGCCCCAAGACCTTCAAGTGACCTTGAAAGTTGGTTTCTTGCTTCGTCAGCTTCGGAATATTTATGTATTTTCAACAACTCGACGTAATGTTTCAGGAGTGGAGTCAGGTCAATGTTTTTGTCTAAAATACAAAATCTAATAAATAAATCAAGAGAGATGCATAGCAACAGTGACTGACTATCGCTTGTTTATTTTGTACATAGGTGTGGGGTCTCATTAAATCGACAAAAATATGTACTTTCACATTAAAATTGTACAAACTAATCTAAACGCAGCCAACTGACAAATTACAAAACAAGGAGTTATTAGAATGAGGAAAGTTAAACACAAAATACTGCAACAGAAACAAGGAAAATATGTAAGTTGCTACGTATGAACAGCCGCTCTTGGGCAAATAAACCGGAAATTTTATCCTTTGAAATCAATATTCAACTACTGTGGTTAGGTTTAACGTTATTCAATGACTGGCGTCAAACGAACGTGAACTGAGATTGCAGCATAATTTAAAAGAGAAAGCCTGTGTTAAAATGTTTCCCATGCCTACGTTTACATACCGGTTTGTTGCAATGTACCCTGTAAGCTGTTTCCATCATCAGTTGTCTCGAGAGGACGAGTTGGCTGAGAGTTGGTTGCACTCCCTGGAGTGTTACGAACTTGTTCTGCACAAGAGATATTTATAACATTTTTGCCGCACACTGTCTAAACTTTTTTTAGTGCTCACCTGTGACATGAAATGACGACTGTTTTTCAGTTGCATGACGAGATTCTCTGTTTATTTTTGTGCTTTTGGGCAATGAAAATCCTACAAGTATTAATCATGTTACGACAAGTTTACCATATTTCCTAGATATGTAGAAATAAACATTGAAGAAACACAGCAGCACAATTAAAAGATTGGTGCAAGGATAGTTTACTGCATAATTGTTGACTTGAACATTAGGAGAAATATTAAACCATGCATAATTTTTTGAAGAATGTGTTACAAAATAAAAGCTGCATGTCAATTATTAATGCACTCTTTCTAGTATAGTTTACCCTACTTGACAATCGCATAAATGTTTGTTGCAGTAAACTTTGCCAGGGATTTGATGCATGCTGTCTTTGTACATCGTCGGCTCCTTCAGTTAGATCTAAAAGCATGAATTTCGACAATCTATTCTGTTTCTTAATCAGCCCTTGAGTCTCTGCTATGAAACAGATTAACAAGACGAATACTTGTTGCAAGCTATGGAAGGATAAAACATACTGTGGGTACATTGGCGTTAATTTTATTTTCAGGGCAGGCTAATTAAAATCATTCTACGGTCTAAGTTCTTTGGGTTATAAACGTATTTGTATCTGACGTTTTTCGCGCAAAAAAAAAAGAAAACGAAATTTGTGTAAAAGTACAAAGCTTGTAAAGATCAAACGATTCATTTGCAGGAACCCAAAAAAACCAAAGCGATGCAATCGAAATATCGTAGGACCCATGACTTCAGTATATGGACTACCGAGGGACGTTTCAAAACCAAGATAGGCAACCTAGCCTGGATTTTTAGCAGGTTAGGCAGGCCTTCTCTGTTATAGGAAGCAAAGCCTTGGCCAACCAATCCCAAGGTTGGGGACTTTAAAATAGGTTTCAAGTTTTTATTCCCAAATACAAGATTATCACAGCGATTACTTGGCGGACCCATAGTGAGAGTATGAATCACTAAAAGCGTTGAAGCATATTTTAAGACTTTTTTATTACATTCCAAATATGTAACATTCAACTTAGCAAATGAGTGGTAATATGAATCACTAAGGTAGTACTTTAAATATAACAAAAGTTTACTGACCTGACATTGTTTGAACATTTCGTAAGTTAATTTCACTTTGTTTAATCCGCTCCTTCCTTGTCTCTTCAGTTATGTCTGTTGCCATTCCCAAAGCTTGAATTGATCTTTCAGAAAAATCCATACTTTCATTTAGTCGATTTGTTCTCCAGCAAACATGACCAAGCATGTACAACAAATGTCCGAACACAAAATGCTTTGCTGAGTTTTCACCAAACTGTTTCCTCATCATTTCAAGTCCAAGTTTGATTGTCGATTCCTGAGATGAAATATCTTCCAATAACTGTTGACTCCATTGAATGCGATACAAACACCAAACTTGACTTCGACATAAAACTTTCTTTTCCACATTTTCCACGTTTTGTATTTTGAGTCTCATCATTTCCATTAAATTGATCACGTAGTCCCCAACTATTTGTTTGTTTCTGAATTTTGAAAGTAAATCCGATGATTTCAGTAAATCCTCGCATGTCTGACTCAGACCAAACACACAGTCCTTCAGACCGTTGACTCCTTTTCTGCCATCTGGACATTTTTCATACAGTTCCGATGAAAGATAGTGAAATAAAATGGAATGAAAAAATTGCTTCTTTTTTCTCATTTCTTCTCTGATTGATTTCAAATCGTTAGGTGTTAACCAAAGACCCTTAATTGACCTTAAAATTTGGTTTCCAGTTTTATTTGCCGCAGAATATTTTCGTTTGATTAACAAATCTACGTAATTTGCAATCAGTGGCGTCGGGTCGTTCTGTTTATCTGAAACAACAACAGTCAAGTAAACTCCCTGGAACAATTAATAACCCAATTAATAACCCAAATTTATAACCCAAAATCTTTTAAGTGTCTGTTGTTTTAACAAGATGCCTAGCGAAAGGTCAACCAGATATTATGTGAGTCGTTAAATTAGGTACAGCTGCTGGGTTATGAGTTCAAACTTTACCGCAGCCCAGATTTTTAAAAATCTTGCTCTGTCGTCAAGAGAAATGGCTAAAACTGGGTGTCTGTGAACCTTGCAATCGTGCAGCAAGAACAACAATGTTTAATTCGAAGTGATTTTTTTGAACCCCATGTTGTTTCTACTGTCAGTGAAACTAAAGTTAGAGCAAGCGAATAATGCTAATAAAACATACCCAAATCCTGCAGTGTTCCCTGCATTATGTTCTCTGGGTAATTTGGTTTGTCACTTGATAGTTGGTTGTGAGAGACATCATAAGAGGTGGTTGTGGGCTCCGCTGTTCTTTGTTCTGCAATACATCACTTTGTTTAAAACGTTTCCAGGCACAAACTTGAACGGATGTGATTATTTTGTCAATATCGCTTGGAAATTTACACATCAAAATTTTTGCAAACTATTTGGGGATGAAAATTATTGTTGGGCGATCACTTGCAAGCTGGATCACTTGCAAGCTGGTTTCAAAATATCCAAAAGCACACAAATTATGTCCGCAAACAAACTAAGCTTAGGAGATCAAGCAAATCTATAATTGGGATAAAATGTATAAGTAGTTGCACTGACTTAATGTTGACTCAACAGTTGCCAGGCGGCTTTTGGCATGTTGAATCCACTTCTTCCTTTCTTTTTCAGTCATGTCTGTTGCCATTCCATAAGCATGAATTGCACGTTTAAAGCAAACTGCACTTTCATTCAGCTGATTTTTATCCTCGCAAATAAATCCAAGGTTGCGCATTAAACGCCCGAACACTTCATGCTTTGTTGAGTTTTCACGGAACTGTTTTCTCATCATTTCAAGTCCAAGTTTGACTGTTTTTTCCTCAGACGAAACATCTCCGATTAAATCTTGACACAATTCAATCTTGTGCAAGCACCAAACTTGGCATAAACATGCAACTTCCTTTTCTACGTTTTTTACATTCTGTATTTTAAGTCTCATCTTTTCCATTAGTGGGATCACGTGATCGCGAACAATGAATTTGTTTCTTACCAATTGTAACAAATCTGATGTTTTCAGAAAATTTTCGCTGGAACATTTCATACCCAGCACGCAATCCCTAACACCCTCTGCTCCTGTTTTTGCATTTGGATATTTTTCATAAAGTTCCGATGATAAATCGTAAAACAAAATCGATTCCAAACAACCCCCCTCTTCTCTCTTTTCATCTCCAGCTGTTTTTAAATTTTCTGCAGTTGCCTCACGACCTTCAAGTGACTTTGAAAGTTGGTTTCTCGTTTCATTTGCTTTTAAATATTTTCCCTTTTTCAACAAATCAACGTAATTTACTGCCAGAGTCATATCAATATAATCTGAAACAAAAAAAAGCAATTTTGTTTTTTACTAAATATAAGATACGCAATTATAATCTCCTTCAGAAGAACTAAATGTTGACTCAGGTTTCTTCAACTAACCTGTTTGCTGCAATGTTTCCTGTGTGTTGTTTTCTGCATCATTTGGCTCACCACGTAATGGTTGACTGTCAGATACATTATGAGAGGCAAGGTCGGTATGGCCTAGATTTTGTTCTGAAAAAAAAAATCAAGGGCTACGTGTTATATAATGAATACGTATAATTTTTTGGTAAACTGTTTGCAAACAAAATCACACAGCAGAAAGACTTTTACAAATGACCATTAGGTGGAGCTGCATATTAATCGAATAAATCCACCAACATGTGGCGAGCGGTTAAACTAAAATGATTTCCTTTGTATATTTATGTTATACTTACTATGAGATGGTCGTGATATGTGAAGTTCATCAACTGGCAACTCTGTGTTTTGCACAAGTTTATACAAGGTTCGCAAATCCTCGCGGAAAATCTGCATCAATGCAAGAACTTATTTTAATTTCAGTAACTTCAATAAATATGTTATGTGAATAAAACCCTGTAACTAGTGTTAATCACAAAAGTGTATTATGCAAAAAAAACGTTAGAAATGTTACATAATATTTGCCTGAAATGATTTCAGTCCTTCTTTGATTGTGGTGGCAACATTTTCCTTGAACTGTCGTTGCATATTTTTCCATTTATGTTCATTGACTTCCAGTCCATCTGTGCCTTTGATCTCAATATTGTGGAAATTTCCCACTTGATAATGATTATTGAGTTCATCAAGTAAGGAATTGATTTCTTTCAATATTTCACCCGAGGCACAACCGCTTGTAATGCGATTGGCAACGCTTTCCTCATTAACAACAACTGTTACCATGATACTTCCATGTGTAATATTAACAACCTGTCCGCCTCTGCTTTCAAAGGGTTTTAGTATGGCTCGTACATAGTCCTCACTGTTTATTCTTGTCCATGGTAGGTGTGTATCAGCTATAAGTCCTGACTCAACTGTGGATGTTAACACAACTTCTGCAGCTGGTCCAGTAAGCCGAATATGCAGAAACTTCAAATCAACATTCAAAACATTTTCTGCCATTTTTCAGCAGTGCTAAACCTGCAGTGTGCAACTCAACCTGAACAACAAAAAATACAACACTAGTAATTGTTAGCTACCACATTCAGACAAAAATATGACAACAATATTTTCCAATCTTTTTTGCATATACTCTGAATTAACCACATCAGATTTAAATGCATCTGTTTTTAAATAGGACATGATATGCCTATTTACAGTATAATGTATTTCGTACAACTCACCACAGGCAAGTATGGCACACGCAAGCATGTTTAAGTCTTTCCAGCAACTGCCTTTGTGTCAGCTGATTTCCAGTCATGCCTTTGTGGACCAAGCAAACATACCTGAAACGTTAGGTTTGTACCTGTTTACTCAGCAGGGTCAACTCTTTCTTTCGCTTTTTATGTTTTGCTGCGCTGGTATTGGAAACGACAAAGGTTTACTCTTTTACGACGGAATATCGTTTTTGCATGGCCAGATCAATGAAAATAGTATGGTGCTAAACGAATCATTGTTTGTTCAACTGGAAGAACTTTCTGTTGTAACAGTAACCCATGGCAACCCCGGGATAATGTTACGTCATAACGTTTGCAGAGTTGAGGAGATTCCCAAACGCACAGAAGAATTTTGTTTACCACCAGTTTCGTATAAAGATAACGTCGAAAGGTGTTCCCAATGAATTTATAACCGTTTACCATCCGTTAACGTGAATCACTGTTTCCTGTTCACGACTTATACTGCAGTGTTTCCCAACCGGTGGTACGCGACGGCATTGCAGGTGGTACTCTAGCACCTTTCCGTAATTTGCGGATATAGTTCGAATTTAAAAAATCGTAAGTGATCTCCAAATGTTTGTTACCTCATCCCCTAGGTTTTGTAACATTCAACTAGGTAGCACGCGTCGAAATTGTTTAAGTGGACCCACTTTTCCGAGCACCGCTAACGATCACTCACAGGCTTATATTATTTTACAACCCTGTTCTTGTATTATTTTATTCCAAGTGTTGCATAAACTCCACGTGATTAAATCAACCAATCATCCCAATAATAATGACTCGTGTGCGCCTGTTAATTCGCTTCTTGGCGTTTCATGCAGTCTATTCGGCTGGGTACATATGCACCAGGCTCGATTTAGTCTATATTTGGTGTGTTATTCGGTCTCAAGACGTTGCTATTATTATTGAGACTCTACAGCCTGTTCGCCGGCTTGGCTATATTCCCACAAGCCAGATAATAAACTGTTTATTCGGATTAAACTATTTTCGGGTGAATCCAGCAAAGAGACAGATCGATCTGCAATATAGTAGGCAAAACCCTTGCACTGCATTTAAAAATCATTGTGTATAGCCGTGTTGTATTGATGTGGAGAAGATGGCAGGTAAACACGCAAACGCCAAACTTCTCATGATTTCTTATTTCGTTTTGTTTTTTTATTTTATTTTTGGTCACTTTAGTTACGATCATCGCCAACCGAATATTCAAGATTATTGTGTGTTTGAGGGAAGAATTTAATCAACATTTATTTGACCTGTGAACCTCATGACCTGTATACAATGGCTGAGATCGCCAAGACAAGGCATCTCAGTAGGGCGATCCTGAACTGTCATGCTGACTACAGTAGACACAGTTTCTTCTGGTAAAGGGAAATTGTTCATTTGATCGATGGTTTGAAAGATCTTAAAAATTGACTAAATACCATACCTGGTTTCGTCAATAGCAAGATACAATTTTTAATGCAAAAAGTAACTGCGACACCTCGTGGTGTTGCTGGTCGATGACCTGTGTGAGGTCGTTTGGAAAGCGAAAGCACAGAACACCAGAATCGTCACAAGCCCAAGACATTGCTTTCATCGTTAAATTCCAGTCACCAATTTGTTCTGCCCGAGCCAGTCGACCCTTTGTTCAGCTTTGGACAAACATCGTAAAAAGAACTTGGGTTTTCGCGATAACAGAAGGGCGCACGTAGGCGCGAGGTCAAACATACGCAACCAGTGTGCGATATCACCCGCGGTGCCGACCATTGATCAACCTATTTGTTATTTGTTAAAAACAGTATAATGTTACAAACAAGCTGTCCTTCCGGCAATCACTAAAGCGATGTTTTGTTTTTATTTGTTATAACAAACCATGTTACAAGCTTAATCCAAGTCTTCTTTCCGGTCCAAAAATTTCCCCTAGATTAAAATATCTTACATCACCCAAGCGATAGCCGTAGTGCGAACCACTGAAAAATCTATACATGTAAAGCTTTCAAGCTTGTGTATTGTTTAATGATAATACCATGTGCCGAGCTTAAGAGGGTGGCAATTAACTTCATGAAACTGCGATCAAACAATAGATGTGCATTGGAACTTTTACAATTAACACGAAGGTATAACATATCTTGTACCATGGCATCCTGCAGTATACAATTAAGAGGGTCGTAGTTCACATTCTTTGAACTGTTATAAAAAAATACATGTATATATATTTCTTGATTCACAATTAAAACGCTTTAGCTGTAGGTAAGCTTTGCACGAAGGAATAAATTAAGGTATTCTTGGACCGTGGTATCTCGCAGTATACGATGGGAACAGCATCCATTGCCGTATAATCGTTTAATAAATTAAAAAAATAGTGCTGAGAATGAAGAGACTGACCCTTGCTAATGTCAACCTTGTCATGTGTCATGCGAAAAACGTTTCGGCAACCACTTATGCAATCATCAAAAACCAGTACTTTTTCTCGATATTGGAATGTCATGAGGAACAAACGGGTTAGTGAAGCAACAATAGTGTTTGTTTTACGGTGGTACGATTTGGCATCGACTGATATCTAGAGTGCTTTTATATGTGTGGGAGCAGCAAACAAACGTCCAATGCTCGGTTCCTCCTCGTAAGCAGTTGCTTCAAGTATAAACCCAATGATGCAATTGTTATGTCAATATTTCCGCTTCAGACGTGGGGTATTTGTTTCTCGTTGGTACGGATACACACAAACTTATTTATACTGGAAGACTTTCCATTATATAAGTGGTCAATTTCCCAGACTCTTTTTTTGTTTTGTTATCGAGTCACGAAATAAATTGGCTTTTGCTGGGAAATTGCACCATTAGTTGATTGATTGGTGTTGCATTGTTCAAAATGGGGTCAGAGAAACAAAAAGTTTAAGCCTTGCATTTAAAGCACGCAATTGATCGAAACTTTAATGGACAAACAACTTATAGACGTTTTTAATGCAGAAAGCAACTACGACACCTCGATAACCTGTGTGAGTTCGTTACGAGAACACAGAATCGCCAGATTCCACCAAAGCACAAGTCATTGCTCTCATCATTAAATCCCAGTCGATAATTTGTTCTGCCCAAACAAGGCGGTTATTCTGTTGTTCAGCTTCAGCAAATATTGTAAAATGAACTTTCTGCAGGCGAACAAGGATTTCGCGATAACAGAGCTCGTATAGGTGGTTTTTAACGAGGTCATACATACGCCACAACGACGTCAAACATACGTAACCAGTGTGCGACAAATGATTAACCTATGTATTAAAAAACGTTAAAATGATTTTGAGCAAGATAACTATGGGTAAAAATCGATACATTGGCGACAAATTCCGGAACACCCGATGTCACCTAGTGTCCAAATCTCCTTTCAAAGAAAAATCCGCTACATAACCCAACTACAGTTACTATTGGAAAAACGCCACGGTGAATTCGTTTGAGGTTTTGGTATGGCAAAAGGTAGGATTTTTTCATTCGATCAATGGATTAAATTAATGCAGCTCTTTAACGCCCACTGCCGACTTGATTAAATAGAATTAGGTTAGCACTACCGCGTTTCACCACTTGATATGCTACAAATAACAACGAGATTACTGTTATTTTACACACAGGGATTCGTATCCGGGTTACCTATTCTAGCCAGGAATCCCTATCAGTTTTTCATGTTGTTATATAGGTCGTGCGTCTAATTCACAGTTGTGACCAATCTCTCGTCTGAAACGTTATTTTTTAACTCTCCAGTATTTGAGACCAAGATATCTTGTCCACAAATCTCTATCAGGTTTTCTTTTGGGTGTATGGGTCAGGCGTTTGATCAATGCAGCTAATCACTCGCCCTTTTTTGCAGTTAACGTTTTGAATAGACTGATATAGCTTATTGGCGCCCACTGCCGATGGAATAAGTGACATGAGCGTACACAAGATATCCTTTTTCGGTTGATAATTACGGCCATGTCTTCATTTGGAATACATTAATAGATGCGACTAGTGTTGTCAAATCTAAGCTTCGTATTCTGTTACCGATGCTACAAGACGTATTCATAAACGTTAAATAAAATCAGCGGTATTGCTATAGATGAGCAATTTTCATTGATATCTGCAGACAAGGCGTACACACTGTTTCGACTTGTAAGGTCTCATCAGTGCAGCTATTGACTGTGGCACTGGACTAGCTTTTACACTAGCAGGCACACTGATTTCCCCTTTGTGGTACTTTTACCCAACTGGGCACCAAACAACAGAGACGAACCGTCACCGTGGAGCGCACTATGGCCAAACGACTGCTTGGTATCCTATAGTGTCACCGGTTAGGGTTCACCCAATTCATATATGTGCAAAAAAAGCCATGACAATCTTGTACAGCTTAAGACTCATGTACACACTGTTTCGACCTGTGAGGTCTCATCAGCCTTTTTTATATTATGAGCTTCGTATTTCTGGAATTGACAAAAGGCTTTATTCAGTTCCTAAGCTTAAAAACCGCATTCCACATGTTGCAGATGAACAAAAAGCTTGCATATTCTGGTCGGATTTAGATGCATTCCGACAGAGACTAGTTTTCGGTGATAAAATGGTCTCGACAGTTTCACTTCTCTCTTGAGGATTTCAAATTTATGCTCGGGCACATTTTTTCCAAATGTAAAAGAAGAGTCAAGACTACTAGCACGCATTCCCGGTATACCAGTTACAGAAAAAGCAAGCTTGTTGACAATTTCTTTCACTTTTCTGTTTGGCACTCGGCAATATGGCCTGGTAGCAACATAAAAATATGCTCGAGCTCGGCAATTAAAATGTCTATGTAGGGGATGTCCCCATATGAAAACTTCTCAACAAATTACCTTTCACCTGGTTCAGTGATAATAGACAAAAGTTTAAATGCACTAAACCTCCAACCTAGGTGTTCCATGTTAATTGCGCCAACTCTTTGCGCCAACTCTTTGCGCCAACAACAAACTTTTTACAGAAATCGCTTGAAACGATTAGTTTTAGCAAAACAAGTACAAAATAACTTTAGGGTTGTAAAAATAACAAAAGTTTTAAATCAAATAAAATCATGTTTATTTTTGCGAAAAAAGCAACTACGCGGACAGTTGTAGTTTTAACAAACAACATTCAGAGAACAATCCATCTGGCCACAGTGCAGTTAACAGTGACGTGTTTATCAAAGACATTTCAGTGGAAGCTTCGCGATTATAAGTAGAATGGTTTATCTAGTTTTGCTGGATGTTTGAACAACCACTAAACCGAAACTTCAAGTTCAACTCTTGTATATGCTAGAAAATTTGGCACCAGTTTGAGCATTAGTTTAAATATGCATTTTTACAAAAAGTAACAAGAAATGGTGACAGATTAAGGGTCAAAATTAAACTCAGCCAATAGTATTGATTTACAAACTTTCCATGAGAAAACGTTGCATAAAATCAAAATTAATGACGGATTCCCATGTCAGAATGTGCTTTAATTACATAAAAACACACAAGCACACTGCAGAAAAGCATATGGCATAGTTTGAATACAGTATTTTGCACAAAGAAATTGTACACTTTAGTATTCATTTCTTGTCAAAATGTAAAATAATGACAACAGTTGAATTAATTTCCAATTTGCAGATTTTCAGCCGTCACATCATATCTCACAGTGGCATGATTAACTAAAAACAAAAAGATACATATTTATGTACAGACTGTATGTATGTTATTGTACATGTAATATTGAACACACTGATATTTTGCACTCAAATGCCTAAAAACCAAGGAGATTTAACAATGACTTACCTAAAGCTTCCTTTCTAATATACAGGTCCTTCTCCTCAAGAGTTGTTTGTAGTTGAGCTGATTTTAAAGTAATTTTAATTTTGTTGTCTCCCAATCCTTGACGATTCTTTTACTTGACATGAGTTTCAATTTTTGTCTTTTTCCAAATTTCTTTTATCGATTTAACTTCTTCATCAAAATGAAGCTCATCACTTGCTAAGTTGGCGATCAGATCTTGATCTCCACGTCTGCATGGGAATTTTAAATAATATAACTGTTCAGAAAGGTTTGCAAATGGTACAGCGCAAGGTGGTACTGTGCCATTTTAATAATGTTGGGAGCGTCGTAAGATTAATTAAGGCTGTGGAAGAATTTTACATCTATAACCAACTGATTTTTGAAGAAGCCAATAGTTAGTGCACTCGGATATGACCAATTAAGTCTCATCGGTGCAATTGGTGATTGATTTCTATTTCAAACGTCCACCAAATAACCCAAACAAACTTACGTGACAACAAACATGGTTTCAATGAGTTGGTTTGAGTTTTTTAATTCCTTTGCTGACGCAACGTTGTCACAAATTATTAAAGATGCAAGAGTTTCTGTTGGTATCTCAGACCCTGGTTGAACAGCAACAATCAAAGCCATCTCTTTTGCAAGACCCAGCAAATGTTGTAGGGATTGAGGAATGAGAGAATACCTATGTGAACACCTGCTTAGAAAATGTAACAAAAATAACCAGTGACAGCTTTTTTTTTACCAAGAAAATTCCCTTGTGAAAATCCTGAATGAAGTGGTTCCAGGTTTCATGCAGACACTTCCAATCTTGACAAATCGCATTGTGTCTTCTGACGCTTTTACAAGCTGAAAAATTAGTATTTTGAAAATAGTACTTTACGAAGAATGTTGCATGCTTTTAGCGGTGTGGTAAATATGACCTACCTCAATCATTAACTCTTCGTTGGTCCGATAACATGTTGGAAAGTTGATTTCAACATTTTTTTTGAAGCGAATCCCATGTGGTTTGCATAGAAGTAAAGGAACAAGTTGCATATTGTCATTCTGTTCCTGTAACAGCCAAAACTTAATCTTTGATAACAAAAAATACAATTAAACTTTCTACTTTTGGTTCTTTCATCCCATAAAATGATTCAACCACAATTTCCTCATTCTGGTCTAAGGCATTATCTGGTATAGAAATCATACATCCTCCAACTTCAATTACTCCTCCTTTTTTTCCAATGACTTTTGATGCTTTGTGATGGTGTGTGTAGTCCTAAATGCAAACAAATCAGTTTTTTTTTTATATATTTTCCGATTTCTGCAAAATGTCTCCCAACTGGCTATGTTTATACAAGTGTTTCCAATCTCTGCATTAATGTATCTGTTGATCATAGCATTTACTATTTATCTTAACTGACGTAAGGCAGTTTGTAGAACTTGTGCCAGATTTCCAATGAATTTAATTGGATCTTTTTTCGTATCCTCTGTTGAATCTGTGGCTGTCCTAGAAACACTGTCTGCTCTTCCCAACAATTCATTGCTCTTGCGTAAGGAAATACAACCAAGGTTATGAGACAAACTTCCATAAACATGATAGTTTTCAGCATTTTTACCGAACTGTTTCTCCATCATTTTAAGACCAAGTTTAATTGTTTCTTCTTTGGACAAATATTCTCCAATCAAACCATGGCAGTATTCCAAAAAATGCAAACATTTTACTGCAGATAAACATGAAACTTCATCTCCCACATTTTTCATGCTTACAATTTTCATTTTCATGTCTTGCATCATTGGGATGACATGACCACATACTATTTGTCTGTTTTTAACATGTTGACTCGATCTTTCTAGCAAAGCTTCACATATTTTTGTAAGTCCCCTTGCACATTTCTCCACACCCAAAGCGCCATCATTGCCATTTAAACGTTCAAACATGTCTGATGCAAGGTCATAAAACAAAGTTGATTCCACAAACTGCTTTTCATCTCTTTTTGTGTCTCCAGTTCTTCTCAAATCATCAGCGGTTGAGCAAAGGCTTTCAGGTAAATTGGAAAATTCATACTTGGTATCAATTGCTTCAGAATACCTTTGTTCTTCCACCAAATCCACATATTTTCGAATGAGTACCTCAGCGTTATTCCCTAGGAAAGTAAGAAATAAATGTTAACCCTTTTCAATACAACTTGCATTTCAATTGTTTGATACCAAATTTAACATTAAAACCTACACAAAGTCTATATCAGCTGCTAAGTTTGTGTTTGTACCACACTTTGCAGCAAAACCTACCTTACTTTAGAAATTTATTTTGTCACAGGAGTTAACCAGATTTAACCGTTGTCAAGGTTAACTGAGCTTTGGTATCCTATCCCACTTACCTGTCTGCTGGGCAATACCTGCAGGTATCCATTTGTATCTAGAAGTCATTTTGTTGTTTTCAATGAAATTTTAAGGACAGGAATCTTATGCATGCAACAAAAACACGTTATCGCACTAAGGTGCAAAAAGGCTATGCATTATTTAGAAATAGATTGAAATCTGAAAATGTCCTATTCCTTACATTTGTACACCTGCAGGAAATAGCAGATGTTCTTTTATCACAAACCAACATACAATTATTGGAATAATCCTCGTTTATCAAAGTGGCGTTGTTAACTTCTTCTTCGACATCTCCTAAACGCCTTACACGTATTATGCTATTTGATATTGACGTTAGTCGGGTTTAGGCAAGAACTTTTGCAGAAAACAAACCATGTGTAGTACTTGTGCCACCTTGTGGTGGCTTCGGTTGGCTCCCAGGGAAACCATAGAAATGTTAAGGGTGGAATCACACACTACATGGGGAAAAATATAACGGAATATTCAAAAACAAGAAATTTGGCCCCTCATGTTAATAAACTGCTTTACTTTGTACCAAAACTTGCAAACAATTGTGTTATCGAAAGGAAAATGAGGGATGCATTGTAGTACGTCAACAAGAAATTAAAATTGGCTAGGGCAATTTTGTAATAGTTTTCTACATTCTACATGTAATGTGTAGCAATGTGCAGTGGTTTGATTCAGTAATATTTTTGTTACTACCAGCATGTCATAGTAATCCTGTCTGATGCAGCTTAGACGCCAAAGATTGGTTTTGGGTGGACATCTGTTTATAAGGGGCTGTAATGCAAAGTTCTACTATATAATCATCACTGCACAATGCGTTGTGAACACGGGTAGTCTCATTGTAAGTTGTATGTTGTTATAATTATTAGGGCTACAAGAAAATATTAGCCGCGCGATTCCAATTGAAATGATTGGCCAACATATCATCTTTACAACCGGTCCGCACCGACGGGTAGTGATGCACAATAATCCAGCATGCACAATAATCCAGCAGCCAATCATTTCAATTGGAATCGCGCGGCTAATATTTTCTTGTAGCCCTAATAATTATAACAACATACAACTTACAATGAGACTACGCGTGTTCACAACGCATTGTGCAGTGATGATAAAATAGTAGAACTATAATCCAGCATGCACAATAATCCAGCATGCACAATAAATTTTAATGCACAATAATCCAGCAGCTAAAGTCTAAAACATTAAATCTGTACATTTTGCAAAAATCAGACTAACTTTAGAATGAACTTGCAGATTGTCTCTTCCAAACTGTCCACCTGCAGGAATCACCGACATAAGTAATCTGTACAAACAATTTATTATCAGGCTTAGGGGAATAAATCCCAAGCCGGCAAAGTGCTTGTTGAACCTCAGTAAATCAACAGTTGTTGTATTACAATAATTAATAGTCAGTGAGGGCAAAAGCACTGCAATATATGCAAAGACGTGGCATATGCGACACAAATAGTAAAAGCAATGTTAAACAATTTACTACAAGGCTTGTCATTATACGCTACAAACACAAATTCATCGTTCATACACAAATAACTTTATATACAACATATACCTAAATGTTACAGATACCAAATGAAGCAAATCTACGCATACATCTACAACGTGATGAAATCAAAATATTTTTCTTTTGCGCAAAATACTACAAGGGTTGAACAATAAAGCACAAGAAATCAAAGGCACGGATAAGACCATAAAGTTTATCGAGTCCGTTACCCAGTCGCACTGTGAAGTGATGATGGGTTGCGAGAAGCCGCATAGGGCGTTAGGTGACCACTCTACAGTTAGAGCAAGTCCACAATCCATATTAGGACCAAAGTTTATCGACGAAGCATTTTTTGAATTCTTCTGAAATTTTTTTCACTCCAGTTGATCAACTCCTTCCTTCTCTCTTCAGTTATATCTGTTGCCTTTGTGAAAGCTTTGATGGCTTCTTGAAACAAATCCACGCTCCTATTCAGTCGATTTGTTTTCTCACAAACAACACCAAGGTAGTGTAACAAACGTCCGAACACGTTGTGCTTTGCTGAGTTTTCACCAAACTGTTTCCTCATCATTTCAAGTCCAAGTTGGATTCTTGTTTCACTCGATGAATAATCTCCATGGAACTGTTGACTCAGTCCAATGTAATATAAACATTTAACTTGATACAAACATGAAACTTTCTGTTTCACATTTGCGATATTTTGTATTTTGAGTCTCATCATTTCCATGAGTGGGATCACGTGATCGCGAACAATTTCTGTGTTTCGAAGCTTAGGTACCAAATCTGATGTTTTGAGCAAATCTTCGCATGTGGATAGCAGACCGGACACACAATCCTCCACACCTTGTGCTCCCAGGGTTCCCTCATGTTTTACATAAAGTTCTGATGCAAGATCGTAAAATAAAATCGATTCCATACATTTTCCCTCTTCTCTGTTTGCATCTCCAGTTGTTTTCAAATCATTTGCAGTTGTCCCAAGGCCTTCAACTGACCTTAAAAGTTGGTTTCTTGCCTGATCAACTTCGGAATATTTATGTATTTTCAACAACTCGACGTAATGTTTCAGGAGTGCATCCAGGTCAATGTTTTCATCTAAAATACAAATCGATGAAAAATATCTGGCAAGATGGATAGCAACAGTGACTTGTTTGTTTTGTACATAGGTGTATCTGTAGGGGTCTTAGAACGATGGGCAGCCACATTTAAAATTCGAAAAAAATATGTGAAAACAAAACACACATAAAAATTGTACAAACTATTCTAAACGCAGCCAACAGTGAAATTACAAAAACAACGAATTATTAGAATGAGGAAAGTTGGGCACAAAACGCTGCAGCGGAAACAAGGAAAATGTGTAAATTGCCAAGTGTGGAAGGCCGATCTCGGGCCGATAAACCGGCAATTTTATCCTTTGAAATCAATATTATAACCGCTGTGGTTAGGTTTAACGTTATTTAATGACTGCCGTCAAACGTACGAAAACTGAGATTGCAGCATGTTAAAAAGAGAGTGCTTGAGGTAAAATGTTTTCCTTGCCTACGTTTACATATCGGTTTGTTGCAAAGTACCCTGTAAGTTGCTTGCATCTTCAGTTGTTTCCTGAGGACGAGTTGGCTGAGAGTTGGTTGCACTCTCTGGAGTGTTACGAACTTGTTCTGCACAAGAGATATTTATAACATTTTTGCCTACGCACACTGTCTAAACATTTTTAGTGCTTACTTGTGACATGAAATGACGACTGTTTATCAGTTGCATGACGAGATTCTCTGCTTATTTTTGTCCTTTTATGCAATGTAAATCCTGCAAGTATTAATCACGTTACGACAAGTTTACCACATTTTCTAGCTTTGTAGAAATAAACATTGAAGAAACACAGCAGCACAATTAAAAGATTGGTGCAAGGATAGTTTACTGCATAATTGGTGACTTGAATATTAGGAGAAATATTAAACCATGCATCAGAGTAAAATTAATTTTTTGGAGAATGTGTTCAAAAAAAAGCTGCATGTCAATTAATATTACACTTTTTCTTGTTTAGTTTACCCTACTTGACATCCTCATAAATGTTTGTTGCAGTAAACTTTGCCAGGGATTTGATGTGTGTTGTCTTCGTACATCGTCGGCTCCTTCAGTTATATCTAAAAGCATGAATTTCGACAATCTATTCTGTTTCTTAAATCAGCCCTTGAGTCTCTGTTATAAAACAGATTAGCAAGACGAATACTTTTTGCAAGCTATGGAAGGATGAAACATACTGTGGGTACATTGGCGTTGATTTTATTTTCAGGGTAGGCTAATTAAAATTATTCTACGGTCTAAGGTCTTTGGGATATAAACATAATTGTATCTGACGCGTCACGCGCAAAAAATATTGGAAAAGCGAATTTGTGTAAAAACACAAAGCTTGTAACGACCAAACGATTCACTTGCAGGAACCCAAAAAACCAAAGCGATGCAACCGAAATATCGCCGGACCCATGACTTCAGTATATGGACTACCGACGGACGTTTCAAAACCAGAATAGGCAACCTAGCCTGGATTTTTAGCAGGTTAGGCAGGCCTTCTCTGTTATAGGAAGCAAAGCCTTGGCCAATCAATCCCAAGGTTGGGGTCTTTAAAATAGGTTTCAAGGTTTTATTCCCAAATACAAGATTATCACAGCGATTACTTGGCGGACCCACAGTGAGTGTATGTATCTCTAAAAGCGTTGAAGCATATTTTAAGACTTTTTTATTTCATTCCAAATATGTAACATTCAACTTAGCAAATGAGTGGCAATATGAATCACTAAGGTAGTACTTTAAATATAACAAAAGTTTACTGACCTAACATTGTTTGAACATTTCGTAAGTTAATTTCACTCAGTTTAATCAACTCCTGCCTTGTCTCTTCAGTTATGACTGTTGCCATTCCCAAAGCTTGAATAGATCTTTTATAAAAATCCACACTTTCATCCAATCGATTTGTTCTCCAGCAAACAAAACCAAGGTTGAACGACAAATGTCCGTACAGATGATGCTTTGCTGAGTTTTCACCAAACTGCTTCCTCATCATTTCAAGTCCAAGTTTGATTGTTGATTCCTGAGATGAAAGATCTTTCCATTGAATGTGAACCAGACACCTAACTTGACTTAGACATAAAACTTCCTTTTCCACGTTTTGTATTTTGAGTCTCATCATTTCCATTAGATTGATCACGTAGTCTCGGACTATTTGTTTGTTTCTGAATTTTGAAAGTAAATCCGATGATTTCAGTAAATCTACGCATGTCTGTTTCAGACCAAACACGCAGTCCTTCACACCGTTGACTCCTTTTCTGCCGTCTGGACATTTTTCATACAGTTGTGATGATAAATAGTAAAATAAAATGGAATGAAAAAATTGCTTCTTTTTTCTCATTTCTTCTCTGATTGATTTCAAATCGTTAGGTGTTAACCAAAGACCTTCAATTAACCTTAAAAGTTGGTTTCCTGTTTTATTTGCAGCAGAATATTTTCGTTTGATTAACAAATCTACGTAATTTGCAATCAGTGGCGTCGGGTCAATGTTTTCATCTGAAACAACATTGGTCAAATAAACTCCCTGGAACAATTAAATACCCAATATCTTTTAAGTGTCTGTTGTTTTAACAAGATGCCTAGCGAAAGGTCAACCAGATATTATGTGAGTCGTTAAATTAGGTACAGCTGCTGGGTTATGAGTTCAAACTTTACCGAAACCCAGATTTTTTAAAATCTTGCTCTGTCGTCAAGAGAAATGGCTAAAACTGGGTGGCTTTACGGCTTCAGTGTCTGTGAACCTTGCAGTCGTGCAGCCAGAACAAAAATGTTTAATTTGAAGTGATTTTTTTTGAACCCCATGTTGTTTACTACTGTCAGTGAAACTAAAGGTAGAGCAAGCGAATAATGCTAATAAAACATACCCAAATCCTGCAGTGTTCCCTGCATGATGTTCTCTGGGTAATTTGGTTTGTCACTTGATAGTTGGTTGTGAATGACATCATAAGAGGTGGTTGTGGGCTCCGCTGTTCTTTGTTCTGCAATACATCACTTTGTTTTAAACGTTTCCAGGCACAAACTTGAACGTATGTGATTATTTTGTCAATATTGCTTGGAAATTTACAAATTTTTGCAAACTATTTGGGGATGAAAATTATTGTTGGGCGATCACTTGCAAGCTGGTAAGTTTTAAGATATCCAGAAGCACACAAATTAGGTCCGCAAACAAACTAAGCTTAGGAGATCAAGCAAATCTATAATTGGGATAAAATGTATTAGTAGTTGCACTGACTTAACGTTGACTCAACAGTTGCCAAGCAGCTTTTGGTATTTTCAATCCACTTCTTCCTTTCCTCTTCAGTCATGTCTGTTGCCATTCCATAAGCCTGAATTGCCCGTTGAAAGCAAACCACGCTTTCATTCAGTCGATTTGATTTCCAGTAAACAAGTCCAAGGTTGCGCATCAAACGCCCAAACACTTCATGCTTTGTTGAGTTTTCACCGAACTGTTTTTCCATCATTTGAAGTCCAAGTTTGACTGTTTTTTCTTCAGACGAAACATCTCCGATTAAATCTTGGCATATTTCAATCTTGTGCAAGCACCAAACTTGGCATAAACATGAAACTTCCTTTTCCACGTGTTTCACATTCTGTATTTTGAGTCTCATCTTTTCCATTAAAGGGATCACGTGATCACGAACAATAAATTTGTTTCTTACCAATTGTAACAAATCTGAGGTTTTCAGCAAAATTTCGCTGGAACATTTCAGACCCAGCACGCAATCCCTAACACCCTCCGCTGCTGTTTTTCCATTGGGATATTTTTCATAAAGTTCCGAAGACAAATCGTAAAACAAAATCGATTCCAAACAATCCCCCTCTTCTCTCTTTACATCTCCAGCTGTTCTTAAACTTTCTGCGGTAGCCCCACGACCTTCAAGTGACCTTGAAAGTTGGTTTCTTTTTTCATTTGCTTCTAAATATTTTCCCTTATTCAACAAATCAACGTAATTTACTGCCAGAGTCATATCAATATAATCTGAAACAAAAAAAAGCAATTTTATTTTTTTTACTAAATATAAGATACGCAATTATAATCTCCTTCAGAAGAACTAAATGTTGACTGAGGTTTCTTCAACTAACCTGTTTGTTGCAATGTTCCCTGTGTGTTGTTCTCTGCATGATTTGGTTCACGACGTAATGGTTGACTGTCAGATACATTATGAGAGGTACTTGCAAGGTCTGTATGGCTTACAATTTGTTCTGCAAAAAAATCCAAGGGCTACATGTTATACAATGAATACCTATAATTTTTTGGTAAACTGTTTGCAAGCAACATAAGTTTCACATGACAGAAAAGGCTTTTACAAATGACCATTAAGTGGAGCTGCATATTATTCGAATAAATCCACCAATATGTGGTGAGCGGTTAAACTAAGATGATTTCCTTTGTATAATTATGTTATACTTACTATGAGATGGTCGTGGTATGTAAAGTTCATCAACTGGCAATTGTGTGTTTTGCACAAGTTTATACAAGACTCGCAAATCCTCACGAAAAATCTGTGTCAATACAAGAAATTATTTTAGTTTCAGTAAATTCAATAAATATGTTTGGACAAAGCCTATGCAGGGACGCTCACGTTTGCAAAAAAAGAAAACACTCCGTGTATCTCGACTCCTATGACTATCAAAACCTTTTCCACAGACTACCTTTGCGACCTTTTGAATAGAATAAAACAAACAATATCGCTTATCTTATTACACAACATGTAACATTAAAATGCGGCGATGAGAGCTAAGGTTACATACGTTTCCTTCTCCCACTTGTCTTAGTCTCTGTACGGTTATTGAAATTTAAAAAAATAGTAACATGGACAGGATTATTATAATGTCGATTTGATTATTAAACCCAAATCCGATTTTCTATATGCCGGGATGTAATTACAATTTGACACAAAACATAACAACTGTTAGCAAACTCTTATGCACCTTGAAAACTACATCTTTTGTGGCCACATTTTTTTGTTAATAAAAATGCTGTATATTCGAAACTATGTAGCAATTGCCTTTTTCAAACATAAAGTATAAAACCCTGTAACTAGTGTTAATAATTAAAGTTTATTAAACAAAAGTATATTTGCCTGAAATGATTTTAGTCCTTCTTTAATTGTGGTGGCAACATTTTCCTTGAACTGTCGTTGCATATTTTTCCATTCATATTCACTGACTTCCAGTCCATCTGCGCCTTTGATCTCAATATTGTGGAAATTTCCCACTTGTTGATGATTATTGAGTTCATCAAGTAGGGAATTAATTTCTTTCAATATTTCACCCGAAGCACAACCGCTTGTAATGCGATTGGCAACGCTTTCCTCATCGGCAACAACAGTTACCATGATACTTCCATGTGTAACATCAACAACCTGCCCGCCTCTGCTTTCAAAGGGTTTTAGTATGGCTCGTACATAGTCCTCACTGTTAATTCTTGTCCATGGTAGGTGTGTATCACCTATAATTCCTGACTCAACTGTGGATGTTAACACAACTTCTGCAGCTGGTCCAGTGAGCCGAATATGCAGAAACTTCAAATCAACATTCAAAACATTTTCAGCCATTTTTCAGTGGTGCTTGCTTTACTCTAAACCTGCAGTGTGCAACTCAACCTGAACAACAAAAAATACAACACTAGTAATTGTTAGCTACCACATTTAAACAAAAATATGACAACAATATTTTACAATCTTTTTTGCATATACTCTGAATTAACCACATCAGATTTAAATACATCTATTTTTAAATAGGACATGATATGCCTTATACAGTATAATGTACTTCGTACAACTCACCACAAGCAAGTATGGCACACGCAAGCATGTTTAAGTCTTTCCAGCAACTGCCTTTGTGTCAGCTGATTTCCAGTCATGCCTTTGTGGACCAAGCAAACATACCTGAAACGTTAGGTTTGTACCTGTTTACTCAGCAGGGTCAACTCTTTTTCTCGCTCTTAATCTCTCGGTATTGGAAACGACAAAGGTTTACTGCTTTACGACGGAAGATCGTTTTTGTCTGGCCAGATCAATGAAAATATTATGGTGCTAGACGAATCATTGTTTGTTCAGGTGGAAGAATTTTCTCTTGTAACAGTAACCCATGGCAACCCCCGGGATAATAAACGTTTACCACGAAAGGTGTTCCCAATGAATTTATAACCGTTTACCATCCGTTAACGTGAATCACTGTTTCCTGTTCACGACTTATACTGCAGTGTTTCCCAACCGGTGGTATGCGACGGCATTGCAGGTGGTACTCTAGCACCTTTCCGTAATTTGCGGATATAGTTTGAATTTAAAAAATCGTAAGTGATCTCCAAATGTTTGTTATCTCATCCCCTAGGTTACTTGTAACATTCAACTAGGTAGCACGCGTCGAAATTGTTTACCTCTAGGGTACGCAACCACAAAAAGGTTGGAATTTACTGTCTTTCTGCGTTACTTTTCCGAGCAACGCTAACGATCACTCACAGGCTTATATTATTTTACAACCCTGTTCTTGTATTATTTTATTCCAAGTGTTGCATAAACTCCACGTGATTAAATCAACCAATCATCCCAATAATAATGACTCGTGTGCGCCAGTTAATTCGGTTCTAGGCGTTTCATGTAGTCTATACGGCTAGGTACATATGCACCAGGCTCGATTTTATTCTATATTTGGTGTTTCATTCGGTGACAAGACGTTGCTATTAGTACTGAGACTCTACAGCCTGTTCGCCGGCATGGCTATATTCCCACAAGCCAGATAATAAACTGTTTATTCGGATTAAACTATTTGCTAGTGAATCCAGCAAAGAGACAGATCGATCTGCAATATAGTAGGCAAAACCCTTACACTGCATTTAAAAACCATTGTGTATAGCCGTGTTGTATTGATGTGGAGAAGATGGCAGGTAAACACGCAAACGCCAAAGTTCTCATGGTTTCTTATTTCGTTTTGTTTTTTTATTTTATTTTTGGTCACTTTAGTTACGATCATCGCCAACCGAATATTCAAGATTATTGTGTGTTTTAGGGAAGAATTTAATCAACATTTATTTGACCTGTGAACCTCATGACCGGTATACAATGGCTGAGATCGCCAAGACAAGGCATCTCAGTAGGGCGATTCTGTACTGTCATGCTGACTACAGTAGACACAATTTTTAGTTTCTTCTGGTAAGGAAAATTGTTCATTTGATCGACGGTTGAAAGATCCTTAAAAATTGACTAAATACCATACCTGGTTTTGTCAACAGCAAGATACAATTTTTAATGCAAAAAGTAACTGCGACACCTCGTGGTGTTGCTGGTCGATGACCTGTGTGAGTTCGTTGGGAGAGCGAAAGAACAGAACACCAGAATCGTCACAAGCACAAGTCATTGCAAGTCAGGTGATTGTCCCGTTGTTCAGCTTTGGGCAAAAATCGTAAAAAAACTTTGTACATCAGGCAAACTGGGTTGTCGCGATAATAGAAGGGCGCACGTAGGCGTGAGGACAAACATACGTAACCAGTGTGCGATATCACCCGCGATGTCGACCATTGACCAAACGTATTTGTTATTTGTTAAAGGCATTGTAATGCTGACCTTGCGGCAATTACTGAAGCGACGTTTTATTTTTCATTTTTATAACAAACCAGGTTACAAGCTATATCCAAGTCTTCTCTCGGGTCCAAAAATTCTCCTAGATTAAAATATCTTACATCACCCAAGCGATAGCGGCAGGGCGCACATCCAAAAAATCTAACGTGTAGTGAAGACTGATAGATGTGCACTGGAACTTCCATAATTAAGATATTTGCACGAAGGTATAACATATCTTGGACCATAGTATCTTCCAGTGTACAATAAAGAGGGTCGCAATTAACATTCTTTGAACTGCTATCAAAAAATATACGCATATATTTTTCTTGATTCATAATTAAAACGCTTTAGCTGTTGGTAAGCTTTGCACGAAGGAATAACTTTAGGTAATCTTGGACCGTGGTATCTCGCAGTACACGATGGGAACAGCACCCATTGCCGTATAAACGTTTAATAAATTAAAAAAATAGTGCTGAGAATGAAGAGACTGACCCTTGCTAATGTCAACATTGTCATGTGTCTTGCAAAAAACGTTTCGGCAACCACTTATGCCATCATCAAAAACCAGTACTTTTTCTCGATATTGGAATGTCATGAGGAACAAACGGGTTAGTGAAGCAACAATAGTGTTTGTTTTACGGTGGTGCGATTTGGCATCGGGTGATATCTAGAGTGCTTTTATATGTGTGGGCGCAGCAAACAAACGTCCAATGCTCGGTTCCTCCTCGTAAGCAGTTGCTTCAAGTATAAACCCAATGATGCAACTGTTATGTCAATATTTCCGCTTCAGACGTGGGGTTTTTGTTTCTCGTTGGTACGGATACACGCAAACTTATTTATACTGGAAGACTTGCTATTATATAAGTGGTCAATTTCTCAGACTCTTTTTTTGTTTTGTTATCGAGTCACGAAATAAATTGGCTTTTGCAGGGAAATTGCAACTTTAGTTGATTGATTGGTGTTGTATTGTTCAAAATGGGGTCAGAGAAACAAAAAGTTTAAGCCTTGGATTTAAAGCACGCAATTGATCGAAACTTTAAGAGACAAACAACTTATAGACGTTTTTAATGCAGAAAGCAACTACAACACCTCGATAACCTGTGTGAGTTCGTTACGAGAACACAGAATCGCCAGATTCCACCAAAGCACAAGTCATTGCTCTCATCATTCAATCCCAGTCGATAATTTGTTCTGCCCAAACAAGGCGGTTATTCTGTTGTTCAGCTTCAGCAAACATTGTAAAATGAACTTTCTGCAGGCGAACAAGGATTTCGCGATAACAGAGCTCGCAGGTGGTTTTTAACGAGGTCATACATACGTCACAACGACGTCAAACATACGTAACCAGTGTGCGACAAATGATTTACCTATGTATTAAAAAACGTTAAAATGATTTTGAGCAAGATAACTATGGGTTAAAATCGATACATTGGCGACAAATTCCGAAAAAAAATGGCCTATGTAATCAAATACAGGGTTGCCCTTGGTGGAAGTGTGATTAGGAGTGGTTGTTTGCAATTGCACGGTAGGTTGCACCGCTCGATTTGTTACGAATGAAACGGTGACTACAGTTACTATTGGAAAAACGCCACGGTGAATTCGTTTGAGGTTTTGGTGTGGCAAAAGGTAGGATTTTTTCATTCGATCAATGGATTGAATAAATGCAGCCCTTTAACGCCCACTGCCGACTTAAATAGAATTAGGTTAGCACTACCGCTTTTCACCACTTGATATGCTACAAATAACAACGAGATTACTGTTTTTTTACACACAGGGATTCGTATCCGGGTTACCTATTCTAGCCAGGAATCCCTATCAGTTTTTCATGTTGTTATATAGGTCGGGCGTCTAATTCACAGATGTGACCAATCTGTCGCCTAAAACGTTATATTTTTTTACTCTCCAGTATTTGAGCCCAGGATATCCTGTCCACATATCTCTATCAGGTTTTCTTCTATGTATATGGGTCGGACGCTTGACCAATGCAGCCAATCACCCACCCTTAGTTATTGCAGTTAACGTTTTGAATAGACTGATATAGCTCTTTGGCGCCCACTGCCGATGGAATAAGTGACATGGGCGTACACAAGATATCCTTTTAGGGATGATAATTACGGCCAGATCTTCATTTGGAATACATTAATAGATGCGACTAGTGTTGTCAAATCTAAGCTTCGTATTCTGTTACCGATGCTACATGACGTATTCATAAACGTTAAATAAAATCAGCGGTCTTGCTACAAGAGCAAGTTTCATTGAGGTCTATAGACAGGGTGTACACACTGTTTTGACCTGTAAGGTCTTATCAGTGCATCTGTTGACTGTGGCACTGTGCTACCTTTTACACTAGCAGTCAAAGAGATTTCCACTTTGTGATACTTTTACCCAACTGGGCACAACCGAGGAGCGCCAATTAAAATTTCTATGTAGGGAATGTCTCCATACGAAAACTTTTCTTTAAATCACCTTTTACCATATGGCTTTCTATCATAGAGGACGCTATGTTCTGTGCCTTCAAGAACGTTGAAGGGTCTTGGATTTTCTCGGTGCTGTTGAAACGAAAAATTGTCCTGGTAACCTTAATGCTTTGCCCTACAGCATGTCGCTGGGTGATGCCTGGAGAGTTTCCTTGGGTGCTGAGCATGTGGACAAAAGGTCGAATGGGAGTTGGTGGCACCAATCTGGGTTGTTAGTCACAAATTTCAAGGCTAGTTTTATTGTGTTATTACATTGTTCAGAGATGCCATTAGATTAGGGGTGAAAGGTAGTAGTGGTTACATGCTGGACACCTAAGAAAGTCATTGCATTTTTCCACATTTCACCGGTGAATTGGAAACCCCTGCCATTGGTTACAGATTCTGGGACACTGATAACGAACCCCATTGGTGCATGAACGCGTTTAGGACTGTTTGAGCTGTGCAGTTTGACAAGGGCACTGCCGCTGGGAATCGCGTGAAACGGTCTATAATGACAAACATGTATGAGCAACCGTTAGAGGGCGGTAAAGGGCCGATTTAATCTGCATGAATACTCACAAACTTGTCAGATGCGGGTGTGAATTGGGCCAAGGGTGTTTAGTTATGCCTGTAAGTTTTAGTCAACTGACAATGGCCACAGCTTTTTGTCCAGACCTGCCCTTTCTCTTATGTGGCCAAACATAAAGGCTGCATATTTGAGTGAAAGTTTTCTTAGGGCCTGGATGGGCTAACATGTGTACTGAATCAAAAATCTGTTTTCTATAGCCAAAAGGTAAGTGGTCGAATTGTTCTATGAGTTGAAGTATCTACCCACCGGTTGAGATTTGAATTAGGGACGTCTTGAGAAGATGGTTGATTTGAATCAGGTTGAAAACTACCAGTAAGATCTCCACCTTATTGAAGGAGTTTCTGTTGTGCTGTTTCAATGTCGTTCCAGATGATTTGGAGTATAGCGTTGATTCGGGTTCGAGATAAGGCGTCTGCAACGATATTTTCAGCTCCAGGAATGTAGAGGACATCCGTTGTAAATTCTGTGATATACGCAAGGTTTCTTGCTTGCCATGGGGATTTCCGGTCTGTGCTAGAAGCGATTGCATACACTAAGGGTAGATGGTCACTAAAAATTAATACTGGCCGTCCATCAAGTAAATATTTGAAGTGTTGCAGTGCTAATTTGATAACTTTTAGTTCTCGGTCAATAGTAGAATAGTTGCGTTGAACTGGGTTGAAGGTGCGTGAAAAGAAAGCAAGAGCTTCGTGCTTGTCCCCAACTACCTGATGTACTACTGCACCGACTGCTACGTCACCAGCGTCGGTGTATAATTGCAGCGTGGCATCTGGGTTCGGATAACTCAAGGTAGTGTAATCGGTCATTTTGATTGCTGTGTTTTTCTTATTTCCATTTAGGAGTTGGTACAGCGGTGCAAGATGTTTGCTAAGATTTGGTATAAATGAGTGATAGAAATTTAAAATTCCGTCAAAGCGTCGAATTTGCTTGGTGGTTTTTGCTTTGCCAAGTTTTGAATTGCGTTTTGGGGTTAAAAAGGCCTTTTGGGGTTACCTTGGGACCTAAGAATGTGACTTCCGTCCTAAACAACATTTGTCTCGGTTGACCTTTAGTCCAAAGAGTTGTAATCTGTCCAAGAATAAATTGAGATGTTTATCGTGTTCGTCAACTGTTTCGCTGATTGTGAGTGCATCGTCTAAGTACATAAAGACGAAAATGTTGGTGGAGCAACCACGAGGTCTACTATAAGTTGCTGAACGTAATTTCTGCAGTCAAAAAGTTATCACGCATAATTTCAGATTGCTTGAAGGGCCAGAGTCGAGCAAGAGATGAACATTATTTAACCTGTCACAAATATATGGAATATGCTGGAATGTTGCTTGTGGTTTTGCCTCACGGGGCGCATCGAACGGCACGAGCTCCAAAACGCGCGTGATAAAAACACACGTCAGAGTTATAGCGTTGTCTATTTGGGGGATGTCCCGAAAACGGCTTGCGCTGTGACGTACTGTACTGAGGCTGCTGCTGGTTCTGATAACTTCCTGTTGCGTGTTTCGGTGCTGGATAACTTGGATGGAATGCGTTACGCCTATACGGTTGTGCCTCCCGATGATGATAGTAATTGCGTCCTGAATAATTTGGTTTTTGTGTGGCGTGTCCGGCTGGTGATGATTTGAACGAGGTTACTAATTTCTGTATTTGGCTCGTTAAACGTTGCATTTCGTTTCGCTGCGGCCGGTGCATTAGGTGTAGTATCCAAAATTCCAATGTAATCAAAGTTTGGATTTCCGTTGGCATTCGTTTCAAAACATTCGTTTATTATCAGTATCTGTTTCCATGCTATTGGGTTAGTATGGGGATTTTCAGAACAGGCGTTTGCCAATCAATAAACACTTGGGAATTCATCATTTTGCTTAATGATAATTGCGATATTAGTCTGCCAAATTTCGGCGCCCAATCTGGTAGCTTGCTTATAAATGGTGTATTAGTTACAGAGGCCTGCGAGATTAAATTCTGGAACTGCAGAGTTTAGTCTTTAGAAATGCTATAATCGAACTTATTTTAATCCCAAGTGGCATGAAATCCAAACACAAAGGTTTGTGAATTAATGCGACTGGAGCAATTTGCTGACTTGGGGGAAATGAGATGCAAATGCCGAAAAAACTTGCAGACCGTTATTTTCCGGACAAACAATTGGCGCAAAACTAAGCAAGTTTATAAAAATTTTCCTGGCCACCTAGATCTTATGAGAGCTAATTGACTCTGAATGGGTTAAAACACTGTACACATTGAACAGTGAAATAAACATGCAATACACAATTTAACTGTCAATTTACAGTGAAATGAGGTTGCGAGCAATTATAGTTTTTGAATTGTTCGGTTTGGTTTATCGTCGAAGATTATTGACCTCGCGTTGTGCAGTGTTGATGTGGTGGATCGAATCGAGGTATTCGGTATGATCTCAATGGAGTTTCCGAAGATGGGGCATCACTGTAAATAACTCTAATAGTCTCAGAGATATTTAACAGTGCCTCAATGAAGCAAGCGCGAGATGAGTCTCTGGGGTTGTAATATTTTCTTCTATCTCGTCTTGCAAAAATAATCAGACCTTGAATAATTCTCTGGGTAATGATTGTATTGAAATCTGTTACAAGCTTCATTGAAACGGTACATTACGAACTCTACAATACGAACGTCGATTCTACCAGGTTCAGAGAGAATTGCAGTAGCAAGTAAAGCTATAGCAGAATAACAGCAGAATAGCAGTAGAATAGTAGAATTAACAGTCGAATGATAGAATGAATTTACAAGTACACACTGGGCTTTTTAAAGCTCTTCACACTGGGAGCTGATTGGTCGATAATATCACATGATATCATAAATCGCTCGAAACAATATATTAAAAGAAAATAAGTACAGGATACGGTTAGCAAGGACACATCAGGTTTACATGGAGCAGACTGTATGATGATTCAAATACACTGAGGACGAATGGTTCTCGTAGTCACTGGTGGACACATTCTGGGGGATCGCTAACGGGAGGCGATCGATCATGTGTTATCTGGGACGCATTTAAGTGCTTAGTTTTATACAAGAATGAAGATGTATCCTGCGAGAATATTTTATATGGTGAACAGGATGTTGAATGAATCACTTTACTCGAGAACATTCGATGGAATCATTTGGGTCACATTATGGGATTATTTTTACACTTGGATCGGAAGTTGCGAAATATCCAATGCCTATGGTTCCGGGCTTGCAAATGCTTGTGCAATGCTGCACACAAAACATTACGCAACATAAGTACTGGTTTCTCTGGGTATGTTACAGTATCAACTTTCAGTACGACTTGCGATTCTACAGCAGACGTTAATTCACAGAGAGGAAATGTGTTCAGTAACTTCAGGTGCAAAATAAAATTGAATTGATACAATCTGGAAAATGTAATAAACATATCTTTATAGTTTCACGGTTTACTAACGTAATATTTTCTGGGCTTTGCGCAGGTCATCTTCAGTTCTTTTAATCCACTCTTTCAATTCGCTTTCAGTTATGTCTGTTGCCATTTTAAAAGCTTGGATTGATCTCTCATACAAATCCACACTTTCGCTCAGTCGGTTTGTTTTCATGCAAACAAAACCAAGACTGTATAACAAACATCCAAACATTTGATGCTTTGCTGAGTTTTCACCAAACTGCTTTCTCATCATTTTAAGTCCAAGTTGGATTGTTTCTTCCATTAGGGAATAATTTTCGATTAAATTTTGACTCACTTCAATCTCATTCAAACATCCAACTTGGCATATGCATCCAAATTCGTCTCCCAAGTTTTTCACATTTTGTATTTTGAGTCTCATCTTTTCCATGAGCGGGATCACGTGATTACGAACTATCCGCTTGGCTTCAAGTTTTTGATCAAAATTTGATGTCTCGAGTAAACTCTCGCTTGTAAGCCTTAATTTCCATACACAGTCTGTCCCACCCTGAGCTCCTTCACTTCCACCACGTTTCTCGTAAAGTTCCGATGCAAGATCGTAAAACAAAATCGATTCCAAACATTTTCCCTTTTCTCTCTTCTCATCTCCAATCGTTCTCAAATCTTTTGCATTTACCCCATGACCTTCAAGTGACCTTGAAAATTGGTTTCTTGTTTCATTGGCTTCAGTATAGTTTTCTCTTTTCAACAGAAGTGCGTAATTTTGGAAACGTGAAGGTTGATTATCGTTTTTATCTGCAAATGCAAGGAAATTCAATATTTAAACATCCCAAAAAATACTATTTCATCTATTAAAAAAGTGTTACTAAAGACCAAGAGATATCTGCCAATGTTGATTCCCCCAAGGTCTGACTCAAGGCTACACATCATTACCACATACAAGTCTCTATTTTTATGGAAACCTTGATGAATATATAAATATTCATTTAACCTAGTTAAAAATTACAAACCTTCCAAAGCACTAAGCAGGATTTGTAGAGTTACGTCACCCTGGACACCAACTATGCTGTTTGTGAAGTTTGAGTGTTTTACCTCTGTGTGCTGAGATTGATCTGGTTTAAAAACACAAGTTTTATCACCGGCATCACTTGGAATGGCGAGAAAAAGGTAAACGTTAAGTATGCACCTAAACAAACATTTAATCGAAACTACCTACAAAATATAAAAAATGCAATTTGGTAAAAAGTAAAACAGTGTAAAATAGTAGCTGAGTAAAACTTTTAAATCAATCTTTCAGACAGCTCTTTTAAAGATGTTTTTATTTTTGTCAGAAAAAATACAGTGTAAAATAAATGTAATAAATGTGACCCAAATTTATTAGTTGTAGAAGCAGAAATAAATATGTGCTTTGTCATTTACTTGCAGGATGTGACGTGTTTTGTGACTCGACATCTTTTGATTTCGACAGTTTCCCGATATCCTTCTGCAAAACAAAACACAGTTAGCAGGCATGCCATGTTTTCAAACTTACATATCTTCTATCCCCATTTCCGTAGCGACTGACGGATTTCTGCGTGACGCCTCTATAGGTGCTACCATTCTTAATTCAGAGTTAGTGCAGAAAGACTTTCGTGTAAAAGCACGCCAATCTAACAAAATGACGTCATCTATGATGCTTTTGTGGTCGCCCTCTTCCATTACGCTTACACTGTACAGCACACTCCCTTTTTTCCTGCATGCCTCAATGGAAACGAGAAGCTTTTTTAAGTTTTATGCTAGTTAAGATCTGTTTCTTCTGGACGAGCCAAACTCATATGGTTTCTTAGTTTGGCAATGATGCATCATAACAGTTAAGTTGTTCCTGGCCTTCCTTGTATTTTCCTCTGAATTTCTCACCGACAATTTTAGCAGGAAGACAGTGGAGAAATTGACAACGGATTGTATTATGTTTTCAAGTTTCTATCCAGTATATTTTTCTCGACTAAACGACCCGAGGAACATAAATTTGCAGCCAAAAGGTCACATGCCAGCACGTCACTATCACCAGGGAAACCATTGTGTTTATGTAAATTTCCAGTGCATGATTAAGCTTGCCCTTACTGTTACCAGTCCATGAAACCATTCTGCACTCACACTTTTTAGAAACAAATGCTTACATCTACTAACCATGCTTGTGTATTTGGTGATTTTTTTCTAAACCCTACCATCAGCGTCGAGAGGCGCAAATCGACATTTGTCAGTAAATGAATGTACATTGCGTGGAGAAAGCGGTGAGCATTGGTCTGCTATCTAAACTGCCCAGTGGAATTTCATATCAAAACACATTTGCATTAATAGACTTTTTGAAACGTGTTAATGATTATATACCGTGATGAATTATTATTCCAATATACATAACACGCTTGCTGTTTATACTCCAAATCATGATGAAATATCCCAAATAACTCACACAGATTGTGGGCGATCAGCGTCGGTCGATGTTTTATTTGAAGCTTAACAGAAAAATTAATTTCGACAGAACTGTCATCGTCAGTTCCTTATTCTACTTGACGCTGATTGTCCACACTCTTATTTTTGCATATCCGACACAACAGGTCAGGTCCGTCAGCAGCATAGTAGAAAACAGGCTGATTCCTGTTGTCTAAATGACATATTCTCTTAATCATAATAAAATATGTTCTTTTTCAAAATTATTTCTGCTGGAACATGCCTGGCGACCGCAACAATGGTTCAACATTATGTTTATTTTTGTAAATCGACCATAGCATCAGTACTTACATCTACAAGGTTTGCCATGAGTCCAAAAGTAGAGAAAAATAATATGGAAACGCACTATTCAATTTTCATACCTGAAACAATAAAGAAAGTACCGCCTGATATCTAGAGGCTGCACTCTCTCTAATAAGGAACTTCCGCAAAAACTCCCAAGCACGTAGAGGTGAGAAGTTCAGTTTTAATGTGTTTCCTTATGCGGTTTAATTTCTTTCTACTGGGTTATTGCTGTTGACTAATCACATTTTTCATCAACAATAATCAAATCAAATTAAATCAAATCATGACTATTTTTGCGAAAAGAACAACATACAAGGAAATGAAATGGCATAAGCACCGATAAAACCATCAAGGTTATCGAGTCAGGCGCCCATGTAAAGGTGATAAGCAAAAGTTAACGAATAAAAAAGGTTTAAATTTAAAATATCAATTTGCATGAAAAAAAATATACCAGCACATTCTGCAACCTAAACAATGCAAGCGCCACCTATACTGAATAAGACCAAGCAATGTGATGTAAACCGTACCGGTTGGACCAACACAAATAACAACAAACTCATCGTACTTTTTTGGAGCCCAAGCTACCAATTCCATTATAAAGAACTACCCAGACCAAATTTAGTGCCTTTTTCGGAACTGAACCCAACAAGGATTTGGAATAGGAAATTAAAGCAACAAACGGAAATGATTTTGAAAACTAACAACAAAGTAAAACATCAGTACCATTGGCCGGCGACACAACAATTGGAATGCAACTTGGAGAGGAGCTGTAGCACATTGCTGGGTTAGTACTTCAGCTTGGAGGTTGCTGTCCCAAGACAATAGCGTACGAGTAGGACATGACTGTAGATAAGGCGGTCGCCTGTTCTGAGCGAGTTCTCCAAATCTTGCTTAGCTTTCCATCAAACAAACACGAAGGTTGGCAACAATCTTATGATTAACAAAACTTCGTTTTAGTAAACAGTAGCATACAATGGCGTATTAAATTAGAATGAAAATGTAATCCCACTTCAGAGAGGCCTACGAACATGATTGGTTGAAACTGGTCACGCATGATTGACACCAGCAAGTATTTACAAAATGTCTTAACTGTTGTTTCAGCAGGGATATGTACAACGAAATAATACGAGGAAAACGTAAATGGGACTTACAACTCTTAAGTCAGCTGCAACTACTACAGAAGTTCTTCCTCTATATACAAATAAATAATATCGGTCAAATGACACGAGCAGTAAGTTTTTTTGTGTTATTGCACTACAACGAATAGTCAAGAAATGTGTATTTCACTTCATAACAGATTTCAAAACATTTTTCTGTATTATTATTCAATAATAATATGATCATTTTCACATTCTTTGATTGTGTTACTTACATGGCAGATAATTGTGAGATCCTGAAGTAGATGAATTTGTTTCACACACTAAAAAGAATTTATTCTCATTTAATTTTAAAGCTAGGATCGTTTCTCTGTAAACTAAGTTTAGGTGCAAAGATGCGTTATGTTCAAACTTCGTGCCACCCTCTGGAGGGCACCCAGTAACATGTTTTATGAGGAATCTCAGCCTATATTTTCGGGATACACCACGTTATTCTAGTAACATTGATCCTTTTACTGTGAAACCTTTCTGTTGGAACGGAAGAACATGAAGATATAATGGATATCCAAGCTAACGGGGCGATAAGAAGTCACAGGGATTACGTTAACCCATCCTATGTTGGCCCACATTATGGGTAGGGCTATGCTAGACACCGTCCAAATAGTAAAAAATAACAGTTGTAGCATTAATTGTGTTTGATGATCTTCATTGCTTATATTTGTTGAACATCGTTTTGTTTAAAAGAAAACTTTTGTAAAGTTTACCCGCATTATCACGCAAATCCAGCAAGCGATACGCAATTTACAAAAACGTCATGAAACCAGTGATTGAATTAAAATAAGTTTTTCTTCCGACTCTTTTGATGTGACATCGCTGCAAAAATGGTGTTGGCAATGCTGCCATTTGTCGATGGTCCTTGGTTGAAAATTATTTGAAATTACCTATGGTGTTATGCCATAAAAATTCAAAAAATAATGCGTTCACAATACACCAATATGTTTACATTGTCCGCCTAGAAATTATGGAAGTAAAACTGTTACTTATTTATTACAGCAAATAGTGTACAAGCGGGTGCATGAATAAGTTCTGGTTTGTGATAAATGTAGTGAGAACCTCAAGTAAATACTGAAGAAAAGCAATAAACAATGCAAAGGAAAACAGGAGATTGCAATACATTCAGAACTCGTACAACTGCACTTAATTACGATTCATAAAAAACAGATTGATTTCATTGTAAACTTTTTCATCAACAAGCTTCTCGACAACCGCCTATGGTTCAAAGCTGTTCGGTTCTCGTGAGTTCATTGTACCCGTTTACGACGTAACTATACTTGCCATTACGACGGGAAAATAAAATTATCATCATCATTATCCTTATCTTTTGAATATATCGGGTCTTTTCAGGCAATGCAGACCGTTTTAGCATTCGTTTTGGTAGAAACTTGCTCGGTCTTTTAATTTATAACTTCCGAAAAATACTGCATTTAATCATCATATGTGGTTTTATGAAAGGTCTTACCGTTTGGCTAACACATTCTGGGCAAAATGGACCACTTAATAAATGCTTTAGCTACTCTTCTCGGGTTATTTGACCAACTGGTTAGACGTTATTTTTTTATGGTGCCCTGCACTAATCAATCAACTAAAATGTTAGTAAACATCAGAATGACATAACGTAAACTACAATCCAGAAAATAATTCTCGTTATTTTAACATAAATTTAGTAAAAAAACCATAAAATATACGTCTTGGAGACGAACCACCGTGGAGCGAACTATGGCCAAACGGAGCTGCTTGGTAAACAATAGTGCTAAAGGCTAAAACCCAATTCAATATGTCGTCTCTGTTGTTTGGTATTCAGTATAGGATACACAACGGATCGACGTTGACCGAAAGTTACCACAAAGTGGAAATTAGTGTGCCCGTTAGTGTAAAAGCTAGCACAGTGCCACAGTCAACAGCTGCACTGATGAGACCTCAAACATGTCAAAACAGTGTGTACACCTGTCTGCTTCTCTCCATTATAATGGCTTTTTTGCACATGTGTTGTGAAAATTTGTGAAGAACTTTGTCTCGGCGACATAATTTTCAAGTCTTTTTTATTCATAATTCATGTAATTAATCCAGATTAACTTGCAAATTGTGATTGTATGCCCAACTTCGCGTACATTATTTGCTATAGTTGGGTTGTGACGTGACGTGACGTGACGTGACGTGACGTGACGTGACGTGACGTGACGTGACGTGACGTGACGTGACGTGACGTGACGTGACGTGACGTGACGTGACGTGACAACCTGTTTATATCAATGTTATGGTTTACATTAGAACCACTATGCTAGCTGCATCGCAACACGAACATTCAACCCAGGACGTAAACACGTAATCATTTTTACGAACCTCCAGACGACTTAATGGCAGCTTGCCAAATAAGAAATAAAAATTTATAAAAAAACTCTACATGGCTAATGACCCGGGAAACTACTATAAAAAGTCACGAATGGATATCACACTTTCGATGTATATTTTACAAAATTAATGTGGTATAATTTAATTAACTGTGAGCGTTTCAACCCTTTGTTATATAGCGTACTGGGGCGCCGTCCGACATTAAACCTTGCCAAGTTAAACAGTCTGGCTAGCAAGGTTATCACGATAACAAAAATTGTTAAACAAGGTTAAAACAAAGGTCACCAGCGTACAGTATACAATACGGTGTCGGCAAATAATTAACTAACTTTGTAAAATAACATTCAAATGTTCCAAGCAGGTCAACTGTGAAGAAGTTGCAAGTGTGATTCAGATACCAAAGTTAAACGATAAAAAAGTAATTAACAAAAAAGTCAATCACGTTGTTAGAATGTTGAATTGCGGTTTTATTTACCAGATGAAATGCTTGTCTATACACAAAGTTTACAATTCATTGCCATTACTGTGTTACGTTAGCTCATAATTGGAAATCACACAGTCGATGTATATTTTTCTCAACTAATGTGGTATATTTTACCACATTGTCCTAATATACAAAAAGAAGAGCATTACTTGCAAAAAATTATGTTAATTAAAATCTTTAGCAAGAAACAAACAAAATCGCATCGCCACAATTCGTCTACTAATGTAAACTATTGTGGAGGAGTTGTGGGTGGCCTGGGTTGTGGACCCCCAGGAGGAGTTGTGGGTGGTCCGGAAGGTGGATCCCCAGGAGGAGTTGTGGGTGGCCTGGGTTGTGGATCACTTGGCCTATGCTGAGGAAAATATAGACAGCTTGGTTGTTAAATGGCCTAATATTACATCTGTTGGGGAAGTCGCTAATTTATCTAAAGTGCAGTAAACTCGACCAACCAAGTATAAATATATTTGTTAAAACGAATATATTTCCAAAGGTTTACACGGCTTCAAACTCCCTAACCCTCACGGTTTTATTGGTAACCGCATGCTATTTTTATTTTTGCATATTGTGAGCGTATCGTGGGTAGGTACCATTAGCGCACAAGTACACACTAGTTTGGCAATTGTCACATCTGTGTAGATCTTCGTGAATACACAAGTCAAAAATAATACATACTTTCGCATACCAATCTTGGACCACCTAATGATGCCACGATCTTAACTTGACGATCTAATATCCCCACATTCGCGCGTTTATAATGTCCCAAACAAGCAAATAGTTTTTTTGTGACATGTATATGTAGGCCAGTGCGCAGCACACAACACTTAACGTCAATTTATTGTAATTTTCTTTAAAAACAATTGTTTTCTACTTTTTATGCAGTGGTACTGTATGCGGTGTTGCAGAAAAGTGATACCTTATGTTAAGAAATTGTGTAACAAAAAACATACTTACCATGTTTCTAGTTCCGTCAACGACACAATCTAAGTTTTTTTTTAATTCTTCTTTTTTCACGTCCAGACCGAGAATCTGCTTAGAATTCGACTTTAATAAACTGTGAGCGTTCCAACCCTTGATATATAGTGTACTGAGGCGTCGTGTTTTATCTTGTCAAGTTAAACAGTTTCCAAATCAGTCCATTGTCCCAATGTTTTACTTCAGCAAATATTGTAAAACAGGCTAGCAAGGTTATCACGATATCAGAAATCGTTAAACAAGGTTATACAAAGGTCACCAGCGTGTAGTTTTACATGCGGTGTTGGTAAATAATTAACTAACTTTGTGAAATAACATTGAAAAAGCATTTGAGCCGGCTGTTTTAGTTCAATCTCTTGAAAAGGCTTACGCCATTAATATTTAAAAATTTTAAGTTAAATTATTATCCGAACCTTTTGTAAAGACAATGGTACCGTCTGCAAAAAGGGTTGTTTTATATTCTGAATTGTGGAGGCGCATGACCACGAAATTGGCGCTGCTGCTAGACACTCTACGCAAAGCACGAAATATTGTGGAGAGTGGATCTTACCGCCTTACGCTACGTGATATGCTAAACGATTGAGAAACTTGAAGATGCATTTTGGTCAAAACACTTTACTAGATTGAAGAAATTTGTACCAAACCCAAACGACAGTTACATAAATATATTCCCGCCTTGAGGCATCAAATACTTTTTCTTTGTCTCGCGACAGATCAGCTCCAGGAATGGTTCATGCTGCAGATGTAACGTCAAACAGCAAACGTAAATTTGTCCCGATATATTGATTCGGTTTTTTTCGGTGATAAGACGCTGCTATCATTACTGCAACTCTACAACCCATTCGCCGATTTGAGATTTATTCCCTCAGAAAATGAACTGTAAACTATTTGCTGGTGAATCAAGTAAAGAGACAGTTCGATCCGCAATATAATAGGCAAAACCCTTACACTTTCCATCTGATTACACTGAAGTTAAAAACCACCCTGTTGTATTGATGTGGAGAAGATGGCAGGTAAACACGCAAACGCCAAACTTCTCATGATTTCTTGTTTCGTTTTGTTTTTTTATTTTATTTTTTGACACTTTAGTTACGATGATCGCCAACCGAATATTCAAGATTATTGAGTGTTTGAGGGAAGAATTTAATCAACATTTATTTGACCTGTGAACCTCATGACCTGTATACAATGGCTGAGATCGCCAAGGCAAGGCATCTCAGTAGGGCGATTCTGTACTGTCATGCTGACCACAGTAGACACAATTTTTAGTTTCTTCTGGTAAGGAAAATTGTTCATTTGATCGATGGTTTGAAAGATCTCAAAAATTGACTAAATACCATACCTGGTTTCGTCAACAGCAAGATACAATTTTTGATGCAAAAAGTAACTGCGACACCTCGATGACCTGTGTGAGGTCGTTTGGAAAGCGAAAGCACGGAACACCAGAATCGTCACAAGCCCAAGCCATTGCTTTCATCGTTAAATTCCAATTTGTTCTGCCCGAGCCAGTCGACCCTTTGTTCAGCTTTGGACAAACATCGTAAAAAGAACTTGGGTTTTCGCGATAACAGAAGGGCGCACGTAGGCGCGAGGTCAAACATACGTAACCAGTGTGCGATATCACCCGCGGTGCGGACCATTGATCAACCTATTTGTTATTTGTTAAAAACAGTATAATGTTACAAACAAGCTGTCCTTCCGGCAATCACTAAAGCGATGTTTTGTTTTTATTTGTTATAACAAACCATGTTACAAGCTTAATCCAAGTCTTCTTTCCCGTCCAAAAATTTCCCCTAGATTAAAATATCTTACATCACCCAAGCGATAGCCGTAGTGCGAACCACTGAAAAATCTATACATGTAAAGCTTTCAAGCTTGTGTATTGTTTAATGATAATACCATGTGCCGAGCTTAAGAGGGTGGCAATTAACTTCATGAAACTGCGATCAAACAATAGATGTGCACTGGAACTTTCATAATAAGGACCTTCGCACGAAGGTATAACATATCTTGTACCATAGTATCCTGCAGTATACAATTAGAGGGTCGTAGTTCACATTCTTTGAACTGTTATAAAAAAATATATGTATATATATTTCTTGATTCACAATTAAAACGCTTTGGCTGTTGGTGAGCTTTGCACGAAGGAATAACTTTAGGTAATCTTGAACCGTGGTATCTCGCAGTACACGATGGGAACAGCATCCATTGCCGTATAAACGTTTAGTAAATTAAAAAAATAGTGCTGAGAATGAAGAGACTGACCCTTACTAATACGAAAAACGTTTCGGCAAGCACTTATGCAATCATCAAAAATCAGTACTTTTTCTTGATATTGGAATGTCATGAGGAACGAACGGGTTAGTGAAGCAACAGTAGTGTGTGAAGTGTGATTTGGCATCGCCTGATATTAAGAGTGCTTGTGTATGTGTGCGCGCAGCAAACACACGTCCAATGCTCGGTTTTTCCACGTAAGCAGTTGCCTCCAGAATAAACCCGATGATGCAACTGTTACGTCAATACTTCCGCTCTAAACGTGGGGTATTTGTTTCTCGTTGGTACGGATACACACGAACATATTTATACCGGATGATTTTTCTTTATATGAGAGATCAACTGCTCAGACTCTTACATTGTCTTGTTATCGTATGAGTCAGGAAATAAATTGGCTTTTGCTGGGAAATTGCTCCGTTAGTTGATTGATTGGTGTTGCATTGTTCAAAATGGGGTCAGAGAGACAAAAAGTTTAAGCCTTGGATTTAAAGCACGCAATTGATCGAAACTTTAAGGGACAAACAACTTATGCACGTTTTTAATGTATGAAGCAACTATACGATAGCTCGATAAGCTGTGTGTGTTCGTTACGCGATAGAACACAGAATCGCCAGATTCCACAAAGCACAAGTCATTGCTCTCATCATTCAATCCCAGTCGTTAATTTGTTGAGCACAAACAAGGCGATTATTCTTGTTCAGCTTCAGCAAACATTGTAAAATGAACTTTGTGCAGGCGCACAAGTATTTTGTGATAACAGAGCTCGTAGGTGGTTTTTAACGGAGGTCAAACATACGTCAAAAGTGTGCGATATCGACCAATGATCAATTACCTATTTGTTATTTGTTAAAAGCGGTAGAATGCACCTATCGTGTCGACAAATGATAAACCTTTGTTAAAAAAACGTTGAAATGTTTTGAGCAAGCTGACTATGTGTTAAAATCAATACATTGATGACAAATTCCGCAACAAACGATATCACTCAGTGTTCAAACCTCCTTTCAAAGAAAAATTCGCCACATAACCCTAAGATGAAAGCTAAAAGATAATGTAAATAAATGACCCTATGCTATCAGTTACTGGGTTGTCCTTGGTGGAAGTATGATTTGGAGTGGTTGTTAGCAATTGCACTGTAAGTTGCACCGCTCGGTTTGTTACGAATAAAAACGTGACTACAGTAACTGTTGGAAAAACGCCACAGTGATTTCGTGCGAAGTTTTGGTATGACATAAGGTAGGATTTTGTTTATTCGCAATGCGATCAATGGATTGAATTAATACAGCTCTTTAACGCCCACTGTCGACTTAATTAAATAGAATTAGGTTAGCACTACCTCATTCTACAAATAAAAACGAGATTACTTTTTTTGACACACACGGATTCGTATTCGGGTTACCTATTCTGGCCGGGAATCCATAGCAGTTTTTCATGTTGTTATATAGGTCGGGCGTCTAATTCACAGATGTGACCACCTAAAACGTTATATTTTTTAACTCTCCAGTATTTGAGCCCAGGATATCCTGTCCGCAGATATCTCTATCAGGTTTTCTTCTATGTATATGTGTCGGGCGCTTGATCAATGCAGCCAATCACTCGCCCTTAGTTATTGCAGTTAACGTTTTGAATAGACTGATATAGCTCTTTGGCGCCCACTGCCGATGGAATAAGTGACATGGGCGTACACAAGATATCCTTTTAGGGTTGTCTTCATTTGGAAAACATTATTAGATGCGACTAGTGTTGTCAAATACAAGCTTCGTATTCTGTTATTGATGCTACAAGACGTATTCATAAACGTTAAATAAAATCAGCGGTCTTGCTACAAGAGCAAGTTTCATTGAGGTCTATAGACAGGGTGTACACACTGTTTTGACCTAAGGTCTCATCAGTGCAGCTGTTGACTGTGGCACTGTGCTACCTTTTACACTAGCAGTCAAAGAGATTTCCACTTTGTGATACTTTTACCCAACTGGGCACAACCGAGGAGCGCCAATTAAAATTTCTATGTAGGGAATGTCCCCATATGAAAACTTTTCTTTAAATCACCTTTTACCATATGGCTTTCTATCATAGGAACGCTATGTTCTGTGCCTTCAAGAACGTTAAAGGGTCTTGGATTTTCTCGGTGCTGTTTAAACGAAAAATTGTCCTGGTAACCTTAATGCTTTGCCCTACAGTATGTCGCTGGGTGCCTGGAGAGTTTCCTTGGGCGCTGAGCATGTGGACAAAAGGCCGAATGGGAGTTGGTGACACCAATCTGGGTTGTTAGTCACAAATTTCAAGGCTAGTTTTATTGTGTTATTACATTGTTCAGAGATGCCATTAGATTAGGGGTGAAAGGTAGTAGTGGTTACATGCTGGACACCTAAGAAAGTCATTGCATTTTTCCACATTTCACCGGTGAATTGGAAACCCCTGCCATTGGTTACAGATTCTGGGACCTTGATAACGAACCCCATTGGTGCATGAACGCGTTTAGGACTGTTTGAGCTGTGCAGTTTGGCAAGGGCACTGCCGCTGGGAAACGCGTGAAACGGTCTATAATGACAAACATGTATGAGCAACCGTTAGAGGGCGGTAAAGGGCCGATTTAATCTGCATGAATTCTTACAAACTTGTCAGATGCGGGTGGGAATTGGGCCAAGGGTGTTTAGTTATGCCTGTAAGTTTTAGTCAATTGACAATGGCCACAGCTTTTTGTCCAGACCTGGATGCCCTTTCTCTTATATGGCCAAACATAAAGGCTGCATATTTGAGTGAAAGTTTTCTTAGGGCCTGGATGGCTAACATGTGTACTGAATCAAAAATCTGTTTTCAATAGCCAAAAGGTAAGTGGTCGAAATGTTCCATGAGCAGAAGTATCTCCCCACCGAGTGAGATTTGAATTAGGGACGTCTTGAGAAGATGGTTGATTTGAATCAGGTTGAAAACTATCAGTAAGATCTCCACCTTATTGAAGGAGTTTCTGTTGTGCTGTTTCAATGTCGTTCCAGATGATTTGGGCTGGGTGTTGGAGTATAGCGTTGATTCGGGCGTCTGCAACGATATTTTCAGCTCCAAGAATGTAGAGGACATCCGTTGTAAATTCTGTGATATACGCAAGCTTGCTTGCCATGGGGATTTCCGGAGTGTGCTAGAAGTGATTGCCGACACTAAGTGGGTCGATGGTCCGTAAAAATTAATACTGGCCGTCCTTCAAGTAAATATCTGAAGTGTTGCTCAATATTTATATGTTTTATTGCCATTTTGTTGCAATAACATGCCAAACAAAGAAAGATAACACAAGATATTATACGCACGTAGTTGCTTTTAACAAGGTCAAATATACATGATCATTGCGATGTAATCCGCAGTGTCAACATATGATTAACAAATAAGTTGAAAATAGATTAAAACGTTTCATGCAAGCTGGCCGCGCTAAAATCAATGCATTGACATCATTTCCAAATTGCAGAATAAACGAAGTTACTTTGAATCTTCTTTCAAGCAGAAAGCCTCTTTAAACAAATAAAGATACTACCCAAATGATAAGGTATTTAATAGGCCCATGCTACCAATTACTATGTTATGATTTGTGGAAGTTTGATATCATACCTAACGTTAGGTATGAAGGTTAGCAATTGTACTATAAAGCGACCAATGGATCAGATTGATGCAGCTCTTTGCCGCCCACTGCCGCCTGAATGTTAAGGATGTATCTTAGCATCGCTGCGGAAAACGCGTTCGTCTTTTTTAACAGATCGGGATTCGAACCCACAATGTTTCCTGCCAGCGTTCCCGATAAGGATTTCTTCATGGTTTGAGGGTCGGGTGCAGACCAAAACGTATTTAAGTTACAGTTTTCAGTGCACTTTCAAATACCGAATGGAATAAGCATAGAAGAGATCCAGGTGTTTTCAATTGAATATTACGGTATACCTCGTTTGTTGCGTGAAGAAGCTACAAGAGTGTAAGTATGCAACTTACAAAGTACACGATTTACACGAAGTGAGATATGACTTTACGTTTGCCTAGCAACCAACTATTTTGTAACCAAGTGTCAGACGGGGCGTGTAGATACCAAAGATTGATATCTGGGTTCACATCAGTTTATACGAGGTTTTACGCAAGTTCTATTCTATTATCACTGCACAATGCGTTGTAAACAGGCGTAGCCCATTTGTATGTCGTAACGTTATTATAACTATTAGAGATATAAGCAAATACATAGGATCCCAATGCTTGACATGAGAAGCCAACATACGCTTCTTTGCAACCGGTGCGCACCGAAGGCTGGTGAAAATTATTAATGCACAATCCAACAGCTAAATGTCTAAAACATTAAATCTGTACATTTTGCAAAAATCAGACTAATGTCAGAATAAACTTGCAGATTGTCTCTAAACTGTCGATCTGCAGGAATCACCGACAAAAGTAATCTGTACAAATAGTTTATTATCAGGCTAAGGGGAATAATTCCCAAGCCGGCAAAGTGCTTGTTAAATCAAGTAAATCAACAGTTGTTGTCTCAGAATAGTCAGTTAGGGCAAACCATTGCAATATATACAAAGACGTGGCATAAGCGACACAAATGGTAAAAGCAATGTTAAACAATTACTACAAGGCTTGTCATTATACGCTACCCACACAAATTCATCGTTCATACACAAATAACTTTATATACAGCATATACATCAATGTTACAAATACCAAATGAAGCAAATCTGCGCATACATTTACAACGCGATGAAATCCAAATATTTTTCTTTTACGCAAAATACTACAAGGGTTGAACAATCAAGCACAAGAAATCAAAGGCCCGGATAAAATCATATCGAGTCAGGTATCCAGTCGCACTGTGAAGTGATGATGGGTTGCGAGAAGTTAGGTGGCCACTCTTCTGTTAGAGCTAGTCCACGAACCACATTCTGATTAAAGTTTACTGACGAAGCATTTTTTGAATTCTTTGGAAATTTTCTTTACTCCAGTTTATCCACTCATTCCTTTCCTCCTCAGTTATGTCTGTTGCCTTTGTGAGAGCTTGGATTGCTTTTTGAAACAAATCCATGCTCTTATTCAGTCGATTTGTTTTCACACAAACAACACCAAGGTTGTTTAACAAAATTCCGAACACGTTGTGCTTTGTTGAGTTTTCACCAAACTGTTTCTTCATCATTTCAAGTCCAAGTTTGATTCTTGTTTCACTCGATGAATAATCTTCTAGAAAATGTTGACTCACACCAATGTAATATAAACATAAAACTTGATATAAACATGAAACATTCTGTTTCACATTTCCGATATTTTGTATTTTGGGTCTCATCTTTTCCATCAGTGGAATCACGGAATTGCGAACAATTTTTGTGTTTCGAAGCTTTGGGACCGAATCTGATGTATTGAGCAAATCTTTGCATGTGGAATGCAGATTGCGCACACAATTCTTCACACCTTCTGCTGCCAGGGTCCCATCACGTTTGACATAAAGTTCCGATGCAAGATCGTAAAACAGAATAGATTCCAAACATTTTCCCTCTTCTCTGTTTGCATCTCCAGTTGTTTCCAAATCATTTGCAGTTGTCCCAAGACCTTCAACTGACCTTAAAAGTTGGTTTCTTGCCTGATCAGCTTCGGAATATTTATGTATTTTCAACAACTCGACGTAATGTTTCAGGAGTGCATCCAGGTCAATGTTTTCATCTAAAATACAAATCGATGAAAAATATCTGGCAAGATGGATAGCAACAGTGACTTGTTTGTTTTGTACATAGGTGTATATGTAGGGGTCTTAAAAAGATGGGGAACCACATTTTAAATTCGAAAAAAATATTTGAAAAGAAAACACACATAAAAATTGTACAAACTATTCTAAACGCAGCCAACAGTTAAATTACAAAAACAACGAATTATTAGAATGAGGAAAGTTGGGCACAAAACGCTGCAGCGGAAAATGTGTAAATTGCCAAGTGTGGGAGGCCGATCTCGGGCCGATAAACCGGCAATTTTATCTTTTGAAATCAATATTATAGCTGCTGTGGTTAGGTTTAACGTTATTTAATGACTGCCGTCAAACGTACGAAAACTGAGATTGCAGCATGTTAAAAAGAGAGTGCTTGAGGTAAAATATTTTCCTTGTCTACGTTTACATACCGGTTTGTTGCAATGTACCCTGTAAGTTGTTTGCTTCTTCAGTTGTCTCGTGAGGACGAGTTAGTTGAGAGTTGGTTGCACTCTCTGGAGTGTTTTGAACTTGTTCTGCACAAGAGATATTCATAACTTTTTTGCCTACGCACACTGTCTAAACATTTTTAGTGCTTACTTGTGACATCAAATGACTGTTTTTCAGTTGCATGACGATATGCTCTGTTTATTTTTGTCCTTTTATGCAATGTCAATCCTACAAGTATTAAACACGTTACGACAACTTTTCCGCATTTTCTAGATTTGTAGAAATAAACATTGAAGAAACACAGCAGCACAATCAAAAGATTGGTGCAAGGATAGTTTACTGCATAATTGGTGACTTGAATATTAGGAGAAATATTAAACCATGCATCGGAGTTTCAAAACCAGCATAGGCAACCTAGCCTGGGTTTTTAGCAGGTTAGGCAGGCCTTCTATGTTATAGGAAGCAAAGCCATGGCCAATCAATCCCAAGGTTGGGGTCTTTAAAATAGGTTTCAAGGTTTTATTCCCAAATACAAGATTATCACAGCGATTACTTGGCGGACCCACAGTGAGTGTATGTATCACTAAAAGCGTTGAAGCATATTTTAAGACTTTTTTATTACATTCCAAATATGTAACATTCAACTTAGCAAATGAGTGGTAATATGAATCACTAAGGTAGTACTTTAAATATAACAAAAGTTTACTGACCTGACATTGTTTTAACATTTCGTAAGTTAATTTCACTCAGTTTAATCCGCTCCTTCCTTATCTCTTCAGTTATGTCTGTTGCCATTCCCAAAGCTTGAATAGATGTTTCATAAAAATCCACGCTTTCATCCAATTGATTTGTTCTCCAGCAAACCAAACCAAGCATGTACAACAAGTGTCCGAACACTTTATGCTTTGCTGAGTTTTCACCAAACTGTTTCCTCATCATTTCAAGCCCAAGTTTTATAGTGGATTCCTGAGATGAAAGATCTCCCAAAAGATGTTGACTCCATTGAATGTGAACCAGACACCAAACTTGACTTAGACATAAAACTTCCTTTTCCACGTTTTCCACGTTTTGTATTTTGAGTCTCATCATTTCCATTAAATTGATCACGTATTCTCGAACTATTTGTTTGTTTCTGCATCTTAAAATTAAATCTGATGATTTCAGTAAATCTTCGCATGTCTGATTCAGACCATCCACGCAGTCCTTCAGACCATCGGCTGCTTTTCTGCCATCTGGACGTTTTTTATATAGTTGCGATGATAAATAGTAAAATAAGATGGAATGAAAAAATTGCTTCTTTTTTCTCATTTCTTCTCCGATTGATTTCAAATCGTTAGGTGTTAACCAAAGACCCTTAATTGACCTTGAAATTTGGTTTCCAGTTTTGTTTGCTGCAGAATATTTTCGTTTGAATAACAAATCTACGTAATTTGCAATCAGTGGCGTCGTGTCGTTCTTTTTGTCTGAAACAACAATAGTCAAGTAAACTCCCTGGAACAATTAATAACCCAATATCTTTTAAGTGTCTGTTGTTTTGACAAGATGCCTAGTGAAAGGTCAACCAGATATTATGTGAGTCGTTAAATTAGGTACAGCTGCTGGATTATGATTTCATACTTTACCGAAGCCCAGATTTTTAAAAATCTTGCTCTGTCGTCAAGAGAAATGGCTAAAACTGGGTGTCTGTGAACCTTGCAATCGTGCAGCAAGAACAACAATGTTTAATTCGAAGTGATTTTTTTGAACCCCATGTTGTTTACTACTGTCAGTGAAACTAAAGGTACAGCGAGCGAATAATGCTAATAAAACATACCCAAATCCTGCAGTGTTCCCTGCATTATGTTCTCTGGGTGGTTTGGTTTGTCACTTGATGGTAGGTTGTGAGTGACATCATAAGAGATTGTTGTAGGCTCCGCTATGCTTTTTTCTGCAATACATTACTTTGTTTTAAACGTTTCCAGGCACAATCTTGAACGTATGTGATTATTTTTTCAATATTACTTGGAAATTTACACATCAAAATTTTTGCAAACTATTTGGGGATGAAAATTATTGTTGGGCGATCACTTGCAAGCTAGTCAGTTTTAAGATATCCAGAAACACAAATTATGTCCGCAACAAACTAAGCAAATCTATAATTGGGATAAAATGTACAAACAGTTGCACTGACTTAACGTGAATTGAACAGTTGCCAAGGATCTTTTGACATCTTCAATCCACTTCTTCCTTTCCTCTTCAGTCATGTCTGTTGCCATTCCATAAGCATGAATTGCCCGCTCAAAGCAAACTACGCTTTCATTCAGTCGATTTGATTTCCAGAAAACAAGACCACGGTTGCGCATCAAACGTCCAAACACTTCATGCTTTGCTGAGTTTTCACCAAACTGTTTCCTCATCATTTCAAGTCCAAGTTTGACTGTTTTTTCCTCAGACGAATCTTCTCCGATTAAAAATTGACATATTTCAATCTTGTGCAAACACCAAACTTGACATAAACATGCAACTTCCTTTTCTACGTTTTTTACATTCTGTATTTTGAGCCCCATCTTTTCCATTAGTGGGATCACGTGATCACGAACAATAAATTTGTTTCTTACCAATTGTAACAAATCTGATGTTTTCAGCAAATTTTCGCTGGAACATTTCATACCCAGCACGCAATCCCTAACACCCTCCGCTGCTGTTTTTGCATTGGGATATTTTTCATAAAGTTCCGATGATAAATCGTAAAACAAAATCGATTCCAAACAATCCCCCTCTTCTCTCTTTTCATCTCCAGCTGTTCTTAAATTTTCTGCAGTTGCCCCACGACCTTCAAGTGACCTTGAAAGTTGTTTTTTTGTTTCATTTGCTTTTAAATATTTTCCCTCATTCAAGAAATCAACGTAATTTACTGTCAGAGTCATATCAACATAATCTGAAACAAAAAAGCAATTTATTTTTTACTAAATATAAGATACGCAATTATAATCTTCATTCAGAAGAACTATAAGTTGACTGAGGTTTCTTCAACTAACCTGTTTGCTGCAATGTTCCCTGTGTGTTGTTCTCTGCACGATTTGGTTCACCACGTAATGGTTGACTGTCAGATACATTATGAGAGGTACTTGCAAGGTCTGTATGGCTCATAATTTGTTCTGCAAAAATATCCAAGGGCTACATGTTATACAATGAATACGTATACTTTTTTGGTAAACTGTTTGCAAACAATATAAGTTTCACACAACAGAAAAGGCTTTTACAAATGACCATTAAGTGGAGCTGCATATTATTCGAATAAATCCACCAACGTGTGACGAGTGGTTAAACGAATATAACTTTCTTTGCATAATTATGTTATACTTACTACGAGATGGTCGTGATATGTGAAGTTCATCAACTGGCAATTGTGTGTTTTGCACAAGTTGATACAAGCCCCGCAAATCCTCACGAAAAATCTGTATTAATGCAAGAAATTATTTTAGTTTCACTAACTTCAATAAATATGTTTGATCAAATCCTTAAAAACTATAGCTTTTGTAGCCACATGTTTTAGGAAATTAAGATGCTTTATGTTCCAAAGTATGAAGCATTTTACAAACATACGTTTGTACACCAAGTATAACACCCTGTAACTAGTGTTAATCAAAAAATTAAACCCGAATCCGATTTTTCATATGTCGGGATGTAATTACAATTTGACACAAAATATAACAACTGATAACAAAGTCGGATGCACCTTGAAAACTACAGCTTTTGTGGCCACATTTTTTTGTTGATAAAAATGCTGTATATTCCAAACTATCATGAGGTTTTCAGGCTTGGCAGCCCAGGCAATGCAGCCCAGCTGGATCAGCCACTTTTTCCTGACAAGTCGGAACAAGATTTGAAAAATCAAGCTCCCGGTGAGGTTTGAACTCACGACCCTGGGCTAACCAGGCCCAACGCTCTACCAACTGAGCTACAGGAGCTCAGTGGTTTCACGGGGTATATTGTGGCCAAGGTACACTGGTGCGCAAGCGCACAACTTGCCAGGCAACCTTCACATATACGTAGGGGATCTCTACCACCGTATCAGATGACGCAGTAATATTTCATGCAATGGCATGATAGGCAGGATCGCCCCACTGCGCAGGTCCTTGCTTGGCGATCACAGCTAACGTATCGCGATCATGAGGTTTTCAGGCTTGGCAGCACAGGCAATGCAGCCCAGCTGGATCAGCCACTTTTTCCTGACAAGTCGGAACAAGATTTGAAAAATCAAGTGGGGCGATCCTGCCTATCATGCCATTGCATGAAATATTACTGCGTCATCTGATACGGTGGTAGAGATCCCCTACGTATATGTGAAGGTTGCCTGGCAAGTTGTGCGCTTGCGCACCAGTGTACCTTGGCCACAATATACCCCGTGAAACCACTGAGCTCCTGTAGCTCAGTTGGTAGAGCGTTGGGCCTGGTTAGCCCAGGGTCGTGAGTTCAAACCTCACCGGGAGCTTGATTTTTCAAATCTTGTTCCGACTTGTCAGGAAAAAGTGGCTGATCCAGCTGGGCTGCATTGCCTGGGCTGCCAAGCCTGAAAACCTCATGATCGCGATACGTTAGCTGTGATCGCCAAGCAAGGACCTGCGCAGTGGGGCGATCCTGCCTATCATGCCATTGCATGAAATATTACTGCGTTATTCCAAACTATGTAGCAATTGCCTTTTTCAAACATAAAGTATAAAACCCTGTAACTGGTGTTAATAACTAAAGTTTATTATGCAAAAGTATATTTGCCTGAAATGATTTTAGTCCTTCTTTAATTGTGGTGGCAACATTTTCCTTGAACTTTTGTTGCATATTTTTCCATTCATGTTCACTGACTTCCAGTTCATCTGTGCCTTTGATCTCAATATTGTGGAAATTTCCCACTTGATAATGATTATTGAGTTCATCGAGTAGGGAATTAATTTCTTTCAATATTTCACCCGAAGCACAACCGCTTGTAATGCGATTGGCAACGCTTTCCTCATCAGCAACAACTGTTACCATGATACTTCCATGTGTAACATCAACAACCTCTCCGCCTCTGCTTTCAAAGGGTTTTATTATGGCTCTTACATAGTCCTCACTGTTTATTCTTGTCCATGGTAGGTGTGTATCACCTATAAGTCCTGACTCCACTGTGGATGTTAACACAACTTCTGCAGCTGGTCCAGTAAGCCGAATATGCAAAAACTTGAAATCAAAATTTTCTGCCATTTTTCAGTAGTGCTTGTTTTGCGATACAGCTATTCTGAAAAATTTAACCTTCACAAAGTGAACATTCAAATCCCGTTGTAAAACAAGAATGCAATGCTTAAACCGCAAACAAACCTCCGGCCAAAACTGCTTGAACGCCCTAAACTACCTCATAACGAGAACAATAATAGCAGTATAAGAATCCAATATTACATTTAATCGTATTTAAGAGTATATTATACGGTTGAAAAGTACTACAAGTGCGAAATAATAAAACAACATTCCGCCAGCACGCAAGGTAGACACAGTTCTAAACCTCCATTCAAGACATGCCTTGAATATCGTTCACAACATCACGGAACGCCTCGACGCTATTGTAATTCAATGAAACGTAAAGTTAAAAAATGCCAGCCCCCTCCCCCACACACAAAAGCGCGCTGGCGCGTGACCATCACCACGACAACAGGTAGTTCTCAGCAACAAATGTTATTATGAATGCTTCCATACAGAGTAAACAAAGCTGATGCAACTGCCGCATCAGGAATAGTAAGTTAAGCATGCAAAAACTTTAAATCAACACTTGTTTTCTGTCATTTTGTTATCATGCAACACTAGTGCTTAATGCAAACGCATGAAGACCCTAGCATTACCTAGCCACATATTGTGTCAAGTTAAAGAAAGCAAACGGTTTAGAGACAAAAAATAATCGTACATAAGAAGAGGAATGGACATCCAGAAGTCGGTCGATCCAAATCAAATCATGCGTATTTCGCGCAAAAAAATAAAATGGCATGGACACCGATAAAACCGGTTATCAAGTCAGGCGACCATCCGATAGAACAGGCAACAGTGGTTGATTGAGGACAGTGCATAACACACCTCATAACTTCTCACCACGCCTTGGTGCTATAGTGATTTAAGGAGTACCACCAGTAAACAGCAACATATGTTTATATATTTATATATTTTTACTTGGGAATTCTGTCAAAGCACTTCATGCACAAATAATGCTCTACACTATGATCAAGCTCCTGTGAAGTTTCAGTGATGACTAACCATCTTCGTGTGTCTGCATAATTTTAGTTATTTACTGGCCGAGCAACATAATACACCTGATACACAGAATATTATCAAAATGTTTTAATGCTAAGAAGTGAAACATATGGTGGTGCGCGCAGAATAGGATTTTAATAACCCTTCCTTCAAAAACAACTTGAAACTTTCAAGCCAGTAGCTGCATGACAGTTAATATCCACAAATTCGGAAAAAGATTTACACCGAAAATAATTAGTGAAACATGTCAAAACTGTGTCCTTTCTAATTTTATCAGCTGTCTGCTGCATTGCATATCTACCATATTTAGTGTTATTGCATTTTTGCAAATGGCAAATCACATATTTCTCCCTGCAGAACCATCATTTTTCATAAAATGTTACTGCGCAGACCATCATAGCAATAACGCCATGCGTAGACGTAACTCTCATCCCCACTAGACTTCACGCTTGCAACATCAGCAAAACCAAAATCGTTCAAGCCTAGTCTAGACTATCAGACAACCCCAATCATACAACGACTGATCGACAGTTCGAGCTCAGTGTAGCGTTCATTTTGTTTCGTCACAGTACTGCGCGTGAAAAGTGGCCTGAAAATGTAGAAAAAGACAAAGGAAATCGACAGTTTTTGTGCGCATCGTCACATAATTTGAAGAGTGTGTCTAAGGCCAATCGTATTGACGCCTTTATGTCGCAGACCGCATAAAATCATAATCCGGATCATACTTTACATTTCATGCATACCCAACTTATTCTACACAAGATGATGCATTTTTGTGCCGAGCGGTTAAGAGTTTTAGGTTTATGTCGTGCCTGGCTGCTCGGGTCAGGTTCGTTGTCATGGTTGAATTCTTTTTTTGCAGTCTTGGTTTGGGATTCACAAAAATTTTGGGGTTCGAGCTTACAATGTTGGACTGGATTATACAACTTACTCTGTACATAGAGTATACAGCGGTTTGCTTTAAAATAACCGCCGAAGACAACTGATTTCGCATGATTTTCACACAAGTTTAAGCTATAATTTCTCCACAATAAATTTGACTTGAAAGAATCCTGCGTTACTGACATTTCCGTTGTTGTGGTGCAACGGGTATCGGTACAGGCTGTATAGCTCTTATTGGCGGTAATGTTTTTTACGCAACCAAAATATTTTATGGGTTTAAAGGCTCTGCTGCGGTGATGCAACTACAGTACAGCTTGGTCATGCGGAAACTTTAGTTAAAAATACACTTAAAAGTTTCATGCAAGCTGGCCGCGTTGAAATTAATGTATTGACATAATTTCCAAATTACAGAATAAACGAAGTTCATTTGAATATTCTTTCAAACAGAAAGCCTCTTTAAACAAATAAAGATACTACCCAAATGATTAGGTATTTAATAGGCCCAAGCTACCAATTACTATGTTATGATCTGTGGAAGTTTGATATCATACCTAATGTTAGGTATGTAGGTTAGCAATTGTACTATAAAGCGACCAATGGATCAGATTGATGCAGCTCTTTAACGCCCACTGCCGCCTGAATGTATTGGATTTAGGTTAGCATCGCTGCGGAAAAACGCGTTCCCCTTTTTTAACAGAGCGGGATTCGAACCCGCAATATTTCCTGCCAGCAATCCCGATAAGGATTTCTTCATGGTTTAAGGGTCGGGTGCCCAAAACGTAATTAAGCTAAAGTTTTCAGTGGATTAACATAAACTGAATGGAATAAGCATAGAAGAGATCCAGGTGTTTTCAACTGATAATTACGGTCATAATTTCAGTTGGAATTCATATGCGTCTGGTGTTGTCAAACCATAAACAATGTATTCTGTTACCGATGCAGGCAGGAATATATCCGGATATACTTCATTGAATACAATTTCATGTCACATGAAAATTAAAAAGCCGATTATAATCAGCCAACTTTAATTGATTGGATTCCACAAATAACAAAAACGCAGACAGACTGAAGGATGCAGGTGGAGTATTCATGCAGAACAGTTAATGAAAGCTGAATCAAGTCTCATTCTTTATTTTAATACTTTCACAATCCACAAAATTATGTTTTGAAAATAGTATTTTGCAAATAATATTACCTGCTACGTGGTGGTATGAGCAATGACCTGCTGGGTCTTTTATTCCATAAAACGATTCAGCCTCAATTTCTACATCCTCATCTAAGGCAGCGCTCCAGGGGATAAAGCCATATGAGCTTCTTTGCAATTAAAACCGGAGAATTAAATAAAATTAATAGCTTTTTATTTTCAACAAACTTTGACTTTACCGCAGTTAGATTTCGTTAAACCTAACCCAAGACTATGGCTAGAGTGTAAAAAAGTCATTTTCACCGTTAAAGGGAGATACTGCTTTCACACTAGCACTCCGTATGCCTCGTTTGTTGCGTGAAGATGCTACAAGAGTGTAAGTATGCAACATAGTACACGATGTTACAGTTGCCTTTACGTTTGTCCATAGCAGCCAACTAATTCCTAACTAAGAGTCAGAATGGGCGTGTAGATACCACAGATTGATATCTGGGTTGACATCCGTTTATACGAGGTTAAACGTAAGTTCTATTCTGTTATTACTGCACAATGCGTTGTAAACGCGTGTAGCCTATTTGTATGTCGTAACGTTATTATAACTATTATAGCTATTATCAAATACATGGGATTCCAATGCTTGAAATGATATGCCAACATACGCATCTTTGCAACCGGTCCGTACCGACGGGTAGTTAAAATTTATAATGCACAATCCAAAGCTAAAAGTCTAAAACATTTAAATCTGTACATTTTGCAAAAATCATACTAATTTTAGAATGTACTTGCAGATTGTCTCTGAACTGTCGCCCTGCAGGAATCACCGACAAAAGGAATCTGTACAAATAGTTTATTGTCAGACTTAGGGGAATAAATCCCAAGCCGGCAAAGTGCTTGTTAAATTAAGTAAATCAGCAGTTGCTGTCTAAGAATAACCTTACAAGAATTAATAGTCGGTAAAGGCAAAAGCACTGCAATATGTACAAAGACGTGGCATAAGCGACACAAATAGAAACAGCAATGCCAAACAATTGCTACAAAGCTTGTCTTTATACGCTACAAACACAAATTCCCCATTCATGCACAAATAACTTTATATACAACATATACATAAATGTTACAGATACCAAATGAAGCATAAAATTTAAAATGAAGCATAAAATAAATTCTTTTACGCAAAATACTACAAGGGTTGAACAATGAAGCACAAGAAATCAAAGGCACGGATAAAATCATATCGAGTCAGGTACCCAGTCGCACTGTGAAGTGATGATGGGTTGCGAGAAGCCGTATAGGGCGTTAGGTGGTCACCCGACTGTTAGAGCAAGTCCACAAACCACATTAGGACTAAAGTTTATCGACGTAGCATTTTCTGAACTCTTCTGAAATTTTTTCCACTCCAGTTTATCAACTCATTCCTTCTCTCCTCATGTATGTCTGTTGCCTTTGTGAGAGCTTGGGTTGCTTTTTGAAACAAATCCACACTTTCATTCAGTCGATTTGTTTTCTCACAAACAACACCAAGGTAGTGCAACAAACGTCCAAAGATTTTATGCTTTGCTGAGTTTTCACCAAACTGTTTCCTCATCATTTCAAGTCCAAGTTGGATTCTTGATTCACTCGGCAAATAATCTCCAAGAACCTGTTGACTCACACCAATGTAATATAAACATTTAACTTGATATAAACATGAAACATTCTGTTTCACATTTCCGATATTTTGTATTTTGAGTCTCATCTTTTCCATGAGTGGGATCACGTGATTGCGAGCAATTTCTGTGTTTCGAAGTTTTGGAACCAAATCGGATGTTTTGAGCAAATCATCGCATGTGAAATGCAGACCGCGCACACAATCCTCCACACCTTCTGCTGCTAGGGTCCCATCATGTTTTTCATAAAGTTCCGATGCAAGATCGAAAAATAAAATCGATTCCAAACATTTTCCCTCTTTTCTGTTTGCATCTCCAGTTGTTTCCAAATCTTTTGCAGTTGCCCCAAGACCTTCAAGTGACCTTGAAAGTTGGTTTCTTGCTTCGTCAGCTTCGGAATATTTATGTATTTTTAACAACTCGACGTAATGTTTCAGGAGTGCATCCAGGTCAATGTTTTCATCTAAAATACAAATCGATGAAATATATCTGGCAAGATGGATAGCAGCAGTGACTTGTTTGTTTTGTACATAGGTGTATCTGTAGGCGTCTTAGAACGATGGGCAGCCGCATTTTAAATTCGAAAAAAATACGTGAAAAGAAAACACACATAAAAATTGTACAAACTATTCTAAACGCAGCCAACAGTTAAATTACAAAAACAACGAATTATTAGAATGAGGAAAGTCGGGCACAAAACGCTGCAGCGGAAACAAGGAAAATGTGTAAATTGCCAAGTGTGGAATGCCGATCTCGGGCCGATAAACCGGCAATTTTTTCCTTTGAAATCAATATTGTAACTGCTGTGGTTAGGTTTAACGTTATTTAATGACTGCCGTTAAACGTACGAAAACTGAGATTGCAGCATAATTCAAAAGAGAGTGCTTGTGGTAAAATGTTTCCCTTGCCTACGTTTACATATCGGTTTGTTGCAATGTACCCTGTAAGTTGCTTGCATCATCAGTTGTCTCGTGAGGACGAGTTGGTTGAGAGTTGGTTGCACTCTCTGGAGTGTTTCGAACTAGTTCTGCAAAAGAGTTATTTATAACATTTTGCCTTGTGACATGAAATGACGACTGTTTTTCAGTTGCATGACGATATGCTCTGTTTATTTTTGTCCTTTTATGCAATGTCAATCCTACAAGTATTAAACACGTTACGACAAGTTTACCACATTTTCTAGATTTGTAGAAAAAACCACTAAAGAAACACAGCAGCACAATTAAAAGATTTGTGCAAGGATAGTTATTGCATAATTGGTGACTTGAATATTAGGAGAAATATTAAACCATGCATCGGAGTAAAATTATTTTTTTGGAGAATGTGTTGCAAAATAAAAGCTGCATGTCAATTAATAATGCCCTCTTTCTAGTTTAGTGTACTGTACCTGGCACCCACATAACTGTGTGTTGCAGTAAACTTTGTCTAGGATTTGATGTATGTTGTCTTTGTACATCGTCGGCTCCTTCAGTTATATCTAAAAGCATGAATTTCGACAATCTATTCTGTTTCTTAAATCAGCCCTTGAGTCTGTGCTATGAAACAGATTAACAAGACGAATACTTGTTGCAAGCTATAGAAGGATAAAACATACTGTGGGTACATTGGCGTTGATTTTATTTTCAGGGTAAGCTAATTAAAATCATTCTTCAGTATAAGTTCTTAGGGATTTAAACGTAATTGTATCTGACGCGTCACGCGCAAAAAATATTGGAAAAGCGAATTTGTGTAAAAGCACAAAGCTTGTAACGATCAAACGATTCATTTGCAGGAACCGAAAAAAAACAAAGCGATGCAATCGAAATATCGCAGGACGCATGATTTCAGTATATGGACTACCGATGGACGTTTTAAAACCAGGATAGGCAACCTAGCCTGGATTTTTAGCTGGTTAGGCAGGCCTACCCTGTTATAGGAAGCAAAGCCTTGGCCAACCAATCCCAAGGTTGCGGACTTTAAGATAGGTTTCAAGTTTTTTTTCCCAAATACAAGATTATCACAGCGATTACTTGGCGGACCAACAGTGAGAGTATGTATCACTAAAAGCGTTGAAGCATATTTTAAGACTTTTTTATTACATTCCAAATATGTAACATTCAACTTAGCAAATGAGTGGTAATATGAATCACTAAGGTAGTACTTTAAATAAAACAAAAATTTACTGACCTGATATTGTTTGAACATTTCGTAAGTTATTTTCACTGTTTTTAATCAACTCCTTCTTTTTCTCTTCAGTTATGTCTGTTGCCATTCCCAAAGCTTGAATTGATCTTTCATAAAAATCCACACTTTCATCCAGTCGATTTGTTCTCCAGCAAACAACACCAAGCATGTACAACAAATGTCCGAACACTTTATGCTTTGCTGAGTTTTCACCAAACTGTTTCCTCATCATTTCAAGTCCAAGTTTGATTGTTGATTCCTGAGATGAAAGATCTTGCAACAACTGTTGACTCCATTGAATGCGATGCAAACACCAAACTTGACTTAGACACAAAACTTCCTTTTCCACATTTTCCACGTTTTGTATTTTGAGTCTCATCATTTCCATTAGATTGATTACGTAATCTCGAACTATTTGTTTGTTTCTGAATTTTGAAAGTAAATCTGATGATTTCAGTAAATCTTCGCATGTCTTTCCCAGACCAAACACGCAGTCCTTCACACCGTTGGCTGCTTTTCTGCCGTCTGGACATTTTTCATACAGTTGTAATGATAAATAGTAAAATAAAATGGAATGAAAAAATTGCTTCTTTTTTCTCATTTCTTCTCCGATTGATTTCAAATCGTTAGGTGTTAACCAAAGACCTTCAATTAACCTTAAAAGTTGGTTTCCAGTTTTATTTGCAGCAGAATATTTTCGTTTGATTAACAAATCTACGTAATTTGCAATCAGTGGCGTCGGGTCAATGTTTTCATCTGAAACAACATTGGTCAAATAAACTCCCTGGAACAATTAATAACCCCAAATCTTTTAAGTGTCTGTTGTTTTAACAAGATGCCTAGCGAAAGGTCAACCAGATATTATGTGAGTCGTTAAATTAGGTACAGCTGCTGGGTTATGAGTTCAAACTTTACCGAAACCCAGATTTTTAAAAATCTTGCTCTGTCGTCAAGAGAAATGGCTAAAACTGGGTGGCTTTACGGCTTCAGTGTCTGTGAACCTTGCAGTCGTGCAGCCAGAACAAAAATGTTTAATTTGAAGTGATTTTTTTGAACCCCATGTTGTTTACTACTGTCAGTGAAACTAAAGGTACAGCAAGCGAATAATGCTAATAAAACATACCCAAATCCTGCAGTGTTCCCTGCATGATGTTCTCTGGGTAATTTGGTTTGTCACTTGATAGTTGGTTGTGAATGACATCATAAGAGGTGGTTGTGGGCTCCGCTGTTCTTTGTTCTGCAATACATCACTTTATTTTAAACGTTTCCAGGCACAAACTTGAACGTATGTGATTATTTTGTCAATATTGCTTGGAAATTTACACATTAAAATTTTTGCAAACTATTTGGGGATGAAAATTATTGTTGGGCGATCACTTGCAAGCTAGTCAGTTTTAAGATATCCAGAAGCACACAAATTATGTCCGCAAACAAACTAAGCTTAGGAGATCAAGCAAATCTATAATTGGGACAAAATGTATAAGTAGTTGCACTGACTTAACGTTGACTCAACAGTTGCCAAGCAGCTTTTGGTATCTTCAATCCACTTCTTTCTTTCCTCTTCAGTCATGTCTGTTGCCATTCCATAAGCCTGAATTGCCCGTTGAAAGCAAACCACGCTTTCATTCAGTCGATTTGATTTCCAGTAAACAAGTCCAAGGTTGCGCATCAAACGCCCAAACACTTCATGCTTTGTTGAGTTTTCACCGAACTGTTTTTCCATCATTTGAAGTCCAAGTTTGACTGTTTTTTTCTCAGACGAAACATCTCCGATTAAATCTTGGCATATTTCAATCTTGTGCAAGCACCAAACTTGGCATAAACATGAAACTTCCTTTTCCACGTGTTTCACATTCTGTATTTTGAGTCTCATCTTTTCCATTAGAGGGATCACGTGATCACGAACAATAAATTTGTTTCTTACCAATTGTAACAAATCTGAGGTTTTCAGCAAAATTTCGCTGGAACATTTCAGACCCAGCACGCAATCCCTAACTCCCTTCTCTGCTGTTTTTCCATTGGGATATTTTTCATAAAGTTCCGAAGACAAATCGTAAAACAAAATCGATTCCAAACAATCCCCCTCTTCTCTCTTTACATCTCCAGCTGTTCTTAAACTTTCTGCGGTAGCCCCACGACCTTCAAGTGACCTTGAAAGTTGGTTTCTTTTTTCATTTGCTTCTAAATATTTTCCCTTATTCAACAAATCAACGTAATTTACTGCCAGAGTCATATCAATATAATCTGAAACAAAAAAAAGCAATTTTATTTTTTTTACTAAATATAAGATACGCAATTATAATCTCCTTCAGAAGAACTAAATGTTGACTGAGGTTTCTTCAACTAACCTGTTTGTTGCAATGTTCCCTGTGTGTTGTTCTCTGCATGATTTGGTTCACGACGTAATGGTTGACTGTCAGATACATTATGAGAGGTACTTGCAAGGTCTGTATGGCTTGCAATTTGTTCTGCAAAAAAATCCAAGGGCTACATGTTATACAATGAATACCTATAATTTTTTGGTAAACTGTTTGCAAGCAACATAAGTTTCACATGACAGAAAAGGCTTTTACAAATGACCATTAAGTGGAGCTGCATATTATTCGAATAAATCCACCAATATGTGGTGAGCGGTTAAACTAAGATGATTTCCTTTGTATAATTATGTTATACTTACTATGAGATGGTCGTGGTATGTAAAGTTCATCAACTGGCAATTGTGTGTTTTGTACAAGTTTATACAAGACTCGCAAATCCTCACGAAAAATCTGTGTCAATGCAAGAAATTATTTTAGTTTCAGTAAATTCAATAAATATGTTTGGACAAAGCCTATGCAGGGACGCTCACGTTTGCAAAAAAAGAAAACACTCCGTGTATCTCGACTCCTATGACTATCAAAACCTTTTCCACAGACTACCTTTGCGACCTTTTGAATATAATAAAACAAACAATATCGCTTATCTTATTACACAACATGTAACATTAAAATGCGGCGATGAGAGCTAAGGTTATATACGTTTCCTTCTCCCACTTGTCTTAGTCTCTGTACGGTTATTGAAATTTAAAAAAATAGTAACATGGACAGGATTATTATAATGTCGATTTGATTATTAAACCCAAATCCGATTTTCTATATGCCGGGATGTAATTACAATTTGACACAAAACATAACAGCTGTTAGCAAACTCTTATGCACCTTGAAAACTACATCTTTTGTGGCCACATTTTTTTGTTAATAAAATTGCTGTATATTCCAAACTATGTAGCAATTGCCTTTTTCAAACATAAAGTATAAAACCCTGTAACTAGTGTTAATAATTAAAGTTTATTAAACAAAAGTATATTTGCCTGAAATGATTTTAGTCCTTCTTTAATTGTGGTGGCAACATTTTCCTTGAACTGTCGTTGCATATTTTTCCATTCATATTCACTGACTTCCAGTCCATCTGCGCCTTTGATCTCAATATTGTGGAAATTTCTCACTTGTTGATGATTATTGAGTTCATCAAGTAGGGAATTAATTTCTTTCAATATTTCACCCGAAGCACAACCGCTTGTAATGCGATTGGCAACGCTTTCCTCATCGGCAACAACAGTTACCATGATACTTCCATGTGTAACATCAACAACCTGCCCGCCTCTGCTTTCAAAGGGTTTTAGTATGGCTCGTACATAGTCCTCACTGTTAATTCTTGTCCATGGTAGGTGTGTATCACCTATAATTCCTGACTCAACTGTGGATGTTAACACAACTTCTGCAGCTGGTCCAGTGAGCCGAATATGCAGAAACTTCAAATCAACATTCAAAACATTTTCAGCCATTTTTCAGTGGTGCTTGCTTTACTCTAAACCTGCAGTGTGCAACTCAACCTGAACAACAAAAAAAACAACATTAGTAATTGTTAGCTACCACATTTAAACAAAAATATGACAACAATATTTTACAATCTTTTTTGCATATACTCTGAATTAAACACATCAGATTTAAATACATCTATTTTTAAATAGGACATGATATGCCTTATACAGTATAATGTACTTCGTACAACTCACCACAAGCAAGTATGGCACACGCAAGCATGTTTAAGTCTTTCCAGCAACTGCCTTTGTGTCAGCTGATTTCCAGTCATGCCTTTGTGGACCAAGCAAACATACCTGAAACGTTAGGTTTGTACCTGTTTACTCAGCAGGGTCAACTCTTTTTCTCGCTCTTAATCTCTCGGTATTGGAAACGACAAAGGTTTACTGCTTTACGACGGAAGATCGTTTTTGTCTGGCCAGATCAATGAAAATATTATGGTGCTAGACGAATCATTGTTTGTTCAGGTGGAAGAATTTTCTCTTGTAACAGTAACCCATGGCAACCCCCGGGATAATAACCGTTTACAACGAAAGGTGTTCCCAATGAATTTATAACCGTTTACCATCCGTTAACGTGAATCACTGTTTCCTGTTCACGACTTATACTGCAGTGTTTCCCAACCGTTGGTATGCGACGGCATTGCAGGTGGTACTCTAGCACCTTTCCGTAATTTGCGGATATAGTTTGAATTTAAAAAATCGTAAGTGATCTTTTACCTCTAGGGTACGCAACCACAAAAAGGTTGGAATTCACTGTCTTTCTGCGTTACTTTTCCGAGCAACGCTAACGATCACTCACAGGCTTATATTATTTTACAACCCTGTTCTTGTATTATTTTATTCCAAGTGTTGCATAAACTCCACGTGATTAAATCAACCAATCATCCCAATAATAATGACTCGTGTGCGCCTGTTAATTCGGTTCTAGGCGTTTCATGTAGTCTATGCGGCTAGGTACATATGCACCAGGCTCGATTTTATTCTATATTTGGTGTTTCATTCGGTGACAAGACGTTGCTATTAGTACTGAGACTCTACAGCCTGTTCGCCGGCATGGCTATATTCCCACAAGCCAGATAATAAACTGTTTATTCGGATTAAACTATTTGCTAGTGAATCCAGCAAAGAGACAGATCGATCTGCAATATAGTAGGCAAAACCCTTACACTGCATTTAAAAACCATTGTGTATAGCCGTGTTGTATTGATGTGGAGAAGATGGCAGGTAAACACGCAAACGCCAAAGTTCTCATGATTTCTTATTTCGTTTTGTTTTTTTATTTTAATTTTGGTCACTTTAGTTACGATGATCGCCAACCGAATATTCAAGATTATTGAGTGTTTGATGGAAGAATTTAATTTGTCTTGTTGTGGAATAAGTCACGAAATAAATTCGCTTTTGCAGGTATATTGCACCATGAGTTAGTTGATTGGTGTTGCATTGTTCAAAATTCCCAAACGCACAGAAGAATTTTGTGTTTCCCAACCGGTGGTACGCGACGACATTGCAGGTGGTACTCTAGCACCTTTCCGTATCGCCAACCGAATATTCAAGATTATTGAGTGTTTGATGGAAGAATTTAATCAACATTTATTTGGCCGGTTAACCTTATGACCTGTATACAATGGCTGGGATTGCCAAGACAAGGCATCTCAGTAGGGCGATCCTGAACTGTCATGCTGACTACAGTAGAAACAGTTTCTTCTGGTAAAGGGAAATTGTTCATTTGATCGATGGTTTGAAAGATCTTAAAAATTGACTAAATACCATACCTGGTTTCGTCAACAGCAAGATACAATTTTTAATGCAAAAAGTAACTGCGACACCTCGTGGTGTTGCTGGTCGATGACCTGTGTGAGGTCGTTTGGAAAGCGAAAGCACAGAACACCAGAATCGTCACAAGCCCAAGCCATTGCTTTCATCGTTAAATTCCAGTCACCAATTTGTTCTGCCCGAGCCAGTCGACCCTTTGTTCAGCTTTGGACAAACATCGTAAAAAGAACTTGGGTTTTCGCGATAACAGAAGGGCGCACGTAGGCGCGAGGTCAAACATACGCAACCAGTGTGCGATATCACCCGCGGTGTCGACCATTGATCAAACGTATTTTTTATTTGTTAAAAACAGTATAATGTTACAAACAAGCTGTCCTTCCGGCAATCACTAAAGCGATGTTTTGTTTTTATTTTTTATAACAAACCAGGTTACAAGCTTAATCCAAGTCTTCTTTCCGGTCCAAAAATTTCCCCTAGATTAAAATATCTTACATCACCCAAGCGATAGCCGTAGTGCGAACCACTGAAAAATCTATACATGTAGAGCTTTCAAGCTTGCGTATTGTTTAATGATAATACCATGTGCCGAGCTTAAGAGGGTGGCAATTAACTTCATGAAACTGCGATCAAACAATAGATGTGCATTGGAACTTTCATAATAAGGACCTTCGCACGAAGGTATAACATATCTTGTACCATAGCATCCTGCAGTATACAATTATGAGGGTCGTAGTTCACATTCTTTGAACTGTTATAAAAAAATACATGTATATATATTTCTTGATTCACAATTAAAACGCTTTAGCTGTTGGTAAGCTTTGCACGAAGGAATAAATTAAGGTATTCTTGGACCGTGGTATCTCGCAGTATACGATGGGAACAGCATCCATTGCCGTATAATCGTTTAATAAATTAAAAAAATAGTGCTGAGAATGAAGAGACTGACCCTTGCTAATACGAAAAACGTTTCGGCAAGCACTTATGCAATCATCAAAAGTCAGTCATTTTTCTTGATATTGGAATGTCATGAGGACAAACGGATTAGTGAAGCAACTGTAGTGTTTGTTTTACGGTGGTGTGATTTGACATCGGCTGATATCTAGAGTGCTTGTATATGTGTGGGCGCAGCAAACTAACGTTCAATGCTCGGTTTTTCCTCGTAAGCAGTTGCTTCCAGGTTAAACCCGATGATGCAACTGTTACGTCAATACTTCAGCTTCAGATGGGGGGTATTTGTTTCTCTTTGGTACGGATACACACAAAATTATTTATACTGGATGATTTTCCATTATATAAGTGGTCAATTTCTCAGACTCTTTTTTTGTTTTGTTATCGAGTCACGAAATAAATTGGCTTTTGCAGGGAAATTGCACCATTAGTTGACTGATTGGTGTTGCATTGTCCAAAATGGGGTCAGAGAAACAAAAAGTTTAAGCCTTGGATTTAAAGCACGCAATTGATCGAAACTTTAAGGGACAAACAACTTATAGACGTTTTTAATGCAGAAAGCAACTACGACACCTCGATAACCTGTGTGAGTTCGTTACGAGAACACAGAATCGCCAGATTCCACCAAAGCACAAGTCATTGCTCTCATCATTCAATCCCAGTCGATAATTCGTTCTGCCCAAACAAGGCGATTATTCTGTTGTTCAGCTTCAGCATACATTGTAAAATGAAATTTCTGCAGGCGAACAAGGATTTCGCGATAACAGAGCTCGTAGGTGGTTTTTAACGAGGTCATACATACGTCACAACGACGTCAAACATACGTAACCAGTGTGCGACAAATGATTAACCTATGTATTAAAAAACGTTAAAATGATTTTGAGCAAGATAACTATGGGTTAAAATCGATACATTGGCGACAAATTCCGAAAAAATGGGCTATGTAATCAAATACAGGGTTGCCCTTGGTGGAAGTGTGATTAGGAGTGGTTGTTTGCAATTGCACGGTAGGTTGCACCGCTCGATTTGTTACGAATGAAACGGTGACTACAGTTACTATTGGAAAAACGCCACGGTGAATTCGTTTGAGGTTTTGGTATGGCAAAAGGTAGGATTTTTTCATTCGATCAATGGATTGAATAAATGCAGCTCTTTTACGCCCACTGCCGACTTAATTAAATAGAATTAGGTTAGCACCACCGCGTTTCACCACTTGATATGCTACAAATAACAACGAGATTACTGTTTTTTTACACACAGGGATTCGTATCCGGGTTACCTATTCTAGCCAGGAATCCCTATCAGTTTTTCATGTTGTTATATAGGTCGGGCGTCTAATTCACAGATGTGACCAATCTCTCGTCTGAAACGTTATTTTTTAACTCTCCAGTATTTGAGACCAAGATATCTTGTCCACAAATCTCTATCAGGTTTTCTTCTATGTATATGGGTCGGACGCTTGACCAATGCAGCCAATCACCCCCCCTTTTTTGCAGTTAACGTTTTGAATAGACTGATATAGCTCTTTGGCGCCCACTGCCGATAGAATTAGTGGCATGGACATACAAAACATATCCTTTTTTGGTTGATAATTACGGCCATATCTTCATTTGGAAAACATTCTTAGATGCGGCTAGTGTTGTCAAATCTAAGCTTCGTATTCTGTTACTGATGCTACAAGACGTATTCATAAACGTCAAATAAAATCAGCTGTATAGCTATAGAAGAGCAGTTTTCATTGATATCTGCAGACAGGGTGTACACATTGTTTCGACTTGTAAGGTCTCATCACCCTTCTTTATATTATGAGCTTCGTATTTCTGGAATTGACAAAGGCTTTATTCAGTTCCTAAGCTTAAAAACCTCATTCCAAATGTTGCAGATGAACAAAAAGCTTACATATTCTGGACGGATTTATATATATTCCAACAGAGACCAGTTTTCGATGATAAAATGGTCTCGACAGTTTCACTTCTTTCTTGAGGATTTCAAATTTATGCTCGGGCACATTTTTTCCAAATGTGAAAGAAGAGACAAGACTGCTAATACTCATTCCCGGTATACCAGTTACAGAAAAAGCAACCTTGTTGACAATTTCTCTCACTTTTCAGTTTGGCACTCGGCAATATGGCCTGGTAGCAACATAAAAATATGCTCGAGCTCGGCAATTAAAATTTCTATGTAGGGGATGTCCCCATATGAAAACTTCTCAACAAATTACCTTTCACCTGGTCCAGTGATAATAGCCAAAAGTTTAAATGCACTAAACCTCCAACCTAGGTGTTCCATGTTAATTGCGCCAACAACAAAATTTTTACAGAAATCGCTTGACACGATTAGTTTTAGCAAAACAAGTACAAAATAAGGTTAAAAAATGCACAAAAAGTTTTAAATGAAATGAACTCATGTTTATTTTTGCGAAAAAAGCAACTACGCGGACAGTTGTAGTTTTAAAAAACAACACAATACAACAAACAACATTCAGAGAACAATCCATCTGGCCACAGTGCAGTTAACAGTGACGTGTTTATCAAAGACATTTCAGTGGAAACTTCGCGATTATAAGTAGAATGGTTTATCTAGTTTTGCTGGATGTTTGAACAACCACTAAACCGAAACTTCAAGTTCAACTCTTGTATATGCTAGAAAATTTGGCACCAGTTTGAGCATTAGTTTAAATATGCATTTTTACAACAAGAAATGGTGACAGATTAAGGGTCAAAATTAAACTCGGCCAATAGTATTGATTTACAAACTTTCCATGAGAAAACGTTGCATAAAATCAAAACTAATGACGGATTCCCATGTCAGAATGTGCTTTAATTACATAAAAACACACAAGCACACTGCAGAAAAGCATATGGCATAGTTTGAATACAGTATTTTGCACAAAGAAATTGTACACTTTAGTATTCATTTCTTGTCAAAATGTAGAATAATGACAACAGTTGAATTAATTTCCAATTTGCAGATTTTCAGCCGTCACATCATATCTCACAGTGGCATGATTAACTAAAAATAAAAAGATACATATTTATGTACAGACTGTATGTATGTTATTGTACATGTAATATTGAACACACTGATATTTTGCACTCAAATGCCTAAAAACCAAGGAGATTTAACAATGGCTTACCTAAAGCTTCCTTTCTAATATACAGGTCCTTCTCCTCAAGAGTTGTTTGTAGTTGAGCTGATTTTAAAGTAATTTTAATTTTGTTGTCTCCCAAGCCGTTTCCTTGACGATTCTTTAACTTGACATGAATTTCAATTTTTGTCTTTTTCCAAATTTCTTTTATTGATTTAACTTCTTCATCAAAATGAACCTCATCACTTGCTAAGTTGGCGATCAGATCTTGATCTCCACGTCTGCATGGGAATTTTGAATAATATAACTGTTCAGAAAGGTTTGCAAATGGTACAGCGCAAGGCGGTACTGTGCCATTTTAATAATGTTGGGAGCGTCGTAAGATTAATTAAGGCTGTGGAAGAATTTTACATCTATAACCAACTGATTTTTGAAGAAGCCAATAGTTAGTGCACTCGGATACGACCAATTAAGTCTCTTCGGCGCAATTGGTGATGGATTTCTAATTCAAACGTCCACCAAATAACCCAAACAAACTTACGTGACAACAAACATGGTTTCAATGAGTTGGTTTGAGTTTTTTAATTCCTTTGCTGACGCAACGTTGTCACAAATTATTAAAGATGCAACAGTTTCTGTTGGTATCTCAGACCCTGGTTGAACAGCAACAATCAAAGCCATCTCTTTTGCAAGACCCAGCAAATGTTGTAGGGATTGAGGAATGAGAGCATACCTATGTGAACACCTGCTTAGAAAATGTAACAAAAATAACCAGTGACAGCTTTTTTTACCAGGAAAATTCTCTTGTGAAAATCCTGAATGAAGTGGTTCCAGGTTTCATGCAGACACTTCCAATCTTGACAAATCGCATTGTGTCTTCTGACGCTTTTACAAGCTGAAAAATTATTGTTTAGTATTTTAAGTATTTTGAAAATAGTACTTTACGAAGAATGTTGCATGCTTTTAGCGGTTTGGTAAATATGACCTACCTCAATCATTAACTCTTCGTTGGTCCGATAACATGTTGGAAAGTTGATTTCAACATTTTTTTGGAAGCGAATCCCATGTGGTTTGCATAGAAGTAAAGGAACAAGTTGCATATTGTCATTCTGTTCCTGTAACAGCCAAAACTTAATCTTTGATAACAAAAAATACAATTAAACTTTCTACTTTTGGGTCTTTCATCCCATAAAATGATTCAACCACAATTTCCTCATTCTGGTCTAAGGCATTATCTGGTATAGAAATCATACATCCTCCAACTTCAATTACTCCTCCTTTTTTTCCAATGACTTTTGATGCTTTGTGATGGTGTGTATAGTCCTTAATGCAAACAAATCAGTTTTTTCTTCGTTGCAACATTTTTGTGATAGATGAAATGTGGCAATTACCGATGCATCAGCACTTATGTGGAATTTGCCTGCAGGTAACGGTTGTTTGGGATTTTTTTTTTTTTGTTGAACAGAAACTGAAAAAATATTAAAGACAAAATTAAAGACCTGTTGATAGCATACAGTTCTGCCTGACAAATGATCATAACAGTTACAAAACAACCGTTAAAAAATACAGCAATAACAAAGTACATATCTGCATGCAAATGTAAACAGAACTAAAGTATAACAATATGCTTGCTTGTGCACTGCTTTTATAAGAGACAGACTGTTAAATAACTTTATTGGCACGAGCTTTCGCGAGATTGATCTCGCTTCATCAGGTTGCTGCACCTGATGAAGCGAGATCAATCTCGCGAAAGCTCGTGCCAATAAAGTTATTTAACAGTCTGTCTCTTATAAAAGCAGTGCACAAGCAAGCATATAGTCATAGATCAGAGACAGACACGACAAACCGAAGAAATTAAAGTATAACAGAAACTGCACAGAATCAGTTTGAACCAAGGCATCAAAATAATTTTACTAACCTAAGGTTTCTGTAACACTCCGCAAACACTTTTTACTTCTTTCAATCAACTCCTTCTTTCCCTCTTCAGTTATGTCTGTTGCCATTCTGAAGGCTTGGATTGCTTTTTGAAAGAAATCCACACTTTCATTCAGTCGATTTGTTTCCATGCAAACAACACCAAGGTTGTTTAACAAATGTCCAAACACTTGATGCCTTGCTGAGTTTTCACCAAACTGTTTCCTCATCATTTCAAGTCCAAGTTTAAGTGTTGATTCCCTTGAAAACATATCTCCAATTAAACCTTGACTCTGTTCAAGGGAATGCAAACAGTCAACATCGCACAAGCAAGCAAATTCCTCATCAACGTTTTTCATGTGCTGTATTTTGAGTCTCATTGATTCCATGAGTGGGATGACATGACGACAAATTATATCCTTGTTTTTCATTTTTTGAACGAAATCAGATATTTCCATCAAGGTTTCAATGGACTCGGCCATACCCTGTACACAATCCTTGACACCTCCAACCCCTTCTTGGCCACTTGAATCATTTTCATAAAGTTGTGATGAAAGAAAGTAAAACAAAATTGCATCAAACACTCTTCCTTCATTCTTGTTTTCATCTGCAGCCATTTTCAATTCTTCTGCAGATGCCTCAAGACCTTCAATCGACCTTGAAATTTGGTCTTTTGCTCTCATGGCATCTTGATATTTTTGTTCTTTTAGTGAATTTACGTATGTTTGGATGAGTAAATTTGGATCAATAACTTCATCTAAAAAAAAAAAATTATTGTAATGACCAATTGTGTGTAATAAATGCTAATTGGTTTGATAAGGAAAGTCAAAGCTAATATGCTGTTCATATTAGTCCAAGTTTTTTGCACATTCTTGTCTGGTATTAGTTAGTGCACAACTGGTAATACAAAAGACTTGTTACGGAGTGGTTTTAAATCCAGGAACAAAGGTGAAATTTTCCCAAATGCAGCAAATCCTGTTAAAATCAGTTCTCACCTGTGGGGTGCAGTTCTGTGTACGGAGTTGTTGAGGTTTCTGCAAACGACAACAGTATGATACAGATAACAACAAAAATTTTAACGAAGGAATTCATTAGGTATTCATTCATATATCCAGGAAAAAAAACGCATTTATTGTATAGGATACTATTTTATATTGTAATTTTGCAAACGTGAAGTTTCCACCTGTGTCACACACACAACAAATGGTGTTGGAAAAAGGTTGATTTCGGAATGAAAATATTGAATGTTGCTACATCAACCAAGGTTATGGTAAAATGCAATACCTGATGTTCCAGAAGTGGTGTAGTACCCACTATCAGATGCATTCGAAATTCCATCACTGGACTGATCAGTTTTCTTGGAACGTTGTTCTGCAAACAATAGCATTTTTGACACATACATATATACATGCATTTTACAATGTGATAAAACTAATGTAATCTTCAATAATACATATATAAGTATTAAACAAATTCAGCACGGGTTTCATCTTTTTTGCTATTGTCAAACCAAAGCTTTTATACATGTTTAAAAACAATACATTTGCAAAAATAAAACAATAAAAACAACAATAAAAACAACAATAAACACAACAATAAACACAACAGCTTTTAATGTTTTTACCGTGACATTTTTCTCTCCACAATTGACTCAGTGGAGTGTGAGGATTGAGGTTTGATGGGGGAGGATAAATTTCCTTCAACTTATTTAGAGCTTCTTCCACTTGTTGCTCGATAACATCTGAACTTTGCTGGTCAAGGATATGCTGCAATCTCTCACAGATTTTGGTCATGCTTGGTCGGGCCGATAGATCTTGGTCCCAACACAGCTTCATCATCTGTTCAAGCTCCTCCACAATTGTTCTGTCAGCGATGTCCAGAGATTTTTTCCATTCGTCAATTTCCTGACAGTCAGGTCTATGGCCTTTTTTGACAGCATCTGTTATTGCCTCTACCTGGCCATGTGGGTATGGCATGCTACGAGCAAGGACAATGTAAATGTATATGCCAAATGAAAACACATCAAATTCTTTTGTAGGCTTCATTGTAGGGTTTTCCAATTTCTCAGGGCAAGCATAACACCAGGTGTAATGGGGTTTATCCTTTTTGCTTTTGGCTGTAGGATCAGTGGTTGTAATGGAACCAGTTGTAGTTGCCAGTTCTGCACTACCAAAGTCACATAGTTTGGCAATTAGCAAACATGTGATAAGGATGTTTTCTAGCTTGACATCTCCATGAACCAAACGTTTCAGAGGCAAATTATGGCAACATTCAAGAGCTTTGGCAATGTTTAATAATAACCGAACTCGCAAGTGAAGTCCAAGTGGAATTCCTCTATTCAATAGAAGAGGTTTGACATCTCCAAACTCGTAATACTCCATCACTATGCCAACAGCAAAATCCAAGTCCACCCAACCAAACACTTGTACAATGTTCTCATGCTGTGCTTTCCATAGGTGCATCATTTCCTCAACCACTCTGTAGAAGCAAAGTTATTGTAAATGAGTTACGCATGGTGATAAAATGTGCATAAAATCTAAACAAAGCTAAGGTAACCTTTGTATTTTTTGACTTGCCAACAAAATCATTATGAATTTAAGTCATCATCAATATCAATTTAACCACATACATGGATCAAGTGAAGCATACACAGTTCTTTCAAGATTAAGCATCTATATAATATATATAGCCTATATACTTTGCAATGCATATTTTTTTTGCTGAGAGCTTATGAAGTTTCAAGGGAATTAAGGTCATTAATTATTCTTACGTCTCTATAGTCAGTTGCTTGTTAAAATGGCTTCCAGTAACTCTGTACAGTTTAACAGCAACATTTTTATTCCAGACTCTGTGAAGTCCGAACCAAACTTCTCCAAATCCACCTTTTCCAGCTTCATGTTTCCCAGGGTCGGGATCGAACAGAAGGTCATCAGCATCGATCTTCTGAAAGTCCGGCATATTTTTTGCCATGACTTTAAAAACTTAATCTCCTTTCAAACCTAATTCCTGTGAATAACTTCAAAAATGACACCAATTTATTGACATATTTTACAAGCACCCTTAATATTTTGGTTTGCAAAACGTCCAAACAGAATTATAGGAATAAATACACTCATGCAAATGATGTAAAAGGGTCTAGTCTAGTGTATACAATTGTTTGTACAGAAATACTCAGGAAAGCCTCAACTACGTCAAATCAATGGTTTGCAGTGTTATTAATTCCAAACATTTTCTGTCAGTCATGCATAAATCTAAAACGGCCACATCGTTGCATTGCATCAAGAGTTTTTACACAATAAACAACCTTCCAAAAAAACGTAAGTGCCATTCAGGTAAAGCATGTGATTTCAGGGTAATACTGTTTCACCAGAGGGATGTTAGTTGACAAAAAAAAAATCGCCAGTTAACAAAAGTTTGAACGCGCGTGACTCGGCCGCCTTACGAGGTAGCGACTTACTTTTTTCACACAAAGATAGATCACAGGCTGAACTTTCCAACAAAACAAAAAAGTAAGTCGCTGGCTTTTAAGATGGCAGAGTTACACACGTTCAAACTTTTGTTAACTGGCGATTTTTTTTGTTACCTTTCGCGGCGAGCGCAGAGCGTTGCAAAATGTGGGGGTTATGGTTAATATTCTTCAAATTTGAGAGGGCGCGCGTTTTTCCTCGCGAAAAAGTTTACTATTTTTAGATAGTACAGACACCAAAGAATATCTACCCTTAAGGATTCCAGCGGGAATCGATGTTTACTTATGGTTATGACATAGCAAACATATCATATTCATATTCGAATATTAATGCAAATTTTTTTTTGATTTTTGTTTTGTTGGAAAGTTCAGCCTGTGATCTATCTTTGTGTGAAAAAAGTAAGTCGCTACCTCGTAAGGCGGCCGAGTCACGCGCGTTCAAACTTTTGTTAACTGGCGATTTTTTTTTTGTCAACTAACATCCCTCTGGTCACTGTTTCTAGTGTTAATAAACTAAACGGTACATATCATGTTGATCTGTTTAAATTTTCTTTGCCATAATGAGTAACTTAAGAGGGTTGGGAATTTTTAAATCAACTGTAATGAACAATTTCTTTGTTTACAATGTTAAAGTTTATTATTCAGGATTCCGGAACCGGCGAAACCACTCATGCGTGTCGGCATTTAATGCAACTATTTCCTAACCTTCTTTAATTTTCTTGATTAAATAATGGTCGGATAAGTGAAGTTATGCCAGACGTAATCTATTTTTTTCTGCAAGGTCAAACAAAACGCGGCATTTGCTTGACAGAAGCAGTACAAAACTAAGTGCCATTGGGTTGTGTGTGAGCCGATTATCCACACCATGCAGTCGTTTGGTCATGAGGCGCACCGCAGTGGTTCGTCTCCATTGTAGTTGGGTACTGCAACGCATCGATGTTGACTCCTAAATATAACGACAAAGTAGAAAATTCGGTGTCCTTCATTTTTAAAGCTAGTTTAGTAAGCTGCAGAGATGTGATCTAACAGGTCGAAAAGATGTGAACTGTTGTCAATTATATACGTTTTGTACCGCAGAAAGGCGAATGTGGACCCCACTGTAGCGTTAATGTAAATAAATGTAACTTATTGCTCACTTCGCACCTATTTAGGGCGAGGACGAATTCAGAAATTAAAAGGAAGCGGTTGCGACCCAACACTTATTGCGACAAACTGTTGGCAAATTTCGGCCCTAGATGAGAAGATGTTCGAAACCTAAACCAAATTTGAAAGTTTGTTTTCATTGTATCGCCTGTTGTCTCTATGGCTAACGAAGACTCAATAATTACCTCCATTAGTTTGTTTTCTTTGAAACGACTTTTTCTCACTTATGGATAAAATAAATATCAATCACCGCCGCTAGATGGTGCAACTGAAGTAAAAATATGTTGACCGTATTTTTAATTTAGAAAAAAACAACCTTTTCTTAGATTAAAAAGTCCTGTTCGCTTGGGGGAGTTTTGTTTTTCGCAAAAGCCCAAATTAACACCGAATGTGACGTAACAACGGCGTGTATTCCGTCATATAAGGTAAGTAGAAACAAGGGGAAGATGATGCATAGCTGCCGAAAGCGGAATTGCGACAGAATGTAAACTGTGGTTTAACAGTAAACAAACTACGTTAGTTCGCCAATGTGAAGTGCGGATAATAAAAAAGAATGCTTGAATAACGTATTACTTGCCGTTTGTGTTCAGTGAAATGCGTAAATTCTTAAATTTTTATTAGTTCGGTGGTCATGTGATTTTGCCGCTTGCTACTAGACTAAAGGAACATCGAGCAATAAAACATAAAAGTGCATTAACTATGCTGAGAACTTGGCTGTAAAGTGTAAAGCAGGATATGATTTTGCCGCTTGCTACTTTTAGGTTACGATCCTTGAATAGATTGTCTTATGACTATAATGCAGTGTACTGGCATTATGTCCTTGTTTGTATTCGGCTGAACGGAAAAAATACTTACGTAGACAAGTCAGGTAAGACTCGCCTTTTTCTCGTCTCTCTCTTTCTCTCACGTAGACAAGTCAGGTAAGACTTGCCTTTTTCTCGTCTTTCTCTCTCTAACATGTTTGGCGGAAACTTACATGTGTTTAACTCATTTTCTTGAAAGTAAACCAACACAAACAAATGTTTAGTAGTCATAGTTTATTTTTGCAACAAGAAACTTTTTGGTGTCCTACGCCAAATACGTTCCCACCAAACCATACCCGACTTGTCTACGTAAGTCTAGGAGAGAGAGACAAGAAAAAGGCGAGTCTTACCTGACTAGTCTAATACCCGACTTCTCTACAAAGTCTGAGAGAGAGAGACGAGAAAAAGGCGAGTCTTACCTGACTTGTCTACGTAAGTATTTTTTCCCGGCTTGAACAACCAATACAGGCGCACGTTAGTATTTGATTAGGCGCTGTATAATTGACAACAGGTATTTAACCTCTTCTTTCGAAGAGAAGAGGTCCGTTTATCACCCAAGCAAGGAACTGTAAACAACATTATTGAGCCAGTACTTTACTGTCTTGTATGCGTCAACTGTATAAATTTGTGTTACTTTGAAAGGTGTCGTCGTGAAGACGAACACATTTGTACCACGTCTTATACGCATGTATTTTGTAAAGTAATGGAACAAATATGTCCCCTGACCTAGCGGTGCACATGGTATAGGAGTTTTACAAAAACTGTGCTTAGTGCAAATCGCTCTACAAAGTACTACGCGTGAATTCTGCAACTTCGTTTCACCAGAAAAGGTCTTTGTACAAAACAGAGTGGATTTCAATGAGAGCTGCAGACAGAGTGTATACACGCACTGTTTCGACCTGTATGGTGGATTTCCATTGAATGATTTTTTTCCCAATGCAGTCCCCGCCGCCCTATACATGTTGATTAATCAGCAGTCAACTTATTACTATAGTTTGCCGTTTGGTGTCAGTGTTCGCCGTGGCACGATTAATTACTCTATAGGGGGAAGTTTATATTCGCTTGTTACTGTTGCCGCTTCCCGAATATTGTGACGTCATAATTGTGAAGTAGAAACGCCTCGCGGATGGGCTGCGGTTTAACCACAATCTACAGAGAGCCGCTAAGCAACATCGGTTAACCAGGCTGCAAGAACTTTGTGGCGCAATAAAGGCAGGTGGTGAAATGACGGCAATGCAAATTGTTACAGTGTGGTATTTGTGCTTCAGGACGCTTTCTAATCTTCCATTTGTGTAATAGAGGTAGCACCACTAGTCCAAGCTATTGCACTCATTTTGCTGCGAGAAAATATACAAGAGCTTCCTAATAGTTTATCAACGTCATGTTGATTTTGCGTTGCTAGCTACGTGATATTTCGTCTGTTTGTGTTGATTAATGCGTGGTGCAGTTCAATTCATTAAAGGCTAGTTCATCTTGTATGCAGAAGCTATGAAAATTATACAAGATCTGTTATTTTCAGTAATTAAATTTCGGTGAAACTCTTTGCGCGTTTTTTTGTTTAAGTGAGGGTGATGCGTGAATTGAGTCAATCGTTACAAACCGCTGAGAAACATCATCGCTTTAAACTGCGGCATGTTTGTTCCTTGGAATGTGTTATAAATCACAGTTATATATTAGAACAGTAAAAAAAATGTCCTCACAATCTAGGCTGTAACTGTTAATGTTCGTTTGCACAATTTGAAAATTTATTGATATTGCAATATGATCAGGAGTTTAACTTTTTCTGAAGTTGTAAAAGTTAAAATTTGTTATTGTATATAAAAGGGCAACGTTGGCTCAATGGCTGTTTTTCGAATGCGTTTTCTGTTGAGTCAGGTAAGCACATAGCACCCTATTCAATTTTGGAATGTATTGTCTTCCTGTACAAATTTCGTTCGATTGTTATTTATCGGTGATTGTTACGTAACAACTATGGAAGGTAAGGTGTAAAACTCAGACTCAAGCAGTACAGTATGTTAAACAAACGTTCTGAAAGGGAGCTGTTTACAGCGAGCCATGCAACTTTAATGTCAGCTTCCGCCTGTAACAACAACTTTATGCTTCTTATTTCCCCTTATGTTTGTAATAAAGCGGAGGACGTTTTCTGTGCCACGTTCAGTAAAGCAGGGGTTCTCAACCGACGGTCCGCATCAACTTTTTACAATGTTATGTCTTAATGTCGCCTTGCAGAAACTTCATAAGAACCGCGTTTAACATATATGATATCAAACATACAGCAGCAAACTTCTCATTAAATTTTTCATAATTCTTTTGTATTGCATATTTTTGTCCTAATTACATTTTGGGTTGACTGTGAAAGTCCACCGGTCCGCAAAATTTGTTTTGAAAGTTTACCGGTCCGCAAACTTGAAAGGTTGAGAACCACTGCAGTAACGGAGCTTAAGGTGTACGGTGAACACCAGGCATGGATAAACTGCACTGTTATGTCTTTCAATTTGTCCCACCATGGGTTGGAATAGGCCTAAATTTCTCTAAAAGTTCAGAATTCTGGGGTGCGCCGTAGCAACATAGAAATGAGTACGTCATGCTGGGTGCTTGGAAGAAGCACTTGTCCGCAGTATTCTAATTCTCATTGAGGCCCCAAAACCACTGACACAGTTTGCTGGGTGTTATACGTGGACAGTCTGCACAGAAAGAACAAAAACGTTATTTGTAATTATTAGTCATAATTTGATGATGTCAGCACAGCACGCTCCACACGCTCCACACGCTCCACACGCTCCACACGCTCCACACGCTCCACACGCAGCTACGAATGATAGTTGCGCAGTTATCCAACTGTCACATGGTATCGTATTGGCTCTCACTAATGCAGCGTTACGTAGAGTTGTAATTCACATGCACTTAACATTCGTTGTTTGTTGATGCTGTGCTTATTTGCTATACCTTGACGACAGGCCAGTGAAAATACTACTTGCATTAAACCCGTCCGTACTTCAAAAAAGAGGGCGCTTGATTTAGGAGGCGCTTGGTTTAATTTGTAAAGAGTTCAAATACCTGAACAGTGCAGATTTGAATTAAGTGTATATGTAAAAAAGTGTCGTTTGTCATAACTTAAGTATCTGTACTCATCGACCGAAAGCGTTGGGCGGCCGAAAGAGTGCTCAAAACATTAGCGACAGCAGATCAATGAGCGTGTAACGCATTAATATTAATTGCAAGGCCTAAACCTAAGCCGAAGAAGTCCCTGTGGGAGTGGTAAAGCTTATTTTTAGCCTGAACCTTGGCACGCACATAGTCAAAGAAACAGTTTCGAATTATGAAGTAACATTATCATGATTTGAGTGCTGTCATTGGCTGGCAGATATCACGTTAAATCTGGCGCACATGGATATTGTTAATGGGATGTAATCCTTTCGTGGTAATGGGGGTCCTTTCATGGTGGTGCCAATTTTGTGTCGTCACAAAATTTTGGTCCTATTTATTGGTGATATTTTTTTCCTTGATCATTTCTGCATGAACGTGTTTAGTTTAAAGTTAAGTGGGGGCATTGTGCATTGTAAATTCTCGTAGTCAGAAACAACAATTTTTTGTCTAATTGTATTTTCTATTATTTGTTAATGTAATGCTAACAAAAATCAGTATGTCATTTACGTCCAATAATTGGTTTTCATGTGGTCCGGTTCTGTTTTGAAAATATGCTGTTATGTCAGATGGAAATTTATTTAATGCTGGCGCGCACATGTCGTTTATCCAACGCAACAGATTGGCAAATTGTCCAATTATCAAACAATCTTATTTATCGAATGTTGATTGAATAGGTTACACCTGGGCTACCTTAAGCGCAGAGGGCGTCCGCTAAATTATGTATGAGCTTTGGTTAAAAGACAAATTGAAAGCCGAGTTATATCTACGGTTTAAATCTACTTTGTGTAGTATTGACTTTATGCGCTCAAAGCTTACTTTAATCGGGTTGCAGTTACGCTCCTACGTGATTTCATTTTTGAATTATTAGTGATAATGCATTTATGGACGAACGTCAATGTTATCATTTTATGTAATTTTTGTTACGTTTGTAAAATCTACTCCATTTGCACACACTGATATAGTGAGCAACAGGGTTGCGCGGGAGCAATAAAACCTGGCGCCAATTTCGAGATTTTCGTTTCAGATAAAGAAAGGGGATAATATTACACGGCTGATAAAGCCGCTGGTGATTGATTTTGAAGGAGGATTGTAGCAAAAACGTTGGCACGATCGTAAATGCATCGCATGTCTGTTTGAAGCAAAGTAAGGTAGTTTGTCGTTCGATACTGAAACTGCTACTTGTCAAGTTATAAAGTATTTCTTAGGTTGCTCGAAAATCATTACAACGCCGACACTAATTTTGAAAGGAAGACACAACCCTTATTTTGGAATGAATTTTAAACATAAGGTGCAGTTCGCAGGTGATGCTGAGATCAGTTGTTCAAATATACTTCCACTGCTAAGTTTTTCACATTGTGTATAGTTTATTCGTTTGTTTTTCTAGCGAGTGTGCGAATGTTGTAATATCTGCTAAACTTAAAGTTGGTCCCAGATCTAAAAATTGTTAAGCGAGAAAAATCAACGCGCTGCTTTGCTTTGTATTGTTTCGCCTCTAGTACAGAGCATCATATTTGGGCATTCAAATGTGACGTTGGTTAATCGACCGTGGAGACGTGGTCCTATATTACATGCAGAGGATTTAAACTGGGATCATTTTTACAAGCGATGCGATTCGACACCCATTGTGTTTAGACGCGAGGGAATTTTGTCACATATTCTTATTCATTCGTTGTGCTTATTTACAAAGTTGTTGTAGCTTGCTGTGATTTATTTGTGGCAAACGTTTGTAAATTCTGTAATGTTTGTTATTTCAGCCTTTTCGTCGCGTTGCGTCTACGTTAGAGATAGAGCTGTGCAGACGGCTTAAATTCCATGGAAAACTAGTGGTAGTTCAAATAAAAGTAAGTAATGTTTTGTGCTTTAAGTTACTTGGTGCGATTATGCAATTGGGCTTTACAATCTTCTGGGAAAAAGTTTCGAGTATATTTGTTATTGGTCAGTAATCGCTCTGATTAAGCGATCAGATAGCAAACGTTTTTAATTAAATTATTGAAACGGTATTTTTACCAACGAATCCATATTAAACACATCAAAGTCTCATAAAAGACACAATATCAAATGTGTTGACAAGTGACACATGATCGTTAAAATCAACCCTATCTCCTGTACAGATTGGAAATACCGGACGTTTGACTGCCTTCCGTTTTTAATTTATTAAGTTTAATTTTGAAGTTAACGCTTCGTGGTTCAACATCTGGGGTTATTTGATGTCCCTAGCGCGCGTTCCAACGTAAATATTACGTCATGTCTACGTAAATACAGGTGTAAGGAGAATATAGGAGATACGTTTTGTCCATACAAACATCGCAGTAATGGTTGGGAGGTTGGGATTCTTACAGATTGATGAGTTTCGCAGTAATCGTTTTATGAAGATGGAAAGCATGTTTATGTCTGGACATACAAAGGTCGACCCACCTATGCTGTGGCTTTTTGTTTGTCCATAGACTTTGATTTTCAATTAAAGGTTATTTGCGCTGTAGTATAGCAAAGTGAATGTGATTTCGGGTTGTATATGTCATGGTTATGGCCTTTACGTATTAATGATTCACTGTAAAGTCAACGACCATTCGAACAACAAATATTGCGGAAATGTTTTACTCGAACTGTGCACAGTTCGTCACGACTGTTTAACAACGATACAGCGTCCGAATTCCTGTTAACTCCCTTGTTTTATTTCCTCCCGGGGTGGAATTCGGTCCAATTTGAATACGAGGTACGGTCGCTGTGTGTGAGGCAAAGGATGTCGTCTTTGGAAAGTTACTTTTACGAATAGTATCGCCCAAACGTTCCCAAATGATGTTGATGGCATGTCGCAAGTATTCTTGAGTTGATTCGCGAATTTTAATCTGTATCAATCTGTGCGACCCCTTAATTGTTGCACTAATATAAACAATTTATCTTTGTGCATTATCTCAGAGAATTTCTCCGAAAAAAGGTCATCTGGAACGTTAACAGTTTGTTAGTGGTGAGCGCGTCATCTTTCACAAAAGTAGGGAACCTCTGTATTGGAATAACCACGTGTTTATTCTGGGTCTTGTGGAGATAACAAGAGAAGGGCAGTAAAATAGTATTTATCTGGCAGTAACATTAATCGTCATGTTTCAGTGTTGGAGGCTGAACCAAGAATTGTTGGTTTCGATTTAAACAAAATCAATAATTCAACAGTTTTGACGATTGAAAGTGTTGGTCTCGCGTCTTGGGTTCAATGCATGTTGGCGACACTAATTTCTCTGTAACATCGGCGTTAGGTCAAGTGCAAAGGCACTTTTTTATAGTTTGTTTGTTATTTGCGACACTTGAATCAACAAATCATGGCACGTGTAATTTCCAACCTCTGGTTACTTCAAGGTCATGTGAGTGTCACGCTCAGAGACATTCGCGTGTTGCGTGTTTTGATATAATTATTGTTTATTTTAACATTGTGTAGTTGCAATGCCAAAATCGCGTTTTCTACTTATGTGCAAAAATTATTTCTTTCAGTACAATAACCAGTATCCTCTATTTTGATGTTTAAGCAGCAGGAAAGTGTTTTTTTTAAATAAAACAACATCGTTTCGATGTTGCCCAAGTGCTGTGACCCTTTTGCTGACGTCACAAACTGCTCTGTTACGTTTTATCAGCATCACAATGGCTCACTTGATGATTTGAGCTACATCAGGAACTGCCGCGTACCTGTGATATTATTTTCCGCTGTCTCGTTCTACCTCCTAGCGGTGATTATTTACCGCGAGTGCTTCCGCAAGAGGCGCAAGAACAAACGCCTCTATCACCGCGTCGTGCCTGTGTCAATGCTTGCGGTCGCGCTCTATTCGGTGCAGACATTGTGTGATCTATTTCTGGGACGCATTGGCTATGCGGGTTGCAGCGCCCTCCATTGGTCGGCGACCGTGTTTTACAGCGGCGGAAGTTGCCTCGTGTACACCATCTTGTGGTCGAGGCAACGCAAATTCTACTCCGATCCCTTATTAAAGCATTCTGTGGGGAAGGTGTCGCGGACGCTCAGTTCGGCGGTGATTTTCTTCATCTACGCGCTGCTGATCGGTTCAGCATTTGCTTTCGAATTCACATACTGCCTTGTAAGCACGACGGAAGGCTGTGTCGTGATATGGGAAACCGACCAGGGAGTTTTCTCTGTCGTTCCAGTAATTTTCGTCTTCATGAGCGTCTGTTTCCTATCCCAGTTCACTCTTCTCGCGCTGATAGCTTACCCGTTGGTCAGCGGCTCCAGTACGCTGTGGCTCACTCTAGCGGCGGTTTGCAAGCCAGCTCGAACCGATATCGAGTCAATGTTACGTCGGTTGCTGTACTGCACCATTTTCTGCATAGCAACAACCCAAATTATCGGTGTTTTCGTGATTCTCGATGCTACGGGGGTCGTCCATATTTACTGGTCGTTGGCACTCCAGCTTGACCTTCTGTTGAACAACTTCGCGATCACATTTTCGTTTGCCGATTGGAGGGAGCGACTCCTGCCCGGTGTCCGTTTCCGTGGAGAAGAAACTCCGAATACTACGGAGTCGATTCCACTGTAAATCATATCTTGTTTTGTTGAATGTTACGCACTTAAATATTGTTTTTTGTTAAAAGTACCAGAACGATGGACAAAACTGACAGCAAAAACGTTGAAACCTCATTTGTTTCGTTTCTTTTAGTTTTGTCAGTTCTATTCCTCTGGCATTTTACATTATTGTTTCCTGTTAAGTTTTTTTTACTGTGGCTTGTTCCAAACTTAGGCATTTTTCTTTTCCTTTCGTTTTCTAATTTCTTTTTCAGATAAAGCGCTGTTTTATCTTGATTTGTGAGAAAACTTATCGCAAAAGTAAGTAAATTGCATTGCACCCTGCATGTTGTTAGTTTGATTCCCACACCAAAAACCAGCTAAATTGAAAATTATTGACAGGGCTTCTGCAGCAGCCGAAGTTGAAAGACGTGAAAATTAACACCTCTATGCTGATTTAGTATTTTTTAGTGTGCAACTATTGCTGGTAATAACCTAAAATAAAATTTCCTGTCCTGTACGATTGCACGACAGAGATTATGTGTGCCTCATTACAAACGATATAAAAAAGGGCAGTTTGTACAGTTATTAGGTTGTAGCGTTTATGCAAAATACTCCTTCAACTGTTTTCTATCGCAAGGTTTCCCCAAAAACGTACAGACAAAACTAAATTACGTTTTGTGTCGAGCACTGTTCACTGGTTGAGCGAGACACGACGGGTTCTTGTAGAACAATTCTCGGTAATTTTTTATAATTTGATAATTTTATTTTCCCGTCGTGATAGCAGTATATTTACGCCGTAAACATATGCAATGAACTGACGAGAACCGAACACCTTTGAACCGTAGGCGGTTATCGAGAAGGTGGAAGTTCCGCGCTTACCAAGACCCAAGTATACCGAGCAGCATATTTTGCAACCGATCAACAACTTTCACGTTAGCTGCGATTTGGCTGGGACTTGATACTTTTGTAATGGTAGCATACATTCTGAATAAATCTGTACAACGCTTTCTTTGCCCATACCCAACTTCCACGCGCAACCAGGAAAACTGTTCTAATGACTGAATGAGGTCATTTCAACATCATAATGCAATGGTGAAATGACGTAATAAACGTGGCTAATGTGACGTAATAATCTGTGTTGGTTTAGCGGAGAATAAGAAATCAAAAGGGAAACGCAATGTTGATATATAGTAAATGATCGACACAAGACAAACTTTTTTCTGTTGACATGCTGGATTAAACAGCATTTGTCAAAGCAGCATAGAGGCTATTTCGGGTCTAGCTTATAACATTGCACCAAATAAAACACTATTAGGCACAAGACAATTTAGAGTAACCCGCAATAGATTAATTGTCAAACGGGGGTGGGTGATTGGCAACATTGGTCAAGCGCCCGACCTGTATACTAAGAAGAAAACTAATCGTAATTCGATGTCAAGATAACCAGGGTTAGAATCCGGTGTGGTCAAAAAAATGTCAAACGGAGTTACTGACAACATTGGTCCTATGGAGTTGTAAATAATGATTTGGCACTGGAGAAACACATACCGCTGTTGAACAAATAGCAAAACAAAAAAAGTTGAGAAAATTGCTGTTTACCGAGTCAGCCACGGTGAGCACGTAGTCTAGAACCAAGCGTTGAAGCGTCAAAGCGTCAAAGCGTCGAATGACGACCCGGCCAACGTCCTATGGCTATAAATAACCGCTAGTTCCCTTTCGAAACCAGACAGCGATGGAAACACAGAAGGTACGGTAGTGTTTACCTCTCATTTTGTCGGCAGAAGCAAGGTTTAAGGACCGAGTTTTGAAAGAGAAGTAATGTATAATAAATTAATTTAATTAATTTTGTATCAGGCCTGCTGGCTCTATATATTTTTTCCACATTTCACTTAACTATTTTACCAGTGTTATGTAAAGTTTTTAAAACACTGATTAGTAGTTTAATATGGATTTTGGCAAAGTGCTCATACAAATGGTTCACAAAGCACGGTGTTTATACGATTCTGCAAACAAGGATTATAAAAACTCAGAAAAGAAAGAAAAAGTTTGGAAACTAATCAGCACAAAAACTAACCAACCAGGTGAATTTTGGTTTATATCACTGATGATAACATGATATGTGATTGGAGGAATAATTATAAATAATTCGTATTTTCAGTGAATATATGCATGGGCGTATCCAGGGGGGGGGTCCGAGGGGTCCGGACCCCCCCCTTTGTGAAATGTTTTTGTCTTTTTTAATAACTAAACAAACGCCACTGTATTTTTTTGTCAAAATCCGCGTGAAAACCAGAAATTTTCCTTGACGTTGACCTAAAAACCGCATCATGGTTGCGTTCGCCATTGTTTCCAAACAGGGAGCATTGTTACCGAACACTTGGTATTGTTACCAAACATGTTGCATTGTTACGAAACAAGTGTCATTTTTCGTCAGTTCAAGGACGAAACGTCGTTTTTCAGTGGCCACGTTGTAATAACAAGCGGTTTACTTGCATGAAAGTCAATTAGTTTAGTTGTTAAACTTTCCATAGCGTTACACAATTGCGCAAGCCAGAAAGCCACCGTTTATGTGACAATTTGCGGGAACACCGGCGTTCGTGTTTTGCGATTCTCGCCCACAATTAAACTTAGTTTATACCTGAAAATCGGGGAATTCCCTAAAAAATTTGGACCCCCTCCTTTAAAAATTCCTGGATACGCCCCTGAATATATGCAAGGACAGATGGAAAAGTTTACGTGATCGCTTTTTAAAAGTAAAAAAAAGTTTGGACAGCCTTGAAAATGGCAGTAAAACTGGTGCAAGACAATGGGTGTATTATAAGGATCTTCAATTCTTGAAGCACCATTTAAGAAACAAACTGTAAGTAGAGCTGTAAATTGTTTTTGTATTTTCATTTCAATACTTTGTTTGTAGAGTTGTGACCGATTTGGACATCACGGATTTGGATATGACTGAGTTGTCAGAAACAGGTACCTGCAGCACATTGGTCATTTTTTTGCAGCAATTATATTGGTGAAAGGGAAATCTATGTGTCTTATTGATTTGTAGAATCAGAAGCAAACGAAGCATTAGAGGAAGAGAGAATGTCGTCTGCCATGGACTTGCCACCTCCTTGCAAAAAGCGTAAGGCTGAATGTCAGGTAAATAAACACTCTTAAGAATGTTATAAAGGAATATTATATAAACAGCAATTGTCTATCTTTGTTTTAGGAAAAAATACAAACCACAACAACACCAACTCCCACACAAGCTGAATGTGAAGATGAGTTTTTAACTTTTGGAAACTTAGTGGCATGTAAGCTCAGATGTATGCCCAAGAAAAATGCAGACATGATAATGCCCAAAATACTTGACTGTTTTGTGGAATATGCTGTGGACAAAGTGCCAGGTATGTGAAGTTCAGTTAACAAAACTTACAGCCTTCTCTATGTTTGTAAACCCAATATTGGCTTTTCTACATTTATAAATCTATTATCCACTAACATTGTATATAACCCAAGAGAATATCAAGTAAAAGACAAAAACATGCTGCAATATTCTTTCACATCAGATATAATTTTCTGTACCTGCTGGGCACACAATCTTTTTCCACTCAAAATCTGAACATTTATATCTCCAGTAATTTTCCTTACCTATGCAATTGACCAAAGTTGGTTGTTTTTGAAAATAAAGCATTAAATCAAGCAATACCAGTAACATATCTTCTCATGGCCATATACTCTTGCATTTGAGTGCCAACATAGATCCTACAATTAAACTTTATGGACACATTGTGTGGTGGCCACTTTGGGTAATTGGTTACCTGACATGCACAACAGCAATTGTGATTAACATCAAGCAACATTTTTTTGGTATTGTAAGTGTTATCAATGCATACAAAACATTTTCCCAGCCAATCCAATGGCAGTTAGTTATTGTTACACATCTTTCTTGCTTTGCAAATACAGATGATACCTCAGTGAATGGTTTCCATAACCCTGTGAACAATAATGGTGGAACTTGTTTTCCTACACATCAAAGTGTCTTACCACCACAAACAGGTATTTTAAATAGATGAAAGTAAGTGTTATGGATGACTTTGAATGAAACGTTTATGAAATGTTTGACATTTTCATTGGGTTAGTAATTGTAAACAGGTTAAAATGTTTGATACTGGCATGCATCTTGGATTAGTTGTAGCACGAACGTTTTTTTATTTAATTTTAGTAAGTGCTGGAAATAACAACAACATTCTACAAAATCAAGGCATTGTTCCAAACCACGTCACACGGCAACCCCAGTACACTACACCAAGTTTTCCTACACAAACAGGTATTTTAACGATTGGTGTGTTTCTTTCCATTCTGTGTTTACAGACCTGCTTTATCAATCATCAAGTCTCTCACCGATCCATATGTAAATTTACTTTGGACGTCTTGCAACAAACTAAGTTTTACATTTCTTTAGGCCGCATCTCTGTATTTCTATGGAAAAGACTTTCCCGGTTGGGAATTGCCCTTCTTGAACTCCTGCGTAACAGAGTAAAATTATGTGTAACAATGCAATGGGTCATGCATGGGCGCCAGTGTTTTGGTTGAATGAGCGCAGATGAACAGGCTGTTGCCAGGGCGATTTTCAGCGTGTTTGGGGCAGTTTTAGTTTGTTTTTCAGGGCTATTAGTCAGGCAGTAAATTGGTAGAGGGTGCTGTTGTACATGTAGCTGAAAAACTACCCAAATATTGAGGTTGATTTTGTGAAAAAATGAATCAGAGAAAGTATGTTCAATTTGTGATTTTCTGTTAGTGCGGACCCTTGGCAAGGAATTGTGGCCAAATTTATAATCAAAATAAGTACTTAAACTGCTCCCCCGGGGGCATTTTGACCCTCTGTTGGCCATTATTTTGGTCAAAAAAGCAGAAAAAAGTGTAGGTTTGTTTTGTGAAAAAATGAATCAGAGAAAGTTACCTCCATTTGCGATTAAGTGAAGCCACCAACCCTCCTCTACACAATTCATGAAGAATTAGATGTCTTGTAATTGTCTTGGGGCCCCACCGGGGCTGTTTGTACACCCCCTAGGACTGACAATTTAGCAGTTAGCCTTTGCAAAACCCCCCAATGTGCTGTCTTAATGCAGCTGCAATCAATTTTTTTTCTGTTCAGCAATAGCAGTCCCCCTTCATGAGTCATCAGACCCGGCAATTGTTTTTGGCAAACAAGAGAAACTGTAACCAGGTGCACAATAACAAATGACTTCTAAAACTCAATTTTTGGGATTTAATTGAGAGATGCGGCCTTAAAATAAACAATGGGTGGAATGCAGAAGATAGGAAAGTTTAGGAACAATTGCTTTTCTTTTTTACATTCTCTAGCCCCTTAAAACCATTGTGTGGACCCCTTGGTGGTCCACGGACGCCGAGTATGGAACCACTAGTTTAAAATTTATCTACTAATCTGAAACTTTTATTTTTTGTTTTAACTTCGTTAGAATAAGAGTATTACAAAATATTAATTTTATTCAAATCAAATTTAGGATATACTTCAATTAATGGTGGAGGTCCTACTTATTTTGAAGTTCCTCTTTACCAAAACCATGCAGCACAACAAAACACAATTTCATCAGCTCCACCACAGCAAAGAAGTAGAACTAAAGAAATTTGCATTCTCTCCATATATTATCTACTTCTTGTACATAGATTTTACTTTCATGAATGATGGAAGTTCCTATAATGCTGTCTCCAATTACCCACCAAGGAATGATCCCATAGTATTCACCAATCCAACACTGCAATCTCTAAATACCGCACAAACGTCACAAACAGGTATAGATTCAACTAAGAATCAATGTAATGTCACATGGAAATGCAAAAAAGGACACATGGGCATGCATGTGTGGCAAATGTGTATTTCGCATTTTTTTTCTTCTAAGTCTTTTTTTTCAAATATTGTTTCAAAGCAAAAACAAGATTTATAACAAGAAAATATGCAGTGATATTAATCAATGTTATAAAACCAACAGAAGTTTTAAATTGCAGTCCTCTATAAATCAAAATAAAAAATAGGTGTTGCTGATAGAATACAATGCCAACTAGATTCTGAAAAAAATAAGGAACCATTCTTATGCAGTGATATCATTGCAATTTGTCACACAAAAAACTTGGCGTCAATGTCATGTTGACTCTTGTAGTGTGGAGAGTATCGTAATATAAAGAAGTTTTAAATACCTGTTGGTTATGTTTTACTTTTATCATGACTTGATTTTTTTTTATCCTGAGTAATATTTATTATGTTTCCAAATATAGAATTCACTGCAAACCATGTTGAAATGTCTAACAACCCGACAATTTTTGGTGGATCTGAAACAACCAGTGATATTTCTACTATGCAATCAGATGCTGCAAAAGTATTGATGCAACTTTCAGGTAAGTTTTCTTGTGAACAAACACTTAAACTAATTAGTAAATTTGAGTTAAAATTTAACCTTGTTTTGTAACAGTTTTTTTGCACATGATTCTCCATGTATATCTTTTCATATTTTTTTAACTTTGTAAGGTCCTGTATACATTTTCAAGTGTTTTGGGGAATAGTATTACCACTAAGCCACATACAAGCCAATTTCCTTTGTGCTAGCAAGACAAAAACATGAAAAACATATTTTTGTAAAACCTGTTCAAGGTTCTGAAGAACATTCAGCCTCTTCGAATAGCCCAAGGTTCACTGAACTATTAAATATTCCACAAGTATATACTGGGAATATTATCCGGGGAGCAATACAACAAACAGGTAATTTCATTGTTTATTACAAGCCCATTGATTTACGTAACACATATGCAAAGTTATATTTTCTTAAATTACAAAACATCACCAAGGGTGTAGCTTAGATTTACTTTTGTTTAATCACTTTCAAGGCACTGAACAGCATCATACCCCTTATGATGTAACCCATGATCAGCTTTCAAGTGATGAACAGATAAATGCAGGAAAAGTTATGCAGGAACAGCAGCAAACACGTAATAAAAACAATTTGAAGAAAACTGTATCTGTTGTTGGTAACCCCTAGGAACAAACTGCTAGCACCCCCTTTTTAAAACTACTAGTATTGAAACATGAATAAGTTGTCATGTAAGAGAAATGTAGGAATACCATTTAACAGAAATGCAAGCAATGTAAAATGCTTCAAAGAAAGCTGTTGATTATACAGTGGATACAACATTTTATAATTAAATACCACTGTATCGGGAAAGTTCGGGAAAAATGAACATTTAGGACTTTCAAATATCACATATTTCGTGACAAAACATACATAGGTTTTACAGCACATTTGTTGTTTTATGACATCACAAATAACGGCATTGATGTGTATACTCTGTGATTTTTTACCAAACATAATCAAAATTCCTTTTCTGATAAATCGTAAAACATTAAAAGTACGAAATCTTAAATTTCTTTTTCCATTGTGTCCCCTTTTTAAAAAAATACACGTTTACCACTCTTTAGCGCCACTAAAAAAAATTCCCCCGAAACACAGACACTTTGAATAGACCGCCAGGGTATGTGATGGCGGGAGGTTGGATTTATTTGGGTTTAAATTAAAGAAATTGTTTTTATTTCAGATGGAAACATCGATCCAACTTATTTGATCCAAACTTACGTGAATTTGTTGGAAAAACATAAATATTCTGAAGCAAATGAAACAAGAAACCAACTTTCAAGGGCGCTTGAAGGTCGTGGGGAAACTGCAGAAGATTTGGAAACAACTGGATATGAAAAGAGAGATGAGGGAAAATATTTGGAATCGATTTTATTTTTCGATGTTGCGTCTGAACTTTATGTCAAACGTGATGGAGATGAAGCGGTGGAAGGTGTGAAGGATTGTGTTTGGGCTTTGAGTGTGGCATGCATAGATTTGATGGAAACATCGGATTCGAATCAAAAACTTGAAAACAAACGAATAATTCGTGGTCATGTGATCCCACTCATGGAAACGATGAGACTCAAAATACAAAATATTCAAAACGTGGAAGAAGATATCAGATGTGAGAATCAAGTGCGGTGTTTGCTCGGGATTGAATTGAGTCAATGTTTAATCGGAGATTATTCGTCGAGGGAATCAACAATTAAACTTGGACTTGAAATGATGAGGAAACAGTTTGGTGAAAACTCAGCAAAGCATGAAGTGTTCCGACTTTTGTTGTACATGCTTGGTGTTGTTTGCAAGAAAACAAATCGATTGAATGAAAGCGTGAATTATTATAAAGAAGCAATCCAAGCTTTCAGAATGGCAACAGACATGAGTGAAGAGGAAAGGGAGGAGTGGATTGAAAAAAGTGAAAACAATTTAAGTGAAGTTGAATCAAAACTTGCACAAAGGAAATAATTGTGACATCACAAACACAAAATGTGTGTTTTTGTTAAATATGTTTGAATTATGCATTGTTTATGTAATTTACATGAAAATGGAAGTTAGCTACCATGCACTTAATGAATTTTGTGATTATTATTTTCATGTCGTTAGTGATTTGTAGCTGATAATAAAGAATAAATAAATGATGTTGACTTCAAGATTAAGCTTTGGTAAAGTGAATGCAAGGTGTTATGTAAAAATGCAGAATATTATATGTCAGCTTAAAGAGAAACCAACTTTAGTCAAAGAAAGTTAGTGTCCTGGTAAGATTTTGCTTTTATCTTTAATGAAAGTGCGTAACACCATAAAAAAAAACTATTTAAGTATGAAAAACTTACCAATGTATTGGGTAATTCTGTTCGATAAATATGTGATTCGAATGTGCCATAGTTTTAACTAGCTTTTTTCACATTACTAGTTTTTAGCACATGTATTTGGTGCTCCCAACAATAGGTATTATAAAAAACTTTAAACAGTGCTATAAACTTTGCAAAGTAATAAAATTGCCAACATCATGCTAAAGGCTGCAGACTGTATTATCGATTTAGCATACAGTGGATTCAATGAGTAGTACAAACAGAAAACACACAAAGGTGCCATGTTGGTGCCACTTTTTGGTTACAACCCCTGATGCCTAAAGAGCCAAATGCAGCACATTAGGTCTTTGTATCTAGCCTGCTGGGAGTTTGTGCAAATAAGTGACATTTTAAAAAGAAGGTTCGTACTGCAGTTTGATGTTTGAACACATCACTTATCTGGGCCACATTTTAAAGCATAATTATTGTTAATAGGTTTTGGTTTAACTCTAATTGTCTGCTTTATAATGGTTAAAAAATGTCAAATATTTGATGATTTTTGGACTGTCAATAGAAAAGTTTGCCCAACCCTACCAGGGCAGAATAACCTTACCAACCATTCCACATGTGCAAGGTAAAAAACTTTTCTGTATGCTATAAAACCAAATTACAACTGCTTACTATAGTCGATTCCGCTACGAATGCATGTTGAATAAAAGAATGCATTTCCATCATGGGTACTGCACATCAACCCAACTTTTTGGAATGGAAAACTGTTAAAGATTTTGGTAATAAATCTACTGATATCAATCAGAGGCCTTTTGCTTCTGACTAATTAATACAAATCTTGGTTGTGTTGGTTAAACAAATACCTGACAAAGGTTTGAGGACATGGTCATCTATATTCTCGTAAGTTCCAGTGTTTACATTCTAACAAGCCAATTTTCTCATTTTGGGATTTTGACATCCAGCACCATATTTGCAGTTTGCACCAGATGAAAGTACTGAAACCTTTCAAAAAACTTAATACACATCTTGAGACTTTTTTGGTGAATATATTGTGGATTGAATCAGTACGATAAATCGGGCATACATTTGAGATGACAGCAGTGCAGGGTTGGTGAGATTCGCTGGGGTGAGAGTAAGGAGAAATTTCCATGTTTCTATTTCTACTGCTGGCCCTTGCTACAATTCCTTAATTGAAGTCAATTTATTTTACAAAGGTACAATTTGCATAAACACACAACAAAAAATGCCCGCAGCACAGTAAAAGTTGATTTGCAGTGACAATTCTAGTGTGACAAGTTTGTCTTTTTTCAAAAACAATTGCACGTTCATGTTTTACAACTGCAAACGTCTCTAAACCACAATGGCCCATGACGTCACTGTTTACATGTTACGGATGAGTAATTTTCCCACTTGCCTGGGTTTTGCATTCCAAAGTAATTTTTTGTATGTTCCGCGTGTCAGTGGTTGAAGATTTTTATAAAACACGATTTTCGCCCTGTTCAAATTCTTCTGTAACATTGCCAACAATGACAAAATATTCTCTGAATTGTCAATGTTTAATGTTCGCTGTTCGTAGTTTTCTATTTAACATTTGTATTTTAAAGGTAATTTAGCAAGCGTTCAGAACAGGCACCAGTTCAGGTGACAACTAGTATATTCGACGAATTGTGTCGACTGTAGCTTGTCTATATTTTTTGGAGACTTTAGACGAAAGCGCAAATCCTACGTCGTACCAGAGTAACCAACTATTGAAACGTCACGAAGTTAACTCCTGGCGTATGCAAGTGTGTAGAATTATCGACTCGCGGCCAAAAATAATCAAAAAATTGACAGGTAGGCCAACAGACCGCATAAGAGAAACAAACGAATGCAGTTTAATGAATAAACCCAACTACATTATTTAATAAAAATTTAAACACTGTAACCGAAAAACAATAAAAAACCATTAAACAGCAGTATGGAGAATTTTTCGAATGACAATAATTTATACTAAGCCCTGGCGCGACAAATAAAAAAAAAAACGAACCAGGCATAGTCTTCGCTGTGGGTCACAAGTTTGCCAATATCTGAGATATACATTACGATTGCAACCGTCTTATTTCAGTGTTATGTCCTCAGCGTTGAAACGTCATCATGGGTTAAGAAGCTCGCGAAAAAAAGTTAGACAGCGCGCGAAACCCATTGTGTCATCTTTGTTCATTCTGCGACGGGATTTTGGCCGAAAACATGACGGAAAAGGCTTTTGTTTATTATCTATGACACCAAGTCTTAGTGTTGATCGAAAGCATCCTGTCGCAATCACCGTAGACGAAGTTATGCCTCTTTGTAACGAAAATTCAAACTATATCTGCAAGAAGTTGTGTTAGCTTTTCAGAAACATGCCAGGCACAGAATTATTGCAGTTTTTCCCTGCTACGTTTTTTTAACCCTGAGAAAAATCAGCGAAGAACCACGGTCTATAGCCTACTGAGCTATCAAACATACATTGCGTTTTGTTCTCCAGTGAAAATTTTGTGTCCATTTCGTACAATACCATTTTTCACCTTCTCCTCCACCCTCGAAAAAAGCAACTTCAATTATCCTTTGCAAGGATATGCATTGGAACCGCAGTTTCTATGAACGTAAAGTCCATCTCCGTGGCGCGATTTGTTGCAGTTTCCTGTTTAAAAAACCCTCGTCTTCCAGCAAGAGGCATATCAGTATACCGCTGTGTGTGAACCTGCAAAATGCACATAAATAATTAAAACCCCAACCAATCCGGTCAATGCGTGATAAATGAAGCTCTCGGTGAGGTTTAAACTCACGACCCTGGGCTAACCAGGCCCAACGCTCTACCAACTGAGCTCTCAGTGGTTTCACGGGGTATATTGTGGCCAAAGTACACTGATGTGCAAGCGCACAACTTGTCAGGTAACCTTCACATATACGTAGGAAAACCTGTGCAGTGGGGCAATCACGCCATTCAAATCTCACTCCGACTTTCCAGGAAAAGTGGCTGGAACATTAGCCTACTGCATTATATTATGCAATGATGGTTGAATATTAACATTAATTTGTTTGATTCTTATAATCCGGGCATCACTTTCTGCCTTTTTCACCATTCTAAGTGTTCAAAATATGGCGCCACTGTTCGATACAGGCGGTGTAAAGAAGTGTTTAGTTACCGCGTTAACGGTATGCAGTACCACAAACATGTTATTAACCAAAGTCCATAAACTAAACTACTACTATATATTCTTCAACACAATAATTGTGAATTTATGGAGCCTAACATATCCGTCATACAAATCCTGCTTCGTCAACACTGATCTTCTCAGTTTGAATTTTTTTAAGGTTTAGCACCAATATGCTTAAACTGACCATTGTTTCCAAACATGGAGCATTGTTTACGAACACACGGTATTGTGACCGAACATTTGCCACTAATACCGTTTTTCATTCAATCTGAAGAGAAATAGCAGAGGCTACTTTTTTGTCTGTTTTTAATTTAACATGTATTTTAAACTTACGTAGGACTATTATGAAGAAATATAGCATGTTTAAGTACAAAAAACGTGTAATAAATAGTAGTATTATTATTTATCTACTTTTATCAAACGTTTTTGTAGCGCAAAAGAACTTGCGATCGCTTGTTGGCGTTTCCTTTCCAAGTTTCACGCTTTCGTTGTGTCACGTATTCTTTTACGCCACGTTCTTTTTCACCTTTTGTTTTTCCACCTTCCACCTGCTTAGTTAAATGTTTTGTGTCAATTTATTTTATTCACGAATTGTCGCGAACGCACCAGTCACCGCACGTTGATTTTATATCGCAGCGCTCCCTTCCTCTCACGTGACACCGTTGGGCCAATGACTGGCGAGATCAAAGATAAAACCGGACTAACACGAGACGCTAAGTGAAACCGAGAGACGTTTTTGCAGGTTGTGATTCGTCTGTGGTATTTTTAAAGTTTTTATGAACACTTCAATCTGGCCGCAATATTACAGTGTTAAGGTGCTCATTGTATGAATACTGATGAATTCAGTTTCAGGTATGTAAGATTGCTTTTTTGAATATTGATAAAGAAGCACTTTGTATCAAATATCTTTGTGTAAAAGTGTTTTGTGAGTGTGTAACATAAACACTTTTTGCTACAATGTTATTAACAGCTTCAGTTATAGTTTCTAGCAGTGTTTCCCAACCGGTGGCATGGAGCGGCATTCCAGGTGGTACGAAATTATTGAAAGCAACAAACAGGTATTTTAAAAGTTGAAAATAGTATTGTGAAGTTGGGACACTGTTAAGTCATGTAAGATTTGTTGACCTCCGGACGGTCATGTTGGGAGGTGGATTTCAAAAGTTACCGATAAATGTGGATAAAATCTTCCATGCATTTGGGAACAACAGTGTTTTGAGTCGATCCGATATCGAGCCTCCTACTGGGCTGTGACTGCCCAGTAAGGAACTACGCAGTGGGACGACCCTGTGTTGAAAGCATGAAAAACTTCTTCGTCGTGACAGATAAGCCCAGATGTCAAGGCTGTAAAAGCACTGCATGAATCTTTGCACGTGTAAGCTTACACAGATTTGGCTTCGTAAGCATTTAGACAGGCGCACGCACTCAGTCTGTTTTGGTTGGTCACTGCAATACAACTATTTGGATTTAAATTTCACAGATACTGCTTCATCAACATGGTTACTGGCGCAGCACTACCATAAAAAATGTACGAATTAAAACAGTATGGGTCAACCAATAAATAATTTTTACATTAAGTAATATGAATTGTTCTTTTGGCACTTAAGTTACGAGAGATTTTTATTGCCATCAACGATTCGTCCACCATCCGGTGAGACTTCCTCAGGGTTATGTCACAACAATAATGAATCAAACGTACAATAAAGTTTTAATGTCGAGATGTTGTTTTTCAGGATATGTTGGAAGACGGCGAACTACGACACTTGCATGTTGATATATACGGTGAATGGAGGATGCTAGTTTTCAAAATACCTCTGTGCGCTGCATTGTTGACTATTATAGTTTAAACAGTATTTACAACAAACATGTCCGAAAACGCTGGTTCGGTGTACCAGCTCCATTTCAATGCAGCAGCGACATCATGCGGAAAATGATCCAATATGCATGGTATAGTAATGAAAACGAAATAAGGAATTTTAAGGACAACTGTTACAATGGGTTCGTAGATAAAGTTACTTCGCGCCACTTTTATCGTAAAAAAATCAATTCAACATCGGCGCAAAGTTGAATTGCTTCAAAAATATAACCGGATTCGAATAAAAAAGGTACAAAGAACTTACGTGAAATAAATTTACATCGAAGAGCACAGCTTTTTGGTTAACGTTACAGTTTTACAATGGTGATTACGAGTAAAAAGTTGAAGAACTGTTGACAAAGTTTGTTTATGGATTTTGTTGGGTTAGTGGAGGAACTGTTGCCATGTTAGCCATCCTCGTCAGTGTCCATACCAGATTCTGGGTTTGCAAGGGGATTCCCAGCGTATGTTGTAAGTTCGACGAAGGCGCGCAACTCCTTGTATCTGAAGACCAGACTTCCACGTTCGTCTCTAATATACACAACCAGATAGGTTTCTTGATCGCGAGCAACGTAATAAGTGCGTACAGGCATATTAAAGCTTTGTTGTTACGCAGCGGTTTAAGAGCCTGGAAAAATCAAAGTTTTACTTGTTAAATCTGGAAGGAATCACTCAAAGTTGGATATTGAGAGGTAAAAAGTTTCGTGCTCGGTGATATTGAAAATTCCGTGACTTGGCATAACTTATGGGAATAATTCTGCATTATTCCACCTCCAGGAAAAGAATAAACAAACAATAGAAACAAGCCCTCGTAAACCACGTGACTTAAATAGCCAACCCCCTTACAATATTCTTGTATCCTAAACCGGTCGTAGAATGAGTGGCCAAAGCGAAACGTCCGACTGGCAATAATTTCCTTCAAATACCACAAACCTATTTCATTCTCTCATATTCGCGTCATTTATTTCGTACTCTTTAATACATGCACAGGAGGTGTTAAACTCATCCAACAACGAAGAACAAAGCGCTAGTTTGATTATGACGTCATTAAGGTACTATTCAATTCAAACCATTTGCTTCGAAACGACTTCCTACAACATACAATAAAACTGAAAAATCTTCTGCCTTATTGTGCAGAATTTTAAAACAACGTACGCACAATAAATTTTACAATTAGCCTAAAGTTGTTTTGTTTCGTCTGCTCAAACATAACACGTTCTTAAACTGCTACAGTTCTGTAGTAGCATATCCTTAACCGGCACGCATAATATACTAAGAGACTCAGCCCCGATTCCCTTTTTCAGTTTGTATCGTATACGCGATGCGCGAAATCCGCCAGCAGCAAGTTTGCGTCAAGCGTCGTAAGATACTGAAACGTTTTGGGTTCTGGTTCAACATCAGGCCCCAATTACAACTCTATACTACAATCTAACCATGAATTCAAAACATGTGCTGAAAGCAAACCCGTATCCAATTCCCTGCTGTAATCCACATTCAAACAATCTACCAGTAGTGGCGCAGTGACAAATCGCAAAGCATTTCAACAAGTGTTTCCCTATCGTTATTTCGTCAACTTGCCAATGCGTTACAACCCGACGACCGCAACAATGAAATGTCTGCTATTTGATGCAGAGCGTTACAACACCTCGCTTGTATATTAGCAATAAATATCCTGGTGATAACAACTTAATTATTTCATCTACACTCACAACACGCTGTTGGATAGTTTTGGTTCGCATCGAAAGCAGGCAGGTATATATACACCGCCACAGCGCAGGTCGGCCTTCTTTTTGCGGTTTTCGCCAAACACAAGACACAGCGCGCTAAGCGTCAAGAGCGCGACTTCGTGTCGCAAATATCAGTTTCGCATGAACCTCACGACAAAGAGGCCAAACTTTCATCTCCTATTTTTTTTGAATTTATTGATGAGGGTACTGGGAAGGAATTTGCGGCATTATGTATAAATATATGCACAAAACAGGTGTGATGCTGGACATAAAGCACACAGGACACGGGTACGTTTCGAACAAGGTTCAAAAATGTCAGCGACACGAGCAGAGTCGATACGAGCATATGCGAGGCTGTAATCCAAACGCATGGCGTTTGACGCGTTGTTTCATGGTTAGTGTAATTCGGCGACCAAGTCTACCGACGTTGAGTAAACACATTGATCACGTGACGTGCTGGGGTGGAGTACATCACATGGGGTCGTCGATTATGTGCTCTTCCGTTATTTTTTATTATTTTTAGATGTTTTGAGGTCTCGTGTTTGCAAGATTCTTTTCACTAAAGTTTGTAATGTTCTGCTTGTTTGTAGATGGGTTTTACTCGCTCAGTGTATTTGGCCACTCATAAGATTGCTATTGTGATACAAATCTTTGCATGTACGCTCGCTAACAACATAACCTTTAAAAAATGGAAGCGATGGTGTTTAATGAAGTATTATTGTATTACCCATGCCTGATACAGAATCGTTAATACAACTTGAAAACTATCGCAAAAACTGAATATTTGGTTTCGACCAGAACCAAATTTGGACGATTCCATGCATCACTAGTGTAGAATGTCAGATTATGGAAATTTTTAAAATTGTGATGTGTTTATTTTATTTAAGGAAACACAACATCCGCTGAGGTTAACACGGATGGTGCAAAAGAAGAACATGCAGCCACCAGACACAATCAGCAACATTATGAAGGTACAAACGACATAAACACATATTTTCGTGAATAGTGTATGATCATACTGATATCAAGTTGCAAATATACTGTGCAACCCACAATAGCTTCAACATCCACCTAAGACAACACAGAAATCATGTACATATACTTTTATATGGTAAGGTAGGATTGCTTGCGGCATAGACTTCTGTTGCTAAACAAGTGTTTTTGATGATGGCAAATAAATGTGGTCGTCTGGCAATTTGTTTGTATTAATGTAACTTGCCTTGGATCTTAAGTTCACACTTCACTGAGATCTATAAATGTATTTCTTATTTATACTTTTACAAAGCTTAGTTTTAACATTTATATACAATTATGTACATGTATATTATACATTGATTGATAGGGCCCAGAAAATAATTTGCATTGCCCCAAAAAATGGACACTGTATAGGTTTTTCCCATTATATTTTTTTGATCTTGTAATGTTTAGATTGCTTGGATAATGGAGAAAGCCTTCAACATCCTTTGAATGACAATGGTCATGTTTTGCATGTCACTACAGCACAGCAATGTACACAACCTATACCACAGAAGCAACAAACAGGTATTTTAAAAGCTAAAAATACTATTTTGAAGTTGGCACACTGTTTAATCATGTAAGTCTGTCCATTTAGCTGGAAACTGTGGGTAGTAGTTCAGTGTGGATAAGGCCTGTCGATCAAAAATGTTACTTTCTGCAACTCAATTATCATTAACCCATTGTGTCATTTTTGTTCATTCTGCCACGGGATTTTGGCCGAAAACATTACGGAAAGGGCTTTTGTTTATTATCTATGACACCCAGTCTAAGTGTTGATCGTAAGCATCCTGTCGCAATCACCGTAGACGAAGTTATGCCTCTTTGTAACGAAAATTCAAACTAAATCTGCAAGAAGTTGTGTTAGCTTTTCAGAAACATGCCAGGCACAGAATTATTGCAGTTTTTCGCTGCTACGTTTTTTTAATCCTGAGAAAAATCAGCGAAGAACCGCGGTCTATAGCCTACTGAGCTATCAAACATACATTGCGTTTTGTTCTCCAGTGAAAATTTTGTGTCCATTTCGTACAATACCATTCTTCACCTTCTCCTCCACCCTCGAAAAAAGCAACTTTAATTATCCTTTGCAAGGATATGCATTGCAACCGCAGTTTCTATGAACGTAAAGTCCATCTTCGCGGCGCGATTTGTTGCAGTTTCCTGTTTAAAAAACCCTCGCCTTCCAGCAAGAGGCATCAGTATACCGCTGTGTGAAAACTTGCAAAATGCCAAACTTGCCAACTCTATTGTTATTAACCAAAGTCCATAAATTGAACTACTGCTGTATATTCTTCTACACAATAATTGTGAATTTATGGAGCCTAACATATCCGTTATACAAATCCTGCTTCTTCAACACTGATCTTCTCAGTTTAAATTTTTTGAAGGTTTAGCACCAATATGCTTAAACTGACCATTGTTTCCAAACATGGAGCATTGTTAACGAACACATATATTGTTACCGAACATTGCCCTGTTACGACACTAATACCATTTTTCATGCAATCTGAAAGGATATGGCAGGCTACTTTTTTTATCTGTTTTTAATTTAACATATGTATTCTAAACTTGTGTAGGACTATTATATAATATGTTTAAGTACAAGAAACGTGTAATAAATGGTAGTATTATTTATCTACTTTTTTCAAACGTTTTTGTAGCGCAAAAGAACTCGCGATAACTTTGTTGGCGTTTCCTTTCCAAGTTTCACGCTTTCGTTGTGTCACGTATTCATTTACGCCACGTTCTTTTTTACCTTTTGTTTCTTCACCTTCCACCTGCTTAGTTAAATGTTTTGTGTTGATTTATATTTTATTCACGAAGTGTCTCGAACGCACCAGTCACCGCACGTTGATTTTATATCGCAGCGCTCCCTTCCTCTCACGTGACACCGTTGGGCCAATGACTGGCGAGATAAAAGATAAAACCGGACTAACACGAGACGCTAAGAGAAATCGAGAGACGTTTTTACAGGTTGTGATTCGACTGTGGTATTTTTAAAGTTTTTATGAACAAGATATTATCTAAACGGTTGTGCTGGAACAGGCTTGTGGTTAGCCGTGAATGCAGCGTCCTGAGAACCAAGGAAAGCGTTTATTTAAGAAGCTTAACATTTTGGTTGAAAAAAATGTCAGGCCTTTCGCATGCGTTAGTCACCAGACTTAGAGATCTTTTTCTTTTCCATAGAACTGAAATGAGAGAGGAAGATATTTTGTGTACATCAATTACTACAAACTCCTCATCGCATTGCAAGAAACGAAAACTGTCACCCTCAGTGTCTTAGGTAACAAAATTTTACTTTATTTTGATGTATGTATGTTAATAATCAACTCAATTTGCCCTTTGCCAGAAAAGCGTTGTCCACAACAATAAACATGAAAAGGAATTAAAAGCTCCGTCACAATCTCATAATTTTTCAAACTTTGGTAATTTTGTGGCAGATACACTTAAATCTATGCCCGTTAGTTCTGCCTATAAAGCAATGGCCACAATATTACAGTGTTTAGGTGCTCATTGTATGAATACTGATGAAGTTTCAGGTACGTAACCACATAAACACTTTTTGCTGCAATATTATTAACAGCTTTAGTTATGGTTTATAGCAGTGTTTCCCAACCGGTGGCACGCGGCGGCATTACAGGTGGTATATGAAATTATTGAAAGCATTCAACATCCTTTGAATGACAATGGTCATGTTTTGCATGTCACTACGGCACAGCAATTTGCACAAACCATATCACAGAAGCAAGAAACAGGTATTTTAAAAGTTGAAAATAGTATTGTGAAGTTGGGACACTGTTAAGTCATGTAAGTTTTGTTGACCTCCGGACGCTCATGTTGGAGGTGGATTTCAAAAGTTACCGATAAACTGTGGATAAAATCTGCCATGCATTTGGGAACAACAGTGTTTTGAGTCGATTCGATATCGAGCCTCCTACTGGGCTGTGATTGCCCTGTAAGAAACTACGCAGTGTGGCGACCCTGTGTTGCGAAAGCATGAAAAACTTCTTCGTCGTGACAGATAAGCCCAGATGTCAAGCCTGTAAAAGCACTGCATGAATCTTTGCACGTGTAAGCTTACACAGATTTGGCTTCGTAAGCATTTAGACAGGCGCACGCACTCGGTCTGTTTTGGTTGGTCACTGCAACATGAACTATTTGCATTTAAATCACAGATACTGCTTCATGAACATGGTTCCTGGCGCAGCACTACCATAAAAAATTTACGAATTGAAACAGTATGGGTCAACCAACTGTTAAGAATTGTTCTTTTGGCACTTAATTAAGTTACGAGAGATTTTCATTGTCACTAACGTTTCGTCCACCATCCGGTGAGACTTCCTCAAGGTTATGTCACAACAATAATGAATCAAACGTACAATAAAGTTTTGATGTCGAGATGTTGTTTTTCATGATATGTTGGAAGACGGTGAACTACGACACTTGCATGTTGATATATACGGTGAATGGAGGATGCTAGTTTTCAAAATACCGTTGTGCGCTGCATTGCTGACTATTATAGTTTAAACGGTATTTACAACAAACATGTCCGAAAACGCTGGTTCGGCGTACCAGCTCCATTTCAATGCAGCAGCGACATCATGCGGAAAATGATCCAATATGCACGGTATAGTAATGAAAGGCGAAATGTAAGGAATTTTAAGGACAACAGTTACAATGGGTTCGTAGATAAAGTTACTTCGCGCCACTTTTATCGTAAAAAAATCAATTCAACATCGGCGCGAAGTTTAAGTGCTTCAAAAATATAACCGGATTCGAATAAAAAAGGTACAGAGAACTTACGTAAAATAAATTTACATCGAAGAGCACAGCTTCTTGGTTAACGTTACAGTTTTACAATGGTGATTACGAGTAAAAAGCTGAAGAACTGTTGACGAAGTTTGCATATGGATTTTGTTGGTTTAGTGGAGGAACTGTTGCCATGTTATAACCATCATCGTCAGTGTCCATATCAGATTCTGGGTGTGCAAGGGGATTCCCAGCGTATGTTGTAAGTTCGACGAAGGCGCGCAACTCCTTGTATCTGAAGACCAGACTTCCACGTTCGTCTCTAATATCCACAACCAGATAGATTTCTTGACCGCGAGCAACGTAATAAGTGCGTACAGGCATATTAAAGCTTTGTTGTTACGCAGCGGTTTAACAACCTGGAAAAATCAAAGTTTTACTTGTTAAATCTGGAAGGAATCACTCAAAGCTGGCTAGTGAGAGGTAAAAAGTTTCGTGCTCAGTGATTTTGAAAATTCCGTGACTTGGCATAACTTATGGGAATAATTCTGCATTATTCCACCTCCAGGAAAAGAATAAACAAACAATAGAAACAAGCCCTCGTAAACCACGTGACTTAAATAGCCAACCCCCTTACAATATTCTTGTATCCTAAACCGTTCGTAGAATTAGTGGCCAAAGCGAAACGTCCGACTGGCAATAATTGCCTTCAAATACCACAAACCTATTTCATTCTCTCATATTTGCGTCATTAATTTCTTACTCTTTAACACATGCACAGGGGGTGTTAAAATCATCCAACAGCGAAGAGCAAAGCGCTAGTTTGATCGTGACGTCATTAAGGGTACTATTCAACTCCAACAGTTCGCTTCGAAACGACTTCCTACAACATACAATAAAACTGAAAAATCTGCTGCCTTCTTGTGGAGAACTTTATGTCAACGAATACACAATAAATAAATTTTACAATTAGCGACTCCTAAAGTTGTTTTGTTTCGTCTGCTCAAATAAAACACGTTCTTAAACTGCTACAGTTCTGTAGTAGCATATCCTTAACCGGCACCCACTATATACTAAGCGACTCAGCCCGGATTCCCTTTTTCGGTTTATATCAAATACGCGATGCGGCGAAATCCGCCAGTTAGCAAATTCGCGTCAAGCGTCGAAAGACACATTACTGAAACGTTTTTGGGTTCTGGTCCAACATGCAGGGCTCAATTACAATTCTATACCACAATCTAACTATGAATTCAAAACATGTGCTGAAAGCAACTCCGTATCTAATTCGCTGCTGTAATCCACATTCAAACAATCTACCAGTAGTGGCGCAGTTACAAATCGCAAAGCATTTCAACAAGTGTTTCCCTATTGTTATTTCGTCAACTTGCTAATGCGTTACAACCCGACGACCGCAACAATAAAATGTCTGCTATTTGATGCAGAACGTTACAACACCTCGCTTGTATATTAACAATAAATATCCTGGTGATAACAACTTAATTTAAGTTATTTCATCTACACTCACAACACGCCGTTGGATAGTTTTGGTTCGCATCGAAAGCAGGCAGGTATATATACACCGCCACAGCGCAGGTCGGCCTTCTTTTTGCGGTTTTCGCCAAACACAAGACACAGAGCGCTAAGCGTCAAGAGCGCGACTTCGTGTCGCAAATATCAGTTTCGCATGAACCTCACGACAAAGAGACCAAACTTTCGTCTCCTATTTTTTTTGAATTTATTGATGAGGGTACTGGGAAGGAATTTGCGGCATTATGTATAAATATATGCACAAAACAGGTGTGATGCTGGACATAAAGCACACAGGACCCGGGTACGTTTCGAACAAGGTTTAAAAATGTCAGCGACACGAGCAGAGTCGATACGAGCATATGCGAGGCTGTAATCCAAACGCATGGCGTTTGACGCGTTGTTTCATGGTTAGTGTAATTCGGCGACCAAGTCTACCGACGTTGAGTAAACACATTGATCACGTGACGTACTGGGGTGGAGTACATCACATGGGGTCGTCGGTTATGTGCTCTTCCGTTATTTTTTATTATTTTTAGATGTTTTGAGGTCTCGTGTTTGCAAGATTCTTTTCACTAAAGTTTGTAATGTTCTGCTTGTTTGTAGATGGGTTTTACTCGCTCAGTGTATTTGGCCACTCATAACTGGAAGTCCTTATTCAAGTGTTTCCAAAATTTCATGAGTAGTATAAAATAACTTTGGACAGGTGTAGATTGCTGCAACTTCTTTTTCCAAGACGTTTGCTTTTCACCGTAAATCAGTGATTCCCAACCTTTTTGTGGTTGCGTGCCACATGGAGGTAAACAACTTCGACGACGCGTATCACCTAATTGAGTGTTACAAAGTAACCTAGGGGATGACGTAACAAACATTAAGTGATCCCTTACGGTTTTTTAAAATTCAAACTATATCCGCTAAATACGGAAAGGTTGTCGCGTACCACCTGGAATGCCGTCGCATACCACTAGTAGTGCACGTACTACCGGTTGGGAAACACTGCCATAAATCAAACCAAACCATATTCCTTGAGCAAATGCGTTGCCGACTGTTACATCTCCAGACTATCACTGCACCTTCATGACTGCGACGCAACAATGGTCACTGTGCGTAATAATCCATTTGTAAAATCATTGTTGTGGTTGTTGCTAAGTTCTATTCATTTTCGTTCGCATTTCGCAACGTGAGAGTATGAGGTGCTCATTGTGACTGAATGAAATTGTTGTATTTACACCTTAATGCAAAAAGGCATTTGATAAATTGTGAAAATAAAGAACTAATTCACAAAAGTAAACAACATTGTGGTTGTTAGAATACAACATTGTGGTTGTTGTGACCTTGATATACCGTGGTTAGGAATTGTTGAATAGGGCGGGGCGGTACGTTTTGACGAAATATATCCGTTACTAGCCTTAGCCCTTGTAGGCCTGGCGTATAAGAGTCTACACTTACGTATATAACTTAATGTGACATATATGGGTAATTGTAAAAGGCCACGAAAATAATGCTATCTGTAACGTTTGTGGGTACATAGATTTGGGCGCTTCTGTTGTTTTGTGCCACGAATTTTTCGCAAGACTTGTACAATCCAGCAGCAAGAAGTAAACTCCAATCCCGCAAGTTTAATTGCCGAGTAACACTTGACGTTCGACGCGACGTACCATTGGGTAATAGCAGGAAGAAATACAAAAAGACACGACCTTTGCTTCAGCTTCTTTTGGTGTAGGCGGGGCGTGACGAAGCAGCGGGCGAAGAACGCTGTCTGACCTGACATCATTTATAGGTGTTTGTATTTGACTGCACGCAGTGCTGATGCCATTTTCCTTTCTTTGCAACACAATACAATATTGTTACGTAAGTCATTGATAAAAAAGAATCACATTGATCGGCAAAATTTTGTTGACAGCAATATGTTGTCGGAATAAAAATATGTTGTTGACTCTAATCGTTTTTATTTTGCATGAAACTTTAATAAGTACAGTCAGCAAAAAAATGTTTCGGCATCAAAAATGTTGGTCTTTTATACAAAATTAGAAAACCACCGGTAAGGAATGTATTCTCCACGTCCAGTGAACAATTGCCACGGGATCACGTGTAAAACAGTTTTCCAGGAAAAGGCACTGCGACGTCATTCCCGTTGGTTGGTTTGTGTGGCGTCAGAAGTCAACCTTGTGAAGAAGAAAACATGGCGCCAGACGTTCGATTGCGAAATAAGGCAACAAATAAGGTACAACAATAAAACACTGGAAGGTTACAACAACAAAAAATGGCGAAAATATTCCGGACATTTCCATAATATACATTTAACTGTTCTCAATTAATATGTGACAAATATCTAATGGTGATCATGCCAATCAAGCAAAGACTTCCTCTTTTTCGCGACATTCTTGTGTTTACCGTTTAGCTGTTTTACCTAAGATTTTCTGTCAGCCTTACACAAACATTTGTCTGACGTCAACCAAAGCTCGTGAGGTTTTACGATGGAAAGTTTCAGTTCCTCTGTGCGATGAAACATGTAAAGTGTGTTCAATCTGCATAAATACCATTGAGGATTGATACAATTGCTAGCAGCGTGAATTTGTGGTTTGAGTGGATTGCTTAATTTATAGTTTACAGTATTTTAAATAACAAAATTTTTGTTTAGACCCCAAAGTTGTTTATAATGGAGCTTGCTAAGGTATTAATACCAATGGTTCGCCGTGAGCCATGCTTGTATGATTCTAAACACAAAGATTACAAAGATAAGGAATTCAAAGAAAATGTATGGCTACGAATTAGTCAAAAAACGCATCAACCAGGTTAATTCTTTTGTTACATTGGTTACTGCTTTTGTGTTCCCAACAATTATGCAAGATGTTAATTTTTTAAAAAATATTCAGTGGATGACTGCAAGGAAAGGTGGAAAAGTCTGCGTGATCGATTTTTAAAAGTAAAAAAAGCTATGGATAGAAATAAAAAAAGTGCTAAAGGTAAAACAAGAGTTTGGAAGTACTACACGGATCTACAGTTCTTACAGGGTCATTTACGACTACCGATGTAAGCTATTTTAAAATTCTATTATGTTTTGTGAGTGTATAAAATTATGTCTGTTTACAGTATTGTTGACAACCCTGATTCAGACACAACTGAATTTCCTGAAAAAGGTATGTTATATTATGTGTTAGGTTTACAGGTTTTGCAGCCTATAGCTATATCAGCCACTTTTTCCTGAAAAGTCCGAGCGAGATTTAAAAAATCAGTCACCAGACTTCAATATTTTTGCTGTGCGATGCACATGATAATTTTTCACTCCATGTTCAATCGCAATTACAAAGCAACACCCTGCTTATAATATTAAAGATAATTTATTTAATTTTAAAATATTTTGTAGAATCTCATAGAACTGAAATGGAAGAGGAAGATGTTTCGTGTAAATCAACAACTACAAACTCCTCATCGCTTTGTAAGAAACGAAAACTGTCACCCTCAGATTCGCAGGTAACAAAATTTTGCTTTATTGCATGTATGTGTTTTATTAATTAACTATTTGCCCTTTTGCCAGGAAAACTTTGATCACAACAATACACATTCAAAGGAATCAAAAACTTATAACTTTTCAAACTTTGGCAATTTTGTGGCAGATACACTTCAATCTATGCCCCTTAATTCTGCCTATAAAGCAATGGCCACAATATTACAGTGTTTAGGTGCTCATTGTATGAATACTGAGGAAGTTTCAGGTATGTAAGATTGTTTTTTTTTAATATTGATAAAAAAGCACTTTGTATTAAATATCTCTGTATAAGAGTGTTTTGTAAGTGTGTAACATAATACACTTTTTGGTACAATGTTATTAACAGCTTCAGTTAGTTTAGTGTTTCCCAACCGGTAGTACCACTAGTGGTACGTAAAAGCATTTCAGGTCGTATGTGAGCGCCTTTCCGTAATTTGTGGATATAGTTCAAATTTAAAAAATCGCAAGTGATCTAAAAATGTTTGTTATTTCATCCCCTAGGTTACTTTGTAATTTTGTTTTACCTTCCAAGTGGTATACAACCACAAAAAGGTTGGAAATCACTGGTTTATGGTGTAGAGTAGTGATGTAATGAAGCTTCGGTTTGCCAAATTTGTTCGGCCGAATCTGCAATTTTAATGAAGATTCAGTTTTGGTCGAATAATTTGTTTTGATTTGGACAAAACCAAACTTATACGCTCATGAAAACGTTGTGAGATACCAACAATAGCATGTGAACTGTATTAATAATTTCCAATACTTTGAAAGATGATAATATTTTGGGCACAAATCTTATCTTTTCTGCGTAGTTGTGCATCACACAAAAAAATTAAAAAATGGAAGCGATAGTGTTCAATGAAATATTATGGTTGTGCCCATGCCTGGTACAGAATCGTTGATACAACTTGAAAACTATCGCAAAAACTGAATATTTGGTTTGGACCAGAACCGAATTTGGACGATTCCATGCATCACTAGTGTAGAATGTCAGATTATGGAAATTTTTAAAATTGTGATGTGTTTATTTTATTTAAGGAAACACATCATCTGCTGAGGTTAACACGGATGGTGCAAAAGAAGAACATGCAGCCACCAGACTCAATCAGCAACACTATGAAGGTACAAACAACATAAACACATATTTTCGTGACTAGTGTATGATCATACTGATATCAAGTTGCAAAAATACTGTGCAACCCACAATAGCTTCAACATCCACCTAAGACAACACAGAAATCATTTGTATATACTTTTATATGGTAAGGTAGGACTGCTTGCGTCAAAGACTTCTGTTTGGCGATGTAAAAAATAAGCATGTTTAGTCTGAACTAAACAAGTGTTTTTGATGATGGCAAATAAATGTGGTTGTCTGGCAATTTGTTTGTATTAATGTGCCTTGGATCTTCAGTTCACACTTCACTGAGATCTATAAATATATTTCTTATTTAGACTTTTACAAAGCTTAGTTTTAACATTTATATACAATCAATGTATATGTATATTATACATTGATTGATAGGGCCCAAAAAATAGTTTGCATTGCCCCCAAAAATGGACACTGTATAGGTTTTTCCCATTATATTTTTTTGATCTTGTAATGTTTAGATTGCTTGAATAATGGTGAAAGCCTTCAACATCCTTGGAATGGCAATGGTCATGTTTTGCGTGTCACTACAGCACAGCAACGTGCACAAACCATACCACAGAAGCAACAAACAGGTATTTTAAAAGCTGAAAATACTGTTGTGAAGTTGGCACACTGTTAAATCGTGTAAGTCTGTCCATTTAGCTGGAAACTGTGGGTAGTAGTTTAATGTGGATGAGGCCTGCCGATCAAAAAATGTCACTTTCTGCAACTCAATTATCATAAGTGGTTGCATTACTTTTATAATTTTCATTGATATTAGTAAGCGTATTTCTTATCATAATCAATGTATAGTGTTAGTTTGCCTCTAAATATTTGTTTGTTTGTACTTTTGCCTCTAAATATTTGCTTCTTAAATGTAGACACTGCTTTGAACACTGGTGAACCTGAAAGTAACCACAATTCTGTCAGAAATGCTACAAAAAACTTCATTCCAGCAAATCAATCTTCAGTTAATGGTAATGTTTTACCACCACAAACAGGTATTTCACATTGCTGCATTTCCATATGTACAGAAAGGACATTTTGTATCATTTATTGAAGTTTGTCTGCAAATACAGCTATGTAATTTTTCTGAAGTGTAAGATCCATCTCGATTTCAAATTTGAATTGTTTTTTATTGATGTTTAATGCAGGTTTTACTTCAGTGGGCGGAAATTTAAATCTCTTGACTGGAAACGATGCCTTTACTGCAAACAACTTAACACAGCAACCACAACTTATGCAATTTCTTCCATCAACAACAGGTATTTTAAAAATTCTGGGAAATTTGGCTAGGTGGTAGAAGAAATGAACAATTAAGGCTAAATTTTTGCCTTTTTCGTCATTCTAAGTTTTCGACACGGGCGGCGTGAAACAATGTTGAGTTACCGATATTCAGTAACATGAACAGACCAATGCCATTGTCTTTAAGACCATAAATTGAATTACTTTAATAACTCAATTATCGGTCATGCCAATCTTGCAGCATTCACATCGATCTTACTAGTTTTCTTTTTTCAATGATTAGCATATAGATGCTGGTGGCAAAGTAATTCAAAAAAATTGGTGCCAGTAGAAGTCATTTATTTGCGAACTGCAAATAATTATTTGGGGAGAAATTTGTATTTTGAATCACTATTAAACATCAGTATGTAACTGAATGGTTATATAGTGTTGAAAACTTAATGCGGTCATCGTTTGCTATGCTGGGATCCTCATCCAAATTAATTTTGTCTCTTTAGATGGCTAAATAAATGCAACCGCAAATAAATTTTTGAACAAAATCCATGTAAACACCAGCCAACACTTGCTTTAACGTTCAGCGAATAAGCGCGTTATGTTTAAAACTAACCATTTACCAAACACGTGGCATGGTTGCCAAACATCTTGCTTTGTTATGAAACAAAGACCGTTTTTTGTTCAATTGGACCTATTTAATGAGACATATCAGCTACAACATGCAGGTTATTCTTTTGTTTTGTCGCTATTTCAATGTATTTTATGTATTTTTGTATTTTAAACTTATTTAAGTACAAGAATCCTATAATGGAAATAAGCCTGGTCGTTCTCATACGTTAGTTACCAGATACGACATTTTTACTATTCAACATGCACGACAATTTTTCTCCGGATGTATGACACGCATAAAAAAAAGAACCCCTAAACAATAAAGAAAATAATCTGCATTGTTCAAAGCCTTAACTTTCAAGTTCCTTATCGCCAATTTAAACCACATGCTAGATATGTATATTTTTTGCGAGCCTCATCAGAGCACTTCATCTACAAGTTAATTTTTTGGTAAAGCTTAAATTATAAAAACTACTTCTATCCACATGTCATTGTATACATATTTGTAGTGTTATAAATTTCTTTTTTGTGTAGATTCTACTTTCTGTAATGGTGGAAGTTCTTATAATACTGTCACCAGTGTCCCACCCAGAAATGGTTCTTTGATTACCGCTAACCCAACACAACAACATCGGAATACTGTGCAAACTTTACAAACAGGTATTAACTTAAAATTATTAAGCTTTAGCCAAAAGTCACACAGAAATGCAAGGAAGAAATTTTCTCCAAAATGGTATAAAAATATGCAGTGAAATCATTGCAACTTTGTGACATGAAAAAGTAAAATGTTGTAGAGGCAAATTGTACTGTTCCATTGTAGCTTGTGTTAATTCATGGGTGCAACACCTTTTTCTCATGTCTCTTTTTAGTGTCATGCAATGAGGCCATCAGTCCATCCTAGCAAATTTGTTAATATCAAAAACTACGCTAAGAGTATTGACATGGAAAGATGTTTTTTAGTCCCTGTTCACCTTTTTTTTGTATTGATATGATGTAACATTTGTTATGTTTCCAAATACAGAATTCAGTGCAAACCATGTTGAAATTGCCAATAACCCAACAAGCTTTGGTGAATACAAAACAAGCAGTGATATTCCTACGAGGCAGTCGGATGCTGCTATGGTGTTGATGCAACTTTCTGGTAAGTTTTCTTGCAAACAAACACTGATTAGTAAATGTGACAAAATGTAACGTTCTTTTGTTTCTTTGTTTTTTTTGCACGTGAGTCTTTATTAATCGGAATTGCTCTTCTGGCACTTAGTTTCTAAGGTGTTTAGAAAAACGTTTTTCCTGCGTTTTTAGTGTTTTATGCGCGTGATGGTTCACTGTTGACATAACCGTGAAGAAGTCTCGCCGGACGGCAGACGAAACGTTGGTTTCAAATAAACACTTTAGAAACTAAGTGCCAGAAGAGCAATTCCAATTAATTAGTATGCCTGGCAACAAAAATAGCAGTATGAATCTTTATGTGACCCTACCTAGGCCTAATTCTTTTCATTTTTTTTGAAAATCTGTAAAGTCTTGTACTGTATTTACTTGATTGTAAGCTACAACTTGTAAAGTTTTTTAACCTACTGTTTCTGCGGCGTTCAATCGAGGGCAGCCTATTCGAGGGTGGCTGTGGCTCTCAGTTTCAATGAAATTCACGTTTAACTTGCCCTGCCTTACCAGTACGTTTTATCAAACATAGTTATCAGCGTACCTGACAATTTCAATGGACAGATTTGTTGACAACTATTGTTATAGGGCACCTAAGGTTGCCTATGACATTTGTATGTGGCTTTAATTCGAAGGCGGCTTATATTAACTTTTGAACACCGTCACAATCCAACAAATAAGGTTATACATTCTCAAGTTTATTTTGACTAGTTTTTTCACAAAATCACCAACTTGCTTAACACTAACATGACAAAAGTATGAAAATATATTTTTGTAAAACCTATTCAAGGTATTGAAGAGCCTGCAACTACTCCCTATAGCCCAAGGTTCACTGAACTATTAAATAGTCAACAAGTATATACTGGGAATATTATCCAGGGAGCAATACAACAAACAGGTAATTTCATTATTTATTACAAGCCCATTGATTTACATAACACATATGCAAAGTTATATTTTTTAAAGTTACAAAACATCACAAAGGGTGTAGCTTAGATTTACTTTTGTTTGATCACTTTCAAGGCACTAAACAGCATCAAACCTCTTATGATGTAACCCATAATCAGTTTTCAAGTGATGAACAGATAAATGCAGGAAAAGTTATGCAGGAACAGCAGCAAACAGGTAATAAAAACAATTTGAAGAAAACTATATCTGTTGTTGGTAACCCCTAGGAACAGACTGCTTGCACCCCTTTTTTGAAAACTACTAGTATTGAAACATGAATAAGTTGTTATGCAAGAGGAATGTAGGAATACCATTTAACAGAAATGCAATGTAAAATGCTTCAAAGAAAGCTGTTGATTATACAGTAGATACAACATTTTATGATTAAATACCACTGTATCGGGAAAGTTCAGGAAAAATGAACATTTAGGACTTTCAAATATCACATATTTCGTGACAAAAACACATGTTTTTTCATCACATTTGTTGTTTTATGACATAACAAATAACGGCATTGACGTGTATATTCTGTGATTTTTTACTAAACCTAATCAAAATTCCTTTTCTGATAAATTGTGAAATATTAAAAGTACGAAATCTTAAATTTATTTTTCCAATATGTCCCCTTTTTTGAAAAAATACACGTTTACCACTCTTTAGCGCCACCCAAAAAAATTCCCCCGAAACACTGACACTTTGAATAGACCGCCAGGGTATGTGATGGCGGGAGGTTGGATTTATTTATGTTTAAATTAAATAAATTGTTTTTATTTCAGATGGAAACATCGATTCAACTTATTTGATCCAAACTTACGTGAATTTGTTGAAAAAACATAAATATTTTGAAGCAAATGAAACAAGAAACCAACTTTCAAGGTCACTTGAAGGTCGTGGGAAAACTGCGGAAGATTTGGAAACAACTGGAGATAAAAAGAGAGAAGAGGGAAAATGTTTGGAATCGATTTTATTTTACGATGTTGCGTCTGAACTTTATGTCAAACGTGATGGAGATGAAGCGGTGAAAGGTGTGGAGGATTGTGTTGGGGGTTTGAATCTGACATGCGATTATTTGATGGAAACATCGGATTCGAATCAAAAACTTGAAAACAAACGAATAATTCGTGATCATGTGATCCCACTCATGGAAACGATGAGACTCAAAATACAAAATATTCAAAACGTGGAAGAAGATATTAAATGTGAGAAGCAAGTGTGGTGTTTGCACTACATTGAACGGAGTCAAGGTTTAATCGGAGATTATTCGTCGAGTGAATCAACAATTCGACTTGGACTTGAAATGATGAGGAAACAGTTTGGTGAAAACTCAGCAAAGCATGTAGTGTTCGGACATTTGTTAAACAACCTTGGTGTTGTTTGCATGGAAACAAATCGACTGAATGAAAGCGTGGATTTTTGTCAAAAAGCAATCCAAGCTTTCAGATTGGCAACAGACATGAGTGAAGAGGGAAGGGAGATGTGGATTGAAGAAAGTGAAAACAATTTAAGTGAAGTTGAATCAAAACTTGCACAAAGGAAATAATTATGACATCACAAACACAAAATGTGTTTTTGTTAAATATGTTTGAATTATGCATTGTTTACGTAATTTGTATGAAAATGGAAGTTAGCTACCATGCACTTGAATGAATTTTGAGATTATTATTTTCATGTCGTTAGTGATTTGTAGCTGATAATAAAGTAAATAAGTGATGTTGACTTTAAGACTAAGCTTTGGCAAAGTCAATGCAAGGTTTTGGGTAAAAAATGCAGAATATTATATTTCAGCTTAAAAGAGAAACCAACTTTAGCCAAAGAAAATTAGTGTCCTGGTAAGAGTTTGCTTTTATCTTTAGTGAAAGTGCGTAACACCCAAAAAAAAACTATTCAAGTATGAAAAACTTACCAATATATTGGGTAATTCTGTTTGATAAATACGTCATTCGAATGTGCCATAGTTTTTAAGTAGCTTATTTCACATTACTAGCTTTTAGCACATGCATTTGGTGCACCCAATAATCGGTAGGCCTATTATAAAAAAAAAACTTTAAACAGTGCCAAAAACTGTGCAAAGTAATACAATGGCTAACCTCCTGCAAAGGACCAAATTTGGCACATTATGTCTTTGTATCTGGCCTGCTAGGAGTTTGTACAAATGAGACACTTTACAAACAAGGTTTATACTGCAGTTTGATGTAATTTTTGTACACGTCACTTACCTAGGCTACATTTTAAAGCATTGTTGTGGTTACAAAAGCTGCATGCCAAATTTTTGATCATTTCTAAGGAGAGTGCCTAACACTGCCAGGACAGATAAACGACAAAATAAACCTTACCCACCATTCCACATGGACAAGACAAAAACTTTTCTGTATGCTACACAACCAATAGTTCCAAATTACAACTGGTTACTATAGTCGATTCCGCTACGAATGCATGTTGATTAAAAGAATGCATTTCCATCATGGGTACAGCATATATCAACCCAACTTTTTGGAATGGGAAACTGTTGAAGATTTTTGTAATAAATCTACTGATATTAATCAGAGACCTGTTGCTTCTGATCGATTACTAGAGATATTATATGTGTTGGTTAAACAAATACCTTTACATGTTCTGTGCAAGTGTACACAGGATTTTCAGAGAATGTAAACATGACGTAACTCTGCAGGTAAGTTTTGTTGACCCTTCGGACGCTCATGTTGGGAGGTGGATTTCAAAAGTTAACGATTAACCTGTAGATAAAAGCTATCACGCATTTGGGAACAAAAGAGATTTAAGTTTGAGCTAACTTAACTAAAACATTTTGAAAAGCTAATTCATCTACACTACAACAATAATATTTATTAGAATGGTATGTACATTTGCTGCAGAATCCCTCAAAAACGTTGACAATTCTATTTTTGTTGTAAAACTTGTTGTGGCGTCATTCTCGATCGTCCCAAACTATACAAGTAACAATCAAAGCGTTTTGGAATTTTCCACAATAAGCAAAATTATTACTTGTTTTAACTGATGGTTACATCATATACACGGAGAAATACAAACAGTATCTGCACACAGATGTTATAAAACTTGTTGCATGACAACAACAACAGTTAATAAATTAACATACATTTGGTCAATAAAAAGAAGGTTAAAATGAACACGAGAACAGTCTCAACTACAGCATGCATATGAAAGCAAACACACAATTTGTTTAGTGGTGGTTCAAGAAAACAGAAAACTTATTTTGCGACTGAATTTAATGAAAACAAAAATCATGGGATTATTTTGAAGCAAAAATTTGAAAAACCGCAGGGAAATCCAATTTGGCCCAAAAAAATGATTTAGCAGGGTTCCTTTGGTCTTTAAAAAACTGCATTGATGCCAACTATGGCTGTTTTTTGGAAGGCCTTGCTTATTTGCATACACCAAACTCAGATAGGTTATGTACAGATTTAGGTCAGCCATGGAAAAGTTGAACTGTTTGTCTAAAATTGTAATCAAAGAGCATTTCTGCAAATCCACGGTTCCACAAGTGATCCAAGATGTACAAGAATCTAACGAGTATAAATACACAAATCATTCATTTTACTTTTTGTTGATTCTTTAGGAACCATTTCCTTTGATTGGACATAAGTTAAAAAAATATAATCTATTGCCAACATAGTTCATTAATTTTAAAAACATTTTTTTCAGGTTTCTTATTTTTTACACTAAATCATACTTTATCAAGTTTTAATTAATAAACATGAAAGTAAATATGACAGATACACACCCAACATATTTCAACATTTCTGTACACATTTGTGCAAAAAAATCAATGCTGATAAAATGAAGGTGTTAATGTAAATGTTATCAATTAAACATTATTTGTACATCGGGAAAAATTGCTGTTAAAAAATGGTATTTCAAAGTTAGTGATATATGACAGGAAAAATGTGATTCATGAATAACCAGCATCACAATATTTCCTGCTCCACTTAAACACAAGCATTGGTTGATACAACTCCATGCATCGAGTTTGGACCAACCTCTACCTAATATTTAATTTTCTTTAAGTTAAGCTGCAAAGAGCCAGGACCATTGACTACACATACATATTGGAATATATGTCTACACAAAATCAAAGAGTATGTACAAATAAAATTGCACAGTTTCGTCAGATGAGAAAGGTCTCTATTATTGCAGAAAGATGTAATCCATGGATACTGATGAAATTAACACTGTATGTTAGGGTGTTGAAGTCACATATTGTTACCATTGTGTACAATTGTATATGAACTGAGCAAGTCAAAGGTGAAGAGTGTCAATTTTTCAGAATTTTGGTCGCGCGTTCGTTGGCTTGACTAATTCTCATGTTGTTCGATTCAGCCTGCATTAAAAATGAAGATATTGTTGTACGACAGAAGTGCATTTTGTATGTGACTGCTGCAGACGATTCAATAAAAGACATACAATCAATGTAACAGTAGTTGGGCATATGGGGGTGGTTTGCTGTTACAAATGCTTGCACAACACAGACAGAAATGCCTTTTTAAACTGCCAGACCAAACACATAATACAAATCCTACGCACATTTATCAACACTTTATGCAAAACCAAACAACCATTTGCCCCTGAATACAATTATATCCTGTATAGAAAACCAAACAAACAATTATATCAAAGTGATCGTAATCAAAAAAAAGAAAAAACTAGGCAGCTTATTTGTACAAGAAGTGCTAGAAAAATAGAAACCTTAATGTTTAAATCAGAAGGGAAAAACCAAACACCTACCTTAGTGTTTATTCTGTCAATCTGTTGGTTCTGAGAGTTAATTTTGTTGCCCATGTCGATAGCCATGTGTTTGAGGTTTCCAAGGACTCCGGCAACTTGGCCGAGGTTTTCTTCCATCTCATCTTCTCTTGCATCGTTGGTGACTCTGCATTCATCACATACATCTCACATTGATGAATGTTTATAACCAGGTATGAATATGTATTAAAAATTTAAAACATTCCAAACTTGCAGGTTGGATCATTTTGTGTGCTTTACAACACTTAAGGCCGCATCTCAGAATTAAATCCTAAAAATTGAGTTTAAGAAGTCATTTGTCATTGTGCACCTGGTTACAGTTTCTCTTGTTTGCCAAAAACAATTGCCGGGTCTGATGACTCATGAAGGGGAACTACTATTGCTGAACAGAAAAAAAATTGATTGCAGCTGCATTAAGACAGCACATTGGGGGGTTTAGCAAAGGCTAACTGCTAAATTGTCAGTCCTAGGGGGTGTACAAACAGCCCCGGTGGGGCCCCAAGACAGTTGCAAGACATCTAATTCTTAATGAATTGTGTAGAGGAGGGTTGGTGGCTTCACTTAATCGCAAATGGAGGGTACTTTCTGTGATTCATTTTTTCACAAAACAAACCTACACTTTTTTCTGCTTTTTTGGCCAAAATAATGGCCAACAGAGGGTCAAAATGCCCCCGGGGGAGCAGTTAAAGTAGTTATCTCAATTATAAATTTGGCCTGAATTCCTAGTCAAGGGTCGGCACTAACAGAAAATCACAAATTGACCATACTTTCGGTGATTCATTTTTCCACAAAATCTACCTCAATATTTGGGTAGTTTTTCAGCCACATGTTCAACAGCACCCTCAACCAATTTACTGCCTGACTAATAACCCTGAAAACCATAGTAAAACTGCCCCAAACACGCTGAAAATCGCCCTGGCAACAGCTTGTTCATCTGCGCTCATTCAACCAAAACACTGGCGCCCATGCATGACCCATTGCATTGTTACACACAATTTTACTCTGTTACGCAGAACAGAGTTCGAGAAGGGCATTTCCCAACCGGGAAAGGCTTTTCTATAGAAATACAGAGATGCGGCCTTAAGGATGAAAGTTTACACAAAAAGTTTATGAGGAAATAATTAGGGAATAGTTTGGTATCTGAGGTTATTGTCATGTGTGTTTCAGACCCTATATTTTCACTTAATTGAATTGTGCATTTTTTGTATTAAACCATTCGGGACAGTTTGGTGAAAGAATTCATGAAAAATTTTACAGACACTTTTCAACGTGTGTGGTTTTTTTCACACCCAACATTTTTATTAAATAGTTTATTGACCAATTTTAACGTTTTCAGAATTTCCTGTAACTGTAGTAGAAATGGCCTGACACTGTGACACATGTAAACAGACGAAACATCTTAAATCCCAATTGTTTCGAAAGTACAAATTGATATAAACTGAAGAAAACTATGCATATATTTCAGCCATTCCTGAATTCGGTGCAGGAGTTTCAAAGGTGATTAAGACCAGTTTTAAGGCAATAATTATATTTTTACCTCTGTATGTAAGCGCCACCAACTTGTGCTTGTTCTCGTGGGTCTTGTACACGTTGAGGTTGGTTGCTAACCACCTTTCCATCTTCGTTCGATTGCCACGTTTTCTTGTATTCGTCACCTTTCTCAAAGTTCTTTGCCCTTACAAAAATGTATTACTTTTAGGCTTGTTGATGTACAACTGTAGCAAAATATTGGGAAGCCAAGACACATCAATTAGCATGGGTGGGATTTTTTGAGTTGCCTTCTTCTATGGTGGACATTTAAAGAACCTTGGTTATATTTTAAGTAAGGGTCAACAGACTTGTCGATTTTATAAAAGGAGTAGGTGACCATTAAAAGATTGGAGAACACAGGCCCTACTTATACTTGTAAGGCTCAGTTAACTTCTATCAAGCAGACAACTTTTATTAGTGTTTAGTGGGCTGCAGACAGGGGCACTGTTTCGACCTGTAGGGCGTTCTTTAAAACGTCTACACAAAATAATAACACTGCCGTATATCTGACTCCTGATAAAAAGGCTACTATCTAACCCAAAGTCAATCTGTCGGTTTAATGCATAAATAACAGTCGCACGAATATTACAATAAAACGTTACAAATCACGTGTACTAAAATGTATGTCTGTTTGGCTTGAAAATTATCGACTTAATGTCTTGACTTAAAATGACTCTATGCGACACTCCGTGACTCTATATTTCTCTCCCCAATGACTCTCCCGTTTTACCCAAAGATGTGTGGCTTATATAGAAAACGCATACAGGGTCGTTTGGGTTCGGACTGATACGTGACTCATTTGAAATGACAGCTGTGTTGATGGAAGGGTCACGTAATTTGAATAGCCGGATAATTAGCTGTCTTCCGTGCATACAATAAACAGCGTGTTATCCGCCGTATGTTGAAATGGGTTCGTGGCGTATTACTCGACGTTAATAAAAATACAGATGCCACGTAAACACAACATAACATACGAGAAATGTGACGTCATATACATAAAAACTCCCGTCCTCATAAATGTTTTCCGAAGTGTTTATGGTTCCTCAACATTAATCTTGTCCTATGATAGATTGAATGTTTGTTCTTGTTGCGAATTGTCCATATCTTTTGATGTGACTTCCTTGTTCAACTCCTGGTTGTACTCGTATATTGATCGCAGCTGTTACTTCCGCACGAGTGTAAACGACGGTGATCGTTGATAATTGAAAGATTGCGTACGCCGTCGAAATATGCGTCAAACGAACTCCGGAAATCGTCGGAAATTGTTGAGTTGTCAAACGTACATATTGAGATGTCCGTGCTGAACACTCGAACGTAATCATCAACGTATCTTCTCGTATCTGTCAAAAAAACTCGAACATCCTGCCGTTATATCTAGGCCTAATGTTAACACAAAACAAAACACATAAAAGTTATAATTCACAAACAAATTTATAATATAGTACATCAAGATATTCTGTTGTCTACTGTGACGCGCAGGGGACATGAATGAGTGACATTGAATTGCCCGTGTTTACGAGTCATATAAGGGACTTTATTGCTGCCATGTGAGGTCACTATAGCGCTATTATCGTCACAGCGAAAAATTAATCAACACGATTATCATAACTTGTGAGTAACTATACTGTCCGTTAAGGTCGTGCATACCAATACAGATAGGTTCGACATGAGGCGTGTGTTCAAGAATCCCAATTAGTTTAACGAACAAGCTTTTGTACTGAGCAGAGTTGGCAAAGTTTGACGGTCAGTGTGGGCTAAAAAGGATTTGCAAATGTGAAATGTAACTTGCGCCTTGGCCGTATGCACAAATCTCCCACATTGCATTGTATAGACACGCAGTATTTAGAGAGTGATGAATGCCTTCTGCGGTCTGTAAAATAAGTCGCTTTTTAATTTTACCAGTGCATTTGGAACTTCGTAGGTTAATCACTGCGAATTATTTTTACCTACGGCTCCCAAGCCTGGCTTCAGTGCTCAGTAATCAAGTTTGTAACGTCTGATCACTTGCGAAAAATGTGGCGTGTTAATGTGCCTTGCGACTAGCAATTATATGCTCTTCGAGTCTTTGCTCGGTGAATAAAAAAAGATTCAGTCTGTGTCGAGGGGACACGGTCGCGAGATGTCGCGCTTGCCCAAATGCTTTTGCATTATAACACCAATTTCGCGTCATTTTGTGCATTTCTCCTGCTATTTTCCTTCAGCAAGTTCAAAAATTACATAAACATTAACGTTTTGGAAACACGTAGCCATGTCGAATCTAGAATAACTGTTATACAATTTCCTTTAACGATTCTGTCAGTTACTTACAAGGGACACAAGGTAAAGTCAGGCGGTTCGTTGCAAATCAATATATCGTTACAGCCACCTCACATGAATGAAATGTCTGTGTTTGAGCAAAGTCCGTTTTTATATCAATTTAGGGTATAAAGGTTCCGCGTGATTTCCGTCAGATGCCACAGTGTTACCTTCTGTAGTTTCATTTCCGTTCGATGCTCGAAGAAGCATCAGTCTATCGTAGACTAATCGTCCGTAGACTTTAATGACCCATCCGGTGAGTAGAATCGCCCAAATTCCAGCTAGTATATATATTACTAAAAAGACAAAACATAGAAAAGGCGATGTTATCGAACTTATCAGATGCAGTAAAGCGTTCTTGGAAGCCGCTTCGATCGTTGAAGATAAGTAGGATACATCAACTTCGGTTGTAGGATCTGTGTTGCTGTCGACAAATTGGTAAAGCTTGTCGTTTGTTAAGCGCGATTGGCTGAGTAATGCTAACATCGAATTTAAATCTTCAAAACCACTACTGGGCCGAGGTAAATTATCTTCATAGGTTTGAAAATCTAGTTCCTCCTGATGGTATTTTACAGGAGCTAACGTTGGAGTGACAAAATCTACTTTAGAGTCAACATGTGATAGGGTATAGTTATCATAAACGTAAAATGTGTTGTTAATGTTAAATGACATAACTCTGCCAGGAACATAATTTTCAACAAACTTAACTGTGGGATAAACAAAACCATCTCTAAATAATTGTCCTACAGACATGTTACCTTTGGAATCAATGTATTTGATTAAAGGTCTTGTGGCAAATAAATTTTTGTGACGTAATTCTTCTACAATAGTACCATTTATACTTTCACAAGAAATTTCCGTCATAAGATCGCCAACAGTTATCCCAGCTCTCCTACCTCCTAAGAGTTTGCTAAGTATTTCACCAGGGTATTGCCTTGCTAGAAGTGAATATATGGTTGATAATAATGACTGTGTTTGACACTCCAAAAAGTGTATACTTGTAGTTAAATCATTTATTGAGGCGGAGACAGTGTCCATGGCTTCATTAATAAAAAGTCCGACATTATCTGGACCTTCATCAGGGGAAAAATTCGCTTTTCGTACCATCAGTGGTAAAAGAATAGCGACATCGCAATTTTTCGGCACAATTATCATGCCTCCTGTACAGATGGCGCCTTGGCCATAACAAGTGCGAATTTCTTTAGAACAAGTGGTATGATGGTGAATGCTAAGTCCCAAATCTTTTACCTCTAAACGATATATATTATCATCATTTCTGAAATGTAAGGTTAATTCATGAGTTCCCATCGGTGTAACGACTGGACAATCGACTCTATGAGGTATCGCCCACGTAAAAATACGTGTACCTACTGTGCAGCTACCACGGTGGATATTGCATTTGGACATAATTCCTAATGCACCCTTCATTTGTTTATGTATGGGGTCATATAAAATAGTGGACTTTGTCAAAACACCGTTGTGAACAACTCCTTTTGTGGAGGTAGGCCATTTATAATTTACTTTAACTTCATTCGAAGATGACCAAACGTTATCAGAGGACTGTGTTAAACGTCCTATTAAAGGAGCGCTATGAGTTCGTTGCCAATCCCCACAAGCACCGGAAGATGGGGGTGTTATGGCCATAGATTTCTTTGTATGAAATTTGCCTCCGAAAAAATAAAAGTGTGATTCATATGAAGATTCAAAAATTTGACAAGAATACACCTCTATCCGAATAAAATCGCTAGAAGGATTATAAAGCTCGCCAGAACATGTCTTAAAAATTGGGACTCTCTGTTTCTGGCAAACAGTAGGTTCTGGTATGGCATATTCTCCCTTATACAAGGCCTCGTGACAAAGTTTGAACGATTGCATTCCGCCATTCACTACATTCCCAAAAAATGATATAAAAAGGATAAAACCGATTTGATGCATTTTCCCGTTCATTCTTTTCAATCTCGATATCGAAGAGGTTTTCGGATTACGCGTCCTCGTCGGGTAACTTGTATATCTTGATCGGGAATTGGAACAAGAGGTGCAGTGTCAGATGCAATAGAAGGATCAGTTATTTCGCCTAAACCTACAGAAGTGTCTAGATGAACATCAAGACTGGTTAGGTCAGGAGAATAAACGGTTAAAGTTTGCATTTCAGGTAAATTAGCTACTTTGAGCCTGTCAATAGTAACGGTATTTTCACGACCGTTCATGGCTAAAGTAAAAAATTTTGGTCGTTTTTCTAATACTTTATAAGGACCATCATATGCTGGATACAAGGCACCCTTTTTGGCATGTACCCTTACAAAAACGTGAGTGCAGCTGGCTAGAGCTGGATCAATGTAGACGTTGACCTGTTGCTGTGTCTTGCGTCTGGCAAAATTTAAATGAGCCATAAATGCGGTTAATCGTTTAGAATAGTCGGATACGGATATTTCCGGTGCGATCTCCTCAAAAAATTCTCCTGGTAATCTTAATGTTTGACCATAAACCAACTCGGCTGCGCATGCATCTATATCTGGCTTATATACGCTTCTCAAACCCAAAAGTACAAGTCCCAAGTTCGCATGCCAATTATTTGGTTGATTGTGTGCCTTTAGAGCAGATTTTAAATACTTATGTTGGATCTCAATGTATCCATTGCTGGCGGGCTTGTAAGCCGTGGTTTGCTGAAGTTTAATGCCAAATTGAATACAAAAATCATTAAATGCGTCCGAAGTAAACTGGCTACCACGATCGGTTGAGACGCGCAACGGCGCACCAAATCTGGCCACCCAATGCAACAAGAAAGCGTTCATGCATGTCTCGGCGGTGATATTAGGCAATGGTATTGCTTCAAACCAACGAGTAAACCTGCAACAACATGTTAATAAATACGAATATCCATTACATAAAGGTAACGGCCCGACAAGATCAAGGTTGACATCTTGAAATCTACCTGTGGGTTCAATATATTTGCCCAAAGGTGCTCTTACATGCCGTCTAACTTTGCAACGCTGGCATTCCAAACAAGTTTGGCTCCATTCATTTATGTCTCGATTAAGACCGTGCCAAACAAAACGACTAGATACTAAACGTCTCGTTGCTTTTACTCCAGGATGAGATAATCCGTGAAGCGTGTCAAAAGCACGTTTCCGCAATGCAAGCGGTACAATGGGTCTAAAACTTCCTGTAGATATATCACCAATCATCTGTAGCTCGCTATTTGGAACTTGCCTCTCTGTTAATTCCAAGGAACCATACAATTCTTGTACAGTTTCCTGAAAATTGCTATTCTGCTGTTGCTGTGCTAAATCATTTAACGAAAGCATGTTGCCAGCTAGTGAAACTGCATTAATCTCAACTCGTGAAAGGCCATCAGCTACTACATTTTGAAAACCACTCATAAATTCTACATCGCTTGTATACTGAGCAATATAATCCATGTGACGCTGTTGCCTGGGCGTAAAATTACTCGTTTTAGAGCGGAAAGCCTTAACCAAAGGTAAATGGTCTGAAACAACATTAAAATTCCTTCCCTGTAGTATATCTTTAAAATGCTTAACCGCTAAATAAATTCCTAGCAACTCTCTATCAAATGTGCTATAACTTTTTTGTGCCTTATTCAAAACCTTGGAAAAAAATGCGATGGGCTCCCATACGCCTTTATTGTTCTGATTCAATGACGCGCCTACAGCAAAGTTGCTTGCATCGCAAACCAACGAGAACTTGCCATTGATCTGAGGATAATGAAGAAGGACCTGATCACTGAACTTCTTTTTTATGTCCTCAAATGCATTGACTGCCTCTGGCTTCCATTCTAGCATCTTTTTGCTATTCTTTGGCTCGTTACCTAACATTACATTCAGATGACGTAGGGTGTCTGACGCATGAGGTATAAATCGCCTGTAAAAGTTAAAAATTCCCAAAAATGACCTTAACTGCGTGACGGATTCGGGCCTGGGAAAATTACGTATTACCTCTACTCTATTTTTCAAAGGCTTCAAACCATGCTCTGTTACTCGGTGTCCCAAAAAGTCAAGTTCACTTTTGCCTAAATGTGTTTTCTTCGCATTTATTAAAATTCCATAATCTGATAATCTCTGGAATAAAAGACTAAGATGCCTTTCGTGCTCTTCTTCATCTACGCTTGCAACTAATAGATCATCTACATATGCAAAGCAAAACTCTTCGAAGCCACTTACTACTTGGTTGATGTACCTCTGGAACGTTTGACTGGCACATTTCAATCCGAAGGGTAAACGACAGAATTCAAAACTTCCAAAAGGTGTTGCTATCGCAGTTTTGGGGATGGAATCCGGATGTACCGGGACCTGATAATAGGCGCTAAGAAGGTCAAGGCTACTGAACACCCGCTTTCCATGCAAATTATTAGTAAAATCGCGCAAATACGGTAACGGATATGAATCATTTTCGGTTAATACGTTTACCATTCTGTAATCGCCTACGAAGCGAAGACTACCATCCTTTTTAGGAACAACATGCAAAGGAGAAGTCCACGGACTAGAGGAAGGACGTACAATACCTTGTTCTTCCAGTTTTGCAAAGTGCTCTCTGGCGACATGTAGTGTCTCAGGCGATAACCTTCTTGGCCGACATGACACCGGTCTACCTGCAGTTACTATACGGTGCATTACATTGTGCTTTGCAGGTCGATCACATGAAATAGGTTGCGTTATCTCGGGAAAGTGTTTCAAAAGGTTTTGATAACGATCAAGTTCTAACTCGTCGTTATCCTTGTGTGCGGTACCTTCCACGGTAACGACATTCGTGTGACGAAACATGGGCTCGCCGGTTTGCGTGTCAGTATTACATTTAGTTGCAGTAGAAAAGCGCTTGGCAGGTTTGTCATCTATTGCCTTTACGCTGCGCAGCAAACGTTTGCGGTTTATATCAACCAGCAGCTTAAAATTATTCAAAAAATCTGCGCCTAAAATGCAAGAGTCCACGTCACAAACAAGAAAGGTCCACGTAAAGCGACCAACACTAAAGTTAAGGGACAATTTTATTTCCCCATAAGATTGAAATTCGTTACCCAGCGCGCACTTCATTTTTACAGGTAAACTAGGATAAAATTCACGCGCTAAGTTGCGGGGTATAAGACTTAAAGCACTGCCAGTATCTACAAGAAAATTAAGTTTGTGATTCCTATCAAAAATGGTGAAAGTGCTAGAATGTTTTTCGCCCCTGACATTGTTCACCCTTAACGAGAGGGACGCTGCCCGTTTTTTGGTTGATTAAAAGAACAGGGCGGAATACAATTATATGCATGCGAACCATACCTGCTGTGATAATAACACAAGTCGGAAGGTGGCGCCTGTGAGAAGCGCGGTCGTTGGAAGTCCCGTCCGCCATTAAAGTTGGTTTGCCTCGGGCGTGGTCGAGCAGTAAAATCTCGTCGTTGTGGTGGTCGATAATCGTTGTTGCGTGCGGCAAAGCTTCCGGACCTATGATATCCGCCATTTTGCCCTCTTGGTGCCTGAAATCGGGGAGTTGCGGAAGTTACAGTTTGAGCCGATTTTAACGCCTGTAACTCTTCGGTCATTTCCCTTAGACGCCTCTCCATATTATCATTTATTACCATTTGAGTGCTGGCAAAAATGTTTTTGGAATCCGAGACGTTATGTGGAACATGCTGTTTATTAACCACTTGTTGTGTCTGAAACTTACCTGGTTCGCTAATCAACATTATGTGATCAGCTTTTTCAGCCAATGAGTCAACTGACAAACCATAGTCAGGTGCCAATATCATTCTGATATGGGCAGGCAGTCTGTCATAAAACAACTTTTTTAATAATTTTTCCGCATCGGGACTTAAATCTTGGTAATTACCCAAAAGAACTTTCATGCGATTTAAAAGTACACTTGGACGCTTATTTTCCAGCGCAAGATCGTGAAATAATTCATGTACTTCCGTTATGGGGTTACTGTCAAATGCCTTTAAAAGCGCTTGTTTTAAATCATCATAAGAGCGACGACCAACCTTACCCAAAATAACATGACCAACCCGTTGAGCTTGTTCTTGGTTGAGGGAAGAAATGGTTAAGTTGAATTTCTCGTCGTCAGATGTTATTTGATGGTTCTGAAAAATACCTTCAACAGTCGCTAACCACAACTTTACAGCATCCTGCCACATTGAGGGTAATTTTACTTTCGCTGCCATAGGTGTGAAAGGTGCAGTTCGGCTAGAGGAAAAATGCGGTGCGGACACACCTGGATAACAAGGCGTTGAAAACGGTGCCTGATCCCGGGGCAGAAACATGGATGCGGCCTGGTCATTAATTCCAGGGGGTGCAAAATAACTCGAGCGAGGCTGAGCTATAGAATATGTTGATTCGGGATTTGCAGCGATTGGCCTAATAGTCGCGTTTGATAATGCTGTAGAATAATGCGGCGCGGCACTGCCTGTAGCGTACAAACCGCAACTGAACAAATCGTTACCTTGCAAATCATCAACATTATCGCTGTTACTCGAACTCATGTCTGTCTCAGTAGCTGCGTGAGATGTAGCATCGAAATTACCTGGTGTGACCAACGGGTCTGACTTTCCAACCCCTTTGAATTTCATCGCACTTTTTATAAATTGCGGAATTACACCAGAAGCCTTGTGCGACATAGTTAAAGCGCGTAAAAAAAATGTTTTATAGTCAGAAGGTTAAAATGCCCATTCAAATATCACGTTTTCGGGTGTCACCAAATTTATGTAGGGCGTTCTTTAAAACGTCTACACAAAATAATAACACTGCCGTATATCTGACTCCTGATAAAAAGGCTACTATCTAACCCAAAGTCAATCTGTCGGTTTAATGCATAAATAACAGTCGCACGAATATTACAATAAAACGTTACAAATCACGTGTACTAAAATGTATGTCTGTTTGGCTTGAAAATTATCGACTTAATGTCTTGACTTAAAATGACTCTATGCGACACTCCGTGACTCTATATTTCTCTCCCCAATGACTCTCCCGTTTTACCCAAAGATGTGTGGCTTATATAGAAAACGCATACAGGGTCGTTTGGGTTCGGACTGATACGTGACTCATTTGAAATGACAGCTGTGTTGATGGAAGGGTCACGTAATTTGAATAGCCGGATAATTAGCTGTCTTCCGTGCATACAATAAACAGCGTGTTATCCGCCGTATGTTGAAATGGGTTCGTGGCGTATTACTCGACGTTAATAAAAATACAGATGCCACGTAAACACAACATAACATACGAGAAATGTGACGTCATATACAGACCTAATAGTTCTCATCAGTGCAGCTATTTTCATTTGGACTGCTGCCGTACGTTTCAGCCATCTTAGTAAAAGATTGTTTACCTGATTGGTGTTGAATATACGGAGTTTACAGAAGAACACGCGTTACACGCAACAGTATCAACAGCAAGAACACGCAAGCAGACTTATCTTCAGCACTGCAGGGTGCAGGCGGCCGAAATGATTTGGTACGCTGCAGCGTTTACCACCTTTTTTAATTTCTTTTCGACTTCTTCACTGTTCCAATGTGTTATGCAGCAAATAATGCCTAAAGTGCCCACACAGCGAAGTACAAACTCAGCTAGTAGAAATCATTGGCAGCACTGACGCACAACAATAGACTTGATAACCGCTTTTCAAGTTACGGGTTATCGTATAGTGTGTAACCCGCACCATGTTTCTTCTGCAAATTTTAGCAAGAACAAACGTAAAGTATAATTCAGCTGAATATCTATGTTACCCGCAATTTTTTTTCGCGGATGCGAAGGACATTTGGTTACCCTTGAGCGATGGCACGGGTGGAATCACCCCCAAGCAACTCTGTTTGTTGATTTTGTTGGGGTTCCTCCTTTTTTCCTTTGTTTGGTTCCTGTTCGAAACCACCAGCGCCATTTTGAAAAGGGGAAACAAAGAGAAACAGTTCTTGTGGAATTCGTTTGCAGGTGTCCTTTCTGTCCTGATTATATAGTGGTAATATATCTTCTGTGGAAGAGGTATGTGGAGTTTTACATTCTAATCATACTAGTATTTTCCATAAAATTTACTATGCGCCCTTTTCGAAACGTTACCAGGTTAGCCTACCCCACATATCCTCATGTTTTTGATCAGCAATATTGGTAATAGTAACCATCTGTTTATATATGTTTTGTAGTTTCATTTCATCAAAGCCGAGGATATTTTATGTGACCAATGGAATTTTGTTGCTGGAAGTGGTGGATTCAGTGATGTAATAATTGGTTACCATGTTGGTTGGAAGCAATTTGTTGCCGTCAAAGTAATCAAAGCTGGTGGCCGACACAGTGAAGAACTCTTTAAAAAAACGTAAATCCAGCATTCATGATACACTACTGTAACTGTTTTTATTTAAATAACTTTAATGTTGTAGAATTGGTGAAGAGCTGGAAAACCGAGAAGGGGCTGTAACGTTACGGCTAACATAGGTAAGCGTCCAAGATCAGTAAACTGGACAAAATCGGTAACCTAAATACGTGACTGCAGCGGCAAACAGGGAGGGTACATATTTTCATCCAAGGGGGGTACTTGAAATCATTTACTTTATACCTTGTACTGTGTCCACGATAGGTAACTTTGTTATACGTTTAGAGTAGTCACGCTATACCTTGCACTACGTCCATGATGGGTAAGTTTGTTAAACGTTGGAGTAGTCACGCTATACCTTGCACTATGTCCATGATAGGTAAGTTTGTTAAACGTTGGAGTAGTCACGCTATACCTTGCACTATGTCCATGATAGGTAAGTTTGTTAAACGTTAAGGTAGTCACGCTATACCTTGCACTATGTCCATGATAGGTAAGTTTGTTAAACGTTGGAGTAGTCACGCTATACCTTGCACTATGTCCATGATGGGTAAGTTTGTTCAACGTTAGGGTAGTCACGCTATACCTTGCACTATGTCCATGATAGGTAAGTTTGTTAAACGTTAAGGTAGTCACGCTATACTTTGCACTATGTCCATGATAGGTAAGTTTGTTAAACGTTAGGGTAGTCACGCTATACCTTGCACTATGTCCATGATAGGTAAGTTTGTTAAACGTTAAGGTAGTCACGCTATACCTTGCACTATGTCCATGATGGGTAACTTTGTTAAACGTTGAACAATTAACGAACTTACCTATGATGGACATAGTGCAAGGTATAGCGTGACTACCCTAACAATTAAGAAACTAACCTATCATGGACATAGTGCAAGGTATAGCGTGACTACCCTAACGTTTAACAAACTTACCTATCATGGACATTATGCAAGGTATAGCGTGACTACCCTAACGTTTAACAAACTTACCTATCATGGACATAGTGCAAGGTATAGCGTGACTACCCTAACGCTGAACAAAGTTACTTATTGCGTCACAATCCAAAGTGTAACGGGACTACCCTAACAATTGACGAACTTACCTATCATGGACATAGTGCAAGGTATAGCGTGACTACCCTAACAATTAAGAAACTTACCTATCATGGACATAGTGCAAGGTATAGCGTGACTACCCTAACAATTAAGAAACTTACCTATCATGGACATAGTGCAAGGTATAGCGTGACTACCCTAACAATTAAGAAACTTACCTATCATGGACATAGTGCAAGGTATAGCGTGACTACCCTAACGTTTAACAAACTTACCTATCATGGACATAGTGCAAGGTATAGCGTGACTACTCTTACGTTTAACAAACTTACCTATCATGAATACAGTGCAAGGTATAGCGTGATTCTCGTAACAATTAATGAAGTTACCTAGCGATGACGCAGTACAGGTTAAATGATTTCAATTACTCCCCTTGGATGAAAATATGTACCCTCCCTGTTTGCCGCTGCAGTCACGTGTTTAGATTACCGATTTTGTCCCATTTACTGATCTTGGACGCTTACCTATGTTAGCCGTAACGTTACAGCCCTATATGGGAAAACCTGCAAAAACTAAATCATATCAACATAGTGAGTGTTTATGGTTGGACTAAATGGCCCTTTGCCATTGGGATTGTCATGGAGTTCTGTGAAGGGGGAAACCTATTGGAACTGCTGCTGAATACCTCGATCATTTTGGGATTTCCTTTGCGTGTCCGGTTTTTACTGGATGCTGCAGAAGGTCTCAAAGCTTGCCATGGTTTACCTCTGAAGAGAATGGTTCACGGAGATGTCAAGCCGGAAAATTGGTTGCTTACCAAAATTCTGCGCCTCAAATTGTGCGACTTTGGAAATGCAGAACTCGCAACTTTAACTGGATTGACAACAAAGGATCCTTCAGCAAGAAGCAAGAAGGAAAGACCTCAATACACACCGATGTACACAGCACCTGAAAAACTAAAAGATCCCACCATGAAACCCACCAAAGAACTTGATGTTTATGCTTTTGGTGTGATGGTCTTTACTCTCGTGGTGAGGGCATTGCCATATCCGACTGACAACCTGAAAGCTTTACAGGACTCCATCAAGGAAGGAAGAAGACCAGATTGTTCCATGATAAAACAAATAAAGTCTCTTCTCAGTTACAGTGACAGAGCAATCGTTGAAAACCTCGAGCAACTGATGAAGCTGTGTTGGGATCAAGATCCATCTGTTCGACCAAACATGATCGAAATCTGTGAGAGATTGCAGCAACTTCTTGACCAGCAAAGTCCAGAAGTTATCAAGCAACAATTGGAAGATGTTGTCAGGCAGATGGACATGAAAGATCCCTTTCTTGTCAACAATGCGACGCTGGTTTCCCTTCAATCATTTTGCACAAATACCCGAAGATTCCAAGGTTTGTTCTCAAATTTGTACAAACTAGCAAAAATTTCCGATCATTAACTGTGACTGTAGAAAAATTGACCCAAATTTGCTTGCTTGTCTCTGTTGTGATATACGATCCTTCCGCCAAGTACACAATCCTCCAACCTATAATGATGCCAGAAAAGATCATTCATAGCACCAGCAATTACTAAACCTTTAACAAGTTTTTCTTCAATGCATAAATATGTGTGAATGAGAGTATATTCAACTAATACTTCTTAGAAATGATATGTAGTGTATTATGTTGTTTGTAGCAACCATGTATAAATAGAATTCATTGTAGACATAATAAATATAGCACTGTGGTAAATACAGATGCCATAGCTCAGGGCTCGGCAACCTTTTGAATGCTACGGTCAGTTTACAATTTATGTTTAAACTTTGATGACTTTGTGTGCCAACCTATGGTGCACACCAAAGTATGTTGGCCTTTTTTTAACCATTTTCTGCATAGTGACTAATCATATGGGAATATATGAAGAACTTGTAAAGCACTTTGCACTTAAAAGAAAACTAAATCCTTTAAACATTATTTAGTTCGTTCTCCTGCACTTGGGGATTTCACCCGAACTCATTCTTCCACTGATTCAACTGAAGACCAAGTGGTTTCTGGACGAGCAGGTAGTGTTGGAAGCTGATGTATGCAGAGATTATGTCTTTATGTTATGCAAACATAAAATACTGATCACTTTAGTTAAAAACCCATCTTCACTTTAAAGTGCTGATCCCAAATTTTTTTATAGCAGGTCAAGGATTATCCAATGTGAGGTCACAACAGTATGACTTGAATGCTGAAGAAATAGTGGAGCAACAGCCAGGTATTTTCAAAGATGTATACCCTTTGTATGTTTTGGGTTGGTTTTCTGAATGAAAGTTTAACACTTAACATCAAATACCTTACATTTTGATTTATGAAAGAATACCATTAAATTAGTTAAGGACCTATATGGGTATTAGATAGGAGAAATCCTGTGTTCAAGGCCCTCGGCTGTAATGCATCTAGCGACTGTTCCGCTTGTTTCCCAATGACCGTTGATGGGTCTTGTGACTTACATAGGGACCTGAAATTCTACAAAGTTGAAAAAAAAAATTGCTCCTGGATGAGACTGTATAGAGCAAGGACTTTTTGGGCCTCCTGGAAGATCATATGACCAACAGGGGGGTATACTCAGCCCTTGGGGGAGGGCATTGACACATTTTCAGCAACTAAATTTGATTTTTCTGCAAAATCCAGTTCCATTTTTGGTTGCTCTTTTAACCAAAATATTGAGTAACCAGGGGGGCAAATGGCCCTAGGGGGGTGGCTAAACCATTTTTTCGGAGACTAATTTTGATCAAAATTTGTAGATATGAAATGGATCTTTCATAAAATCACAAATGATTGGACACTTAAACGATTCATTTTGCCACAAACACAGCCTGATGTTTTTGCTCCATTTTCAACATAAATTTCAGCAGCACCCACCAGCAAGTTACTACCTAATTGGAATAGCTCAAAACCACACTAAAACTGCCCCAAACACCTTAAAATTCGCCATGACAACACGCACATGTGCGCTCATTCAACCGTAAATTTAACTTAATTGCGTCACTGCTTTGCTTGGTGATGCATGACTTTGCATTGTGACACAGGTCTACACGGTGGGCATTTCCCAGCACCAAAACTAATTTTCATAGAAATACCAATATGCGTCCTTAAGTTTTAAAGTAAAATATTGGTGCCATATTCCAGAAATCATACAAACCGGAAGGTCTCCAGAGAAAGTTCTCCAACCTTTGGCAGAAAATATACCAGCACAGCATGATAACAATGAATATATTGAGAGACAACTAGGTACTTAAAAATGCTGTTAAATTTGCTAATACAGGTTCCGAAACAGTGTATCAAAATGCACTAGTAGCAAACTGTATGACCTCTCAGCTGTTGCACTGCTGAAAAAATGAGTCATTATATTACCAAGTGAATTAGTAACTAAAAAATATTCATCGCTATAAATAAAGGTATTACTATTACATTTTGTAACAAATAAAGGTATTCTCTTATGTTGAAGTTGGAAACCACATTGCCTAATGCAATATTACTCTTAAATAATTTCCCCCTCACAAACCCTCCTTACACATTCGCTCTGTTTACCATCATGGTAAATTCTTTTTCATTGTCTATCTATGGACGAAAAGTATTTATTTAAAACACCTGGAACATTTGCCTTTTATCGAGACAAACCAGCTCTACAATTTGGCACCACCAAACAATCCATATAAAAATTCTCTCAAAAGCATATTTGTTAATTTTTATTTTTTGGCCTTCCAAAATGACAAAATTGAGTTTGTCTGTTACATGATGTTTGCAATAAAATAATAGTTGACTTTAGCAATCCATTCTCATTCAGCTTTGAAAAGAAAATCAAGCAATGACATTCCAAGCGCTTCCAGTGACAGCAAGAAAATTAAAATAAATACAGAAGATGGAACATCACGAAAAGAACAAGCAGGTGAAAAAATAAAACTTACGACCTCCGTCATATATATTTTGATATTGTTAATGGAGGGCACCTGTTATGACATCACAAACTAGTGATTGTGATAAACATAATAAAAATAAATGTAAATTCATGTTATATCACTTCCAAGACACTGAACAGCATCCAACCACCTCTCATGATGAAACCCATGATCCTTTTTCAAGTGATGAACAAATAAATGCAGGAAAAGTTGTGCAGGGACGACAACAAACAGGTAACGCTATGTGTGTAACAATTTTTTACTGAAAACAATTTGAATAAACTTTATCTGTTGTTGGTATGCTACTGATAGTGGTAAACATTGCATTACAGTGAAGCAATTACTTTCGTAGGGTTTTAAGTTAAATTGATGTAAGACAAGACATTGGCAATCACTTTGTAAAGAAGCCTTTTTCCTTGCCAAGCTTTTTTCTTTTTATAGCCAAATCTTTACAATTCAGCCACTCCAAAACCCCCAGGAACAGATTGCTAGCACCTCTATTTAAACCGCTATTTTTTAAAAGCTACTGGTGACGAAACCAGAATAAATTGTTAAAATGTAGGAATACCATTTAACAAAAGGAGCTGTTGATGATACAGGAAATACAACTATTAAGAATTAAATACCATTGTATTTAAATATATCTGTTTAAACCAATAAGCAAGAAACAAAAATCTTTCCTAAAACTTTCGGGAAAAAATGAACATTTAGGACTTCCAAATATCACATATAGGTTTTTCAGCACATTTGTTGTTATATGACGTCACAAATAATAGCATTGACGTGTATATTCTGTGATTTTTCACTAAACCAAATCAAAATCCCTTTTCTGGTAAATTGTAAAACATTAAAGTTAAAAATACCTGAAATATATTTATATGCCCCCTTTTTAAAAAATAAACGGTGAATGATCTCTAGCGCCACCAAAAAATTCCCCCGAAACACTGACACTTTGAATAGACCGCCAGGGTATGTGATGGTGGGAGGTTGGATTTATTTGTGTTTAAATTAAATAAATTGTTTTTATTTCAGATGAAAACATCCAAACTTTTTGGATCCAAACTTACGTGAATTTGTTGGAAAAACATAAATATTTGGAAGCAAATGAAACAAGAAACCAACTTTTAAGGTCACTTGAAGGTTGTGGGAAAACTGCGGAAGATTTGGAAACAACTGGAGATATAAAGAGAAGAGAGGGAAAATGTTTGGAATCGATTTTATTTTTCGATGTTGCGTCTGAACTTTATGTCAAACGTGGTGGATGGGAAGCGGGGAAAGGTGTGGGGATTGTGTTTGGGGTTTGAGTCTGACATGCGAAGATTTGATGAAAACATCGGATTTGAATCAAAAACTTGAAAACAAACGAATAATTCGTGATCATGTGTTCCCACTCATGGAAACGATCAGACTCAAAGTGTATTATGTCAAAAACGTGGAAGAAGGATTTAAATGCGACAATCAAGTGTGGTGTTTGCTCAGGATTGGGTTGAGTCAACGTTTAATCGGAGATTATTCGTCGAGTGAATCAACACTTAAACTTGGACTTGAAATGATGAGAAAACGGTTTGGTGAAAACTCAGCAAAGCATAAAGTGTTCGGAATTTTGTTAAACAACCTTGGTTTGGTTTGCATGAAAACAAATCGACTGAATGAAAGTGTGGATTTTTATAAAAGAGCAATCCAAGCTTACAGAATGGCAACAGACATAACTGAAGAGGAAAGGGAGGAGTGGATTGAAATAAGTGAAAACAATTTAAGTGAAGTTGAATCAAAACTTGCACAAAGGAAATAATTATGACATCACAAACACAAAATGTGTCATGTTAAATATGTTTGAATTATGCATTGTTTACGTAATTTGTATCAAAATGGAAGGTAGCTACCATGCACTTGAATGAATTTTGTGATTATTTTTTCATGCCGCTGATGATTTGTAGATATAATAAAACAAATAAAATGATATTGACTTCAAGACTAAGCTTTGGTAAATGCAAGGTTTTAGGCAAAAACACAGAATCTGTTGGATGTCAGGTTGGAAAAGATACCAACTTTAGCCAAAGAAAGTAAGTGTCCTGCTTTTTTCTTTCATGAAAGTGGATGACATCGTAAAAAACTATTTAAGTATTGACAACGTCATTAAAATGTGCCATAATTTTAAGTGGCTCAATTCATATTGTTAGCTTATAGCACATGCATTGGGTGCAGCCAATAATAGGTACTAAAAAAAGAACTTTAAGACATTTTTAAATACTTTGCGAAGTAAAACAATAAAGTAGTCAACCTCCTGCCAAAGGGCCAAATGTAGTACATTAGGTCTTTGTATCTAGTCTGCTGGGAGTTTGTGCAAATTAGTGACATTTTAAAAACAAGGTTTGTGCTGCAGTTTGATGTTTGTACACGTCACTTACCTAGGCCATATTTTAAAGCATAATTATTGTAAATAGGTTATGGTGTAACTCTAATTGTCCACTTTATAATGGTTAAGAAATGTCAAATATTTGATGATTTTTGGACTGTCAATAGAAAAGTGTGCCCACCCCTTTCAGGGTAGAATAACCTTACCAACCATTCCACATGTGCAAGGTAAAAAACTTTTCTGTATGCTATGCTACCAATAGTTCCAAATTACAACTGGTTACTACAGTTGATTCCGCTACGAATGCATGTTGAATAAAATAATGCATTTCCATCATGGGTACTGCATATCAACCCAACTTTTTGGAATGGGAATCTGTTAAAGATTTTGGTAATAAATCTAATGATATCTATCAGAGGCCTGTTGCTTCTGACTAATTAATACAAATCTTGGTTGTGTTGGTTAAACAAATACCTTACTTTAAAGGTTAGAGGACATGCTCATCTATATTCTAGTAAGTTCCAGTGTTTACGTTCTAACAAGCCAATTTTCTCATTTTGGGATTTTGACATCCAGCACCATATTGGCAGTTTGCACCAGATGAAAGTCCTGAAACCTTCCAAAAAACTTAATACACATCTGAGACTTTTTTGGTGAATATATTGTGCATTGATACAGTACGATAAATCGAGCATACATTTGAGATGACAGCAGTGCAGAGTTAGTGAGATTGGCTTGGGTGAGAGTAAGGAGAAATTTCCATGTTTCTATTTCTACTGCTGGTCCTTGCTACAATTCCTTAATTGAAGTCAATTTATTTTACAAAGGTATAATTTGCACAACAATAAATGGCCAAAACGCAGCACAGTAAAACTTGATTTGCAGTGACAATTCTGGTGTGACAAGTTTGTCTTTTTGTAAAACAGTTGCACGTTCTTGTTTTACAACTGCAAACGTCACTAAACCACAATGGCTCATGACGTCACTGTTTACATGTTACGGATGAGTAATTTTCTGTGCAGGGACCCGGGTTTGCAGAGAGAAAACAGGCCGTGTATCTGACTCCTATGACTTTTAAAAAAACACCTGCACGGGCTATCTTTACGAACTTTTATTTAGCTCAAAAACAAACGACAACACATACCTTAGATAACTACGCGTAAGCACTCAATGCAGCCTTCTCCCCACGATTTTTCTTACAGAGCGCGTAACTTGGGCCTTTTCGCTCAGTTCTCTATATTCCTTCTGTGGCTTACGGCCATCGATATATATACGGTTATTGAGATTACATAAAATAATGAATTCGACAGGATCAATAAAAATGTCGATGAGAAATTAAAACCAAAACCGATTTGCACATATGTTAGAGATTAGCCGATATGTCGGATAGAAACGAAGCGATTAACCCAAAACAACATATGCGCACGTACGCGAACTAATCAAATTGCACAATTTAACAAAAAATGACGTTTAATCATAAAGTTTTGCTGCATCTGCACTTGACTAAGTTTTGCATTGCAAAGTAATTTTTTGTATGTTCCGCGTATCAGTGGTTGAAGATTTTTGGAAAACACGACTTTCAACCTGTTCAATTTCTTCTGTAATATTGCCAACAATGACAAAATATTCTCTGAATTGTCAATGTTCAATGCTCGCTGTTCGTAGTTTTCTATTTAACATTTGTATTTTAAAGGTAGATGAAAGCGCTAATCCTACGTCGTACTCGGGTAACCAACTATTGAAACGTCACGAAGTTAACTCCTGGCGTATGCAAGTGTGTAGAATTATCGACTCGCGGCCAAAAATAATCAGAAAATCGACAGGTAGGCCAACAGACCGCATAAGAGAAACAAAAGAATGCAGTTTAATGAATAAACCCAACTACATTATTTAATGAAAATTTAAACACTGTAACCGAAAAACAATAAAAAAACATTCAACTGCAACATGGAGAATTTTCCGAATGACAATAATTTATACCAAGCCCTGGCGCGCCAAATTAAAAAAAAAACGAACCAGGCATAGTCTTCGCTGTGGGTCACAAGTTTGCCAATATCCGAGATATACATTACGATTGCAACCGTCTTATTTCAGTGTTATGTCCTCAGCGTTGAAACGTCATCATGGGTTAAAAAGCTCGCGAAAAAATGTTAGGCAGCGCGCGGAACCCATTGTGTCATCTTTGTTCATTCTGCGACGGGATTTTGGCCGAAAACGTTACGGAAAAGGCTTTTATTTATTATCTATGACACCCAGTCTTAGTGTTGATCGAAAGCATCCTGTCGCAATCACCTCGTAGACGAAGTTATGCCTCTTTGTAACGTAAATTCAAACTAAATCTGCAAGAAGTTGTGTTAGCTTTTCAGAAACATGCCAGGCACAGAATTTTTGCAGTTTTTCGCTGCTACGTTTTTTTAACCCTGAGAAATATCAGCGAAGAACCTCCGTCTATAGCCTACTGAGCTATCAAACATACATTGCGTTTTGTTCTCCAGTGAAAATTTTGTGTCCATTTCGTACAATACCATTTTTCACCTTTTCCTCCACCCTCGAAAAAAGCAACTTCAATTATCCTTTGCAAGGATATGCATTGGAACCGCAGTTTCTATGAACGTAAAGTCCATCTCCGTGGCGCGATTTGTTGCAGTTTCCTGTTTAAAAAACCCTCGTCTTCCAGCAAGAGGCATCAGTATACCGCTGTGTGTAAACCTGCAAAATGCACATAAATAATTAAAACCCCAACCAATCCTGTCAGTGCGTGATAAATCAAGCTCTCGGTGAGGTTTGAACTCACGACCCTGGGCTAACCAGGCCCAACGCTCTACCAACTGAGCTCTCAGTGGTTTCACGGGGTATATTGTGGCCAAAGTACACTGATGTGCAAGCGCACAACTTGTCAGGCAACCTTCACATATACGTAGGGAAACCTGTGCAGTTGGGCAATCACGCCATTCAAATCTCACTCCGACTTTCCAGGAAAAGTTGCTGGAACATTAGCCTACTGCATTATATTATGCAATGATGGTTGAATATTAACATTAATTTGTTTGATTCTGGCATCGATTTTTGCCTTTTTCACCATTCTAAGTGTTCAAAATTTGACGCCACTGTTCGACACAGGCGGTGTAAAGAAGTGTTTAGTTACCGCGTTACCGGTATGCAGTACCACAAACATGCCAACTCTATTGTTATTAACCAAAGTCCATAAATTAAACTACTACTGTACATTCTTCTATACACAACACTTTTGAATTTATGGAGCCTAACATATCCGTTATACAAATCCCGCTTCTTCAACACCGATCTTCTCAGTTTTACTTTGTTTAAGGTTTAGCACCAATATGCTTAAATCGACCATTGTTTCCAAACATGGAGCATTGTTAACGAACACACGGTATTGTTACCGAACATTGCCCTCTTACGAAACTAATACCATTTTTCATTCAATCTGAAGAGATATAGCAGCAAGCTACTTTTTAATCTGTTTTTAATTTAACATGTATTTTAAACTTGTGTAGGACTATTATGAAGAAATATGCTATGTTTAAGTACAAGAAACGTATATCAAACGTTTTTGTAGCGCAAAAGAACTTGCGATCACTTGTTGGCGTTTTCTTTCCAAGTTTCACGCTTTCGTTGTGTCACGTATTCTTTTACGCCACGTTCTTTTTCACCTTCTGTTTCTTCACCTTCCACCTGCTTAGTTAAATGTTTTGTGTCAATTTATATTTTATTCACGAATTGTCTCGAACGCACCAGTCACCGCACGTTGATTTTATATCGCAGCGCTCCCTTCCTCTCACGTGACACGGCTGGACCAATGACTGGCGAGATAAAAGATAAAACCGGACTAACACGAGACGCTAAGAGAAATCGAGAGACGTTTTTACAGGTTGTGATTCGACTGTGGTATTTTTAAAGTTTTTGTGAACAAGATTTTATCTAAACGGTTGTGCTGGAACAGACTTGTGGTTAGCCGTGAATGCAGCGTCCTGAGAACAAAGGAAAGCGTTTATTTAAGAAGCTTAACATTTTGGTTGAAAAATATGTCAGGCCTTTCGCATGCGTTAGTCACCAGACTTCGAGATTTTTTCTTTTCCTTCGAACTGAAATGGAAGAGGCAGATATTTCTCAGTCACAATCTCATAACTTTTCAAACTTTGGCAGTTTTGTGGCAGACACACTTAAATCTATGCCCATTAGTTCTTCTTAGAAAGCAATGGCCGCAATATTACAGTGTTAAGGGGCTCATTGTATGAATACTGATAAAATTTCAGGTATGTAAGATTGTTTTTTATGAATATTGATAAAGAAGCACTTTGTATCAAACATCTCTATATGTAAGAGTGTTTTGTAAGTGTGTAACATTATACACTTTTTGCTACAATGTTATTAACAGCTTCAGTTATAGTTTATAGCAGTGTTTCCCACCCGGTGGCACGCGGCGGCATTCCAGGTGGTATGAAATTATTGAAAGCATTCAACATCCTTGGAATTACAATGGTCATGTTTTGCATGTCACTAAAGCACAGCAACGTGCACAAACCATACCACAGAAGCAACAAACAGGTATTTTGAAAGTTGAAAATAGTATTGTAAAGTTGGCACCCTGTAAAATCATCTAAGTTTTGTTGACCTCCGGACGCTCATTTTGGAGGTGGATTTCAAAAGTTACCGATAAACTGTGGATAAAATCTGCCATGCATATGGGAACAACAGTGTTTTGTGTCGGTCTGATATCGAGCCTCCTACTGGGCTGTGATTGCCCTGTAAGGAACTACGCAGTGGGGCGACCCTGTGTTGCAAAAGCATAAAACACTTCTGCGTCGTGACAGATAAGCCCAGATGTCAAGACTGTAAAAGCACTGCATGAATTTTTGCACGTGTAAGCTTACACAGATTTGGCTTCGTAAGCATTTAGACAGGCGCACGCACTCGGTCTGTTTTGGTTGGTCACTGCAACATGAACTATTTGAATTTAAATTTCACGTATACTGCTTCATCAACGTGGTTCCTGGCGCAGCACTACCATTAAAAAATGTACGAATTGAAACAGTATGGGTCAACCAATAAATAATTTTTAATTAACAAGAATTGTTCTTTTGACACTTAAGTTACGAGAGATTTTCATTGTCATCAACGATTCGTCCACCATCCGGTGAGACTTCCTCAAGGTTATGTCGCAACAATAATGAATCAAACGTACAATAAAGTTTTAATGTCGAGATGTTGTTTTTCACGATATGTTGGAAGACGGTGAACTACGACACTTGCATGTTGATATATACGGTGAATGGAGGATGCTAGTTTTCAAAATACCTCTGTGCGCTGCATTGGTGACTATTATAGTTTAAACAGTATTTACAACAAACATGTCCGAAAACGCTGGTTCGGTGTACCAGCTCCATTTCAATGCAGCAGCGACATCATGCGGAAAATGATTCAATATGCACGGTATAGTAACGAAAACGAAATGTAAGGAATTTGAAGGACAACAGTTACAATGGGTTCGTAGATAAAGTTACTTCGCGCCACTTTTATCGTAAAAAAATCAATTCAACATCGGCGCGAAGTTGAAGTGCTTCAAAAGTATAACCAGATTCGAATAAAAAAGGTACAAAGAGCTTACGTAAAATATTTAAATCGAAGAGCACAGCTTTTTGGTTAACGTTACAGTTTTATAATGGTGATTACGAGTAAAAAGCTGAAGAACTAATGACAAAGTTAGCATATGGATTTTGTTAGTTTAGTGGAGGAACTGTTGCCATGTTATAACCATCATCGTCAGTGTCCATATCAGATTCTGGGTTTGCAAGGGGATTCCCAGCGTATGTTGTAAGTTCGACGAAGGCGCGCAACTCCTCGTATCTGAAGACCAGACTTCCACGTTCGTCTCTAATATACACAACCAGATAGGTTTCTTGACCGCGAGCAACGTAATAAGTGTGTACAGGCATATTAAAGCTTTGTTGTTACAGCGGTTTAAGAACCTGAAAAAAGCGAAGTTTTACTTGTTGAATCTGGAAGGAATCACTCAAAGCTGGATATTGAGAGGTAAAAAGTTTCGTGCTTAGTGATTTTGAAAATTCCGTGACTTGGCATAACTTATGGGAATAATTCTGCATTATTCGACCTCCAGGAAAAGAATAAACAAACAATAGAAACAAGCCCTCGTAAACCACGTGACTTAAATAGCCAACCCCCTTACAATATTCTTGTATCCTAAACCGGTCGTAGAATTAGTGGCCAAAGCGAAACGTCCGACTGGCAATAATTGCCTTCAAATACCACAAACCTATTTCATTCTCTGATATTTGCGTCATTAATTTCGTACTCTTTAACACATGCGCAGGAGGTGTTAAAATCATCCAACAGCGAAGAGCAAAGCGCTAGTTTGATCGTGACGTCATTAAGGGTACTATTCAACTCCAACAGTTCGCTTCGAAACGACTTCCTACAACATACAATAAAACTGAAAAATCTGCTGCCTTCTTGTGGAGAACTTTATGTCAACGAATTCACAATAAATAAATTTTACAATTAGCGACTCCTAAAGTTGTTTTGTTTCGTCTGCTCAAATAAAACACGTTCTTAAACTGCTACAGTTCTGTAGTAGCATATCCTTAACCGGCACCCATTATATACCAAGCGACTCAGCCCGGATTCCCTTTTTCGGTTTGTATCAAATACGCGATGAGGCGAAATCCGCCAGTTAGCAAATTCGCGTCAAGCGTCGAAAGACACATTACTGAAACGTTTTTGGGTTCTGGTCCAACATGCAGGGCTCAATTACAATTCTATACCACAATCTAACTATGAATTCAAAACATGTGCTGAAAGCAACTCCGTATCTAATTCGCTGCTGTAATCCACATTCAAACAATCTACCAGTAGTGGCGCAGTTACAAATCGCAAAGCATTTCAACAAGTGTTTCCCTATTGTTATTTCGTCAACTTGCTAATGCGTTACAACCCGACGACCGCAACAATGAAATGTCTGCTATTTGATGCAGAACGTTACAACACCTCGCTTGTATATTAACAATAAATATCCTGGTGATAACAACTTAATTTAAGTTATTTCATCTACACTCACAACACGCTGTTGGATAGTTTTGGTTCGCATCGAAAGCAGGCAGGTATATATGCACCGCCACAGCGCAGGTCGGCCTTCTTTTTGCGGTTTTCGCCAAACACAAGACACAGAGCGCTAAGCGTCAAGAGCGCGACTTCGTGTCGCAAATATCAGTTTCGCATGAACCTCACGACAAAGAGGCCAAACTTTCATCTCCTATTTTTTTGAATTTATTGATGAGGGTACTTGGAAGGAATTTGCGGCATTATGTATAAATATATGCAAAGTGTGTTTTTATTTTAGGTTCAGATCACGGTTTACCACAGGACGTGCCGACAGACCTTACAATGCCGAAACCCATGGTAAGTAAACACTTTCCGCTTTTTGTTCGGTGCGCTTCATTTCGTAAATGTCAGCGGCACGAGCGAGTCGATACAAACGTATGCGAGGCTGTAATCCAAACGCATGGCGTTTGACGCGTTGTTTCATGGTTTGTGTAATTTAGCGACCAACCAAGTCTACCGACGTTGAGTAAACACATTGATCACGTGACGTACTGGGGTGGAATACATCACACGGGGTCGTCGGTTATGTGCTCTTCCGTTATTTTTTATTATTTTTAGATGTTTTGAGGTCTCGTGTTTGCAAGATTCTTTTCACTAAAGTTTGTAATGTTCTGCTTGTTTGTAGATGGGTTTTACCCGCTCAGTGTATTTGGCCACTCATAACTGGAAGTTCAATTTGTCAAAAGTGAATGGAAAAACTTTCCAGGTCAAGTCCTTATTCAAGTGTTTCCAAAATTTCATGAGTAGTATAAAATAACTTTGGACAGGTGTAGATTGCTGCAACTTCTTTTTCCAAGACGTCTGCTTTTCACCGTAAATCAGTGATTCCCAACCTTTTTGTGGTTGCGTGCCACATGGAGGTAAACAACTTCGACGACGCGTATCACCTAATTGAGAAAGTAACCTAGGGGATGACGTAACAAACATTAAGTGATCCCTTACGGTTTTTTTTAAATTCAAACTATATCCGCTAAATACGGAAAGGTTGTCGCGTACCACCTGGAATGCCGTCGCATACCACTAGTAGTGCGCGTACCACCGGTTGGGAAACACTGCCATAAATCAAACCATTCCAAACCATATTCCTTGAGCTAATGCATTGCCGACTGTTACATCTCCAGACTATCACTGCACCTCCTTGACTGCGACGCAACAATGGTCACTGTGCGTAATAATCCATTTGTCAAATCATTGTTGTGGTTGTTGCTAAGTTCTATTCATTTTCGTTCGCAACGTGAGAGTATGAGGTGATCAATGTGACTGAATGAAATTGTTGTATTTACACCTTAATGCAAAAAGGTATTTGATAAATTGTGAAAATAAAGAACTAATTCACAAAAGTAAACAACATTGTGGTTGTTAGAATACAATATTGTGGTTTTTGTGACCTTGATATACCGTGGTTAGGAATTGTTGAATAGGGCGGGACGGTTTGTTTTGACGAAATATATCCGTTACTATAGCCTTTAGCTCTTGTAGGCCTGGCGCATAAGAGTCTACACTTACGTATATAACTTAATGTGACATATATGGGTAATTGTTTTTTGAAGGCCACGAAAATAATGCTATCTGTAACGTTTGTGGGTACATAGATTTGGGCGATTCTGTTGTTTTGTGCCACGAATTTTTCACAAGACTTGTACAATCCAGCAGCAAGAAGTAAACTCCAATGTCGCAAGTTTAATTGCCGAGTAACACTTGACGTTCGACGCGGCGTACCGTGTGGTAATAGCAGGAAGAAATACAAAATACCCGACCTTTGCTTCAGCTTCTATTGTTGTAAGCGGGGCGTGACGAAGCAACGGGCGAAGAACGCTGTCTGACCTGACATCATTTATAGGTGTTTGTATTTGACTGCACGCAGTGCTGATGCCATTTTCCTTTCTTTGCAACACAAAACAATATTGTTACGTAAGTCACTGATAAAAAAAGAATCACATTGATGGGCAAAATTTTGTTGACAGCGATATGTTGCCGGAATGAAAAGATGATGTTGACTCAAATCGTTTTTATTTTGCATGAAACTTTAATGAAGTTACAAAAAGTTTCGGCATCAAAAATGTTGGTCTTTTGTACAAAATTAGAAAACCACCGGTAAGGAATGTATTCTCCACGTCGAGTGAACAATTGCCACGCCATCACGTGTAAAACAGTTTCCCAAGAAAGGCCCTGCGAGCGACGTCATTCCCGTTGGTTGGTTTGTGTGGCGTCAGAAGTCAACCTTGTGTAGAAGAAAACATGTCGCCAGACGTTCGATTGCGAAATTCAAGGCACAACAACAAAACACTGGAAGGTAACAACAACAAAAAATGCCGAAAATATTCCGGACTTTTCCATTATGTACATTGATCTGTTCCTAATAGTATAATGTGACAAATATCTAATGGTGACCATGCCAACCAAGCAAAGACCTCCTCTTTTTCGTGACATTCTTGTGTTTACCGTTTAGCTGTTTTACCTTAGGTTTCCTATCGGCTTAACACAAACATTTGCCTGACGTCAACCAAAGCTCGTGAGGTTTTAGGATGGAGACTTGGAGAGTTTCAGTTCCTTTGTGTAGTAAAACATATAGAGTGTGTTCAATATATCATTTGATTTGATACAGTTTTGTTTGCTATTACCGTCCATTTGTGCTTTTTATATTTTATAAAAATAGGCTACAGTATTTCAAATAACAAATTTTTTGTTTAGGCCAAGTTGTTTATAATGGAGCTTGCTAAGGTATTGATACCAATGGTTCGCCGTGAGCCATGCTTGTATGATTCTAAACACAAAGATTACAAAGATAAGGAATTCAAAGAAAATGTATGGCTACGAATTAGTCAAAAAACGCATCAACCAGGTTAATTCTTTTGTTACATTGGCTACTGCTTTTGTGTTCCCAACAATTATGCAAGATGTCAATTTTTTAAAAAATATTCAGTGGATGACTGCAAGGAAAGGTGGAAAAGTCTGCGTGATCGATTTTCAAAAGTAAAAAAAGCTATGGATAGAAATAAAAAAAGTGCTAAAGGTAAAACAAGAGTTTGGAAGTACTACACAGATCTACAGTTCTTACAGGGTCATTTACGACTACCAATGTAAGCTATTTAAAATTCCATTGTGTTTTGTGAGTGTATAAAATTATGTCTGTTTACAGTATTGTTGATAACCCTGATTCAGACACAACTGAATTTCCTGAAAATGGTATGTTATATCATGTGTTCAGTGACCAGATTTCAATATTTTTGCTGTGCGACGCACACGATAATTTTTCTCTCCATGTTCAATCGCAATTACAAAGCAACACCCTGTGCATAATATTAAAGATAATTTAATTACTTTTGAAATGTTTCGTAGAATCTCATGGAAATGAAATGGAAGAGGCAGATATTTCGTGTACATCAACTACTACAAACTCCTCACCGCTTTGTAAGAAACGAAAACTGTCAACCTCAGAGTCGCAGGTAAAAAAATTTTGCTTTATTTCATGTATGTATGTTTTTATTAAACTATTTGCCCTTTTACTAGGAAAACTTTGATCACAACAATACACATTCAAAGGAATCAAAAACTCAGTCACAATCTCATTATAACTTTTCAAACTTTGGCAATTTTGTGGCAGATACACTTCAATCTATGCCTCTTAATTCTGCCTATAAAGCAATGGCCACAATATTACAGTGTTTAGGTGCTCATTGTATGAATACTGATGAAGTTTCAGGTATGTAAGATTGTTTTTTTTTAATATTGATAAAGAAGCACTTTGTATAAATTTCTCTGTATAAGAGTGTTTTGTAAATGTGTAACATAATACACTTTTTGGTACAATGTTATTAACAGCTTCAGTTAGTTTAGTGTTTCCCAACCGGTAGTACCACTAGTGATACGCAAAAGCATTCCAGGTCGTATGCGAGCGCCTTTCCGTAATTTGCAGATTTAGTTCCAATTTAAAAAATCGCAAGTGATCTAAAAATGTTTGTTACTTCATCCCCTAGGTTATTTTGTAATTTTGACAAAGCCAAACTTAAACGTTCAAGAAAAACATTAAAACATTAAACGTGTTTCTTGAGAGTTAAATTCGGCCCAAAAAAACGAACTTTATACGTTCATGAAAATGTTATGAGATACCAACAATAGCATGTGACATGTATTAATAATTTCCAATACTTTGAAAGATGATAATATTTTGGGCGCAAATCTTTTCTTTTCCGTGTAATTGTGTATCACACAAATTTACAGTCTTAGCATGTACGCTCTCTAACAACATAACCTTAAAGAAATGGAAGCGATGGTGTTCAATGAAGTATTATTGTATTACCCATGCCCGGTACAGGATCGTTAATATAACTTAAAAACTACCACAAAAACTCCTGAATATTTGGTTTCGGCCAGAACCGAACTTAGGACGATTCTGTACATCACCAGTGTAGAATGTCAGATTAAGGGAATTTTTAATATTCTAATGCGTTTTTTTTGTTTAAGGAAACACAACATCCGCTGAGGTTAACACGGATGGTGCAAAAGAAGAACATGCAGCCACCAGACTCAATCAGCAACATTATGAAGGTACAAACAACATAAACACATATTTTCGTGACTAGTGTATAAAGATACTGATATATAAAGTTACAAAAATACTGTGCAACCCACAATAGCTTCAACATCCACCTAAGACAACACAGAAATCATGTATTTTCTTTTAAATGGTAAGGTAGGACTGCTTGCAGCAAAGTCTTAAGTTTGGCGATTTAAAAAAATAAGCATGTTTAGTATAAAATAAGCTCTTTCTTATTTTTGTAAGACTTACTCACAAAACTAAACAAGTGTTTTTGATGATGGTAAATAAATGTGGTCGTCTGGCAATTTGTTTATATTAATGTAACTTGCCTAGGATCTTAAGTTCACAGTTCACTGAGATCTAGATAATTGTCATTTCTTAATTAGACTTTAAAGCTACTTTTGCAAAGCTTGGTTGTAACATAGATAACATTAATTTATAGGGCTCAGAAAATAATTTGCTTTGCCAAAAAAATTCGGATGCTGTATATGTTTTTTCTTTATATTTTTTGATTTTGTAATGTTTAGATTATTTGAATAATGGTGAAAGCATTCAACGTCCTTGGAATGACCTAGAATAATAGTTATGCAAGCGTTTCTTTTCTTATCATAATCAATATAATAATTGTTGTTTAGTGTTAGTTTGCCTCTAAATATTTGTTTGTTGTATACTTTTGCCTCTAAATATTTGCTTCTCAAATGTAGACACTGCTTTGAACACTGGTAAACCTGAAAGTTACCATAATTTTGTCAGCAATGCTACAGAAAACTTCATGCCAGCAAATCAATCTTCAGTTAATGCTAATGTTTTACCACCACAAACAGGTATTTCACATTGCTACAGTTCTGTATGTACAGAAAGGACATTTTGTATCATAAGCCAAATTGAACAACGTTAAACCTTACAGTTGGTTAACATTGAAAATCATGCCAGCATAAACAAGACATGCAAACCGGCTCATTTCGATCTGTGCTTGTTTTTTTTTGTTTTTGTGTTCACACACACAGATAATATTCCAAACAAGGAAATTAGCTTTTAGGTTTGTCTGCTATGTAATTTTTCTAAAGTGTAAGATTCATCTCGATGTTAAATTTGAGTTTTTTTTTTATGTTTAATGCAGGTTTTACTTCAGTGGGCGGAAATTTAAATCTCTTGACTGGAAACGATGCCTTTACTGCAAACAACTCAACACAGCAACCACAACTTATGCAATTTCTTCCATCAACAACAGGTATTTCAAAAAAATCTTGGAAATTTGGCTAGGTGGTAGAAGAAGAAATGAACAATTAAGGCCCAATTTTTGCCTTTTTTGCCATTCTAAGTTTTCGATATGCGAAGCCACTGTCGACACGCGTGGCGTGAAACAATGTTGAGTTACCGATATTCAGTAACATGAACAGACCAATGCCATTGTCTTTAAAGACCATAAATTGAATTACTTTAATAACTCAATTATCGGTCATGCCAATCTTGCAGCATTCACATCGATCTTACTAGATTTGTTTTTTCAATGATTGGCATATAGATGCTGGTGGCAAAGTGGTTCAAAAAAATTGGTGCCAGTAGAAGTCATTTAATTGCAAACTGCAAATGATTATTTCGGGAGAAATTTGTATTTTGAGTCACTATTAAACATCAGTATGTAACTGAATGGTTATATAGTGTTGAAAACTTAATGCGGTCATCGTTTGCTATGCTGGGATCCTCATCCAAATTAATTTTGTCTCTTTAGATGGCTAAGTAAGTGCAACCGCAAATAAATTTTTGAACAAAATCCATGCAAACATCAGCCAACACTTGCTTTAACGTTCAGCGAATAAGCGCGTTATGTTTAAAACTAACCATTTACCAAACACATGGCATGGTTGCCAAACATGTTGCTTTGTTTCGAAACAAAGACCGTTTTTTTGTTCAATTGGACCTATTTAAAGAGACATCTCAGCCTACAACATGCAGGTTATTCGTTTGTTTTGTCGCTATTTCAATGTATTTTATGTATTTTTGTATTTTAAACTTATGTAAGTACAAGAATCCTATAATGGAAATAAGCCTGGTCGTTCTCATACGTTAGTTACCAGACGACATTTTGCTATTCAACACGCACAACAATAAAGAAAATAATCTGCATTATTCAAAGCCTTAACTTTCAAGTTCCTTGTCGCCAATTTAAACCACATGCTAGATATGTATATTTTTTGCGAGCCTCGTCAGAGCACTTAATCTACAAGTTAATTTTTTGGTAAAGCTTAAATTATGTCATTGTACACATATTGGAAGTGTTATAAATTTCTGTTTTGTGTAGATTCTACTTTCTGTAATGGTGGAAGTTCCTATAATACTGTCACCAGTGTCCCACCCAGAAATGGTTCTTTGATTACCGCTAACCCAACACAACAACATCGGAATACGGTGCAAACTTTACAAACAGGTATTAACTTGAAATTAATAAGCTTTAAGCCAAAAGTCACACAGAAATGCAAGGAAGAAATTTTCTCCAAAATGGTAAAATATGCAGTGAATTCATTGCAACTTTGTGACATGAAAAAATCTTTATGTTAATTCATGTGTGCAACACCTTTTTCTCATGTCTTTTTTTCGTGTCATGCAATGAGGCCATCAGTCCATCCTAGCAAATTTGTTAATATCAAAAACTACGCGAAGAGTATTGACATAGAAAGATGTTTTTAGTCCCTGTTCACCATCTTTTTTTATTTTGATATGATGTAACATTTATTATGTTTCCGAATACAGAATTCAGTGCAAACCATGTTGAAATTGCCAATAACCCAACAAGCTTTGGTGAATACAAAACAAGCGGTGATATTTCTACGAGGCAGTCAGATGCTGCAATAGTATTGATGCAACTTTCAGGTACGTTTTCTTGTAAATTAGTAAATTGACAAAATTTAACGTTGTTTTTTTTTTTTTTGCACATGAATCTTTATGTGACCCTACCTAGGCCTAATTCTTTTCATTTTTTTTGAAAATCTGTAAAGTCTTGTACCGTATTTACTTGATTGTAAGCCACAGCTTGTAAAGTTTTTGAACCTACTGTTTCTGCGGTGTTCAATCGAGGGCAGCTTATATTCGTGGGTGGCTGTGGCTCTCAGTTTCAATGAAATTCATGTTTAACTTGCTCTGCCTTACCAGTACGTTTTATCAAACACAGTTATCAGCGTACCTGACAATTTCAATGGACAGATTTGTTGACAATTATTGTTATAGGGCACCTAAGGTTCCCTATGACATTTACATGTGGCTTAAATTCGAAGGCGGCTTATATTAACTTTTGAACACCGTCACAATTGAATAAATAAGGTTGTACATTCTCAAGTTTATTTGCACTATTTTTTTCACAAAATCACCAACTTGCTTAACACTAACATGACAAAAGTATGAAAATATATTTTTGTAAAACCTATTCAAGGTATTGAAGAGCCTGCAACTACTCCTTATAGCCCAAGGTTCACTGAACTATTAAATAGTCAACGAGTATATACTGGGAATATTATCCAGGGAGCAATACAACAAACAGGTAATTTCATTGTTTATTACAAGCCCATTGATTTACATAACACATATGCAAAGTTATATTTTTTAAAATTACAAAACATCACCAAAGGTGTAGCTTAGATTTAGTTTTGTTTAATCACTTTCAAGGCACTGAACAGCATCCAATCACCTCTTATGATGTAACCCATGATCCTTTTTCAAGTGATGAACAGATAAATGCAGGAAAACTTGTGCAGGAACAGCAGCAAACAGGTAATAAACACAATTTGAAAAAAACTGTATCTGTTGTTGGTAACCCCTAGGAACAGACTGCTAGCACCCCCTTTTTGAAAACTACTAGTATTGAAACATGAATAAACTTTTATGTAAGAGGAATGTAGGAATACCATTTAACAGAAATGCAAGCAATGCAAATGCTTCAAAGAGAGCTGTTGATTATACAGTAAATACAACATTTCATAATTAAATACCACTGTATTGGGAAAGTTCGGGAAAAATGAACATTTAGGACTTTCAAATATCACATATATCGTGACAAAAACATACATGGTTTTACAGCACATTTGTTGTTTTATGACATCACAAATAACGGCATTGACGTGTATATTCTGTGATTTTATACTAAACATAATCAAAATCCCTTTTCTGATAAATTGTAAAACATTAAAAGTACGAAACCTTGAATTTCTTTTTCCAATATGTCCCCTTTTTTAAAAAAATACACGTTTACCACTCTTTAGCGCCACCAAAAAAAATCCCCCGAAACACTGACACTTTGAATAGACCGCCAGGGTATGTGATGGTGGGAGGTTGGGTTTATTTATGTTTAAATTAAATAAATTGTTTTTATTTCAGATGAAATCATCGATTCAACTTTTTTGATCCAAACTTACGTGAATTTGTTGGAAAAACATAAATATTTTAAAGCAAATGAAACAAGAAATCAACTTTCAAGGTCGCTTGAAGGTTGTGGGAAAACTGCGGAAGATTTGGAAACAACTGGAGATAAAAAGAGAAGAGAGGGAAAAGATTTGGAATCGATTTTATTTTACGATGTTGCGTCTGAACTTTATGTCAAACGTGATGGAGATGAGGCGGTGAAAGGTGTGAGGGAATGTGTTTGGGATTTGTGTCTGACATGCAGAGATTTGATGGAAACATCGGATTCGAATCAAAAACTTGAAAACAAACGAATAATTAGTGATCATGTGATCCCACTGATGGAAACGATGAGACTCAAAATACAAAATATTAAAAACGTGGAAGAAGATATCAGATGTGAGAAGCAAGTGTGGTGTTTGCACGCGATTGAATTGAGTCAACTTTCAATCGAAGATTATTTGTCGAGGGAATCAACAATTAAACTTGGACTTGAAATGATGAGGAAACAGTTTGGTGAAAACTCAGCAAAGCATAAAGTGTTCGGATATTTGTTAAACAACCTTGGTGTTGTTTACGAGGAAACAAATCGACTGAATGAAAGCGTGGATTTTTATAAAAAAGCAATCCAAGCTTTCAGAACCGCAACAGACATAACTGAAGAGAGAAGGGAGGAGTGGATTGAAAAAAGTGAAAACAATTTAAGTGAAGTTGAATCAAAACTTGCACAAAGGAAATAATTATGACATCACAAACACAAAATGTGTTTTTGTTAAATATGTTTGAATTATGCATTGTTTAGGTAATTTACATGAAAATGGAAGGTAGCTACCATGCAATGAATGACTTTTGTGATTATTATTTTCATGTCGTTAGTGATTTGTAGCCGATAATAAAACAAATAAATGATATTGACTTTAAGACTAAGCTTTGGTAAATGCAAGGTTTTAGGCAAAAACACAGAATCTGTTGGATGTCAGGTTGGAAAAGATACCAACTTTAGCCAAAGAAAGTAAGTGTCCTGGTAGGACTTTGCTTTTTTCTTTTATGAAAGTGGATGACATCATAAAAAACTATTTAAGTATGGACAACGTCATTAAAATGTGCCATAATTTTAAGTGGCTCAATTCATATTGTTAGCTTATAGCACATGCATTGGGTGCAGCCAATAATAGGTACTATAAAAAGAACTTTAAGACATTTTTAAATACTTTGCGAAGTAAAACAATAAAGTAGTCAACCTCCTGCTAAAGGGCCAAATGTAGTACATTAGGTCTTTGTATCTAGTCTGCTGGGAGTTTGTGCAAATTAGTGACTTTTTAAAACAAGGTTTGTACTGCAGTTTGATGTTTGTACACGTCACTTACCTAGGCCACATTTTAAAGCATAATTATTGTAAATAGGTTATGGTGTAACTCTAATTGTCCACTTTATAATGGTTAAGAAATGTCAAATATTTGATGATTTTTGGACTGTCAATAGAAAAGTGTGCCCACCCCTTTCAGGGTAGAATAACCTTACCAACCATTCCACATGTGCAAGGTAAAAAACTTTTCTGTATGCTATGCAACCAATAGTTCCAAATTACAACTGGTTACTACAGTCGATTGCGCTACAAATGCATGTTGAATAAAATAATGCATTTTCATCATGGGTACTGCATATCAACCCAACCTTTTGGAATGGGAAACTGTTAAAGATTTTGGTAACAAATCTAATGATATCAATCAGAGGCCTGTTGCTTCTGACTAATTAATACAAATCTTGGTTGTGTTGGTTGAACAAATACCTGACAAAGGTTTGAGGAAATGGGCATCTCTATTGTAGAAAGTTCCAGTGTTTACGTTCTAACAAGCCAATTTTCTCATTTTGGGATTTTGACATCCAGCACCATATTTGCAGTTTGCACCAGAAGGTCCTGAAACCTTTCAAAAAACTTAATACACATCTTGAGACCTTTTTGGTGAATATATTGTGCATTGAATCAGTACGATAAATCGAGCATACATTTGAGATGACAGCAGTGCAGAGTTAGTGAGATTGGCTTGGGTGAGAGTAAGGAGAAATTTCCATGTTTCTATTTCTACTGCTGGTCCTTGCTACAATTCCTTAATTGAAGTCAATTTATTTTACAAAGGTATAATTTGCACAACAATAAATGGCCAAAACGCAGCACAGTAAAACTTGATTTGCAGTGACAATTCTGGTGTGACAAGTTTGTCTTTTTTTGTAAAACAGTTGCACGTTCTTGTTTTACAACTGCAAACGTCACTAAACCACAATGGCTCATGACGTCACTGTTTACATGTTACGGATGAGTAATTTTCTGTGCAGGTACCCGGGTTTGCAGAGAGAAAAGACGCCGTGTATCTGACTCCTATGACTTTTAAAAAAAACACCCGCACGGGCTACCTTTACGAACTTTTAATTAGCGCAAAAACAAACGACAACACATACCTTAGATAACTACGCGTAAGCACTCAATGGAGCCTTCTCCCCACGGTTTTTCTTACAGTGCGCGGGCTTACTTGGGCCTTTTCGCTCAGTTCTCTTTCTTACTTGGGCCTTTTCGCTCAGTTCTCTATATTCCTTCTGTGGCTTACGGCCATCGATATATATACGGTTATTGAGATTACATAAAATAATGAATTCGACAGGATTAATAAAAATGTCGATGTGAAATTAAAACCAAAACCGATTTGCACATATGTTAGAGATTAGCCGATATGTCGGATAGAAACGAAGCGATTAACCCAAAATAACATATGCGCACGTACGTGAACTAATCAAATTGCACAATTTAACACAAAATCACATTTAACAATAAAGTTTTGCTGCATCTGCACTTGCCTGGGTTTTGCATTGCAAAGTAATTTTTTGTATGTTCCGCGTCTCAGTGGTTGAAGATTTTTGGAAAACACGACTTTCGCCCTGTTCAAATTCTTCTGTAACATTGCCAACAATGACAAAATATTCTCTGAATTGTCAATGTTTAATGCTCGCTGTTCGTAGTTTTCTATTTAACATTTGTATTTTAAAGGTAAACGAAAGCGCCACTCCTACGTCGTACTCGGGTAACCAACTATTGAAACGTCACGAAGTTAACTCCTGGCGTATGCAAGTGTGTAGAATTATCGACTCGCGGCCAAAAATAATCGAAAAATCGACAGGTAGGCCAACAGACCGCATAAGAGAAACAAAAGAATGCAGTTTAATGAATAAACCCAACTACATTATTTAATGAAAATTTAAACACTGTAACCGAAAAACAATATTAAAACATTCAACTGCAACATGGAGAATTTTCCGAATGACAATAATTTATACCAAGCCCTGGCGCGCCAAATTAAAAAAAAAAAACGAACCAGGCATAGTCTTCGCTGTGGGTCACAAGTTTGCCAATATCTGAGATATACATTACGATTGCAACCGTCTTATTTCAGTGTTATGTCCTCAGCGTTGAAACGTCATCATGGGTTAAGAAGCTCGCGAAAAAAAGTTAGGCAGTGCGCGGAACCCATTGTGATGTAATCTTTGTACATTCTGCGATTTTGGCCGAAAACATTACGGAAAAGGCTTTTGTTTATTATCTATGACACCCAGTCTTAGTGTTGATCGAAAGCATCCTGTCGCAATCACCGGAGACGAAGTTATGCCTCTTTGTAACGAAAATTCAAACTAAATCTGCAAGAAGTTGTGTTAGCTTTTCAGAAACATGCCGGGCACAGAATTATTGCAGTTTTTCCCTGCTACGTTTTTTTACCCTGAGAAAAATCAGCGAAGAACCGCGGTCTATAGCCTACTGAGATATCAAACATACATTGCGTTTTGTTCTCCAGTGAAAATTTTGTGTCCATTTCGTACAATACCATTTTTCACCTTCTCCTCCACCCTCGAAAAAAGCAACTTCAATTATCCTTTGCAAGGATATGCATTGGAACCGCAGTTTCTATGAACGTAAAGTCCCTCTCCGTGGCGCGATTTGTTGCAGTTTCCTGTTTAAAAAACCCTCGTCTTCCAGCAAGAGGCATCAGTGTACCGCTGTGTGTAAACCGGCAAAATGCACATAAATAACTAAAACCCTAACCAATCCTGTCAATGCGTGATAAATCAAGCTCTCGGTAAGGTTTAAACTCACGACCCTGGGCTAACCAGGCCCAACGCTCTACCAACTGAGCTCTCAGTGGTTTCACGGGGTATATTGTGGCCAAAGTACACTGATGTGCAAGCGCACAACTTGTCAGGCAACCTTCACATATACGTAGGGAAACCTGTGCAGTTGGGCAATCACGCCATTCAAATCTCACTCCGACTTTCCAGGAAAAGTGGCTGGAACATTAGCCTACTGCATTATATTATGCAATGATGGTTGAATATTAACATTAATTTGTTTGATTCTGGCATCGATTTTTGCCTTTTTCACCATTCTAAGTGTTCAAAATTTGACGCCACTGTTCGACACAGGCGGTGTAAAGAAGTGTTTAGTTACCGCGCTACCGGTATGCAGTACCACAAACATGCCAACTCTATTGTTATTAACCAAAGTCCATAAATTAAACTACTACTGTATCTTCTACACAATAATTGTGAATTTATGGAGCCTAACATATCCGTTATACAAATCCTGCTTCTTCAACACCGATCTTCTCAGTTTGAATTTTTTTGAAGGTTTAGCACCAATATGCTTAAACTGACCATTGTTTCCAAACATGGAGCATTGTTAACGAACACACGGAATTGTGACCGAACATTGCCCTCTTATGAAACTAATACCGTTTTTTATTCAATCTGAAGAGAAATAGCAAGCTACTTTTTTGTCTGTTTTTAATTTAACATGTATTCTAAACTTATGTAGGACTATTATGAAGAAATATACTATGTTTAAATACAAGAAACGTGTAATAAATAGTAGTATTATTATTTATAGTCTACTTTTATCAAACGTTCTTGTAGCGCAAAAGAACTTGCGATCACTTGTTGGCGTTTCCTTTCCAAGTTTCACGCTTTCGTTGTGTCACGTATTCATTTGCGCCACGTTCTTTTTTACCTTTTGTTTTTTCACCTTCCACCTGCTTAGTTAAATGTTTTGTGTCAATTTATATTTTTATTCACGAATTGTCTCGAACGCACCAGTCACAGCACGTTGATTTTATATCGCAGCGCTCCCTTCCTCTCACGTGACACGGTTGGGCCAATGACTGGCGAGATAAAAGATAAAACCGGACTAACACGAGACGCTAAGAGAAACCGAGAGACGTTTTTGCAGGTTGTGATTCGACTGTGGTATTTTTAAAGTTTTTATGAACAAGATTTTATCTAAACGGTTGTGCTGGAACAGATTTGTGGTTGGCCGTGAATGCAGCGTCCTGAGAACCGTTTATTTAAGAAGCTTAACATTTTGGTTGAAAAAAAATGTCAGGCCTTTCGCATGCGTTAGTCACCAGACTAGTTTTTCTTTTCCATAGAACTGAAATGGAAGAGGAAGCTATTTCGTGTATATCAACTACTACAAACTCCTCATCGCTTTGCAAGAAACGAAAACTGTCACCCTCCGTGTCTTAGGTAACAACATTTTGCTTTAATTTCATGTATGTATGTTATTAATCAACCCAATTTGCCCTGAGCCACAAAAGCATTGTCCACAACAATACACATCAAAGGGAATTAAAAGCTCAGTCACAATCTCATACTTTTTCAAACTTTGACAGTTTTGTGGCAGATACACTTAAATCTATGCCCATTTAAATATTGATAAAGAAGCACTTTGTATCAAATATCTCTGTAAAAGAGTGTTTTGTAAGTGTGTAACATAAACACTTTTTGGTACAATGTTATTAACAGCTTCAGTTATAGTTTATAGCAGTGTTTCCCAACCGGTGGCACGCGGCGGCATTCCAGGTGGTATGAAATTATTGAAAGCATTCAACATCCTTGGAATGACAATGGTCATGTTTTGCATATCACTACAGCACAGCAATGTGCACAAACCATACCACAGAAGCAATAAACAGGTACTTTAAAAGTTGAAAATAGTATTGTGAAGTTGGGACACTGTTAAATCATGTAAGGTTTGTTGACCTCCGGACGGTTATTTTGGGAGGTGGATTTCAAAAGTTACCGATAAACTGTGGATAAAATCTGCCATACATTTGGGAACAACAGCAGTGTTTTGAGTCGATCCGATATCGAGCCTCCTACTGGGCTGTGATTGCCCTGTAAGGAACTACGCAGTGGGGCGACCCTGTGTTGCGAAAGCATGAAAAACTTCTTCGTCGTGACAGATGAGTCCAGATGTCATGGCTGTAAAAGCACTGCATGAATCTTTGCACGTGTAAGCTTACACAGATTTGACTTCGTAAGCATTTAGACAGGCGCACGCACTCAGTCTGTTTTGGTCAGTCACTGCAACATGAACTATTTGGATTTAAATTTCACAGATACTGCTTGATCAACATGGTTCCTGGCGCAGCACTACCATAGAAAATGTACGAATTGAAACAGGATGGGTCAACCAATAAATAATTTATAAATTAATAAGAATTGTTTTTTTGGCACTTAAGTTACGATAGATTTTTATTGTCATCAACGTTTCCTCCACCATCCGGTGAGACTTCCTCAGGGTTATGTCACAACAATAATGAATCAAACGTACAATAAAGTTTTAATGTCGAGATGTTGTTTTTCAGGATATGTTGGAAGACGGTGAACTATACGACACTTGCATGTTGATATATACGGTGAATGGAGGATGCTAGTTTTCAAAATACCTTTGTGTGCTGCATTGTGGACTATTATAGTTTAAACGGTATTTACAACAAACATGTCCGAAAACGCTGGTTCGGCGTACCAGCTCCATTTCAATGCAGCAGCGACATCATGCGGAAAATGATCCACCATGCACGGTATAGTAATGAAAGACGAAATGTAAGGAATTTTAAGGACAACAGTTACAATTGGTTCGTAGATGAAGTTACTTCAAGCCACTTTTATCGTAAAAATATCAATTCAACATCGGCGCGAAGTTGAAGTGCTTCAAAAGTATAACCAGATTCGAATAAAAAAAGGTACAATGGGCTTACGTAAAATAAATTTACATCGAAGAGCATAGCTTTTTGGTTAACGTTACAGTTTTACAATGGTGATTACGAGTAAAAAGTTGAAGAACTGTTGACAAAGTTTGTTTATGGATTTTGTTGGGTTAGTGTAGGAACTGTTGCCATGTTAGCCATCATCGTCAGTGTCCATATCAGATTCTGGGTGTGCAAGGGGATTCCCAGTGTATGTTGTGAGTTCGACGAAGGCGCGCAACTCCTTGTATCTGAAGATCAGACTTCCATGTTCGTCTCTAATATCCACAACCAGATAGATTTCTTTACCGCGAGCAACGTAATAAGTCCGTACAGGCATATTAAAGCTTTGTTGTTACGCAGCGGTTTAACAACCTGGAAAAATCAAAGTTTTGCTTGACATAACTTATGGGAATAATTCTGCATTATTCCACCTCCAGGAAAAGAATAAACAAACAATAGAAACAAGCCCTCGTAAACCACGTGACTTAAATAGCCAACCCCCTTACAATATTCTTGTATCCTAAACCGGTCGTAGAATGAGTGGCCAAAGCGAAACGTCCGACTGGCAATAATTGCCTTCAAATACCACAAACCTATTTCATTCTCTGATATTTGCGTCATTAATTTCGTACTCTTTAACACATGCACAGGGGGTGTTAAAATCATCCAACAGCGAAGAGCAAAGCGCTAGTTTGATCGTGACGTCATTAAGGGTACTATTCAACTCCAACAGTTCGCTTCGAAACGACTTCCTACAACATACAATAAAACTGAAAAATCTGCTGCCTTCTTGTGGAGAACTTTATGTCAACGAATACACAATAAACAAATTTTACAATTAGCGACTCCTAAAGTTGCTTTGTTTCTTCTGCTCCAATAAAACACGTTCTTAAACTGCTACAGTTCTGTAGTAACATATCCTTAACCGGCACCCACTATATACTAAGCGACTCAGCCCGGATTCCCTTTTTCGGTTTATATTAAATACGCGATGCGGCGAAATCCGCCAGTTAGCAAATTCGCGTCAAGCGTCGAAAGATACATTACTGAAACGTTTTTGGGTTCTGGTCCAACATGCAGGGCTCAATTACAACTCTATACCACAATCTAACTATGAATTCAAAACATGTGCTGAAAGCAACTCCGTATCTAATTCGCTGCTGTAATCCACATTCAAACAATCTACCAGTAGTGGCGCAGTTACAAATCGCAAAGCATTTCAACAAGTGTTTCCCTATCGTTATTTCGTCAACTTGCTAATGCGTTACAACCCGACGACCGCAACAATAAAATGTCTGCTATTTGATGCAGAACGTTTCAACACCTCGCTTGTATATTAACAATAAATATCCTGGTGATAACAACTTAATTTAAGTTATTTCATCTACACTCACAACACGCAGTTGGATAGTTTTGGTTCGCATCGAAAGCAGGCAGGTATAGCCTATATACACCGCCACAGCGCAGGTCGGCCTTCTTTTTGCGGTTTTCGCCAAACACAAGACACAGAGCGCTAAGCGTCAAGAGCGCGACTTCGTGTCGCAAATATCAGTTTCGCATGAACCTCACGACAAAGAGGCCAAACTTTCATCTCCTATTTTTTTTGAATTTATTGATGAGGGTATACTGGGAAGGAATTTGCGGCATTATGTATAAATATATGCACAAAACAGGTGTGATGCTGGACATAAAGCACACAGGACCCGGGTACGTTTCGAACAAGGTTCAAAAATGTCAGCGACACGAGCAGAGTCGATACGAGCATATGCGAGGCTGTAATCCAAACGCATGGCGTTTGACGCGTTGTTTCATGGTTAGTGTAATTCGGCGACCAAGTCTACCGACGTTGAGTAAACACATTGATCACGTGACGTACTGGGGTGGAATACATCACACGGGGTCGTCGGTTATGTGCTCTTCCGTTATTTTTTATTATTTTTAGATGTTTTGAGGTCTCGTGTTTGCAAGATTCTTTTCACTAAAGTTTGTAATGTTCTGCTTGTTTGTAGATGGGTTTTACCCGCTCAGTGTATTTGGCCACTCATAACTGGAAGTTCAATTTGTCAAAAGTGAATGGAAAAACTTTCCAGGTCAAGTCCTTATGCAAGTGTTTCCAAAATTTCATGAGTAGTATAAAATAACTTTGGACAGGTGTAGATTGCTGCAACTTCTTTTTCCAAGACGTTTGCTTTTCACCGTAAATCAGTGATTCCCAACCTTTTTGTGGTTGCGTGCCACATGGAGGTAAACAACTTCGACGACGCGTATCACCTAATTGAGAAAGTAACCTAGGGGATGACGTAACAAACATTAAGTGATCCCTTACGGTTTTTTAAAATTCAAACTATATCCGCTAAATACGGAAAGGTTGTCGCGTACCACCTGGAATGCCGTCGCATACCACTAGTAGTGCGCGTACCACCGGTTGGGAAACACTGCCATAAATCAAACCATTCCAAACCATATTCCTTGAGCTAATGCATTGCCGACTGTTACGTCTCCAGACTATCACTGCACCTCCTTGACTGCGACGCAACAATGGTCACTGTGCGTAATAATCCATTTGTAAAATCATTGTTGTGGTTGTTGCTAAGTTCTGTTCTGTTCATTTTCGTTCGCAACGTGAGAGTATGAGGTGCTCATTGTGACTGAATGAAATTGTTGTATTTACACCTTAATGCAAAAAGGTATTTGATAAATTGTGAAAATAAAGAACTAATTCACAAAAGTAAACAACATTGTGGTTGTTGTGACCTTGATATACCGTGGTTAGGAATTGTTGAATAGGGCGGGACGGTTTGTTTTGACGAAATATATCCGTTACTATAGCCTTTAGCTCTTGTAGGCCTGGCGCATAAGAGTCTACACTTACGTATATAACTTAATATGTGACATATATGGGTAATTGTTTTTTGAAGGCCACGAAAATAATGCTATCTGTAACGTTTGTGGGTACATAGATTTGGGCGATTCTGTTGTTTTGTGCCACGAATTTTTCGCAAGACTTGTACAATCCAGCAGCAAGAAGTAAACTCCAATGCCGCAAGTTTAATTGCCGAGTAGCAATTGACGTTCGACGCGGCGTACCATGTTGGTAATAGTAGGAAGAAATACAAATAATACCCGACCTTTGCTTCAGCTTCTATTGTTGTAAGCGGGGCGTGACGAAGCAACGGGCGATGAACGCTGTCTGACCTGACATCATTTATATGTGTTTGTATTTGACTGCACGCAGTGCTGATGCCATTTTTTTTCTTGACAACACAATACAATATTGTTACGTAAGTCACTGATAAAAAAAGAATCACATTGATGGGCAAAATTTTGTTGACAGCGATATGTTGCCGGAATGAAAAGATGATGTTGACTCAAATCGTTTTTATTTTGCATGAAACTTTAATGAAGTTACAAAAATGTTTCGGCATCAAAAATGTTGGTCTTTTGTACAAAATTAGAAAACCACCGGTAAGGAATGTATTCTCCACGTCGAGTGAACAATTGCCACGCCATCACGTGTAAAACAGTTTCCCAAGAAAGGCCCTGCGAGCGACGTCATTCCCGTTGGTTGGTTTGTGTGGCGTCAGAAGTCAACCTTGTGTAGAAGAAAACATGTCGCCAGACGTTCGATTGCGAAATTCAAGGCACAACAACAAAACACTGGAAGGTAACAACAACAAAAAATGCCGAAAATATTCCGGACTTTTCCATTATGTACATTGATCTGTTCCTAATAGTATAATGTGACAAATATCTAATGGTGACCATGCCAACCAAGCAAAGACCTCCTCTTTTTCGTGACATTCTTGTGTTTACCGTTTAGCTGTTTTACCTTAGGTTTCCTATCACAAACATTTGCCTGACGTCAACCAAAGCTCGTGAGGTTTTAGGATGGAGACTTGGGAGAGTTTCAGTTCCTTTGTGTAGTAAAACATATAGAGTGTGTTCAATATATCATTTGATTTGATACAGTTTTGTTTGCTATTACCGTCCATTTGTGCTTTTTATATTTTATAAAAATAGGCTACAGTATTTCAAATAACAAAATTTTTGTTTAGGCCAAGTTGTTTATAATGGAGCTTGCTAAGGTATTGATACCAATGGTTCGCCGTGAGCCATGCTTGTATGATTCTAAACACAAAGATTACAAAGATAAGGAATTCAAAGAAAATGTATGGCTACGAATTAGTCAAAAAACGCATCAACCAGGTTAATTCTTTTGTTACATTGGCTACTGCTTTTGTTTTCCCAACAATTATGCAAGATGTTAATTTTTTAAAAAATATTCAGTGGATGACTGCAAGGAAAGGTGGAAAAGTCTGCGTGATCGATTTTCAAAAGTAAAAAAAGCTATGGATAGAAATAAAAAAAGTGCTAAAGGTAAAACAAGAGTTTGGAAGTACTACACAGATCTACAGTTCTTACAGGGTCATTTACGACTACCAATGTAAGCTATTTAAAATTCTATTGTCTTTTGTGAGTGTATAAAATTATATCTGTTTACAGTATTGTTGATAACCCTGATTCAGACACAACTGAATTTCCTGAAAATGGTATGTTATATCATGTGTTCAGTGACCAGATTTCGATATTTTTGCTGTCCGACGTACACGATAATTTTTCTCTCCATGTTCAATCGCAATTACAAATCAACACCCTGTGCATAATATTAAAGATAATTTAATTACTTTTGAAATGTTTTGTAGAATCTCATGGAAATGAAATGGAAGAGGCAGATATTTCGTGTACATCAACTACTACAAACTCCTCACCGCTTTGTAAGAAACGAAAACTGTCAACCTCAGAGTCGCAGGTAAAAAAATTTTGCTTTATTTCATGTATGTATGTTTTTATTAAACTATTTGCCCTTTTACTAGGAAAACTTTGATCACAACAATACACATTCAAAGGAATCAAAAACTCAGTCACAATCTCATTATAACTTTTCAAACTTTGGCAATTTTGTGGCAGATACACTTCAATCTATGCCTCTTAATTCTGCCTAAAAGCAATGGCCACAATATTACAGTGTTTAGGTGCTCATTGTATGAATACTGATGAAGTTTCAGGTATGTAAGATTGTTTTTTTTTAATATTGATAAAGAAGCACTTCGTATAAATTTCTCTGTATAAGAGTGTTTTGTAAATGTGTAACATAATACACTTTTTGGTACAATGTTATTAACAGCTTCAGTTAGTTTAGTGTTTCCCAACCGGTAGTACCACTAGTGATACGCAAAAGCATTCCAGGTCGTATGCGAGCGCCTTTCCGTAATTTGCAGATTTAGTTCCAATTTAAAAAATCGCAAGTGATCTAAAAATGTTTGTTACTTCATCCCCTAGGTTACTTTGTAATTTTGACAAAGCCAAACTTAAACGTTCAAGAAAAACATTAAAACATTAAACGTTTTTCTTGAGAGTTAAATTCGGCCCAAAAAAACGAACTTTATACGTTCATGAAAATGTTATGAGATACCAACAATAGCATGTGACATGTATTAATAATTTCCAATACTTTGAAAGATGATAATATTTTGGGCGCAAATCTTTTCTTTTCCGTGTAATTGTGTATCACACAAATTTACAGTCTTAGCATGTACGCTCGCTAACAACATAACCTTAAAGAAATAGAAGCGATGGTGTTCAATGAAGTATTATTGTATTACCCATGCCCGGTACAGGATCGTTAATATAACTTAAAAACTACCACAAAAACTCCTGAATATTTGGTTTCGGCCAGAACCGAACTTAGGACGATTCTTTGCATCACTAGTGTAGAATGTCAGATTAAGGGAATTTTTAATATTCTAATGCGTTTTTTTTGTTTAAGGAAACACAACATCCGCTGAGGTTAACACGGATGGTGCAAAAGAAAAACATGCAGCCACCAGACTCAATCAGCAACATTATGAAGGTACAAACAACATAAACACATATTTTCATGACTAGTGTATGAAGATACTGATATATAAAGTTACAAAAATACTGTGCAACCCACAATAGCTTCAACATCCACCTAAGACAACACAGAAATCATGTATTTTCTTTTAAATGGTAAGGTAGGACTGCTTGCAGCAAAGTCTTAAGTTTGGCGATTTAAAAAAATAGCATGTTTAGTATAAAATAAGCTCTTTCTTATTTTTGTAAGACTTACTCACAAAACTAAACAAGCGTTTTTGATGATGGTAAATAAATGTGGTCATCTGGCAATTTGTTTATATTAATGTAACTTGCCTAGGATCTTAAGTTCACAGTTCACTGAGATCTAGATAATTGTCATTTCTTATTTAGACTTTAAAGCTACTTTTGCAAAGCTTGGTTGTAACATAGATATACATTAATTTATAGGGCTCAGAAAATAATTTGCTTTGCCAAAAAAATTCGGACGCTGTATAGGTTTTTTCATTATATTTTTTGATCTTGTAATGTTTAGATTATTTGAATAATGGTGAAAGCATTCAACGTCCTTGGAATGACCTAGAATAATAGTTATGCAAGCGTTTCTTTTCTTATCATAATCAATATAATAATTGTTGTTTAGTGTTAGTTTGCCTCTAAATATTTGTTTGTTGTATACTTTTGCCTCTAAATATTTGCTTTTCAAATGTAGACACTGCTTTGAACACTGGTAAACCTGAAAGTTACCAGAATTTTGTCAGCAATGCTACAGAAAACTTCATGCCAGCAAATCAATCTTCAGTTAATGCTAATGTTTTACCACCACAAACAGGTATTTCACATTGCTACATTTCTATATGTACAGAAAGGACATTTTGTATCATAAGCCAAATTGAACAACGTTAAACCTTACAGTTGGTTAACATTGAAAATCATGCCAGCATAAACAAGACATGCAAACCGGCTCATTTCGATCTGTGCTTGTTTTTTTTTGGTTTTGTGTTCACACACACAGATAATATTCCAAAAAAGGAAATTAGCTGATAAGTTTGTCTGCAAATACAGCTATGTAATTTTTCTAAAGTGTAAGATCCATCTTGATTTTAAATTTGAATTGTTTTTTTATTGATGTTTAATGCAGTTTTTACTTCAGTGGGCGGAAATTTAAATCTCTTGACTGGAAACGATGCCTTTACTGCAAACAACTTAACACAGCAACCACAACTTATGCAATTTCTTCCATCAACAACAGGTATTTTAAAAAATCTTGGAAATTTGGCTTGGTGGTAGAAGAAGAAATGAACAATTAAGGCTCAATTTTTGCCTTTTTCGCCATTCTAAGTTTTCGACACAGGCGGCGGGAAACAATGTTGGGTTACCGATATTCAGTAACATGAACAGACCAATGCCATTGTCTTTAAGACCATAAATTGAATTACTTCAATAACTCAATTATCAGTCATGCCAATCTTGCAGCATTCACATCGATCTTACTAGTTTTCTTTTTTCATTGGTGCCAGTAGAAGTCATTTAATTGCAAACTGCAAATAATTATTTGGGGAGAAATTTGTATTTTGAGTAACTATTAAACAACAGTATTTAACTGAATAGTTATATAGTGTTGAAAACTTAATGCAGTCATCGTTTGCTATGCTGGGATCCTCATCCAAATTAATTTTGTCTCTTTAGATGGCTAAGTAAGTGCAACCGCAAATAAATTTTTGAACAAAATCCATGTAAACATCAGCCAACCCTTGCTTTAACGTTCAGCGAATAAGCGCGTTATGTTTAAAACTAACCATTTACCAAACACGTGGCATGGTTGCCAAACATGTTGCTTTGTTTCGAAACAAAGACCGTTTTTTGTTCAATTGGGCCTATTTAATGAGACATATCAGCCTACAACATGCAGGTTATTCTTTTGTTTTGTTGCTATTTCAACATGTATTTTAAACTTATGTAAGTACAAGAATCCTATAATGGAAATAAGCCTGGTCGTTCTCACGGCCTGAACAGTAAAGAAAAAAATCTGCATTATTCAAAGCCTTAACTTTCAAGTTCCTTATTGCCAATTTAAACCACATGCTAGATATGTATATTTTTGTGAGCCTCATCAGAGCACTTAATCTACAAGTTAATTTTTGGCAAAAGCTTAAATTATAGAAACTACTTCTATCCACATGTCATTGTATAATATTTGAAGAGTTATAAATTTCTTTTTTGTGTAGATTCTACTTTCTGTAATGGTGGAAGTTCCTATAATACTGTCACCAGTGTCCCACCCAGAAATGGTTCTTTGATTACCGCTATCCCAACACAACAACATCGGAATACTGTGCAACATCGGAATACTGTGCAAACTTTACAAACAGGTATTAACTTGAAATTATTAAGCTTAAAGCCAAAAGTCACACAGAAATGCAAGGAAGAAATTTTCTCCAAAATGGTATAAAAATATGCAGGGAATTCATTGCAACTTTGTGACACGAAAAAAATGTTAATTCATTTGTGCAACACCTTTTTCTCATGTCTCTTTTTTCGTGTCATGCAATGAGGCCATCAGTCCATCCTAGCAAATTTGATAATATCAAAAACTATGCGAAGAGTATTGACATAGAAAGATGTTTTTATTCCCTGTTCACCATCTTTTTTGTATTGATATGATGTAACATTTATATTGTTTCCAAATACAGAATTCAGTGCAAACCATGTTGAAATTGCCAATAACCCAACAAGCTTTAGTGAATACAAAACAAGCAGTGATATTTCTACGAAGCAGTCGGATGCTGCAATGGTGTTGATGCAACTTTCCGGTAAGTTTTCTTGCAAATGTGACAAAATTTAACGTTCTTTTGTTTCTTTGTTTTTTTTGCACATGAATCTTTATGTGACCCTACCTAGGCCTAAATCTTTTCATTTTTTTTGAAAATCTGTAAAGTCTAGTACCGTATTTACTTGATTGTAAGCTACAACTTGTAAAGTTTTTTAACCTACTGTTTCTGCGGCGTTCAATCGAGGGCAGCTTATATTCGAGGGTGGAGGTGGCTCTGAGTTTCAATGAAATTCATGTTTAACTTGCTCTGCTTTACCAGTATGTTTTATCAAACACAGTTATCAGTGTACCTGACAATTTCAATATTAACTTTTTAACACCGTCACAATCCAATAAATAAGGTTGTACATTTTCAAGTTTAGGGTGTAGCTTAGATTTAATTTTGTTTAATCACTTTCAAGGCACTGAGCAGCATCCAACCACCCCTTATGATGTAACCCATAATCAGTTTTCAAGTGATGAACAGATAAATGCAGGGAAAGTTATGCAGGAACAGCAGCAAACAGGTAATAAAAACAATTTGAAAAAACTGTATCTGTTGTTGGTAACCCCTAGGAACAGATTGCTAGCACCCCTTTTTTAAAACTACTAGTATTGAAACATGAATAAGTTGTTATGTGAGAGAAATGTAGGAATACCATTCAACAGAAATGCAAGCAATGTAAAATGCTTCAAAGAAAGCTGTTGATTATACAGTGGATACAACATTTTATAATTAAATACCACTGTATCGGGAAAGTTCGGGAAAAATGAACATTTAGGACTTTCAAATATCACATATATCGTGACAAAAACATACATAGGTTTTACAGCACATTTGTTGTTTTATGACATCACAAATAACGGCATTGACGTGTATATTCTGTGATTTTTTACTAAACCAAATCAAATAAATTGTAAAACATTAAAAGTACGAAATCTTAAATTTATTTTTCCAATATGTCCCCTTTTTTAAAAAAATACACGTTTACCACTCTTTAGCGCCACCCAAAAAATTCCCCCGAAACACTGACACTTTGAATAGACCGCCAGGGTATGTGATGGCGGGAGGTTGGATTTATTTATGTTTAAATTAAATAAATTGTTTTTATTTCAGATGAAAACATCGATTCAACTTTTTTGATCCAAACTTACGTGAATTTGTTGGAAAAACATAAATATTTTGAAGCAAATGAAACAAGAAACCAACTTTCAAGGTCGCTTGAAGGTCATGGGGAAACTGCAGAAGATTTGAAAACAACTGGACATGAAAAGAGATGGGTGGGAAAATATTTGGAATCGATTTTATTTCACGATGTTGCGTCTGAACTTTATGTCAAACGTGATGGATGGGAAGCGGTGAAAGGTGTGGAGGAATGTGTTGAGGGTTTGAGATGGACATGCAGAGATTTGATGAAAACATCGGATTCGAATCAAAAACTTGAAAACAAACGAATAATTAGTGGTCATGTGATCCCACTGATGGAAACGATGAGACTCAAAATACAAAATATTCAAAACGTGGAAGAAGATATCAGATGTGAGAAGCAAGTGTGGTGTTTGTTTGGGATTGGGTCGAGTCAACGTTCAATTGGAGATTATTCGTCGAGGGAATCAACAATTAAACTTGGACTTGAAATGATGAGGAAACAGTTTGGTGAAAACTCAGCAAAGCATTATGTGTTCGGAAGTTTGTTACACAACCTTGGTTTTGTTTGCATGGAAACAAATCGACTGAATGAAAGTGTGGATTTTTATAAAAAAGCAATCCAAGCTTTCAGAATGGCAACATACATAAGTGAAGATATAAGGGAGGTGTGGATTAAAATAAGTGAAAACAATTTAAGTGAAGTTGAATCAAAACTTGCACAAAGGAAATAATTATGACATCACAAACACAAAATGTGTGTTTTTGTTATATATGTTTGAATTATGCATTGTTTACGTAATTTGTATCAAAATGGAAGTTAGCTTCCATGCACTTGAATTAATTTTGTGATTATTATTTTCATGTCACTAGTGATTTGTAGCTGATAATAAAGAAACTAAATGATGTTGACTTCAAGATTAAGCTTCAGTAAAATCAATGCAAGGTTTTGGGTAAAAATGCAGAATCTGTTCCTTGTCAGCTTGAAGAGAAACCAACTCTAGCCAAAGAAAGTTAGTGTCCTGGTAAGACTTCGCTTTTATCTTTAATGAAAGTAACACCATAAAAAAACTATTTGGGTATGAAAAACTTTTCAATATATTGAGTAGGAATTCTTTTTGACCTATGTCATTCAAATGTGCCATAGTTTTCAGTAGCTCATTTCATATTATTAACTTCTAGCACATGCATTTGGTGCACCCAATAATAGGTGTTATAAAAAAACTTCACAAAGTAATGAAATAAAATGGCAAACATCATGCTAAAGTGCCTATCTAACCTGCTGGAAGTTTGTGCAAATAAGTCACATTTTAAAAACAAGGTTTATACCACAAGTCGACCACATTTTAAGGCATAATTATTGTAAATAGGTTACCTTTTAATTGCCCACTTTGTAATGGTTAAAAAGGTGCATGCCAAATTTTTAATGATTTCTGGAATGTCAATGGAAAAGTGTGCCCACCCCTTCCAGGGCAGAATAACCTTACCCACCATTCCACATGTGCAAGGTAAAAAACTTTTATGTGACCTATGCGGCCAATAGTTCCAAATTAAAGCTGGTTACTATAGTCGATTCCACTACGAATGCATGCTGATTAAAAGACTGCATTTCCATCATGGGTACTGCATATCAACCCAACTTTTTGGAATGGGAAACTGTTGAAGAAGATTTTTGTAATAAATCTACTGATATTAATCAGAGACCTGTTGCTTCTGATCGATTACTAGAGATATTATATGTGTTGGTTAAACAAATACCTTTACATGTTCTGTGCAAGTGTACACAGGATTTTCAGAGAATGTCAAAACGACGTAACTCTGCAGGTAAGTTTTGTTGACCCTTCGGATGCTCATGTTGGGAGGTGGATTTCAAAAGTTAACGATAAACTGTAGATAAAATCTGTCATGCATTTGGGAACAACAGAGAAGTTTGAGCTAACTTAACTAAAACATTTTGAAAAGCTAATTCATCTACACTACGAGAATAATATTTATTAGAATGATATGTACATTTGCTGCAGAATCCCTCAAAAACATTGACAATTCTATTTTTGTTGTAAAACTTGTTGTGACATCATTCTCGATCGTCCCAAACTATACAAGTAACAATCAAAGCGTTTTTGAAATTTTCCACAATAAGCAAAATTATTACTTGTTTTAACTGATGGTTACATCGTATACACGGAGAAATACAAACAGTATCTGCACACAGATGTTATAAAACTTGTTGCGTGACAACAACAACAGTAAACGACTGTTAATAAATTAACAAACATTTGGTCAATAAAAAGAAGGTTAAAATGAACACGAGAACAGTCTCAACTACAGCATGCATGTGAAAGCAAACACACAATTTGTTTGGTGGTGGTTCAAGAAAACAGAAAACTTATTTTGCGACTGATTTTAATGAAAACAAAAATCATGGGATTATTTTGAAGCAAAAATTTGAAAACACGAAGGGAAATCCAATTTGGCCCCAAAAAAATGATTTGGCAGGGTTCCTTAGGTCTTTAAAAAACTGCATTGATGCCAACTATGGCTGTTTTGTTGGAAGGCCTTGCTTATTTGCATACACCAAACTCAGTTAGGTTATGTACAGATTTAGGTCAGCCATGGAAAAGTTGAACTGTTTGTCTAAAATTGTAATCAAAGTGCATTTCTGTAAAGCCCGGATTTCACAAGTGATCCAAGATGTACAAGAATATAACGAGTATAAATACACAAATTATTCATTTCACTTTTTGTTGATTCTTTAGGAACCATTTCCTTTGATTGGACATAAGTTAAAAAAATACAATCTATTGCCAACATAGTTCATTAATTTTAAAAACATTTTTTTCAGGTTTCTTATTTTTTACACTAAATCATACTTTTATCAAGTTTTAATTGATAAACATGAAAGTGGATATGACAGATACACACCCAACATATTTTAACATTTCTGTACACATTTGTGCAAAAAAATCAATGCTGATAAAATGAAGGTGTTTATGCAAATGTTATCAATTAAACATTATTTGTACATTGGGAAAAATTGCTGTTTAAAAATGGTATTTCAAAGTTAGTGATATATGACAGGAAAATTGTGATTCATGAATAACCAGCATCACAATATTTCCTGCTCCACTTAAACACAAGCATTGGTTGATACAACTCCATGCATCGAGTTTGGACCAACCTCTACCTAATATTTAATTTTCTTTCAGTTAAGCTGCAAAGAGCCAGGACCATTGACTACACATACATATTGGAATATATGTCTACACAAAATCAAAGAGTATTTACAAATAAAATTGCACAGTTTCGTCAGATGAGAAAGGTCTCTATTATTGCAGAAAGATGTAATCCATGGATACTGGTGAAATTAACACTGTATGTCAGAGTGTTGAAGTCACATATTGTTACCATTGTGTACAATTGTATATGAACTGAGCAAGTCAAAGGTGAAGAGTGTCAATTTTTCAGAATTTTGGTCGTGCGTTCGTTGGCTTGACTAATTCTCATGTTGTTCGATTCAGCCTGCATTAAAAATAAAGATATTGTTGTAGGACAGAAGTGCATTTTGAATGTGACTGCTGCAGACGATTCAATAAAAGACATACAATCAATGTGACAGTAGTTGGGCATATAAGGGATGCTGTGCTGTTACAAATGCTTGCACAACACAGACAGAAATGCCTTTTTAAACTGCCAGACCAAACACATAATACAAATCCTACACACATTTATCAACACTTTATGCAAAACCAAACAACCATTTGCCCCTGAATACAATTATATCCTGTATAGAAAACCAAACAAACAATTATATCAAAGTGATCGTAATCAAAAAAAAAGAAAAAAGTATGCAGATTATTTGTATAAGAAGTGCCAGAAAAATAGGAACCTTAATATTTAAATCAGAAGGGAAAAACCAAACACCTACCTTAGTGTTTATTCTGTCAATCTGTTGGTTCTGAGAGTTAATTTCGTTGCCCATGTCGATAGCCATGTGTTTGAGATTTCCAAGGACTCCGGCAACTTGGCCGAGGTTTTCTTCCATCTCATCTTCTCTTGCATCGTTGGTGACTCTGCATTCATCGCATATCATATTGATGAATGTTCATAACCAGCAAACCAGGTATAAATTTTTTTAAACATTTATACCTACAGGTTGGATCATTTTGTATACGGGTGAAAGTTTACACAAAAAGTTTATGTGAAAATGAGTAGGGAATAGTTAGTAGCTGAGGATATTGTCACTATGTATATATTTCAGCCATTCCTGAATTCGGTGCAGGAGTTTCAAAGGTGATTAAGACCAGTTTTAAGGCAATAATTATATTTTTACCTCTGTATGTAAGCGCCCCCAACTTGTGCTTGTTCTCGTGGGTCTTGTACACGTTGAGGTTGGTTGCTAACCACCTTTCCATCTTCGTTCGATTGCCACGTTTTCTTGTATTCGTCACCTTTCTCAAAGTTCTTTGCCCTTACAAAAATGTATTACTTTTAGGCTTGTTGATGTACAACTGTAGCAAAATATTGGGAAGCCAAGACACATTAATTAGCATGGGTTGGATTTTTTGAGTTGCCTTCTTCTATGGTGGACATTTAAAGAACCTTGGTTATATTTTAAGTAAGGGTCAACAGACTTGTCGATTTTATAAAAGGAGTAGGTGACCATTAAAAGATTGGAGAACACAGGCCCTACTTATACTTGTAAGGCTCAGTTAACTTCTATCAAGCAGACAACTTTTATTAGTTTTTAGTGGGCTGCAGACAGGGGCACTGTTTCGACCTAATAGTTCTCATCAGTGCAGCTATTTTCATTTGGACTGCTGCCGTACGTTTCAGCCATCTTAGTAAAAGATTGTTTACCTGATTGGTGTTGAATATACGGAGTTTACAGAAGAACACGCATTACACGCAACAGTATCAACAGCAAGAACACGCAAGCATCAGACTTATCTTCAGCACTGCAGGGTGCAGGCGGCCGAAATGATTTGGTACGCTGCAGCGTTTACCACCTTTTTTAATTTCTTTTCGACTTCTTCACTGAACGATTAATTTTATTTATAAATGTTCCAATGTGTTATGCAGCAAATAATGCCTAAAGTGCCCACACAGCGAAGTACAAACTCAGCTAGTAGAAATCATTGGCAGCACTGACGCACAACAATAGATTTGACAACCGCTTTTCAAGTTACGGGTTATAGTATAGCGTGTAACCCGCACCATGCTTCTTCTGCAAATTTTAGCAAAAACAAACGTAAAGTATAATTCTGCTGAATATCTGTCTTACCCGCAATTTTTTTCGCGGATGCGAAGCAGGGTTGCCATTTGGCCGTCTTCACAGCCAAATTCCAGAAATTTGGCCGTTTGTGAATCGGCCTGGCCGCGAAAAAATCGTTTGGCCGTAAGGCAGATATTTGGCCGAATTTGGCCGAATTTCACTTGGTACTATATAAGTCCAAAAAGGCATTGCTGGTTTCAGGTTATCAACAGATTTGTGGACGATTGTGTTGTCATAAATATGTCTCCGAAAAATTGTTACGTCATAAACTAATCTTGACTGAGTTGGTAAAGAATTATGCTGCAATCGTAATGCTTTAGCAACATAACCGGTTTTGAAACCACTGAAAGCATATAGATAACAGTGTTTTAAACATACAATTTACGAATTTATTTCCGGCTATGTAGTCGTTTTTGTAGAAATCATCAAACTTATGACGTGATTTGGCCGAATTTTGGCCGTAAGAGAAAAAAAATATCAAAAACGTGATTTGGCCGAATTTTGGCCGTAAGAGAAAAAAAAATTGGCCGTCAAGTGTTTTGACCATCTGGCAGCCCTGATGCGAAGGACATTTGGTTACCCTTGAGCGATGGCGCGGGTGGAATCACCCCAAGCAACTCTGTTTGTTGACTTTGTTGGGGTTCCTCCTTTTATCCTTTGTTTGGTTCCTGTTCGAAACCACCAGCGCCATTTTGAAAAGGGGAAACAAAGAGAAACAGTTCTTGTGGAATTCGTTTGCAGGTGTCCTTTCTGTCCTGATTATATAGTGGTAATATGTCTTCTGTGGAAGAGGTATGTGGAGTTTTACATTCTAATCATACTAGTATTTTCCATAAAATTTACTATGCGCCCTTTTCAAAACGTTACCAGGTTAGCCTTCCCCACATATCCTCATGTTTTTGATCAGCAATATTGGTAATAGTAACCATCTGTTTATATATGTTTTGTAGTTTCATTTCATCAAAGCCGAGGATATTTTATGTGACCAATGGAATTTTGTTGCTGGAAGTGGTGGATTCAGTGATGTAATAATTGGTTACCATGTTGGTTGGAAGCAATTTGTTGCCGTCAAAGTAATCAAAGCTGGTGGCCGACACAGTGAAGAACTCTTTAAAAAAACGTAAATCCAGCATTCATGATACACTACTGTAACTGTTTTTATTTAAATAACTTTAATGTTGTAGAATTGGTGAAGAGCTGGAAAACCTGCAAAAACTAGATCATATCAACATAGTGAGTGTTTATGGTTGGACTAAATGGCCCTTTGCCATTGGGATTGTCATGGAGTTCTGTGAAGGGGGAAACCTATTGGAACTGCTGCTGAATACCTCGATCATTTTGGGATTCCCTTTGCGTGTCCGGTTTTTACTGGATGCTGCAGAAGGTCTCAAAGCTTGCCATGGTTTACCTCTGAAGAGAATGGTTCATGGAGATGTCAAGCCGGAAAATTGGTTGCTTACCAAAATTCTGCGCCTTAAATTGTGCGACTTTGGAAATGCAGAACTCGCAACTTTAACTGGATTGACAACAAAGGATCCTTCAGCAAGAAGCAAGAAGGAAAGACCTCAATACACACCGATGTACACGGCACCTGAAAAACTAAAAGATCCCACCATGAAACCCACCAAAGAACTTGATGTTTATGCTTTCGGTGTGATGGTCTTTACTCTCGTGGTGAGGGCATTGCCATATCCGACCGACAACCTGAAAGCTTTACAGGACTCCATCAAGGAAGGAAGAAGACCAGATTGTTCCATGATAAACCAAATAAAGTCTCTTCTCAGTTACAGTGACAGAGCAATCGTTGAAAACCTGGAGCAACTGATGAAGCTGTGTTGGGATCAAGATCCATCTGTTCGACCAAACATGATCGAAATCTGTGAGAGATTGCAGCAACTTCTTGACCAGCAAAGTCCAGAAGTTATCAAGCAACAATTGGAAGATGTTGTCAGGCAGATGGACATGAAAGATCCCTTTCTTGTCAACAATGCGACGCTGGTTTCCCTTCAATCATTTTGCACAAATACCCGAAGATTCCAAGGTTTGTTCTCAAATTTATACAAACTAGCAAAAATTTCCGATCATTAACTGTGACTGTAGAAAAATTGACCCAAATTAGCTTGCTTGTCTCTGTTGTGATATACGATCCTTCTGCCAAGTACACAATCCTCCAACCTATAATGATGCCAGAAAAGATCATTCATAGCACCAGCAATTACTAAACCTTTAACAAGTTTTTCTTCAATGCATAAAAATGTGTGAATGAGAGTATATTCAACTAATACTTCTTAGAAATGATATGTAGTGTATTATGTTGTTTGTAGCAATCATGTATAAATAGAATTCATTGTAGACATAATAAATATAGCACTGTGGTAAATACAGATGCCATAGCTCAGAGCTCGGCAACCTTTTGAATGCTACGGTCAGTTTACAATTTATGTTTAAACTTTGATGACTTCATGTGCCAACCTATATGTGTACACAAAAGTATGTTGGCCTTTTTTTAACCATTTTCTGCATAGTGACTGATCATATGGGAATATATGAAGAACTTGTAAAGCACTTTGCACTTAAAAGAAAACTAAATCCTTTAAACATTATTTAGTTCGTTCTTCTGCACTTGGGGATGTCACCCGAACTCATTCTTCCACTGATTCAACTGAAGACCAAGTGGTTTCTGGACGAGCAGGTAGTGTTGGAAGCTGATGTATGCAGAGATTATGTCTTTATATAATGCAAACATAAAATACTGATCACTTTAGTTAAAAACCCATCTTCACTTTAAAGTGCTGATCCCAAAATTTTTTAAAGCAGGTCAAGGATTATCCAATGTGAGGTCACAACAGCATGACTTGAATGCTGAAGAAATAGTGGAGCAACAGCCAGGTATTTTCAAAGATGTATACCCTTTGTATGTTTTGGGTTGGTTTTCTGAATGAAAGTTTAACACTTAACATCAAATACCTTACATTTTGACTTATGAAAGAATACCATCAAATTAGTTAAGTTTTAAAGTAAAATATTGTTGCCATATTCCAGAAATCATACAAACCGGAAGATCTCCAGAGAAAGTTCTCCAACCTTTGGCAGAAAATATACCAGCACAGCATGATAACAATGAATATATTGAGAAACAACTAGGTACTTAAAAATGCTGTTAAATTTGCTAATACAGGTTCCAAAACAGTGTGTCAAAATGCACTAGTAGCAAACTGTATGACCTCTCAGCTGTTGCAGTGCTGAAAAAACGAGTCATTATATTACCAAGTGAATTAGTAACTAAAAAATATTCATCGCTGTAAATAAAGGTATTACTATTACATTTTGCAACAAATAAAGGTATTCTCTTATGTTGAAGTTGGAAGCCACATTGCCTAATGCAAAATTACTCTTAAATAATTTCCCCCTCACAAACCCTCCTTACACATTCGCTCTGTTTACCATCATGGTAAATTCTTTTTCATTGTCTATCTATGGATGAAAAGTATTTATTTAAAACACCTGGAACATTTGCCTTTTATTGAGACAAACCAGCTCTACAATTTGGCACTACCAAACAATCCATATAAAAATTCTCTCAAAAGCATTTTTATTAATATTTATTTTTTGGCCTTTCAAAATGACAAAATTGAGTTTATCTGTTATATGATGTTTGCAATAAAATAATAGTTGACTTTAGCAATCCATTCTCATTCAGCTTTGAAAAGAAAATCAAGCAATGACATTCCAAGCGCTTCCAGTGACAGCAAGAAAATTAAACTTACGACCTCCGTCATATATATTTTGATATTGTTAATGGAGGGCACTTGTTATGACGTCACAAACTAGTGATTGTGGTAAACATAATAAAAATAAATGTAAATTCATGTTATATCACTTCCAAGACACTGAACAGCATCCAACCACCTCTCATGATGAAACCCATGATCATTTTTCAAGTTATGAACAGATAAATGCAGGAAAAGTTGTGCAGGGACGACAACAAACAGGTAACGCTATGTGTGTAAAAGGTTTTTTACTGAAAACAATTTGAATAAACTGTATCTGCTGTTGGTATGCTACTGATAGTGGTAAACATTGCATTACAGTGAAGCAATTACTTTCCTAAGGTTTTAAGTTAAATTTATGTAAGACAATACATTGGCAATCACTTTTGAAAGAAGCCTTTTTCCTTGCCAAGCCTTAAAAGCTACATAATACACTTTTTGGTACAATGTTATTAACAGCTTCAGTTAGTTTAGTGTTTCCCAACCGGTAATACCACTAGTGGTACGCAAAAGCATTCCAGGTCGTACGCAAGTGCCTTTCCGTAATTTGCGGATATAGTTCAAATTAAAAAAATTGCAAGTGATCTAAAAATGTTTGTTGCTTCATCCCCTAGGATACTTTGTAAATTTGTTTTACCTCCAAGTGGTATGCAACCACAAAAATGTTGGGAATCACAGGTTTATGGTGCAGAGTAGTGATGTGGAGCTTCGGTTTGCAGAATTTATTTGGCCAAATCTGCGATTTTGATGAAGATTCAGTTTTGGCCGACTTATACGCTCATGAAAACGTTATGAGATACCAACAATAGCATGTGAACTGTATTAATAATTTCCAATACTTTGAAAGATGATAATATTTTGGGCGCACATCTTATCTTTTCTGCGTAGTTGTGCATCACACAAATTTACGAACTGGTCTAAAACTAATGCAGAATCAACAACTCCTTTGTATTGTTCAGTGACATGACAATAAAACTGTTACAGCGGCGGATTGCTATTGTGATACAAGTCTTAGCATGTACGCTCGCTAACAACATAACCTTTAAAAAATGGGAGCGATGGTGTTCAATGAAATACTATCGTTGTGCCCATGCCTGGTACAGAATCGTTAATACAACTTGAAAACTACCGCAAAAACTGAATATTTGGTTTCAACCAAAACCGAATTTGGACGATTCCATGCATCACTAGTGTAGAATGTCAGATTATGGAAATTTTTAAAATTGTTATGTGTTTATTTTATTTAAGGAAACACATCATCTGCTGAGGTTAACACGGATGGTGCAAAAGAAGAACATGCAGCCACCAGACACAATCAGCAACATTATGAAGGTACAAACAACATAAACACATATTTTCGTGACTAGTGTATAAAGATACTGATATCAAGTTGTAAAAATACTGTGCAACCCACAATAGCTTCAACATCCACCTAAGACAACACAGAAATCATGTATATATACTTTAATTGTGGTAAGGTAGAATTGCTTGCGGCAAAGACTTCTGTTTGGCGATGTAAAAAATAAGCATGTTTAGTGTGAACTAAACAAGTGTTTTTGATGATGGCAAATAAATGTGGTCGCCTGGCAATTTGTTTGTATTAATGTAACTTGCCGAGGATCTTAAGTTCACACTTCACTGAGATCTATAATTGTATTTCTTATTTAGACTTTTACAAAGCTTAGTTTTAGAATTTATATACAATGTATATATGTATATTATACATTGATTGATAGGGCCCAGAAAATAATTTGCTTTGCCCCCAAAAATGGACACTGTATCGGTTTTTCCCATTATATTTTTTTGATCTTGTAATGTTTTGATCTTGTAATTGCTTGAATAATGGTGAAAGCCTTCAACGTCCTTGGAATAGGAATGGTCATGTTTTGCATGTCACTACAGCACAGCAATGTGCACAAACTATAACGCAGAAGCAACAAACAGGTATTTTTAAAGCTGAAAATACTATTGTGAAGTTGGCACACTGTTAAATTGTGTAAGTCTGTCCATTTAGCTGGAAACTGTGGGTAGTAGTTCAGTGTGGATGAGGCCTGTCGATCAAAAACTGTCACTTTCTGCAACTCAATTATCATAAGTGGTTGCATTACTTTTGTGCCTTACAATACGAGTTTTATTAAAATAGTAGTTATGCAAGTGTATTTCTTATCATAATCAATATAATAATTGTTGTTTAGTGTTAGTTTGCCTCTTAATATTTCTTTGTTGTATACTTTTGCCTCTAAATATTTGCTTCTCAAATGTAGACTCTGCTTTGAACACTGGTGAACCTGAAAGTTACCACAATCCTGTCAGCAATACTACAGAAAACTTCATGCCAGCAAATCAATCTTCAGTTAATGCTAATGATTTACCACCACAAACAGGTATTTCACATTGCTGCATTTCTATATGTACAGAAAGGACATTTTGTATCATAAGCCAAATTGAACAACGTTAAACCTTACAGTTGGTTAACATTAAAATTCATGCCGGCATAAACAAGACATGCAAACCGGCTCATTTCGATCTGTGTTTGTTTTTTGTTCTTTTGTGTTCACACACACAGATAATATTCCAAAAAAGGAAATTAGCTTTTAGGTTTGTCTGCAAATACAGCTATGTAATTTTTCTAAAGTGTAAGATCCATGTCGATGTTAAATTTGAGTTGTTTTTTTATTGATGTTTAATGCAGGTTTTACTTCAGTGGGCGGAAATTTAAATCTCTTGACTGGAAATAATGCCTTTACTGCAAACAACTCAACACAGCAACCTGAATTTGTGCAATTTCTTCCATCAACAACAGGTATTTCTTGGAATCTTGGAAATTTGGCCAGGTGGTAGAAGAAGAAATAATCAATTAAGGCTCAATTTTTGCCTTTTTCGCCATTCTAAGTTTTCGATATGCAAAGCCACTGTTCGACACGGGCTACATGAAACAATGTTGAGTTACCGATATTCAGTAACATGAACAGACCAATGCCATTGTCTTTAAAGACCATAAATTGAATTACTTCAATAACTCCATTATCGGTCATGCCAATCTTGCAGCATTCACATCAATCTTACTAGTTTTCTTTTTTCAATGATTGGCATATAGATGCTGGTGGAAAAGTGGTTCAAAAAAATTGGTGCCAGTAGAAGTCATTTAATTGCAAACTGCAAATAATTATTTGGGGAGAAATTTGTATTTTTAGTCACTATTAAACAACAGCATTTACCTGAATGGTTACGTAGTGTTGAAAACTTAATGGCAACATTGTTTGCTATGCTGGGATCCTCATCCAAATTAATTTTGTCTCTTTAGATGGCTAAATAAATTCAACCGCAATAAATTCTTGAACAAAATCCATGCAAACACCAGCCAGCACTTGCTTTACGTTCAGTGAATAAGCGCGTTATGTTTAAAACTAACCATTTACCAAACACATGGCATGGTTGCCAAACATGTTGCTTTGTTTCGAAACAAGTACTGTTTTTTGTTCAATTGGACCTATTTAATGAGACATATCAGCTACAACATGCAGGTTATTCTTTTGTTTTGTTGCTATTTCAACATGTATTTTAAACTTTAATATGAACAGAATAGTATTGATAATGGTTGTAGAAACAATCGAAACGTTTACATGAAGTTTTCGAGCACTGTATTGGCTATTCTGTTCATATTAAAGATCTACAAAACCGTTAGTTATGTTCCTAAATATTCTAAACTTATGTAAGTACAAGAATCCTATAATGGAAATAAGCCTGGTTGTTCTCATACGTTAGTTACCACATACAACATTTTTACTATTCAAGACGCAGAAAAATTTTTCTTGAGATGTTTGACACGCATTAAAAATTACGCCCTGAACAATAAAGAAATTAATCTGCATTATTCAAAGCCTTAACTTTCAAGTTCCTTATCGCCAATTTTAACCACATGCTAGATATGGATATTTTTTGCGAGCCTCATCAGAGCACTTAATCTACAAAGTTAATTTTTGGTAAAGCTTAAATTATAGAAACTGCTTCTATCCACATGTCATTGTATACATATTTGAAGAGTTATAAATTTCTTTTTTCTGTAGATTCTACTTTTTGTAATGGTGGAAGTTCCTATAATACTGTCACCAGTGTCCCACCCGGAAATGGTTCTTTGATTACCGCTAACCCAACACAGGAACATCGGAATACTATGCCAACTTTACAAACAGGTATTAACTTGAAATTAATAAGCTTTAAGCAAAAGTCACACAGAAATGCAAGGAAGAGATTTTCTCCAAAATGGTATAAAATCATGCAGTGAATTCATTGCAACTTTGTGACACGAAAAAATCTTTGTGTTAATTCATTTGTGCAACACCTTTTTCTCATGTCTCTTTTTTCGTGTCGTGCAATGAGGCCATCAGTCCATCCTAACAAATTTGTTAATATCAAAAACTACACGAAGAGTATTGACATAGAAAGATGTTTTTAGTCCCTGTTCACCATCTTTTTAGTTTGCCTCTAAATATTTGCCTTTCAAATGTAGACACTGCTGTGAACACTGGTGAACCTGAAAGTTACCACAATCCTGTCAGCAATACTACAGAAAACTTCATGCCAGCAAATCAATCTTCAGTTAATGGTAGTGTTTTACCACCAGAAACAGGTATTTCACATTGCTGCATTTCCATATGTACAGAAAGGACATTTTGTATCATAAGCCAAATTGAACAATTAAACCTTACAGTTGGTTAACATTGAAAATCATGCCAGCATAAACAAGACATGCAAACCGGCTCATTTCGATCTGTGCTTGTTTTTTTTATTTTTGTGTTCACACACACAGATAATATTCTAAAAAAGGAAATTAGTTTTTAGGTTTGTCTGCAAATACAGCTATGTAATTTTTCTAAAGTGTAAGATCCATGTCGATGTTAAATTTAAATTGTTTTTTATTGATGTTTAATGCAGGTTTTACTTCAGTGGGCGGAAATTTAAATCTCTTGACTGGAAACGATGCCTTTCCTGCAAACAACTCAACACAGCAACCTGAATTTGTGCAATTTCTTCCATCAACAACAGGTATTTCTTGGAATCTTGGAAATTTGGCTAGGTGGTAGAAGAAGAAATAATCAATTAAGGCTCAATTTTTGCCTTTTTCGCCATTCTAAGTTTTCGATATGCAAAGCCACTGTTCGACATGGGCGACATGAAACAATGTTGAGTTACCGATATTCAGTAACATGAACAGACCAATGCCATTGTCTTTAAAGACCATAAATTGAATTACTTCAATAACTCCATTATCGGTCATGCCAATCTTGCAGAATTCACACCGATCTTACTAGTTTTCTTTTTTCAATGATTGGCATATAGATGCTGGTGGCAAAGTGGTTCAAAAAAATTGGTGTCAGTAGAAGTCATTTAATTGCAAACTGCAAATAATTATTTGGGGAGAAATTTGTATTTTGTGTCACTATTAAACAACAGCATTTACCAGAATGGTTACGTAGTGTTGAAAACTTAATGGCAACATTGTTTGCTATGCTGGGATCCTCATCCAAATTGATTTTGTCTCTTTAGATGGCTAAATAAATTCAACCGCAATAAATTCTTGAACAAAATCCATGCAAACACCAGCCAGCACTTGCTTTACGTTCAGTGAATAAGCGCGTTATGTTTAAAACTTACCATTTACCAAACACGTGGCATGGTTGCCAAACATGTTGCATTGTTACGAAACAAGTACCGTTTTTCGTTCAATTGGACCTATTTAATGAAACATCTCAGCCTACAACATGCAGGTTATTGTTTTGTTTTGTTGCTATTTCAACATGTATTTTAAACTTTAATATGAACAGAATAGTATTGATAATGGTTGTAGAAACAATCGAAACGTTTACATGAAGTTTTCGAGCACTGTATTGGCTATTCTGTTCACATTAAAGATCTACAAAACCGTTAGTTATGTTCCTAAATATTCTAAACTTATGTAAGTACAAGAATCCTATAATGGAAATAAGCCTGGTCGTTCTCATACGTTAGTTACCACATACAACATTTTTACTATTCAAGACGCAGAAAAATTTTTCTTGAGATGTTTGACACGCATTAAAAATTACGCCCTGAACAATAAAGAAATTAATCTGCATTATTAAAAGCCTTAACTTTCAAGTTCCTTATCACCAATTTTAACCACATGCTAGATATGGATATTTTTTGCGAGCCTCATCAGAGCACTTAATCTACAAAGTTAATTTTTGGTAAAGCTTAAATTATAGAAACTGCTTCTATCCACATGTCATTGTATACATATTTGAAGAGTTATAAATTTCTTTTTTCTGTAGATTCTACTTTCTGTAATGGTGGAAGTTCCTATAATACTGTCACCAGTGTCCCACCCGGAAATGGTTCTTTGATTACCGCTAACCCAACACAGGAACATCGGAATACTATGCCAACTTTACAAACAGGTATTAACTTGAAATTAATAAGCTTTAAGCAAAAGTCACACAGAAATGCAAGGAAGAGATTTTCTCCAAAATGGTATAAAATCATGCAGTGAATTCATTGCAACTTTGTGACACGAAAAAATCTTTGTGTTAATTCATTTGTGCAACACCTTTTTCTCATGTCTCTTTTTTCGTGTCGTGCAATGAGGCCATCAGTCCATCCTAACAAATTTGTTAATATCAAAAACTACACGAAGAGTATTGACATAGAAAGATGTTTTTAGTCCCTGTTCACCATCTTTTTTTATATTGATATGATGCAACATTTATTATGTTTCCAAAATCAGAATTCAGTGGACACCAGGTTCAAATTGCCAATAACCCAACAAGCTTTGGTGAATACAAAACAAGCAGTGATATTTCTACAAGGCAGTCGGATGCTGCAATGGTGTTGATGCAACTTTCCGGTAAGTTTTCTTGCAAACAAACACTGATTAGTAAATGTGACAAAATTTAACGTTCTTTTGTTTCTTTGTTTTTTTTGCACATGAATCGCTATGTGACCCTACCTAGGCCTAAATCTTTCCATTTTTTTCGAAAATCTGTAAAGTCTTGTACCGTATTTACTTGATTGTAAGCCACAGCTTGTAAAGTTTTTTAACCTACTGTTTCTGCGGCTTTCAATCGAGGGCAGCTTATATTCGAGGGTGGCTCTGCCTTACCAGTACTTTTTATCAAACACAGTTATCAGCGTACCCGACAATTTCAATGGACGGATTTGTTGACAATTATTGTTATAGGGCACCTAAGGTTGCCTATGACATTTACATGTGGCTTAAATTCGAAGGCGGCTTATATTAACTTTTTAACACCGTCACAATTGAATAAATAAGGTTGTACATTCTCAAGTTCATTTGGACTAGTTTTTTCAAAAATCACCAACTTGCTTAACACTAACATGACAAAAGTATGAAAATATATTTTTGTAAAACCTATTCAAGGTATTGAAGAGCCTGCAACTACTCCCTATAGCCCAAGGTTCACTGAACTATTAAATAGTCAACAAGTATATACTGGGAATATTATCCAGGGAGCAATACAACAAACAGGTAATTTCATTGTTTATTACAAGCCCATTGATTTACATAACACATATGCAAAGTTATATTTTTTAAAATTACAAAACATCACCAAGGGTGTAGCTTAGATTTATTTTTGTTTAATCACTTTCAAGGCACTGAACAGCATCCAACCACCCCTTATGATGTAACCCATGATCCTTTTTCAAGTGATGAACAGATAAATGCAGGAAAAGTTATGCAGGGACGACAGCAGCAAACAGGTAATAAAAACAATTTGAAAAAACTATCTGTTGTTGGTAATCCCTAGGAACAAACTGCTATCACCCCTTTTTTGAAAACTACTAGTATTGAAACATGAATAAGTTGTTATGCAAGAGGAATGTAGGAACACCATTTAACAGAAATGCAAGCAATGTAAAATGCTTCGAAGAAAGCTGTTGATTATACAGTGGATACAACATTTCGTTTTATGACTGCAAATAACGGCATTGACGTGTATATTCTGTGATTTTTTACTAAACATCATCAAAATCCCTTTTCTGATAAATTGTAAAACATTAAAAGTACGAAATCTTAAATTTATTTTTCCAATTTGTCCCCTTTTTAAAAAAAATACACGTTTACCACTCTTTAGCGCCACCAAAAAAATTCCCCCGAAACACTGACACTTTGAATAGACCGCCAGGGTATGTGATGGTGGGAGGTTGGGTTTATTTATGTTTAAATTAAATAAATTGTTTTTATTTCAGACAAAAACATCGATACAACTTTTTGGATCCAAACTTACGTGAATTTGTTGAAAAAACATGAATATTTTGAAGCAAATGAAACAAGAAACCAACTTTCAAGGTCCCTTGAAGGTCGTGGGAAAACTGCGGAAGATTTGAGAACAACTGGACGTGAAAAGAGAAGAGAGGGAAAATATTTGGAATCGATTTTATTTTACGATGTTGCGTCTGAACTTTATGTCAAACGTGATGGAGATGAAGCGGTGGAAGGTGTGAAGGGATGTGTTTGGGGTTTGAGTTGGACATGCAGAGATTTGATGAAAACATCGGATTCGAATCAAAAACTTGAAAACAAACGAATAATTCGTGATCATGTGATCCCACTCATGGAAACGATGAGACTCAAAATACAAAATATGAAAAACGTGGAAGAAGATATCAGATGTGAGAAGCAAGTGTGGTGTTTGCACGCGATTGAATGGAGTCAACTTTCAATCGAAGATTATTTGTCGAGGGAATCAACAATTAAACTTGGACTTGAAATGATGAGGGAACAGTTTGGTGAAAACTCAGCAAAGCATGCAGTGTTCGGAATTTTGTTAAACGACCTTGGTTTGGTTTGCAAGAAAACAAATCGACTGAATGAAAGCGTGGATTTTTATAAAAAAGCAATCCAAGCTTTCAGAACGGCAACATGCATACCTGAAGAGAAAAGAAAGGAGTGGATTGAAAATAGTAAAAACAATTTAAGTGTTGTTGAATCAAAACTTGCACAAAAGAAATAATTATGACATCACAAACACAAAATGTGTTTTTGTTAAATATGTTTGAATTATGCATTGTTTACGTAATTTGTATCAAAATGGAAGTTAGCTACCATGCACGTAATGAATTTTGATTATTATTTTCATGTCGCTAGTGATTTGTAGCTGATAATCAAGTAAATAAGTGATGTTGACTTTAAGATTAAGCTTTGGTAAAGTCAATGCAAGGTTTTGGGTAAAAATGCAGAATATTATATTTCAGCTTAAAAGAGAAACCAACTTTAGCCAAAGAAAATTAGTGTCCTGGTAAGAGTTTGCTTTTATCTTTAATGAAAGTGCGTAACACCAGAAAAAAAAACTATTAAAGTATGAAAAACTTACCAATATATTGGGTAATTCTGTTTGATAAATACGTCATTCGCATGTGCCATAGTTTTTAGCTAGCTTATTTCACATTACTAGCTTTTAGGACATGCATTTGATGCACCCAATAATAGGTATTATAAAAAAAAACTTTAAACAGTGCTAAAAACTGTGCAAAGCAATACAATGGCTAACCTCCTGCAAAGGACCAAATGTGGCACATTAGGTCTTTGTATCTGGCCTGCTAGGAGTTTGTACAAATGAGACACTTTACAAACAAGGTTTATACTGCAGTTTGATGTAATTTTTGTACACGTCACTTACCTAGGCCACATTTTAAAGCATTGTTGTAAACAGGTTATAGTTTACCTCTAATTGTCCACTTTGAAATGGTTAAAATATGTCAAATATTTGATGATTTTTGGACTGTCAATAGAAAAGTGTGCCCAACCCTACCAGGGCAGAATAACCTTACCCACCATTCCACATGTGCAAGGTAAAAAAATTTTCTGCATGCTATGCAACCAATAGTTCCAAATTACAACTGGTTACTATAGTCGATTCCGCTACGAATGCATGTTGATTAAAAGAATGCATTTCCATCATGGGTATTGCATATAACAACCCAACTTTTTGGAATGGGAAACTGTTGAAGATTTTTGTAATAAATCTACTGATATCAATCAGAGGCCTTTTGCTTCTGACTAATTAATACAAATCTTGGTTGTGTTGGTTAAACAAATACCTGACAAAGATTTGAGGACATGGTCATCTATATTCTAGTAAGTTCCAGTGTTTACATACTAACAAGTCAATTTTCTCATTTTGGGATTTCGACACCAGATGAAAGTCCTGAAACCTTTCAAAAAACTTAATACACATATGAGATTTTTTTGGTGAATATATTGTGCATTGAATCAGTACGATAAATCGAGCACACATTTGAGATGACAGCAGTGCAGAGTTGGTGAGATTCGCTGGGGTGAGAGTAAGGAAATTTTCATGTTTCTATTTCTACTGCTGGCCCTTGCTACAATTCCTTAATTGAAGTCAATTTTTTTTACAAAGGTATAATTTGCACAACAATAAATGGCCAAAACGCAGCACAGTAAAACTTGATTTGCAGTGACAATTCTGGTGTGACAAGTTTGTCTTTTTTGAAAAACAGTTGCACGTTCTTGTTTTGCAACTGCAAACGTCACTAAACCACAATGGCCCATGACGTCACTGTTTACATGTTACGGATGAGTAATTTTCCCACTTGCCTGGGTTTTGCATTCCAAAGTAATTTTTTGTATGTTCGGCGTCTCAGTGGTTGAAGATTTTTGGAAAATGGGATTTTCTCCCTGTTCAAATTCTTCTATAACATTGCCAACAATGACAAAATATTCTCTGAATTGTCAATGTTTAATGCTCGCTGTTCGTAGTTTTCAAATTATAAGCATTCATATTTTAAAGGTAATTTAGCAAGCGTTCCAATCAGAACAGGCACCAGTTTAGGTGACAACTAGTATATTCGGCCAATTGTGTCGACTGTAGCTTGTCTATATTTTTTGGAGACTTTAGACGAAAGCGCTATTCCTACGTCGTACCAGGGTAACCAACTATTGAAACGTCATGAAGTTAACTCCTGGCGTATGCAAGTGTGTAGAATTATCGACTCGCGGCCAAAAATAATCGAAAAATCGACAGGTAGGCCAACAGACCGCATAAGAAAAACAAACGAATGCAGTTTAATGAATCAACCCAACTACATTATTTAATGAAAATTTAAACACTGTAACCGAAAAACAATAAAAAAACATTCAACTGCAGCATGGAGAATTTTCCCAATGACAATAATTTATACCAAGCCCTGGCGCGCCAAATTAAAAAAAAACGAACCAGGCATAGTCTTCGCTGTGGGTCACACGTTTGCCAATATCTGAGATATACATTACGATTGCAATTAACCGTCTTATTTCAGTGTTATGTCCTCAGCGTTGAAACGTCATCATGGGTTAAGAAGCTCGCGAAAAAAAGTTAGGCAGCGCGCGAAACCCATTGTGTCATCTTTGTTCATTCTGCGATGGGATTTTGGCCGAAAACATGACGGAAAAGGCTTTTGTTTATTATCTTTGACACCCAGTCTTAGTGTTGATCGAAAGCATCCTGTCGCAATCACCGTAGACGAAGTAATGCCTCTTTGTAACGAAAATTCAAACTATATCTGCAAGAAGTTGTGTTAGCTTTTCAGAAACATGCCAGGCACAGAATTATTGCAGTTTTTCGCTGCTACGTTTTTTTAACCCTGAGAAAAATTAGCGAAGAACCGCGGTCTATAGCCTACTGAGCTATCAAACATACATTGCGTTTTGTTCTCCAGTGAAAATTTTGTGTCCATTTCGTACAATACCATTTTTCACCTTCTCCTCCACCCTCGAAAAAAGCAACTTTAAATTATCCTTTGCAAGGATATGCATTGGAACCGCAGTTTCTATGAACGTAAAGTCCATCTCCGTGGCGCGATTTGTTGCAGTTTCCTGTTTAAAAAACCCTCGCCTTCCAGCAAGGGGCATCAGTATACCGCTGTGTGTAAACCTGCAAAATGCACATAAATAATTAAAACCCCAACCAATCCTGTCAGTGCGTGATAAATGAAGCTCTCGGTGAGGTTTGAACTCACGACCCTGGGCTAACCAGGCCCAACGCTCTACCAACTGAGCTCTCAGTGGTTTCACGGGGTATATTGTGGCCAAAGTACACTGATGTGCAAGCGCACAACTTGTCAGGCGACCTTCACATATACGTAGGGAAACCTGTGCAGTGGGCAATCACGCCATTCAAATCTCACTCCGACTTTCCAGGAAAAGTTGCTGAAACATTAGCCTACTGCATTATATTATGCAATGATGGTTGAATAGTAACATTAATTTGTTTGATTCTTATAATGCGGGCGTCGATTTTTGCCTTTTTCACCATTCTAAGTGTTCAAAATTTGACGCCACTGTTCGACGCAGGCGGTGTAAAGAAGTGTTTCGTTACCGCGTTACCGGTATGCAGTACCACAAACATGCCAACTCTATTGTTATTAACCAAAGTCCATTAATTGAACTACTACTGTACATTCTTCTACACAATAATTGTGAATTTATGGAGCCTAACATATCCGTTATACAAATCCCGCTTCTTCAACACCGATCTTCTCAGTTTTACTTTGTTTAAGGTTTAGCACCAATATGCTTAAATTGACCATTGTTTCCAAACATGGAGCATTGTTAACGAACATTGCCCTGTTACGAAACTAACACCATTTTTCATTCAATCTGAAGAGATATAGCAGAGGCTACTTTTTTGTCTGTTTTAATTTAACATGTATTCTAAACTTGTGTAGGACTATTATGAAGAAATATACTATGTTTAAGTACAAAAAACGTGTAATAAATAGTAGTATTATTATTTATCTACTTTTATCAAACGTTTTTGTAGCGCAAAAGAACTTGCGATCACTTGTTGGCGTTTCCTTTCCAAGTTTCACGCTTTCGTTGTGTCACGTATTCTTTTACGCCACGTTCTTTTTTACCTTTTGTTTTTTCACCTTCCACCTGCTTAGTTAAATGTTTTGTGTGAATTTATATTTTTATTCACGAATTGTCTCGAATGCACCAGTCACCGCGCACGTTGATTTTATATCGCAGCGCTCCCTTCCTCTCACGTGACACGGTTGGGCCAATGACTGGCGAGATAAAAGATAAAACCGGACTAACACGCGACGCTAAGAGAAATCGAGAGACGTTTTTGCAGGTTGTGATTCGTCTGTGGTATTTTTAAAGTTTTTATGAACAAGATATTATCTAAACGGTTGTGCTGGAACAGACTTGGGGTTAGCCGTGAATGCAGCGTCCTGAGAACCAAGGAAAGCGTTTATTTACGAAGCTTGAACATTTTGGTTGAAAAATATGTCAGGCCTTTCGCATGCGTTAGTCACCAGACTTCGAGATTTTTTCTTTTCCATAGAACTGAAATGGAAGAGGCAGATATTTCGTGTACATCAACATCTACAAACTCTTCATCGCTTTGCAAGAAACGAAAACTGTCACCCTCAGTGTCTTAGGTAACAAAATTCTGCTTTAATTTCATGTACGTATGTTATTAATCAACTCAATTTGCCCTTTGCCAGGAAAGCATTGTCCACAACAATACACATTAAAAGGAATTAAAAACTCAGTCACAATCTCATAATTTTTCAAACTTTGGCAATTTTGTGGCAGATTACACTTAAATCTATGCCTCTTAATTCTGCCTATAAAGCAATGGCCACAATATTACAGTGTTTAGGTGCTCATTGTATGAATACTGAGGAAGTTTCAGGTATGTAAGATTGTTTTTTTAAATATTGATAAAGAAGCACTTTGTTTCAAATATCCCTGTATTAGATTGTTTTGTAAGTGTGTAACATAATACACTTTTTGGTACAATGTTATTAACAGCTTCAGTTATAGTTTGTAGCAGTGTTTCCCCAACCGGTGGCACGCGACGGCATTCCAGGTGGTATGCAAGCGCCTTTAAATAATTTATGGATATATTTTAAGGTTGGGAATCATTGGTTTACAGTGTATAGTAGTGATGTCATGAAGCTTCGGTTTACCAAATTTATTCGGACGAATCTGCGATTTTAATGAAGATTCGATTTTGGCCGTATAATTTGTTTTGATTCGCCAAAACTGCTCAAGGAAAACGTTCTGAGATACCAACAATAGCGTGTGTGTATTGTTCAGTGACATAACAATAAAACTGTTACAGCGGCGGATTGCTATTGTGATGCAAGTCTTAACATGTACGCTTACTAAGGACATAACCTTTGCCGTATAACCTAAAAAATGGGAGTGGTGTTCAATGAAGTATTATCGTTTTGCCCACGCCCAATACAGGATCGTTATTACAACTAGAGAACTACCGCAAAAACTGCTAAATATTTGGTTTCGGCCAGAACCGAATTTGGACAATTCGGTATAGCCTACATCACCAGTGCAGAGCGTTAAAATATATTTTTTTTAATATTCTAATGTGTTTATTTTATTTAAGGAAACACGACATCTGCTGAGGTTAACATGGATGGTGCAAAAGAAGAACATGCAGCCACCAGACACAATGAGCAATATCATGAAGGTACAAACAACAAAAACACAAATTTTTGTGACTAGTGTATGATCATACTGATATCAAGTTGTGCAACCCACAATAGCTTCAACAACCAACTACGACAACACAGAAATCGTGTGTATATTGAGTTTTTTCCCATTGTATTTTTTTGATCTTGTAATGTTTACATTGCTTGAATAATAGTGAAAGCCTTCAACATCCTTTGAATGGGAATGGTCATGTTTTGCATATCACTACAGCACAGCAACGTGCACAAACCATACCACAGAAGCAACAAACAGGTATTTTAAAAGTTGAAAATACTATTGTGAAGTTGGGACACTGTTAAATCATGTAAGTTTTGTTGACCTCCGGACGTTCATGTTGGGAGGTGGATTTCAAAAGTTACCGATAAACTGTGGATAAAATCTGCCATGCATTTGCATGGGAACAACAGTGTTTTGAGTCGGTCTGATATCGAGCCTCCGACAGGGCTGTGATTGCCCTGTAAGGAACTACTCAGTGGGGCGACCCTGTGTTGCAAAAGCATGAAAAACTTCTTCGTCGTGACAGATAAGCCCAGATGTCAAGCCTGTAAAAGCACTGCATGAATCTTTGCACGTGTAAGCTTACACAGAATTGGCTTCGTAAGCATTTAGACAGGCGCACGCACTCGGTCTGTTTTGGTTGGTCACTGCAACATGAACTATTTGAATTTAAATCACAGATACTGCTTCATCAACATGGTTCCTGGCGCAGCACTACCATAAAAAATGTACGAAGTGAAACAGGAAGGGTCAACCAATAAATAATTTTTAAATTAATAAGAATTGTTCTTTTGGCACTTAAGTTACGAGAGATTTTTATTGCCATCAACGATTCGTCCACCATCCGGTGAGACTTCCTCAAGGTTATGTCACAACAATAATGAATCAAACTTACATTTAAGTTTTAATTTCGAGATGTTGTTTTTCATGATATGTTGGAAGACGGTGAACTACGACACTTGCATGTTGATATATACGGTGAATGGAGGATGCTAGTTTTCAAAATACCTCTGTGCGCTGCATTGCTGACTATTATAGTTTAAACAGTATTTACAACAAACATGTCCGAAAACGCTGGTTCGGTGTACCAGCTCCATTTCAATGCAGCAGCGACATCATGCGGAAAATGATCCAATATGCACGGTATAGTATTAAAAAACAAATGTAAGGAATTTTAAGGACAACAGTTACAATGGGTTCGTAGATAAAGTTACTTCGCGCCACTTTTATCGTAAAAAAATCAATTCAACATCGGCGCGAAGTTGAAGTGCTTCAAAAGTATAACCAGATTCGAATAAAAAAGGTACAAAGAGCTTACGTAAAATATTTAAATCGAAGAGCACAGCTTTTTGGTTAACGTTACAGTTTTATAATGGTGATTACGAGTAAAAAGCTGAAGAACTAATGACAAAGTTAGCATATGGATTTTGTTAGTTTAGTGGAGGAACTGTTGCCATGTTATAGCCATCATCGTCAGTGTCCATATCAGATTCTGGGTGTGCAAGGGGATTCCCAGCGTATGTTGTAAGTTCGACGAAGGCGCGCAACTCCTTGTATCTGAAGACCAGACTTCCACGTTCGTCTCTAATATGCACAACCAGATAGGTTTCTTGACCGCGAGCAACGTAGTTTGTGCATACAGGCATATTAAAGCTTTGTTGTTACAGCGGTTTAACAACCTGAAAAAAGCGAAGTTTTACTTGTTGAATCTGGAAGGAATCACTCAAAGCTGGATATTGAGAGGTAAAAAGTTTCGTGCTCAGTGATTTTGAAAATTCCGTGACTTGCGTTACTTAATGGGAATAATTCTGCATTATTCCACCTCCAGGAAAAGAATAAACAAACAATAGAAACAAGCCCTCGTAAACCACGTGACTTAAATAGCCAACCCCCTTACAATATTCTTGTATCCTAAACCGGTCGTAGAATTAGTGGCCAAAGCGAAACGTCCGACTGGCAATAATTTCATTCAAATACCACAAACCTATTTCATTCTCTCATATTTGCGTCATTAATTTCGTACTCTTTAACACATGCACAGGGGGTGTTAAAATCATCCAACAGCGAAGAGCAAAGCGCTAGTTTGATCGTGACGTCATTAAGGGTACTATTCAACTCCAACAGTTCGCTTCGAAACGACTTCCTACAACATACAATAAAACTGAAAAATCTGCTGCCTTCTTGTGCACAACTTTATGTCAACGAATAAACAATAAATAAATTTTACAATTAGCGACTCCTAAAGTTGCTTTGTTTCGTCTGCTCAAATAAAACACGTTCTTAAACTGCTACAGTTCTGTAGTAACATATCCTTAACCGGCACCCACTATATACTAAGCGACTCAGCCCGGATTCCCTTTTTCGGTTTCTATCAAATACGCGATGCGGCGAAATCCGCCAGTTAGCAAATTCGCGTCAAGCGTCGAAAGATACATTACTGAAACGTTTTTGGGTTCTGGTCCAACATGCAGGGCTCAATTACAACTCTATACCACAATCTAACTATGAATTCAAAACATGTGCTGAAAGCAACTCCGTATCTATTTCGCTGCTGTAATCCACATTCAAACAATCTACCAGTAGTGGCGCAGTTACAAATCGCAAAGCATTTCAACAAGTGTTTCCCTATCGTTATTTCGTCAACTTGCTAATGCGTTACAACCCGACGACCGCAACAATAAAATGTCTGCTATTTGATGCAGAACGTTACAACACCTCGCTTGTATATTAACAATAAATATCCTGGTCATAACAACTCAATTAAGTTATTTCATCTACACTCACAACAAGCCGTTGGTTGGTTTTGGTTCACATCGAAAGCAGGCAGGTATATATACACCGCCACAGCGCGGGTCTGCCTTCTTTGGTAGTTTTCGCCAAACACAAGACACAGAGCGCTAAGCGTCAAGAGCGCGACTTCGTCTAATTTTTTTTTATAATTTTTTTTTAATTTTTTTAATTTATTGATGTGATACCAGGGTACTTGGAAGGAATTTGCGGCATTATGTATAAATATATGCACAAAACAGGTGTGATGCTGGACATAAAGCACACAGGACCCAGGCACGTTTCGAATGAGGTTAAATAATGTCAGAGACACGAGCAGAGTCAATACGAATAGGCGCATGGCGTTTGAGGCGTGGTTTGTGTAATTCGGCGACCAACCAAGTCTGCCGCGACGTATAGTACACACACTGATCACGTGACTTCAGGTGTGAGTGGTGTCTGGTGGGGTCAATAAATTTGCGTAAGCTGCTGGGAATGGTAAATCACATGGGGTCGTCGGTTATTTTTTAGTATTTTTAGATGTTTTGGGGTCTCGTGTTTGCAAGATAACTTTTGACTGCAGTCGACGTGCCGCTTACCTGACAACGGCAACTTCATCCATTTGTAATTTTTGTAAGTTTTTACATGGATTTTACCCGCTCAATGTAATTTGGCCACTCATAACTGGAAGTTCAATTTGTCAGAAATGAATGGAAAACTTTCCAGAAGTCAAGTCGTTGTAAAAATAACATTGGACAGTCGTAGATTGCTGCAACTTCTTTTCCAAGACGTTGGCTTTTCACCATAAATCAGTGATTCCCAACCTTCCTGTGTTTGCGTACCACTTGGGGCTAAAACAATTTCGACGCGTACCACCTAGTTGATTGTTACAAGGTAACCTAGGGGATGAAGTAACAAACATTTTGGGATCACTTACGGTGCTCATTGTGACTGAATTAACTTGTTGTTTTTACTCCTTAATGCCAAAAGGCAAATGATAAATTGTGAAAATAAGAACTAATTCACAAAAGTAAACAAACGTGGCCTGTTCCACAATAGTTGCTTTAAGTGCTTGCTGGCGTTTTGCATTAGCAATGTTGTTTGTCTGTTGCTTTAAATCCTTTGCCGCCGTTGTGTTGAATACAACATTGTGGTTGATGTGACCTTGATATACCATGGTTAAGATTTGTTGAATATGGCGGGACGGTTTGTTTTGACGAAATATATCTGTTACAGCCTTAGCCCTTGTAGGCCTGGCGTATGTAACTTAATGCGACATTTATGGGTAGTTTTTTCAAACGCCACCAAACTACTGCTATCCGTAACGTTTGTGGGTGCAAAGATTTGGGCGATTCTGTTGTTTTGTGTCACGAACGTTCGCAAGACTTCAAACTACATTACAGGAGCAAGATGTAAATTCCAGTGTAAGATTTTAATTGCCGAGTAACACTTGACGTCCGACTCGGCGTACAATGTGCTATAGTAGGAAGAAATACAAAAGACCCGAAATGTCACAACAATAATGAATCAAACGTACAATAAAGTTTTAATGTCGAGATGTTGTTTTTCAGGATATGTTGGAAGACGGTGAACTACGACACTTGCATGTTGATATATACGGCGAATGGAGAATGCTAGTTTTCAAAATACCTTTGTGCGCTGCATTGTTGACTATTATAGTTTGAACAATGTTTACAACAAACATGTCCGAAAATGCTGATTTAAAATACGACGCATTCGGTGTAACAGCTTCATTCCAATGCAGCAGCGACATCATGCGGAAAATGATCCACCATGCACGGTATATGGTAATACAAAACAAATGTAAGGAATTGTAAGGACAACAGTTGCAATGGGTTCGTAGATAAAGTTACTTTCCGCCACTTTCATCGTAAAAAGAATCAATTCCAACATCAGCACGAAGTTAAAGTGCCTCAAAAATATAACCGGATTCGAATAAAAAAGGTAGAAGAGCTTACGTACAAACAATTTACATCGAAGAGCACAGCTTTTTGGTTAACGTTCCAGTTTCACAATGGTGATTACGAGTAAAAGGCTGAAGAACTGTTGACAAAGTTTGTTTATGGATTTTGTTGGTTTAGTGGAGGAACTGTTGCCATGTTAGCCATCATCGTCAATCTCCGTATCAGATTCTGGATGTGCAAGGGGATTCCCAGCGTATGTTGTAAGATCGACAAAGGCGCGCAACTCCTCGTATCTAAAGACCAGACTTCCACGTTCGTCTCTGATGTCTACAACCAGATAGATTTCTTGACCGCGAGCAACGTAGTTTGTGCATACAGGCATATTAAAGCCTTATTGTTACAGCGGTTTAAGAACCTGAAAAAAGCGAAGTTTTACTTGTTGAATCTGGAAGGAAATACTCAAAGCTGGCTATTAAAAGGTAAAAAGTTTCGTGGTGATTTCGAACTTCCGTGCCTTACGTTACTTAATGGGAATAATTCTGCATTATTTGACCTCCAGGCCATGAATAAACAAATATTACAAACCGAGCCCTCGTAAACCACGTGACTTAATAGCCCACTTCATTACAACATTGTTGTGTTGTCTTGAATCCTAAACCGGTCGTGGAATTGGTGGCCAAAGCGAAACGTTCAACTGGAAATAATTGCCTTAAAATACCACAAACCTATTTCATTCTATGAAATTCGCGTCATTAATTTCGTACTCTTTACCACATGCGCAGGGTGTGTTAAAATCATCCAACAGCGGAGAGCAAAGCGCTAGTTTGATCGTGACGTCATTAAGGGTACTATTCAACTTAAACCATTTGCTTCGAAACGACTACCTACAACATACAATAAAACTGAAAAATCTTCTGCCTTATTGTGGAGAACTTTATGTCAACGAACGCACAATCATTTTATACAATTAGCGACTCCTAAAGTTGTTTTGTTTCGTCTGCACAAACAAAACACGTTATTGGACTGCTACAGTTCTGTAGTAGCATATCCTTAACCGGCACCCACTATATACTAACCGACTCAGCCCTGATTCCCTTTTTCAGTTTGTATCGAATACGCGATGCGGCGAAATCCGCCAGCTAGCAAATTCGCGTCAAGCGTCGTAAGATACTGAAACGTTGTTGGGTTCTGGTTCAAAATCAGGCCCCAATTACAACTCTATACCACAACCTAACTATGAATTCAAAACATGTGCTGAAAGCAACTCCGTATCTAATTCGCTGCTGTCATCCACATTCAAACAATCTACCAGTAGTGGCGCAGTGACAAATCACAAAGCATTTCAACAAGTGTTCCCCTATTGTTATTTTGTCAACTTGCAAATTCGTTACAACCCGACGACCGCAACAATAAAATGTCTGCTATTTGATGCAACGTGACAACACCTCGCTTGTATATAAGCAATAAATATCCTGGTGAAAAAAAAAACAATTAAGTTATTTCATCTACACTGACAACACGCCGTTGGATAGTTTGGGTTCGCATCGAAGCAGGCAGGTATATATACACCGGCCACAGCGCAGGTCTGCCTTTTTAGTAGTTTTCGCCAAACACAAGACACAGAGCGCTAAGCGTCAAGAGCGCGACTTCGTGTCGCAAATATCAGTCTCGCATGAACCTCACGACAAAGAGACCAAACTTTGGTCTCCTAATTTTTTTGAATTTATTGATGTGATACCAGAGGGTACTGGGAAGGAATTTGCGGCATTATGTATAAATATATGCACAAAACAGGTGTGATGCTGGACATAAAGCACACAGGACCCGGGTACGTTTCGAACAAGGTTTAAAAATGTCAGCGACACGAGCAGAGTCGATACGAGCATATGCGAGGCTGTAATCCAAATGCATGGCGTTTGACGCGTTGTTTCATGGTTAGTGTAATTCGGCGACCAAGTCTACCGACGTTGAGTAAACACATTGATCACGTGACGTACTGGGGTGGAGTACATCACATGGGGTCGTCGGTTATGTGCTCTTCCGTTATTTTTTATTATTTTTAGATGTTTTGAGGTCTCGTGTTTGCAAGATTCTTTTCACTAAAGTTTGTAATGTTCTGCTTGTTTGTAGATGGGTTTTACCCGCTCAGTGTATTTGGCCACTCATAACTGGAAGTTCAATTTGTCAAAAGTGAATGGAAAAACTTTCCAGGTCAAGTCCTTATTCAAGTGTTTCCAAAATTTCATGAGTAGTATAAAATAACTTTGGACAGGTGTAGATTGCTGCAACTTCTTTTTCCAAGACGTTTGCTTTTCACCGTAAATCAGTGATTCCCAACCTTTTTGTGGTTGCGTGCCACATGGAGTAAACAACTTCGACGACGCGTATCACCTAATTGAGAAAGTAACCTAGGGGATGACGTAACAAACATTAAGTGATCCCTTACGGTTTTTTTAAATTCAAACTATATCCGCTAAATACGGAAAAGTTGTCGCGTACCACCTGGAATGTCGTCGCATGCCACTAGTAGTGCGCGTACCACCGGTTGGGAAACACTGCCATAAATCAAACCATTCCAAACCATATTCCTTGAGCTAATGCATTGCCGACTGTTACATCTCCAGACTATCACTGCACCTCCTTGAATGCGACGCAACAATGGTCACTGTGCGTAATAATCCATTTGTAAAATCATTGTTGTGGTTGTTGCTAAGTTCTATTCATTTTCGTTCGCAACGTGAGAGTATGAGGTGCTCATTGTGACTGAATGAAGTTGTTGTATTTACACCTTAATGCAAAAAGGCATTTGATAAATTGTGAAAATAAAGAACTAATTCACAAAAGTAAACAACATTGTGGTTGTTGTGACCCTGATATACCGTGGTTAGGAATTGTTGAATATGGCGGGACGGTTTGTTTTGACGAAATATATCCGTTACTAGCCTTAGCCCTTGTAGGCCTGGCGCATATAAGAGTCAACACTTACGTATATAACTTAATGTGACATATATGGGTAACTGTAAAAGGCCACGAAAATAATGCTATCTGTAACGTTTGTGGGTACATAGATTTGGGCGATTCTGTTGTTTTGTGCCACGAATTTTTCGCAAGACTTGTACAATCCAGCAGCAAGAAGTAAACTCCAATGCCGCAAGTTTAATTGCCGAGTAACACTTGACGTTCGACGCGGCGTACCATGTGGTAATAGCAGGAAGAAATACAAAATACCCGACCTTTGCTTCAGCTTCTTTTGGTGTAGGTGGGGCGTGACGAAGCAGCGGGCGAAGAGCGCTGTCTGACCTGACGTAATTGAAAGGTGTTTGTATTTGACTGCACGCAGTGCTAATGCCATTTTCCTTTCTTTGCAACACAAAACAATATTGTTACGTAAGTCATTGATAAAAAAGAATCACATTGATCGGCAAAAGTTTGTTGACAGCAATATGTTGTCGGAACAAAAATATGTTGTTGACTCAAATCGTTTTTGTTTTGCATGAAACTTTAATAAAGTACAGTCAGCAACAAAATGTTTCGGCATCAAAAATGTTGGTCTTTAGTACAAAATCAGAAAACTACCGGTAAGGAATGTATTCTCCACGTCGAGTAAACAATTGCCACGGGATCACGTGTAAAACAGTTTTCCAGGAAAGGCCCTGTGACGTCATTCCCGTTGGTTGGTTTGTGTGGCGTCAGAAGTCAAACTTGTGAAGAAGAAAACATTGCGCCAGACGTTCGATTGCGAAATAAGGAAACAAATAAGGTACAACAATAAAACACTGGAAGGTTACAACAACAAAAATGGCGAAAATATTCCGGACTTTTTCATAATATACATTTAACTGTTCTCAATTAATATGTGACAAATATCTAATGGTGATCATGCCAACCAAGCAAAGACTTCCTCTTTTTCGCGACATTCTTGTGTTTACCGTTTAGCTGTTTTACCTAAGATTTTCTGTCAGCCTACATTTTGTCTGACGTCAACCAAAGCTCGTGAGGTTTTACGATGGAAAGTTTCAGTTCCTCTGTGCGATGAAACATGTAAAGTGTGTTCAATCTGCATAAATATCATTGAGGATTGATACAATTGCTAGCAGCGTGAATTTGTGGTTTGAGTGGATTGCTTAATTTATAGTTTACAGTATTTCAAATAACAAAATTTTTGTTTAGACCCCAAAGTTGTTTATAATGGAGCTTGCTAAGGTATTGATACCAATGGTTCGCCGTGAGCCATGTCTGTATGATTCTAAACACAAAGATTACAAAGATAAGGAATTCAAAGAAAATGTATGGCTAGAAATTAGTCAAAAAACGCACCAATCAGGTCAATTCTTTTGTTACATTGGCTACTGCTTTTGTGTTCCCAACAATTACGCAAGATGTTAATTTTATAAAAAATATTCAGTGGATGACTGCAAGGAAAGGTGGAAAAGTCTGCGTGATCGATTTTCAAAAGTAAAAAAAACTATGGATAGAAATAAAAAAAGTGCTAAAGGTAAAACAAGAGTTTGGAAGTACTACAAGGATCTACAGTTCTTACAGGGTCATTTACGGCTACCGATGTAAGCTATTTATAAATTCTATTGTGTTTTGTGAGTGTATACAATTATGTCTGTTTACAGTATTGTTGATAACCTTGATTCAGACACAACTGAATTTCCTGAAAAAGGTATGTTATATTATGTTTTAGGTTTACAGGTTTTGCAGCCTATAGCTGTATCAGCCACATTTTCCTGAAAACTCCGAGCGAGATTTAAAAAATCAGTCACCAGACTTCGATATTTTTGCTGTTCGACGCACACGATAATTTTTTTCCCCATGTTCAATCGCAATTACAAAGCAACACCCTGTGTATAATGTTGAAGATAATTTAATTACTTTTGAAATGTTTTGTAGAGTCTCATGGAAATGAAATAGAAGAGGCAGATATTTCATGTACATCAACAACTACAAACTCCTCATCGCTTTGCAAGAAACGAAAACTGTCAACCTCAGAGTCGCAGGTAACAAAATTTTGCTTTATTTCATGTATGTATGTTATTATTCAACTATTTGCCCTTTTACCAGGAAAACTTTGATCACAACAATACACATTCAAAGGAATCAAAAACTTATAACTTTTCAAACTTTGGCAATTTTGTGGCAGATACACTTCAATCTATGCCCCTTAATTCTGCCTATAAAGCAATGGCCACAATATTACAGTGTTTAGGTGCTCATTGTATGAATACTGAGGAAGTTTCAGGTATGTAAGATTGTTTTTTTTTTAATATTGATAAAAAAGCACTTTGTATTAAATATCTCTGTATAAGAGTGTTTTGTAAGTGTGTAACATAATACACTTTTTGGTACAATGTTATTAACAGCTTCAGTTAGTTTAGTGTTTCCCAACCGGTAGTACCACCAGTGGTACGCAAAAGCATTCCAGGTCGTATGTGAGCGCCTTTCCGTAATTTGTGGATATAGTTCAAATTTAAAAAATCGCAAGTGATCTAAAAATGTTTGTTACTTCATCCCCTAGGTTACTTTGTAATTTTGTTTTACCTCCAAGTGGTACGCAACCACAAAAAGGTTGGAAACCACTGGTTTATAGTGTAGAGTAGTGATGTAATGAAGCTTCGGTTTGCCAAATTTATTCGGCCGAATCTGCGATTTTGATGAAGATTCAGTTTTGGCTGAATAATTTGTTCTGATTCGGACAAAACCAAACTTATATGCTCATGAAAACGTTATGAGATACCAACAATAGCATGTGAACTGTATTAATAATTTCCAATACTTTGAAATATGATAATATTTTGGGCGCAAATCTTATCTTTTCCGCGTAATTGTGCATCACACAAATTTATGAACTGGTCTAAAACCAACGCAGAATCAACAACTCATTTGTATTGTTCAGTGACATGACAATAAAACTGTTACAGCGGCGGATTGCTATTGTGTTCTTAGCATGTACGCTCGCTAACAACATAACCTTTAAGAAATGGGAGTCGATAGTGTTCAATGAAGTATTATTGTATTACCCATGTCCGGTACAGAATCGTTAATACCACTTGAAAACTACCGCAAAAGCTGAATATTTGGTTTCGACCAGAACCAAATTTGGACGATTCCATGCATCACTAGTGTAGAATGTCAGATTATGGAAATTTTTAAAATTGTAATAAGTTTATTTTATTTAAGGAAACACAACATCAGCTGAGGTTAACACGGATGGTGCAAAAGAAGAACATGCAGCCACCAGACTCAATCAGCAACAGTATGAAGGTACAAACAACATAAACACATATTTTCGTGACTAGTGTATGATCATACTGATATCAAGTTGCAAAAATACTGTGCAACCCACAATAGCTTCAACATCCACCTAAGACAACACAGAAATCATGTACATATACTTTTATATGGTAAGGTAGGATTGCTTGCGGCATAGACTTCTGTTGCTAAACAAGTGTTTTTGATGATGGCAAATAAATGTGGTCGTCTGGCAAGTTGTTTGTATTAATGTAACTTGCCTAGGATCTTAAGTTCACACTTCACTGAGATCTATAAATGTATTTCGTATTTATACTTTTACAAAGCTTAGTTTTAACATTTATTTAAAATGTATGTATGTATATTATACATTGATTGATAGGGCCCAGAAAATAATTTGCATTACCCCAAAAAATGGACACTGTATAGGTTTTTCCCATTATATTTTTTTGATCTTGTAATGTTTAGATTGCTTGGATAATGGAGAAAGCCTTCAACATCCTTTGAATGACAATGGTCATGTTTTGCATGTCACTACAGCACAGCAATGTACACAACCTATACCACAGAAGCAACAAACAGGTATTTTAAAAGCTAAAAATACTATTTTGAAGTTGGCACACTGTTTAATCATGTAAGTCTGTCCATTTAGCTGGAAACTGTGGGTAGTAGTTCAGTGTGGATAAGGCCTGTCGATCAAAAATGTTACTTTCTGCAACTCAATTGTCATGGTTGCATTACTTTTTGCATTACAATACGAGTTTCATTAAAATAATAGTTATGCAAGTGTATTTCTTATCATAATCAATATAATAATTATTGTGTAGTGTTACTTTGCCTCTAAATATTTGCTTCTCAAATGTAGACTCTGCTTTGAACACTGGTGAACCTGAAAGTTACCACAATCCTGTCAGCAATGCTACAGAAAACTTCATTCCAGCAAATCAATCTTCAGTTAATGGTAATGTTTTACCACCACAAACAGGTATTCCACATTGCTGCATTTCCATATGTACAGAAAGGACATTTTGTATCATAAGCCAAATTGAAAAATCTTAAACCTTACAGTTGGTTAACATTGAAAATCATGCTAGCATAAATAAGACACGCAAACCAGCTCATTTCGATCTGTGCTTGTTTTTTTTTATTTTTGTGTTCACACACACAGATAATATTCCAAACAAGGAAATTAGCTTATAGGTTTGTCTGCAAATACAGCTATGTAATTTTTTAGTAAGATTCATCTCGATTTTAAATTTGAGTTGTTTTTTTATTGATGTTTAATGCAGTTTTTACTTCAGTGGGCGGAAATTTAAATCTCTTGACTGGAAACGATGCCTTTACTGCAAACAACTCAACACAGCAACCACAACTTATGCAATTTCTTCCATCAACAACAGGTATTTTAAAAAATCTTGGAAATTTGGCTTGGTGGTAAAAGAAGAAATGAACAATTAAGGCTTAATTTTTGCCTTTTTGCCATTCTAAGTTTTCGACATGCAAAGCCACTGTTCGACACGGGCGGCGTGAAACAATGTTTAGTTACCGATATTCAGTAACATGAACAGACCAACGCCATTGTCTTTAAAGACCATAAATTGAATTACTTTAATAACTTAATTATCGGTCATGCCAATCTTGCAGCATTCACATCGATCTTACTAGTTTTCTTTTTTCAATGATTGGCATATAGATGCTGGTGGCAAAGTGGTTCAAAAAAATTGGTGCCAGTAGAAGTCATTTAATTGCAAACTGCAAATAATTATTTGGGGAGAAATTTGTATTTTGAGTCACTATTAAACAACAGCATTTACCTGAATAGTTATGTAGTGTTGAAAACTTAATGCTGTCATTGTTTGCTATGCCGGGATCCTCATCCAAATTAATTTTGTCTCTTTAGATGGCTAAATAAATGCAACCGCAATAAATTTTGGACAAAATCCATGTAAACACCAGCCAACACTTGCTTTAACGTTCTGTTATGTTTAAAACTAACCATTTACCAAACACGTGCCATGGTTGCAGAACATGTTGCTTTGTTTCGAAACAAAGACCATTTTTTGTTCAATTGGACCTATTTAATGAAACATCTCAGCCTACAACATGCAGGTTATTCTTTTGTTTTGTTGCTATTTCAACATGTATTCTAAACTTATTTAAGTACAAGAATCCTATAATGGAAATAAGCCTGGTCGTTCTCATACGTTAGTTACCACATACGGCATTTTTACTATTCAACATGCACGACAATTTTTCTCAAGATGTTTGACACGCAATAAAAATCCGACGCCCTGAACAATAAAGAAAATAATCTGCATTATTAAAAGCCTTAACTTTCAAGTTCCTTATCGCCAATTTAATCCACATGCTAGATATGTATATTTTTTTGTGAGCCTTATCAGAGCACTTAATCTACAAGTTAATTTTTGGTTAAGCTTAAATTATAGAAACTACTTCTATCCACATGTCATTGTATACATATTTGAAGAGTTATAAATTTCTTTTTTGTGTAGATTCTACTTTCTGTAATTTTGGAAGTTCCTATAATACTGTCACCAGTGTCCCACCCGGAAATGGTTCTTTGATTACCGCTAACCCAACACAACAACATCGGAATACTGTGCAAACTTTACAAACAGGTATTAACTTGAAATTATTAAGCTTAAAGCCAAAAGTCACACAGAAATGCAAGGAAGAAATTTTCTCCAAAATGGTATAAAAATATGCAGTGAATTCATTGCAACTTTGTGACATGAAAAAAATGTTAATTCATGTGTGCAACACCTTTTTCTCATGTCTCTTTTTCGTGTCATGCAATGAGGCCATCAGTCCATCCTAGCAAATTTGTTAATATCAAAAACTACACGAAGAGTATTAACATAGAAAGATGTTTTTAGTCCCTGTTCACCATCTTTTTTTGTATTGATATGATGTAACATTTATTATGTTTCCAAATACAGAATTCAGTGGAAACCATGTTGAAATTCCCAATAACCCAACAAGCTTTGGTGAATACAAAACAAGCAGTGATATTTCTACGAAGCAGTCGGATGCTGCAATAGTGTTGATGCAACTTTCCGGTAAGTTTTCTTGCAAACAAACACTGATTAGTAAATGTGACCAAATTTAACGTTATTTTTTTTCTTTGTTTTTTTTTGCACATGAATCTTTATGTGACCCTACCTGCTAAATCTTTCCATTTTTTTTGAAAATCTGTAAAGTCTTGTACCGTATTTACTTAATTGTAAGCCACAGCTTGTAAAGTTTTTTAACCTACTGTTTCTGCGGCGTTCAATCGAAACATCACCAAGGGTGTAGCTTAGATTTAGTTTTGTTTAATCACTTTCAAGGCACTGAACAGCATCAAACCTCTTATGATGTAACCCATAATCAGTTTTCAAGTGGTAAACAGATATATGCAGGAAAAGTTATGCAGGAACAACAGCAAACAGGTAATGAAAAACAATTTAAAGAAAACTGTATCTGTTGTTGGTAACCCCTAGGAACAGACTGCTAGCACCCCCGTTTTGAAAACTACTAGTATTGAAACATGAATAAGTTGTCATGTAAGGCCGGGTCCACGCTTTGCGCCTGCGGATTAATGTCCCGAGCTTACGCCCGCAGGCCGGCGTATCATGAAACAAACAAAGAATCCGCTGGCGCAAAGCGTGAGTGTGCACCCGTCCTAAGAGAAATGTAGGAATACCATTTAACAGAAATGCAAGCAATGTAAAATGCTTCAAAGAAAGCTGTTGATTATACAGTAGATACAACATTTTATAATTAAATACCACTGTATCGGGAAAAATAACATTTAGGACTTTCAAATATCACATATTTCGTGACAAAAACATACATGGTTTATCAGCACATTTGTTGTTTTATGACATCACAAATAACGGCATTGACGTGTATATTCTGTGACTTTATACTAAACCAAATCAAAATTCCTTTTCTGATAAATTGTAAAACATTAAAATTACGAAATCTTAAATTTACTTTTCCAATATGTCCCCTTTTTTAAAAAATACACGTTTACCACTCTTTAGCGCCACCAAAAAAATTCCCCCGAAACACTGACACTTTGAATAGACCGCCAGGGTATGTGATGATGGGGGGTTGGATTTATTTATGTTTAAATTAAATAAATTGTTTTTATTTCAGATGAAAACATCAATTCAATTTTTTTGATCCAAACTTACGTGGATTTGTTGAAAAAACATAAATATTTTGAAGCAAATGAAACAAGAAATCAACTTTCAAGGTCGCTTGAAGGTCGTGGGAAAACTGCGGAAGATTTGAGAACAACTGGACATGAAAAGAGATGGGAGGGAAAATGTTTGGAATCGATTTTATTTTTCGATGTTGCGACTGAACTTTATGTCAAACGTGATGGAGATGAAGCGGTGAAAGGTGTGGAGTATTGTGTTGAGGGTTTGAGTCGGACATGCGTATATTTGATGGAAACATCGGATTTGAATCAAAAACTTGAAAACAAACAAATAATTCGTGGTCATGTGATCCCACTGATGGAAACGATGAGACTCAAAATACAAAATATTCAAAACGTGGAAGAAGATATTAAATGTAAGAAGCAAATGTGGTGTTTTCACTGGATTGAATCGAGTCAACATTCAATCGGAGATTATTCGTCGAGGGAATCAACAATTAAACTTGGACTTGAAATGATAAGGAAACAGTTTGGTGAAAACTCAGCAAAGCATAAAGTGTTCAGAGTTTGTTAAACGACCTTGGTGCTGTTTGCATGGAAACAAATCGACTGAATGAAAGTGTGATTTTTGTCAAAAAGCAATCCAAGCTTACAGAATGGCAACAGACATGAGTGAAGAGAGAAGGGAGGAGTTGATTGAAGAAAGTGAAAACAATTTAAGTGAAGTTGAATCAAAACTTGCACAAAGGAAATAATTATGACATCACAAACACAAAATGTGTTTTTGTTAAATATGTTTGAATTATGCATTGTTTACGTAATTTGTATGAAAATGGAAGGTAGCTACCATGCACTTGAATGAATTTTGTGATTATTATTTTCATGTCGTTAGTGATTTGTAGCTGATAATAAAGAATAAGTAAATGATGTTGACTTCAAGTGTAAGCTTCAGTAAAGTGAATGCAAGGTATTATGTAAAAATGCAGAATATTATATGTCAGCTTAAAGAGAAACCAACTTTAGCCAAAGAAAATTAGTGTCCTGGTAAGAGTTTGCTTTTATCTTTAATGAAAGTGCGTAACACCCAAAAAAAAACTATTCAAGTATGAAAAACTTACCAATATATTGGGTAATTCTGTTTGATAAATACGTCATTCGAATGTGCCATAGTTTTTAAGTAGCTTATTTCACATTACTAGCTTTTAGCACATGCATTTGGTTCACCCAATAATAGGTATTATAAAAAAAAAACTTTAAACAGTGCTAAAAACTGTGCAAAGTAATACAACGGCTAACCTCCTGCAAAGGACCAAATTTGGCACATTATGTCTTTGTATCTGGCCTGCTAGGAGTTTGTACAAATGAGACACTTCACAAACAAGGTTTATACTGCAGTTTAATGTAATTTTTGTACACGTCACTTACCTAGGCCACATTTTAAAGCATTGTTATAAATAGGTTATGGTTTACCTCTAATTGTCCACTTTAAAATGGTTAAAATATGTCAAATATTTGATGATTTTTGGACTGTCAATAGAAAAGTGTGCCCAACCCTACCAGGGCAGAATAACCTTACCCACCATTCCACATGTGCAAGGTAAAAAAAATTTCTGCATGCTATGCAACCAATAGTTCCAAATTACAACGGGTTACTATAGACGATTCCGCTACGAATGCATGTTGATTAAAAGACTGCATTTCCATCATGGGTACTGCATATATCAACCCAACTTCTTGGAATGGGAAACTGTTGAAGATTTTTGTAATACATCTACTAATATCAATCAGAGGCCTTTTGCTTCTGACTAATCAATACAAATCTTGGTTGTGTTGGTTAAACAAATACCTGACAAAGGTTTGAGGACATGCGCATCTCTATTGTAGTAAGTTCCAGTGTTTCTGTTCTAATAAGCCAATTTTCTCATTTTGAGATTTTGACATCCAGCACTATATTTGCAGTTTGCACCAGATGAAAGTCCTGAAACCTTTCAAAAAACTTAATACACATCTAAGACTTTTTTGGTGAATTTATTGTGCATTGAATCAGTACGATAAATCGTGCATACATTTGAGATGACAGCAGTGCAGAGTTGGTGAAATTCGCTTGGGTGAGAGTGAGGAGAAATTTTCATGTTTCTATTTCTACTGCTGGCCCTTGCTTCAATTCCATAATTGAAGTTAATTTATTTTAGAATTTGCATAAACATACAACAAAAAATGCCCGCAGCACAGTAAAACTTGAAGTGACAATTCTGGTGTGACAAGTTTGTCTTTTTTGAAAAACAGTTGCACGTTCTTGTTTTACAACTGCAAACGTCACAAAACCACAATGGCTCATGACGTCACTGTTTAAATGTTACGGATGAGTAATTTTCTAAGTTTTACATTCCAAAGTAATTTTTTGTATGTTCCGCGTCTCAGTGGTTGAAGATTTTTGGAAAATACGATTTTCTCCCTGTTCAAATTATTCTGTAACATTGCCAACAATGACAAAATATTCTCTGAATTGTCAATGTTCAATGCTCGCTGTTCGTAGTTTTCTATTTAACATTTGTATTTTAAAGGTAAACGAAAGTGCTAATCCTACGTCGTACCAGGGTAACCAACTATTGGAACGTCACGAAGTTAACTCCTGGCGTATGCAAGTGTGTAGAATCATGTACCGTATTTTACGGACCTTAAGGCGCAACTTAAATCCTTTTTTTTCCTCATAAATTGATCGTGCGCCTTATAAGCCGGTGCGCCTAATGTATGGATCAAGTAGTGCTTTATTGCCTACACTCAAAACCAGTACCGATACTATTATAAATAAACCACCGTCTTACACAATAAACTACGGTAAAAGCAACTAGCAACTGTGATATTCATACTATTGTGTCTTGCTTACATTTATCATGTAACAAGTTTTTGTTTAATGAGCTTTATACGGTAACCCATACTCCTTAAAATACGTTGCGTTCTATAGCCCGGTGCGCCTTATGTATGAACAAAAAACTACTCAAAGCAATTTATTGACAGTGCGCCTTATAATCGGGTGCGCTTTATGGTCCGTAAAATACGGTAGAATTATCAACTCGCGGCCAAAAATAATCGAAAAATCGACAGGTAGGCCAACAGACCGCATAAGAGAAACAAAAGAATGCAGTTTAATGAATAAATCCAACTACATTATTTAATGAAAATTTAAACACTGTAACCGAAAAACAATAAAAAAACATTAAACTGCAACATGGAGAATTTTCCGAATGACAATAATTTATACCAAGCCCTGGCGCGCCAAATTAAAAAAAAAACGAACCAGGCATAGTCTTCGCTGTGGGTCACAAGTTTGTCAATATCTGAGATATGCATTACGATTGCAACCGTCTTATTTCAGTGTTATGTCCTCAGCGTTGAAACGTCATCATGGGTTAAGAAGCTCGCGAAAAAAGTTAGGCAGCGCGTGGAACACATTGAGTCATTTTTGTTCATTCTTCGACGGGACTTTGGCCGAAAACATTACGGAAGAGGCTTTTGTTTATTATCTATGACACCCAGTCTTAGTGTTGATCGAAAGCATCCTGTCGCAATCACCGTAGACGAAGTTATGCCTCTTTGTAACGAAAATTCAAACTTAATTTGCAAGAAGTTGTGTTAGCTTTTCAGAAACATGCCAGGCACAGAATTATTGCAGTTTTTTGCTGCTACGTTTTTTTAACCCTGAGAAAAATCAGCGAAGAACCGCGGTCTATAGCCTACTGAGCTATCAAACATACATTGCGTTTTGTTCTCCAGTGAAAATTTTGTGTCCATTTCGTACAATACCATTTTCACCTTCTCCTCCACCCTCGAAAAAAGCAACTTTAAACTATCCTTTGCAAGGATATGCATTGGAACCGCAGTTTCTATGAACGTAAAGTCCCTCTCCGTGGCGCGATTTGTTGCAGTTTCCTGTTTAAAAAACCCTCGTCTTCCAGAAAGAGGCATCAGTGTACCGCTGTGTGTAAACCGGCAAAATGCACATAAATAACTAAAACCCCAACCAATCCTGTCAATGCGTGATAAATCAAGCTCTCGGTAAGGTTTAAACTCACGACCCTGGGCTAACCAGGCCCAACGCTCTACCAACTGAGCTCTCAGTGGTTTTACGGGGTATATTGTGGCCAAAGTACACTGATGTGCAAGCGCACAACTTGTCAGGCAACCTTCACACATACGTAGGGATACCTGTGCAGTTGGGCAATCATGTCATTCTAATCTCACTCAGACTTTCCAGGAAAAGTTGCTGGAACATTAGCCTACTGCATTATATTATGCAATGATGGTTGAATATTAACATTAATTTGTTTAATTCTTATAATCTGGGCATCGATTTTTTCCTTTTTCACCATTCTAAGTATTCAAAATTTGAAGCCAGCACTGTTCGACGCAGGCGGTGTAAAGAAGTGTTTAGTTACCGCGTTAACGGTATGCAGTACCACAAACATGCCAACTCTATTGTTATTAACCAAAGTCCATCAACTAAACTACTACTGTACATTCTTCTACACAATAATTGTGAATTTATGGAGCCTAACATATCCGTTATACAAATCCTGCTTCTTCAACACCGATCTTCTCAGCTTTAATTTTTTGAAGGTTTTTAGCACCAATATGCTTAAACTGACCATTGTTTCCAAACATGGAGCATTGTTAACAAACACACGGTATTGTTAACGAACATTGCCCTGCTACGTAACTAATACCATTTTTCATTCAATCTGAAGAGAAATAGCAGCAAGCTACTTTTTTATCTGTTTTTAATTTAGCATGTATTCTAAACTTATGTAGGACTATTATGAAGAAATATACTATGTTTAAGTACAAGAAACGTGTAATAAATAGTAGTTTTATTATTTATCTACTTTTATCAAACGTTTTTGTAGCGAAAAAGAACCTGCGATCACTTGTTGGCGTTTCCTTTCCAAGTTTCACGCTTTCGTTGTGTCACGTATTCATTTACGCCACGTTCTTTTCACCTTTTGTTTTTTCACCTTCCACCTGCTTAGTTAAATGTTTTGTGTCAATTTATATTTTTTTCACGAATTGTCTCGAACGCACCAGTCACCGCACGTTGATTTTATATCGCAGCGCTCCCTTCCTCTCACGTGACACCGTTGGGCCAATGACTGGCGAGATAAAAGATAAAACCGGACTAACACGAGACGCTAAGATAATCGAGAGACATTTTTGCAGGTTATGATTCGTCTGTGGTATTTTTCAAGTTTTTGATAACAAGATATTATCTAAACGGTTGTGCTGGAACAGACTTGTGGTTAGCCGTGAATGCAGCGTCCTGAGAACATTTTGGTTGAAAAATATGTCAGGCCTTTCGCATGCGTAAGTCACCAGACTTCGAGATTTTTTTTTTTTCTTAGAACTGAAATGGAAGAGGCAGATATTTCGTGTACATCAACAACTACAAACTCATCGCTTTACAAGAAACGAAAACTGTCACCCTCAGTGTCTTAGGTAACAAAATTTTGCTTTATTTTGATGTATGTATGTTAATAATCAACTCACTTTGCCCTTTGCCAGAAAAGCGTTGTCCACAACAATACACATTAAAAGGAATTAAAAACTCCGTCACAATCTCATAATTTTTCAACCTTTGGCAATTTTGTGGCAGATACACTTCAATCTATGCCCGTTAGTTCTTCTTATGAAGCAATGGCCACAATATTACAGTGTTAAGGGGCTCATTGTATGAATACTGATGAAGTTTCAGGTATGTAAGATTGTTTTTTTTTAATATTGATAAAGAAGCACTTTGTATCAAATATCCCGGTATAAGAGTGTTTTGTAAGTGTGTAACATAAACACTTTTTGGTACAATGTTATTAACAGCTTCAGTTATAGTTTATAGCAGTGTTTCCCAACCGGTGGCACGCGGCGGCATTCCAGGTGGTATGAAATTATTGAAAGCATTCAACATCCTTGGAATGACAATGGTCATGTTTTGCATGTCACTACAGCACAGCAATGTGCACAAACCATACCACAGAAGCAACAAACAGGTATTTTGAAAGTTGAAAATAGTATTGTGAAGTTGGGACACTGTTAAATCATGTAAGTTTTGTTGACCTCCGGACGCTCATGTTGGAGGTGGATTTCAAAAGTTACCGATAAACTGTGGATAAAATCTGCCATGCATATGGGAACAACAGTGTTTTGTGTCGGTCTGATATCGAGCCTCCTACTGGGCTGTGATTGCCCTGTAAGGAACTACGCAGTGTGGCGACCATGTGTTGCGAAAGCATGAAAAACTTCTTCGACGTGACAGATAAGCCCAGATGTCAAGCCTGTAAAAGCACTGCATGAATCTTTGCACGTGGAAGCTTACACAGATTTGGCTTCGTAAGCATTTAGACAGGCGCACGCACTCTGAAACATAAACTATTTGAATTTAAATTTTACAGATACTGCTTGATCAACATGGTTACTGGCGCAGCACTACCATAAAAAAATGTACGAATTGAAACAGTATGGGTCAACCAATAAATAATTTTTAAATTAATAAGAATTGTTCTTTTGGCACTTAAGTTACGAGAGATTTTTATTGTCAACAACGTTTCGTCCACCATCCGGTGAGACTTCCTCAGGGTTATGTCACAACAATAATGAATCAAACGTACAATAAAGTTTTAATGTCGTTATGTTGTTTTTCAGGATATGTTGGAAGACGGTGAACTACGACACTTTCATGTTGATATATACGGTGAATGGGGGATGCTAGTTTTCAAAATAACTTTGTGCGCTGCATTGTTGACTATTATAGTTTAAACAGTATTTACAACAAACATGTCCGAAAACGCTGGTTCGGTGTACCAGCTCCATTTCAATGCAGCAGCGACATCATGCGGAAAATGGTCCACCATGCACGGTATAGTAATGAAAAACGAAATGTAAGGAATTTTAAGGACACCAGTTACAATGGGTTCGTAGATAAAGTTACTTCAAGCCACTTTTATCGTAAAAAAATCAATTCAACATCGGGGCGAAGTTGAAGTGCTTCAAAAGTATAACCAGATTCGAATAAAAAAGGTACAAAGAGCTTGCGTATAATAAATTTACATCGAAGAGCACAACTTTTCGGTTAACGTTACAGTTTTACAATGGTGATTACGAGTAAAAAGCTGAAGAACTGTTGACAAAGTTTGTTTATGGATTTTGTTGGTTTAGTGGAGGAGCTGTTGCCATGTTAGCCATCATCGTCAGTGTCCATATCAGATTCTGGGTGTGCAAGGGGATTCCCAGCGTATGTTGTAAGTTCGACGAAGGCGCGCAACTCCTCGTATCTGAAGACCAGACTTCCACGTTCGTCTCTGATGTCCACAACCAGATAGATTTCTTGACCGCGAGCAACGTAGTTTGTGCATACAGGCATATTAAAGCTTTGTTGTTACACAGCGGTTTAAGAACCTGAAAAAAGCCAAAGTTTTACTTGTTGAATCTGAAAGAAATCACTCAAAGCTGGCTATTAAAAGGTAAAAAGTTTCGTGCTCCGTGATTTTGAAAATTCCGTGACTTGGCATAACTTAATGGGAATAATTCTGCATTATTCGACCTCCAGGAAAAGAATAAACAAACAATAGAAACAAGCCCTCGTAAACCACGTGACTTAAATAGCCAACCCCCTTACAATATTCTTGTATCCTAAACCGTTCGTAGAATTAGTGGCCAAAGCGAAACGTCCGACTGGCAATAATTGCCTTCAAATACCACAGACCTATTTCATTCTCTCATATTCGCGTCATTAATTTCGTACTCTTTAACACATGCGCAGGGTGTGTTAAAATCATCCAACAGCGAAGAGCAAAGCGCTAGTTTGATCGTGACGTCATTAAGGGTACTATTCAACTCCAACAGTTCGCTTCGAAACGACTTCCTACAACATTCAATAAAACTGAAAAATCTGCTGCCTTCTTGTGGAGAACTTTATGTCAACGAATTCACAATAAATAAATTTTACAATTAGCGACTCCTAAAGTTGCTTTGTTTCGTCTGCTCCAATAAAACACGTTCTTAAACTGCTACAGTTCTGTAGTAGCATATCCTTAACCGGCACCCACTATATACTAAGCGACTCAGCCCGGATTCCCTTTTTCGGTTTATATCAAATACGCGATGCGGCGAAATCCGCCAGTTAGCAAATTCGCGTCAAGCGTCGAAAGACACATTACTGAAACGTTTTTGGGTTCTGGTCCAACATGCAGGGCTCAATTACAACTCTATACCACAATCTAACTATGAATTCAAAACATGTGCTGAAAGCAACTCCGTATCTAATTCGCTGCTGTAATCCACATTCAAACAATCTACCAGTAGTGGCGCAGTTACAAAGTGTTTCCCTATCGTTATTTCGTCAACTTGCTAATGCGTTACAACCCGACGACCGCAACAATAAAATGTCTGCTATTTGATGCAGAACGTTACAACACCTCGCTTGTATATTAACAATAAATATCCTGGTGATAACAACTTAATTTAAGTTATTTCATCTACACTCACAACACGCTGTTGGATAGTTTTGGTTCGCATCGAAAGCAGGCAGGTATATATACACCGCCACAGCGCAGGTCGGCCTTCTTTTTGCGGTTTTCGCCAAACACAAGACACAGAGCGCTAAGCGTCAAGAGCGCGACTTCGTGTCGCAAATATCAGTTTCGCATGAACCTCACGACAAAGAGACCAAACTTTCATCTCCTATTTTTTTTGAATTTATTGATGAGGGTACTGGGAAGGAATTTGCGGCATTATGTATAAATATATGCACAAAACAGGTGTGATGCTGGACATAAAGCACACAGGACCCGGGTACGTTTCGAACAAGGTTCAAAAATGTCAGCGGCACGAGCGAGTCGATACAAACGTATGCGAGGCTGTAATCCAAACGCATGGCGTTTGACGCGTTGTTTGTGTAATTCGGCGTGCGTCTACCGCGACGTATAGTACACACACTGATCACGTGACTTCAGGTGTGAGAGGGGTCGGGTGGGGTCAATATATTTGCGTAAGCTGCTGGGGATGGTGAATCACATGGGGTTGTCGGTTATTTTTTATTATTTTTAGATGTTTGGGGCCTCGTGTTTGCAAGATTCTTTTAACTGCAGTCGACGAGGCGCTTACCTGGCATCGGCAACTTCATCCATTTGTAATGTTCTGCTTGTTTGTACATGGATTTTACCCGCTCAATGACCTTTGGCCACTCATAACTGGAAGTTACATTTGTCAGCAGTGAATGGAAAAACTTTCTAAAAGTCAAGTCACTATTCAAGTATTTCCAAATTTTCATGAGTAGTGAAAATAACATTGGACAGCTGTAGATTGCTGCAACTTCTTTTCCAAGACGTTTATTGCTTTTCACCATACGTGATCAAACCATCTCAAACCCATCATCCTTGAGCAATGCAATACCGACTGTTACATCTCCAGGCTCACTGCCTGCGACGCAACAATGGTCACTGTGCGTAATAATTCATTTGGAAAATCATTGTTGTAATTGGTATTAAGTTCTGTTCATTTTCGTTCGCAACGTGTTAGCATGAGGTGTTAACTGTGACTGAATGAACTTGTTTTATTTTTACCTTAATGCCAAAAGGCAAATGATAAATTGTGGAAATAAGAACTAATTCACATAAGTAAACAAACGTGGCCTGTTGCAAAATAGTTGCTTAAGTGCTTGCTGGCGTTTTGCATTAGCAATGTTGTTTATCTGGTTTTGTATATTCGTCATGGAAAACCTCTACCGCCGTTGTGTTGAATACAGTAGTGTGGTTGTTGTGACCTTGATATAACGTGGTTAAGAATTATTGAATGGTGCGGGGCGGTTCGTTTTGACGAAATATATCCGTTACTAGGCTTTAGACCTTACAGCCTGGAGTCTAGAGTCTACACTTACGTATGTAACTTAATGCGACATCATCTAATATCTAAGTTTGGTTGACCTCCGGACGCTCATGTTGGGAGGTGGATTTCAAAAGTTACCGATAAACTGTGGATAAAATCTGCCATGCATTTGGGAACAACAGTGTTTTGAGTCGATCTGATATCGAGCCTCCTGCAGCCCAGTAAGGAACAACGCAGTGTGGCGACCCTGTGTTGCGAAAGCATGAAAATCTTCGTCGTGACAGTGTAGCCCAGATGTCAAGGCTGTCAAAGCACTGCATGAATCTTTGCACGTGTAAGCTGACACATATTTGGCTTCTTAAGCATTTAGACAGGCGCAAGCACTCAGTCTGTTTTGGTTGGTCACTGCAATACAACTATTTGGATTTAAATTTCACACATACTGCTTGATCAACATGGTTCCTGGCGCAGCACTACCATTAAAAATGTACGAATTGAATCAGTATGGGTCAACCAACAAATAATTTATACATAAATTAATAGGAATCTTTCTTTTGGCACTTAAGTTACGAGAGATTTTCATTGTCATCAACGTTTCGTTCACCATCCGGTGAGACTTCCTCAGGGTTATGTCACAACAATGATGAATCAAACGTACAATAAAGTTTTAATGTCGAGATGTTGTTTTTCATGATATGTTGGAAGACGGTGAACTACGACACTTGCATGTTGATATACACGGTGAATGGAGGATGCTAGTTTTCAAAATACCTTTGTGCGCTGCATTGTTGACTATTATAGTTTAAACAGTATTTACAACAAACATGTCCGAAAATGCTGGTTCGGCGTACCAGCTCCATTTCAATGCAGCAGCGACATCATGCGGAAAATGATCCACTATGCACGGTATAGTAATGAAAAACAAAATGTAAGGAATTTTAAGGACAACAGTTACAATGGGTTCGTAGATAAAGTTACTTCAAGCCACTTTTATCGTAAAAAAATCAATTCAACATCGGCGCGAAGTTGAAGTGCTTCAAAAGTATAACCGGTATCGAATAACAAAGGTACAAAGAACTTACGTAAAATAAATTTACATCGAAGAGCACAGCTTCTTGGTTAACGTTACAGTTTTACAATGGTGATTAGGAGTAAAAAGCTGAAGAACTGTTGACAAAGTTTGTTTATATATTTTGTTGGTTTAGTGGAGGAGCTGTTGCCATGTTAGCCATCATCGTCAGTGTCCATATCAGATTCTGGGTGTGCAAGGGGATTCCCAGCGTATGTTGTAAGTTCGACGAAGGCGCGCAACTCCTCGTATCTGAAGACCAGACTTCCACGTTCGTCTCTGATGTCCACAACCAGATAGATTTCTTGACCGCGAGCAACGTAGTTTGTGCATACAGGCATATTAAAGCTTTGTTGTTACGCAGCGGTTTAAGAGCCTGGAAAAAGTTTTGCTTGTTGAATCTGAAAGGAATCACTCAAAGCTGGCTATTAAAAGGTAAAAGGTTTCGTGGTGATTTCGAAATTCCGTGACTTGGCATAACTTATGGGAATAATTCCGCATTATTCCACCTCCAGGAAAAGAATAAACAAACAATAGAAACAAGCCCTCGTAAACCACGTGACTTAAATAGCCAACCCCCTTACAATATTCTTGTATCCTAAACCGTTCGTAGAATGAGTGGCCAAAGCGAAACGTCCGACTGGCAATAATTGCCTTCAAATACCACAAACCTATTTCATTCTCTGATATTTGCGTCATTAATTTCGTACTCTTTAACACATGCACAGGGGGTGTTAAAATCATCCAACAGCGAAGAGCAAAGCGCTAGTTTGATCGTGACGTCATTAAGGGTACTATTCAACTCCAACAGTTCGCTTCGAAACGACTTCCTACAACATACAATAAAACTGCAAAATCTGCTGCCTTCTTTTGGAGAACTTTATGTCAACGAATGCACAATAAATTTTACAATTAGCGACTCCTAAAGTTGCTTTGTTTCGTCTGCTCAAATAAAACACGTTCTTAAACTGCTACAGTTCTGTAGTAACATATCCTTAACCGGCACCCACTATATACTAAGCGACTCAGCCCGGATTCCCTTTTTCGGTTTCTATCAAATACGCGATGCGGCGAAATCCGCCAGTTAGCAAATTCGTGTCAAGCGTCGAAAGACACATTACTGAAACGTTTTGGGTTCTGGTTCAACATCGGCCCCAATTACAACTCTATACCACAATCTAACTATGAATTCAAAACATGTGCTGAAAGCAACCCCGTATCTAATTCGCTGCTGTCATCCACATTCAAACAATCTACCAGTAGTGGCGCAGTTACAAATCACAAAACATTTCAACAAGTGTTTCCCTATCGTTATTTCGTCAACTTGCTAATGCGTTACAACCCGACGACCGCAACAATAAAATGTCCGCTATTTGATGCAGAACGTTACAACACCTCGCTTGTATATTAGCAATAAATTCCCTGGTCATAACAACTCAATTAAGTTATTTCATCTACACTCACAACACGCTGTTGGATGGTTTTGGTTTAAATCGAAAGCAGGCAGGTATATATACACCTCCACAGCGCGGGTCTGCCTTCTTTAGTAGTTTTCGTCCAACACAAGTTACAGAGCGCTAAGCGTCAAGTGCGCGACTTCGTGTCGTAAATATCAGTTTCGCATAAACCTTGCGACAAAGATGCCAAACTTTCGTCTCGTAATATTTTTGAATTTATTGATGTGATACCAGAGGGTACTGGGAAGGAATTTGCGGCATTATGTATCAATATATGCAAAAAACAGGTGTGATGCTGGACATTAAGCACACATGACCCAGGCACGTTTCGAATAAGGTTCAAAAATGAAAGCGGCACGAGCAGAGTCAATACAAACGTATGCGAGGCTGTAATCCAAACGCATGGCGTTTGACGCGTGGTTTGTGTAATTCGGCGACCAACCAAGTCTGCGGTTATGTGTCCTTCCGTTATTTTTTATTATTTTTAGATGTTTTGGGGTGTTGTGTTTGCAAGATTCTTTTTACTAAAGTTTGTAATGTTCTGCTTGTTTGTAGATGGGTTTTACCCGCTCAGTGTATTTGGCCACTCATAACTGGAAGTTCAATTTGTCAAAAGTGAATGGAAAAACTTTCCAGGTCAAGTCCTTATTCAAGTGTTTCCAAAATTTCATGTGTAGTATAAAATAACATTGGACAGGTGTAGATTGCTGCAACTTCTTTTTCCAAGACGTTTGCTTTTCACCGTAAATCAGTGATTCCCAACCTTTTTGTGGTTGCGTGCCACTTGGAGGTAAACAACTTCGACGACGCGTATCACCTAATTGAGAAAGTAACCTAGGGGATGACGTAACAAACATTAAGTGATCCCTTACGGTTTTTTTAAATTCAAACTATATCCGGTAAATACGGAAAGGTTGTCACGTACCACCTGGAATGCCGTCGCATACCACTAGTAGTGCGCGTACCACCGGTTGGGAAACACTGCCATAAATCAAACCATCCCAAACCATATTCCTTGAGCAAATGCGTTGCCGACTGTTACATCTCCAGACTATCACTGCACCTCCTTGACTGCGACGCAACAATGGTCACTGTGCGTAATAATCCATTTGTAAAATCATTGTTGTAATTGGAGTTTAAAGTTCTGTTCATTTTCGTTCGCAACGTGAGAGTATGAGGTGCTCATTGTGACTGAATGAAGTTGTTGTATTTACACCTTAATGCAAAAAGGCATTTGATAAATTGTGAAAATAAAGAACTAATTCACAAAAGTAAACAACATTGTGGTTGTTAGAATACAATATTGTGGTTGTTGTGACCTTGATATACCGTGTTAAGGAATTGTTGAATAGGGCGGGACGGTTTGTTTTGACGAAATATATCCGTTACTAGCCTTAACCCTTGTAGCCCTGGCGTATAAGAGTCTACACTTACGTATATAACTTAATGTGACATATATGGGTAATTGTTTTTTAAAGGCCACGAAAATAATGCTATCTGTAACGTTTGTGGGTACATAGATTTGGGCGCTTCTGTTGTTTTGTGCCACGAATTTTTCGCAAGACTTGTACAATCCAGTAGCAAGAAGTAAACTCCAATGCCGCAAATTTAATTGCCTAGTAGCACTTGACGTTCGACGCGGCGTACCGTGTGGTAATAGCAGGAAGAAATACAAAATACCCGACCTTTGCTTCAGCTTCTATTGTTGTAAGCGGGGCGAGATGAAGCAGCGGTCGAACAACGCTGTCTGACCTGACGTCATTTATAGGTGTTTGTATTTGATTGCACGCCCCAGCAGACACACGACGTCATACCGACGTCGAATCGAAGTCGAAATGCGGTCACGACGTCAATTCGACCAATTTTGATTTTCGGTCCCCGCCTTTCCAAAATAACTACTTCATTCAGACGTCCAATATTAGTACATCTCAGACCAAAATTTAGGGTCCATGTTTTTACGTCTTTTAGACATACATATTTGGTAGAAATACTGACCAAAGTGACATGTCCAATTTTCGGGCATTATTGTACGTCGTATGGCGGTCTAAATAGCAACAATTTTCCGTCGGTCAGAGAGTTTCATAATTTCGACGTCCAACGACGTAGATTTACTCGTCGAATATCGACGTTCGCATTTAGTCACTTACAGTACGTCCAAAAACAGTCTCAATTTGGTATATTTTTTAGTCAGTCATTTAAGAACTATTTATCGACGTACATAGACGTTGAAGTCCTAACTGATTATGGACGTCAATATTTGTTCATCTTCTGTACGTCGCGAAACAGTCCATTTTTGGTACATTTTCCGTCGGCCAAGTTAAAACTAGCTATCGACGTCCAAAGACGTAGAAACCTTAATTGATTATCGACATTAATTTTGTTCATTTCCAGTTTCAACATTAAGTCATGTATTGATTTTTCAAACAACATTTTCTGACTTACAGCATGTTTAAAAAGGCTAGTGGCGCACAGTGTTTATTTTTGCGAATTTAATAAATTTATCAAAACGCAGTCGCCGGCCCTTGTTACCGCTGTTACCCACTTTGTTATCGACGCAGTCATGATGAAAATCGTTAGATGCGTGATGTGGTATTCGCCATTTCCCACCGACTTGTCTCAAGTTTGAATTTATTTTTGGCGTGCCGCCGACTTCTTCCACCCGCGCACAAAATCGTTGACGCAAAATATTTCCCGCGCAAATCGCATGGAATGCGGAAAAGGGAGAGACGAGGCACAGAAACTTGGCAAGACGCATGTGAGTTTGAATTGACGTTTCTCGTTACTGTTATTCTTGCAGTTGAAGTTTCCTGCGCTTTCTGTACACTTAAACGTGGCGTATTGGAGGCGATATAGAAGATTAAATAAAGCTGTCGATGCTATGTTTGCACCATCGTCAAGTGATAGTGACTGTTTGCCAGAAAAAGATACGTCTTATGAACGTGTTCGCGCTGTGGAATTACAGGAAAATACACATGATGATGACAGTCAAGCTAGTTCAGATATGGATATGGATATTGATTTCTACTACAAGAGTGACTCCTCAACTAAGTGCACTGGAATAAAGTTAATAAAATTTTGAACAGGTAATCACAATTTAAATTTTTTTTGTGACAGGTTAAAAAGGTATTGAAATTGTGTTGCTTGAAAAGTAACAGTAGTGTGTGTGGGGAGTAGACTTTTCACCATGGTAATCTTCTTTTTTAGGATGTTTACGACTGCTCTGATGACAAACATGAACATGCAAGGAGGGCATGGAAAACTAGCATTCACCAAATCTCCATTATTTAAAGTTGTATACTCGGTGAGTTTTGTGTGCTTCTTGTGTCTTATTATTTATCTGTCCCCTTCCTGAAGGATACATATAGTTTGTACTTGTTGTTTACCTGTTGCTGCCTTGGGGTTGCTTCAGGGGGGACAAATGATTACGAAAAAGATATTATGTTATCCTAAAGAACTGTTTGCTACTAAACATCTGGATAATTACTTTTATAAATATTTTGTTACAGAAGCAGTGAGGGAATTGTATCCCGATCTAAAAGAAATTGATTATTCCATGTGGGAGATTACCTGAAGCATGCGCCCGGGAGAAAAGGAGGTCGCCCGTCCTCCAGCCCAAGCACCTCTGCCTAAATTCTTCCAAACCTTTCTTTGCGTTCTTTTTTTTTATTAAACTTGTTTTCAGCTTTAACATCGTGGGCTATTTGACGCCTTGTACAGGCTAAAAATGTACGTCGTCAGGCAAGAACAGGCGTATTTTCTGATGCGAATTTACAACCAAATATCGACGCAACGAACATATTTGGACGTTAATAGGACGTCCAGCTAACCACGTCTGATTAGGGTCAAGTTTTGACGTCTTTTGAATTTGCACTTTCTACCAAAAACTGTACCAGATTTCGACCATTGGTAAAAAGGAACATATTTGGACGTAAATACGACGTCCAGCTAACCACGTCTGATTAGAGTCCGGTTTCGACGTCTTTTGAATTTGCACTTTCTACCAAAAACTTTACCAGATTTCGACCACTGGTCGGGACTACAATTTGACGTCTATACGACGTACTTGTGTCTGCTGGGGCAGTGCTGATGCCATTTTTTTTCTTGACAACACAATACAATATTGTTACGTAAGTCACTGATAAAAAAAGAATCACATTGATGGGCAAAATTTTGTTGACAGCGATATGTTGCCGGAATGAAAAGATGATGTTGACTCAAATCGTTTTTATTTTGCATGAAACTTTAATGAAGTTACAAAAAGTTTCGGCATCAAAAATGTTGGTCTTTTGTACAAAATTAGAAAACCACCGGTAAGGAATGTATTCTCCACGTCGAGTGAACAATTGCCACGCCATCACGTGTAAAACAGTTTCCCAAGAAAGGCCCTGCGAGCGACGTCATTCCCGTTGGTTGGTTTGTGTGGCGTCAGAAGTCAACCTTGTGTAGAAGAAAACATGTCGCCAGACGTTCGATTGCGAAATTCAAGGCACAACAACAAAACACTGGAAGGTAACAACAACAAAAAATGCCGAAAATATTCCGGACTTTTCCATTATGTACATTGATCTGTTCCTAATAGTATAATGTGACAAATATCTAATGGTGACCATGCCAACCAAGCAAAGACCTCCTCTTTTTCGTGACATTCTTGTGTTTACCGTTTAGCTGTTTTACCTTAGGTTTCCTATCGGCTTAACACAAACATTTGCCTGACGTCAACCAAAGCTCGTGAGGTTTTAGGATGGAGACTTGGAGAGTTTCAGTTCCTTTGTGTAGTAAAACATATAGAGTGTGTTCAATATATCATTTGATTTGATACAGTTTTGTTTGCTATTACCGTCCATTTGTGCTTTTTATATTTTATAAAAATAGGCTACAGTATTTCAAATAACAAAATTTTTGTTTAGGCCAAGTTGTTTATAATGGAGCTTGCTAAGGTATTGATACCAATGGTTCGCTGTGAGCCATGCCTGTATGATTCTAAACACAAAGATTACAAAGATAAGGAATTCAAAGAAAATGTATGGCTACGAATTAGTCAAAAAACGCATCAACCAGGTTAATTCTTTTGTTACATTGGCTACTGCTTTTGTGTTCCCAACAATTATGCAAGATGTTAATTTTTTAAAAAATATTCAGTGGATGACTGCAAGGAAAGGTGGAAAAGTCTGCGTGATCGATTTTCAAAAGTAAAAAAAGCTATGGATAGAAATAAAAAAAGTGCTAAAGGTAAAACAAGAGTTTGGAAGTACTACATGGATCTACAGTTTTTACAGGGTCATTTACGGCTGCCAATGTAAGCTATTTATAAATTCTATTATGTTTTGTGAGTGTATAAAATTATGTCTGTTTACAGTATTGTTGACAACCTTGATTCAGACACAACTGAATTTCCTGAAAAAGGTATGTTATATTATGTTTTCGGTTTACAGGTTTTACAGCCTATAGCTGTATCAGCCACTTTTTCCTGAAAAGTCCGAGCGAGATTTAAAAAATCAGTCACTAGACTTCGATATTTTTGCTGTTCGACGCACACGATAATTTTTTTCCCCATGTTCAATCGCAATTACAAAGCAACACCCTGTGTATAATGTTAAAGATAATTTAATTACTTTTGAAATGTTTTGTAGAATCTCATGGAAATAAAATGGAAGAGAAAGATATTTCGTGTACATCAACATCTACAAACTCCTCATCGCTTTGTAAGAAACGAAAACTGTCAACCTCAGAGTCGCAGGTAACAAAATTTTGCTTTATTTCATGTATGTATGTTATTATTTAACTATTTGCCCTTTTACCAGGAAAACTTTGATCACAACAATACACATTCAAAGGAATCAAAAACTTATAACTTTTCAAACTTTGGCAATTTTGTGGCAGATACACTTCAATCTATGCCCCTTAATTCTGCCTATAAAGCAATGGCCACAATATTACAGTGTTTAGGTGCTCATTGTATGAATACTGAGGAAGTTTCAGGTATGTAAGATTGTTTTTTTTTAATATTGATAAAGAAGCACTTTGTTTCAATTATCTCTTTATAAAAGTGTTTTGTAAGTGTGTAACATAAACACTTTTTGCTACAATGTTAGTAACAGCTTCAGTTAGTTTAGTGTTTCCCAACCAGTAGTACCACTAGTGGTTTGCAAAAGCATTCCAGGTCGTATGCGAGCGCCTTTCCGTAATTTGTGGATAAATTTCCAATTAAAAAATCGCAAGTGATCTAAAAATGTTTGTTGCTTCATCCCCTAGGTTACTTTGTAATTTTGTTTTACCTCCAAGTGGTATACAATCACAAAAAGGTTGGAAATCACTGGTTTATAGTGTAGAGTAGTGATGTAATGAAACTTCGGTTTGCAGAATTTATTCGGCCGAATCTGCGATTTTGATGAAGATTCAGTTTTGGCCGAATAATTTGTTTTGATTCGGACAAAACCAAACTTATACGCTCATAAAAACGTTATGAGATACCAACAATAGCATGTGAACTGTATTAATAATTTCCAATACTTTAAAAGATGATAATATTTTGTGCGCAAACCTTATCTTTTCTGCGTAGTTGTGCATCACACAAAAAAATTAAAAAATGGGAGCGATGGTGTTCAATGAAATATTATCGTTGTGCCCATGCCTGGTACAGAATCGTCAATACAACTTGAAAACTATCGCTAAAACTGAATATTTGGTTTGGACCAGAACCGAATTTGGACGATTCCATGCATCACTAGTGTAGAATGTCAGATTATGGAAATTTTTAAAATTGTAATGTGTTTATTTTATTTAAGGAAACACAACATCAGCTGAGGTTAACACGGATGGTGCAAAAGAAGAACATGCAGCCACCAGACACAATCAGCAACATTATGAAGGTACAAACAACATAAACACATATTTTCGTGACTAGTGTATGATCATACTGATATCAAGTTGCAAAAATACTGTGCAACCCACAATAGCTTCAACATCCACCTAAGACAACACAGAAATCATTTGTATATACTTTTGTATGGTAAGGTAGGACTGCTTGCGGCAAAGACTTCTGTTTGGCGATGTAAAAAATAAGCATGTTTAGTCTGAACTAAACAAGTGTTTTTGATGATGGCAAATAAATGTGGTCGTCTGGCAATTTGTTTGTATTAATGTAACTTGCCTAGGATCTTCAGTTCACACTTCACTGAGATCTATAAATATATTTCTTATTTAGACTTTTACAAAGCTTAGTTTTAACATTTATATACAATGTACATATGTATATTATACATTGATGATAGGGCCCAGAAAATAGTTTGCATTGCCCCAAAAAATAGACACTGTATAGGTTTTTCCCATTATATTTTTTTGATCTTGTAATGTTTAGATTGCTTGAATAATGGTGAAAGCCTTCAACATCCTTGGAATGGCAATGGTCATGTTTTGCGTGTCACTACAGCACAGCAACGTGCACAAACCATACCACAGAAGCAACAAACAGGTATTTTAAAAGCTGAAAATACTGTTGTGAAGTTGTCTGTCCATTTAGCTGGAAACTGTGGGTAGTAGTTTAATGTGGATGAGGCCTGCCTATCAAAAAATGTCACTTTCTGCAACTCAATTATCATAAGTGGTTGCATTACTTTTATAATTTTCATTGATATTAGTAAGCGTATTTCTTATCATAATCAATGTATAGTGTTAGTTTGCCTCTAAATATTTGTTTGTTTGTACTTTTGCCTCTAAATATTTGCTTCTTAAATGTAGACACTGCTTTGAACACTGGTGAACCTGAAAGTAACCACAATTCTGTCAGCAATGCTACAAAAAACTTCATTCCAGCAAATCAATCTTCAGTTAATGGTAATGTTTTACCACCACAAACAGGTATTTCACATTGCTGCATTTCCATATGTACAGAAAGGACATTTTGTATCATCAGCCAAATTGAACAACGTTAAACCTTACAGTTGGTTAACATTGAAAATCATGCCGGCATAAACAAGACATGCAAACCAGCTCATTTCGATCTGTGCTTTTTTTTATTTTTGTGTTCACAGACACAGACAATATTCCAAAAAAGGAAATTAGGTTATAGGTTTGTCTGCAAATACAGCTATGTAATTTTTCTAGTGTAAGATCCATCTCGATTTCAAATTTGAGTTGTTTTTTATTGATGTTTAATGCAGGTTTTACTTCAGTGGGCGGAAATTTAAATCTCTTGACTGGAAACGATGCCTTTACTGCAAACAACTTAACACACAAATATCAGCCTACAACATGCAAGTTATTCTTTTGTTTTGTCGCTATTTCAACATGTATTCTAAACTTATTTAAGTACAAGAATCCTATAATGGAAATAAGCCTGGTCGTTCTCATACGTTAGTTACCAGATACGGCATTTTTACTATTCAACACGCCCGACAATTTTTCTCAAGATGTCAATGACACGCAATAAAAAAATGACGCCCTGAACAATAAAGAAAAAAATCTGCATTATTAAAAGCCTTAACTTTCAAGTTCCTTATCGCGAATTTAAACCACATGCTAGATATGTATATTTTTTGCGAGCCTCATCAGAGCACTTCATCTACAAGTTAATTTTTTGGTAAAGCTTAAATTATGCCATTGTACACATATTTGAAGAGTTATAAATTTCTTTTTGTGTAGATTCTACTTTCTGTAATGGTGGAAGTTCCTATAATACTGTCACCAGTGTCCCACCCAGAAATGGTTCTTTGATTACCGCTAACCCAACACAACAACATCAGAATGCTGTGCAAACTTTACAAACAGGCAGGGGCGTATCCAGGAATTTTTAAAGGGGGGGGTCCAATTTTTTAAGGGAATTCCCCGATTTTTAGGTATAAACTAAGTGTAAACTATTGTGGGAGAGAATCGCAAAATACGAGCGCCGGTGTTCGCGCCAATCGTCACATAAACGGTGGCTTTCTGTCTTGCGCAATTGTGTAACGCTATGGAAAGTTTAACAACTAAACTAATTGACTTTCACGCAAATAAACCGCTTGTCATTACAACGTGGCCACTGAAAAACGACGTTTCGTCCGTGAACTGACGAAAAATGTCACTTGTTTCGTAACAATGCAACATGTTTGGTAACAATGCCAAGTGTTCGGTAACAATGCTCCCTGTTTGGAAACAATGGCGAATGCAACACGATGCGGTTTTTAGGTCAACGTCAAAGAAAATTTCTGGTTTTCACGCGGATTTTGACAAAAAAATACAGTGGTATTTGTTTAGTTATCAAAAAAGACCAAAATATTTCACAAAAGGGGGGGGTCCGGACCCCTCGGACCCCCCCCTGGATACGCCCATGCAAACAGGTATTAACTTGAAATTAATAAGCTTAAAGCAAAAAGTCACACAGAAATGCAAGGAATAAATTTTCTCCAAAATGGTATAAAAGTATGCAGTGAATTTATTGCAACTTTGTGACACGAAAAAAATGTTAATTCATTTGTGCAACACCTTTTTCTCATGTCTCTTTTTAGTGTCATGCAATGAGGCCATCAGTCCATCCTAGCAAATTTGTTAATATCAAAAACTAAGCGAAGAGTATTGACATAGAAAGAAGTTTTTAGTCCCTGTTCACCATCTTTTTTTATATTGATATGATGTAACATTTATTGTGTTTCCAAATACAGATTTCAGTGCAAACCATGTTGAAATTGCCAATAACCCAACAAGCTTTGGTGAATACAAAACAAGCAGTGATATTTATACAAGGCAGTCGGATGCTGCAATGGTGTTGATGCAACTTTCCGGTAAGTTTTCTTGCAAACAAACACTGATTAGTAAATGTGACAAAATTTAACGTTCTTTTGTTTCTTTGTTTTTTTTGCACATGAATCGCTATGTGACCCTACCTAGGCCTAAATCTTTCCATTTTTTTTGAAAATCTGTAAAGTCTTGTACTGTATTTACTTGATTGTAAGCCACAGCTTGTAAAGTTTTTTAACCTACTGTTTCTGCGGCTTTCAATCGAGGGCAGCTTATATTCGAGGGTGGCTGTGGCTCTGAGTTTCAATAAAATTCATGTTTAACTTGCTCTGCCTTACCAGTACTTTTTATCAAACACAGTTATCAGCGTACCCGACAATTTCAATGGACGGATTTGTTGACAATTATTGTTATAGGGCACCTAAGGTTGCCTATGACATTTACATGTGGCTTAAATTCGAAGGCGGCTTATATTAACTTTTGAACACCGTCACAATTGAATAAATAAGGTTGTGCATTCTCAAGTTCATTTGGACTAGTTTTTTCAAAAATCACCTACTTGCTTAACACTAACATGACAAAAGTATGAAAATATATTTTTGTAAAACCTATTCAAGGTATTGAAGAGCCTGCAACTACTCCCTATAGCCCAAGGTTCACTGAACTATTAAATAGTCAACAAGTATATACTGGGAATATTATCCAGGGAGCAATACAACAAACAGGTAATTTCATTGTTTATTACAAGCCCATTGATTTACATAACACATATGCAAAGTTATATTTTTTAAAATTACAAAACATCACCAAGGGTGTAGCTTAGATTTATTTTTGTTTAATCACTTTCAAGGCACTGAACAGCATCCAACCACCCCTTATGATGTAACCCATGATCCTTTTTCAAGTGATGAACAGATAAATGCAGGAAAAGTTATGCAGGGACGACAGCAGCAAACAGGTAATAAAAACAATTTGAAAAAACTATCTGTTGTTGGTAATACCTAGGAACAGACTGCTATCACCCCCTTTTTGACAACTACTAGTATTGAAACATGAATAAGTTGTTATGCAAGAGGAATGTAGGAACACCATTTAACAGAAATGCAAGCAATGTAAAATGCTTCGAAGAAAGCTGTTGATTATACAGTGGATACAACATTTCGTTTTATGACTACAAATAACGGCATTGACGTGTATATTCTGTGATTTTTTACTAAACATCATCAAAATCCCTTTTCTTATGAATTGTAAAACATTAAAAGTACGAAATCTTAAATTTATTTTTCCAATTTGTCCCCTTTTCAAAAAAAATACACGTTTACCACTCTTTGGCGCCACCAAAAAAATTTCCCCCGAAACACTGACACTTTGAATAGACCGCCAGGGTATGTGATGGCGGGAGGTTGGGTTTATTTATGTTTAAATTAAATAAATTGTTTTTATTTCAGATGAAAACATCGATACAAATTTTTTGATCCAAACTTACGTGAATTTGTTGGAAAAACATAAATATTCTGAAGCAAATGAAACAAGAAACCAACTTTCAAGGTCACTTGAAGGTCTTGGGGAAACTGCGGAAGATCTGGAAACAACTGGACGTGAAAAGAGAAGAGAGGGAAAATATTTGGAATCGATTTTATTTTACGATGTTGCGTCTGAACTTTATGTCAAACGTGATGGAGATGAAGCGGTGGAAGGTGTGAAGGATTGTGTGAGGGGATGTGTTTGGGGTTTGAGATTGACATGCAGAGGTTTGATGGAAACATCGGATTCGAATCAAGAACTTGAAAACAAACGAATAATTAGTGATCATGTGATCCCACTCATGGAAATGATGAGACTCAAAATACAAAATATTCAAAACGTGGAAGAAGATATCAGATGTCTAAGTCAAGTGTTGTGTTTGCACGGGATTGAAGTGAGTCAACTTTCAATCGAAGATTATTCGTCGAGAGAATCAACAATTAAACGTGGCCTTGAAATGATGAGGAAACAGTTTGGTGAAAACTCAGCAAAGCATGAAGTGTTCGGACATTTGTTAAACAACCTTGGTGAAGTTTGCATGGAAACAAATCGACTGAATGAAAGCGTGGATTTTTGTCAAAAAGCAATCCAAGCTTACAGAACGGCAACAGACATAACTGAAGAGAGAAGGGAGGAGTTGATTGAAAAAAGTGAAAACAATTTAAGTGAAGTTGAATCAAAACTTGCACAAAGGAAATAATTATGACATCACAAACACAAAATGTGTTTTTGTTAAATATGTTTGAATTATGCATTGTTTACGTAATTTGTATCAAAATGGAAGTTAGCTACCATGCACTTAATGAATTTTGTGATTATTATTTTCATGTCGTTAGTGATTTGTAGCTGATAATAAAGAGTAAGTAAGTGATGTTGACTTCAAGACTAAGCTTTGGTAAATTCAATGCAAGGTTTTAGGTAAAAATGCAGAATATTATATTTCAGCTTAAAAAAGAAACCAACTTTAGCGAAAGAAAATTAGTGTCCTGGTAAGAGTTTGCTTTTATCTTCAATGAAAGTGCGTAACACCATAAAAAAAATATATTCAAGTATGAAAAACTTACCAATATATTGGGTAATTCTGTTTGATAAATACGTCATTCGAATGTGCCATAGTTTTTAAGTAGCTTATTTCACATTACTAGCTTTTAGTACATGCATTTGGTGCACCCAATAATAGGTATTATAAAAAAAAACTTCAAACAGTGCTAAAAACTGTGCAAAGTAATACAATGGCTAACCTCCTGCAAAGGACCAAATGTGGCACATTATGTCTTTGCTAGGAGTTTGTACAAATGAGACACTTTACAAACAAGGTTTATACTGCAGTTTGATGTAATTTTTGTACACTTCACTTACCTAGGCCACATTTTAAAGCATTGTTGTAAATAGGTTATAGTTTACCTCTAATTGTCCGCTTTATAATGGTTACAAAAGCTGCATGCCAAATTTTTGATTATTTCCCGTCTGGTAATAGAAAAGCGTGCCCAACCCTTTCAGGGCAGAATAACCTCACCAACCATTCCACATGTGCAAGGTAAAAAACTTTTCTGCATGCTATGCAACCAATAGTTCAAATTACAACTGGTTACTATAGTCGATTCCGCTACGAATGCATGTTGATTAAAAGAATGCATTTCCATCATGGGTACTGCACATCAACCCAACTTTTTGGAATGGGAATCTGTTGAAGATTTTTGTAATAAATCTACTGATATCAATCAGAGGCCTTTTGCTTCTGACTAATTAAAACAAATCTTGGTTGTGTTGGTTAAACAAATACCTGACAACGGTTTGAGGACATGGTCATCTATATTCTAGTAAGTTCCAGTGTTTACGTTCTAACAAGCCAATTTTCTCATTTGGGGATTTTGACATCCAGCACCATATTTGCAGTTTGCACCAGAAAGTCCTGAAACCTTTCAAAAAACTTAATACACATCTGAGACTTTTTTGGTGAATATATTGTGCATTGAATCAGTACGATAAATCGAGCATACATTTGAGATGACAGCAGTGCAGAGTTGGTGAAATTCGCTTGGGTGAGAGTGAGGAGAAATTTTCATGTTTCTATTTCTACTACTGGTCCTTGCTACAATTCCTTAATTGAAGTCAATTTATTTTACAAAGGTATAATTTGCACAACAATAAATGGCCAAAACGCAGCACAGTAAAACTTGATTTGCAGTGACAATTCTGGTGTGACAAGTTTGTCTTTTTGTAAAACAGTTGCACGTTCTTGTTTTACAACTGCAAACGTCACTAAACCACAATGGCTCATGACGTCACTGTTTATGTTACGGATGAGTAATTTTCTGTGCAGGGACCCGGGTTTGCAGAGAGAAAACACGCCGTGTATCTGACTCCTATGACTTTGAAAAAAAATCACCCGCACGGGCTACCTTTACAAACTTTTAATTAGCGCAAAAACAAACGACAACACATAGATAACTACGCGTAAGCACTCAATGCAGCCTTCTCCCCACGGTTTTTCTTACAGAGCGCGTAACTTGGGCCTTTTCGCTCAGTTCTCTATATTCCTTCTGTGGCTTACGGCCATCGATATATAAACGGTTATTGAGATTACATAAAATAATGAATTCGACAGGATTAAAAAAAATGTCGATGTGAAATCAAAACTCAAAGCCGATTTGCACATAGCCTATGTCAGAGATTAGCCGATATGTCGGAGTGAGCGAAGTGATCAACCCAAAATACCAAATGCGCCTGTATACGCGAACTAATCAAATTGCACAATTTAACACAAAATGACGTTTAATCATAAAGTTTTGCTGCATCTGCACTTGCCTGGGTTTTGCATTCCAAAGTAATTTTTTGTATGTTCCGCGTCTTAGTGGTTGTAGATTTTTGTAAAACACGACTTTCGCCCTGTTCAATTTCTTCTGTAACATTGCCACCAATGACAAAATATTCTCTGAATTGTCAATGTTTAATGCTCGCTGTTCGTAGTTTTCAAATTATAAGCATTCGTATTTTAAAGGTAATTTGGAAAGCGTTCCAATCAGAACAGGCATCAGTTTAGGTGACAACTAGTATATTCGGCGAATTGTGTCGACTGTAGCTTGTCTATATTTTTTGGAGACTTTAGACGAAAGCGCTAAATCCTACGTCGTACCAGGGTAACCAACTATTGAAACGTCACGAAGTTAACTCCTGGCGTATGCAAGTGTGTAGAATTATCGACTCGCGGCCAAAAATAATCGAAAAATCGACAGGTAGGCCAACAGACCGCACAAGAGAAACAAAAGAATGCAGTTTAATGAATAAACCCAACTACATTATTTAATGAAAATTTAAACACTGTAACCGAAAAACAATAAAAAAACATTCAACTGCAGCATGGAGAATTTTCCGAATGACAATAATTTATACTAAGCCCTGGCGCGACAAATTAAAAAAAAACGAACCAGGCATAGTCTTCGCTGTGGGTCACAAGTTTGCCATGATCTGAGATATACATTACGATTGCAACCGTCTTATTTCAGTGTTATGTCCTCAGCGTTGAAACGTCATCATGGGTTAAGAAGCTCGCGAAAAAAAGTTAGGCAGCGCGCGGAACCCATTGTGATGTAATCTTTGTTCATTCTGCGACAGGATTTTGGCCGAAAACATTACGGAAAAGGCTTTTGTTTATTATCTTTGACACTCAGTCTTAGTGTTGATCGAAAGCATCCTGTCGTAATCACCGTAGACGAAGTTATGCCTCTTTGTAACGAAAATTCAAACTAAATCTGCAAGAAGTTGTGTTAGCTTTTCAGAAACATGCCAGGCACAGAATTATTGCAGTTTTTCGCTGCTACGTTTTTTTAACCCTGAGAAAAATCAGCGAAGAACCGCGGTCTATAGCCTACTGAGCTATCAAACATACATTGTTTTAAAAACCCTCGTCTTCCAGCAAGAGGCATCAGTATACCGCTGTGTGTAAACCTGCAAAATGCACATAAATAATCAAAAACCCCAACCAATCCTGTCAATGCGTGATAAATCAAGCTCTCGGTGAGGTTTAAACTCGCGACCCTGGGCTAACCAAGCCCAACGCTCTACCAACTGAGCTCTCAGTGGTTTCACGGGGTATATTGTGGCCAAAGTACACTGATGTGCAAGCGCACAACTTTTCAGGCAACCTTCACATATACGTAGGGAAACCTGTGCAGTGGGCAATCACGCCATTCAAATCTCACTCCGACTTTCCAGGAAAAGTTGCTGGAACATTAGCCTACTGCATTATATTATGCAACGATGGTTGAATATTAACATTAATTTGTTTGATTCTGGCATCGATTTTTGCCTTTTTCACCATTCTAAGTGTTCAAAATTTGACGCCACTGTTCGACACAGGCGGTGTAAAGAAGTGTTTAGTTACCGCGCTACCGGTATGCAGTACCACAAACATGCCAACTCTATTGTTATTAACCAAAGTCCATAAATTAAACTACTACTGTATCTTCTACACAATAATTGTGAATTTATGGAGCCTAACATATCCGTTATACAAATCCTGCTTCTTCAACACCGATCTTCTCAGTTTGAATTTTTTTGAAGGTTTAGCACCAATATGCTTAAACTGACCATTGTTTCCAAACATGGAGCATTGTTAACGAACACACGGTATTGTGACCGAACATTGCCCTCTTATGAAACTAATACCGTTTTTTATTCAATCTGAAGAGAAATAGCAAGCTACTTTTTTGTCTGTTTTTAATTTAACATGTATTCTAAACTTATGTAGGACTATTATGAAGAAATATACTATGTTTAAATACAAGAAACGTGTAATAAATAGTAGTATTATTATTTATAGTCTACTTTTATCAAACGTTCTTGTAGCGCAAAAGAACTTGCGATCACTTGTTGGCGTTTCCTTTCCAAGTTTCACGCTTTCGTTGTGTCACGTATTCATTTGCGCCACGTTCTTTTTTACCTTTTGTTTTTTCACCTTCCACCTGCTTAGTTAAATGTTTTGTGTCAATTTATATTTTTATTCACGAATTGTCTCGAACGCACCAGTCACCGCACGTTGATTTTATATCGCAGCGCTCGCTTCCTCTCACGTGACACCGTTGGGCCAATGACTGGCGAGATAAAAGATAAAACCGGACTAACACGAGACGCTAAGAGAAACCGAGAGACGTTTTTGCAGGTTGTGATTCTACTGTGGTATTTTTAAAGTTTTTGTGAACAAGATTTTATCTATACGGTTGTGCTGGAACAGACTTGTGGTTAGCCGTGAATGCAGCGTCCTGAGAACCAGGGAAAGCGTTTATTTAAGAAGCTTAACATTTTGGTTGAAAAATATGTCAGGCCTTTCGCATGCGTTAGTCAACAGACTTCGAGATTTTTTCTTTTTCATAGAACTGAAATGGAAGAGGCAGATATTTCGTGTACATCAACAACTACAAACTCCTCATCGCCTTGCAAGAAACGAAAACTGTCACCCTCCGTGTCTTAGGTAACAACATTTTGCTTTAATTTCATGTATGTATGTTATTAATCAACTCAATTTGCCCTTTGCCAGGAACGCATTGTCCACAACAATACACATTTAAAGGAATTAAAAACTCAGTCACAATCTCAAAATTTTTTAAACTTTGGCAATTTTGTGGCAGATACACTTGCATCTATGCCCGTTAGTTCTTCTTATAAAGCAATGGCCGCAATATTACAGTGTTTAGGGGCTCAATGTATGAATACTGATGAAGTTTAAGGTACCTAAGATTGTTTTTTTTTAATTTTGATAAAGAAGCACTTTGTATCAAATATCTCTGTATAAGAGTGTTTTGTAAGTGTGTAACATAAACACTTTTTGCTGCAATATTATTAACAGCTTCAGTTATAGTTTATAGCAGTGTTTCCCAACCGGTGGCACGCGGCGGCATTCCAGGTGGTATGAAATTATTGAAAGCATTCAACATTCTTGGAATAATGACAATGGTCATGTTTTGCATATCACTACAGCACAGCAATGTGCACAAACCACAGAAGCAACAAACAGGTATCTTAAAAGTTGAAAATAGTATTGTGAAGTTGGGACACTGTTAAATCATGTAAGTTTTGTTGACCTCCGGACGTTCATGTTGGGAGGTGGATTTAAAAAGTTACCGATAAACTTCGATAAAATCTGCCATGCATATGGGAACAACAGTGTTTTGTGTCGGTCTGATATCGAGCCTCCTACTGGGCTGTGATTGCCCTGTAAGGAACTACGCAGTGTGGCGACCATGTGTTGCGAAAGCATGAAAAACTTCTTCGACGTGACAGATAAGCCCAGATGTCAAGCCTGTAAAAGCACTGCATGAATCTTTGCACGTGGAAGCTTACACAGATTTGGCTTCGTAAGCATTTAGACAGGCGCACGCACTCTGAAACATAAACTATTTGAATTTAAATTTTACAGATACTGCTTGATCACCATGGTTACTGGCGCAGCACTACCATAAAAAAATGTATGAATTGAAACAGTATGGGTCAACCAACAAATAATTTTTACATAAAGTAATATGAATTGTTCTTTTGGCACCTAAGTTACGAGAGATTTTCATTGTCAACAACGTTTCGTCCACCATCCGGTGAGACTTCCTCAGGGTTATGTCACAACAATAATGAATCAAACGAACAATAAAGTTTTAATGTCGTTATGTTGTTTTTCAGGATATGTTGGAAGACGGTGAACTACGACACTTTCATGTTGATATATACGGTGAATGGGGGATGCTAGTTTTCAAAATAACTTTGTGCGCTGCATTGTTGACTATTATAGTTTAAACAGTATTTACAACAAACATGTCCGAAAACGCTGGTTCGGCGTACCAGCTCCATTTCAATGCAGCAGCGACATCATGCGGAAAATGGTCCACCATGCACGGTATAGTAATGAAAAACAAAATGTAAGGAATTTTAAGGACACCAGTTACAATGGGTTCGTAGATAAAGTTACTTCAAGCCACTTTTATCGTAAAAAAATCAATTCAACATCGGGGCGAAGTTGAAGTGCTTCAAAAGTATAACCAGATTCGAATAAAAAAGGTACAAAGAGCTTGCGTATAATAAATTTACATCGAAGAGCACAACTTTTCGGTTAACGTTACAGTTTTACAATGGTGATTACGAGTAAAAAGCTGAAGAACTGTTGACAAAGTTTGTTTATGGATTTTGTTGGTTTAGTGGAGGAGCTGTTGCCATGTTAGCCATCATCGTCAGTGTCCATATCAGATTCTGGGTGTGCAAGGGGATTCCCAGCGTATGTTGTAAGTTCGACGAAGGCGCGCAACTCCTCGTATCTGAAGACCAGACTTCCACGTTCGTCTCTGATGTCCACAACCAGATAGATTTCTTGACCGCGAGCAACGTAGTTTGTGCATACAGGCATATTAAAGCTTTGTTGTTACACAGCGGTTTAAGAACCTGAAAAAAGCCAAAGTTTTACTTGTTGAATCTGAAAGAAATCACTCAAAGCTGGCTATTAAAAGGTAAAAAGTTTCGTGCTCCGTGATTTTGAAAATTCCGTGACTTGGCATAACTTAATGGGAATAATTCTGCATTATTCGACCTCCAGGAAAAGAATAAACAAACAATAGAAACAAGCCCTCGTAAACCACGTGACTTAAATAGCCAACCCCCTTACAATATTCTTGTATCCTAAACCGTTCGTAGAATTAGTGGCCAAAGCGAAACGTCCGACTGGCAATAATTGCCTTCAAATACCACAAACCTATTTCATTCTCTCATATTCGCGTCATTAATTTCGTACTCTTTAACACATGCGCAGGGTGTGTTAAAATCATCCAACAGCGAAGAGCAAAGCGCTAGTTTGATCGTGACGTCATTAAGGGTACTATTCAACTCCAACAGTTCGCTTCGAAACGACTTCCTACAACATACAATAAAACTGAAAAATCTGCTGCCTTCTTGTGGAGAACTTTATGTCAACGAACACACAATAAACAAATTTTACAATTAGCGACTCCTAAAGTTGCTTTGTTTCGTCTGCTCAAATAAAACACGTTCTTAAACTGCTACAGTTCTGTAGTAGCATATCCTTAACCGGCACCCATTATATACCAAGCGACTCAGCCCGGATTCCCTTTTTCGGTTTGTATCGAATACGCGATGCGGCGAAATCCGCCAGTTAGCAAATTCGCGTCAAGCGTCGAAAGACACATTACTGAAACGTTTTTGGGTTCTGGTCCAACATGCAGGGCTCAATTACAATTCTATACCACAATCTAACTATGAATTCAAAACATGTGCTGAAAGCAACTCCGTATCTAATTCGCTGCTGTAATCCACATTCAAACAATCTACCAGTAGTGGCGCAGTTACAAATCGCAAAGCATTTCAACAAGTGTTTCCCTATTGTTATTTCGTCAACTTGCTAATGCGTTACAACCCGACGACCGCAACAATGAAATGTCTGCTATTTGATGCAGAACGTTACAACACCTCGCTTGTATATTAACAATAAATATCCTGGTGATAACAACTTAATTTAAGTTATTTCATCTACACTCACAACACGCCGTTGGATAGTTTTGGTTCGCATCGAAAGCAGGCAGGTATATATGCACCGCCACAGCGCAGGTCGGCATTCTTTTTGCGGTTTTCGCCAAACACAAGACACAGAGCGCTAAGCGTCAAGAGCGCGACTTCGTGTCGCAAATATCAGTTTCGCATGAACCTCACGACAAAGAGGCCAAACTTTCATCTCCTATTTTTTTGAATTTATTGATGAGGGTACTGGGAAGGAATTTGCGGCATTATGTATAAATATATGCAAAGTGTGTTTTTATTTTAGGTTCAGATCACGGTTTACCACAGGACGTGCCGACAGACCTTACAATGCCGAAACCCATGGTAAGTAAACACTTTCCGCTTTTTGTTCGGTGCGCTTCATTTCGTAAATGTCAGCGGCAGGAGCGAGTCGATACAAACGTATGCGAGGCTGTAATCCAAACGCATGGCGTTTGACGCGTTGTTTCATGGTTTGTGTAATTTAGCGACCAACCAAGTCTACCGACGTTGAGTAAACACATTGATCACGTGACGTACTGGGGTGCAGTACATCACACGGGGTCGTCGGTTATGTGCTCTTCCGTTATTTTTTATTATTTTTAGATGTTTTGAGGTCTCGTGTTTGCAAGATTCTTTTCACTAAAGTTTGTAATGTTCTGCTTGTTTGTAGATGGGTTTTACCCGCTCAGTGTATTTGGCCACTCATAACTGGAAGTTCAATTTGTCAAAAGTGAATGGAAAAACTTTCCAGGTCAAGTCCTTATTCAAGTGTTTCCAAAATTTCATGAGTAGTATAAAATAACTTTGGACAGGTGTAGATTGCTGCAACTTCTTTTTCCAAGACGTTTGCTTTTCACCGTAAATCAGTGATTCCCAACCTTTTTGTGGTTGCGTGCCACATGGAGGTAAACAACTTCGACGACGCGTATCACCTAATTGAGAAAGTAACCTAGGGGATGACGTAACAAACATTAAGTGATCCCTTACGGTTTTTTTAAATTCAAACTATATCCGCTAAATACGGAAAGGTTGTCGCGTACCACCTGGAATGCCGTCGCATACCACTAGTAGTGCGCGTACCACCGGTTGGGAAACACTGCCATAAATCAAACCATTCCAAACCATATTCCTTGAGCTAATGCATTGCCGACTGTTACATCTCCAGACTATCACTGCACCTCCTTGACTGCGATGCAACAATGGTCACTGTGCGTAATAATCCATTTGTAAAATCATTGTTGTGGTTGTTGCTAAGTTCTATTCATTTTCGTTCGCATTTCGCAACGTGAGAGTATGAGGTGCTCATTGTGACTGAATGAAATTGTTGTATTTACACCTTAATGCAAAAAGGCATTTGATAAATTGTGAAAATGAAGAACTAATTCACAAAAGTAAACAACATTGTGGTTGTTAGAATACAACATTGTGGTTGTTGTGACCTTGATATACCGTGGTTAGGAATTGTTGAATAGGGCGGGGCGGTACGTTTTGACGAAATATATCCGTTACTAGCCTTAGCCCTTGTAGGCCTGGCGTATAAGAGTCTACACTTACGTATATAACTTAATGTGACATATATGGGTAATTGTAAAAGGCCACGAAAATAATGCTATCTGTAACGTTTGTGGGTACATAGATTTGGGCGCTTCTGTTGTTTTGTGCCACGAATTTTTCGCAAGACTTGTACAATCCAGCAGCAAGAAGTAAACTCCAATCCCGCAAGTTTAATTGCCGAGTAACACTTGACGTTCGACGCGACGTACCATTGGGTAATAGCAGGAAGAAATACAAAAAGACACGACCTTTGCTTCAGCTTCTTTTGGTGTAGGCGGGGCGTGACGAAGCAGCGGGCGAAGAACGCTGTCTGACCTGACATCATTTATAGGTGTTTGTATTTGACTGCACGCAGTGCTGATGCCATTTTCCTTTCTTTGCAACACAATACAATATTGTTACGTAAGTCATTGATAAAAAAGAATCACATTGATCGGCAAAATTTTGTTGACAGCAATATGTTGTCGGAATAAAAATATGTTGTTGACTCTAATCGTTTTTATTTTGCATGAAACTTTAATAAGTACAGTCAGCAAAAAAATGTTTCGGCATCAAAAATGTTGGTCTTTTATACAAAATTAGAAAACCACCGGTAAGGAATGTATTCTCCACGTCCAGTGAACAATTGCCACGGGATCACGTGTAAAACAGTTTTCCAGGAAAAGGCACTGCGACGTCATTCCCGTTGGTTGGTTTGTGTGGCGTCAGAAGTCAACCTTGTGAAGAAGAAAACATGGCGCCAGACGTTCGATTGCGAAATAAGGCAACAAATAAGGTACAACAATAAAACACTGGAAGGTTACAACAACAAAAAATGGCGAAAATATTCCGGACATTTCCATAATATACATTTAACTGTTCTCAATTAATATGTGACAAATATCTAATGGTGATCATGCCAATCAAGCAAAGACTTCCTCTTTTTCGCGACATTCTTGTGTTTACCGTTTAGCTGTTTTACCTAAGATTTTCTGTCAGCCTTACACAAACATTTGTCTGACGTCAACCAAAGCTCGTGAGGTTTTACGATGGAAAGTTTCAGTTCCTCTGTGCGATGAAACATGTAAAGTGTGTTCAATCTGCATAAATACCATTGAGGATTGATACAATTGCTAGCAGCGTGAATTTGTGGTTTGAGTGGATTGCTTAATTTATAGTTTACAGTATTTCAAATAACAAAATTTTTGTTTAGACCCCAAAGTTGTTTATAATGGAGCTTGCTAAGGTATTAATACCAATGGTTCGCCGTGAGCCATGCTTGTATGATTCTAAACACAAAGATTACAAAGATAAGGAATTCAAAGAAAATGTATGGCTACGAATTAGTCAAAAAACGCATCAACCAGGTTAATTCTTTTGTTACATTGGTTACTGCTTTTGTGTTCCCAACAATTATGCAAGATGTTAATTTTTTAAAAAATATTCAGTGGATGACTGCAAGGAAAGGTGGAAAAGTCTGCGTGATCGATTTTCAAAAGTAAAAAAAGCTATGGATAGAAATAAAAAAAGTGCTAAAGGTAAAACAAGAGTTTGGAAGTACTACACGGATCTACAGTTCTTACAGGGTCATTTACGACTACCGATGTAAGCTATTTTAAAATTCTATTATGTTTTGTGAGTGTATAAAATTATGTCTGTTTACAGTATTGTTGACAACCCTGATTCAGACACAACTGAATTTCCTGAAAAGGGTATGTTATATTATGTGTTAGGTTTACAGGTTTTGCAGCCTATAGCTATATCAGCCACTTTTTCCTGAAAAGTCCGAGCGAGATTTAAAAAATCAGTCACCAGACTTCAATATTTTTGCTGTGCGATGCACATGATAATTTTTCACTCCATGTTCAATCGCAATTACAAAGCAACACCCTGCTTATAATATTAAAGATAATTTATTTAATTTTAAAATATTTTGTAGAATCTCATAGAACTGAAATGGAAGAGGAAGATGTTTCGTGTAAATCAACAACTACAAACTCCTCATCGCTTTGTAAGAAACGAAAACTGTCACCCTCAGATTCGCAGGTAACAAAATTTTGCTTTATTGCATGTATGTGTTTTATTAATTAACTATTTGCCCTTTTGCCAGGAAAACTTTGATCACAACAATACACATTCAAAGGAATCAAAAACTTATAACTTTTCAAACTTTGGCATTTTTGTGGCAGATACACTTCAATCTATGCCCCCTAATTCTGCCTATAAAGCAATGGCCACAATATTACAGTGTTTAGGTGCTCATTGTATGAATACTGAGGAAGTTTCAGGTATGTAAGATTGTTTTTTTTTAATATTGATAAAAAAGCACTTTGTATTAAATATCTCTGTATAAGAGTGTTTTGTAAGTGTGTAACATAATACACTTTTTGGTACAATGTTATTAACAGCTTCAGTTAGTTTAGTGTTTCCCAACCGGTAGTACCACTAGTGGTACGTAAAAGCATTTCAGGTCGTATGTGAGCGCCTTTCCGTAATTTGTGGATATAGTTCAAATTTAAAAAATCGCAAGTGATCTAAAAATGTTTGTTATTTCATCCCCTAGGTTACTTTGTAATTTTGTTTTACCTTCCAAGTGGTATACAACCACAAAAAGGTTGGAAATCACTGGTTTATGGTGTAGAGTAGTGATGTAATGAAGCTTCGGTTTGCCAAATTTGTTCGGCCAAATCTGCAATTTTAATGAAGATTCAGTTTTGGTCGAATAATTTGTTTTGATTTGGACAAAACCAAACTTATACGCTCATGAAAACGTTGTGAGATACCAACAATAGCATGTGAACTGTATTAATAATTTCCAATACTTTGAAAGATGATAATATTTTGGGCACAAATCTTATCTTTTCTGCGTAGTTGTGCATCACACAAAAAAATTAAAAAATGGGAGCGATAGTGTTCAATGAAATATTATGGTTGTGCCCATGCCTGGTACAGAATCGTTGATACAACTTGAAAACTATCGCAAAAACTGAATATTTGGTTTGGACCAGAACCGAATTTGGACGATTCCATGCATCACTAGTGTAGAATGTCAGATTATGGAAATTTTTAAAATTGTGATGTGTTTATTTTATTTAAGGAAACACATCATCTGCTGAGGTTAACACGGATGGTGCAAAAGAAGAACATGCAGCCACCAGACTCAATCAGCAACACTATGAAGGTACAAACAACATAAACACATATTTTCGTGACTAGTGTATGATCATACTGATATCAAGTTGCAAAAATACTGTGCAACCCACAATAGCTTCAACATCCACCTAAGACAACACAGAAATCATTTGTATATACTTTTATATGGTAAGGTAGGACTGCTTGCGTCAAAGACTTCTGTTTGGCGATGTAAAAAATAAGCATGTTTAGTCTGAACTAAACAAGTGTTTTTGATGATGGCAAATAAATGTGGTTGTCTGGCAATTTGTTTGTATTAATGTGCCTTGGATCTTCAGTTCACACTTCACTGAGATCTATAAATATATTTCTTATTTAGACTTTTACAAAGCTTAGTTTTAACATTTATATACAATCAATGTATATGTATATTATACATTGATTGATAGGGCCCAAAAAATAGTTTGCATTGCCCCCAAAAATGGACACTGTATAGGTTTTTCCCATTATATTTTTTTGATCTTGTAATGTTTAGATTGCTTGAATAATGGTGAAAGCCTTCAACATCCTTGGAATGGCAATGGTCATGTTTTGCGTGTCACTACAGCACAGCAACGTGCACAAACCATACCACAGAAGCAACAAACAGGTATTTTAAAAGCTGAAAATACTGTTGTGAAGTTGGCACACTGTTAAATCGTGTAAGTCTGTCCATTTAGCTGGAAACTGTGGGTAGTAGTTTAATGTGGATGAGGCCTGCCGATCAAAAAATGTCACTTTCTGCAACTCAATTATCATAAGTGGTTGCATTACTTTTATAATTTTCATTGATATTAGTAAGCGTATTTCTTATCATAATCAATGTATAGTGTTAGTTTGCCTCTAAATATTTGTTTGTTTGTACTTTTGCCTCTAAATATTTGCTTCTTAAATGTAGACACTGCTTTGAACACTGGTGAACCTGAAAGTAACCACAATTCTGTCAGAAATGCTACAAAAAACTTCATTCCAGCAAATCAATCTTCAGTTAATGGTAATGTTTTACCACCACAAACAGGTATTTCACATTGCTGCATTTCCATATGTACAGAAAGGACATTTTGTATCATTTATTGAAGTTTGTCTGCAAATACAGCTATGTAATTTTTCTGAAGTGTAAGATCCATCTCGATTTCAAATTTGAATTGTTTTTTATTGATGTTTAATGCAGGTTTTACTTCAGTGGGCGGAAATTTAAATCTCTTGACTGGAAACGATGCCTTTACTGCAAACAACTTAACACAGCAACCACAACTTATGCAATTTCTTCCATCAACAACAGGTATTTTAAAAATTCTGGGAAATTTGGCTAGGTGGTAGAAGAAATGAACAATTAAGGCTAAATTTTTGCCTTTTTCGTCATTCTAAGTTTTCGACACGGGCGGCGTGAAACAATGTTGAGTTACCGATATTCAGTAACATGAACAGACCAATGCCATTGTCTTTAAGACCATAAATTGAATTACTTTAATAACTCAATTATCGGTCATGCCAATCTTGCAGCATTCACATCGATCTTACTAGTTTTCTTTTTTCAATGATTAGCATATAGATGCTGGTGGCAAAGTAATTCAAAAAAATTGGTGCCAGTAGAAGTCATTTATTTGCGAACTGCAAATAATTATTTGGGGAGAAATTTGTATTTTGAATCACTATTAAACATCAGTATGTAACTGAATGGTTATATAGTGTTGAAAACTTAATGCGGTCATCGTTTGCTATGCTGGGATCCTCATCCAAATTAATTTTGTCTCTTTAGATGGCTAAATAAATGCAACCGCAAATAAATTTTTGAACAAAATCCATGTAAACACCAGCCAACACTTGCTTTAACGTTCAGCGAATAAGCGCGTTATGTTTAAAACTAACCATTTACCAAACACGTGGCATGGTTGCCAAACATCTTGCTTTGTTATGAAACAAGTACCGTTTTTTGTTCAATTGGACCTATTTAATGAGACATATCAGCTACAACATGCAGGTTATTCTTTTGTTTTGTCGCTATTTCAATGTATTTTATGTATTTTTGTATTTTAAACTTATTTAAGTACAAGAATCCTATAATGGAAATAAGCCTGGTCGTTCTCATACGTTAGTTACCAGATACGACATTTTTACTATTCAACACGCACGACAATTTTTCTCCGGATGTATGACACGCATAAAAAAAAGAACCCCTAAACAATAAAGAAAATAATCTGCATTGTTCAAAGCCTTAACTTTCAAGTTCCTTATCGCCAATTTAAACCACATGCTAGATATGTATATTTTTTGCGAGCCTCATCAGAGCACTTCATCTACAAGTTAATTTTTTGGTAAAGCTTAAATTATAAAAACTACTTCTATCCACATGTCATTGTATACATATTTGTAGTGTTATAAATTTCTTTTTTGTGTAGATTCTACTTTCTGTAATGGTGGAAGTTCTTATAATACTGTCACCAGTGTCCCACCCAGAAATGGTTCTTTGATTACCGCTAACCCAACACAACAACATCGGAATACGGTGCAAACTTTACAAACAGGTATTAACTTAAAATTATTAAGCTTTAGCCAAAAGTCACACAGAAATGCAAGGAAGAAATTTTCTCCAAAATGGTATAAAAATATGCAGTGAAATCATTGCAACTTTGTGACATGAAAAAGTAAAATGTTGTAGAGGCAAATTGTACTGTTCCATTGTAGGTTGTGTTAATTCATGGGTGCAACACCTTTTTCTCATGTCTCTTTTTAGTGTCATGCAATGAGGCCATCAGTCCATCCTAGCAAATTTGATAATATCAAAAACTATGCGAAGAGTATTGACATAGAAAGATGTTTTTATTCCCTGTTCACCATCTTTTTTGTATTGATATGATGTAACATTTATATTGTTTCCAAATACAGAATTCAGTGCAAACCATGTTGAAATTGCCAATAACCCAACAAACTTTAGTGAATACAAAACAAGCAGTGATATTTCTACGAAGCAGTCGGATGCTGCAATGGTGTTGATGCAACTTTCCGGTAAGTTTTCTTGCAAAAAAACACTGATTATTAAATGTGACAAACAATGAAATTCATGTTTAACTTGCTCTGCCTTACCAGTATGTTTTATCAAACACAGTTATCAGCGTACCTGACAATTTCAATGGACAGATTTGTTGACAATTATTGTTGTAGGGCACCTAAGGTTGCCTATGACATTTACATGTGGCTTAAATTCGAAGGCGGCTTATATTAACTTTTTAACACCAATAAATAAGGTTATACATTCTCAAGTTTATTTGGAAGTATTTTTTTCACAAAATCACCAACTTGCTTAACACTAACATGACAAAAGTATGAAAATATATTTTTATAAAACCTATTCAAGGTATTGAAGAGCCTGCAACTACTCCCTATAGCCCAAGGTTCACTGAACTATTAAATAGTCAACAAGTATATACTGGGAATATTATCCAGAGAGCAATACAACAAACAGGTAATTTCGTTGTTTATTACAAGCCCATTGATTTACATAACACATATGCAAAGTTATATTTTTTAAAGTTACAAAACATCACCAAGGGTGTAGCTTAGATTTACTTTTGTTTAATCACTTTCAAGACACTGAACAGCATCCAACCACCCCTTATGATGTAACCCATAATCAGTTTTCAAGTGATGAACAGATAAATGCAGGAAAAGTTATGCAGGAACAGCAGCAAACAGGTAATAAAAACAATTTGAAGAAAACTGTATCTGTTGTTGGTAACCCCCAGGAACAAACTGCTAGCACCCCTTTTTGAAAATTACTAGTATTGAAACATGAATAAGTTGTTATGTAAGAGAAATGTAGGAATACCATTCAACAGAAATGCAAGCAATGTAAAATGCTTCAAAGAAAGAACATTTAGGACTTTCAAATATCACATATATCGTGACAAAAACATACATAGGTTTTACAGCACATTTGTTGTTTTATGACATCACAAATAACGGCATTGACGTGTATATTCTGTGATTTTTTACTAAACCAAATCAAATAAATTGTATAACATTAAAAGTACGAAATCTTAAATTTATTTTTCCAATATGTCCCCTTTTTAAAAAAAATACACGTTTACCACTCTTTAGCGCCACCAACAAAATTCCCCCGAAACACTGACACTTTGAATAGACCGCCAGGGTATGTGATGGCGGGAGGTTGGATTTATTTATGTTTAAATTAAATAAATTGTTTTTATTTCAGATAAAAACATCGATTCAACGTTTTTGATCCAAACTTACGTGAATTTGTTGGAAAAACATAAATATTTTGAAGCAAATGAAACAAGAAACCAACTTTCAAGGTCACTTGAAGGTCGTGGGGAAACTGCGGAAGATTTGGAAACAACTGGAGATAAAAAGAGTAGAGAGGAAAAATATTTGGAAGCGATTTTATTTTACGATGTTGCGACTGAACTTTATGTCAAACGTGATGGAGATGAAGCGGTGGAAGGTGTGGGGGATTGTGTTGGGGGTTTGAGTTGGACATGCAGAGATTTGATGGAAACATCGGATTGGAATCAAGAACTTGAAAACAAACGAATAATTAGTGATCATGTGATCCCACTGATGGAAACGATGAGACTCAAAATACAAAATATTCAAAACGTGGAAGAAGATATCAGATGTGAGAAGCAAGTGTTGTGTTTGCTCTGGATTGAATTGAGTCAAGGTTCAATCGGAGATTATTCGTCGAGGGAATCAACAATTAAACTTGAAATGATGAAGAAACAGTTTGGTGAAAACTCAGCAAAGTATCATGTGTTCGGACATTTGTTAAACAACCTTGGTGATGTTTATGAGAAAACAAATCGACTGAATGAAAGCGTGGATTTTTATCAAAAAGCAATCCAAGCTTACAGAACGGCAACAGACTTAACTGAAGAGAGAAGGAAGGAGTGGATTGAAAGGTGTAAAAACAATTTAAGTGTTGTTGAATCAAAACTTGCACAAAGGAAATAATTATGACATCACAAACACAAAATGTATGTTTTTGTTAAATATGTTTGAATTATGCATTGTTTACATAATTTACATGAAAATGGAAGGTAGCTACCATGCACTTGATGAATTTTGTGATTATTATTTTCATGTCGTTAGTGATGTGTAGCTGATAACAAAGAGTAAGTAAATTATGTTGACTTCAAGATTAAGCTTTGGTAAAGTGAATGCAAGGTTTTAGGTAAAAATGCAGAATATTATATTTCAGCTTAAAGAGAAACCAACTTTAGCCAAAGAAAATTAGTGTCCTGGTAAGAGTTTGCTTTTATCTTTAATGAAAGTGCGTAACACCCACAAAAAAACTATTCAAGTATGAAAAACTTACCAATATATTGGGTAATTCTGTTTGATAAATACGTCATTCGAATGTGCCATAGTTTTTAACTAGCTTATTTCACATTACTAGCTTTTAGCACATGTATTTGGTGCACCCAACAATAGGTATTATAAAAAAAAACTTTAAACAGTGCTAAAAACTGTGCAAAGTAATGCAATACAATGGCTAACCTCCTGCAAGGGACCAAATGTGGCACATTATGTCTTTGTATCTGTTCTGCTAGGAGTTTGTACAAATGAGACACTTTACAAACAAGGTTCATACTGCAGTTTGATGTAATTTTTGTACACGTCACTTACCTAGGCCACATTTTAAAGCATTGTTGTAAATAGGTTATAGTTTACCTCTAATTGTCCACTTTATAATGGTTACAAAAGCTGCATGCCAAATTTTTGATTATTTCTCGTCTGGTAATAGAGGAGAGTGCCTAACACTGCCAGGACAGATAAACGACAAAATAAACCTTACCCACCATTCCACATGGGCAAGACAAAACTTTTCTGCATGCTATGCAACCAATAGTTCCAAATTACAACTGGTTACTATAGTCGATTCCGCTACGAATGCGTGTTGATTAAAAGAATGCATTTCCATCATGGGTACTGCATATATCAACCCCACTTTTTGGAATGGGAAACTGTTGAAGATTTTTGTAATAAATCTACTGATATCAATCAGAGACCTGTTGCTTCTGATCGATTACTAAAGATATTATATGTGTTGGTTAAACAAATACCTTTACATGTTCTGTGCAAGTGCACACAGGATTTTCAGAGAATGTCACAACGACGTAACTCTGCAGGTAAGTTTTGTTGACCCTTCGGATGCTCATGTTGGGAGGTGGATTTCAAAAGTTAATGATAAACTGTAGATAAAATCTGTCATGCATTTGGGAACAACAGAGATTTAAGTTTGAGTTAACTTAACTAAAACATTTTGAAAAGCTAATTCATCTACACTACGAGAATAATATTTATTAGAATGATATGTACATTTGCTGCAGAATCCCTCAAAAACGTTGACAATTCTATTTTTGTTGTAAAACTTGTTGTGACATCATTCCCGATCGTCCCAAACTATACAAGTAACAATCAAAGCGTTTTTGAAATTTTCCACAATAAGCAAAATTATTACTTGTTTTAACTGATGGTTATATCGTATACACAGAGAAATACAAACAGTATCTGCAGACAGATGTTATAAAACTTGTTGCATGACAACAACAACAGTAAATAAATTAACAAACATTTGGTCAATAAAAAGAAGGTTAAAATGAACACGAGAACAGTCTCAACTACAGCATGTGAAAGCAAACACACAATTTGTTTGGTGGTGGTTCAAGAAAACAGAAAACTTATTTTGCAACTGATTTTAATGAAAACAAAAATCATGGGATTATTTTGAAGCAAAAATTTGAAAAACCGCAGGGAAATCCAATTTGGCCCAAAAAAAATGATTTGGCAGGGTTCATTAGGTCTTGAAAAAACTGCATTGATGCCAAATATGGCTGTTTTGTTGGAAGGCCTTGCTTATTTGCATACACCAAACTCAGTTAGGTTATGTACAGATTTAGGTCAGCCATGGAAAAGTTGAACTGTTTGTCTAAAATTTTAATCAAAGTGCATTTCTGCAAATCCACGGTTCCACAAGTGATCCAAGATGTACAAGAATATATCGAGTATAAATACACAAATTATTCATTTCACTTTTTGTTGATTCTTTAGGAACCATTTCCTTTGATTGGACACAAGTTAAAAAAATACAATCTATTGCCAACATAGTTCATTAATTTTGAAACACTTTTTTCAGGTTTCTTATTTTTTACACTAAATCATACTTTATCAAGTTTTAATTAATAAACATGAAAATGAATATGACAGATACACACCCAACATATTTCAACATATTTGTACACATTTGTGCAAAAAAATCAATGCTGATAAAATGAAGGCGTTTATGTAAATGTTATCAATTAAACATTATTTGTACATTGGGAAAAATTGCTGTTCAAAAATGATATTTCAAAGTTAGTGACATATGACAGGAAAATTGTGATTCATGAATAATCCAGCATCACAATATTTCCTGCTCCACTTAAACACAAGCATTGGTCGATACAATTCCATGCATCAAGTTTGGACCAACCTCAACCTAATGTTTATTTTTCTTTAAGTTAAGCTGCAAAAAGCCAGGACTATTTACTACACACATATATTGGAATATATGTCTACACAAAATCAAAGAGTATGTACAAATAAAATTGCACAGTTTCATCAGATGAGAAAGGTCTCTATTATTGCAGAAAGATGTAATCCATGGATACTGGTGAAATTAACACTGTATGTTAGGGTGTTGAAGTCACATATTGTTACCATTGTGTACAATTGTATATGAACTAAGCAAATCAAAGGTGAAGAGTGTCAATTTTTCAAGATTTTGGTCGCGCGTTCATTGGCTTGACTAATTCTCATGCTGTTCGATTCAGCCTGCATTAAAAATGAAGATATTGTTGTACGACAGAAGTGCATTTTGTATGACTGCTGCAGACGATTCAATAAAAGGCAATCATACAATCAATGTGACAGTAGTTGGGCATATGGGGGTGCTGTGCTGTTACAAATGCTTGCACAACACAGACAGAAATGCCTTTTTAAACCGCCAGACCAAACACATAATACAAATCCTACACACATATAACAACACTTTATGCAAAACCAAACTACCATTTGCCCCTGAATACAATTATATCCTGTATAGAAAACCAAACAAACAATTATATCAAAGTGATCGTAATCAAAAAAATCGAAAAAAGTATGCAGATTATTCGTACAAGTGCCAGAAAAATAGGAACCTTAATGTTTAAATCAGAAGGGAAAAACCAAACACCTACCTTAGTGTTTATTCTGTCAATCTGTTGGTTCTGAGAGTTAATTTCGTTGCCCATGTCGATAGCCATGTGTTTAAGGTTTCCAAGGACTACAGCAACTTGGCCGAGGTTTTCTTCCATCTCATCTTCTCTTGCATCGTTGGTGACTCTGCATTCATCACATACATCTCAAATTGATGAATGTTTATAACCAAGTATAAATATGTATTAAAAATTTAAAACATTCCAAACTTGCAGGTTGGATCATTTTGTGTGATTTACGACACTTGAGGCCGCATCTCAGAATTAAATCCTAAAAATTGAGTTTTAGAAGGCATTTGTCATTGTGCACCTGGTTACAGTTTCTCTTGTTTGCCAAAAACAATTGCCGGGTCTGATGACTCATGAAGGGGGACTACTATTGCTGAACAGAAAAAAATTGATTGCAGCTGCATTAAGACAGCACATTGGGGGGTTTAGCAAAGGCTAACTGCTAAATTGTCAGTCCTAGGGGGTGTACAAACAGCCCCGGTGGGGCCCCAAGACAGTTGCAAGACATCTAATTCTTAATGAATTGTGTAGAGGAGGGTTGGTGGCTTCACTTAATCGCAAATGGAGGGTACTTTCTGTGATTCATTTTTTCACAAAACAAACCTACACTTTTTTCTGCTTTTTTGGCCAAAATAATGGCCAACAGAGGGTCAAAATGCCCCCGGGGGAGCAGTTAAAGTAGTTATCTCAATTATAAATTTGGCCTGAATTCCTAGTCAAGGGTCGGCACTAACAGAAAATCACAAATTGACCATACTTTCTGTGATTCATTTTTTCACAAAATCTACCTCAATATTTGGGTAGTTTTTCAGCCACATGTTCAACAGCACCCTCAACCAATTTACTGCCTGACTACTAACCCTGAAAACCATAGTAAAACTGCCCCCAAACACGCTGAAAATCGCCCTGGCAACAGCCTGTTCATCTGCGCTCATTCAACCAAAACACTAGCGCCCATGCATGACCCATTGCATTGTTACACATAATTTTACTCTGTTTTACGCAGAACAGAGTTCGAGAAGGGCATTTCCCAACCGGGAAAGTCTTTTCTATAGAAATACAGAGATGCGGCCTTAAGGATGAAAGTTTACACAAAAAGTTTATGAGGAAATAATTAGGGAATAGTTTGGTATCTGAGGTTATTGTCATGTGTGTTTCAGACCCTAATTTTCACTTAATTGAATTGTGCATTTTTTGTATTAAACCATTCGGGACAGTTTGGTGAAAGAATTCATGAAAAATTTTACAGACACTTTTCAACGTGTGTGGTTTTTTTTCACACCCAACATTTTATTAAATAGTTTATTGACCAGTTTTAACGTTTTCAGAATTTCCTGTAACTGTAGTAGATATGGCCTGACACTGTGACACATGTAAACAGACGAAACATCTTAAATCCCAATTGTTTCGAAAGTACAAATTGATATAAACTGAAGAAAACCATGCATATATTTCAGCCATTCCTGAATTCGGTGCAGGAGTTCCAAAGGTGATTAAGACCAGTTTTAAGGCAATAATTATATTTTTACCTCTGTATGTAAGCGCCACCAACTTGTGCTTGTTCTCGTGGGTCTTGTACACGTTGAGGTTGGTTGCTAACCACCTTTCCATCTTCGTTCGATTGCCACGTTTTCTTGTATTCGTCACCTTTCTCAAAGTTCTTCGCCCTTACAAAAATGTATTACTTTTAGGCTTGTTGATGTACAACTGTAGCAAAATATTGGGAAGCCAAGACGACACAACAATTACGATGGGTGGGATTTTTTGAGTTGCCTTCTTCTATGGTGGACATATAAAGAACCTTGGTTACATTTTAAGTAAGGGTCAACATACTTGTCGATCTATAAAAGGAGTAGGTGACCATTAAAAGATTGGAGAACACAGGCCCTACTTATACTTGTAAGGCTCAGTTAACTTCTATCAAGCAGACAACTTTTATTAGTGTTTAGTGGGCTGCAGACAGGGGCACTGTTTCGACCTAATAGTTCTCATCAGTGCAGCTATTTTCATTTGGACTGCTGCCGTACGTTTCAGCCATCTTAATAAACGATTGTTTACCTGATTGGTGTTGGATATACGGAGTTTACAGCAGAACACGCATTAAACGCAACAGTATCAACAGCAAGAACACGCAAGCAGACTTATCTTCACTCTTCAGCACTGCAGGCGGCCGAAATGATTTGGTACGCTGCAGCGTTTACCACCTTTTTTAATTTATTTTCGACTTCTTCACTGAACGATTAATTTTATTTGTAAATATTCCAATGTGTTATGCAGCAAATAATGCCCAACTTGCCCACACAGCGAAGTACAAACTCGGCTAGTAGAAATCATTGGCAGCACTGACGCACCGACACCGACTTTATGACCGCTTTTCCAGTTACGGGTTATAGTATAGTGTGTAACCCGCACCATATTTCTGCAAATTTTAGCAAAAACAAACGTAAAGTATAATTCAGCTGAATATCTGTCTTACCCGCAATTTTTTTCGCGGATACGAAGGACATTTGGTTACCCTTGAGCGATGGCGCGGGTGGAATCACCCCAAGCAACTATGTTTGTTGATTTTGTTGGGGTTCCTCCTTTTTTCCTTTGTTTGGTTCCTGTTTCGAAACCACCAGCGCCATTTTGAAAAGGGGAAACAAAGAGAAACTGTTCTTGTGGAATTCGTTTGCAGGTGTCCTTTCTGTCCCGACTCCTGATTAGATGGTGGTAATATGTCTTCTGTGGAAGAGGTATGTGGAGTTTTAAATTCTAATCATAGTAGTATTTTCCATAAAATTTACTATGCGCCCTTTTAGCCTACCCCACAAATCCTCATGTTTTTGATCAGCAATATTGGTAATAGTAACCATCTGTTTATATATGTTTTGTAGTTTCATTTAATCAAAGCTGAGGATATTTTATGTGACCAATGGAATTTTGTTGCTGGACAAGGTGGATTCAGTGACGTAATAATTGGTTACCATGTTGGTTTGAAGCAATTTGTTGCGGTCAAAGTAATTAAAGTTGTTGGTCGTCACAGTGAAGAACTCTTTAAAAAAACGTAAATCCAGCATTCATGACACACTACTGTAACCGTTTTGTTTGACAATAATTTATTGTTGCAGAATTGGTGAAGAGCTGGAAAACCTGCAAAAACTAAATCATATCAACATAGTGAGTGTTTATGGTTGGACCAAATGGCCATTTGCCTTAGGGATTGTCATGGAGTTCTGTAAAGGAGGGAGCCTTTTGGAACTGCTGCTGAATACCTCGATCAGTTTGGGATTCCCCTTGCGTGTCCGGTTTTTACTGGATGCTGCAGAAGGTCTTAAAGCTTGCCACGGTTTACCTCTGAAGAGAATGATTCACGGAGATGTCAAGCCTGAAAATGGGTTGCTTACCAAAATTCTGCGCCTCAAATTGTGCGACTTTGGAAATGCGGAACTCGCAACCATAACTGGATCGACGACAAAGAATCCTTCAGCAAGAAGCAAGAAGGAAAGACCTCAATACACACCGATGTACACAGCACCTGAAAAAATTGAAAAACCTACAATGAAACCAACAAAAGAACTTGATGTTTATGCTTTTGGTGTGATGATCTTTACTGTCGTGGTTAGGGCATTGCCATACTCCACCGACAACCAGAAAGCTTTACTAGACTCCATTAAGGAAGGGACTAGACCAAACTGTTTAGTAATAGAAGAACTGAAGCAAAATCTTAATGAAAGCGACAGAGCAATCGTTGAAAACCTGGAGCAACTAATGAAGCAGTGTTGGGATCAAGATCCATCTAAACGACCAACGATGATCGAAATCTGTGAGAAATTGCAGCAACTTCTCAGCCAGCAAGGCCCAGAAGTGATCGAGCAACAAGTGGAAGACGTGGTCTGGCAGAAGAACATGAAAGATCCCTTTCTTGTCAAAGATGAGAAGTTGGTTTCCCTTCAATGGTTTTGCACAAGAACCCGAAGATTCCAAGGTTTGTTCTCAAAATTATACCAACTAGAAAAAATGTCGAATCATCAACTGTATTAACTATCACTTTCAGTGATATGTGGTTCTTTCTTTGCACAGTACCTGACAATCCTCCGACCTCTAATGATGCCAAGAAAGATCATTCATCTACGGACAAGAAACCAGTTTCAGGTGATTCTGTTCAAAGCCCATCATCTTCTAGATTGGCATCAGAAGTTAATCGAGATTGTTATTTAAAACCTAATGTCAGACAGAAAAATATATTTTTGCAAGGTACTGGCTTGACTGCTTGCGCCATAGTTTTTTTTACTTTTGCTGTGGAAAAAATAGAAACTATAACAATTACTTCAATACATTGCGTCCTTCTCTGGTCAAGAAATTTGCAGCACCAAATGAAGTTAGATTAGGCTCGCAAAAGCTCATACAAATAAGCCACTTTTTCAAAAACAATGCAACAGCAATAACTAAAACTATATATAACAAGTTCTTCTTAAATGCATAAAAATGTGTGAATAGGAGTATATTCAACTAATACTTGTGAGAAATGATATTTGTGGTGTATGATGTTGTTTGTAGCAACCGTGTATAGAACTCATTGTAGACAAATTAGATGTAGCACTGTGGTAAATACAGATGCCATAGCTCAGGGCTCGCCAACCTTTTAAATGCTGTGTTCAGTTTACAAATTATGTTTAAATTTTGATGACTTTATGTGCCAACCTATATGTGTACACAAAAGTATCTTGGCCTTTTTTTTTAACCATTCTCTGCATAGTAACTGATCATATGGGAATATATGAAGGCAGCACAAGCATGGACATCTGAGTAATGAACTTGTAAAGCACTCTCAGTACTATCAAAAATCACCACAAATTTGTTATAGATACCACACTTTGTTGACTCTGCCATACATTACTTGTGCAATGTAAAATTTTAAGAATGTTTGCAATTTTTGCTTTTGACAATTTCACTATGAATTGATCACATTTGTATTTGTCTGCACTTATCACAAAAAAAACTAAATCCCTCAAACATTTAGTCCCTGTGTTTTCATCACAGAGACCAATCCAAACTCTGATGCGGGAAACCGATCTCCTGCACTTGGTGATGTCACCCTAACTCATTCATCCACAGATCAAGTGGTTTTTGGACAAGCAGGTAATGTTACAAGCTGGTGTATGCAGAGATTATGTGCCTATATTGCGCAAACATAAATACTGATCACTTGAGTAAAAGCCCGTCTTCACTTTAAAGTGCTGATCCTAAATTTTTTTATAGCAGGTCAAGAATTATCCAATGTGAGGTCACAACATTATGACTTGAATGGTGAAGAAATAGTGGAGCAACAGCCAGGTATATTCAAAGATGTTGTATGGTTTAGGATAGTTTACTAAAAACAAAAATCACTCAACATAACATTAAGTGCCTTACACATGACAACAATGAATATACCAATAAACAACAATTAGGTATTTAAAAATACTGTTAAGTTTGCAAGTTTGCTTTACATCTTTTTAATGTTATTATAATATCAAAAGCTCATTGTAAGGCTTTATGCAATTTATATTTCCATAACAAACTGTATGACCTCTCAGCTGTTTCACTGCTGAAAATCGAGTCATTATATTACCATGTAAATTCGTCTCTAAAAAATATTCATCGCCATAAATAAATATTAGTATTACATTTTGTAACAGATGAGTGTTTTCTCGTTTGGTAAAGTTAGAAACCACGATCTAGTTTGATTTAACTGCTCTATACAAAATTATTCCCCATTACAAAACCTAGTTAATACATTTCCTCTGTTTCCCATCCTGGTTAATTCTCCATTTCTTCATTGTCTATCTATTGACAAAAAGTATTCACGCCAGGGTTTATTTGTTGCAGTTTTAGCAAACAGTTTAAAACCACCTGGAACATTTGACTTCTATGTTTGTATTAAAATAATAGTTGACATTAGCAATCCATTCTCATTCAGCTTTGAAAAGAAAATCAAGCAATGACGTTCCAAGCGCTTCCAGTGACAGCAAGAAAATTAAAAAAAATACTGAAGATGGAACATCACGAAAGGAAGAAGCAGGTGAAAAAATAAAACTTACGACCTCCGTCATATATATTTTGATATTGTTAATGGAGGGCACCTGTTATGACATCACAAACTAGTGATTGTGGTAAACATAATATAAATAAATGTAAATTCATGTTATATCACTTCAGCAGGCATGGTGTCAGACTGAGACTTTTTGACGATAATTTTGGGTCTTCGAGGATGGAAGCCTCCCAAAATCATCGATTCGGGACCCTACAACCTGGATAGATTAGGGAACCGTTACCGTAATTTAAAGTCAAATGTATCACTGAAGTATAAAATAAACAGTCCAATGAAATGAGTAAAGATTTATTAAAACAAAATTAGTTTTTCATGTATCTGCCAAAGCTGAATCGCGGTCAGAGTAATGTTAGCAACCTTGGATTTTGAAACCGTTTTCACTGCGTATCAGCGATGACCTTTATTTTGGGTAATGAGTTAACCGCATATTAGTCTCGGGTTACTTCTGCATGAGAGAAGTTATTGTGTTGCGGTTAACGCGTTGCCAAACCTTGTAAGTTTGCGAAACAACCTTCTGCCCAGTAAGTTGGCTGCTCGCTATATTTCCCCCGTCGGGCATTGATGAAATAAAATATGACGCAAGTCCATTGCTTTACATGACTGAGAATAGTTTGGGATGCAAAAAGACATAGGATTGATGCTTAATTAGGGGTCGGGAACATTTTTGTCTAAGGTAGCAAGGAAAGCTATATATTAAAAAATAATTTCTGTGTACAGCCATGTAACATTTTTCAACGCTTTAATTGGTTTATACAGTACACACAAGGTGGAACGAAGTCTCTCTAGGGGAGGAAAGCTATAGGCCGCATATCAGTATTAAATCCCCAAAATCTAGTTTTGAAGGCTATCACCATTAATACCCATACTGAGTGATTTGCTTTTTTGCCAACAACAATTCCTGTGGTCAGTGACCCATGAAGATCTACTGGTACTATTCATTGAGAAAAAAATTGATTGCAGCTGCATCCGCCAAAACACAGCAAGGATCTGAGGAGCCTCCAGGAGGATCTTTTGTCCTATAGGATAGCAAAAACAGTCCCAGGGGGCAACCAAAGCAACTTTCCTGTGACAATTTTTTTTGCCATTGCGTAGAAAAGGGTTAGGGCCAACATTAAATTGCAAATTGGATGAGGTTTTTGTGATTCATTTTTTCGCAAAACCATCTTACATTTTTTTGCAGCCCATTTAGCTAAAATAATGGCCGAAATGACCCCTAGGCTTTAAGCAACTATCTTGCAACTAATTTTCACCTTACTGCGTAGCCAAGAGGCGGGCCTAACATAAAATCACAAATTAAGGTATACTTCTGTGATTCAATTTTGAGCTACATCCCCTTGAGGCCGCATATCAGTATTAAATCCCAAAAATCTAGTTTTGAAGGCTATCACCATTAATACCCATACTGAGTGATTTGCTTTTTTGCCAACAACAATTCCTGTGGTCAGTGACCCATGAAGATCTACTGGCACTATTCATAGAGAAAAAAAATTGATTGCAGCTGCATCCGCCAAAACACAGCAAGGATCTGAGGAGCCTCCAGGAGGATCTTTTGTCCTATAGGATAGCAAAAACAGTCCCAGGGGGCAACCAAAGCAACTTTCCTGTGACAATTTTTTTTGCCATTGCGTAGAAAAGGGTTAGGGTCAACATTAAATTGCAAATTGGATGAGGTTTTTGTGATTCATTTTTTCGCAAAACCATCTTACATTTTTTTGCAGCCAATTTAGCTAAAATAATGACTAATCGGGGGCCTAAAAGACCCCTAGGTGGTGCTTTAAGCAACTATCTTGCAACTAATTTTCACCTTACTGCGTAGCCAAGAGGCGGGCCTAACATAAAATCACAAATTAAGGTATACTTCTGTGATTCAATTTTGAGCTACATCCCCTTGAACATTTTGGTGGTTTTTCAACTAAACTTTTCACAGCACCCTGCACCAAACGTCTGACTGACTGAGAAGAGCAAAAAATGCACTAAAACTGCACCAAACACGCTGAAAATCACCACCCTCATTCTGGCAGAATTCTGGCAGAATAATTTTGCAAATTTGCCACATTCTACAAGGTACAACAGGCATTTACTCAAAAATTGTTTTTTTTTGGATTACAATCAAATTACAGAGATGAGCAAGCAGATCAAACCTCAAAAAACATTTAAACAACATTTTCCGCAGCTGTATCAATCAAAAAAATCGCGAATTAAAAAAATCGCCTGGTTTTGCGATTCAGCATAATGGCGGCATGCGAAAAACTAGTCTAATACAAAGAATTCTGCTCGGCGTTCTGGCAATAGGTGCCAATATTGACCAATATCAAGAGAACGGAAATTTAATTCTCTACAACATGCAATTAACAAATTTGAAATTAAGGTGCCGGATGACCTTCAAATCGCCGATTGAAGACGACCCGCTTTGAGCGAATCAGCAGCGTAATGGCGTAATGTCGGCATGCGAAAAACTTCCCTACTAAAACAATTCTGCTCGGCGTTCTCGCAATAGGTGCCAATATTGACCAATATCAAGAGAACGGAAATTTAATTCTCTACAACATGCAATTAACAAATTTGAAATTAAGGTGCCGGATGACCTTCAAATCGCCGATTGAAGACGACCCGCTTTGAGCGAATCAGCAGCGTAATGGCGTAATGTCGGCATGCGAAAAACTTCCCTACTAAAACAATTCTGCTCGGCGTTCTCGCAATAGGTGCCAATATTGACCAATATCAAGAGAACGGAAATTTAATTCTCTACAACATGCAATTAACAAATTTGAAATTAAGGTGCCGGATGACCTTCAAATCGCCGATTGAAGACGACCCGCTTTGAGCGAATCAGCAGCGTAATGGCGTAATGTCGGCATGCGAAAAACTTCCCTACTAAAACAATTCTGCTCGGCGTTCTCGCAATAGGTGCCAATATTGACCAATATCAAGAGAACGGAAATTTAATTCTCTACAACATGCAATTAACAAATTTGAAATTAAGGTGCCGGATGACCTTCAAATCGCCGATTGAAGACGACCCGCTTTGAGCGAATCAGCAGCGTAATGGCGTAATGTCGGCATGCGAAAAACTTCCCTATTAAAACAATTCTGCTCGGCGTTCTCGCAATAGGTGCCAATATTGACCAATATCAAGAGAACGGAAATTTAATTCTCTACAACATGCAATTAACAAATTTGAAATTAAGGTGCCGGATGACCTTCAAATCGCCGATTGAAGACGACCCGCTTTGAGCGAATCAGCAGCGTAATGGCGTAATGTCGGCATGCGAAAAACTTCCCTATTAAAACAATTCTGCTCGGCGTTCTGGCAATAGGTGCCAATATTGACCAATATCAAGAGAACGGAAATTTAATTCTCTACAACATGCAATTAACAAATTTGAAATTAAGGTGCCGGATGACCTTCAAATCGCCGATTGAAGACGACCCGCTTTGAGCGAATCAGCAGCGTAATGGCGTAATGTCGGCATGCGAAAAACTTCCCTACTAAAACAATTCTGCTCGGCGTTCTCGCAATAGGTGCCAATATTGACCAATATCAAGAGAACGGAAATTTAATTCTCTACAACATGCAATTAACAAATTTGAAATTAAGGTGCCGGATGACCTTCAAATCGCCGATTGAAGACGACCCGCTTTGAGCGAATCAGCAGCGTAATGGCGTAATGTCGGCATGCGAAAAACTTCCCTATTAAAACAATTCTGCTCGGCGTTCTCGCAATAGGTGCCAATATTGACCAATATCAAGAGAACGGAAATTTAATTCTCTACAACATGCAATTAACAAATTTGAAATTAAGGTGCCGGATGACCTTCAAATCGCCGATTGAAGACGACCCGCTTTGAGCGAATCAGCAGCGTAATGGCGTAATGTCGGCATGCGAAAAACTTCCCTATTAAAACAATTCTGCTCGGCGTTCTGGCAATAGGTGCCAATATTGACCAATATCAAGAGAACGGAAATTTAATTCTCTACAACATGCAATTAACAAATTTGAAATTAAGGTGCCGGATGACCTTCAAATCGCCGATTGAAGACGACCCGCTTTGAGCGAATCAGCAGCGTAATGGCGTAATGTCGGCATGCGAAAAACTTCCCTACTAAAACAATTCTGCTCGGCGTTCTCGCAATAGGTGCCAATATTGACCAATATCAAGAGAACGGAAATTTAATTCTCTACAACATGCAATTAACAAATTTGAAATTAAGGTGCCGGATGACCTTCAAATCGCCGATTGAAGACGACCCGCTTTGAGCGAATCAGCAGCGTAATGGCGTAATGTCGGCATGCGAAAAACTTCCCTACTAAAACAATTCTGCTCGGCGTTCTCGCAATAGGTGCCAATATTGACCAATATCAAGAGAACGGAAATTTAATTCTCTACAACATGCAATTAACAAATTTGAAATTAAGGTGCCGGATGACCTTCAAATCGCCGATTGAAGACGACCCGCTTTGAGCGAATCAGCAGCGTAATGGCGTAATGTCGGCATGCGAAAAACTTCCCTACTAAAACAATTCTGCTCGGCGTTCTCGCAATAGGTGCCAATATTGACCAATATCAAGAGAACGGAAATTTAATTCTCTACAACATGCAATTAACAAATTTGAAATTAAGGTGCCGGATGACCTTCAAATCGCCGATTGAAGACGACCCGCTTTGAGCGAATCAGCAGCGTAATGGCGTAATGTCGGCATGCGAAAAACTTCCCTATTAAAACAATTCTGCTCGGCGTTCTCGCAATAGGTGCCAATATTGACCAATATCAAGAGAACGGAAATTTAATTCTCTACAACATGCAATTAACAAATTTGAAATTAAGGTGCCGGATGACCTTCAAATCGCCGATTGAAGACGACCCGCTTTGAGCGAATCAGCAGCGTAATGGCGTAATGTCGGCATGCGAAAAACTTCCCTATTAAAACAATTCTGCTCGGCGTTCTGGCAATAGGTGCCAATATTGACCAATATCAAGAGAACGGAAATTTAATTCTCTACAACATGCAATTAACAAATTTGAAATTAAGGTGCCGGATGACCTTCAAATCGCCGATTGAAGACGACCCGCTTTGAGCGAATCAGCAGCGTAATGGCGTAATGTCGGCATGCGAAAAACTTCCCTACTAAAACAATTCTGCTCGGCGTTCTCGCAATAGGTGCCAATATTGACCAATATCAAGAGAACGGAAATTTAATTCTCTACAACATGCAATTAACAAATTTGAAATTAAGGTGCCGGATGACCTTCAAATCGCCGATTGAAGACGACCCGCTTTGAGCGAATCAGCAGCGTAATGGCGTAATGTCGGCATGCGAAAAACTTCCCTATTAAAACAATTCTGCTCGGCGTTCTCGCAATAGGTGCCAATATTGACCAATATCAAGAGAACGGAAATTTAATTCTCTACAACATGCAATTAACAAATTTGAAATTAAGGTGCCGGATGACCTTCAAATCGCCGATTGAAGACGACCCGCTTTGAGCGAATCAGCAGCGTAATGGCGTAATGTCGGCATGCGAAAAACTTCCCTATTAAAACAATTCTGCTCGGCGTTCTGGCAATAGGTGCCAATATTGACCAATATCAAGAGAACGGAAATTTAATTCTCTACAACATGCAATTAACAAATTTGAAATTAAGGTGCCGGATGACCTTCAAATCGCCGATTGAAGACGACCCGCTTTGAGCGAATCAGCAGCGTAATGGCGTAATGTCGGCATGCGAAAAACTTCCCTACTAAAACAATTCTGCTCGGCGTTCTCGCAATAGGTGCCAATATTGACCAATATCAAGAGAACGGAAATTTAATTCTCTACAACATGCAATTAACAAATTTGAAATTAAGGTGCCGGATGACCTTCAAATCGCCGATTGAAGACGACCCGCTTTGAGCGAATCAGCAGCGTAATGGCGTAATGTCGGCATGCGAAAAACTTCCCTATTAAAACAATTCTGCTCGGCGTTCTGGCAATAGGTGCCAATATTGACCAATATCAAGAGAACGGAAATTTAATTCTCTACAACATGCAATTAACAAATTTGAAATTAAGGTGCCGGATGACCTTCAAATCGCCGATTGAAGACGACCCGCTTTGAGCGAATCAGCAGCGTAATGGCGTAATGTCGGCATGCGAAAAACTTCCCTATTAAAACAATTCTGCTCGGCGTTCTGGCAATAGGTGCCAATATTGACCAATATCAAGAGAACGGAAATTTAATTCTCTACAACATGCAATTAACAAATTTGAAATTAAGGTGCCGGATGACCTTCAAATCGCCGATTGAAGACGACCCGCTTTGAGCGAATCAGCAGCGTAATGGCGTAATGTCGGCATGCGAAAAACTTCCCTACTAAAACAATTCTGCTCGGCGTTCTCGCAATAGGTGCCAATATTGACCAATATCAAGAGAACGGAAATTTAATTCTCTACAACATGCAATTAACAAATTTGAAATTAAGGTGCCGGATGACCTTCAAATCGCCGATTGAAGACGACCCGCTTTGAGCGAATCAGCAGCGTAATGGCGTAATGTCGGCATGCGAAAAACTTCCCTATTAAAACAATTCTGCTCGGCGTTCTGGCAATAGGTGCCAATATTGACCAATATCAAGAGAACGGAAATTTAATTCTCTACAACATGCAATTAACAAATTTGAAATTAAGGTGCCGGATGACCTTCAAATCGCCGATTGAAGACGACCCGCTTTGAGCGAATCAGCAGCGTAATGGCGTAATGTCGGCATGCGAAAAACTTCCCTATTAAAACAATTCTGCTCGGCGTTCTGGCAATAGGTGCCAATATTGACCAATATCAAGAGAACGGAAATTTAATTCTCTACAACATGCAATTAACAAATTTGAAATTAAGGTGCCGGATGACCTTCAAATCGCCGATTGAAGACGACCCGCTTTGAGCGAATCAGCAGCGTAATGGCGTAATGTCGGCATGCGAAAAACTTCCCTATTAAAACAATTCTGCTCGGCGTTCTGGCAATAGGTGCCAATATTGACCAATATCAAGAGAACGGAAATTTAATTCTCTACAACATGCAATTAACAAATTTGAAATTAAGGTGCCGGATGACCTTCAAATCGCCGATTGAAGACGACCCGCTTTGAGCGAATCAGCAGCGTAATGGCGTAATGTCGGCATGCGAAAAACTTCCCTACTAAAACAATTCTGCTCGGCGTTCTCGCAATAGGTGCCAATATTGACCAATATCAAGAGAACGGAAATTTAATTCTCTACAACATGCAATTAACAAATTTGAAATTAAGGTGCCGGATGACCTTCAAATCGCCGATTGAAGACGACCCGCTTTGAGCGAATCAGCAGCGTAATGGCGTAATGTCGGCATGCGAAAAACTTCCCTATTAAAACAATTCTGCTCGGCGTTCTCGCAATAGGTGCCAATATTGACCAATATCAAGAGAACGGAAATTTAATTCTCTACAACATGCAATTAACAAATTTGAAATTAAGGTGCCGGATGACCTTCAAATCGCCGATTGAAGACGACCCGCTTTGAGCGAATCAGCAGCGTAATGGCGTAATGTCGGCATGCGAAAAACTTCCCTATTAAAACAATTCTGCTCGGCGTTCTGGCAATAGGTGCCAATATTGACCAATATCAAGAGAACGGAAATTTAATTCTCTACAACATGCAATTAACAAATTTGAAATTAAGGTGCCGGATGACCTTCAAATCGCCGATTGAAGACGACCCGCTTTGAGCGAATCAGCAGCGTAATGGCGTAATGTCGGCATGCGAAAAACTTCCCTACTAAAACAATTCTGCTCGGCGTTCTCGCAATAGGTGCCAATATTGACCAATATCAAGAGAACGGAAATTTAATTCTCTACAACATGCAATTAACAAATTTGAAATTAAGGTGCCGGATGACCTTCAAATCGCCGATTGAAGACGACCCGCTTTGAGCGAATCAGCAGCGTAATGGCGTAATGTCGGCATGCGAAAAACTTCCCTATTAAAACAATTCTGCTCGGCGTTCTGGCAATAGGTGCCAATATTGACCAATATCAAGAGAACGGAAATTTAATTCTCTACAACATGCAATTAACAAATTTGAAATTAAGGTGCCGGATGACCTTCAAATCGCCGATTGAAGACGACCCGCTTTGAGCGAATCAGCAGCGTAATGGCGTAATGTCGGCATGCGAAAAACTTCCCTATTAAAACAATTCTGCTCGGCGTTCTGGCAATAGGTGCCAATATTGACCAATATCAAGAGAACGGAAATTTAATTCTCTACAACATGCAATTAACAAATTTGAAATTAAGGTGCCGGATGACCTTCAAATCGCCGATTGAAGACGACCCGCTTTGAGCGAATCAGCAGCGTAATGGCGTAATGTCGGCATGCGAAAAACTTCCCTATTAAAACAATTCTGCTCGGCGTTCTGGCAATAGGTGCCAATATTGACCAATATCAAGAGAACGGAAATTTAATTCTCTACAACATGCAATTAACAAATTTGAAATTAAGGTGCCGGATGACCTTCAAATCGCCGATTGAAGACGACCCGCTTTGAGCGAATCAGCAGCGTAATGGCGTAATGTCGGCATGCGAAAAACTTCCCTACTAAAACAATTCTGCTCGGCGTTCTCGCAATAGGTGCCAATATTGACCAATATCAAGAGAACGGAAATTTAATTCTCTACAACATGCAATTAACAAATTTGAAATTAAGGTGCCGGATGACCTTCAAATCGCCGATTGAAGACGACCCGCTTTGAGCGAATCAGCAGCGTAATGGCGTAATGTCGGCATGCGAAAAACTTCCCTATTAAAACAATTCTGCTCGGCGTTCTGGCAATAGGTGCCAATATTGACCAATATCAAGAGAACGGAAATTTAATTCTCTACAACATGCAATTAACAAATTTGAAATTAAGGTGCCGGATGACCTTCAAATCGCCGATTGAAGACGACCCGCTTTGAGCGAATCAGCAGCGTAATGGCGTAATGTCGGCATGCGAAAAACTTCCCTATTAAAACAATTCTGCTCGGCGTTCTGGCAATAGGTGCCAATATTGACCAATATCAAGAGAACGGAAATTTAATTCTCTACAACATGCAATTAACAAATTTGAAATTAAGGTGCCGGATGACCTTCAAATCGCCGATTGAAGACGACCCGCTTTGAGCGAATCAGCAGCGTAATGGCGTAATGTCGGCATGCGAAAAACTTCCCTATTAAAACAATTCTGCTCGGCGTTCTGGCAATAGGTGCCAATATTGACCAATATCAAGAGAACGGAAATTTAATTCTCTACAACATGCAATTAACAAATTTGAAATTAAGGTGCCGGATGACCTTCAAATCGCCGATTGAAGACGACCCGCTTTGAGCGAATCAGCAGCGTAATGGCGTAATGTCGGCATGCGAAAAACTTCCCTACTAAAACAATTCTGCTCGGCGTTCTCGCAATAGGTGCCAATATTGACCAATATCAAGAGAACGGAAATTTAATTCTCTACAACATGCAATTAACAAATTTGAAATTAAGGTGCCGGATGACCTTCAAATCGCCGATTGAAGACGACCCGCTTTGAGCGAATCAGCAGCGTAATGGCGTAATGTCGGCATGCGAAAAACTTCCCTATTAAAACAATTCTGCTCGGCGTTCTCGCAATAGGTGCCAATATTGACCAATATCAAGAGAACGGAAATTTAATTCTCTACAACATGCAATTAACAAATTTGAAATTAAGGTGCCGGATGACCTTCAAATCGCCGATTGAAGACGACCCGCTTTGAGCGAATCAGCAGCGTAATGGCGTAATGTCGGCATGCGAAAAACTTCCCTATTAAAACAATTCTGCTCGGCGTTCTGGCAATAGGTGCCAATATTGACCAATATCAAGAGAACGGAAATTTAATTCTCTACAACATGCAATTAACAAATTTGAAATTAAGGTGCCGGATGACCTTCAAATCGCCGATTGAAGACGACCCGCTTTGAGCGAATCAGCAGCGTAATGGCGTAATGTCGGCATGCGAAAAACTTCCCTACTAAAACAATTCTGCTCGGCGTTCTGGCAATAGGTGCCAATATTGACCAATATCAAGAGAACGGAAATTTAATTCTCTACAACATGCAATTAACAAATTTGAAATTAAGGTGCCGGATGACCTTCAAATCGCCGATTGAAGACGACCCGCTTTGAGCGAATCAGCAGCGTAATGGCGTAATGTCGGCATGCGAAAAACTTCCCTATTAAAACAATTCTGCTCGGCGTTCTGGCAATAGGTGCCAATATTGACCAATATCAAGAGAACGGAAATTTAATTCTCTACAACATGCAATTAACAAATTTGAAATTAAGGTGCCGGATGACCTTCAAATCGCCGATTGAAGACGACCCGCTTTGAGCGAATCAGCAGCGTAATGGCGTAATGTCGGCATGCGAAAAACTTCCCTATTAAAACAATTCTGCTCGGCGTTCTGGCAATAGGTGCCAATATTGACCAATATCAAGAGAACGGAAATTTAATTCTCTACAACATGCAATTAACAAATTTGAAATTAAGGTGCCGGATGACCTTCAAATCGCCGATTGAAGACGACCCGCTTTGAGCGAATCAGCAGCGTAATGGCGTAATGTCGGCATGCGAAAAACTTCCCTACTAAAACAATTCTGCTCGGCGTTCTCGCAATAGGTGCCAATATTGACCAATATCAAGAGAACGGAAATTTAATTCTCTACAACATGCAATTAACAAATTTGAAATTAAGGTGCCGGATGACCTTCAAATCGCCGATTGAAGACGACCCGCTTTGAGCGAATCAGCAGCGTAATGGCGTAATGTCGGCATGCGAAAAACTTCCCTATTAAAACAATTCTGCTCGGCGTTCTGGCAATAGGTGCCAATATTGACCAATATCAAGAGAACGGAAATTTAATTCTCTACAACATGCAATTAACAAATTTGAAATTAAGGTGCCGGATGACCTTCAAATCGCCGATTGAAGACGACCCGCTTTGAGCGAATCAGCAGCGTAATGGCGTAATGTCGGCATGCGAAAAACTTCCCTATTAAAACAATTCTGCTCGGCGTTCTGGCAATAGGTGCCAATATTGACCAATATCAAGAGAACGGAAATTTAATTCTCTACAACATGCAATTAACAAATTTGAAATTAAGGTGCCGGATGACCTTCAAATCGCCGATTGAAGACGACCCGCTTTGAGCGAATCAGCAGCGTAATGGCGTAATGTCGGCATGCGAAAAACTTCCCTATTAAAACAATTCTGCTCGGCGTTCTGGCAATAGGTGCCAATATTGACCAATATCAAGAGAACGGAAATTTAATTCTCTACAACATGCAATTAACAAATTTGAAATTAAGGTGCCGGATGACCTTCAAATCGCCGATTGAAGACGACCCGCTTTGAGCGAATCAGCAGCGTAATGGCGTAATGTCGGCATGCGAAAAACTTCCCTACTAAAACAATTCTGCTCGGCGTTCTCGCAATAGGTGCCAATATTGACCAATATCAAGAGAACGGAAATTTAATTCTCTACAACATGCAATTAACAAATTTGAAATTAAGGTGCCGGATGACCTTCAAATCGCCGATTGAAGACGACCCGCTTTGAGCGAATCAGCAGCGTAATGGCGTAATGTCGGCATGCGAAAAACTTCCCTATTAAAACAATTCTGCTCGGCGTTCTCGCAATAGGTGCCAATATTGACCAATATCAAGAGAACGGAAATTTAATTCTCTACAACATGCAATTAACAAATTTGAAATTAAGGTGCCGGATGACCTTCAAATCGCCGATTGAAGACGACCCGCTTTGAGCGAATCAGCAGCGTAATGGCGTAATGTCGGCATGCGAAAAACTTCCCTATTAAAACAATTCTGCTCGGCGTTCTGGCAATAGGTGCCAATATTGACCAATATCAAGAGAACGGAAATTTAATTCTCTACAACATGCAATTAACAAATTTGAAATTAAGGTGCCGGATGACCTTCAAATCGCCGATTGAAGACGACCCGCTTTGAGCGAATCAGCAGCGTAATGGCGTAATGTCGGCATGCGAAAAACTTCCCTATTAAAACAATTCTGCTCGGCGTTCTGGCAATAGGTGCCAATATTGACCAATATCAAGAGAACGGAAATTTAATTCTCTACAACATGCAATTAACAAATTTGAAATTAAGGTGCCGGATGACCTTCAAATCGCCGATTGAAGACGACCCGCTTTGAGCGAATCAGCAGCGTAATGGCGTAATGTCGGCATGCGAAAAACTTCCCTATTAAAACAATTCTGCTCGGCGTTCTGGCAATAGGTGCCAATATTGACCAATATCAAGAGAACGGAAATTTAATTCTCTACAACATGCAATTAACAAATTTGAAATTAAGGTGCCGGATGACCTTCAAATCGCCGATTGAAGACGACCCGCTTTGAGCGAATCAGCAGCGTAATGGCGTAATGTCGGCATGCGAAAAACTTCCCTATTAAAACAATTCTGCTCGGCGTTCTGGCAATAGGTGCCAATATTGACCAATATCAAGAGAACGGAAATTTAATTCTCTACAACATGCAATTAACAAATTTGAAATTAAGGTGCCGGATGACCTTCAAATCGCCGATTGAAGACGACCCGCTTTGAGCGAATCAGCAGCGTAATGGCGTAATGTCGGCATGCGAAAAACTTCCCTACTAAAACAATTCTGCTCGGCGTTCTCGCAATAGGTGCCAATATTGACCAATATCAAGAGAACGGAAATTTAATTCTCTACAACATGCAATTAACAAATTTGAAATTAAGGTGCCGGATGACCTTCAAATCGCCGATTGAAGACGACCCGCTTTGAGCGAATCAGCAGCGTAATGGCGTAATGTCGGCATGCGAAAAACTTCCCTATTAAAACAATTCTGCTCGGCGTTCTCGCAATAGGTGCCAATATTGACCAATATCAAGAGAACGGAAATTTAATTCTCTACAACATGCAATTAACAAATTTGAAATTAAGGTGCCGGATGACCTTCAAATCGCCGATTGAAGACGACCCGCTTTGAGCGAATCAGCAGCGTAATGGCGTAATGTCGGCATGCGAAAAACTTCCCTATTAAAACAATTCTGCTCGGCGTTCTGGCAATAGGTGCCAATATTGACCAATATCAAGAGAACGGAAATTTAATTCTCTACAACATGCAATTAACAAATTTGAAATTAAGGTGCCGGATGACCTTCAAATCGCCGATTGAAGACGACCCGCTTTGAGCGAATCAGCAGCGTAATGGCGTAATGTCGGCATGCGAAAAACTTCCCTACTAAAACAATTCTGCTCGGCGTTCTCGCAATAGGTGCCAATATTGACCAATATCAAGAGAACGGAAATTTAATTCTCTACAACATGCAATTAACTTCTCTACAACATGCAAATTCTCTACAACATGCAATTAACAAATTTGAAATTAAGGTGCCGGATGACCTTCAAATCGCCGATTGAAGACGACCCGCTTTGAGCGAATCAGCAGCGTAATGGCGTAATGTCGGCATGCGAAAAACTTCCCTACTAAAACAATTCTGCTCGGCGTTCTCGCAATAGGTGCCAATATTGACCAATATCAAGAGAACGGAAATTTAATTCTCTACAACATGCAATTAACAAATTTGAAATTAAGGTGCCGGATGACCTTCAAATCGCCGATTGAAGACGACCCGCTTTGAGCGAATCAGCAGCGTAATGGCGTAATGTCGGCATGCGAAAAACTTCCCTATTAAAACAATTCTGCTCGGCGTTCTGGCAATAGGTGCCAATATTGACCAATATCAAGAGAACGGAAATTTAATTCTCTACAACATGCAATTAACAAATTTGAAATTAAGGTGCCGGATGACCTTCAAATCGCCGATTGAAGACGACCCGCTTTGAGCGAATCAGCAGCGTAATGGCGTAATGTCGGCATGCGAAAAACTTCCCTATTAAAACAATTCTGCTCGGCGTTCTGGCAATAGGTGCCAATATTGACCAATATCAAGAGAACGGAAATTTAATTCTCTACAACATGCAATTAACAAATTTGAAATTAAGGTGCCGGATGACCTTCAAATCGCCGATTGAAGACGACCCGCTTTGAGCGAATCAGCAGCGTAATGGCGTAATGTCGGCATGCGAAAAACTTCCCTATTAAAACAATTCTGCTCGGCGTTCTGGCAATAGGTGCCAATATTGACCAATATCAAGAGAACGGAAATTTAATTCTCTACAACATGCAATTAACAAATTTGAAATTAAGGTGCCGGATGACCTTCAAATCGCCGATTGAAGACGACCCGCTTTGAGCGAATCAGCAGCGTAATGGCGTAATGTCGGCATGCGAAAAACTTCCCTACTAAAACAATTCTGCTCGGCGTTCTCGCAATAGGTGCCAATATTGACCAATATCAAGAGAACGGAAATTTAATTCTCTACAACATGCAATTAACAAATTTGAAATTAAGGTGCCGGATGACCTTCAAATCGCCGATTGAAGACGACCCGCTTTGAGCGAATCAGCAGCGTAATGGCGTAATGTCGGCATGCGAAAAACTTCCCTATTAAAACAATTCTGCTCGGCGTTCTGGCAATAGGTGCCAATATTGACCAATATCAAGAGAACGGAAATTTAATTCTCTACAACATGCAATTAACAAATTTGAAATTAAGGTGCCGGATGACCTTCAAATCGCCGATTGAAGACGACCCGCTTTGAGCGAATCAGCAGCGTAATGGCGTAATGTCGGCATGCGAAAAACTTCCCTATTAAAACAATTCTGCTCGGCGTTCTGGCAATAGGTGCCAATATTGACCAATATCAAGAGAACGGAAATTTAATTCTCTACAACATGCAATTAACAAATTTGAAATTAAGGTGCCGGATGACCTTCAAATCGCCGATTGAAGACGACCCGCTTTGAGCGAATCAGCAGCGTAATGGCGTAATGTCGGCATGCGAAAAACTTCCCTATTAAAACAATTCTGCTCGGCGTTCTGGCAATAGGTGCCAATATTGACCAATATCAAGAGAACGGAAATTTAATTCTCTACAACATGCAATTAACAAATTTGAAATTAAGGTGCCGGATGACCTTCAAATCGCCGATTGAAGACGACCCGCTTTGAGCGAATCAGCAGCGTAATGGCGTAATGTCGGCATGCGAAAAACTTCCCTACTAAAACAATTCTGCTCGGCGTTCTCGCAATAGGTGCCAATATTGACCAATATCAAGAGAACGGAAATTTAATTCTCTACAACATGCAATTAACAATTTGAAATTAAGGTGCCGGATGACCTTCAAATCGCCGATTGAAGACGACCCGCTTTGAGCGAATCAGCAGCGTAATGGCGTAATGTCGGCATGCGAAAAACTTCCCTATTAAAACAATTCTGCTCGGCGTTCTGGCAATAGGTGCCAATATTGACCAATATCAAGAGAACGGAAATTTAATTCTCTACAACATGCAATTAACAAATTTGAAATTAAGGTGCCGGATGACCTTCAAATCGGCCGATTGAAGACGACCCGCTTTGAGCGAATCAGCAGCGTAATGGCGTAATGTCGGCATGCGAAAAACTTCCCTATTAAAACAATTCTGCTCGGCGTTCTGGCAATAGGTGCCAATATTGACCAATATCAAGAGAACGGAAATTTAATTCTCTACAACATGCAATTAACAAATTTGAAATTAAGGTGCCGGATGACCTTCAAATCGCCGATTGAAGACGACCCGCTTTGAGCGAATCAGCAGCGTAATGGCGTAATGTCGGCATGCGAAAAACTTCCCTATTAAAACAATTCTGCTCGGCGTTCTGGCAATAGGTGCCAATATTGACCAATATCAAGAGAACGGAAATTTAATTCTCTACAACATGCAATTAACAAATTTGAAATTAAGGTGCCGGATGACCTTCAAATCGCCGATTGAAGACGACCCGCTTTGAGCGAATCAGCAGCGTAATGGCGTAATGTCGGCATGCGAAAAACTTCCCTATTAAAACAATTCTGCTCGGCGTTCTGGCAATAGGTGCCAATATTGACCAATATCAAGAGAACGGAAATTTAATTCTCTACAACATGCAATTAACAAATTTGAAATTAAGGTGCCGGATGACCTTCAAATCGCCGATTGAAGACGACCCGCTTTGAGCGAATCAGCAGCGTAATGGCGTAATGTCGGCATGCGAAAAACTTCCCTATTAAAACAATTCTGCTCGGCGTTCTGGCAATAGGTGCCAATATTGACCAATATCAAGAGAACGGAAATTTAATTCTCTACAACATGCAATTAACAAATTTGAAATTAAGGTGCCGGATGACCTTCAAATCGCCGATTGAAGACGACCCGCTTTGAGCGAATCAGCAGCGTAATGGCGTAATGTCGGCATGCGAAAAACTTCCCTATTAAAACAATTCTGCTCGGCGTTCTGGCAATAGGTGCCAATATTGACCAATATCAAGAGAACGGAAATTTAATTCTCTACAACATGCAATTAACAAATTTGAAATTAAGGTGCCGGATGACCTTCAAATCGCCGATTGAAGACGACCCGCTTTGAGCGAATCAGCAGCGTAATGGCGTAATGTCGGCATGCGAAAAACTTCCCTATTAAAACAATTCTGCTCGGCGTTCTGGCAATAGGTGCCAATATTGACCAATATCAAGAGAACGGAAATTTAATTCTCTACAACATGCAATTAACAAATTTGAAATTAAGGTGCCGGATGACCTTCAAATCGCCGATTGAAGACGACCCGCTTTGAGCGAATCAGCAGCGTAATGGCGTAATGTCGGCATGCGAAAAACTTCCCTACTAAAACAATTCTGCTCGGCGTTCTCGCAATAGGTGCCAATATTGACCAATATCAAGAGAACGGAAATTTAATTCTCTACAACATGCAATTAACAAATTTGAAATTAAGGTGCCGGATGACCTTCAAATCGCCGATTGAAGACGACCCGCTTTGAGCGAATCAGCAGCGTAATGGCGTAATGTCGGCATGCGAAAAACTTCCCTATTAAAACAATTCTGCTCGGCGTTCTGGCAATAGGTGCCAATATTGACCAATATCAAGAGAACGGAAATTTAATTCTCTACAACATGCAATTAACAAATTTGAAATTAAGGTGCCGGATGACTTCAAATCGCCGATTGAAGACGACCCGCTTTGAGCGAATCAGCAGCGTAATGGCGTAATGTCGGCATGCGAAAAACTTCCCTATTAAAACAATTCTGCTCGGCGTTCTGGCAATAGGTGCCAATATTGACCAATATCAAGAGAACGGAAAATTTAATTCTCTACAACATGCAATTAACAAATTTGAAATTAAGGTGCCGGATGACCTTCAAATCGCCGATTGAAGACGACCCGCTTTGAGCGAATCAGCAGCGTAATGGCGTAATGTCGGCATGCGAAAAAACTTCCCTACTAAAACAATTCTGCTCGGCGTTCTCGCAATAGGTGCCAATATTGACCAATATCAAGAGAACGGAAATTT